>NC_047145.1:8714749-10087249 GCF_009829125.3 Periophthalmus magnuspinnatus | reverse complement strand
CTATAAACCAGGCTTGTTGCATCCCATCTCATCCTCCACCTCCACCCATACATAACCATTTCATCTCAGCATATAAATAACCAACCTTTTAGCATTTGCTCGTCTTAAAGGTTTTCTGAATAATAGACTCCACTTGGGACATAGGACCTAACACAAAATTCAAATCTGTCTCTCGGTTTCTCCTCCCCCCTCCTCCCATGATAAATAAACACCCCATAGACTCTTACGGAAGCCATTTTGTGTCACCCGAGACATGCCAGTTTCTCAACGGGGACGAATGCATTTCCATAAACCGCAAGCAACACACCTGCTTAGATAGGTTTGACATTTGGGGGAAGTGGGAGTCGACGAAAGGTCAAAGGTCGGGCAGGAAATAGCGTTGGCTAACAAAGCGTTTCAGCAGAGGTGTCTGCACGGACGGTGTAGTGTCTGGATGGTGACAGGTTGGGGGAAGAGCTATTTATAAGTTGTGGATTTGAATACTATTTTGAGGAGAAATGAAGGATGGCATTTCAATTCAGGGGAAAAAACACACACACCAGACATATTGAAATTTCACATAATACTACATATATTTAGGGTTCAGTTTTTTGTTTGCTTATCTGGTTTGTGGGTGTTTATTTATTTGTATTTATTTTTTTTATTTTTTTTATGTATCTAAAAAATAATAGTGATAATGATAATAATAATGATGATGATACATCTTCATAAAATAAATCCATATGGTTTTATAAATTTAGTGTTCACATATTGGTCCCTAACTAAGTGGTAATTGGTATGCTAATTAGTGGTTTGTACCAAAGCATCTATTGCTAACAGTGCTAATGAAGTTTTAATGAATAATTGTAACATATAACCTTACATCAAAAAGTACTTTATAAACTACATATAATTAAGCACTTTCTATGGGTTTTATTAGTCGGTAGCCATTATTATATGGTTCCTAAATTAAAGTGTTACCAAAATTGCATTATATATTTTGTCTATGCTGCAAACCAAAAAATATGTGTATTTACCACACTGATTTTGGTGTCATATTTAAATTGTAAATAGTCAGTTTTATATAGCGTTTTTCCACCTTCAAGGCACTCAAGCAGCTTTGCATCAAGAAACCACTCACCCATTCACACATTAATGTACACAGACACTGGGGGCAAGATGGATTAAGATTCTTGCCCAAGAACATAACAGCATTCATCTGTGGGAGGTAGACTCGCACTACCGACCTGTGGGTTTGTGGATCTGACCACTCGCCCAATGATGTTTACGTTGAGAACCGCTAACCCTCGGATCAGTACAGAAATGCTCTACCAACTGAGCTACTGTTATGTTCATGATTCAATGTGTGATGGTTTTGAAATCCCTTATATTGGTTAAATATCATCACGACTTGCACCATTGAAATTCTCACCATCTTGATTTCAAAATTTAAAAATGAGAAAAGTGTTACGGTGTCATATTCATTCAAAACCACTGTATAACCAAACTTCTTGTACTTATATTTTGTATTATGTGTGTTCCAGGAGGAGGAGAGGAGGCAGGAGAGGAGGATCGAGAGGATAGAACCAGTGGGCAGAGCAGACTCCTCACAAGAACGTTCTCCGGCTTTAACCCTAGAGTGAGTACACAACTGGTGAATTTTGTTTATAATGAAAAAAAATGGAAGTATTGCCTTTACATTTTTTTATACCCAGACTACAAAAAAATGGTGTTGTGGAATTCTAATGGTGTTTGTACCGATGGAAATATCAAGTCCCATAATCTATAAAAAAAAAAAAATAAATGTAATTCCTTGAATTTACTACATTTCTAATTGTTTCTGTTTCCCTCAATATCTTAGCGAGCTGGTTATTTATTTGTATTTTTATCAAGCAAAACATTAAGAACATTAACTAAATTCACAATGCTACATATAATGGACATAGCTAACCTGCTAGCCGCCACGTTCTAAATAGGAAGTGAGCCTGTGTACGATTCTGGCTCCATCGACTCTGGTTCCAATTCACTTTCTATTGAAAAGCCGTCGCCCCTCTCTCCGTAACTGCTGCTGTCAGAAAACAACATTTTGTTTTTAAAATGTTGGTTTTAGCCCGCTCTACATGATCCTGGTGTTTTTATTTCACTATTTTGTGACGTCACACTTACTTAGTCCACTACTTTTTGCATCTGTGGGTACAATGCTAGCCTGGGTATTTAAAGTGTTTTGTTTAGTTTTGTTTTTTTTTAACATACATATGGATCAGGTAAAGAATACAACAAATGTGAAATCTGTCCTTAAACTTTTACTATACATAAAAAAATAACAAAATAAGTATATAAAATAAATAAAAATCTTAGTTGAATTTTTCAGTTACACAATTTCAGCTATATTGACTCTTGACCAATTATATTTTTCCTTTATCTTAATTAATGCAGTTAACATCAACAGCATTATTACATTACCCCAACAAAGCTAACATCCCTTGCTAACACATGTATCATTTTGATGTGTTATCTAAACAAATTACCACCTCTACCACCTCCTCCTTCTCTCGCTCCCTCCTCCCTTTACTTTTTCAATTAACATCTCTTTTTACCCCGACGCCCCGATTCTAATCACATAATTGGTGTCTCCATTTCACCCCCTGCAGTTGACCCCTGGGCGCTGCGTTGGACTCAAATAAATGACTCTTTAACCAACACAATACAGCTCCATCAACTCGCTGTCATGTCTGTCACCTAACGTATCGGTGTAGTTTTGCATTTTCTTGTTACCGTGGTGATTTCGTATGCGTGTATCTAAAGCTGTTCTTTTTTTGTCTCTTTTTTTTTCCTTCTGTGGTGTCTCATCCATCACTGTGACGACAGGAGCATGCTGAGGCCAGTGGAGGTGTGCAACGAAGGAGGGCCCCTGGGGATCCACGTGGTGCCGTTCAACCATGACATCAGGTAAAAGGCAAATATATGAATGAGTGGAGGGATTGTGTAAAAGGGATGAAATACTAGGAGAATACTGCGGATACTACAGCTTCAATTGTCCTTGACTGCCATGGTTATTACGGTTGTGTTTGATACATATTGGACCACACACCATAATTTTTCATTTTCTATAAAAATTATATTCACACTGTTACAACCCAACTCTGCGAGAGATAAGGGAAGCAACAATAAGCCAAGATGGAAAATCGGAAAACTCAAGTTACAGTTTATTTAAAAGAAATGATAAGGTAAAACTAACAAGAACACTTTAAAATGGTTCAAACAAAAAGAGGGTCGTAAAAGGATAGATTTTTTTTTTGTGATCAAATTTTTAGTCAGGTATTGTTCTCAACTGCAGCTATACAGATTACAATATACACAGAATACAAAAATTGGCTAGTAATAATAATAAATACACAATAAAGACAGAATAAATACAAAATAAACATATAGAAATAATACAATGTAGTAATAGTAATAATATTGATAATAATAGTAATAATAATAGTAAATATAAATGGCTAAAAAAAGAAAAAAAGTCTAGGCAAGCTATAAAGGTCTATAAAGGGTTGAATGTATAACCAAAACGAAAAAAAATCTCACAGAAAAATGTACAAATTACAATCACGCAAAACAGAAGAACAAATCTGTCTGTTAATCTAAGAGAAAAGGACAGTGAGTGTCTCAAGAAACAAAACTAGATACACAGCAAAAGTGGCATGCTGTTCACTGTCAGAATCCATCAGCCAGGAGCGGTAGGTGGGGTTGCTGCAGGTGGAGAGGTTGGGATGGCCAGACTATAGGGTACCACACCAATGAGGACAGAGAAAGTCAGAGAACCCAGGAGCCAATCAGTGTCAGGCTTGTAATCAATGCACCAATCACTGGAGAGCTCTGACAGATCAGCAGCAGAACTTATACGTAACAACATGCAGTATATATAGCTAAAAGAAGAGCTGGAGACCTGGTACTGGTACTACCACTACTACTACGACTACTAGAAATTGCAGTAGTAATAGTTGTTGTTGTAGCAGTTGCAGTAGTAGTTTAATAGTAGTAGTAGCAGTAGATGTAGTAGTGGTAGTAGTAATATTAGTAGCAGTAGCAATAGCGGTAATAGTAGAAATTTTAGCAGTACTAGTAGTTGCTGTGTAAGTTGCACAAGTGTAGTAGTAACTGTGGTGGTAGTAGTGATAGTAGTAGCGGTAGCAGCAACAGCACTGACAGTTGCGGTTGTAGTAGTAATCGGAGAGGTAGTAGTAGTAGTTGTTGTCTTGTAATAGTGCAAATAGTTCTAACAGTAAGCAGCAGCAGTAGTATTTAGCAGTACTCGTAGTTGTAGTATCTTCCCTGCTGTAACGGTACCATGCATTTTCAATCTCTCCACATTTCAAAGCCTGTTCAGATCTTTCTTATCATCTTCTCAAAGGTGCTGTTGTTTTTTGGGCTTCTACTCATCTCATGTTTGGCTTGAGGCAGTGCGTTTGGTCGTCTTTCTTTTGGTTCTTTCTCTCTCTTTCTCTCTCTCGTGGTCGACTCATCTCTCTTGGTTGTTTCTTTCTTTTTGTTCTGTCCCTTTCGTGGTCATCTCCTCTGATTCTTCCGCTGGTCCGCCACAGCAGGACCCAACTGTGCTGATATCCTGCGATGAGAAGTTCCCAACGGGGAGGAGGCGTAGATATGACAGCTAGTCTTCTCATGTTTTAGACTTGCCTTGGAACAAAAATCAGCTTCCATGTTTTTGAGAAATGCATGCAGTACTTTAGCCTACGTTTATCTGATATGCAGTACTTGGTCGTTTTGTACATTTAAGAGTATCAGAAGTGCAATCCCACAACCCATTGGTATTATTTATGGTACGTGTTTAGAATAAATAAGTGAAGCTATAGATATGTTTTGTTTTTATGTACGTAAGCGTTATTTGAGTAGGTTGTAGCGCAGTGCCCAAGAACCATCTCCATCTCCAGGAAAGAAGGAAACCCACACAGGCATGGGAAGAACATCTAAAGTGTTAAAGCATTAAATATTTCACACTTGCTATGCTTACATTCAAAAGTTATATTTATACCTGTGAATCAAACAAAGCCAGTCAGCTCTCATCCCAAGCGACTCTTTTTTCCCAATCAATATGTTTTACAGGGAGATGCAGACAGAGCAGAGTGGTCTGATCTCATCACATAGTACTGCTTTTACAATGCATTTTATTCGGGGGAAACCAAATTTACAAATTTATGAGAGCAGAGAAGTGTTACAGGCAAGGTAAGTTTATTTGTATAGCACAATTTGTACACAAAGTATTTCAAAATGGTTTACAGAATAAGAAAGACATTAGAATCACAATACAAGCAAATCAAAACATAAAATATCATCATATATTTAACATTAAAAGAGAAGAGTGCAAAATAAAATGTATGCACAGCTAAACATAAGCATTTTGAGCCTGAATTTGAACATTGTAAAAGTAGAGGTCTGTCTTACACCTTCAGGAAGACTGTTCCAGGTTTTAGCTGCATAAAACTGAAACGTCCATGTTTAGTCCTGAGTCTGGGCACCAGCAGGAGGCCAGTCCCTGAAGTCCTCAGAGTGTGAGACGGTTCATATGGCACTAACATGTGGGAGATGTACTTTGGTGTGAGAGAGAGAGACTTATACAAAGGCAGAGCTGCTTTAAAGTCTATTCTCTGAGCCACAGGAGCCAGTGCAGAGACCTGAGCACAGGACGCATGTGCTCGTACTTCCTGGTTCTAGTCAGGGCCCGAGCAGCAGCGTTCTGGATGTACTGCAGCTGTGTTAAGGCTTGTTTGGAGAGGCCAGTGAGCAGGCCGGTACAGTAGTCTGACCTGCTGGAGACAAATGCGATTTATGGGATTTAATTGCTGACAGACGACTTGTGTGTTATGCAAAATGAACACAGGGCAGTTAACCATTAACGTATATCACTGACCATGGTATAAAAAGCGTTTCAGGATCAACAAACCAGGAAATAAGGCTTGTGCGCTGTTACTATGTTAATTACTGTAACAGCAAAATTCAACTCTGAAAGTTGTTCCAAACGCTTATGAAGTTAAATAGAGAACTGAGGAATAAGTAAGCAACTGCAAACTAAATAATTTTTCCCATTTTTAAGATGCAGAAGTACTTTAACTTTTCTTATATACAGAAATACTTCAACTTTTCTATCTAATACATAACAAGCCATAACAGTAACCATAATTTCAAAAGTGGTTGGGTCTGTCCCGATATAGAACAAAAATAAATTCAGGCAGTGTCTCTAAAGCCGTTGGGGACAGAGGACAGGGAGGAGGATCGCATCTTAGTTTATGGCTATTTAAGGAAAAAGGGACATTGGACGTGCACCCGACGCAATCAAACTAAAAGCCTGCTTCGAACGGCACCGACTGGCACAGAACCAAGGTGAATGCAGCCACTCAGAGCTGGGAACGGTGAGGGAGGGGCGGTGGAGATGGGATGGGCTGACATTTGGAGCCAGACTGTCATTGAAGATTGGCGCGGCCGCGTTTTTTGGAGCTCCTTAATCCCATAACTGTTCATAAGCAAGTGTCAGGAAACTACATTTAGCCGCAACCTTTTGACGAGCGAATGGACGTGGGATCCTGAGTCAGAGTGATGGAATGAGGGAGGGAACGCTGTGAAAAATAAAATGTGAAAAACAATGAGGCGTGGTGCAATTTCTAAAAAGTGGTCGTAAATGCGGCGAAATGAAGCGTAGAATAGAACGTCAAATTTGCAACATGTCCATAGAGATTACCTGGGGTCCAGAATATACACTTTTCCAATATTTTACTAAAATGTGAGTCCGGACAATGGTGAATCTGCACAATTTCAGATGGGAGGGATTGACAGGTGTAATGCCCATTCGGAGACATTCATGGTCCTTCCGTGTCAAAGCTTATGATGCAAAAAGAAAGGCAAAAAAGTAATTGAAAAACCTCACAGAATTGTACAGATTCAGTGAACAAAGCACCAAATCTGAGGTCAGGAGTAGTTTGATTTTGAAGAATTTAAACGTTTTTCACATTATAAAGTCAAGTGTAGCTTGTTAGGATCCAAAAGAGCCATCTGCTTTTCATTATAAAGCGTTTTATCGTCCACGAACCGGCAAGTATTGTAGCACTGCAAGTCATTTTTAGTATTGCCACCACAACGAAACTTTGCTCTTTTGTTGTTGCCTACTTTTGGTGTCTCTATGAAGTTAAACACAATTAAAACAACACTATTAAGTGTTCCAGGTAAAGCGATAAATGTTACACAGTACACCTATAATGAGTTAAGTTCTAGCGTTGCTTTTACATGTATAAAACCAAAGATATTCTTTACCATCTCTCCTCTTCCTCCCCTCCCTGCAGCCTCCTCCTGTCCTTCCTCTCACATGTGCAGGTATGGGCTGTAGGAAAGTGACATAATGTGGCCCCCCACTGTGATGTCAGTGCAGTGGAGCGTACCGGGTCCCCAAAATGTCCCCCGTACGGAGCCTGTATCTCCCTGTCCGCTGTCGGGTATAAGACTAACTGTCTGACCTCCATGCCCCCAGTCTAGACACCATGACAGTGGCTGAGGCTAATGCATCCTGTCTGGGCATGTATAGCACCGGAAAGAGGGGAGGGTGCCGGAGTGTGGGGGTGTCAGAAGAGCCTAAGAAGAGAAATATAAAAGTAAATAGTAAATAGAAATAGTCCAGTTTTTTGTGGGGATGTCCATTGATCCGAAGGTTGGCGGTTCGAATCCCACGCTCTACTCATACATCACTCACAGGTTGGCGGTGCGATGCCAGCTCCCACAGATAAATGCTCTTACTGTGCCCTTATGAATGTGTGTGGGAAATGGTGAGTTGTTCCTTGTGACCATTTAAAAATGCCACACCCGTATAGAAGTGGACTGAGGGAGCGTGGCATCACCCAAAGCGTTGGGCTCCAGCCAAATTAAGCAAACCGCGGCTAGCAGTTTAGCGGCTAATCTGCAGCCATGTTTCATATTTGGAAATCCGAGTTCGCAACCAAGAGCCAACCAGGAGTTGTTGCTAATATTACAAATTAGCAGCATGGATATGTTCAACTTGTGTGTGAAGGCTGAAAGGAGCAGATGGGTGAACTGGGTGAACTTTAAAACACACAGAAACACAGCTTATGTCAAAACTTAATTATGTCTACAAGGAGATAACTTTACCAGATAAATTATGAAAGTATTTGAATTAACTTAGTACAACGTTGCCTCCAAAACGTACTTATGATATGTACTAAGGAAAAAAGTGTAGGAAAAAGAAATTGGGTGGAAAAGTCATATACCTTTGTGTCATTTCGTTTACAAACCTGTCATTAGTGTAACTGTCAGTGGTGTAATACGTCAGACATTTGCACATGAACTGTAGGATTGTTGGTTTGATCCCTACATGACATTAATCTTGCGCCTCTGAGCTTCAGTCACAGCAATGTTGCAACAGAAGGGATGGGGATTTGACTAAAATGCCAAATAATCAACAGAAAACAAAAAAAAATATGTTATAACTGTATTTAATCCTTCATATTAGGCTCTTTTTATCCAAGAATAAATGAAAACCTAACCACACAGGCTAATAGTTTCGGCCTGTGCAGAGGACCACACGCACATGCCCAGATGGCTCATTGGCCCAAATGAACTGCACAATCCGTGTCGCTCTACATTGTAAACACAGGAGACATAACTAGCATGCACAAACGGAGCTGATTGGATTATTCTCTGATTAAAGCCACTAGATGAGAGCAGGTGGCTTCTGCTAAACATTTCACTGTGATGTGGTCCAGCTGTGGGGTGGACTGGCGCCAGGATAAATAGTTCACGAAAAAATAGAAGCAATATTTTTATTTCGTTCCAAATGATTTGCAAATATTGTCCAAAAATGTCAGCAAAAGTATTTCTTGCCTATTAATTTCCTCCAATTTTGGCAATAGCATGTGTTTTAGAGAGAGAGGGAGTGGAGGTGACTGCTGACACTTTTTTACATTTGTGTTTATTAAGGACATCATAATCACGTTGGGCAAGCCAGATGCACTATCTGTTTGTTTCTGTGGGCCAAAGACGATGACATCAGTCTTATCTGAGTTTAGCTGGAGAAAGTTGTTTTACATCCACACACAGATCTGTTGGATGCAGTGGCAGAGTGAATCCACCCGTCCACATTCACCTGTTGTTAGTGAGACATCGATCTGAGTGTCCCTCAATTGTGGCAGGACATATTATTACAGTGTATTAACTGGCCTAATGGCAGCATGTAGAGAAATAGAAGAAGTCCCATGATTGACCCCTGGGGCACCCCACAGGTCAGGGTCATGTGATCTGAAACAGTTGAAAACAGCTCTTATAGTTAAAATAGTGCTGCTGTTTGCTGTCTCCACCTAAATATTAAACATGTGTTATCTTCCACAAACCAGGAAGTGTGCTGTTAGCAGGTTATTTGTTTTTAGCATTACTTTGATGACAAAACTCTACCTGGGCCTCTGGGAAATTCGAGCTAATAAAGTCTAATAATAATAGAATAGAATAATTAGGATGCTTAGATCACAGCAAACTATTTATAATGAACTAGCTTGGGTTTCATGTTTTTATGAAAATTCTCCCTAAACTGTTCTCTTCACCAATGTTAAACCTCTAACATATTTTGACCAGACACTTTTTCACATCTGACTGATATCTCCTGAGACCACCAATGTACTACAATAATGACATAATGATAGTTCAGAATCTCCTACAAATCTCTGAAATCTGTCACTTTATCCCCTCTCCCTGGTCGCAGTTGTGCATTCTGATGAGGGATCAGTGGAAGTCTGTCATCTTTGTCCCAAGTCATTTGAGTAGCTCTATTGTTATATGTTAAGCTGCCACAATGGAGACAGGCGAGAAGAGCTCGAAAGTCCAGTGGTTTTAATTTGTGCTATTAACTAAAGCTGCACAGTTAAAATAAATGTAAGTACATGTTTTTGGAAATAGTACACAGAATTGCGGTTACAATTTCATCTGCGGTTCATGCTTTTAGGAATCAGTTTTGCACATTTCAAACATGTCCAGGAGCAGTAAAATTTAAGACTGAAATTTGACCTTCAAAATTAAAGCCATGTATGTAACATTTCAGCCAAAAAATAAACTAAAATTTTGATTGTTTTTATTGCACTAAAAACAGAGAAACACATGGCCTTACTCTGAGCGGGCTTGCATCTCCACAAACCTGGCTCTTATTTGGCCTGCTTTTGCTGCTTTTTTCCATAGAAATGAGGTTCCATTGTCTCTATATTCCACAGAATGGCATAAAACTTTATCTATCTCTATATTTACAGCAATTGTGGTTTTAACTTTCCATTTCCACAGTATTATAGTATTAAGTGATATACCACCGCCAGAAAGTTACATACTTTACATATTCATTTATTTATTTATTGTGTTTTTAGACATCCAAACGCCTAAATAGTTCCGGTTTTGTGATTTCTGTGCATTTTTTATTTTTTTTTTGCCCAATTTACATTCAAACAAGACAACATTAGTTAGAATGAGCTCTTGTGGGATGAAATTGCCAAGATTGTGCGTATATTTTTTTCATGTGTTTACATTTGCCTTGGACAACACAGGGCTCACTTTGCTGAGTTACATATTTTGAGAAGCTATAGTTCTGAAAAGCAGAGTGACAGTGACAACAAAAATATTACAGCAAATAAAGAAGACCTGAACTTCACAATTTTTATTATAGATTGTGTGAAAATCTCATCTTGTTTCGTTGTGGACTGAATCTTGTCTTATGTCGTTTCATGCAAATTGTGACTAATCTCATCCCAAACAAAACTGCCTTTGTTCTATTGATTTCAGCTTAGTTAAAAAAGCTTCACTAGATTTAGTCCTTGAGGAGTTAATTTTACGTAATTTTACTTGGGATGGTCTGATACGGATACCCGATACCACTAATACCAATTTTAGCACCAGTATATTGCCTTTCCCTATTCATACTAAGGTAAAAATGCTAACTATTTCTGACGGCCATGGCTACAACAGCTTCCTGTCAAAAACTCTATTATAATCTGAACACATTTACCTCATGCAGTTCAGAGAGAACACAGGCTGAAACGTGGTCTACACTTTATGGCGCTAATTATCCAATGTTCCAATCTCTCCTGTTCTTTTTATAAACTGCAAAGTTCTTGAGATTTGCAGTAAGAAGGTTCACATAAATTACGCAAGTTATATTTTTTCAAACTATTTAGTAATTGGCAGACTTTAAGCAATTGTACCTGACTTTTTCGAAGCTTCGTAATTATTCACCACAATGAGTTTATAAGCGCTAAGAACAACTAGCATGCTAACAGTGCACCAGCCTTCCTTACAGGTTTGTAGACCAAAACAAACTCTTCTATGGTTTGATTTGGATGGTAACTTTCTGCTCCAATGGATACTGTAGCGACTAATGTTCTCAAAAGTGTGATTTACCTTGCCCAAGATCGTAAAAGTAGTACGCAGTAGCAAAGATTGAACAAACTTTTTTGAATGGGCAGGCAACTATTCACTGCCATGTGTTTTGACATATTGAAATCTTGATGTTTGACTAGATGTCTGCCTCACTTTGCCCCAGGTCTGCTATGGTCACTACTCCCAATTTCAAATCACTCTTTTTCTGATTGAAATTTTATCTAGAAACCAAAACTGGCAGCTTAAGTCATGGCGCTGATAACGTGGATGGTACCTGAGGTGGTAGAGAAGCCCAAAATTGTACTTAAGAGTAATGTTACTGCAAAATAATGATACTCATGCAGACGTACAAAGTAATGGTCCAACAAATTATTCAAGTAAGATTAAAAAAGTATTTGGGGAAGCTTGTAGACTTGTAGGTTTACTCACAGTGGGAGGAGTAACCAAAACTTTTACTCATATAAGAGTATTGTGACTTAAAATCTTAATATTACTCAAGTTGACTTTCATGCCAGAACTTGCCTTCAAATTTTGACTTTTAGTTGTTAGTTTAATTCCCAGGTAGAATACATGCCAAAATTACTTGCGGTTACATAAGGTCACTATTCATTTGTACCTATCTTCTTAACACCTCCGGCATGTGCCACCTTAGAGACAGCACTATGCAACTGATCTGCTAGCATAAGGATATCCACGGGGATTATGGGTAAGGGAACGGGAGGAGGAGGTAAGGGGGTGTCTGGAGGTAAAGGTTGCTGCTTTTTAGAATGTATTGCTGAAGTGGCATTGCTATGAAGAATCAGCAGGGGTATTTATTGCGCTTTGGTTGGATATCTTCTTAAGCTACAGGGTGATAGCAGACAGTGAATTAGCTCCGCACCCCCTTCATGACGCCGTACAAAGTCAGAGGGGTAAGACTAAGTAAAGCTGACTCAACTCATGCTTAAGTTCGGGAAGTTGTCTGAAGAAGTTTTAGTAAAAGTGACTATAGAATTTCAGCTTTCTCCTTTTTGTGCGAATATTTTATGCAGTTTATGGATGAAATGTTGCTACATAAAGCATAAAAAAGTGGACTAAGGGAGTGTAACGTCACCCATAGCGTTCAGCTCCAGTCAAATGAAGCACAACGAGGCTAGCGGTTATAGCGGCGAATTTGCAGCAGAGTTCCATATTTGAAACTCTGACCTCGAGTATCATAGCAACCAAAGAGACAATCTGGAGCAAGGGTCTTAAAGGCAACAGTCCTTCCTGTCTGCGCCACTGGTTTAGCAGGGACCAGCTGCTTAACAATGCTTATCGTACTTGTTGCTAATGGTAGCGGGGATGTCCTTGGAGAAAAGTGCTTGATTTGTCTGGTATTGTCTGTTGTGCTTACATTGATTTATGGAAACGATGGCGAAATAAACATATGTAGAGCGGATTAATACGAACATTTTAGTATCAAAATGATGAGCCTGACATCTTGGCAGCCTGGCAGTTATGGAGAAAAGGCGACAGTTTTTCAATAGAAAGTGAATTGGAGCCAGAATGGATGGAGCCGGAAGCGCGCACATGCTCACTTCCTGTTTAGAATGCAGCAGCTAGCAAGTTAACTATGCCCTCTTGTATATATCCGGTCACTGGTTTAATCAAATTTAGGACTCTAACTTACAGATTTGGTGTGGTAAGATAGAAACTGAAACTGAAAATTTAACCGCTCTTTCGCAAGCCTCAAACCGCTATATTTCCGGTTATAGGTCAACCACCTGAACCACCATGGCCTACTGCTCCTAACTTGTCACTTTAATGATGAACAAACTTCAGATGCTGTTGCTTAACCTGAAATGTTCCACAGTTTGGCATTAAACTTTCTCTATGTACACAAGAAGGTGACAACATTGAGTCAAGTTTAGGTCAAGATTAGGTCTGTGGAGAGGCGACCCAGCATAGTAAACATGCATGGTTTCAATATAATTTTGCAATAAAACGGCTGCAAATTAATAAATGCAAGATTGATAACTTTAATGCCATACTTTGGAACATTCCAGGTTAAAACAATGACATAAATACAAAATGTTCTCCTAGTTTTACAAATTGGTTGATCACATCTTTGTTAGTTTTGTTGAATAGACTCTCGCATTCAACTGTATCGTCTATTTAAGATTTAAAAAAAAAAAAAAAAAAAAGACCAAAAAAATGAACCTTAAGCGGTCAGTACTCATGAGTGTCACATTCATCGTCAGGGTTACGTACTGGCCTCTGCGCAGAAAGGAATTATATAATCTGGGAATTGAAACTAGATCCTATTTCTCGACAACTCTTAATCTTTTTTTCATGTCTGTATTTTTTTTTTCCCCCAAGGACCCACGGCTTACAGGTGAACCGTCTGGAGCCCGGAGGTAAAGCCGAGCAGGAGCGACTGTTCCAGGAAGGAGACACCATCGTCAAGATCAACCAGGCCGACATCCGCAACCTGCGCTTCGAACAGTGAGTTAGCGAGTATCAACATAAAAAAAAAAACCTGGCAATTTGTGGGTGTGCTGTGTGCGATTTACCATTGAGGAAGTGCGTGGGTTATTTCAGCTGCAACACTGACATGCAAAAGATCGTATTCAGCCAGTGCGAATGTTTGCGTACCTCTGCTTCTGTGGGTTATCGAATTGTTGAAGTGTTGTTGCATGACCGCTTGCCCTGATTTGAGAAGATTCTGTCATAGCGTTTGGATAAAGGAGCTGCCTATGGGAAAAACTTTTACAGAAGGTTAACAAGCGCTATCCTTTTTGCTTTGGTGCGGGGAATGGATCGGCTCCACTTTTAGCATGGTTAGCCATTTAGCACATGAGCAAACGCTTGATAAATGAGGCCCAAATAATGCTAATGAGTATAGTTAATTAGATCAGACCAAATGAATACCTCTTCTGTATTTCTCCTACAAATAATAAACCAATAAAAAATGTAAATTAATCTTAAATTTAACAGTCGTGCACTTGAAAATACAGATCAGCAGTGTTATGATTACAAGTAAATCAAATGTTCATATGTTGTAACCCTTGATTCACTTCTTATTTGGCATTGGCCTCCGAAAGTCCTCCAAAGCCAAACCCACCTGTCCTCTCTCCTATTGATTCATGGTGCCTTTAATTTTCTAAAGTGTTAGGAGATATAAGATGGGGTCACCATGTGCTGTCTCAGGTCCACACAAATGCAGACATATTTAAGTCCCACCTGGGTCCAACATGAGCAATCTTGAATCATTGAGGCTTAATTCTGGACCCAGTCACTTTAAAGGGCCAAATTTATACCAAATCCTCCTTGCTAATTTACATGGCCTTTTAATGCGAGTTACCTTATACTGTGTCCCATTAAACATCCTCCTGCAGGAAACATATTTTTCAGTCAGATTTTAACCGATTTATTGATCATGTTCCAAGTCTGATTTATTCAAGTAAAAAAAAAAAAACATTAATAAAGAGGCCACATTTGAATATGTTTATATTTTTCCATGAAGGTAATTTACAAAAAAAAAAAAAAAAAAAACTAGGTTAAATATTGTCCTGGTTATGTATTTATGTATCTAGTGTGAAACAGTTTGAAAATCAAAGAAGGAAACAATTACATAATTTTTTTCTATTCACCTGGAGTGTCTTGCTTTAAAAAATACTTTCTTGTGGCTTTAGTTCCTCTTAAACATGCTTTTGATCACCTTGGTAAAAGTATTTCACATTCCAACAAGTATCCCAGAGAGTTATAGTAGGCCACCTGTAGCCTTTGCAGACTGGCTGTGTACATCGATGTACAGTGTGATACTAACAGATGGAAATGAGCTTTACTATAATCGGTCATATTTACACTGTAACTGTTAGATGTTCATTAATATGCACTGTCCTTATCAAATCACAATTTGACTGCAGAATGATTAAAAACTGCATAGTCTGGATTTTTGCCTATGATGCAACAAAATAAAATAAAAAATACAAACTGTGCTTTTTGAGACCTCCAGGAAGATGACTGTAGATGTATGGATTATGAAGCAAGTGTGAATAAAGCAAAACACAACTCCAGGGAAGTTTTTGCAATTTTGTGTCTGTAAACCATCACCACACTTGTGCTAAGTAGTTGTTTCGCCCGCGGTCATGTCTACTGTGGTTTTACTTCCTCTTTCATATCTATCACATTTGTTCACTTGATACAGTGGTTGGGCATTTATCAGGGTTTTATAGGCGTGTTTCTGTGTTACTGTTGTGCAACCCCTGTATTGGTTTGATGGCATTTCAAGAGATTTATATTCAGAAGAAGAATCTCACTGTGCAGCAAGATGGCAGCGAAAGTGGGAATTCTCAAAGATGCAGTGCTAATATTTTTGAAAATATTACAACAAAATGCAGACATTTACACAACAATGATTGTGCTTTTTTCCTACCATCTCATTTTTGAAAGGGAATTTACTTGCAGCTGCCAGCCTGAACATCAGCAGTTGTTTTGCCACATGTACCTGTTGTTTCCCTCGGGTCTGATCGGATTTGTGCTGCTGTGGATGGACAAAGGCTTTCACAGAGCCTGCCTCAAAAGTAGATGGATCAAAAAAAAAAAAGTGTTCCTGCTGCGCTTGCCGCCTCTTCTACGTAGGACTGTCCCATTTCTTCCGAGCTTTCGCTGTGGGTTCCATGTGGACAGTGATAATACTTGTGGATGGGGACTGGTGGGTCTGCTGCTTCAATGATGGATCAGAGGACCAGATGCTAATCGCTTGTAAAGACAATGAACAATTGACAACAAGTGAAGAACAGATTGTTGCAAAAGTGAAGAATAAGTCAAGGGTAAGTGTTTTCAGTTCACAGAGCTCCTCTGTGCTACCTGAGGTAGGACATATGAATTAAAGTTTTGTGTTGTATTTTCTTTTTTTTTTTTCTTTTTTTTTTTCTTTCTTTAGATCTGGGCCTTGGGGGCATTTATCTCATCTATTGCTTCCTGCTGCTGCTATTTTTGCCAACATAACACAGAAATGATTGGTCTAATTTTGGAGAAAGAAGATGTGGTTTTGGAATGTTTGAATGAACTGACAAAGACAAAGAGCGAAATGTTTAGCTGAAATTAAGAAAGGTCAAGGAGACAAGTTCATGAGTATGGACCTGATTCCATGGAATGATGAGACATTCTTTACTAAATTTACTTCCACTGAGAACAACAGTGCTACTTCCTCTACTTCTTCCCCGGCCCATTCTCAGGTTCCCTCCGCCATGGACGAGGATGCTCCTGGTGCACAGAGGGATGAGCTTGAACTTCAAACGTAACATGAGCATTCAGAGGCTTATTTTTCTATTGGTGTTTTTTTTTTTCTCCATGAATCGTGACCTTGTGTGTGTGTTTTTCACAGGTTGGAGAAACAAAAGTCAGAAGAAACAGAACCTCTTATCAACAGTTCTGATCTATAATGTCAAAAAAGTATTGCGTGAAGCTTTGGGGGAGCAGGTATCCAGCAACATCCCAACAAAGTAGCTGAAGTTTCCAGACTTGGTTCAATTCAAAACCACCAAATGTTTAGGAAAAAACATGCAACTATGGAACAGTATAAATAAAAAACAAAACAAAAAAACACCCATACGTGTACTTCTTTGTCTGTGCATAGGAAATAAACCAGTCCTTTTAAACTTCCATCTTTACCCCTCGCTGCTCTCTTGATTGTGCCGCCGCCGCCGATTTAAAGCGATAGTCTAATCTCCCCCATTGTTTTGCATGGGTAAATATTTAGAGCCGCGTAATCTAAGCGAATGTAATGATGCATTGATGGGGTAATTTATTATTCAATCAGGCTCATGCGGAGGCTGATTACTCAAGTATATGTGTGTGCAAACAGCCCTCAGCCTGCCCCAGTGAGTGATTTGGGGTCATTTGCATAATAAATAATACATATGAAAGAGTACGCATCATCAGTGAGAGACGTACCACTTTAGATCATGGTGCCAGTGACGGCGATTGACTGAAGTGCTGTCTGCGAGGTGGCGTCGGCTTAGAGCTTGTCATTGGATGGAAGTGTTGTTGTAATGATAGCCTCTTGATGTCGGCTGTTTTTCCGGTTTGACAGAAAGGCAACAAAGAAACAAAAAAAAAAACTCAAAACGGTCTTTTTCTTAGCTTGATTTGGGCTCCCACGCTTTTGTAACTGAAATAATGTACAGTAGCAATGTTTACAGGCAAAAATCTGATCGTTATCTGATTTCTGGGGTTGCCGGATAGTTGAAATTCCATGTAAACAGTACACATGAGTTACTTTAAAATTCATTCTTCCTTGCTTTCCAAAATAGTCACTCTATTTTGGATCGCAAAGTTAATTGTTTTTCAGATTTCTCGTGGGCATGTAAACGCGCCACTAATCAGAACTCATTACAATTGGGTTATCTGATTATTCTAGTTGTCAGATTTTTTTTTTTTTTCTTCTGGCAATGCATAATAATATAATAATAAAACTTGTTCCATCAAGAGTAGACAAGCACGAAAACACAACACACACAACAGTTCACAGTGATACAAGTGCAGCCTTCAGCAAACGAGTGTGCGCTTTTCAACAATGGTTATCCAAGCTTATTGTCCTTAAAGCAATACTATGTCACTTTCTGGAGGTAGCACGTCATATGCATGATAATAAAAGGTAATACCGTAGCATACATGGAGATAGATGTGTTTTACTGTGGTACTGTGGAAGACTTTAGAGTTGTTAAATGTGATTTCTCGGTTGAAGGCGGATCAACTGATGGAAAAAAATGGATATGTTTATTTTATTTATTTTTTTAGCATAGACGCACCTTCTGTTAACAAGGGAGTGCAGCCATTTAACGCTAACAATGTTTTAAGTGTGACAGAAAGTGTACTAGGTTGAGGTAAAAAGCTACACTTAAACTAAGCTTGCTTTTGCAGCGACCGACGGTGAGATATACACACTGGTAATCGTACGTTATACACTGGAAAAAAAATCAACTCTTTTGTTTCAAATTTTTTTTTTCAAAGCATTTAGAACGACCCTTCTGACATTAACATGAGCAAATACAGCACCGAGGAACAAACCCTCATTGTACAGTGGTACTTTGAGTCACATGGGTCAAAATCAGAAACCCAACGGTGTTACCTCGACATTTTAATAGATCTCCACAGACCTGACCAGTCCTGATTTCTTCCTGTGAGTCTATCTTAAAGAAAAGGTATTTGTGAATAAACCTCAGACAATAAACGACTTTAAAAGGTAATATCAAGGATCAAATAAGAGCCATAACCCCGGAAATGCTTTCAAATGTTATACAGAGTGTGTTGGATCGGGCTATAAAGTGCGAAACCGAAAATGGTGGACACTTAAAAAGCATTAATTTTACTTCCCCTAGTTTAAGTAGTGATAAGTTCAAGTGTAAGTGAACAATTATGACCATATATAATGCCAAAAATCTCAGAAGGTTCAGTTTACCTGCTGCTAAAATTCAGTGAGTATAACTTAAGAATTATAGGAGCTATTAAAGATTTAAAAGTGTCAGTGACTTTTGGGCCACCCTGCACTAGATTATTACCACATTATTTAGAAATGTGATATGATTGAACATGCACTTTAAAAGGTAATTGTCTTTTGTTTGATGAAAGTTGTTGATTGGACCCAGAAGTGACATCATCACTTAACAGGCTCTTCTCTGGCCCCAATAAGTAAGAGTAAAGTTTGTGGAGATGCAAGCTTGTTCACAGTAAGTTTTTCTGTGCAACAAAAATAAATAAATAAATAAATAAATAAATAAATAGCTTCTTTTTTTTTAACTAGAAAGTTGCATACTTTAGCTTTAAAAAGTGCTGGGGATCGTGAGATTGCCAGCGCGGAGAATTATGAACTTATCTTTCTCCTCTTCCTCTCTCCTCTGATTTAAAGTCAAAGATTTGAAAAGGCTTTGAGCACACAACTGGACAGAAATGAGACACCTCCGTAGTCAGCGTACATCCTTACATACACAATGCACTGGGTAATGGGGGATTGGTGGTAGAAGGTGAGATTGCTGGTCCTCCCCCGATGTCCCTTGGACCCCTCTGGCTTCAGCCCGCCTCTCTCACAGCCAGACTATCTATATGCTAAGTACCCCTGCTACGCTAGACTAGACTATTCTGTACTTCGCTTCTGTCTTGACTTATTTGGCTCCAAAATTCGCACCAGGGGCCCGTTGACTCTTTGGGATACTGCATTATTTGTGGGTTTATTGGCAGATTTTACATTGATTTCGGTTTTGATTGTGTGGGCTGCTCGGTTATTACTTTAGATTGTGTTGTGTGCTCAGAATTGCATATTATTGTTGTGTCCTTTGGCAAGACAATACGCTCATGTGTCTTGGCTTACAACAATTTTTTTTGGCAGTAACTAAAATGATAAGGCACTGTAAGTAATAAGATAAAACAGAGTCTAAGTTGGTTGGTTCGTTCTCACAGTAACACACAGGTTGTTGGTTTGATCCTGGCTACTGGCATTGCATTGTCATTGTGTCCTTGGGCAAGACACTTCACCCATATTACTGCATTCATTTGATTCCTAGCATGTTGGTTCTCATTGTTCCTAATGAAATGGTAGCTACAGATGTTTCATATAACCACAAAGTTGCCGATTACTTGAGCGAAAATGACATTGTATGACGACATATATGACTGGACTGGGTGCTAATGAACAATGCTATCCTCAAACAATGCCGTCGCCATAGTGATTAGCAAATTAACATCTTTTTTAATTGGAAAAATTTTGAAAATGTTGCATATAACAGAGAGCTAAAACCCACAAATAGGTTATGATACACGACGTTGTACATTTTATATTAGCTTAGCAATAGAAATCAATTGCAGTAGCTTATAAAAAATGTACACTTAAACGTTTTATATAAGATTTTCAACAATACAGTATATTTCTTATAGGCCACTGGCACTCACTAATCAGCTGGTTTATCTCATCCTGTGCTTGTAATTATAGATAATCTCCATTCTTCTCAATAGTCATGTGATTCCAACCCCAACAGTCCACATATGTCCTCCACATACATGTGATGCCCTCCACATAAATATATACACTCTTATCTCTCTCCGTAATAAATCAGCGCAGCGATCATGGTCTATTATGGTGAAATTCCCTTATCACTGGAGCTAAATGACTTCTCAGTGTGCAACCTCCTAGCCTCCATTTTCCAGCCCGCCTCCTGCAGGATCCAGAACGAATACAAACATTTTAATATGATCTTGGTTCACTGTAAGCCATGTGTATAAAAAAAAAAAAAAAAAAAATCAATACACATTGGTTCACTGTAAGCAATGTGTAAAAAAAAAAAATAAATTAAATAAAATAAAAAAATCTATACACATTGGTTCACTGTAAGCGATGTGTAAAAATAATAATACAAAAATCTATAAATAAATAATCAAATCCAATTAGCAAGCAAATTAGCAAGCAAATAATAATAAAAATAACAATAATTTAAAAAATGCAATTTTCACAATTTTCATTTTGTGGCTAATATCAGCGAAGCTTAAGCTGAGAAGAGTTGATCAAGAAGGAATGAGTAATATTTAGTTGCACAAAAATACAGGTGTTGAAAATACAGTTGCATTACAAACTTCACCTTATTTCCTTTTATTTTTCATCGCTGTTTTTGCAATTGAGTCTTTCAATCTTCACACATGCAGGCCACAAACAAATAAGCAAGCAAACCAAAACAAATGAATGCATGGATAAAGAGATTAAAAAGTGATTGCTTGAAGGTGCTGTAACTGATCAAAAAAAGTGAAAAACAGAGCTACTTCATTTTAAATAGTTTGCAGACACAATGGCAAAATAAAAAGGATATGCCCAAATATGTGGACCAAAAATTAGGTACAGATCTTTAAATATACAAATGGATTGACAGTAACCCATATTGTCCCTCTTTTCTCCTTCAGGGCCCAGAACATCTTCCGCCAGGCCATGCGCTCGAGGTTCATCCTGTTCCACGTCGTCCCAGCATCACTGAAGAAGCACTTTGCTGTGTTCACGGGCCAGAACGAGCTGAGTCCCCCCCAGCCCAACCGAGTCCGCTTCAGTCAGGACCCTCAACAGAGCGGCGGCACCAGAACCAGCCTCTCAATGCACCGCACGTCAGCACCGGTCAACTTCAACCACAAGTGGGTTTCATAAATGCTCGTAGTACACAAGTGAAGTGCAAGTACTTTATAGAATGATGTGATAAAAATATGATGGTACGTGTATCCTATTCAGTGACTGGTAGGTATGAATAAGTATTAGGGTAAATATATGACCAGTATAGAGCGGTCAAAAGTATCAAAAATCAGATAATTGATACCAAAACTAGTATCAATACTCATATGAACTGGTATTGATACTAAAAAGTCAATCAATAGGACAACAATGAACCTTGCCAGAGTAGTTTTAGAATGATCTTTAGCTGTATCAGAACAAGTATAAGACACATAGACTAGTATACGCACATGGACCTGTACGACTGAGTGATTACACAGATATAAGACCGTGTGGTAATATAAAAGAATTACGATTTAATGTTGAAAATCAAATTATATTGTCCAAAGAAAGAGTCTTTTTAATAAGCATTGTGGTACCAGAATCAGTATTGAGTATTGAGTCTATTCCTTAATATTGAAATAGTTTGAAATTTTACTATTGTGACACTAGTTCAATATCTATTTGTTCAAGTGTTTTTCAGATTTTAATTGTCAGTTGTTTTATGCTATACTATGAAAAAAAAAAATGTAAAAGTGACTTACTACTACTAACTGGTTTAGGGTCCTCCACCTGCTTGTCTCCATACATGCGTTATTGATTTGACAAGAATGTTTCAAAATATGGCATTAATAATATATCTCTCAATGGAGATATACGCAGATGGTGCCAGAAGACAAAGTTACAGGTCAGATCTGTGGAAAGACAATCCAGCTCATAGAATACCTCAGAACAGAGGAATGTGTTTCCCAAGGACAATATAATGAATTAAAATACTAGATATTTATCCTCAATGCCATATGGTGGAACATTCCAGGTGCGACAATAAGATCCCAACTAACAAATTTTGGTTTCCAGAATGTTCCATGGACACAGGTGGCGCAGTGTATCTTTATATACACAATATATAATTTTGGCTGGTTAAGTGTTAGAAACATTCAGTAAATACTCTGCAGAACTGTAGCAGGGCATACAATTCTTAAAGTACATTCTATTGTCCTCACAAACATTTCTTGCATGCTGCTCTCTGTCTTTCAGTAACCACCCCGCTCCGCTGTCAGGGAGTACCCCAGAAACCAACCGGAGGTACGCCACACTACCCCCCAACATGGTGTCCAGGACGCCCTCCGCCCCGTCGCCCACCCTCCAGCGCAGAGTCAGCACCAGCACAGCCAGTAACTCCTACATGAAGACCAAAGGACGAAGGTTCAACGTACAACTCAAAAAAGGTCTGTAACTGGTCATCAAAATGTTTGCTTCATATTTTAGATCATTTGTGATTGTGATGGCTAATGCTAACTGCTATAAGAATGATTATAATGACAAATAATGAAACGTTGAAACTAGCTTGGTGGCAAATTTAGTTTCATGATGTACTTTTAGCATCACTTGGCATGGTAACTAACGCTAGCTACCATTAGAATTACAATAAAATGGTTATAGCAGTCTGAAAACATCCTGTACTGCTTGGTGACGACATGGTATTAGCTTTAGCATCAAACACTGGTGTCTGTGAAGGCAGCGACATTGTGGTGTTAGCAATTAGCAATGGAGGGCAATGTTTTGTCGTAGAATTACAGTAAACTCGCTTCAGATTTATGAAAAGATACAATACTAACTTGATGGTGAAGTGATGTTAGCTTTAGCATCAGAAATTGTGTTCGCTGATATCAAATTTGGAAATATTACGTAGGCATGCAAGTACAAGGCCTACAATTAGCAGCAAAGAGTTGTTGAGGCAGTGCCACAGGATTAAATAAATGTTCAAATACATGGGGAAAAGAAAAAAAAAAAATACACTATGGAAATATAATATTGTTGGGTGTCAGATGTCTTTGTATCTGAAATGAATATTGGTTAAATGCAGATTTTTGTTGTCATACAGTGAGTTAACAACTGTTTTCACCTTATTTCTAATAGAAATGAGATAAAAAGTATTTCTGAATTATACTTTTAGATATTTCCTGGAAAAAACTAAACCATAGGCATTCTCGAATACTGTGTTATCATGTAAACCCAACCTATAAGTAGGCTAAAAGTGGCTCTTGTCTCACATCTAAGAGTCTGACATCATTGCATTCTAGGATCTGAAAATTACAAGTAGATTTCATCGACTGAGTTTGCACAACATTTTGTCGTCTAAATCTACACTAAAACTAGATCATCATTTGTTGCCAGCATTTGTCAGCTGGTTGTCAAATGAACCGAGTGTGCAGTGTCGGTATGGTTCTCTGTTTAACTCTCACAGGCAGCAGATGTTGGTATAAAACTGGCATGGAGGCCGTGGTTGGTGCAGAGCTGGGGGAATAGTTGGTGTGGTTCTGACTCACTCCAGGGAGATGCACTCACAAACTGTGCTAATACTTTTGGCTTTGCTCCCTGACTCGACTCAACGCAGAGACAGACAGCTGAAAATGTATTAAGTTATATTTAGCAAAATTGTAGCAAAGTTTGTTTTACTGCAATTGGCTTGGTTCAAATGAAAGTTGGCGGTTATTGATCTCGATAGTGGATTGTAAGGCTGCCTTCATACTTGTGCACGCATCAAAATTGGGTGTGAACCTGAACTAAACCAGGACTGGAACAGGTTTAAACCAAGTCTACATCATGATTAAGCTCAGAGCAAACCAGGGCTAAAAGTAAATGCCAGCCACATCAAAACTGGGACTAAACACAGAACAAAACCTAAACTAGACCTTGGACTAGTCAAGTCAAAATTAAACTGGATTTGAGGCAGGACTAAGTGTCTTGCCTGTGTTCACACTTGCAGGAATATAAAAAATTAACCCAGAACTAAACTATGGACAAACCAAGTGAGAATACATCCTTAAAACCTTAATACATCTACCCACAGTTCTAGCATTTGGATAAGGTCTGGGTGATATAGATCCAATTGTTTCATGTTGGTAAAATTGACATATTATGAATCACAAATTTTCTCTTGAATGCAGCTTTATGCTCAAACACAGTCACTTTCCCCCCATCTACTGGTCAGCCTCAGCATTACTCTGAGTGACAGGTGAATTTAACCATTTGGAATAAAGTGTGAACTTTCAGAAAACACCTCAAGGCCATATAAAGTGTGTGTACATAAATCATGGTAAAATCAAAATCGTGATCTGGCTCCAAGAAAACTGTTTGGATACTCCAGAACTCAGACCATCTCTAGCCTTTTAATGTTACTTTGCAATGACATCACGCTGGGGGGTTCTATATGTATGTTTATGGCAGAGTGTTCAGCAGTTACCACGATGACACAATGCACACATTCGCAAACACTGCCAAAAAAGTAAAAAATATTCTAAAACTACAAAACGTATTTAAATAAAACATTCCCAGGAGCCTGAGAACAATATGAGTGTTCATGGTCCTGTTTAGGAGATTGATTTTCCACAAAAAAATGTTAATGTGACTAGCTAAAAAAAAGTGTTGGCTAATGCTGGCTAGATTTGAATTGTAATGCTATTTTAAAGAAACTTGTATAACAGCACAAAATCATTTCACCTGTTGTAGTTCCAACTAAATCGTCTGTGTAATCCCTCAGTCGTCCATGTCTGATCCATAGCTTCGGCTAACTTCGAGTTTTTCCAACTAAATCAGTAGTTTATGGTCAGACTGCGTTAAAGTCTCACAGAGCTTCTGACAGAGCAGTGCCTACATTAGCATCACACCTCCAGGGAATGTTGGCAACATCAGCAGCAAAGTATCAATTTCCCGGAGAATGTGTATATAAATGGACATGGCTAACCTGTGAACATGGGCGTACTTCCTGCTCCATAAACCGTCACCCTTCTCTTCGTAACTCCTGCAGTGAGCCTTGCCATTTTGCTCTTAAAATGCATTAACCCGCTTTACATGATCCTGATGTTTTTATTTTGCTGTTGTGTCAGTAAATCAAGATATGAACATTAATAACAGACAAATCAGGCGTCTTCTTTCCCTCGAGGTCGCTCCCGTAACAGATTTGATTGACAGTATTGCTAAGTGCCTACTAAACCAGGTGTGCGGGCGAGAAGGGGCGTTACTTTCAACAGCATCTCTCCAGATTGGCTCTTTGGTTGCTATGATACTCACAATCAGAGTTCCTACAACCGCTAGCCTCGATGAGCTTCATTTGACTGGAGCCGAACGCTACGGGCGACGTCAAACTCACTGAGTCGACTTCTTTTCACCCGACATGCACGTTTATACATAGAATCTAATTTATCCAACAACAACTCGCCATCACACAACCTCCACCCAGTTTAGTGTTGCCCAATAAAGTTCCTGAGTTGCGCTTTACCAGAAGTTTGATTGTGTTTATGTCTGGAATTTAAAGTTGCAACACCACAGTTATGACAGCCCTGTTCTTGTTCTTACCGCCGCTTTAACAACTTAACTTTTTGACTTTGTATGCAGCCTCTCGTCACCTCACGCCTTTCATCTGCTTTCTACCTCATCAACACAGCGCTGTCAGCCGCGTCGCGCCCTGACACCGGCAAACCAGGGAAACTAGGTCATACCTGACAGCTCGGTGCTAGGAAAAGCTATACTCCGACGCCAATGCTAATCACTATTGTTAGCGAGCGCAACCTTCACTCAAACTTTTATGCCTGGCTGACTGCTGGAAAGTTCTGCACCGAGAAACTTCTAATTCTTCATAATGATTTATTGAATACCGTTTTGTTCAGAGCGAAACGGAATATCTACGCGAGTTAAAGGGCTTATATTGTGCGTTAGTCATTCTTTGAAGCTACTATTGGCCTTGGGTTTCCATTTTGAAAAAGCTAAAGGTCCCATATTACGCAAAATTGACACTTGTGAGCTTTTAACGCTTTTAGAATGGTGTTATCTTCTCAAATCATACCTGGAGCTGTGTTTTGTTTCATTCACACATGTTTGAATAACCCTTTCGTATTAGTCTGTCTACATCCCAAAATGCTCTGTTCCACCTTGTGATCTCATGAAGTGGCAGTTTTCAAGCTCCTTTTACCTTTTGTTCAGTAGAGCTTGGCAATTCCAGGGCTGAAATGATCCAAATGATTCCACTTCCTGTATTACCAAATGACATCACAAGGTGGAACAGAGTGTTTTCTGTTTGTGAGATGAACTCAGTCTGAATATGCAGGGTTTGTGTGTTAAACATGTGTGAATGAAACAAAACACAATTCCAGGTTTGTTTCTGATGAGGAAACAACATTGTAACATAGATCAGAACATAATGTAATATGGGCCCTTTAATTAACACCGTTTAAAGTGCATATGACAGATTATACTAATTTCACACAAAAAACACATAATTAACATTCTTATATTTAAGATTAAGTATATATTTTTACTTCCTGGTTGGACATGGGCAGCAGATATAACATACAATACATAGAGGTAATTCTGTAACTGTTACCTAGCAACCATAATGTTAACAAGGGTCAAATCTTGTCTAAATTACACAATATATTTAGTTTGGATATTCTTTTTTCTAGCTTTCAAGATGCACAATGTAAATTTTCTAGTAGACTGTCCACCATCTGCTTGTCTCTGTGGAGATGTGATAGACTTTTCTGGAAAATTCTACAGCATGGCATTAAACTAATTCCATGGAGGTGAGGTTATTAGGCCAAGTTTCAGGTCAGATCTGTGGAGTGGGGGCTCCGCTCACAGTAAGAATGAATGATTTATAAGAGTTTTTCTAAGCCATAAAACTGTTGTTCAATAAATGTAGGGCAGATTTAAAGACGTCTCCAATAACAGATCCATGGAGATGAACGGATGTAAAAGTAGTAATTAAATCAGGTCTAAACTTACATGAAACAAGCACTGAACCACTGAACCTGACCCATGTAAACCAGGATTAAACAATAGCTAAACCAAAACACTTAATAGGACTAAATACTCTTTGTGCAGTTGAAGTGAAGCTTGTCTCAAATCAAGATTAATATTGTGAATACAAGACATGTACATTATCTCACTCTTGAGCCTGGATTATTGCATTTACCCATATTGGTTTAAATGATGTCTTAACAAAGTCATATTTCTAAATTTGCCACATGCTCCGTCTGACATTTGATAAAAAACAATCTGTTTGGGAGAAAAGGGCAAGTCTGAGATGCTCTTATGTATTTGTGGTTGTAATTGCACAGTTCTGTTAGCCTGGTCATTCGTATTCATTTGCAGAATATTAAAGGTCAGTACTAAAATCCAATGCAAATCACTTATGCGTACAACAAAATCTTATTTAATTTCAAAATATTACTTTGGACTTTTTAATTTTTTTATTTTGCCGTGTTGTATCTTCAGAAATGATCTAGGTGGGTTTTGTTTATATATTATTATTATTTGTTTGCACATTTCATCTTCATATTTAGTTCATCTCAAAACATTTAATCAGTGGTGGAACATAATGAATTTAAAGTAATAATGTACTGTACTTAAGTAAAAAAATAAAAATAAATCTGAATGTTCCTGAAGTCGATTTTAAAATAGATACTTTCTACTCTTGCCTCACTACATTTGAGAGCAGTATTTGTACTTTCTACTATATTTTGAACTGCACTGAAAAGTTGTTTTTTTTATTATTGTCTAAGACCTGCTGAAAAGTCTGAGGGTTTATTTTTCACACATTCATAATTTGAGCAAACAAAAATATACAAATTAAAAACAGCTGGAAAAAAACAAAACACTGATTCAATTATTTCTGTTGAACAAAATTCAGCACAAATCTTTATCAAAATCACTATATCTGACGCTTTACAAGATCTCAAATTCTGTTCAAAACACTTTTACTTTTTACTCTACTTTTGTAAATTTTTAAATAGGTTAATTTAATACTTAAGTATTTTTTTCATGTGATACTTTTACTTGAGTATTTTTTTGCTCTGTTATCTGTACTTTTACTTAAGTAACAAAATTGAGTACTTCTACCACTGCATTTAACCACATCCGCTTTCAGTCTATAAAGCTCCTCCTTGTTTTTAAAGTCCATTCAACTTCACCACGCATTTAGATCACTATATAAAGCTTCTATTTTTTTATTAACATAACTAAAATACTAAAAATGTCCCAAATAGCATTAAAGAATACAGTTCCCGTTCACTTTTACTTCTATTGTCAAAAGTTAAACCTTCCAACAACACAATCCCTTTTACCTTTTCGATGAATACTTTCTACTACTTTCTATGCAAACCGTAGACTGTATAAACAAGTGGACTAAGTGAGCGCACGTCACCCATAACGTTCGGCTCCATTCAAACGAAGCATGAGTCTAGCAGTTACAGGGGCAAATTTGGAGCCATGTTGCATATAAGAAATTCTGATCACAAGTATCATAGCAACCAAAGAGCCAATCTGGAGCGAACATTTTAAGACTAAAATGAAGAGGCTCATTGTAGCAGTTATGGAGAGAGGGGCAACAGTTTTCTAATGTCAGTGGAGCTGGAAAGCGCGCTCATGCTCACTTTCTATTTGGAACACGGCAGCTAGCAGGTTAGCTATGTCCATTTATATATCCAGTCTAAGATGCAAACATTATTCAGCCATATTTCACTGTATATTCCTTGACCCACGCAGTTGACCACCATTTTAATGCATTCACCACTGCATAGCCAGTTCTCTTTGTAGGTTTATTCTTAGACATAACTAGCTTTTAATCCTACAGTCCCTTACACGAGTGGCTTCACAGTCCATATGCACCAATCATCAACGTTCAATTTTGGTTCATAAAAATCAGTCTATTTTTGGAGTTTGGGTGTAGCGGTTTCCTAGATGGCGGAGACACACCCTGATGTCAAACCGCTGCTCGTGTTTAGATAGTGGGACAGACGCAGAGAAAGTACAGGGCATGTGTCGTGGTCTATGTGGTAATGGTTAATTCTTATATATTGGTTTGTCATTTTTACCATAGTTACTGGCCACACAATCAATCATCATAAACTAGGTCATAGTTGGAATATTTTTATAATTTGTTGACTTCTCGGTGCTAGGATTGTCATTTGAGAAAAAAAAATAAAAATACTTAAAGCAGACAAAATTGTATCTTAACAGGTCTTGATCTTGTCAGAACTGGTATAAGTACAGTAGTATTAGTATTGAAATTGAATCTGAAATATAGTATTACATCAATTGATAACAGTTACATGGTATATGGAAAACTTGGACAAAATGTTTTAGTCTTTTAGTCTTAAAACACAATTAAGTAATATTTTAACCATATTGAACATCTATTGAAGTCCCTGTGATGGTTAAAGTGGGACTTAAACCTTCAAACTCCGCCCAGAATCACACACTTCAAATAAAGCTGCTAAACTTTGCAGTACTTGGAGGACTAAAGAAGAGTGAGACAGGAGGGGTGGGATCTAGAGGTATAAGGAACTGCAATTGGTCTAACAGGTATCCAGACTTTAAACTCCACCTCTGTGTTTGTAATCGGAAACATTTGGCTTTAATCAGAGCAGTTCTGTGTGATGTTTTTGACTGTGAACACAATGCTGCAGATTTACCTAGTTTGCACTAAAATTGCCAAAAAAAAAGTGTCATAGTAACACCATATACATAGTTTAGAAGTGAAAAAAGTCGATGTGTTTAGTTCCACTTTAAATGTGTTTTGGGGTGTCCGTCTGCTGTCAAAAAAAACAGCCTGCTGTGAAAAACCAGCCTCGCAAAATGGTTGACTCTGACCTGTAGAGAATTCAACTCATCATATTTGTGTCCTTATTTGTAACAATTTTATTAGAGAAAAAAAAGGTGGTGTCTTGGTTATCGAAGTTTGGTCAGGAAAATGTTTTTGTCCTGAATGGGATTAGCCGGGTAGATTATGATTACTAAATTGCTAAATGTTCTTTGCTCTGATACGTTGTGTTCAGGTCAGGAGGGTCTTGGTTTTAGCATCACCTCCAGAGACGTTCCCCTAGGGGGCAGCGCTCCTATCTTCGTCAAGAACATCCTTCCAAGAGGAGCAGCGATTCAAGATGGCCGACTCAAAGCTGGGGACCGCTTGCTAGAGGTGATTTTGGTCTTTAAATGGGGAGTTTTAACCACCCAACTGTTATACTTATTGTGTATTTTGGTTGATTGATATGTTTGAGTAATCCTGTATTGTCCTTGATGGCTTAAGGCTTTAGATCTCTGAAAATGTCTGTTTTCACCTATCCCTTATCTCAAAAAAACAAAACACAAAAAAATTCAGACTTCATTCATGCACATAGTGTTAATTTAGCAACCAAAAAAAAAATAAATAAATAAACCAACTGTGTCAAAATTAACAAAATTGTATAGTTTGATACCAAATACCCAAAAACATGTCTCCTTTTTGTGCAGATTGCTTAATTTTCAGTTTCCTGTAATTTTATTGTAAAATATATTTTTCCACCATTCGTTTTTTTCACCATTGTAAGAATCATATTTTTGAGGAAACGAGATTAAATACTTGTCTAACTGTTGGACGACTAAACCCCAGTATGTTGCATGTGCAGGTGAGTGGAGTGGACCTGAATGGGAAAAGCCAGGAGGAGGTAGTGGCCTTGCTCCGAGCGACACCCATGGGTGGCATCGTCAACCTGTCAGTCACCCGCCCGGAGGACCCCCTACTGCCCAGAGAGGTGGTGAGTGCATAATTTTTCTCCTCAAAATTCATATTCCACCCAAAAGGCAAAAGTGACTTGCCACCGATACTTTTTATGGAGTTGTTCTGGTAATTTCATATATCTCGAGTATTTAAATATCTGTTTTAAAATAAGCTTGTAAGATCTTGCCGTGTTTGTGAGTTTACTATCTTGTTATCCTCCCACTGTTGTGATTTGGCTAGATTGGACCAATCACAGAGCAGCATTGTGATTTTGGGTGGAAGCCAAAGGAAATGTCAGCTGGATATAACAGGTTTGAGTTCTTGGTTTGCTCCTCTGTTGTGGATTCGACCAATCATCTTGAAAAATTAGTTTGAACGTTCTGCTAATAATAACTTAGACATATCAGTCTGGCTTCTTCCAGGTTCATTTTAAAGTTAATATTTTTCAAACTCTCAGAATCTAATTTACAGAAATATGTTTTTAAATGTCTTAAGGCTCAAGTTTTGACTGTAAAATACTTTTGAAATCTTTTGCTGCTTTTGAAGATGAAGATAAATACTCCACCTCTATTATCCGCCTCCCGGTGACAAGCTTTTTTTAGTTGAATTTATAAATCTCACTCAAACAAAACAAAGTAGAAAACTATACTCTCCTTGCCCAGGCCTTTGTAGAGATTGACTTTGGCGGTCAATGGGCAGATGGCGAGCTGTGCCACCCGGGTGCTCTGACAGGCTGAGGCCATGGCACCACCTCACCAGAGCATGGGTCCTGCTCGCCAGCCGCCTCTTACCCACAAACCTCTGCCTGGCACCTGTACAGCTCTTAACCCTCTGATCTGGTCATAACCAAACTTACAATACAGTTTTGCTGCCTCTGCAAAAAGACATAGCTAAGTGTAGAGTTGGCGCTCTTAAAGGTGACATTATGCAAATTAAAATAAACCACTTTGCGAAGGAACTATTTCTTACCATTTGCAGCTCAAGCCCTCTTTAAAAACCTTAACTTGTTAGCAGTTGACATTTTGTTTACACTATATGCATTGATTAAGGTTGCACTATGTAACTTTTGCCACCTGCTTGATGTTATTGCTTTGCACAGTCTGACTATTGCATTTATTGAATTACAGCTGAGAAAAAACATGCATTATGCTCCACAGATCTAAGCTGTAACTTGGCGTGGTGGCATTATCTGCTTGTCTCAACGAAGATACATCATTTGAAAGATTTTAGGCAAAGCAATAACACGGCACACTCTCCACCAGAAGGATTACATAGTGCATCTTTAAATAACAATGCTAAAGTTCCCCAAATTTTTTACAATGCCTGAACAATGCACAATATAGGTCACTATTAACTGTCCATAGACGTATAATTAGATGTGGTTTTCGATGCTAAAGCTATCATCCACTTAGCAACTCTGGTAGTCCAAGAAGATTTCAGAACACCTGAGCCAGTCCCCTGTATTTTTACCTATAGCTGTGAACATTAGCTCTCAAAACTCGCAAAATATAAACAGTCCAGAAAGCATCAGCTGGTACCAACTCATCAACCACATTTATATTTGAGGTCAAAGCCTTGTTAAAAGTCATTGCCGAGTGTGTAAACCTTTTGCTCTTATATTTTAGATCATAATTAGCTTGTAAAAGTGGCATTTGAGCTAAAGGCTAATTAACGTTCATATGCGATTTGTGAACTTGTGTGGTTCTGGTAAACATCGATTGACCTCTAAACATCCTCTTGTGCATGTCATTGGTGAGGCAATCAGAAAAATTGCATAAATATCTTGAAATAAACGAAGGGAACACTCGATTTGACAAAACTCTGGGTAACATCGGTGAGCCAAGTGATCAAATTGTATCACCGAGTAGAGACGGAGAATTTCGCAGCTATGAATGTCTACATTAGGTGTCTTTCTCTTCAGCTGACATGTTTTACTTTCCACTGTTGCCAGGAGGGGGCACCAGACACAAATTTATAAAGCAAAACAACATAATGTTATCTTACATTAGATTCTATGTCCAATGCTAAAAGCACCGCTCGTACTACACCCTCATTACACGCTACGCTACAGTGTAAGTTCATTTTTCATCACCATGGCAGCCTTATGAACGTTTTGTCCTCCATTGTTACACCAGCACGTTCACAAATCTCAATAATCCCTCCAAGTATGTTCATAAAAATCAGATAAGGAGGCCAAGGCTCTGCTGGTGACAGTTATTGCAAATAAAAAATGGTAAAAGGAGCTACTTTGGAATTGGCTGCTCAGTCACTGTGGGTGTGCAGCGGTATTACACACTGTGAGGAAATGAAGATATAGTGAAGTCTCGCAGATTGGCGACTATTGCACAGGCTTTTGTAATAACTAGAAACATGTTTTAAAAGAGTTTTTAAAGGGTTTGTACCTGATTTTCCCCAAGCATTAGAGCAAAATTTGTTGTTTGTCATCCCAGTGCAGATATATTGTGTAAGAAGTTCTTGAGGTTAAAATAAGTCCACTGTGTACTGTCTGTATCTAATTATAAAGTGGTTTACTGTCTGATAATCAGGAAGTGCACGTTAGCACCAGAATATGGTGTCATTATTTCAGATAGAGGGCAGGGGTCTTTATAACTAGTCACGTTTAAGAAATAAGCTGATAAAATAAATGTGAAAATGTTGTATCTTCTGATCTTGCATCTGATTTTGAGTTTAAAAATAGTTTTTGCAACATTGATGCCTTTTGTGATGGCATAATACCACTATTTTTTTCCATTAATAGAAGGAAAAAAAAAAAAAAAAAAAAATATATATATATATATATATATATATATATATCTTCTGACAGATTTCATTCCATGTGAATAGGCTGATTAATTACAGAGAAATTAACCATAAACCAGTATTACATTAAAAATTGCATCACTACTTCTTGACCAATTGTATGTTTTTTGTTTTTTTTATTTTGCTGTTGCACTAAAAAATAAAGAAAAAGGGAGATGTTTATGTCTCAATGCTAATGCTAATTTTGAACCATAGTAAATATTAGAACGTCAATACAAACTGAGGTCATACTCAAAATAATGATCACTGTAATTTGAATTAGCTATGTTACACTAGTGAGTCGCTGTGTGTCTATTTCAAAATTATATCTTCTGATGCCACGTGAGCCCAATCTTAAGAATTCCTTGCATTCCCCAGGCTTTATTTACTGCTTCTATTCATCTGCCGTGCACATAGCTGTTTTGCTTACACATGCAGGTCTGGTGAGGATGAGCCCCCGATTCTCTGTAATAACTCACTCAAATGTCACGCCTCAATGTGCTACAAGCTCCGGCACCTGTCTGCGAGCAAAAACAGCACTTTTATCCTCCCCTTGTGCTGTCAGCAGAGACGGACTGGCCCTGTAATTCACCTGTGTGGGAGAAGACAGCCACACACAAGCTCAAATCAAATGGCTTAGTTAATTTGTTTTAAAAGGTTGTCATGGATAATTATGCGCGGAGATGTTTTGGTGTTTGTGTTGAATTATGGGCAATTATGTAAGCAATGATAGTGATAGAGAGTAGGGCGTGGAAAAGTGTTAATGCAAATAAACAACATGAGGCGCGTACGTAGCATTCGGGCAATAGCATCACGATATTGTAAGTTTGAAATGGTTCTAACCTCCGACTAGTATGATCTAATGATGATATAGCATTAGAAATACTATGTAGTGTTGGACTAATATGTGTTGCACTCTGAAATGACTTCTAGACATTTATCTATCTGGATCGGCTCTCGTTGAAAGTGATCAGGAGCTGTCGGGACGTTCGAATGAATACTCCAAGCTGTTTGGTGTAAGCGAGACAACAGCGGAACAAATTGAAACGTTTGTTAAATCCAGCACTGATATCTTTCCCTCCACGAATGCTCAAAACACTCCCCTCTGCACGCTTTTCAAAACCCAAATAGCCCATATTTTTGCTCAAACAGACTGCAGTATGTCTGTTTGCGACTGTTTTGGTACATTTGACCACTTCGTTTTTGGCTTCCGCACAAACCTGAATGCTGCTCTGTGATTGGTCCACCAACCAGTGGTCCGATGTCACCAGCGGGAGCATGCTAAGATGGTTTCTAATGAGCTTGCGAACTCACAAATATCGTGAGAATCCATCTTAATCCAGATATGGATCAAGACCATGACAAAACTATTCAGGAAAAGGTATATACAGTTGTCCCTCGCTATACCGCAGTTCATCTTTCGCCATCTCGCTGTTTTGCGGATTTTAATTTTATTTGTGTGCAATTTTGCATGCTTTTTACAGTATAAGAAGGTGCTTTGTGTTCTGCATCGTGATTGGCTAAGGGACGTGTCGTGTCTCCTGTACAGTACAGAATGTGTTCAGCCAAATTTACATGAATGTTGGATAGCAGTGTGACTCTGAAGTGCTGTATGTTTGCAAGTTTTTCTCCCCGACAAAACCCACAATGTCGATTAAACATTCTGCACCAACAAATTTCAGAAACAACTCTGGATACCGCTGGAGCAGAGGCACGTGAATAACAAATGTAAAGAGATCATCGAGGAAGAGGGATATAATATACGAAGGTTTGAACTTTGAGAGTGTTAAAACAAGAGAGAAATGTGAGAAAAATGTCAATGCCTGTGTGAGAAAAGTGTATAAAGTGTGTGGTGAAGCGATTTACAGCCTTAAAACATATATAATAACTGTAAAAAATAAAGCTGACTACTTTGCGGATTTCGGGTTATTTTTAGAACGAAACCCCCACGATAAACGAGGGACCACTGTATATATTTTTCTTTATCAATTCATATTCAAAGCGACATCTACTTTTGGTACAAATTTTAATATCACTTACTGTGTTGATATAGCAGCACTGTTTCAAACTCCGAAAAACTATTTTACAAAGACAATAACCTCTTCTACCATTGAAGGCGCTTTATATACTGGCCTAACAAACAGGCGTACCTAATAATTTGGCCACATCCTGGATCAGATCTGGGACCGCCCCCTTCTCTCTCTCAGACGTTTGGTAATTTTATATCCCATCGCTTTATGAGGTGTGGCGAAACCAATAGGCCCGCGGATCCTCTCTGGTAACCCGGGCGACCACATAAGTGCAATTAAACAGTACATTAAAAGCAGCTCTTTACGGCCATATCGCAGTTGTCACTGATCCATTAGTAGTTGTATCTGCCAAGCGATGAGAACACTAATTGCAAGATTAATTCCAGGCCTTGATTGATGCGACAGCCAAATTTACAACTCGTGCGTGAGTGGGTGTATGAACGGTTGTCATAGAAATAAAAAAAAAATACATATGGTTGACAATTTTAGCAGATTAATGGGTTGTTTTTTTTGGAAGTTTTGACGATGATGGTGTTTTTAACCACTGGAATGTGTTTGGAGAAGTAAGATTGATGTTGTTTTGCAGTTTTTGTTTTGTGCGTAGGGTGAAGGTTAGAGATTGTGCTGGAACTTTTTGAAATCTTCTGGCAAGTCATTTTATTTATTTGGTTTGTAAGAAAAAGATAGTATAGTCAAACGGATGGAATGCAATTGGAAAGTCTGGGAATTCCAATACAAAAATTCTCTCATTGTTCATTTATTTCAGTATTGTTCAAATGCTGTATAATTTGAACCATGAGTGAAGAACATTTGTTTGTTTGAACTTTTAACCCTCACTTAAAACTGGAGTACCACAGAAGGAGGAATTATGTATTTGAAGCTGTCTAACTCATCCGTAGCTCTCAGAATCCCTTTTGCAACCCACATATATTAATTTTTGAGTGCGTTCATGGCTTTAGAACAGCTATTTTCAAATGGAGAAGTGAAACCGGGAACGAACCAGAACGCTGCTTTTGGTCTTTACTTCCAGGTTCATGAGAAATAAAAATACTATATTAGTGGCTGCAGACAGGGCGCAGTGGTCTCATTTTGTCAATAAAGTGCTGCCTTTACAATATATTCTTTCAACAAAAACATTAATATTGTACTGTGGTAAACAAACACGTAGTTCACATTGAAACACTGCCCACTTAGTTTATCTCAGTGCGGGCAAACTAAAATATAAAACAATGTATTTCGAAAATTAAAATTGAGTGAGTTTTATTTTATATCCCATCACTTCACGGAAATAAAAAGATCTATAAGTTTGACTATTTTTACAGATTAATGGTTGGTTTTTTTTTGGAAGTTTTGACGATGGTCGGCTAGAGCGAAGTCCACGATTTGTGTTTTTTAACCTCTCAAATCGAATGTGTTTGGAGAAGTAAGATTGATGTTTGCAGTTTTTGTTTTGTGCGTGGCGTGCAGGTTGGAGATTTTGGTGAAACTTTTTGAAATGTGGTCAAACTTTTTGAAATCTTCTTGACCCTTAGTGCGGGTAAACTAAAATATAGAAAAAGGCATTTCAGAAATAGATTAAAATTAGATTAAAAGTGAGGGTTTGTCTTGATTTTCTGTATGAGAATTAGTCATTTTCCAATACTCCAGTCAGTATCACAATATATTTTGGTAAGGATCCACCAGTCAATAAGCTGCATACATTATACTGCGTCGTGGAACAGTTTTTACCCAGGAAAAAGAAAAAAAAAATCAGGTATAACATTCTACTTGTGAGCACAAAAGCCTCAGCCCTGCTCCAAGTTGTGAAGTTGACCAATTACATATTTAGGATCCAATAAAAAACATAATAAAGCTTTATCCATGTCCCATCATTTTCCCATAAGACAAACTTTTTTCACTGATGAGGTAATACCATTAACTCATCTTCAGTGTTAACGCCATCACTCGTCCCCGAGATGAATTTTTCTTCCTTATTTTCAGCAGAACTACTTTTATACTTTATTTACGCGCATTACACAAGGTTACTCGGGCCAATATCTTACATTACGGTTAAAACCTGGCACCCGGCCCCTCCACATGAATCACTCCGCACTGTTGTAGCTGATGATATAGGCCTATGCGCGAGGTTTTCTTTGCCAATTTTTGCACTTTTACAATAATGACCTCAATGATAAAACTTCCCAACACGGCAACCCCTAATATAAAGTGCATCTCATCAGCAGATTGCCAGATTAGATTGGATTGGTTGTTACAAATCTATGTGAATTGGTTGCATTAAGATGATGGTGTAACATTGAAAAGGGTGAAGAAATTAAAGACTTGGAAAGAAATATATGACGAGTAGAATTCTGTACAAATGCAGATGTTTTGATAAGGTTTGTGAATAATATTGTAATTTTTCTGCAGTATTCGTACAAAAACTGGTTAAAAAGTCTCTGTCTCTGCAAAATGAGCGAAGGTGAAATACTTTTGGTCTAACTGCAAAACGTAGTGACATTTTTCATTCACGGTGAAGTAGACATGGAATTGAAAGTCCTATTTTTCAGGAAAGTTTTGAAGCGTTTAGCATTAGTGATGGTATTTCATGTGTTATAGTATTGACATCTAAACAAAACAGTAAAGTAATTCAGCATTAATTAAAATTCTTTCCAACACCAAGCATTTTTCATAAGGTTAAATGGAATAACTGTAAACCAACTGGAAAGAAGGGAAAGGAAAGTGTATTTAAATGGCAGAATTTGTACACAAAGTAATTCAAAGTGCTTTACAGGATAAGAAAGACATTAAAATCACAATACAACAAATCAACACCTAAATAATCATCATAAAATTAACATTAAAAGAGAAGAGTTTAGAATAAAAACCTTTCAGTCGTATGCACAGCTAAAATGGAAGTAACATGTCAGAGATGTACTTTGGTGCTAGGCCGTGCAAATACAGTACAATACAGGATATATACAAGTTCATTTTATTTTGACTGAGTGGAGGTGTAAGGACTTTGAAACAAAGAGGTGCGCTTCCTGGAAAAGGTGGGAGTGTTGTGTTTTTGTGAAGGTGTTGGGTTGAAAAGGATTACTCAAACAAGTGTGAACAAAGCAAAACACAACTCCAGTTATGTGTTTGATATCGCCCCCGAAAGAATGTCTTCTTAGCATAATATGGGTTTTTGGGGCAAGATACTACAGGTAATACCCTTTTTTTCAGTTCATTCTCTCAACATTTAAGCTTTCATCAAGGAGCAACCTCTCCTAATCCTGGCTTTATATACTTTTTTTTTTTTTAGATATAAATGTCCCAAATATGTGCAATTTTGGCATTTTTACATATAAAATGCCCTATTTGTATCTGAAAAGATGACATGATCCAGGCAAATAGTTTCAAATAGTTATATGTAAAAAAAGGAAAAAAAAAAAAGAAAATGTTCCCCCCTATTCACCCAGAGTGTCTCAACTTAAGTCATAAAATTAGTGAATTAAGGACTTCAATTAACAATGTCTCGGTTTAGGTATCAAAAATGGTTCTAGTAACATAATACGGCCCCTTTCCACATCATCAAATTGTAACCCATGTCAACATCTTCTGGGGCAAAATGCATGCTAAAAATAAAGTCAAACAGCGGAACTTCTTGTGAAAAACAGAGTGGTGTTTTGGCAACCTGTTCTCCCCGGCTGCCTTGTGATGGAGCTCGGAGGAGTTTGACAGCAGAGGATGCATCCAGGAGGTCATTCAGCCTTTTTAGGAAATGTCTCACAAATGACAGGCCATTGTGATGTGCCCAAGATGCCAATATGTTTCCATGGCAACAGATATCTCTCTCTCCATGTTCTCCTCTACAAGAGCACTGGTGTTTTGAGGACACTTTATCAGAATGGCCTTCTCGAGAGCTTGGTAGAAGTCATACTTACACAGCTTTTTGGTGTTTGACAGAAATGAGGAGGGTGATAAATGTGTATGCAAGGTGAAGGTGGTGTTATAAAACGATTTTTCCCATGTATTTGAGCTAAATTTGTCTTGCCCTGGTATAGATGTATTGTATAACCAGCGCTTGTGCTGTGCTTGGATGATCAGAATGCAAAAAAGTAAATGCGGAATAACTTTGGACCACTGCAAAACGTTTCAAATGAACTAGTTTGTCTGTTTTTCATGTTTTAAGAAAGTGCTTTAAATGCAAGTGCAAATTATATTTTTTGTTGCTGTGTACTTACTATTATTATTATTAATCCAAAGACTGGATCAAATCCTCCAGCTAGGTACTCCTGACTAAGATCCTGGCTCGAGATGATGAGATGGCTCCCACTGCCAATAACAAGTTTAATGTTGTTCTTTTAATCCCATTACTCTTGACCCGTTCTTCAATGTCACAAGAGGATCACCTTGTCGTGGTCTGAGGTAGTACTGCAGCTAGAAAGGGTACCTAGCTCGAGGATTAGCCTACATGGCATATTTTAGATTGAGAGTATGATAGAGCAAGGTGTACTTTAATGGAAACTGGTGGGGCAACCTGTTTGACTACAGTTCAGAGCCGAGGAGGTACACCTAAAATTGTCCCACTACCACATTTCAAGCAGAGCTGCAAAACAGGGCGGGACCTGGAGGACTAAAGAAGAGAGTGACGGGGAGGAGGGGCGGAGACTGGAGGTATAAGCAACACTATGATTGGTCCATCCATCCAATTTCTTCTGCTTATCCTGGGCTATGTCATGGAGGCCACAGTCTAAGCAGGGACTCCCAGACTTCCCTCACCCCAGACGCTTCCTCCAGCTCCTCTTATGGGACACCAAGACGTTCCCAAGCCATTGTGATTGCTCTGACAGGTATAAATACGTCAAACTCCGCCACAGCAGCCACGTGTTTGTAAACAAAAACACCTATCTGCAATTAAAACTGTCTGGTGTGATGTCACATAGTACTTGAAATCACAGTGGCCACTAGAGGTAGATTTTCATTGTTTTGGACTGTTTTTCAATAAATTTACCCAATTTACGTTAAAATTGTCCACAATATGATTAGGAACAATATATAGTAGAACAGTAGATAATGCTAAAACACCATGTTGTCAAAAAATAATTTAGTGTTTACCTCCACTTTAAGCTATAGGATATTGTTTATGAAGAGTATGGAATGAACCCGTCCAGACACAAGGAAAACATGCAAACTTTTTACAGACAGGCCCTACTTTGTCCGAGAATCAAATCTGCAACCTTACTGTCATGAGGCAAGAATGCTAGAAACCATTCTGTCAGGTTGATGAGGAATACCAAATGACCCATTCTCACTGTGATGCAAGAAAGAAAAAAAAAATCTTCATAAATTTAAATTCATAAGTTGAAATTGCAGTCACTCCTCTCCCCTGCATCTCCCCTTTTCATCACCCACACCTTCTGTTCTCTGACATCTCCGGAGCCCTCCTTGCATTTTTAATCCTCCTCTTATACAGGGCATCAGGATCAAAGTACGAGGTTCAAACTAGTCTCCAATTAAAGTGCATATGAGAAGTTGTATTTAAGATTTTACTAAAAGTCTTGCCTAGTTTTTTCCAGTTTTTATATTTTGGCGTAGTTTATAATTTTACTTCCTGGTTGGACACGAGCAGCAGATAATAGCAACCATAATAACCAACAAAACTGCACAATAGTTATGATTAGACTAATAAAAATACATGGCAAAACCTTTAATTTGTTACATGAAGGTATAAACTGTCATCAAAGAACTCGCTACTTCCTGTATTTTTGTACTTTACCTCTAAACTTTTCATCCACAAACTGAATTAAAACTATGATAAATATTCACCGCAGGTACTATCGCGCCAAGCCAAGTCATAATCACAAAAACACAAAAACCTGGGATATGCACTTTAACGGCAGTATTTCCGCACGTGCCTGAAAACAATGCTAGCCCGGTTAGCGCTAGCGCCGCCACACCACCGCGCCACCTGTTCTCGTTTAGCACTTTTGAAGCAGCTGTTGCCGTAATTATGCTAGCTGTCAGTGCGGACAAAATGCTAGCTAGTGCATCAGTGCATTGTGCTATACGCCGATAAACAAGGTAGTTAAAGGCCCACTTATGGAGACATGTGGAGCGCGTTTTCAGAACATATAATGGGCTCAAGTGTGGTGTGCGGTCGGACAAAGCACTTTTTATCCAACATTAGAGCCAAATGAGAGGCATCTGCTTCCTGTTGTGTGCGTGTGGGGTTTAGAGACAATGCCGTACCTCGCTTTTCTTTTTGATTATATAAAATAGCCTGTTGTGCTTGAATGTAAACAGACTCGTACACAGACTGAATCCGCAGTGCATATTGATAAGTTTTGTTCAGCGGATGCCATGTTTTGCTATAGAACAGGGGTATTCAATGATACTTTTCCAGTGGGATATTTTTTGGAAGGTTATAGCATCTGTGTTGGAAAATAGAACATTTTAAAGTTTTAAACGCTTCAAATGGGTATTAATTGCTAACATGTAACAGAATTACATCTCCATGTTACCTTTTATTATCTTGAAAATGCTATATTTGCCGGAATATGTTAAACTTTTCCCCCTGCTAATAAAACCACTCCACATTGTGCCAGATTTGTGAAGTTGTAGTATATTGTTTTGTACAGGTTTGTGCCACTAACTGTAAGGAGGGTTCGAATAGTGCCAGGAAGAAATGGCAAGATTACTCAAACATGCATGGATGACATATAAAACCACTTTATTGTCCAATGCAGTAGGAACATTTGTTGTGCATTTGACCCATCCATTCTTCAATATCACTGGGACAAACTGACAGGAACACTGGGCGATGTTGTTCCATGCCCAGGGACTCTTCTCCAAATCTTCGTTCGGACTACCTTAGCTAGAAGATTTTACCTTTTGTGTCCGGTTCATGGGGGAAACTGACGTGAACCCGGAACACACATATAATGTTCCAGCATGACATGAGTTCACATTATTGCAGGAGATAGCGTTAGCCTTAGATTCCCTCATGAAGCCGATTTGGTGCTGCTAATAATCTAAATGAGCGTTCCCATTAGAGGCTCTGTGAGTGTGACAGAGCCAGTCTGTCACCACTCAGGCGTGTGCTGCTCAAATAGCTCTGAGAAGAACACACTTTACACAAGATTTAGATACTTTCACTGTCTATGGACTAATAATAAAGGATAACGATGTTCACAACAATATACTTCAGGTAGTGGAAGTAGTAGTGATAGTTATAATATTGGTATTTGTAGGACTCTTAACAATGTAGCATAGTATTGTAGCAACATTATCAATACCATCATATAAACTTTCTCCTGGATCTATAAAAGACATTTATAACAGCATATTGAAGAAGAGAATGAATACAAGTACTCAAACATCTTCCATGGTGGTTCGTTCACTTAAGTACTTCACACTAAAGAAGGTCTCTGGTTTGATTCCTCCTCCAAGAAAGCATTAGTAACTTTTTCCCAGTTGCTGATGCTGCTAAAAATCTGTCCAAACGCAGTAGGACTTTTTTTTACTAAGTAAGTACAGTTTTGGTAGCAGTACATATACTTGTAATTGAGTAGATTTTTTGCCATGTAACAGTACTTTTTTGCACAAATTTGCGGTCTACTTTCCACCACTGCTTTAGTACCATTTTAGTCCAATTTTTGAGTCATTTTATGGGGCGACAGTAGCTCATTGGTCGAGTGTTCGTCCTCTGATGGTCGCAGATTCGAATCCCGCACTTGACATAAACATCACCGGTTCAGCGGTCAGATCCACTGACACACAGGTTGGCGGTGCGATTCCAACTCCCACAGACAAATGCTGTTGTTGTGTCCTTGGGCAAGACACATAACACACCTCGCCCCCAGTGTCTTTGTACACTGGTGTATGAAGGTGTGTGTGAATGGGAGAGTGAAAAGCTCTATATAAAAATGTGACCAATTGCATTTTATTTATGTGTCATTTTGGTCCAGTCTTTTGTCCAGTTGTTCTTAAATCTCCTCGTTTGTTTTTATGGAGAACAGAAACATTTAAAAAAAAAAAAATCCCATCTTTTCTTTTGAAAGGGAAAATGGCTGGCAGAGTAAATGTGTGTTACAATACTTATCACTGCTGCACCACTTTTGCAATTACACCCATGGCTGATCTCTTTGAGGGGACCTTTTTAAATTCATTTCCATTGACCTTTATGTCACCAAATTGGGCCAGAGGAGAGAAAAAAAAAAGAAAAGTTTGCCTGGTGGTGTTAATTGTTTTAGGCAGCCATGTGCGGAGAAGTCGGCCTCATGTGAATAAGGGGTAATTGTGGTTCATTAGCATATCGTTTGCATCTTACTTTTTTTCAATTCTAATGTTATTTTTTGACATTCAGAGTTTAAAGCATCTCAGCCGGATTTTAATTTAGTCTTGTCAAGATAAATACTCTTTGGGTCATGCATTGTGTTGTAAAAAGGTGTTAAATAGGAAAGAAAGGACAAATTCATTTTATGCAGCAGTTTCTCAGGTAATAACCAATACAGAAGCTGCTCACAGGGTCACCTGTTTTTGTCCAATCGGGATCAAAATTTCCCACAATGCACCTTGAAAACCAGTCGTCAATATAGACAACAATGCATTGCAGGAGTCGGAAAGTGACAGAGGATATTGACAGGTTTTTAACTGGAGGCAACATGACTGATTGAAAACAGAGCGAAGTCCTGTTTTATCGCACTGTTGATTCTTGATGATAAACGTTTTTAAATAAACCATTTCTGCGTTAAGTTGCTAGCGTTAGCCGTGTAACTTAGCTTGAGCTGTTAAGAGTGATAGTTTCTGCATCTCAGACAAAAAAGTTGTTGAATCCAGCCCATTTACGAGAGATGAGATCCAGCTTGACAAAAACGTGTATGGTTATTATTAGCTCATAAATACTTGTGCCAGTCAAATTTGATTCTTGTTTATGACAGAAATCGAGTTTTATCAGAGTTTAGTCCCACCCTTTTCTGCAAAAGAGGGCGGGGCTGTCGTGAATTAAGGGTTAGGGACTAGGGTGGACATTCAGACACAGCCCCAGACACTTGATTCTCTGTCATGATGCATTTTCGAGACATTTGACCATTTTCCCCTTAAGTTTTTATTGTTTAAAATTGACAATGTAGCATTTTCCTGCATGTGTATTATCTGGAGTAAGTTTAAGTGAGTAGAGCAGTGGGCGGGGATAGGTGGTAAGTGAAAACAGTTTCTTTTTTTTAGCACTTAAGACTCAAATGCAGGACAGTAAAGAATTACTCAAACATGCATGAATCAACCCAAATATGGTCACATTTTTATATTGCGCTTTTCTACTTTCAAGTCCCTTAAAGCACTTTACATCAAGGAAACACTCACACATTCACACACACATTCATACAACAGTGTACAAAGACACTGGGGACGAGGTGAGTTAAGTGTCTTGCCCAAGGACATAACGATAATAAACATAATTGAGCAAATACAACTCTGAGTGAGCTAATGATCAAGGAACACTGTTATATCCTGATTAAAGGCTCGTTAAAGTAAATTTCACACAATAAGTCCCCTTTAATGCATGTCATACCTAACATACAAATGTTAATAAATAGAGGTCAAATTAATAAATAATGAATTAATTAATAGAATAAACAAATGTGACCGCTGTCTGATGTGGAATAACACACGTGCTGTTCAAGTGTGTAGTAATTAATATAAATGTAAACGCTTATTAGGACAAAATAATAATAAATAAATTTAAAAAATCATAAAAATAAATTGATACAAAAAAATAAATAATTTGTTTATGTATTTTTTTTTTTTATATGTCCTTACTCTATGACAATATTCTATAAATTTAATTCAATTAATTTTGTGTCTGGAGAAGCGCTATGTAAGACGTATGCATTATTATCACATCACTTTATTGTTTGAAATCAGCTAAAGAATTCAAAATGGCTGCTTGGTCTGCACATAACCTCTTCTCTGAAATGTCATGCCAATTGTGTTATATTTTTACTATAACACATGCTACAAGAGGCATTTCGAAAGTTGCGTCAAAGGATTACAATTTTCATCTCAAACTTTCACTGCTATTGATCCCGGCCTGGTAACCTCTGCACTATTTTACATCATCCCCTCACTTGTTAGTTCTTTTATGAGCGCAAAGTTGAAATCGAGAGGTGTGGACAAAAAGAGACGGGATTGACAGGGACAGAAGAAAGAAGCGAGAGAGTACGAGAAGAGGAGAGAGAAAGAGAAAGGGAGGGGGAATTGGTGAGGCATAGAGAGGATACTTCGATATTATAGTATACGTTTTGGTTCCTCTTCCCACTGTGAGCAAGTCTGCAAGTGCCAAAAGACTTTATATTGACAATATGAAATGATTTGAATGTTTGTTTCTTGCACCGCTCCTTCAGATATAATTTAGTTTGTCTCATTTTTGTGTCTATCCTTTGAAAACACAACATTTTTTCTGTCTTAAAAACGTAAAAAAAACCTAAAACTAGCTCATTTTAGACAGTTTGCAGTGGTCCAAAGTTATTCCTCACTTACTTTACGCATTCAGAGCATCCTAATTATTCTCCATGATGAGTTTATAAGCACTTTTCACAACTTTCACGCTAAAGCAAACAACAACTATCATGCTAAAGGGCACTTCCTGATTCTCAGACAATAAAACGCACCATAATCAGATGTAGACAATACACAGCAGATTCATTTTGACCTCAAGAGCTGCTACAATATATGTTTACTTAAATACGTTCCTTAAGTTCACCAAATACTTTACTCTTGGACCACTACTTTGTACTTCTACTTGTGTAATGTTCTTTTAAAATGACGTCTTACTTGTGTACAATTTAGTGCCAGTCTACGCCTCTGTTGAAGCTGTAACGACAACTCCTCCTTGGCTCACGGCGCTCGCTCTTGTCTGATGAAAATGCTACAGCGTTCCCTCATTTTCCGTGTTCTATTCCCGTAACAAAAACAGGGCTGAGTGGGTGCTTACGCTGCCATCATTTTGAGAAAGAAAGACAACCACTTAACCCAGGTCTAAACTCATCTATCTGTTCAGAGAGTAACTATCGCCTGGTGCATAAAAGCTTATTCAAGGACGTAGTATTTTAGTTTGATGAGGTATTAGAGATAGCGGGGCGCCCTGACCTCTCCCGTCGGCCAATCACATGCGAGCGCTGGGTTGGAGTGCTTCGGAAATCAAGCCATCGACGTTTTGACCCCATTGAAGGTTATGAAGACAAAGTTTTAATTTTCAAACTTAGGAGGACTTTGGCGATTGAGAGGTTGCGTTTGTTGAGGGCTCTTTGACTGTTTGTACATGATAAAATATATTGTATAAGCAGCTCTTGAAGTTAAATAAATCATCTGTGTACTGTCTGCATTGAACTGTCTGAGATTAAGGAAGTGTGCTGTTAGAATGCTAGCTGTTATTACAAAAATTCGCACTGGCATCTAACAGTTGTGAAAAGTGCTGATAAACTCATTGCTGTGCGTAATTTGGATGAGTTTAATGACATATTGTGAAACATTCTAGGCAAAGCTACGGTATAACTTACCCGACAGAGACAAGCTGGTAGTGTGTATGGTCTACCAGAAAAGTTACGCAGTGCAGCTTTGACATTATTCCATTGTTTTAGATGCAAAAGCTCACAACTTAAAAAAAAACAAACAAAAAACTGAGTCAACATTATATTAAAGTACTACAATGTTGTTTAAATACAGAACTTCTATTATTTAAAAAATAATAATAGTAAATAAATAATAATAATAAAGAATTCATTAGTGACGTTTTAACTTTAAGTTAAAAGCCAAAAAAAATACACTGATTAAAAGTTTTTCATTTTGGTTTGTTTTTATTGCACTCCATGGAGAATACTCTGAGTTATGGTTTCACTTTCTATGTCCATGGAATAATGCAGGTGACGTGCCACCCCCCGAAAGTTACATACTGTATCTTTACAGATGAGGCACTTAGTAATATGAGTATATAACATTTTGATAGTTAAGTTGACCGTGTTCATCACGGGTTATGGTTAGTATTCAGTTACATTTACTTGAGGAACTTTAAAATGTACTTTTCAAACTACTTTTCATCATTTAGCATCATACTTTTACTTTTACTCCTAATTGTGTAATGTACTTATTGACGTAACAATACTCTTAAGTAAAAGTTGTGGTTACTCTTCTACAAGTGACAAAAGATTTATGTTGACAATATTACAAGAGCTGACCATTTGTGTTTCTTTCCCTGTTCGAACCCTGCTTACGGTTAGCGCTAAGATTCTGTCCAAGGCTCCGCCCACAAACCTACGTCACCCACGCTCCCACACAAGTCACCATAAATGTACAAAAATGTATAGTATGCGTAGTAGTTTCATTAGAACGGTGCCGATTGTGATGTGAGTGACTTAGCACCGAGAGCAATGGGAGGGAAAATGAAAGTAAAACTTGTTAATATGTGTTTAGGGAATATAAAACTATAAAAAGGTAACATGGTGATCTAAATATGTTCAGTGTTAGCCTATAGAAGCGTAATACTTTCTCTTTAATGAATAAATGCTGTAGTCATTGTTCTGTTCTAGGCCAAATTTAAACTTTTCCAAACTTTCTTTCAGCCTGATCTTTTCGAAGGAGATGTTAAACACTGTTATTTGAGCCCTGAAATCCACACTCAGATTGTTTGTTGACATTTTTTTTCTCTTCTGTATTCCACTGCCGTGTCAGAAGGTGCTTTTTCTGAACAAAAGGTGGTAGTTTTTGGGAACGTAAGCGGAAATGTGCAGTGATTATATGGAATCTTGAGTTTTTTCAAGGTGCAAAGGCAGACGGAGAGCAGACTGAGGTGACAGAGGGATTGTGAGATCAGGGATGGAGGGATGAAGGAGAGAAAGTGAGAGAGGACAGATAGAACAAAGGGGGGGAAGAGAGAGGTGGTGGGTGAAAGAAGCAGAGAGACAAAGAAAGGGAGAGAGCAGGGAGAAAGGGAGAGAGAGAAGAGATGAGAGAGAAGGAGGAGGGAAGAGATAGATGAGAGAGAGAAAGAAGAGAGCAGACAGGAAAAAAATGGAGGTGGGGAAAGAGATGGACAGTGAGAGAGGGAGAAAGAGAGCCAAGAGACTAGAGAGAGATGAGAAGGAGAGAGATGGGAAGAAGAGAGGGAAATGGGAAGAGGAGCAGGAGAGAGAGATGGAAAGAGGAGAGAGGGAGATGGGAAGAGGAGAGGGCGAGAGAGAGATGGGAAGAGGAGAGGGCGAGAGAGAGATGGGAAGGGGAGAGGGAGAGATGGGAAGGGGAGAGGGAGAGATGGGAAGAGGAGAGGGCGAGAGAGAGATGGAAAGAGGAGAGAGGGAGATGGGAAGAGGAGAGGGCGAGAGAGAGATGGGAAGAGGAGAGGGCGAGAGAGAGATGGGAAGAGGAGAGGGCGAGAGAGAGAAAAGAGCAGTGAGATAAGAAGGGAGAGAGATAGAGGAGCAATGAGAGAGAGAAAGAGACAGAATAAAAGAGAGAGAAAGAGAAGAGGACAGTGGGAAAAGAATGAGGTAGGAGAGACTGACAGAAAGGTAGATGGAGAGAGAGCGAGAAGAAAAAGAGATGGAAAAAGAAAGAGGGGTTAGATAGGGCTGTGTCTGGAGAATTGGGGGCTCAGAGTTTCCGTCAGGTGCTCGGGTGCTGAGAAGAGAGTGCACCTGAACGCACCGCTGCCTCCTGATCACGGCTCAGCCCATGCAGGTCCATCCTCCTTCTCCAGTTTTCGTTTTACCCAGGCACCTGTGAAGGGCACACAGCTGGGCCACCGTATGTGCAAGATTCAGATTTGACTTTTGTCTTTTTTAGTATTTCATTGTTGTTGTAGAGATGAGCATATTCACAGCGTTTCACAGCAAGTTTGTAGGTTTGATTCCCAGAACGTACGAAGTCTTTCTGTATGTTTTTCCCTCCATCAGGGTAATTATTACTGCAGTGACATCACTCTTGAGGGGTTTCTGCATGTATGTCTATGGTGGAATGTTCAGCAGTTACCATGGTGACACAATGCAAACATTAGCACACACTTTTAATTAAGTTTTTAGATTGTCTGGGAACTCAAGAAAAAATACAAAATGGATTTAACTACACATTTTCAGGAGCCTGTGATGAATGGGAGCGTTCATGGTCCTGTTTAGGTGTTTGATTTTGAACAAAAAGGTGAGCGACTAACTGAAAAAAACGTTGGCTAATGCTAGCTAGCTCAGACAGAGCTGTTCCTACAGTTAGCATCAAATCCGAAGGGAATACTGAGGACATCAGCTGCAAGGTATCAATACTCTCAATACTCCAGTTTGGTTCTCTTGCTAGCATTAGAAAACAGTGTTAGCATACAAGCAAGATTATCAAGGTGCGCAGTACAAAATTGTTGGATTACTGAAATGCGGATAACAAACTTCACTTCAGGGACAAAAAAAACACTTTCCTCAATAAAAAATTCAATTAAAATGTCAAAAATTTGAGTATTTTTCTTCAGATTTCAAAATCACAAATATCTGATTTTGTTTCTCGTCATATCTTTTTTTATATCCCGAAATTGTAGTTTTCCTTCTAAATCAAGTAAACAACCACACAACCTCTCAGCTATTTTCACCACACCATTAGCTAGCATCTCCCTCGTTACTTGATGCTAGCCGTAAACACATTTTTCCTTTTTGTTCTTTTACACATGCTAGTTCTCCAAAGACATGGGTAATTGGCAGAAAGGCGAGTGGAGTGGCTTCTTGATGGACTATTTTCTGGCTGAACAAACATGAAATAGACATCTTTTTTTTTTTTAGCATCCTACAACTAAAGCTTTCATCCTAGATTGCACAGAGAAGGAAGGTTGGTAAAAACGTCAAAAAGGATGCTACCGCTGCTATTTGAACGTAAAATTGCTAGCTGGGTTTTTAAAAGTTTTTCTTCTTGTCGCCTCACTGTTACATGGAATTCAAGATGGTGGCACAGTATTAGCGATGCTTGGCTAGCTAGTACGGACAATTTGACGCGGACAAGACTGCATCCTTTCCTCTCATCTTCCCTGTTGTTATCTCGTCTTCTCTGACAGCTGTGAATTTTCTTGTCATTTGGAATGTCTTTTTCCGCAGATTTGTACTTTCTGTGGAAGGATACTTGACTTTGAGCAAAGTTTGGATCTGGGACAAACTTTAGAGAGCAACTGATTTTGTGTGACGACAAGCAGCTAGCAACATTTGTGACATTTAGCTCAAATATAGACTCCCATGCTTTAGAATATTGATGGTAATTCAATCCCTGCTACTGGCACTGCACGCTGTTGTCCTTGGGCAAGACACCTCACCTAATGTGCTTGTGTGTACGTAACCAAAGCAAGTAAGGGCATTCTTCATATTCAGATACTTTCACTTTCAGAAGATGGATAGCAGCTTAATCCCAGAGTTGCATGTTGTTATGTCCTTGAGCAAGACACTTCACCTAACATGCACGCATATACTGTATAGTATTAAAGTTTAATGTTGCGGTTGAACTCTGTAAATTTCTGTTTTCACCTACCCCCTATCTACGCCCACTTCACGTAGCCATTTTTTCATATTTAAAAATCACATTTGCTGCTAGCTAAGTTGAAATTTCACTATCAAAAGGTCAGTTCTGCAGTTTCACACAGGAAGTCATTGAACCCATTCCTGTTATTCAGTTGTTTTAGATCAATATTGCGGTTTACAAAGAAAAAAAATGTAAAATAAAATATTGAAGTATGTTTGCTCCAGTTTAAAACACTAAAGACCAGAAAAAAATAACTTTAATGCTCCTATTATACATGTATTGTGAAGGCGATAACGTCTGATCCTCTATGCCTTTTCCACAGACTCCGAGTGACGATGACCTGGTAGCGTCTCCAGATGGCGCTCAGGACTTCATGACATTTGAGATCCCTCTGAATGACTCGGGTTCGGCCGGGCTCGGGGTCAGTGTGAAGGGCAACCGCTCCAAGGAGAACCACGCCGACCTGGGCATCTTCGTGAAGTCCATCATCAACGGAGGAGCCGCTAGCAAGGCAAGATACAAATTACAAAACACTTCTTTTTTTGTTGAGGTACCTGTTTACATTTGGAAAGGAGAAAGTAGGTATTTAAATCAAACTAATTCAACCCTAGCTTTCACAAACCCTGACTGTGAATTTTATGTTGGTGGACTTAACCAGCCTCAGTGAAGCATGATCTCATATCTCATGAATGTACATCGATCGTAGTAATCCATTCCTTTTTTATGTTAGACATGGGCATATTTTGCATACAATAAGACCTTATACTCTCTAATAAAATGTATTTATAATTATCTTTGCTGTTAGGATGGTCGTCTGCGCGTCAATGACCAGCTCATAGCCGTAAATGGGGAGTCGTTGCTGGGGATGACCAACCAGGAGGCCATGGAGGCTCTGAGGACCTCCATGTCTGTGGAGGGCAACAAACGGGGCATGATCCAGCTGGTGGTGGCTCGCAGGCTGGCCAGGTTCATGGAGGTAAGGGCCAGAAACACATATTACAAAATTATGTTCTTATTAATTAGATATTTAATGGCAGTATTGATTTCTGTTATACATGGGTTTCAGAATGGTGATAAATTAGAACAGTTGCCAATGTAAAACAAAATATTGTATCTTTTGAATGAGAAAAAGTCCTCAAAATGTTGCATATAACAGAATCAAATCCATGAATAACCCACTTTTTGTGTTGCGTAAGTGTTGCGTTACTACTAATGCTACCATCAATACTAGCATACAGAACAAGATTATCACTGTTACTTTTACCAATTACAAAAGTTCTTTTTGCACTTTTTTCAGGTACTACACTATTGCAACTATTACTACTACCAATGTACTAGTACTTAAAGACTTTTTATGCTACTACTTTCGTACTTCTGCAACCATAAATGCAACATTTTATTCAAAACAACTTTTCTGAAATTTTAACAGCTACTAGTACTACTACTACTACTGTAACATATCAACACTAACTTGTTACTTGTATCATGACTATTGAACTAGTACTGAGCACCGCTACTACTACAACTACAATTCTACAAATACCACCGCTTCTATTGCTTCCACTTTATTACTAATATTCTACTGCCACTACTACTGCTACTACCTACACTCCTACATAGCACAACTACTGTTAGTATCCTGTAAAACTGCCATATTCAGTACACAGTCACCTCATCCTATCCAATACACTATACATTACACTCTTTTCAGTTAGATTTCAAAGCATAATGCCTCAGATAAAGTGAATAAGACAGATAGCTACATTTCCACAGTGATAAATGACCATCACCCCATCTTCTCCCTGTTGGTTTGAATGGACCTTTATGAAGACCACAGCTCTATGCAAATGTAAACAACATTGCTATAGCTGTCCTCCTGATAACATCTCACTGGCTTCGTTCGCTACCTAGATGCACTATCTCTCCAGCAGCTGTTGACTGACAGGTCACTAGCATAACGTACCATAGGCAGATAAAGAATATATGAAGGATGCATTATAGAAAGGTGGATATTTGTCAAAGAAGTAACAAAATTGAAGGGATATAATTCACTATGAAATGTCTGTTATGATATTGAGCCATAGGTCTGGACTTGGGCTTTGATAAATCACCCTTCAGTTTTCACATTAAAAAGAAAGTTGGTATAATCTGGGTTTTATAGCTGTTTTGCTTCTTTTTTTCCTTGGCCTTTTGAGTCAATGAGCCATCCCACTTTATTTTTATTTTTCATTGCATTAAAAATAGTGATGAGGGTTCCATCCAAATTATCAGTATTTTGATGCTGACAAGGTATAAAAAAGTAATGATTCTCATGTGAACTTATCTAATAAAGCATAAAAACCATGCTTTGAAACATTCTCCATGGAGATTGTTTATACCATACTGTGGAATATTATAGCCAAAAGAATAGCATTTGGAACATGGAATGAAGCAGGTGGAGGCCATCCTCCAATCCAAATAACAGTCAGGTTTATGGCGATGCAAGCCCGCTCAGTAAGGACGCATGCTTTTTAGTGTTATAAAAATTACCCAAAAACAACCACAAATAACCACAGTTCTAAAATTCGTATTCATTATTTTTTTATTTTTACAGTGTATCTGCACATATATTTAATTTATTCTTTTTTTTAGGCAACATTGTTTGTAGTTGAAGAGTTTCAGTGCATTTAATACAAAAGTCAGTGGTATTAGTATTGGATGGATTTTGCGATACTTACCATAGTATCGCTTGGTCATCCAGCCATTTTCTTCCGCTTATCTGGGGCCGGGTCGCGGGGGCAGCAGTATAAGCAGGGATTCCCAGACTTTCTGCACATCAGACACGTCCTCCAGCTCCTCCGGTGGGAGTTCCCACCGCATTTCCAGGCCAGTCGAGAGACATAGTCCCTCCAGCGTATCCTGGAACTTCCCCAGGGCCTCCTCCCGGTGGGACATGCCCAGAACACCTCTCCAGGAAGGCGTCCAGGAGGCATCCTGAACAGATGCATAAGCCACCTCACCTGGCTCCTCTCGACGTGGAGGAGCAGTGGCTCCACTCCAAGCTCTTCCTGTGTGACTGAGCTCCTCACCCTATCTCTAAGGGAGTGCCCAGCCACCCTGCGGAAGGAACTCATTTCAGCCACTTGTATCCGCAATCTCGTCTTTTCGGTCATTACCGAAAGGACAAGTATCTGTTGGTATCAGACCGAAACAAATACTCACTGATATTGCCCATCACTGATTTCTAACAGTCTGTGATACTGATCATAATCATTGATCATATTTAAATAAAATTTCTATTGGTGTTTCTGATGTAACACAGATATATCTACAAAGATGTAATTAGCTAAAATCTTATAAGGCCCAAACTTTCGTGCCACAAGATCATCAACGCTCATACCTCCTGTGTGCTTTGTGAAAAAAGAAAAATTGTTTCAATGTAAATTGTAGTTGTAAGACCTGCTGCTTATTTAACATTGAGTACACTATGTTCCAACAGTGATGCTCCCCTATAACCAGATGATTACCAGTTCAAATCTTGCTTTAGTGCAGCGTGCAGTTGCTAACATCAATTCTGGCAACTTGTAAACTATTTTTTCCTCACTGATAAAAAACATTCCAATTTACGTTACTGAACACCAGTTGCTAAGAGACCGACACTCGGGATATATATTGAAAAACAGATGTAATAGTTGTTGCTTTGTTGCTCACTTTGTACCAACGTTGTACCAAACAGCTTGCGGCCATTTTAATAAACTCCGCTCTGATAAGGCATGGTAGTAAATGAACTCTTTTAGGTCAATACGAAAAGTTTAAATGCATATTCCACCTCCCTGGAGCTCCAACCCCCCTTCCTCTTCTCTCTACCCCGGTTCGGCTTGTTTGCTCTGGGTAGATATGTGTGCAGCGTGCCCTAGTTTGCCACTGTCACCGGGTCCGAATGGGATTGAGCACTGGAGGCCACCATTGAAATGAATCTGATCCATCATTGTCTGCAGGGGGGAGAGGAGCTGAGTGTAGCCCCATAATGCATCAGCGAGAGGGGGGGAGGGCGGTTGACTGGATCCAGGCCACCCCACTCGCCGCGGCTGCAAATTGCCTTGATCTCATCATTGGTTAGCCCCCCCGAGCTAACAGGCTATCAGCTGTGGTGGAGCCAGGGAACGCTGTGTTACCGCAGTGTCGGAGGTGGTCACAATTGTTCAAAGATAATGATGATATACCTTTAAATATTCTAGAATAGTTCTTCGCGGTTTAGAAGTACAAGTATACCTCTGAAAATATTACAGGTAGTAGAGTACAAGTAGATTGTTTCTCCTAGAGCGGCAACAAAATGATGTCAATAAGAGTTGTTGAGGTTAAGACCTGTATCTACCCTGTGCTCTTACAGTTATAAAAGGAACTATAATCACAACTGAACATATGTTGCCAGTGCCATAACCTGCAGACAGAGGTCCTCAGGCCTCCTGCTGAACCGGCCCAATTGATCATAGTCAGTTCTTTTAAACTATACCACTATAACCTCAAACATCACATTACATTGTGACACAGACCTAAAACGAATGTGTTTCAAGCTTTATTAATACACAGCAGCTCTGTCAAAGCTGTGTATAAAGCACTACACTGCATTGATCACTGGTCTGTGGCCCTCCTTCAAATATGTTTTGAGGTGTGGCCCTCAATAAAAAAGGTTTGGGCACCTCTGGTTTAGGTAGTCTTTTTAGGTTTAAACCAACTGGATTTCAGCATTGAAACTGGCGACCCAAATGAGAGACTGATGTAAGGCTCATTCTGCGTTCTGATTGGACAATGTGTTTTTGCCATGCGGGTGATAAAAGTATTTTTGTTAGATACGTTCAGTCATTAACCCCAAAACTGCTGACCTTACTTTATCACAACTACATACATACAACCATTGTCACACTTCACCCACCTCGCCTCTTTATGTTTTCAAGAAATCAGTGTATACTTAAAGAGTTTTGCCATCATGGTTATGCCATCAACAACTAGCATGCTAATGTGCACATCCTGATACACAGATAATAAGAGGCTTTTATAAATCGAGGAAGACAGTACACAGCTGACATATTTTGACCTCAAGAGCTGCTTATACAATATATCCGCACTGGGGTAAGACACATTTTGCTCAAACATATAAGAAACTAAAACAAAACACAAACATATAGGACCTTTAAGTTGTGCACTCATATTAATACCAATCATTCACATCAGTTACTCTCCCAAACAGTAGATCCATTCGCCCCTCGACAGCTCGCATATGAAAACGCATCATTCTGCCCTAGATGGCTCAGATAGAATTGGTTACTGACAATTTGCTTGAAACATGATGATTGCATTGCTCCTTCACAGACTCTGCTCTCTCTCGCTTCATATTTGAGCCGCGCTAATTTAGCCACACATGTATTCAAGCAATTACATTTTTCAAAGCTATTCCAATTCTAATTTTCATTCAGTTCATTTTGCGAGTACACAAGTTAGCCTGTCAGTCAGAAGGCCATTTTTCTTCCATGTTTTGTTGTTTATTTGCGCCGGTCTTGTTATAAAATGCGTTCTTCAAAGTAGCGTTTGATTTCACACTGGCATTTGTTGTTACGCCACTGAAATATTAATGATACGAGAGGGATGCGTGAGAGTGAGCTGGAGTGGTTTTGTTTTTCTGTTTTAAAAGTTTGAAGAAACAACGCTGAATTACCTAAAAAGGTTATGTTTCCTATTGGGCTAAGATGCTAACAGGCACCAAAAGTATTTGTTATCATGTTTTTTTGCTATTTACTCGTCTTAAAGTGGAGCTAAACATTAAATCAACTTTTTTGGTTACTAAACTAGGGTTGGCAAAAGTATCGATTATAAAAAAGCAAACAAATCAATCAAAACTAGATACTACAGCTACTATATTAAAAAAAAAAGTCACATTTACAGAACACAAATGAACCTCTCCTGAAAAGCTTTAGAATGATTTTGAGTTGTAGCAGTACATGTATAAGACCACATAGACGGTGGACCATGGACCACTATGGAACCTAGATAAATGGGAGATTACACAGGTTTAAGGCTTCATGATAATATAAGAGAAAGAACTAACATTGAACTACATACAACAACAACATTATAAGAAGGAGTGTGTTTTTTTTCTTTTTTTTGTTTTGTTTGTTTTGTTTTCCATTGTGATTTCAGAATCGAGTTTCAATTTGTGGTGTTGTGACACTATACTTAACTGTGTGCATGTGTTAAATAGTATTGTCTACGGTACCTAGTCATTTTTGGTCATTTTAATGCAAAAAAGCTAAATGTGCAGCTCTGTGGTCAAAAACAGCCAAAAACAAGTACTATGTGACACCACGCAAGACTGCCATGGTTACAGCCAGGTGTTTACATACACCTGCAGGGTTGGGGTTTTAAGTGTGGATACATGTTGGCTCTATTTGCACTGTGGTTGTGGGCAGGGTTTAGGTGTTTAGTTTTGAGCAATACATGTTTGTTTGGTTTTTTTACTGAAAAATTAGGTTTAGATTATACATGATTATAGTTAGCAACCTGAATGTTTTTTGTTTATTTTTTCACTTTACATCCTCAAACTGCTAACTTCAGCAAACATTTATTCGTATTATCAAAAATGTTCACTGGCGGTTTAGTACAAGCCAATCAGATTACATTTACTCGACAAATGTGTCTCATTCTGCTAATGTGATGTGTTTCCAGTTGTGGCTAAATGTGAGTGGCGTTGACATTGACGCGTGCGATTGCTTTGGATGTACATGACAGCTAATTACTGTTAGTGGCTTAACTCGACAGGACTGTGACAGGACTTGTACGGCATTATACTGTAGACTGACGGAAAATCACAACACATATTACACTCCCATGTCCTTGTTAACAGGCTGACATCAGGCAAGCTGCACTCTTTGATATTCTGATCAACGCAAAACATGTACAGGTTATTTGTTGGTTAAAGATGTGGTAGTGGCACAGTAGGTTTCCTGCCTGACTAACAAACTATCACACCTGATTTGTTTAGCTTGCTGGAGGGCCTCGTGTTATTGCTTTTCCCTTTCCACAGTATGGTACACCTATTTCCTTGGGCTAAAAAAAACCCTTGAAAACCATGGATTCTAACGGGTCCCTCAGTACCTGCACCTGGTCCATCTGCGAATCCTGTGTCGGACGGTTTTGTCGCGGTGTGACACGCAACTCTGTGTGCTGTTGTGTGTCCGCCTTTGAAGCTACACGCACAAGACCACGTGTTCATGCGATAACTATTCATTTATTAAGAAATATGCCTGCTGTGGGCTCTGATGTCCAATAGACTCCCAACGGAAAGAAACCAAAGCACCATGGCACTTGCTGGCACCTTTGCTCTCGTATGATTCTTGTTTCCATGGTGATAAGAAAATTTAAGACCATAGTATCGTAACATGGAGACAAGCAGGTGGCGCAACCTCAAAAAAGTTACCTTAGTACACCTTTAAATAATGCACCACCGCTTCGTAAACTTGTGTTGTCTGGACTCCGCAGACATCCATTCGTCCATCTTAAACTGCTTAATCACTACTTACCCTCCTCGGTATTGACTTGGGAGTGGTCGGAAAGCGAGTGGGAGTATAGTCATAGCTTGTTCTGTTTATTAAAGGCCCACTAATGCAACATCAACAACACTGGAGCGGGCCTGTCCGTAATCCACTGGAACAGCATTGCTCTTTGTCAGTGCGGAGACACTTATGCGCACAGACAGGAGGGAAGGAAGTGGCCTGGCCTAACAAAAGACTGCGCAGACTGGGATCAGAGAGGGGCTGATCGATGCCGCCTTCACTGAGCTATCAATCAGGGGCCGGGCCTGCTAAATTATGCTTTTATTAGTATTGAGCTGACCACTGCAGGAGAGGCCCGGAGACGAGGGAGCGAGAGAACAGCGGGCACGATGAGATGCTACCTTTTTTAAATAGAGACAAGCGTAGTAAGTGTAACGTGGCTTTTTGAGGATATTTTAAGTTTAGGAATGTTTGTCCAGTTGATTGGTTTCATCCCAAAAGAAATATTAACTCTATCTGAGGGTTTACACAGGTGTTTTTTAGGATAATATTTTTATTTGAGTTTAAAATCAAATTATAATAGCTTTTATACTGTCATTCCACACCAGGTGATGATACGGTACGGTGGTCCCTCTCTATATCGCGGTTCAACTTTCGTGGCCTCGCTGTTTTGTGGATTTCTTAAGTGTAATTTTGTTCTGCATTGTGTTGTGCGTCCTGATTGGCTAAGGGACTGTAGACCATTGTCCATCAGTCTCCTCCATGCCGTGTCTCCTGTACAGTACAGAATGTGTTCAGCCAAATTTACATGAATGTTGGATCGCAGTGTGACTCTGAAGTGCTGTATGTTTGCAAGTTTTCTCCCCGACAAAACCCACAATGTCGATGAAACGTTCTGCACCGACAAATTTCAGAAACGCTTTGGACTCCAAAGTGTTTCTGTGACCAGAGAGGTGCCTCTGTGGATACCGCTGGAGCAGAGGTATATGTGAACCACACATTTAAACCGATCGAGCAAGAGAACATAATATAAGTAAGGTTTGAACTTTGAGAGTGTTTAAACAAGAGAGAAATGTGAGAAAGTGTTAATGTCTGTCTGAGAAAAGTGTATAAAGTGTGTGGTGAGGGGTTTTACAGCCTTAAAACATATATGATAATTGTAAAAAATAAAGCTGACTACTTCGCGGATTTCACCTATTGCGGGTTATTTTTAGAACATAACCCTTGCGATAAACGAGGAACCACTGTATTATTGTAGTCACAGCCGCCCTGGGATAAACTGGCAGAAGCAAGGCTGCCGATCATTCATAAATCACGCATTCAGAGCATTCCAGTCATGTTTATAAGCCCTTTCGTTTTGTTTCGAGTTTGTTTTTGAGATTTTTTGCCGTAATGCAAACAACAACTAGCATGCTAACAGTGCACCAGCCTTACATGTAATATTTATAAAGCATTTTTTATCATACAACTAATGCTTTATAGTTATTATTGCTACTTTTATCTTGAAAATAGACACACTTCCCTCTTTTAGCTTTACTGACCGACTTCTAACTCTCCTCTCCACTCCCTCCTTTGGACTTCTGTGGACTTCTTTGCTCAACTCCTCGAGCTCCAAACCCACTGGACTTAGGGGGCTCTGGATGGACGTGAGCGGCTAATGAAAGTCGCGGAGGCTAGCGAGGTGTGGTTGGACTCGGGGTAGACCCACTGGCTTAAGGCTTGTAATTACTGCATTACGACAGAAGGCTAGCTGGATTAGCCTTCCACCAACAGGCTCCAAACCAGGAAATAGCCATGCCCCACACTATATTAGACCTGCTGACAGCTTAAGACCGTCTCTGTCAACAACCTGCTAGATTGAAAGGAAGATTCTAGCGTTCTATTAATCCGATTTTAGTTGGTGCAGATTAGTATAGCGTGTATCATAACAGCAGTTTTGTCATAGGCGGTGCAGAGCGTGGTATCTCACCTGTCTCTGTCGGCACGCTAATCCTGTCTGAAAATGACTAGATTAAGGCAGATTAAATGCGAGGAAGAGGTGGAGATCCATACTAAAAAGAGGAGATTTTATCAAAGACTCCTGGGTACATTTATTGTCTTGTTAAAATCAAAGTTACATCTTTTACTCTTTTTAGGGGAGATTTATCTTTGATTAGCTAGTACATTTTATTTCATTATCATTGCATATTAATGAACATTTGTAGCAGTCACAGTGTAAAGATTTTCATCAATTGTTCCTATTCATGGGCTTCAGCATCTGTTTATATGGTGCCATTTTAAGGACTGTTGACCATTCAAAATGTATACCCTATTATTTTGTTTTGAATTGTTAATTGCTATGGCAAGGGTCCAAACGTCACACCATTCTGAAACCCATGAATAGGTAACACAGATATACAGGTGCCATTTTGAGTACTTTTGGCTATTTCAATATTAATAACCGTCCATAGCAACAAGCTTGAACAGTACATTGAAGCCTTCTCCAGAACTTGTTTATATGTGATTGAAGTGTGTAGTGAATACAGACTTAAAGGTTCACTATGTAGCTTTTCTGTTGATTGCATTGCTTTCCCAATAAAGTTCCAGATTATGGCTATACACTCATTTAAACTTGCATTGTTACTGTATGTGAGTTCACCTCTCCACAGATCTGATTTGTAACTTTGCCTGGTTGCGTCGTCATATCACTGAACTAAACTAAGCAGGTTCCTGAATGAAACATTTGCAAAACTCCCACGGAATCCAGACTTGGCAGGGCGGCCTTTTCTTGTCTTTCCTATTGCTTTGTTTACACACAGTCTCTATTGTGTTCCGGCTGCTTGCCTTACCTGATCTCCACCGCTCCCCTTACCTCCGGGCCTCCAGCCAGCTAACTGCTGTGATCAATATTAGCCCGGGTCTCTCCTGGTTTAAGTCAGCTGGAGGTGTGGAGAAGGGAGAGGAGAGGAGAGAGAGAGAGGATGGAGAGAGGGAAAGGAAGAGAGAGAGGAGGATAGAAAGATGATGTAACAGGAGGGAGAGAGGAGAGGAGGGGAGAAAGAGGATGGAGATAAGGAAAGGAAGAGGAGACAAGATGGGAAAGGAGGAAAGAAAGGGGAGAGAGAAGAGATAATGAGAGGAGAGGAGATAGAGGATCGAGATAGAGAAGGGAAGAGGACAGAGAGGAAAGAAAATAGGAGAAGAGGAAAGCGGAGAAAGGGGGAGAGCGGAGAGAGAGGGGGGAGGGAAGATGGACAAGAATGATGGGAGAGAGAGGAGCGAAGAGGAGAAAGGGGAGTAGAAAAGAAGGGAAGAGAAGAGACAGAAAGAGAGCAGGGAAGATGGGGGAGAGAGAGGAGAGAAAAGGGTTGAGAGGAAGGAGAGCAGGTCTGGCTGTGAGGGAGAGATGTGTAATAGGTCTGGATCAGATGCTTCTTCCTCGGTGTGTTCCCATGGCTGCCCAGAGGCGGCCGCAAAGCACTGTGGGAAATAAGGAGTAAGGTTAAAGCTGCTGTCTCTTTGTAAAGTTTTTTTTTTTTTACTTGCTTCTGTCTCCGAATGGTAGATGGATGTGGCTGGTGCTGTTATGTTACATAAGTATAACATTGTGTGGTTTAATTCCTGCAGTATATACTTGTGTTCTTGGCCAAAAAAAAAAAACCATAACACTTTTCATTTCATTTATACATTTTTTTTCTTCATGTTTTAGTTCTTACCTTCACCCACTGTTTGCCTTTGTGTCCTTGGGCAAGATACTTCACCCTCCTTACATATCCATATATTCACCTTATTCCAAAAATTGCCGTTGGCATCGTGTTCGTCATTCTGGTTGTATTATTTTGCGTGGGGCTGCTGATCTCGACAGCAAATGAACTGTATAGGGTCTCCAAAGCAGTTTTCATGCCTCCCTGAGAATCGGTGCAGTGTTGACTTGTTGCACATGAACACAAAACATTATATACAAATCAATCAACTTCATATCAGATTATAGTGGCAAAACTTTTCTCAAATTCTCTTTTGAAATGAATGGGATTCCCACTTAGGCAGAAGTGCCACCACAAAGAAAGAGCAGATTAATAGCATTTTTTGGCAAAAGTGGATTGGATGGAATAAGGTGAATAGCATGTTTTTGTTGTTTTTTCATCATTCTTTTTTTTTTAACACGACCTTTAGTTAATACCTCTGTGTATACCATTCCATATACAGTCTGCTTCTTCCGATTTTTTTTATTTTTTATTATTATGATTTTTATTTTATTGTATTTATTTATTTATTTATTTTACACAAAAAAGATTTGTGAATATGACTAAATTACTACATTTTTAATTATTGCATGGCAAAAAAACCCAAAAACAAAACATTAAACTTGGCCGTGGATACATCTCATAACATAAGAAAGCAATTTTATCAAATACAAAACATGGTCATTTTTTTTTTTGTTTTTTTGTTACTTACCCTTTGAGTTACATCGATCCCTTACTCCTCCTCCTCTTTTTAAAAACCTGTTTATCTCTGTTTTATATAAGTATTGATTAATTAACTGTTAGTGCACTTATCTCTTCCTTCATCTTCAAAAACAGTTTGCCATTAAAAAACAAACAAACAAAAAAAAAAAAAAAAAAAAAACCCTGAAATAAACTATTTATAGATCACCCCCCTTAGAACTGATGTTTTTGTCTAAACTGGGTTAGTGGTGTATTCTTGTTCCTAAATACCTTATCCACACTTATCCAGATTTTGCAGAGTTTGGTAGCTTTTATTTTATTTGATTGGTCATAATTTTACACCTGAATAGCTCAGAACTACCCAAAAGTAACCTTGTAATTGCACCTTTGCAAAGACGATATTTTAAACATTCAACTTATGTCTCATTTTTGCAACGCTCAAGAAAATTGATTTTAAGAGGGAATATATTTTCGTCCTTTGCATCAAAAACATGCCTGAAGATAGTTTAGATGTGTTGAATACATTGTTAGCATTTTCAAAACAATAAAAGCTAACATGGTTATCTAAATATGCTATGTTTTAGCAATGAATACCCCCATAGAAATGTGCTACCTCCTGTTTAATCTTAAATCACTGTCGTATTGATGAGCTGACACATGCTTACAGTCACATTGCTATAGCTGTGGCTCGTTCAGTATAGCTTATAGCAGGAGACAGGCCTGTTTATCGGCTCATGTTAAATCCATAGAGCTGGACGTCTGCAGGGTTTAGTCACACTGATGGAGCAGAAAAGCCTTGTAAGCCTGCTTGGACATCAGTTACTCCGTTCCTACTTTGGACAATATCAAAAGATCCGCAATGCAGGAAGAAACTGCATCTTCAAATATGTATGTCATGAGTTTGTTTTTAGACATCGTAAAACTCTTTCTTGTGTTGCTAGGACGCCCCGGTCAGTCCTCCACTGTCTGATGTGTCTGCTGGGTCTCTGCTGGAAAACCAGGAGCGCCGCATCTCCCACTCCCTGTACGAAAGCTTAGACTTGGACAACCTCTCCACTCCTCGGGGCAGCATGGCCGGACGCATGGGTGAGTCACATCTACAAGCATGGATCAATGTAGAACGTGGAACAAGGGAGGGCATCTGGTGGTTATTTATGTAAAAACTGCTACTTTATAAAGCTGGGGTTTATATAGGGCCCGAGCACGAATGTCCACGCACCTTCACTAGAATCATTTGGATAATTTCAGCCCTGGAAATGCCAATCTCTACTGTACTAAAGGTAAAAGGTAGTTGTTAACTTAAACTACCACTTCATGACATCATAAGGTGGAATAGAGTATTTTGAGTTTGGGAGATGCAGCCAGCTGAATAATGCAGCGTTACTCAAACATTTATGAATGAAACAAAGCACAACTCCAGGTATGTTTTTTAAGGAGGTAACAATATTCTGACATGAATTTAATTTTGCGTAATATAAGGCCTTTAATAACATGTGTGGTTGACCTGCTAACCCCAAATTTCCTACATTTATTTTTATTTTAAATTGCACCTGTCTGTTATTCAGTCTATGATCACTACATAAATCCAAACTAGCATCTCCCCTGCATGCCTCCTTAATGTCCATCCTTGTCTCCCCACCTAGCACCCTTCCATCCTTGTCTCCTCGTCTTCTCACCTAACCTAGCGGGGTATTCGTTTGGGGATTAGTGCCACAGCCGAGTCGGTCCGGTTTCGCACGGTCAATTTCCATCCTGCCTGTCATGTGGGTATCGACAGACCTTTCACATGTGCGCGGGAGGCTAACGGTGATGCTATCAGGTTAGCGGCTAATAGGTTGTCTAGCCGAGATCACGGGCCTTTATTTAATTATTTTGAAGGATTTATTCACTTCAGTATCATTCAGATATACATGCAGACAACAGAAGCACATTTTTATCCATCCAATGGATATTTGGACATTAAATACACATTTTTGATACAATATCCAAGTATAATAATAAAAGTAATAACAATAACAATAACAATAACAATAATAATAATAATAATAATAATAATAATACATTTGATCACCAATCAGGGGTTTGAACAATGATGCAAAATATGGCTCAGTTTGAGAGACTAATAAATAAAAATAATAAAAGATACTCCTTCCTGTAAATTACTAGGGTGTGTTGTTCTCAGTGTAGTTAGCTCCCCCTTTCAGACAGATATAACGCAGTAACTTACAGGACCCTGTCAGAACTGAAGAAGCGTGGGGAAACATCTTCACTCCCAAAACTTCTGTCCAGTTGACAGAATTCAATTTTCTTTTGCAACAGAACCTACTTGGACGACTAAGGGATTACACATACAAAAAAAGATTTGTGTTTTCAGACTTGTACTTGGCGAGGTTGTTGCCTTGTGCTGACATAAATGCTTAGTTTCAACAATGATTCTGCTCTGGGGTCAAAAAATGTATACTATTTCAAAATGTCTTCACTCAATAATTATAAAACTAAAGAATGATACCCACATTGACAACTACTACCAGTGGTTCTTCTCCTACTACTACTACCATATACTGTATGCAGCGATGGGAAGAATACTTTGAAAACGTATTTAGTTATAGAATACAAAATACTCAAACTAAAATGTATTTTGTAACATATTCTGTTACCCGGTTCAATCAGAGTACTGTGTTCTGAATACTTGGAATTTGTGAGAGAAACTGTTTATGTATTCATTTATGTCCAATTAGAGGTCATGTGTGTACTGCAAGAGCAGTGTTTTCTTTTTTCTGACTAAAACAATGTAGTTTAAAGCCAAAATGTCATGATGACGTACCACCATGTATTCCTTTTAATACTACTACTACTGTTACTACTAATGTACTACTACTGCTACTACTATTCCTCCAACAACTACTACTACTATGTATTAATTTACTTCCCAACTTTGAATGTGAGTAATAATCTCCTAGCCCACACTCTTCCATCTCATCTTCAAATTTGTTTTACTCTTCTCAATTCCTTTTGTTTACCACATGAGTACCATTTACTCCTGGTACTACTACAACTACTACTATGACTACTACTACTGTTACTACTAATGTACTACTACTACTACGGCTACAACTGCAACTACAACTACTGCTGGTACTACTAGTATTACTAATGTACTACTACTACTACGGCTACAACTGCAACTACAACTACTGCTGGTACTACTAGTATTACTAATGTACTACTACTGCTGCTACTACTATTACTACACAAACAACTACTGCTACTACTAATATTTCTACTACTACTATTACTGCTGCTACTACTATTACTACACAAACAACTACTACTGCTACTACTAATATTTCTACTACTACTATTACTACACCAACTACTACTACTAGTCCCCCTCCTCACTGTTATCACGATCTCAAATTTGTTTAGCTACTATTACTAAAGTAATACTACTACTGCTACCGTTACTACTGCTACTACTATTAATACATCAACAACAACTACTACTACTAGTTCCCTCCCCGCTGTCATCACAATCTCAAATTTGTTTAGCTGTTCTCAATCTCTTTTGTTTAAGCCATGAGTACTATTTATTGCTGCTACTACTACTACTACTTCTACTACTACTACTACTACTACTACTACAACTACTAATGTACTACTACTGGGTGCGACAGTGGCTCAGTGGTTAGAGTGTTGGTCCCTCAACCAGAAGGTCGGAGGATTGAGTCCCGCTCGGACCAAGTTCTCCGTTGTGTCCTTAGGCAAGACACTTCACCCACATTGCCTAGTATGAAAGTAGTGTGTGTGCGAATGATAGGTGGTGGTCGGAGGGGCCGATGGCGCAGATTGGCAGACTCGCTTCCGTCAATCTGCCTCAGGGCAGCTGTGGCTACAATAGTAGCTTACCATCATCAAGTGTGGAACTGAATGAATAATGACTATAGTGTAGAGCTTTGAGAGGCTTTGAAAAAGCACATTACAAGTGTAAGCCATTATTACTGCTATTAGTACAGCAACAACAACAACTACTACTGCAACTAGTCCCCTACATCGTCACTGTCATCACATCCTCAAACTTGTTTATCTGTTCTCGAACCCTTTTCCTTCCCCCACGAGCCCCATTTACTTCCGTCAGGCAAATCTGAGGAAAAAGTTTGCACCTATTGAGACTACAAAGCTGTAAATGGTGAAAGTTTTGGGGTCGCGGGGGTGGAGCAGGTTAGGAGGACTGGAGTTATCAGATCCATGCCCCCTAAAGCGCCTTGCGGAGGTTTAAATATGTCATGTGTTCTTTCTTCTCTATCTTCGGGCTGCCTGCGAGTCGTAGCCTCATTAACCCAAGCCCACGGTGCTCTGTGACAGCTCTTGATCTCTCTAAACCTCCACAATTCTGCTGTTTAAAATTATCAGGAGATGGGGGGGGAAGAAAAATGGTTTAATATGTCTCGCAGCATTGCTAAACGGCGTAAAGAATTGAAAAGTTAGTAAGATAATTTTGGTTTAGCTTCATAGCCTAACTTTAGAAATATTGGCATCTGTGGTATTAATGGTGCATTGGTTGAGGTTCAACTTGTACTTTTGCTAGATTTTCCTGCTCTCCTTAGCTTTATTATCCTACAAATACCATATACTACTGCTGCTACTACTACAACAACAACATATCATCTCCTTCATTATCCTGCCCCTCCCACAAATAGTCTCTGACTAAAATAGACCTACTACTACTAGACTAGTACTTGCTGTTACAACCACGCCCCCTTCTACCCATACTTTTTAGCTAGTCATAATTGCGATAGGAGGAGACAGTAGTAGTATTAGTATTCAAGTAGTAGTAGTAGTAGTAGTAGTAGTAGTAGTAGTAGTAGTAGTAGTAGTAGTAGTAGTAGTAGTAGTAGTAGTAGTAGTAGTAGTAGTAGTAGTAGTAGTAGTAGTAGTAGTAGTAGTAGTAGACTAGTTATAGTAGAAATAAGATACTGATATGACCATGCCACTGTTTACTTATATTTTTGCGCGATCAGTACTTCTAGATACTATTAATACTACTATCACTACTACTACTGATGCCACTACTACTACTACAACTACCTCCTGTCATCATTATAATATTAGCAGCTGGTATACTGCTACTTCTATACTGCAAGTATGCATTAATATTAATTTCACTACTACTACTACTACTTCTAGGGTATTACTACTACTACTTTGTCTCCTATCACAATTATGACATGTGCTGACATGACCATGCCACTGTTTACTTATATTTTTGCTAGATCAGTACTTCTAGATACTATTAATACTACTACCACCACTACTACTACTACTGATCCCACTACGACTACTACTACTACTAGAACTACCTCCTGTCATCATTACAATATTAGCAGCTGGTATAACGACATCTTCTACTCATACTTTTCCAGATGACTATACTGCCACATCTACTACTGCAAGTATTCATTAATATTCATTTCACTATTACTACTACTTCTACTGAAATAGCCAACCCTATCTCCATCCCTTGCTCTCCTTAGTTCCATTTTCTTGCCTCTTCCACAAATAGACCCAGACCCGGAGGTAAATGAAATGAAATGGCTTTACTCTCGTAGAATTAAGAGCTGGCCCTGATGTGCAGTTATTGTGGTTGGCAGGTAGTCGATACCTTGAAATAGTAAACTTCATATTCCTGCCAGTATTTCTTTTTAAAAAATAGCAAAATGGCTGCCACGTTGTTGCGCTGTTTTATCTCAACTCACTCGGTATTGATTAGCTACTGGAGCGCGTCGCCGGCTTCCTAGCTAGCTGTCTCCTCCTGCCTTTCTTCTCAAACCGCTCCGATTGTGCGTGAGGAGAGGAACGATTGTATAAAGTATAGGTGTTGTAATTACCATGGCAACGGGCGGCGCAAATGGTGGAAAATGGCAGGTGCTATCGAGCAGGTGTAGTTTGGGAGCATTGATTGTAAATGGGGTGTATTGTCGTGATTCGGGGTAGTTACGGGAAATGGGAGAGAGGATTTGATTTGTAAAAGTACATGTACTGCCACAATAGGCTGTATAAAGTATGTACACAATTTTGCAACTTAAAAATACTCTAGAACTTGTATTTGATTTCTATTATGCCCGTTTGATAACACAATTGGCTGTAAAGATGAACCAGTTAAGATTTGGTCGATTATTTCAGTCAATGGTGTAATTTAAGTATTTCTGAGGCTCTGTAATTAGCATTAGCATTAGCTTCAACACGCAAAGACACATATTTGTAAGTGTTGTCAGTGACTTGGCGAAAACCTCGTAGATATTACTTTACATTACAACGGAAATGGTCAAACAGACTGTCCCTCCGATCGGAATTAGCCGTCGCAGAGTCAGTTCCAATCAGTGTTGCTACCTTTATGCTAGCCATCCAGCTGCTATAAAGCTATTCAAGTGGTACTGCTGTTACTGCTATTACTATTTATGCTTCTAAATTTACTAACGACTAAATAAATATATAAATGCTCTGTTTTTTCTCCAGTTGAATGCCAAAATGTATATTTCCATTGGAGATACACATCACTGGATTATGGATACAGCAGTTACTTGCTACAATTCCTTTGGCTGCTAATACCTTCAAAACTACAAAGTACTACTTATACTGATATCATTGTAATCCCTCAGTCGTCCAGGTCTGATCCATAGCAAAAGACAAAGTCCATTAAATCCATTAAGCAGACAAAAAGTTGTAGGAGTGAAGACATACCACTTATATCTATCTGAAAGGAGAAGCTAAGTACACTGAAACTGTAAACAGTTGCTGTTGTCTCCAGTCCTTAAAGACTCTATTCAACCTTTAATGGCCCTCCTATTGTTCTTTTCTATCTTTTTACTACGCTAACTACGCTACCCGAAGTATAGCTAGTTCAAGCATCCACTTTCAAGTCAAATACTAATATGGGTATGTTTACAACTTTTTTTTTTTTCATTTTTCATGCTTTTTTTTTGTTAATTTTATTATTTTTGTGAACTGTCATTTCATCATTTTAACGTTGCATATCTTAAGATCACGATTCATGATATTTTGATGACCGGCCATCTATGTAGTCTGTCTATAATTAGTCAGTGTTCAGACTGGTTTCGTTCTCGCTTAAACCAATCAAACTATACTTTGTTTCTGTTTCATTTTTGTACAGCTCAACTTGGCACTAGCATGTGGTCAGCATAATCTGTCGGACTTCCGCTTTCCCCTCCCAAAATAGAACTTCTCCACACTTTTCCCCCCACCTCCCCCTTGAATTTCTGCGTAGGTTTAGAATCTGCTAAAACATTCCATGGACGTAATCCGTCTGTACATGTAGGTGTGTGGAAGCCTGCCACTACACGTCGCTGTGGGTTTTTTGTGAAAGGTCGTTGCTATGGTGCCGGGCTGTACCTTCCGTTCGTCTAATTGAAAAGAGCAGCGAGGTGCTGGCTTGTCACGCCGAGGTGCAAATTGAAAGCGCTCTTGGAGAAGTGCTAGGCCCACAGGAGCTAGCAGGGCGCGCGGAGAAAGTAGCGTGTATGCTAGGTGCTATCGGGAGGAGGTGCAGGCTTTTAGTGCCACCAAAGGAGTAGAATGGAGTTGTTACTGTACAGTAGTTGTGCGGTCGTTTTAAGATTTTGAGTATGTCAGTTAATATGAAATGGTTACAATTTCAAGTTTAATTAATCTAAACAGCACGTTCTGAGCATTCTAATATTTTATAATAGTGTTTAATGGCTTTTTACAACTTTCAGAGGCCACCGCAAAGTGTTGCTATCACAGTAATGCTAACAGCTAGCTTGCTAATAGCGCACCTGTCTTACTTCCTGGTTTGCAAGGAAAGAGAGAGAGAAAGAGAGGAAGAGCGAGAGGGAGGAAAGAGAGAAGGAGCAGGGGGGGAGCGAGAGAGGAAAGGAAGAAAGAGGGAGGAAAGAGAGAAGGAGCAAGGGGGGGAGCGAGAGAGGAAAATAAGAGAGAGGGAACAAGAGAGAGCGGGAGGGAGAGAGGGGAAAGAGAGGCAGAGTAAGAGAGCTGGAGGAGAGAGAGGAAGAGGGAGGAAAGAGAGGGAGCAAGAGGGGAGAAAAGAGAGGATGAGAGAAAGGAAAGAAAGCGAAAGGGAGAGAGATAGAGGAAAGAGAGAGGGGGAGGAAAGAGAGCGTGAGAGAGAGCAGAAGGAAAGAGAGGGGGAGAAAAGTGAGAGATGAAAGAGGAAAAAGAGAAGAGAATGAGGGAAGAAATGAGAGAGAGGACAGAAGTGTTTCCTTGCAGCTGCGTTCTGCTGCCACCTGGACCCTGTGCTCTTCGAGGGGCACTCTTCAGGAAACTGGAAGCAACTCAGAAATTACAACTGGTGCCATGTTTTTGGACGTACCCCAAAAACTAATGATGGGGTTACAAAGACCGAGCTCAAGGGATCATCGATCTGGTACTGAAATGCTAAAAGTACACTGTGTGCATTTTGTAAGCTACGGTTTACACAAAGAATTCATTGTGATAAAAGCTGCAAGATATTTCAATTCACCGCAATTTCACCTGTAATATATATATTTTTAAATACTAACATCCTCGGAAACCATAATATTGGCCTTTAACTTGTATATATAGGTAAGAAGTTATTTCATTTTACGCTCGGACTCCAGCTGTCGGTGCTCTGAGGCTTGCAGCAGTTTAAATGAAGCTAAAAACAATAGCTAACACATGTTGCTCCCCATTCACTCACATGCCTTTATAGCCTCCCGCATCTCAAATCAAGTTTTATTTTATTTCTTCCTTCCAAGAATTGAGCCAATCTACTAAATGTCCCGATCAATGTTATCGGCGCTGTGGCTGACAGAAGCACCCCCTCACCAGGCTGTCCACAGAGCCATTACCTGTTACCATTCACGTCTGGGCCTCTGCTGCTGGGCACGGGCCATCCACAAATCACCCCCCTTTACCTGGATCAATGGAGGAGAGGACGCAGAGGGGAGGGAGAGAAAGAGAGAGGGGGGGAGAGAGAGAGCAACACAGTGAGACAGAGCGTGAGACAGAGCCACAGAGCGAGAGAGTGACACAGAGTAGCAGAGATAAAGAGACACAGTGAGACAGAGAGTGAGAAAGAGAGACACAGTGAGACAGAGTGAGAAAGAGAGACATAGAGGCAGACAGAGAGAGACGAGACGGGAGGGAGAGAAGTTGAGAGAGGGGAGAGAGACACAGAGAGAGAGAGACAGAGTGAAAGAAACAGAGAGAGCAACACAGTGTGACAGAGCATGAGAGAGAGACCGACAGACAGAAACGGAGCGAGAGACAGTGAGACAGAGTGGCAGAGAGAGAGAGACACGGTGAGACAAAGAGTGAGAAAGAGAGACATAGAGGCAGACAGAGAGAGACGGTGGCAGAGAGACAGAGCGAGAGACACAGAGAAAACAACAGAGATCGACACAGTGAGACAGAGTGAGACAGAGAGTGAGAAAGAGAGAGACAGGGACAGACAGACAGACACAGAGCGAGAGAGAGAAAGACAAAGAGACAGACAGGGATGGAGAGAAACAGAGAGGGAGAAACACAGAGAAAGAGGGAGAGAGACAGAGTGTGATACAGAGACGGACAGAGATGGACAAAGAGACAGACAGACTAGAAGAGAGAGACTTGAAGAGAGAGAGAGAGACAGGGACAGAGCGAGACACAGAGAGACAGAGAGAGAATGTTGGAAGAAAAAGGGAAAATAAACATATAGGGCGTGGATGAAGAGGACAGTGGACAGATCTGATCCTGTTGGACAAATATGTGGCCATGTGCCCCCAGAATGAATTTGTCTGAAAATAAAATATTGGATTTAACTTCCGCTCTTCAGGATGCCCAAGAAACTTCTATTCAAAGTGTATTATTCATTCACAAGACCACGACTATAACCTTCACGTAGAGGACACTCGTTTTTCTCATTGTCAGTATATAAGGACTGGCCATGACTCGTGCCTCATCCATTGTGCTAAAAAAGTATTTGCAACTAGATTTTAGTATTGAAACTGACATCCCAAATGAGGCTGAATGGATAATCGTCTTGAGAACCAAAACACCAAATTATAAAATGAACAACTTGGCTTATGGTTCACGCTATTTTAACTAATTTAAGTTAATAACGTAATAGTATACATTCACTCATCTCATCTTTTACAACTCAATAACTCTCAAACGCCCACAGCTCACTCTTTCTTTATTTTATTTTTATTTTTTTTACTCATGAACAACGCATTGTCGTCCCCCGTGATCCTGGGTCATGTCTGGAGATAAGAGTGGGTCTGCTGATGTCCTCTCCATAGTGCCGCCTTGTATTGCACAGACCGTACCCGTGAATGGGCCCAGTGTTAGCAACGCGGGCGAGGTCAGTTCAGACTATAATAACTTTTCTGATCACAGCTCTGATAGTGGATTGCATCAAACGTCTCATTGAGTTTTACAGTAAATAAGTGTTTTCGTGTTGCGTTAAATGTAAAAGGGAAAATTGAGTTAGCTTTATCTGAGCAGAACTGAAGAAGCGGCTTGGAAGAGCAGGGAAATGTCTTCACTCTAAAACTTTTTTCCAGTTGACAGAATAGATTTGTTGTTTGTTGTTTTTTTTGCTGTGGATCATACCTGGACGACTGAGGGATTACACAGACATTTTTAAAAAGTAAAAGATGTTCCCACAAACCAATTTTATGCTAAGTTTATGAAACATTTTGCCTGCTTGACTCCATGGAGATGTTATTGCTTTGCCAACAATGTCCCACAGTGTAATTAAACATATCTATCTCCATGGGGATAAGCAAGTAACACTATCAGACCAAGTTACAGGTTAGATCTGTGAAGAGACGACCCGCCTCACAGTAAGAAAGTAAGGTTTTCACATAGACCAAGCATGCCCAAACTGTGGCCCAGGGGTGAAATGCGGCCCTCAGACCAATTTTTCTTGGCCTTCAAGCTTCCAGATGAATTGTCCCATGTTACCTTAAACAGTACTTTTTACGGTACATTTCTGAAAATCTACTTTAACAAACCCATATCAAATATTTAACGTGCCCCATTGAGGATGTAAGCATGAATAAAGGTCTAGTTGTTCAGTCACTGTACTGGCGACGAATCTATGGCCCTCAATCGGCCCTCAGCTTCGTCTGTGTTTTTATATGTGGTCCTTAATGAGAAAAGTTTGGACACCCCTGACATAGACTGTATAAAGAAGTGGACCAAGGGAGTGCGACTTCACCCATAGCGTTTGGGTCCAGTCAAATGAAGCTCATCGTGGCTCGGAGTTATGAGGCGAATTTGGAGCAGAGTTTCATATTTGGAATTCTGATCATGAGCAACTGATTTCCCTCTTATTAATGTTCATATCTTCAGTTGACCAGGACTAAACCAGGAGTTGAACATGGCCAAAAATATTAAACCAGGAGCAGACTAAAAATCAGGAAAACATTGAGTGTGAACATGAGTCTGCTGAAGGTATATGAGCTTTCGAAACACAAAGGGGAACTTGATGTATTACCACCTACTGATGCCACAAAGTAGAATTCAGCGTTTGGAGCTCTGGAGAGGAAGATTAACTAAATAGACAGGAATATGCATGCGTGAATCAACCAAGACAACTCCCGTTATGTTTTGTAGACTAAACAACATGGCTATGGTCCCCCAAGTTGAAGTTGAAACCGTGGTATGTTCGCTTGAGCGTATTAGCACATCTCTTGCTTGGCTGGTCTGATTGTTTTGTTAATATAGTTTGACATTATAAAAAGATAATTTAAAAAGTGAAGTGTGAGCACTCGCATCCTGCTTGACACCATGGCGACAGGAGGAAGCATCTCTCACCTCGGTCTTCCTCATGACTGAATCGGAATATCTGACAAGAACTAAGTGTTGTTTTTCTACACCTTTGTCAAACACTTAAACAATATTATAACGGCATCTTTACTTGGACTTATTTTAAAGCAACACATGAACTACGCTAAACTCCATAAACTTTTTGAGATTTTTGACAACCATAGCGTTCAGCTCCAGTCAAATGAAGCTCATCGAGGCTAGCGATTATTGGGGTGAATTCGGAGTCGAGTGTGCTTAGCAATGAATGCTGTCGATCAAACTTCTTGTCAATAAAACGCTAGCGGGAAACACGGTGTCTCGTTGGTCTGTTATTAATGTTAATTTCTTGATTTACGGACAGAGTATCAAAATAAAAATAACAGATCATGTAGAGAGGGTTAATACGAACATTTTAAGAGCAAAATGACGAGCCTGATGGTCGATGGAACTGGGAGTGCGCCTATGCTCACTTCCTATTTGGAACGAGCAGCTAGCAGGTTAGCGATGTCCATTTATATATACAGTCTATGATGTTGATCCTATTTAAATATTGTTTTAAATTTCAAAACACATCCAAATAAGCCTATGCATCTGTTCGTGTATAAAATCATTATTATTCCGTTACAATTGTAGCATAGACGGTATGAATGGGAAATTACTATCAGAATACGGTATTATGGAGTAAGTTAGCAGGCTGTACAAAATGAATGGTCTCAATGTCAAATACCTCTGAATGGCACCTGTGTTTTGAAAAAATGTTGTAATAGTATAAAATTCTGATGTCACAGTCAGGTAAGAGTGTGTGATGGTGAGTGAGCTCTGTTAGAATAGGTCTCAGAGGACCCTCACCTCAGGGCTCAACAAACTCTGCAATTTTGCACCACTAGATGTATAAAAGACAACACAATGAAAAAAGAAAAGGACAGTTACTAAGAAATAAACTGTAGTCTGCAAGGTTTATAGGGATTTTTTACTTGTGTGTTGTGTTATATTGTAATTAAAGGTGCATCATATAACTTTTCTGGAAGAGGGTCCACCGTTTGTTTTGCCTGAAATGTTCCACCATAATGGCATTTAACTTATCTACCTTGCATTTATATAATTACAAATGCATTATGATTAAGTGCATGTCTTAAAGGTGCACTACAGGGGTCCCTTGTTTATCGTGGGGTTACGTTCCAAAAACAACCCGCAACAGGCGAAATCCGTGAAGTAGGAAGCTCTATTTTTTACAATTATTCTATATGTTTAAAGGCTGTAAAACCCCTCATCACACACTTTATACACTTTTCTCACACAGGCATTAACATTTTCTCACATTTCTCTCTTGTTTAAACGCTCTCAAAGTTCAAACCTTGGTAGATTAAAAAATAATAATATTAAGCACAGTATTATAGAACGAAACCAAATACTATACTGAACTGTAAATTAAAAAAACAGCTTTTTAGAAATACTCTAACAAACTTAATTTTAATGATCAACCTATGAGGTTGGCACATAAGAAATGATTAATAGTGACTCGGGCATACGTCACAGTTCCTCTGACTGCGGCTCTTCGTCCTTGCGCCGCTCAGCTGTAATGTCTCGTAATGTTCTTTTTCTTGCAGTCACTGATCCACAAAGCTAAAGCAGACTCCATCTGCATGATGGTCTTGTTGCAGTTACAACCCTTTTTGCATCCTTGTTAAAAATTATTGCTGCTGTTGTCCTTATGTTATTTTCTTCCTTTTTGTGATGAACCAAAGATTAATTTATTCCGTAATGGCGCCCTACAGCTGCGTAACTTCTACCTTCCCTCAGCATGTCCAGAAGTCCAACTTTTTCTGCGATGGTTAGCATCTTCCTCGGCCTTTTGGATGCGGGCGCAGGTGCCTTTGTTGGTGCAGAACGTTTCATCAACATTGTCGGTTTTATTTGAGAGAAAACTTGCAAACATGCAGCACTTCAGAGTCACACTGCGATCCAACATTTATGTAAATTTGGCTGAACACATTCTGTACTGTACAGGAGACACAACACATCCTTTAGCCAATCAGGATGCAGAACACAATGCACGTTCTTACATTGTAAAAAAGCATATAAAGTTGCACCAAAAAAAATCCAGGAAACGGCGAGACCACAAAGGTGAACCGTGTTATAGCGAGGCACCACTGTACATAACTTTTCTGATTCATGGAAACAAGTGGGTGAAGTTACAGGTAAAATCTGTGGAGAGGCGACCATGCTCAGAATAAAATGACTTTTTTTACTCGATAAAACGTTCTGTAATTTGAATAAATGCAGTATGACATGTGCTAAATGCCGTACATGAGTAAGTAGGTTGCGTGAGTTCCACCTGAAAAGTTAAATTGAGCACCTTTAAATTCATGGGTGAAACCGGAGCACCCTGACGAATCTCACCTATGGGTGGGAGTCACATAACCTCTCCCATTGCCGCTAATGTTTTAACTGTTGATTGAGTTAAAACACTGCTGTTCCAAATGCTATTAGGATCATTTACCAAATATAACAAGGCTCGGAATGGTCCTCAGGCAAAGTGCATACAAGTCGTATTTTGCAGCTGTACCTCATTTGTGTCTCCTGCGTGCTGTCTGCATCTAAGCATTTTATTGTCCGAGGATCAGGAAATGTGTGATTTGCATGCTAGTTTTTGTTAGCATTACCGTGAACGTGTCTGATTTTGTAATTTGTTTAATTTTCTTTCACTTTCCTATGATTGTACAGATTTTTTGCTACACTAACACTATTAATACTTTGCATGTGATGTCATCAACATTCCGTGGAGGTGTGATGCTAACTAGAGGCACTGCTCTGTCTGAAGCTCTATTACTCAAGTCAAACTACAATCTTAGCTTTGTTTTAACCTAATCTGACCATAAAAAGCTGATTTAGTTGAAACTACAACAGGTGAGCTGCCAAACAAGTTCCTCTCGAATTAAATTAGTCACAAGCCAACTACGTTAGCATTCGCCAACAGTTTTCAGTTAGTCGATCTCACCTTTTTGTTGAAAATGAAATGGCAAAACAAGACTGAACGCTTTCCTATGTTGTTTAAATCCATTTTGCATCTTCGCTAAATACATTTTAGATGGTCTGAAAACTTAGTGTTTGCTATTGTGCACATTGTATCATGGTAACTGATGAAACTTCCTCCATAGACAAAGATGTAGAACCCCCTCAGCGTGATTTCACTGCAAAGGCATTTATTTGGTCATTAAACAATTAGTCTTCTTATTAAAGACCATTCTAATTCTACTTACATCATTGCTACAGTTGCTTTGGTCTCTTTGCAACTTTATTTCCATTACTATATTTTTCTAGCAATGATTAAACGCTACTCATTTTGTACTTAGCCAACCGTGCATTCATCATTGGTACAGCTCCATTGAATTCAAATGGCTCTCAGATCATGTTTGGGGCTCTGCCAGCACAAATATGGCTGTCTGCTGTTAGTGATTACACACAATCGCTTACAAACCATTACATTGGCCAAATCATCTGAAATGGATGGAAAGTTAAACAAAGCTATAGGGAGCCAAGCTAGCATTTATGTGAGTTTGGTATCTATTAGTGCACAGCTGTGGGGTCGGATTTTTTAGTTTCATAAATATTTACATAAGTATGCTAGTAATTGTATTTAGACTCTATTGTACAAAATTCCCTATGCTACCTCAGAATTTTTGCATAAAAAAGAAAAAAAAAAGAACAAAACCTTGATTATAGACAAAATAATCTACTATCCATAGCTAAGTATAAGCGCTGTACCTTACCACAGTGAGTTTATGAACATTTTTCACAACAAAGCGGAGTGGAGTTTTTACTGTGATGGTATTGCTAACAACAACTAGGATGCTAACAGTCCTGATTATCTTATACAATATACCTGTGCTGGGTCAAGACACATTTTGATCAAATACATGGGGAAAAGGGGGGCAGAACAGTAGTGCAATAGGTCAAATTGCAACTTTGTGCTCAAAAACTTCAATTTGAAGTACTACATGACATCACACATGACTGTCCTGATTACAGCCAGGTGATTTCTGATTATAAACACCTGGCTGCAGCGGTGGAGATTGAAGTGCAGATACCCGTTAGACCAATCACACTTACGCCTCCAGACCCCGCCCCTCCTCCCCCCTCACGCTCCCCTTTAGTCTTCCAGGTAATGCCCAGTTTCGGAGCTCTTCTTGAAATGCGGTTGTGGGCGGAGTTTAAGTGTTTAGTCCCATTTTAAATCTATTGTTCACTTTCTTTTTCCTTATTTCTACTATTTGCATTGTGGATATGTCTGGATATCTTAAACATTATGACATAGAGCCAACACTGATTGCCTGGGCATAATTCTCATGGGTCCTCGGTGTTTCTTGGTCCACTTGTGATGCGCCGTGCCCCCCTCTCCTATGCCCTTGGTGGGGACGATGGCGCCTTATTCCCCCTTGACTTTGCCTCTGGAGGAGCTAAGGAGCAGAGAAGAAGAGTCTCTACCAAGTCCTCAACGGGAGGGTCAGAGCGACCAGAATACTGAACACTGTGTCCCCTTTTTCCCATGCGTCCTTGGGGGAAAGATGGAGAGGTTTTTAACTGTCCCTAACGATTACATATTTTCAAGTTCATTTTTTTTCTCAAAACACAAAGGAAAAATCCAGGAAGTGCTCTTAAGTTCACACAGTTCAGACAAAACTCCATCCAGCAGGCAAATACGCTTCACCAATGCGTATCCCCAAAGCTGCAAGTCCTATTTTTGCACGTTTATGTTATGCATATATTTACTTTTATTCAAATTCTTTGCCTGTTTAAACCAATCACACACCACTGGGGCCTGCTTGCATCTCAATCAGCATTCTGCACTGCACACGGCCCTGATAAGCCTTGTTATTTACTCTATTTAGAAAAAAAAAGAGGGAAAAAAGTCGTCCTTCAGGCTAAATCCAGATATGAACATTTGCGAGTGCGATTAGGCTGTCCACTATCTCTGCCCACACGATTATCGCAGTAATTACAAAAGTGGGATAACGTTATGTTTACCATGCGTGCTGTGTTTGTATGTGATTTTGCCTCTGCATAATTCATCATAATCTACATACTGATAGTGCAGATTGCAGGTTCAAATCCACAGGGACAATGCAAACGCCTGTTGTGTTATAATGGCTGTGAATACAAATGTAACAATATTGAAATCTCATATGGTTTTATCACTACGTTGAGCTCTCCGAGTGCTAATTAAGAAAAGCATTAAATGACAAATAAGCAAGTGTTCCATTATTGTCCTGTTTCAATCACCAATAATATTAAAAGTGCATTATGCAACTTTTCAGATGGGAAGTTTGTCTTCACGGAGATGTTAGTACTTTGCCTGGAATGTTCCATAGTGTGGCATTAGCATTGTCAATGGGGAATTTAATTTACTGTTGCTCAGAAATAACTTGGAAAAAACGTGCATGCTTACTGTGAGTGGGGTCGCCTCTCCACAGATCTGACCTAGATTTTGACCTTATGGCATATTCTGCTTGTCTCCATGGAGAGTTCAATTTAGTACCTTGCCTGGAATGTTTCATAGAATGGCATTAGCTTTGTCTATGGGGAATTTAATTTATTTCAGGTGTTTTTGGGTTGTTGTTTTTTTTTTTTTTTTTTTTTTTTTTTTTTTGCTCAGAAATAACTTGGACAAAAAGTTCTTACTGTGAGTGGAGTAGCCTCTCCACAGATCTGACCTTCCAACCAAAAAGTTACATATAGCGTCTTTAAAGGGGTCGTTTTTCACAAAGTTGACTTTTATGAAGTTACCAAGTTATAATGGTGTTCGTTCATTATTAACTTACTCAATGTTGGTTTGATTTATTCATACAGGTTTGAGTAATGCTGTATTGTTCTGTATTTGAGTTTTGAGAGCTCAGAAAAATCTGTTTTCACCTACCCCTTATCCACGCCCACATCTCTGTACTTATGATTATTTGAAAAATGAAGACTCCGAGTCATACGTGTAGGGTTCAGAAACTGTTGTGTAGCCATGTGGAAAATAACAAAACACACACACACACACACACACACACAAATGAACATATTCTGGTTGACATTCCTCTTTGAATGGTTCTGTTCATAAAATTAAAGGGCCCATAATACTCTGTCCATGTTATAATGTTGTGTCCTTATCAAAGACATACCCGGAGCTGTGTTTTGTTTAACTCACAAATCTAAGCAGCGTTCTTCTCTCAAACAGAAAACACCTTGTGATGTCACCTGCCAATTCAGGAAGTGCCACTTTGTATTTAAACTTCATACACATTCACTAGAATCATTTAGATATTTTCACCTCTAGAATTGCCCAGCTCTACTGAAAAAAGGTAGAAAATTAGCAGTGAACCTGAAAACTATGACATCACAAGGTGGAACAGAGCATTTTGAGCTTTGGAGATGTAGAGAGCGAAATAAAGTGTGTGAATGAAACAAAACACAACTCCAGGTCTGTTTTTGAGGAGGTAGCATCATTCTAACAATTCAATTTTGCATAATATAGGACCTTTAAGCTGTAGATCAATAATGTAGTGTACAATGACCAAAATGCTTATGTTATAGTTTACGTCTTATATGTCTTATGTCTTCTTCAGACACGATTATATTAAGTCAGAAATGAAATTGAGTTTACACAGTAACTCTCTCCTTATATCCTCACAGCAAACTACCAGCTCTCCCCAACCGTCAACATGCCCCAGGACGACATCGTGATGATAGAAGACGATAGGCCGCCGCTGATCCCGCCCCACCTGTCCGACCAATCATCTTCCAGCTCGCACGATGACATGGGCTTCATCGGAGAAAGCCCAGGGGAGTGGATCCACGACATACCAGACCAGGGGGAATGGTGAGTCAAGTGCGAACCGGTTACCCTTTGGTCGGTGGGCTAATGCTCAACATACCATGCCACTGTCATAGGCAATGGTTTTAGCTGGCAGTGATGAAAATGTGTGGCTAAGACTGGTGTCAAACGGTAAAAGAGTAAATTCTAATTCTCGGTCTGAAAATGTAATTCCAATAGATTTTTTTTTTTCCCTATATAATACAATAATGAAATAGTAAAATAATAAATACAATAAAATCAATTTACAATACAATAAAATATGTTTATTATATTAGCTACAGGCTAACTCATGGTCATAAAACACATAAAAAATAACAAAATAAAAAAAATAAAATACTGGCACATGTCAATATGTTTTGCCATATTCTGTACTGTAGTTTTTATTTTATTTTATTTTTTTTATTTATTTTTTACAAATATTTGAAATTAATTAAATAATCGTCATTATTTAACCAATATGTACGCAATAATAATATAATATAATTAATTACATAGCCTATAAGTGTGTATTTTACAATTTGCAGAACCGCATAAACATGAGATGGATTTACACTGTACTGTTGACTTCCATTTATTTGTACACAATCCCATCCTATTGGTACTTGTAGAGGGGGTACTACAGCACATTTTCAGAAACCTGAGATCAATATGAGCATTCAGGGTTGCATGTAGTTCATGAAAAGCTGCTGCTGCTAGCTTGCTCGTGACTGTAATGTTATTTTAGAGGGACTTGTTTAACAGTGTAAATCAGCTCACCTGTTGTAGTTCCAGCTAACTGTTCTTTCTGCTCAAATTGTGTTAAAACAAACCTCAGATAAAGTCTAACTTCAGTAACAGAATCTCAGACAAAGCAGTGCCTCCAGTTAGCGTCGCAATATTGATGACAGCAGCTGAAAGGTATCAAAATGCATAAAAAACCTAATAAAAATAGTTCCTTGATGTTTCTTCTACCTGGAATTCTACAAGTTATTTCAACCACCCTCAGTAGTTCAGTATGTTTGGCCCGGCTCCTCTTTCTCCTTCCTCGGAGTGTTAAATAATGGATGAACCGGGAGCAGAGTTAAAAGTCTCCAGAGCTCTCCCCCTCCAGCCTGGAGCACCCAAGGGACCCTTGCACCCTCCGTCTGCAGAAACAGACTCTATAAAAATATATATATAAAATAAAAATGTGAAGGGGCAGCCTCATCATGCCTGTCAGAGGCCCCGAGTCTTTGGGGACCAGAGGTTAAGCAGAGAAGAGATGGCTGAAGAATAAAGAGTGAGAGTAAAAAGTGCAAAATATATCAAATAAACTATAGTTGGTATATTTTTATGATATAATTTTTACCTTTTTCATTAAAATAGATATAATAAATAAAAAATAAATCTCTACAAGAATTTCAACAGGTTTATTAAAAAAAAATGACTGAAAAAGCAAATGACTAAATATAAAAAGCAAATAACTAGCCAATAACTAAATATGAACAAACAAACAAACAAGAAAAAAAGAAAAGAAAAAAAAGCATGTCAGTTTGGGGTTGTGTTTTCTTAGTCTTGTTTTCTTATATTCTGAAGAACAGTCTAATGTGGTGGTCAGTATTCCTGCATCCCTACCAGAAGGTTCTGAGTTGGATTCCCAAGGACAAAGCAATATTTTTGGTGACAGTACCTCAGTTACTAGTGTTTGTCTATTGATCTGATGGTTGGCGGTTTGAATCTCGTTCTTGACATAAACATTGGTTTGGGGGCTGATCTATTGACCCAAACGTCGGCAGTGCGATTCCAGCTCATGCAGATGAATGCTGTTGTGTCCTTGGGCAAGACATTTAACCCGCCTTGCCCCCATTTTTTCTTTCTTTCTTTTTTTTGTTAATTTTCTTAAGAGTCTTATTTATGATACAGGTCTATATTTAAGAATATTTTTGTGCATTCAGTTTGAAAAGTTAAAAATAAATAAAAAAGACAAAATCAAAATAATGAGTTAAAGTAGCACAATATTTTTCCGGTTCCGACTTTTTCTTACATGTATTTATAGCTGTGCCATTATCTCAAACTGTTACGACCGTCATACACTTAACATATGCTTCAGTGTTCTGCTTTCTGATTGGCTGTACTGTACCTGGTTACCACAGAAACACATCTCTATGGCCATGAGTGTACTGGTTTTATTCATTCATTTGCCGTGTCATATTTTTATGTCCTGTCCCCAGAGACGCTCCGGTCCCTCTGCCTCTCCTCCATTTCATTTATTATGAATGGAGCAGGTTAGCGTTAGCATGGGACAAATTAGCATTATCATGTAGCAGGTTAGCATTAGCTAACACAAATCTGCTCCATCTGCACTGAGCAGATTCGTGTTAGCTTGGAGCAGGTTAGCATTAACATGTAGCAGGTTAGCGTTGGCTGTTGGTCATGTGATTTCACTGGTTTGGGAAGTGGTTCTAGTCTTTCTCACTCTCTCATTCTCTCTATCCTTTTCTCTCTCTCTCTCTCTCAAGCTGACCTTTATTCTCTCTATCCTTCTCTCACCACTATTCTTAGTCCTCTCTCTTTCCCTTTTCTCCCCTTCTCTTTCTTTGGCTCTTCCTCTCCCCTCCCTCTCTTTTTACCCCCCTCGCTCTCCACATCTGTGACGTTAGCATGTCATCCAGTGCCTGAGGTTATGCTGAATAATTCATACCTCACAAACATACAGTCTCTACTATGCTAGCCCTAAATGTGGGACTTAGGTGAAGCTACACTGTGCTCATGGTTGGGCCCATGGATCTATTAATATATTTGGATAGCGTAGCATATTACTAGCTTCTGCTGCCCACAAGGTATTTTTACATAGAGCGCAATGTAAACACAAACTGCTTGTGCTTGACAGTTTTATTGGTCATACGTTTTCCTCAGTGCAAAATCTTTCAGTCATCTTAATAACTGCAAACCTTTAGCTTCGTCGTGCTGTGCTCTTCTCTAGCCATTCCTGTTCTGATTGGTCAGAGGGGTCACATGGTACATGAGATCATGGTCGGGCACTGCATGGTCTCCGGATGTATCTAAAGGCTACATTGCTAGCTTAGAGCAGTCTTGAGTTGGATTAGTGTTCACTCATTGGTACTACAACGAAAAAATCCCTCCTGCCGAAAAAGGATTATTCTTATAGAGCGCAATGTAATCATGTAAACCTGCTCGTGTTCAGCTCACGGGGCACCTACAGCTTCACAAAGGTCAAATCTTGTGTTTATTTTTTTTAACCTATTTTTTTGGTTGTGGCAAAGCAAGTTTATTTGAATAGCACAATTTGCACACAAAGTAATTCAAAGTGCTTTACAGAATAAGAAAGATTAAAATCACACAAATCAAAACATAAATAATCACAAATAATATGTGGTACGACATGAACAAGCACGTGCGCGATGCAAATTAGCCAAACTGTCACGAACAAGCTGCGTTTGGAACATGATTCAGAAACTCCTGGAAGCATAAACATTATAATTTATTATTTATTTATTATTCCCTTGCATCCTTTGTGGCCGTTCCACTCATTCTCGTCACGCAGAGTTTCATGGAGGGTAGTTCAACTGCACATGGTCGAAGGGCAGGGCAAAACCAGATGTACCTAGCTGCTAAATCCTAAACTCGAGACATGCGCCATTGAGCACGACTCATTGACTTGAATGAGCGGCCATGTTTAGGCCTCGGGGCTTGGGCTACACTCGTTCACCCATTCACTCAAACGGGCAGCAATTTTGAAATGATGCCAGGGGCTTTTGCCAAAATGATGAGCTGTTCATTGGATAAGACCTTCCCCCTCTGTGCCCAGTAGGCTAGTGGCTGATCCATAGGTACATATTGAAAACAATATGGCGCCATCTTGGGTTCCCGTTCCATATTTTATACTTTCGCGTGTACATATTAGCTGTTCTCCCTGAAGGAAGGATCAGCATGAACAACATCAAATCCCAACTAATATTTGGAATTTGAGTCATTGTAAATAAGGCTAAGTATTACACTTTTGCGGTGTAGTTTGTCATTGGTTTATGCATCAGTGTTGCATATGTATTGTAGAGCTCTGTGAAAACCTCACCTCTGGAACTAACCCTGGATTATTCGCTCTGTTCCCCGGGGAAGGCACCTGTCCGTGGGCACGTTTCTCCACAGCTCCCCCTGCACTTAGACTCAGTTTCAGAGCGGATGCCTTTTACAATCATTGTCATTCACACTCCCTCTCGCCCAGTGGAAACTAACTGTGTGATTTTCTTTGCTCGGAAATCTTTTATTCCACACTTTTCCATTCTCGGTTCTTTTTCACTGCAGAAATCTAAGTTATTCACAAACGAAATGGCAAAGCAGCCAGTGTGTCATTTCATTTGAGCTGGGTCGAGGTCGGGGTAGAGGCAACTCGGCGGATGTTTGTAGTATTCATTTTAATTTGAATTTAAATATTATAGCAGTGGTGGAAGGTAATGAAGTACAAGTAGTAAAGTAACTTCTGCTCCACTACATTTTTGAACTGGACTGAAAAGTATAAAGTACTTTTCATGTCATTTGAAGGTGTTATTTTTGTCATGACTGTGGAAACATGACTGAAGGTTTAGAGCTCAAGCTTTGGCTTTGAGCAAAGAAAAAAAAACAAAAACATAAAAATTAATGAGAAATATTAAGACATTTATTTGTATTTTTACTGTCGACCAAACTATAATTTTTGAATCAATATCACTGCATTTAGCACTTAAGCACATACTTGTACTTTATACTCTTACTCTTAAAGTACATTTTTAAACAGATACTTAAACACTTTTACTTAAGTAGATCTTTTCATGCCATACCTTTATTTTTACTTGAGTAACTTTTTGCCTCTCTATCTGTACTTTTACTTAAGTAATGAAATTGAGTACTTCATCCACCACTGTAAAAAGTCCGGACCCCTGCTTTTCTAAAACCAAACGTGGCCTCTGCTCACTGTCCACTGTCTTATCTTTAAATATTTATTCATTTAACCGTGACTCTGCAAGAACCTCATAGAGACACAGTTGGACAGGAAGTAGTGACGCTAACACTTGCCAGACGCTGTTGTGCACAGAGCCAATTGGACTAGAACAGGACCAAACTAGGAGTGAACTCACCCAAGACGAATCAAGGAAAAAAATAGGGCGACGTTAGCTTAGTAGGTGGCGCGTTCATCCATCCAACCAAAGCCATAACCGAGGCATGCTTTTGTTTTGTCCATGAGCAGCACACTTTATGCAATTTACTGGTGCCAATCAACAACTTGAAAACCATTCTTACTTTGAGCAGGGTTGTCTCTTCACTAATCTGCCCTGTAAAGCTTGGCCTGGTAGCGCCACCTTTTGTTCTCTGTGGAGTTACGTATGTTTAATTCCATACTGCAAGATTCCAAGCAAATCAGTTTCATCTGCCTTGAAACAAGCAGCCGGCATTCCCTCCATCGGAAACGTTAGGCAATGCACCTTTATGGTCTTTCACACTGTATAACTCACAGTGGATTTCATAGTTCAGTGCCATATGCCTTTTGTTTGTGCCATTGCGATGATACACTCAGCATGTGCTCCCTATCTGGCTTTTCAGAAGACGCAGCTTGTAAATTCAAACTTTTGTATATCTTCCCTAACTTCATTTGACCTGTTAACATTAATATATGGTCCACTGTCTCCCTCCTCTCCCCTTCACTCCCAAAGCGGTGCCAAAACAGGAAGACCTAGTCAAAATGATGTATGGTGCCAGAGATAAGGGGTCCAATGAAATAGCGCAATGATCTGGATAAACAAGAACATGAAACTAGGAGGAATGCAGGGCCGTGGCAGAAATACTGTTCTAAGGCAGGTTTTTTTTTTGTTGTTTTTTTTTTTTTTTTTGGAGATGCAGAGAGAAAGCAGAATTTTTCGCAGTTCACACCTGGTTTTTATCCCAAGTTTTGACAAAGAACAGAAGGGTGTGTCTGAGCAGTTTCGAAGTTGTCAAAAAAAAAGAAAAAAATCTTGGATATGTTGCGAATAGTAATATGTTATGATTTCTCAACTTCTTTCTTGTTTGAGGTCAAATTTGGGTAATATTTTAAAAGGCCTGTACTGGATTTTTCCCCTTATACGTATTTGAGCAAAATGTGTCTTGCCTCAGTACAGATACATTGTATAAGCAGCTCTTTAGGTCACTTATTTATTATGACCTTATTTATTTTGACCTTAAAGTAGACCTATGATGGTAACGTTTTAAAAATGTCGATATTGGAGACAATACAAACAATAAAAGACATAGGGAGTACATACATCGAGGTTTGAAGGGGGTGATGGGACAATAAATGTGTGTGTGTGTGCGTGCATATGTATGGGTAGCTAAATGAAACAAAAAAAGCAAAATTTTATATACACCTTTTCTTCTTCCTTCCCTCTCCTTCAGTTACCCCTTTGTTTCTTTTGTTAATTATTTTTTTGCCAGACCGTGTCAGTACAGCCTTTTTCCTGAGGGGGGCGCTGATCAAGGTGGCTAGATCATCACGGAGGCAACCCTCTGACCCGTTAAGATAACAGTTTGTGAAGTACGATATATCGCTACAGAGAAATATTGTGATAAATGATAGTATTGAAACTACTTTATGCCACTGACACAACAACAAAGCAGGATAATCCCAATAAACTAGTTTTAGCATAAAAAAACAAGAATCTCCCAACCACTGTGAAGAAAAAGTACATGCAATAAATACTGACGCCCAAAAGATATTGTTCCATGTATCATTTATTGAACGATAAGCTGATATAGACCTGCCTCAACAGCTGTTATACAATATATCTGTGATCTGAGCCAAAGGTTGGCGGTTCAAATCCCACTCTCGACATAAACATCATTGGTTGAGCGGGCAGATCCACTGACCCAAAGGTTGGCGGCACGATTCCAGCTCTCACAGACAGATGAATGCTGTCATTGTGTCCTTGGGCAAGACACTTAACCCACCTCGCCCCCAGTGTCTGTGTACACTGGCCTATTAATGTGCGTGTGAATGGACGAGCGGTTCCTTGATGTAAAGCGCTTTGTGTGCCTGGAAGGTGGAAAAGCGCTATATAAAAATACAACCATTTACTGGGACAAGGCATATTTTGGTGTTTTGTATTGTCTAGTGCAAACTGTTGTTGTGTCCTTTGGCAAGACACACCTTGACAAGATAGAACGTGTTGTGTGTGAGTGTTGGTGGTGGTCGGAGTGGCTGATGGTGAAGATTAGCAGCCTCACTTACGTCAGTCTGGCTCAGAGCATGAAATTGTAAAGTGTATGGGAAAGTGCTTTATAAATGTAATATGATTTTTGGCATAAAGTCTGCAGTAATTCAGTTTTTTAGACTTTTAGATTTATTTCAAACTTGAATTACATTTCATGTTGCCACTGTGTCTTAGGGTAAAACACTTTCTGACTACCTTCCATCTCCATCTTTGTTTGGGGGTGGTTATTAATCAATTTCCTTGCACTACACACTGTGCGATTGTACTCATTCACCATTTTATTTAGCTTATTTTGATTTTATAATTCCTTACACAAGCATTTTTATGTATGACCCCATGTCACTCCATATACATAACAAACCGGGGGCTCATCCTTGATTTGAACTTGCAACAAAAACATCTCAAACTTTACATCAATGCTTCTCCTTCTCCAGCACAGTCCCCTTGAAACTTGCTTACCTTCTCTGAGATACCTTCAACTTTATGAACTCTGGAAACAGCAGATAAAAAAAACTCTTTTAAATTCATGTTTATGTGGAATTGTTGGCTCTTAAAAGGACCATGACTCTAAACACGAGCCTCCTTGAGACTTGGATGTCACATTTGAAGCGCCCTCAGAGTTTTTTGTTAATACTTTTTGCTCTTGAAAATTGTCCTTTTTGCGAATGTTTATCTCTGAATGCTAAAGCTACACTTTAAAAGTGTATTATAGTTTAGCATAGCGTGTTGCCAAAAGGATAGCTACATTTGTGGATAAATTAAACATTTAAAGAGGGTATTTTACTTCTTTTACTTCTACTTCTAACTGCTCACACATAACATATTTAGATATTACTATTATTATTATTATTATTACCTTTTGTATTGAAAATGCTATATTTGCCAAAATAAATCTATTAACATGTTTTATAAGTTTCACTTTCATGTTTTGCTCCCCCCTTCAGAGTGCTAGCACAACACAATCAGCGCACATCCTGCTAATTAAACTACTGCACATCGCATCAGCTTTGACAATTTTGTATCCAGCTTTTGCATATTTCTGGACAATTTTCACGTGGGAGCATGGGTGAAGTCGGGTTGTGGACGGAGCATTGGACAGAATCTTACAACTAACCATAAGGAAGGTTCGAATAGTGCTCAGGAGAGATCACTAAATTACTCAAACATGCATGGATGACATTTAAGACCTCTTCAGGCATAAAACATGATGAGGAAACAACATTATAACATCATAGAAAGCTAAAAAAAGATTTTTTTTTTGTGGTAACGTGCAGATAATACCAGGTATAATTGTGTTTGATCTATACGGTGTAGCAATGTAAAACTAGTGTGAATGCCCAATTAACTATTATCTAAATGTGATGTTTAGCAGTAACACTCCTCTTGTTAAGTATATCTCTGCTCTCCTCTATCTCACATTTACTCCTCTTTTATATTTAGATGTCATTTTGGTGATTTTACGGCTCCCTTGCACACATGTGACTTTTTATGGAGCGTAGGACAGTTCTGATGTGGTTTGTGTAGATATGACTGAAGCAATACTACGAAGTTTAAAAGAAAACATTTATCAAAGCGTTGGTGCTGCTGCTGTGTAAATGCCACTGTTAGAAGTGTGTTTTCAGAGGGCAGGGATTATTTCCACCACCGTGACTGTACCAATCCCCATTTTTTTAGGATTATAATTATTGCGATGTCTTGGGCAAAAGGGGCTTTGTTGTGTGTTGTAACGTGAATGGAGTGCTCATAAAAAGACTGGCACATTAAAAAAAGACTTACAACAGTGGTTAGTGAGGGTTGGATTGATACTAAATATTGAGGTATGGAAAAGTATTGCGTAAAAAACTATTGATACTTATATATTAAAACTAGCTTGAGTTGAGCTAAGATGATGCCAAGACAAAATACTTAAATACCACCCCCTTTTAAATGATATTAAAACATAACATATTTAGATCACCATGTTACCTTTTATTGTTTGAAATATATTTGCAGAAAACAATATATTAAAATGCTTACTTAAGACAATCGTTGTGCATCCCGCTAATGAAACTACTGCACATAGTATCAGGTTTGTGAAGTTGTTGTAGATGATGTAGGCTTGTGCGCTAAACTTTGGACAGAATTAAATTGTTAACTATCAGGAGGGTTCGAATAGGGCCCTGCAGAGATCGCTAGATTATTCAAACATTCATGGATGACATCTAAAACACCTTCAGGCATGTTTTTGATGAGAAAAAGCTAAAATAATGTAAAAAGCTCCATTAAGTTGATTTTGCGTAATACCCTATCCTTCTTAGTAAAGGAGTTTCAATGCATTTTAATACAAAACGTATTGGAATCGGTATGGGATTGATAATCAATACTTGCCACAAAACTCACTGGTTATCCGTCAGTACTACGGTAATTGTGTTGAGTTTATGTCAGATGCTCTTCCTTTCAAGCTACTGCCCCTCCATTTCAAGCAGAATTGTGTTCAAATGTGCCTGTAAACGTCTTGGTTTCGGTTCAAGTACTACTCAAACGTGCATGTACGATAAAATTAATCTCACTAGTACCGAAATATCACTATGTGCGTTAAAAAAAAAAAAAAAAAAAAAGTGTTCACCCATTTGCAGATGTTTTTTTTTTCTTTTCTTTTTTTATTTCTTATCCTAGATTATTTACAAATTTTGCATAACTATTTGTTTAAATTTTTCAACCACTAGAGGCTCCATTCTTCCTTTAAAACCTCCATCTCCGCATTGTCATTCCTCATTACTCCCACCTGCTCATCCAAACGGACAGATATACAACGGGAAGGCGGGACGAGTCTGCGATGTCCTCTTGTGTCTTCGTCTCACGTCGCCGCGGAGACGAGACCCCCCCCCCTTCTCGTCACGCACATACCTTATCCCCCCACCCCACATTGTTTACGCGTGCACAGGCAACGGTAAACAATCTCCCAAATTAACATATAAAGTGGAAAAGGTCCATGTAGGCCCCGCTAAAGCAAACCTAGCATTCGAAAACCCATCTCTGCTGACTCCGTATAGCACTCGGACATAGCATAACTAAAAATCACAAGTGTCGAAATAAATGCATATAAAGCTATCAGTGGGAATGGATTTAAATAGCGCTACAATGCTAGTATTTGAGTCAATGTGCTTTTAAATGGCCATATAGAGACTGCATCGCTAGGTTCACGACGGACATTTTTCTTCCTTAAATGCTAATAGGTGAGGCTAGCTTATGAATATTTACTGTCTAAGGGAGTCGGTAGTACAAGCTTGTTCTGTGTGTTCCCTCGATGTGTTTACTTGAGTTTAGGTCAAATAATAACATGTACAGTATAGGTTTTTATATAGGCCATGTCAACTGAAATGAACAATACTGAGAACTATTTAGGCTCCTGAGTTTTATACGGAAATATTAGTTGGTCTAACATTACATAGCTTTTAATTTGGTTAGTGTTTAGAAAATAAATAAATAAATAAAGGAGCATTTTTTAATTACTATAAAATATTCAATAAACCTAAGTCACATAAATAGAAGAAAAGAACATAGAAATGTATCTGGGAAGTTGTAGGTTCACTATGTAACTTTTCTAAGATATGACAAGTAGATGAAGCCACCAGGTCAAGTTACTGGTACGATCTGTGGAGAGGTTATCCTGCTCACAGTAAGAATGCAAGTTTTTCAATTAAAAAAAAAAAGAAAAAAAACACTCTATTGTCTGCAGAACATGTGGACAAACCAAAAAAAAAAAAAAAAATTTCTTAAAAAGTAAATATGGTAAATTGTCATAATTTTATATAGCACTGTTCCACCTTCAAGGCAATCAAAGTTCTTTACATCAAGGAACCACTCACCCATTCACACGCCAATGTGCACAGACACTGGGGGCGTTTTGCTCAAGGACACAACAACAGCATTCATCTGTGGGAGCTGGAATTTCACTGCCAGTTCGAACCACCAACCTGTGGACCAGTGGATCTGAAAACCTACCAACTGAGCCACTATCACACGTGAAATAAAATCACTAAAATGCAAAGATCAATATCTAATGTCCCTCACCCACTACTGAGTTTGTATATTGTCCTTTAAAAACTACTCTTCACAAATACAGTTTCTTCTTATACTTGCAGCTTATGTTAAAAAGTCCTCATGGCATAAGCACTGAAAACAATATTTTTGGTGTAACGCATAATTAACGTTCCTCAAACTTGTCCCATTGTTTATACACTCCTGTCTGAGGAAGTCCACTGCAAACTCAATTTAAACGGCCTTCCTCCATCCCTCCATCCATCCCTCTTTCAATCTTTCTCTCTTTGTCTGTGTCCGTGACTCTGGCACTATTTACAGGAGATTACCGCAAATCAAAGGTGCAGACGATGCTCTAACAGGCTCAGAGTTGACTGTTTTATTATTAGTTTTATGTTGGGCTTTTAGGCCTGTGTTTTATAGCTGCAATTAAAAGAACAGTGGCTAACACATAATGTCATATGCTCAGACTAAGATACTGCGTAGTACTAAGTCTATTTATATGGTGTGGACGTGATAGTGGTCGATTTGGTTGAGTATCTGTCCAGCAACATGGGTTTTGCTGGTTCAGGTATCTTATAAGCCATACTAAAGTTGTGTCCCTGGGCAAGACACTTTACTTGCTAGAATCACTGGTTAAGAAAAAAGGTTGGAAATTTCTTATTAACAGATAAATTAATAAGAAAAGGTTTCACGTTAGTATCTGGAATGTTGCCCACAATATATTAAAATTACTTCAGCGTGGTATTACTCAAGTAGAAAAAAGGGATCCGAGACATTCAACTGAAGTAAGAGTTAAAAAGTACTTAGGGAAACTACTACTGAAGAAAGACTAACTTGAACTGTACCTGTCTGGACATAACATTAGATTTATAATTTGAAGTTAATGTAATTGGAAGAACAAAACATTAAATAATGCACAAAATGTCATACTTTCAAAGACTTTCCCACAAACAAACATAGGAAAAAGTAAACCATATCTGAATACTGAAGAGTGAAAAACTATTGTAAAGCTATTGTCACTTGACTTACTAAAACTTTTACTCAAGTACAGGCCTGTAACGATAAATACTATATCGACTTATTGTTCAAAACATATCACACTTCAAAATGTGTTATCGTGACAGGCCTACTCAAGTAAGACTACTGTTGGTATCAAAATATTACTCAAGTTTGAATAAAAGTATTCTACCTGAAAACTAGTCCATAATTGCATAAAAAAGTTACGCTGCTTAAGTTAATGTGATATTTACCCATGTCTCATCCACTCTCCATAAACTTGTAAGCTTCTTCTGTAGCCACAGCTGCCCTGGGGTAGATTTACAAGAGACATGGCTGAAAATGTCCTATCTAACATCATCAATCGCTCACACAATACATTTAAGCTAGGTGTGTTAACCCAAAGCAGAACATTATGCACAAACCAGGCCATACGTACTTTCAATTTATTACTGGATTTCAAATGTTATGATGTGATGATGGGGGCAAGACACAGTTTTCCCTATTGATTACATTGTATTTGGCCATGAAAAATCCAAAAGCTAAATTGACAAATGTCGAACTTAACCATTCAATTATGGATTATACCATAGAACTCCCCATATGACAACAGAAACCTGCATTATTCATTTTAACTTCCCTCCGTCTGTATTGACTATTATTGGCCTACAGAATGTCATCTACAACCCAGCTATACGACAACCATTCTTCTACCTGAGACAGTGTTGCGTCAATGAATCAAAAACCTATTCTCTTTTAGTCACTTCACAAGATAATCATAGTAGCATTACACCAAGTCCTTTTTATATACTATCACAAAATATAGAGGAAGGTCTCCAGCCATCGCTCTGACAGCAGACCCTCTCAGCCTCAGTGCGTGATGGAAGACAGCTCCAGAGTGTGGCCTATGCATCAGAGCCCAGCAGAGCGCTCATGCAGTCAGGTGAAGCAACTACATCCAGCCCACAGGAGGACAACCTTCTTTCAGGCTACACACTACTCCAGACAGTCAACCGGGCTCACACTTAAGAACTTACTTCCTTAAGTTTACAGTCGGCTGAGTACATTTCTAAGTATTTCATTATGCTAGATGGCTAAAGTAGTTGTTTTAGAGGTCTTTTGAATCTTATCTTTCAATCATGAGAGGACAAAACAAATGGAGGACATGAGTTTAAAGCAAGTCTTAGGTCTATTTGATCATCGTGAGTGCCATGAAGGGTTATTCAAAGTGATTTACAATGATGAAATTAATTAACAACAAATTATTATAACAAATAATAAAAAAAAAATACATAGATAGCGCAAAGAAGTAGCTTACATTGTGGTAAGCCGAGAGACTGTATAAAGAAGTGGACTAAGGGATTGTGACGTCACCCATAGCGTTTGGGTCCAGTCAAATGAAGCTCATCAAGGCTCGCAGTTATAGGACTGAATTTGGAGCCAAGTTGTATATTAAGAATTTCAACTACGAGTGTAGTGAGGCAGTTTGCAGCCGAGTGTGAAGTGGCTGGGATGAGAATCAGCTCCTCTAAATCCGAGGCCATGGTTCTTGACCAGAAAAAAGGTGGTTTGCTCTCTCCGGGTGGGTGGTGAGTCTCTGCCCCAAGTGGAGGAGTTCAAGTATCTCGGGGTCTTGTTCACGAGTGAGGGAAGGATGGAGCGTGAGATTGACAGGCGGATCGGTGCAGCGTCTGCAGTGATGCGGTCGCTGTATCGGTCCGTTGTGGTAAAGAAGGAGCTGAGCCGGAAGGCGAAGCTCTCGATTTACCGGTCAATCTACGTTCCTACCCTCACCTATGGTCATGAGCTCTGGGTAATGACCGAAAGGACAAGATCGCGGATACAAGCGGCCGAAATGGGTTTCCTCCGCAGAGTGGCTGGGCGCACCCTTAGGGATAGGGTGAGGAGCTCAGTCACACGAGAGGAGCTCGGAGTAGAGCCGCTACTCCTACACGTTGAGAGGAACCAGTTGAGGTGGCTCGGGCATCTGCTCAGGATGCCTCCTAGACGCCTCCCTAGGGAGGTGTTCTGGGCATGTCCCACCGGGAGGAGGCCCCGGGGAAGACCCAGGACACGCTGGAGGGACTATGTCTCTCGGCTGGCCTGGGAACACCTTGGGATCCCACCGGAGGAGCTGGAGGACGTGTCTGGGGTGAGGGAAGTTTGGGAGTCCCTGCTTAGACTGCTGCCCCCGCGACCTGGCCCCGGATAAGCAGAAGAAAATGGATGGATGGACTACGAGTGTCATAGCAGCCAAAAGCCAATCCAAAACAAACCTCCCCGCCCACACAGCTGGTTTAGTGGGGGTGGCGCTTAAAAACGCTTTCAATCAAACCTGTTGCTAATGCTAGCAGGAGCAACCTCATGGAAAGTAGGCGCTTCATTGGTCTGTTATTAATGTTCATATCATGATTTACAGACAAAATAGTCAAATAACAACACTAGGATCATGTAGCACGGATTAATATGAACATTTTCAGCAGCAAAATGATGAGCCTTGACAGTAGCAGATACGGAGACAGAGGTGACTTTCAATAAAAAGTGAATTGGAGCTGAAGTTGATGGAGCCAGAAGTGTGGCCGTGCTCACTTCCGATTTGGAACACGGCAGCTAGCGGGTTTGCCATGTCCATTTATATATACATTCTATGGGTTAGCCAAACAAGAGGCTAGCATAGGTTTTTCTCTCATTTTTTGTCAACAATAGATGGATGCACATTTTAGCCTAAGCCAGGATATATCTAAAACAAATAATAATCTACATATATATATTTTAAAAAGAATAAAGGACGTTACATAAAAGAAATTTAAAAAAAGAAGTTACTCATGTCAGTAGTGCAGCACGTTAGCAAAAGAGGGCTTTTAGCACCATAAAGCACTTAGCATCTCAGCTGGTGCGCAGATTGACACTTTAGCTTCCCCAGAGCGGAATAGAGACAGCGCACATGGATGTGAAACGCTAGGCTAGGGTGCAGATTTGCCTGTAAGCTAGTCCTCCGCGCTGGTTAATTTTACATGACAGAGGGAGTTAGCGCGACGGGAGCTAGCATCTGCACGGAATGCTTTTAAACATCGCTTAAAGAAGAAGATGAAAAATGTAGAGATTGACTAACTGGAGCATTTTAGAATTTGATGTCATGATTTCAGATGGAAAGTACTGGCCTATAAAACATTGAAAGAAATAACCAACAGAAAATCTACATATGTTGAACCTTACTATTTTTGTCGCCACTTATTTTACACTAAACTGACTCTCATGAGCTTTAAGCCATGTTATAATCCTGTTACCTCATCTAAAACATACCTGGAGTTGTGTTTTGTTTCATTTACACATGTTTGAATAATCCTGCAGTTATCTATCGCAGGTGCGTACTAGTTTTTTGTGATGACACTGGCTCCTTTTAGGTCTTCTTTAAGTCATTGAGGGCAATTATTTGATAGGATATTAAGTATTGTGCGCTCAGAGCTTAGTTCATGATAGATGTCCATAGTCCGCTGACATTTTTTGGTACTTGCTTAATTATTAGCATCATGAATTAATATTAGCATGACTGAGACTAGTGTAAAGCGCTTGGGGTAGACATGCATTGTGATTGGAATGTGAGATCTCTAATGAAGTGTTGCATTGACCTAATGTATTGTAGAGGCTATAAGGCTGCTTCTTTCAGTGCGGATACAATGCAGCCATCACCCTCTCAGCAGCAGCCTTACACTCAAATGAATGGGGTACTCAACTCATTAGGCCACTTGGTGCTGATAAGTAAATGTGGGCCTTTGGATTGTCGCCATAGAGAGAATTATAATGGCTGATGAATAGTCTTTTAGATTGAGATGCTGTTATTTTTAAGTGTTTCTGTGTAGACTCTGCATACCTGACAGGGCGACAGGTGCGTTGGAGGAGGGGAACTTGATTGAAAGGTTTTAAGAAGACTCCCACACACTGTCTCAGTCTTGGTTCGCTTTTATTAAGGCAATGTTCCAGTCCACCTGACCTTCTATATAGAATATACCTGAAGATGGTCAAAGGGACTGAAACATTGTATTAATAAAAGTGAACCAAGAGTGAGAGAGTGTGCGGGAGTCTTCTTAAAACCTTTCAGTTATTTTTAAGTGTAAAAGTAATGTATCCAAAAGTTTACAGTTTGATGACTCCTTACTACTGAATTGATCCACAAGCAAAAATATGAACAGTAAAAACATTTAAATCAAACCAAACTATAACTAGTAAAAGCAATAAATCAAGAACAGGCAATAGTAGCTCATTTAGCACAGCGTTTGTCCTCTGACACTAAGGTTGGCGCTCTTGACATACAACATCATTGATAGAGCAAGTAGACCCACAGGTTGGCAGTGCGATTCCAGCTCCAACATATGAAGGCTGTCATTATGTCCTTGGGCAAGACACTTAACCCGCCTTGCCCCTAATGCTTTGTACGTGTGTGAATGGGTGAGTGGTTCCTTGATGTAAAGTTCTTAGAGTGCCTTGAAGGTAGAAAAGTGCTATATAAAAATATGACTATTTACCATGTGACCAACTTGTCAAGTATTATATGTTTAGTTCTGTTGGACAACTCTTGTACTTAAATGTCCATATGCATGTTAGGGTTTGAGGATTAAGGGTTTTATCAAGGTACTTTTATTTTTTTTTGATAATTAAACCACATAATTTATCTAAAATGTATCAAATGGTTAGTATTGTGGCTCAGTGGTTAGTATTCCTTCCTCACAGCAAATAGGTCCCACAATAGACCAATTAAAGCTATCTGGAGAAGGTGCTACACTTTACCCTCTATGCTTTCACTTTAAGAACACATGGAAATTTACTTTTTTGAACTTTTAACCATGTTATAACATCTATAAAATGCATAGTTCTACATAGTCCTAGTTTGCTTCATTCACTCTAATTATTCATCAATCATCGTTAATCCTGTTTACCAAGTTATCTTTTCTTAATCTCAGAAATCTCAGTTTAAACTTTCCAGGATTCTTGCGTCACAGGTACAATTCCCGCACTTGTTTGACGTCCATAAATCGGCAGTTCTGAGCATTTCTATTGGCAAATTGCATTCATTTGGTAAATGGTCACCTTTTTATATAGCACTTTTCCACCTTCAAAGCACTCAAAGCTTTTTACGTCAAGGAACCACTCACCCATTCACACACACATTCATACCGGTGTACACAGATACGAGGTGGGTTAAGTGCTCGGACAAGGACACAATGATGTTTATGTTGAGAGCAGGATTCACTACTACTATTGCCCATTTCAGTTGCATTCTTATATTAGCATGGCAGGGCACATGTCTTTATGGCTTTCTTCTGTTTTTTTTACATAGTTCATTCCCACAGCTGCCAGTAAATGACATGCCAATACCAAATCCCAGTATGGGGAGCCTGTCTGATGGAACATGCTGTGTGTTTCATATACATAGGCAATATTTAAAGTTGTACATGAAATGCCAGTGCAAATAAGGCCAATACGTGTCCTTCTACTCTGCAAAAATCACAACTCTGCCAACATTTCACTCAACAATTCCAACAAAAGGCCTCTTCTTTTTATTCACCATTCTTGAGTCCTCCTCAGTCACGCTCCGCTGTATGACATTTGCTGAGACAGGACGACAGCGTTGATTTTCACCCCCTTTTTTCGTCGGATCTTTGTGGGTTGATGAGAGGCAGAGTGAAGTCATGTTTGACGGACACATGAATAATAGATCTGGGCTCCCATTGGCTCTTCTGTGGGGGAGGGAGGGGGAGACGGGGGGTCCTGGGAGGCTTGGGTTGTCAGGTAGACGCTATAGACACTGGAATGACAGGTCCAGGAAGGCCTCCCGGATGACGCGCCAAGAAGATATTTTGTTAAAATGGTTTTGACAAGCTAAATAAGAATGGGGACATGCAAACAGGTACCGGAGAATCTGGAATCGGTCATGTTACAATGGCGGGATGTACTTGGGAATATTTTAGAGGGCAAGGAAAGTTTAGGTTTACGCAGATAGTTTTTTACTGGTGAGCTGGGAGTGCGTGGTCAAACAGTTTAGGTTTGTCTGTGGTGGACAAATTATGGATTATATTTTTTTGGTTTAATTTAACATGTAAAAATAACAATGGCCAAAAATAAAGTCGCCACCTGGATTTAACTAGGCAAATAAGTACGAGCCTCCTGCAGTTGGTCAGGTCTAGGTTCAGCAACAGTCTGTGCTCAAAGAATGAGGTCAGCTGACACTTGAATATAGTGAATGACCAGGTTATTCCATCAATGGATTTTTTTCTTCCCTGATGGCACGGGCATATTCCAAGATGACAATGTCAGGATTCATCGGGCTCAAATTGTGATAGAGTGGTTCAGGGAGACATCATTTTCACACATGGATTGTCCACCACAGAGTCCAGACCTTAACCCCATTGAGAATCTTTGTGATGTGCTGGAGAAGCTTTGTGCAGCGTCAGACTCGACCATCATCAATGTAAGATCCTGGTGAAAAATTAATGCAACACTGGATGGAAATAAATCTTGTGACATTGCAGAAGCAAAATCGAAACACGAAACGAAATATTGGAGTGTGTGACCTTTTTTTTTTTGGTGGCAACTTTTTTTTTTTTTGGCTAGGCAGTGTTTGATTTGAACATGTTTACCTCATATCTGAAGACACTGACAGGCCATGTTTATAGATTTGCGTACTGTTCCTTTAAAACAACGAAGCGAAATCTCAGTAGGAAAAAGATCAACCATTCTATACTTTCCTCCCTTTACAACCTGTAGACTCCATCAAGTCTCCATCACCCCTCCTCTATCTGAGTTTAAATGCCAACAAGTCCTCACCTTAATTGTGGACGTGCTCTTGTGTATGCTAATGTCCATGTGGCCTTAGGCTGGCCTGTTTGCTCCTTTCCTCGAAGATTTTCCATTAAGATCCAGACACAGATAGGCCTCTCAAAGGGACAGGGGCAGCAGTGGAGGTGGAGGGGGTTGGTGGGTGGAGAGTGGCATTGACCTCGAGCTCCAACCTCAGTGGACAAGGCATTTTTAGACCTGATTTTCTAATTAAACTCAAGAAAGTGAATAATAAAGTGTGGCTGAAAAAGAAAGCCATTTGAGGTAAGGTAGGGTACGAGTGAGTACAACCTTCTTACTCAATTAAAAGCTGCAATGCTGCAGAGATATTGATTTGAATGTTATGCACTCCATGATGAACATAAAGGTTGATGTGGGCTCTAAAATGAGTAATATCGGTGGAGTAGTTCACTTCACTACTATAAGGACACTGGAAGAGCCCTCACAGCTTGCATCTGTCACCATAAGAGCCAGTTACACCTGCAAGCAGCAAAGAAGGGCCTTGACCACACTGAGCCTGCTGTTTGGTCAATAACAAACGGATCACACCAGGACGACTGAGGGATTACACAGACATTTACCTCATAACTATTCATTACAAAATACAATATCCATCCATCCATCCATCCATCCATCCATTTTCTTCTGCTTATTCAGGGCCAGGTTATGGGGGCAGCAGTCTAACCAGGGACTCCCAGACTTCCCTCACCCCAGACACGTCCTCCAGCTCCTCTGGTGGGACCCCAAGGTGTTCCCAGGCCTCCATTGTGTCCTCAGTCTTCCTCTAGGCCTCCTTCTGGTGGGACATGACCAGAACACTTCCCCACAATATCTACATCTAAATTATATATTTTTTAATTATTTAGTTGCAAAAATGCTTAAAATTAGACCATTTGATGCCACATTTTAATAATTGAATTACAGTACATTCGGTGCCCATGTGATCAATTGTGATTAATAAAATTTCAAAAGTGTGATTCATCTGCTTCATTTCTATTGATTGACAGTAGTAGTTAAAATCTTAAACAGATTATGAACATCACATCTTAACCTTCTGCATTTGTATTTCCCCAGCACCCTGAGTCCAGATGCAGACGCTGATGGCTCGTTCCAGAGAGAAGGCTTCGGCCGCCAGAGCATGTCTGAGAAACGCACCAAACAGTTCGAAAACGCCAACCAGCTGGACATTGTACGGTCCCGCAAGTCCAAGAGCATGGATCTAGGTACGCCTCTGCATGTTCTTTAACTGTGTTACTCTTTGTCCTTCCCTTCTGTCAGATAAACTGGTGGAGGCACATGGCCCTAACAATATGACTACTTATGGAATTAAGAAAGGAAAAAAAATATATCATAGAGGATTGAAAAACATTGCGGATTTCTGCAGAATCAATGAGCAAGGCACTGTTTTTTGTTAACCTGAGGTGAGAAGTTTGATTTTGTTCAAAACGATGGGTGACCAATGAGCTCTTTTGTTCTGAAAGATGATGCATGCGATACACAAGAGATATTTCTGCACAGAATATACAAGAACAACCAGTCTGGATCCAAGGCAAATATATTTTTACTGGAGTTTTTATTACAAAAAGAGGAACCGTCCTTAATATTTTGTATAAACATGCATTAGAAACTGCAAAACAAAAAACCTTACGCCAACTTTTCTGCCAAATAAAGTCATTCAATATCTGTTTTTCATTGGTCATAAAACACAGCGAGTTGATAATATAATTGCATATGGCTGAAGACAGGAAATGCGTGAGGTGCAGACAGCTGAGATAGCACAACATAATGGGGTGGTCTTTGTTCTAAATGCACTTTTTATCATAGAGTTTGATCACAAAAGCTTTCTAATTGTGCTAAAGTGGCTCCATCTTTTTTGTAAATGGGATGACTTCTACTACACTGCTGTTTATTGTGTCTATCCTCAGCACTGAGAATGAGGATCCACTTAGCGCTTATCTGCCTGCGCCATATTAGCTTTTGTAAAAAGATTTTAGCAGGGAAACCGAACCCACCAATGATAAGACTGTAGACGGCAGATGTCATGGAATAATGATATCCACCCATCTTCTTCATATCACTTGTTTTATGATAAGTCAGTTAGTAGCAATTATGTTATTCCCGTATTCTGTATTCCAATTTCAACAATTAGAGGCTTTTAAAGGAAGTTATTGGATTGTTTGGCTTGAAGTGAATTTGCCAAAGTTACTTCAGATGGCCTTATGGGTGCATGGTCCTGTTTTAGTCCTAGTCTAGTCCAGGATTAGTTTCAATTTTGGTGCCAATTTAGTTTAAAATTTGATGTGGTATGTTCAAGCATAAATTTAAGTAGTTTTGACTAGGACTGCACAGATCCAGCTTTTTCAGTTCCATCACTAATTTCGATTCTATGCCTTTAAGTATCTGCCAATATCTGATACTGAATAGTAGCAGCGCAGAGACTGAAAACAGCATTTATTTCCAACAAAACACAACTGACCTAGACACAACTGATCCTGATGTGTTATGAAGCTGTTTAAGTAACAAATGAACAACATTTTAATCAAATTCCAACATGGGACTTTCTGGACCAGTAAATAGTCTTATTACATCAGTTTATATGTTCAACCAGGATATCAGCTGGACCGATATTTGGAAGACGATATCCGATCAAGCACATTTGTCAGGATTGGCACCAATAGTCGATATCAGAATCGTTACATCCCACCATCTGCAAATGGAATAAAATCAGATTTGAATTAAGAAAAAGAAAGAAAAGTATCTTTCTTTCTTTCTTTCTTTATTAGTTTATTTGACAGGAACAATGTGCAAAAACATTAAAGATCTGGCATATTTACATGCAAATGTTTATTAATGTGCATTGTCCCTGAAATAAATAAATAAATAAATAAGATGCTTTACACCAGATTATAGCTGAAGCTAGTTTCCATCTGTAGTCCCTGAGCAGGTGAGAAATACAATATAAAATGTTAGCAATATAATCAATACACACTCACACACTACAAATGTCCAATTATTACACAATCAAATTTTACAATAAAATCTCACTAAGACTATATCATACCAATTAACATATATACTTTAACATGACAAAATGGGTGAAAACACAAATTGCGTTATTTATAAACTGACCAAAAATTAATCGGCTGGGGGAATGTAAACCCCCAAAATGCTGAGAAAAAATAAATAAATCCAGTTAATTGCTATTTTTTGTAAACAGCCTAAAACCTATTTTTAACTTTATTTTACAATAAATAAAATATATAAAACATGCTCTTTTTACCAATCTTTTCTTGTGATCCATCCTTGACTCACCCCACCCCATTCCTATCCTCCTTTCCATTCTCCTCCATCTCTGCATGTTTGTCCCTCATAATTGTCTTCCAGGCTCTCATATCACACACACAGATGGAATTCACCTTTGAAGCCTGGTGCTATTTATGCTATGTTAATATGCTAACCCTTCTCTCACTACCCACAATTCCCTTCCATTTAGATCCCAATACAAAAGCTGTTAATATGTTGTGTTTTTGTCATTTGTAAAACCGCATGATTGACAAGCACTGGGGTCATATCAAATCATAGCAATTTAGCATGTACGCTAGCCTATTTAGCGCTTTTCTTTTTGCTAATGCTAACTAACACCATCTTTTCCTTTATTTCCTTTGCTTCCTAACAGTAGTGGATGAAATTGATGGCACGACAAGAACAAAGAGAGGTAAGCCCAAAGTGACCGCAATCAGCCATTTTGATTTTTCTGATTGTTCTCAAAGTGCAAAGGTCAATAATGGGGTTTGGAGCGAGCAGGCCCACTCATTTGTCATAACCAGCTCATAACCGCTTATTACTGAAAATGTAGGCGCACGTGAATAGAGGTTTTGTCTGATGTAATTGCTGCATAATGGGAGAAAAGATTTTGAAAGAGTGTGTAGTATTGAAGAAGTTTGGAAAGAATTTGACACAAAGCTTAACCCAGTTCCATGACCAAACTGGCAAAAAAAAAATGTTTACTTGAATAGTTCCTGATTTTATTTATTTTTACATATATATAACAACTAGTAGACTATGCATTTAGTTTTCCACTGAATACATTTGACCTCACTTTAGGTTAGTTGAAGGTGTCTATTTGGACAATTAACTGAATCATTGCATTTATATAGCACCTTTCATGACACCCAAAGTGGTTTATAATTATTCATTCACTCCATACTTGGTGGTGATTAAGTACTACTGTGGCCACAGCTGCCCTGGGATAGACAGAAGTGAGGCTGCGCCATCGGCCCCTCCAACACGCACGCACGCACGCACACACACACACACACACACACACAAAACATTCATGCTACGCAATGTGGGTGAAGTGTCTTGCCTAAAGACACACCAACAGTTTTTGCCACTGGCCATTTTGTTCCTGGTAGTTGCTTCCTTATGGTTCTCATAAAAAAATTGTGATGGTCCGTTATGGACTTTTTAGCCGATAACACGATTCGATATTTGGCTTGCTGGTGTGGCTGATAATCGGTATTTGCAGATACCAATATTTAACTTTTGAAATCCATTAGCAATGCTCACAAATATATCTTAAGCTAAAGTAAAGATCAGAAATTAACTTTTGCACTTTTGTAAAAAAACAAACAAACTATATAACGCAATATATTTATTTTTAGCCTAGCTGCTCTTCTATTTCCATGAAGAGCCATTACTCATGAATTTGTTCAAAAAGACAAATATGATTCATGGAGGTCAAACTAGGAATAATACAGAGACTGAGTGAGTACTGAAAATCATCGGTGTTAAATATCGGTGCAGAATACTAGCCGATACTGATATTGGAACCAATATATATCACCCATCCTTAAAATAAAATGTCTTTAAAAATGTAAAGGTGATATCATTCAGTCTGACTCTTTTCTTCTAGAATATTCCACAGTATGGTATAGAACTTGTTGGAATCACTATGGAGACAAGCTGCAGGAATCTCCATGGAGACTAGCAGCCATCAGAAAACGTACACATTGCACCTTTAATAATGCAAATGTTGTGTCTTACCCATGAGCACTTGGGTCACCACAATGTTCCATGCCTCCTTGATTCAGCCATAACTCCTCTGCTCCTTAATTACCACATGTTGAGCTTGCGGAGGACGTCCCGTGTCGGCCTAATGATCCAGCACTGGCAGACCCCCCTCCCACCCAGAGACGGCCCTCCTCTGCTGGGATACCTGGACTCGGCCTCCTCAGTCCACCTTGGAGGCTATTTTTAACGTAATTACCCTTTTACCGCACTGGGTTTCTGAATAAATTATGTGTAATGGTGCCCCTGTCTGTACACACTGCTTTACGTGGGTCCAATGGTGAGTGATGGGACGGAGAGCAGAGTTTGAGTGGCTTTAATTATACTGGAGGGCTTCTGTTCCTGTAATATCCACCACTGATTTATTCATAGGGATTAGCGGCACCCTCCTCCCTTCCCCTCCCTCCCCCTCTAACCAACAGCTACTTAAATGTTTGACTCCATTGGATCTTCTCCAGTTCGCCGTCCTTGGCCTTGAAGCTGCATTACAACGACGCTACCAAATGAGCTACTGTCATCCTAAAATACCCAACAAGAGTCATTACAACTGGGTATTGTGCTTGTCTTCTGATACAAAGGTTGGGCGGTTCAATCCCAGTTCCCTCTGTTAAATACTGGCTTTGTGTCCTTGGGCAAGACACTTAACCCGCCTCAACCCCAGTGAATGTGCATGTGGTTCCTCGACGTAAAGCTTTGAAGGCGGAAAAGCGCTTTTTAAAACACCGCCATTGCCGGCACGATGGTATACTTTATGCTCCCTGAAAGGATTGCTCACCTCATCTAGAACTATGTCCAGATCTACAGCTTCGTTCAAGATCTGGAAATAATCAGAGGATTTGCCTGTTGAGCAAGTTAGGATGATGCGGAAAACCTGGAATACCCAAAAGGAAACCAATCAGACACAGGGAGACACACGGAGGATTAAACCGGCATCAAACAAGATGAAATGGGGACAGTTGCGAATGTAGACTTTATATCTGTTTCTGCAGTTGCACAGTACACCGCTTAAGATAGCTTCTGGTGGTACCAAGTCTAAACTGAGGTTGACCCAAGTCTAAACTAGGATGAAAACATTACAAAAAAGTAGTTTTAAACGAGACGTGACCGAAAAACTAGGACAAATAAACAAAACAAAACAAAAAAGGCACAAAACATCTAGTCATCCATCCAAGGGACCTAGACTAGCTCAAGATCTCAAGATGGGCACCTGGGCGTGGCACTGTGGCATCCACTGCTCCTGACAGGTTGCTCCAGGGTCGTTGAAGGATGGGTCAAATACAGATGATATATTTCAATAACACAATAAAATGCAGCTTAACCTTAGAACATTCAAACTACACAAACGCAACACTGCAATGTCCAGGAACTGAACCTGTGATCTTACCACTTCGTCGCCAAAGTGCTATATCTACTATGGATTATGGAGATATATAAAACATGGAAACTTCAGCCTCTACTTTGAAACCTTTAGATACACTTTCACTCTGCTCTTCGCTTCATAACAGGTGATAAATTTAACACCCATCACTGTGCACTCTATGAAAAAGTAGGTTGGCCATCACTCTGTCAGAAGAGAACACTGAATGAAATGTATTTATAAGTGACTTCTTCATACACTGCCTGAATATCTCACTTGCTTGTTGAAAATTGATACGGTAACATTTAATCAAGATCTCATGATTGTAAAAGTCTAAGGACGATCCACACCAGAACTGAGATGAGATGGGAAATGGGGCTTTTGGCTGTTTTGCTTCCCAAAAATGGAATATATTTCATTGACATGTAAAACTGGATACATTGATACCACAAATGCAGTTTAATAATCTGGCACTGAACATTTTTAATCATACCTTCACCTGTTTTAATGTTTTAAATGGATCTTTGCAGTTGTTTTTTGGAGGGATTTGAACAGGGTGCCCATGAAAAAGAGTCTGAGTGCTCTCATCGGGCTCTCCCTGTATAAATAAATATACATAAATAAATAAAACAATGTATCTATCTATTCATCTATTCCCAGGCCTTTGTGACACATCATCATTACTATTATGTTCTTTGACATCAACAGTTTTGCACCGATAATTCTCCACGGAAGCCATTTTCCCGTCAGTTGACATTGGCTCTTGGGTCGCTGGGAACACTGTGCCTTTGTCTTTGCGATGATTTTCGTTTCTCCCCCAGACGTGCACTGAGTGTCAAACTACGCATTTAGGGAATACACATTTCCATAGTCCTAAATAAGACCGGAATGAACGCAGAGCTTTTGTGCGATCGGCATCAGATAATAGACAAGCATAAGGCAAGCTGTCAATCCAAAGCCTCCCAGGAGAGGAGCGTCGTCTTCTGAGCCAAACAGGCAGGTATGACAAAAGGAAGGGACTAGTGTTGCTCTCTCAAATGATAGACTATGGAAGCTTGGATTTTGGTGCACTGCAAAAACGGAACACAAGAGTTAAAATCACTTGAATTCAGAAGATTCCTTGATTTTGTTGGCTAGATTAGATTGATTTAGTCTTGATTTGCCTTCGTTTGAACATTTTTTTTCTCTAATTTCGAGAAAATAAACTGTGTTTTTGTCCGTAGAAGAAATTTTCACTTAAAATTAGGACAAAGCACCAACTCCATGGACAGATAATGTTGTTTAAAGAAGACTTATTGTGCTTGTGTCTCCTTTATGCAATGAAAATTAAAGATCCCTCAAACCTGCACATATCACTTCAGATCCAACTTCGATGGTTAAAACATGGTTAAAAGCTATGAACTTTTTTTTTTTTTCTGTAATAGGTCTGCTTTAAGATTGAACACCACCTGTTTGTCTACATGGAGATGCTATTGCTTTGCCTGTAATGTTCCACAGTATGGCATTAAACTCATTTACCTTGCATTCATTGAATTTTTATTGCTCAGAAATACATTGAAAAACATGCAATTCTTACTGGGATCGGGGTCACGTCTCCACAGGTCTGAACTGTCACTTAGTCTGGTGGCATCACTCGCTTGTCTCCATGGAAGTCAATGGCATACGTAAATAATATTCCAGGCAAAGCATTAACAGCTCGATGGAAACAAGCAGATGACAGAAGGTCTACCAGAAACCTTACTGTGATTGTGAAGGAAGCAACTACAGACCAGGTAGAGAGTTGAAAGAAGTTTTATCTCATGAGATGAATGAAGATTATAGCCAGCAGGTACACGCGTCATCCAGTACTTATACCCCAAGAAAGGTACTATCTATAGAAGGCTGGTCCTAAGTACATACTGTCCGTACAAGGTCATAAATGGATATACCGTTAGCTGTTTACATGAAGGTAGAATACGTCATTAAAAAGATGCTTGCAGTCACCGAAAAGATGTATTACAGCACCTCTTGTCAACTGAAAGAAGAATACCCGTATCATGTAACAGAAGTAGCAGGTTCCAGTTTAGACATCTTAAAATAAGCAAAGAAACAAGTTCACCTCAATGTTTAAGACACAGAATTCAACACAAGGTTTAAGAGTAAAGTAATAAAACTAAAATATCATGCTTTCAATTACATAGTGCACCTATAAATACAATATATAAAGTCGATTTTAAAAGTTGGTTTATGTTTTATTCATTTTTCTTTTATTGCAGTATGGGGAGTACCGAAAGCTAGGATTATCCCCCTGGTTCGTAGCATAGCAGATGTCAGTAGTGTTCTGTTGAAATGGTGTATCCGTGGTGGCTCAGAGTTGCCGTCCCATTGTGCCAAACATGCACCGTGGCTTGGGCTGGGTCTTTTTTGGCAGGCGGCACGTAATCTTCAAGAAGCCCGCATTTGCATACCAATTCCACCAGCGAAATTGAGTTTTGGGTACAGAATTTGAGACATTTTTATAGGCAGATCATGTTGGATTTTACCTTGGTTGTATTCTCACTGCAACAGAGAAAAAGCTATGGTTGAGTTCAAACGTGCCCTACGTCAAAATCGGGACTAAACTCTGACCCGGACATGACTGAGACAAAACCAGGATTTGATTAGAATGCCTTTTTTTAATGCCTTACTGTCAAATTTTCTTGGCAATGGAGTAACATTGATGGAAACAGGTTGCAGACCCTCCTCCAAAAAGTGACTTAATTATAGAGGATTATTTACAGCAATGAGTTTATAAGCTCTTTTCACAACGTGTAGAGACCAGTGTCGTGTTTTGCTGTCATGGTAAAGCTAACAACAACTAGCATACACTTAAGGATTACCGGACGATAAAAAGCTTTATACTTAAAATCAGATCTTACACAGCGGACACATTTTTACCTGAAGAGCAGCAACATATCTGTGCTGAGGCAAGACACATTTTGTCCCAATACATGATAAAATAAGGTACAGGGCCTTACTTTTATTGCTGCCAGTGGACTGTACTCATTTAGTGAAGTAAATGAGGATAAAAACAATAGCTGTGACCTTAAAATTTTAGATGTTACTCAGTGAGGGTAAGATGGACTTGTATGAAGTTTAAGAACATGGAGGACCAACTGTTTTCAAGTTTTCAGCACTAGATTAGAGAATTGTCCAAATATGCAGAATTATAACCAAGCATACATGTCCAGTTTTCCAGTTTTGCATTATATTCATTACACTGAGGCAATGTGGGTGAAGAGTCTTGCCACAGAGCACAACAGCGTGAGGAGATTTAGTATACATAGCAGATATATATATATATATATTTTTCCACCACATTAGAGTCAACCTTCAAATAAAATCTGAACACTTACTTGGTTGATTTAAAAAATAGATAATAGTTAATTTCTAGACTATCAAAGCTAAAGCCAACTAGTCACATATTTTACACTGAATGCTCTTCCGTGTGCAATGAGCCACTTGTATTGGGATTCGAGCAATGTGCGTGATGTGTCTTGCCACAGAGCACAACAGCAGTATGAGGAGATTCAGTATACATATCAGATTTTTTGGTTTCACATTAGATCCAACCTCCCAATATGAGAGTGTTAACATTCATTTGATTGGTTCAGACCCGTTCAACAAAGCTAATCTGTTTTTTCTTACTAAATTCTGTATTATCTTCCTTAAAGACGACCTGCTGTGCTTGTGTCCGCTATATAGTCATAATCTATGACACCCGCGGATCATTATGTTATAATTTGGACAATTTAAATCGCAATATTCATCTAAAACGACTTTATAAAAGAAACAAATCAGCTGACTTCCATGTTAGTAAATTGCGGTGTCCCAACGGGAGCTGACGTCGCTATCGGCACCTCCTATGGATAGCAGCAGATCACACTAGCGAGTAGCGGATTTTTGATCACTTGTATCAAAATGACTACACTAATCCTACACATACATCGTTTTTCAATTTTATTTTCTTTATCGATGTAAGTACAGAGCAGTGGGGGTATGCTGGTGGTGATGAAAAAGAGGATTCATCAGTTAATATGGCATCTGGAAAATAAACGATTAAAGATTGCTCAAACATGCTCGAATCACTCCAAAAACAACTTTGAGGGGTAAATAAGAAGGGGAAACAACTATAACATGGTTAAAACCTCTGAAAAGTCGATTTTGCATAATAGGACTGCTTTAATGCATTTTCCCTTCAAGGCTATTCTCTAGCTTCACATGACGAGATCACTTTATGCTAACGCTAATTTACATGACATTTCCCTAGCATTCGCACGTTTGCTTTGGGACTGCTTTCTTGGCATTTCAATATCCGCGGTAATCACAAATAGCCCCACTTCTTTGCGAGAATTAAGCCGTTAAATTGTCCTATTTCTCAAACAGGATACCCTTTTACGCTGTCCATTCGCAGTAAAGTTTTATTTCACTGCATATTGTCACCTGGGGGTACGCATTGAGCTACATTCACTAATAGCGTCTTGCATTCATTTATTCACAAGCATACTTTTTTTAAATTGGGTTTGCGTTCTCATGGGATAGGTCACCCGTATTAACATTGACAAAACTAGGAAGGAAATGGCACTCAGAGTAAGCTAATAGAACATTTACCGGTTTAGGAACCTAACACCGCTAGCTAACGGTTGACCTTTGACCTTTTGACTGGGTTGACACCTGAGGGGCTGCTGTTGACACGGCCACACAGAAAGCGTTTTATGAGGGAAGCGGGGCCAGACTTGAATGGAAAGATTTTCTCTAGTGACTTGTATCAAAGTTTTAGGTAAAATTATCAATGAACTTTTTTCCTTTTTTTTTTTTTTTTTTTACACAGACAAAGGAATTAACTATACTTATCTAACACAGCCAAAGCAACTTTACTTTGGATGCCCTTCAGTGTGTAATCAGCCACATTGTGAGGCAGTGTTGATAGCATGACAAGGAACACAACAGCAGCATGGGGAAAATAACTTTGGTGCAACGTTTTTGGTACATTTTAATAGGAATGTTATGATAAAAAAAAAAAAAAAAAAAATCTATTCTCCCCAATTAATTTCTTCTGTAATTTCCTTCTTGCTAAATCAGTGGTAAAAACCTGAAAAAAACAAAACTAGAATTCAAAGGGTATTGTTTCAGTATGTACTATGCCTTATGCACTGCTATATTTGTACAATAATATTCATTACGTAATATGTTATCTACAGACTGTAAGAGTTGCCTTGACAAAAGTGGCCAAATTTCCTTATCAAAGCCTGATCTCGTCGGTTAGTACTTGGGATAGGAGACTGCTGTGGCAAGACTGTCGTTGTGTCCTTAAGCAAAACACTCCACCCACTTTGCCTAGTATGAACGTGGCGTGGCAAAGCAAGGCAAGTTTATTTGTATAGCGCAATTCGTACACAAAGTAATTCAAAGTGCTTCACAGAATAAAAAAGACATTAAAATCACACAAATCAAAACGTAAATAATCATAGTCATCATAAAATTAACATTAAAACAGAAGAGTGCAGAAAAATCAGCCCAACTCTAAACGTTGTCATGATGTCGTCGTAATACTGGCGTGATGTCGTTGTGATATCTTCATACTGTCGTGATGTCGTCGTAATACTGTTGTGATACCATCGTGATGTTGTCATGATGTCGTCGTGATACTGCCGAGACATTGCTGTGACGTGACTTTATGATATTGTGGTGATATTTTTATGATATTGTAGTGATATTTTTGTTATACCACCGTGATACTGTTATAATGTTCCGTCAATCTGTCAGAGGGCAGCTGTGGCTACAATTCTAGCTTACCACCACCATTATGGAGTGAATGATTAATGCATGGAATTGTAAAGCGACTTTGAGCATCTGGAAACATGCTATAAGACCAATTTTAAAACATTCTCCTCTCAATAACCTTCTTTATAGTCTTTCTACATTTCAAATCAGAAGCAGCCCCATTTTCTTTTGCTAATAGTTACTTCACTTTCTTTCCCCATCAGGGTGAACATTCCAACTTGTGTGTGAATCTCCGTGAATACCCTGCCGCTGTACTGTTCCATCTCATTTAGAACACTTTAAACATATCGGGGCTCCTGTCTTGTGTTTATTTGTGGAAATCCCCCTCACGGCCCATAGACGCACACAGACCCGGGGTTAGCATGTGTGCGAGGAATGAGCCCTTATAGAAAAGCTACAGGAAGAGCGCGGGTGAGATTTATTTACATAGGCGCTGCAGTGTCACATGTGGAGGGCCGATGGGCTCCTGAGGGACTATTAAAATCACAGTGCAGCTCTGTCTGTGCTCTTAACCATACCACAGAGACCCGTAATTGATTCCACTGTTTATATGTTTCACTCCTCCACTAAGTTTTAGGTGGAAGCACAAATATATTGAAAAGTATCTTACGACATGGTGCTCCATTAGGGACAGACAAAGATTTCATAATAAACCGATTTTAACAGCCACAGATGTAACTTTTTAGCTAAAAGTTAAGACTAAAATACAAGCATGTTTTTTTTTTTAATAATAATATAATACAATCCCATATTAGATAAAAAACTCACATATAGTGTAAATCTTCACAAAAGACGTAATTTATGTCACATTAAAGGTGCCGTACCTGATTTTTACTTTCTTACAAACATGAAAAAAGTTATTTCTCACTTAATGCATCCCATGTGTCCTAATTATTCACCGCAGTGAGTTTCAGCGGCCAGTGCAGAGTTTACTGTCGCAACTAGCATGCTAACACTCCACTTCCTGATTATCGGACAGTGAAAATATTTAAAATTAGTTTCAGACAGGACACAATGAACATATTTGACCTCAAGAGCTGCTTATACAATACATCTGTACTGGGACAAGACAAATTTTGCGCAAATACAGGGCCTTTAAGTGCTGTTACTTCAAAATATTGTTATGTATTTACATGTTTTACATATTTAGAATACGATTTTCATGCTTGACTGAAATAAGTCATCACTCCATTCCCCTCCCCTGTGCTGCCCCCTCTGGTGTAGTAGCAGCTTGTCACTGATGATGCGTGCAGATCTCTTCATGACATTACCATTTAAATAATATATGCCCACTGTCTGCATAACGGATTTGTTTTGCATATAGGCCACTGATACATTACAGAACATGCTTTGATAAAGATATGCATATATTTATTTAGCCATATATATGTATATAGGACAAGCAGGCTGTACATCTTCCCTGTCACCGGTGAACTGTCACACCAGACAAGTGAGCGTCCTAACCAGGGTTCAAGTGCAATGGGGTATTCAGTTCAATTCAATTTGATTTATATAGCAAATTTACGAACGAAAGTGCTTCAGATAAAAAAGTCAACAAAAAACCAAAAAACAAATATACAGATAATACAATTCATATGAGCTAGTATTAAATGCCAGGGAGAAGAGGTGGGTTTTCAGTCTGGTCTTAGACTACATTAAAGACTGAGAGGATCTGACAGGCAGAGGGCGCTGTTCCATAGTCTGGACAGTGCCACAGAAAAGGGTAAGATCACATTTGAATCAGTTATTATTCAAATGCATTAATTTACCATAGTATAAATTACACTGGAGTATAAGTCGCACCAGCCAAAAAATGCATAATAATGAAGAAAAAAACATATTTCACATATAAATCACATCTGAAAATAAGTGGCACCCCAGCCAAACTATGAAAAAAAAGTGCGCTTTATAGTCCGGAAAAAATACAATAATTTAATTTATCTTGCATCTTGCATCATCTAAAAAGCAGTAATATAAAATATGATAAATTGGCAAAATCAAATGTGGGAATTTTGCTTTTATATCAATATTCAGTGCTGTATATGGCGCCAACATTGCATTTGTATTAACTGTTTAATGAAACCCATCTCATCCAATCACCTTCAGCTCACTTATATAAGCTTATGTCCTCCTGCACCTCAGCAGCAAACCAGTCAGCCGGTTCAGCCTCTCCATCTTCTCTTCATTATTACCTGTATATAGACCTTGATATGCCATAACAAATCCAGCATTTTCTCCCTTCATTGCACAAGAAGATTCTCAATTCTGTAACGGAGGCCGCTACTAGCATCACTACTTAACGTCAAAATTTATCTGAGTTTTTTGCAGTCACGTAAAAATGAATAAATATTTAAAGATCAGGCAGTGGACAGGGAGCTGCAGGTGGATGTCACTGACAACATGTTTAAAAACTACACAAATAAAATGAATAATTCCTTGTTGAACACTTGAATTTTAATAGTTTGTTTATTTTATGTTTTGCAATTTTAATAAAGGTGACACAGTGAACTCGCTAGTGCATAGAGCCTATTTTGCATCCAGGCCGTTCAGAAAATTTTAACATTCTGATAACATAACCATACAACCACCGTATTTACCTGGGCCTGTTAAAACCTGCACTGAAATAACCCCATGTCCTCGTTTCACTGTTGGCGCTAGCATCATTAGCTTTTGGACATTAGATTTTTCTCACCCTGTACGTGTCTCATCGTCCCATATGCAAGTACAGCATGTGCAGCTCGGACCGCGCGGTTAGCAGTATGGCGCGTGGGAGTCATGGTATGCTAGGTCTGTAATCGCTGCATTAATTATAATATTGGCGCTTTAAGGTGAGTTTGTGCTGTTGTTGTGTCCTTCAACAAGACACAACAATAACCTTGGTTTTGTTAATATGTGATTGGTGGTGGAGAATAAACATAATTATGTCCAAAGTCTAAATATAATGTATATGATTTTTACTATCTTAAAAATGTGAAAAACAACTACAGCAGGACTCTCAAACTCGCGGCACGGGGGCCAGTTGCGGCACGTGAGATGATATTTTGTGGCCCACGGGACAATATGAAAGTTTAATGTTACCATGTTGCGTGTAGAAGGTTCCTCCAAATCAGTAGACCCAGATGTGTCAGTTGCGCTGTGTGCTCTCGACACAAAAGATTCAACAAATAACGATGTACATCCATAAAATCCATGCCAAGAAAACAGCGATGACTTTTGAGAAGATTTTAACAAAGCGTTTTTGTGGAATATCTGATGCGGCCCAGTTTCACCCAGACTCTTGCTCCTGCGACCCCCAGATAAATTGAATTTGAGACCCCTGAAATACAGTATTTCATTTTAAACGATTTGCAGTGCAGTCTAAAGTTATTCCTCACTTACCTTATGTGTTCCGAGCATCCCAGTTATTCACAGTGATGAGTTTATAAGCGCATTCCACAACTTTCAGACACCAGAGTTTTGCCATCATGGTAAAGCTAACGACACGCAAAGCGAAGTTCCTGATCAATACCAATGTACATTCAGGAAAACCCGACAAACTTATCTTACAACAAAGACCAAATAATTACTAAATATAAAAATAGCAAAATGTAATATTTTGATATGTTACAAAAGGTAGACTCTCAAAGTCTGTCCAAAGTCTTGATCCATATGGTTCTTCTGCACAGGTTCTTCGTTCCCAGCAGTCGGACCCTCCCTGGGCCTGAAGAAGTCCGCCTCCCTGGAGAGTCTGCAGACCGCCCTGGCCGAGGTGAGCGTGACCCGGGCCCACTCCCACATCGTCAGGGGTCGTGGCTGCAACGAGAGCTTCAGAGCCGCCATCGACAAGTCCTACGAGAAAACGGGATCCAGCACTGGTCCCACCACAGAGGAGGACACGAGTATGGACACATGTGAGTGGAAACGGGGTCAAAACGGGATGTGGAAATATCCAAATGTCATGGTAGCTTTTTCCTTTTGCAAAACTTTGGTGCGAGTCATTATGGTCTAATCCAAAGACTTAAGATTGAAAAGTGCATAAAGTAAACCTATTATGCAAAATCGACTTTTCAGCTTTTAGCCATGTTGTAGTTGTTATGCATGTTTGAACAATCTTTAATCAAGACGCCATATTGTGGATCAATCCCCGTTTTCACCACCACCAGCATAAGCCCACTGAATTAAGCCCACTGCTCTGTACTCCTCAGTTTTATTTTCTGAATCAATAATACACGAAAGATTTGACAGTGTTTTGTTGTAATATTGGTGCAAATGAAAAAAAAAAAAAATTGCTATTTACTAGTTTGATGTGCAGCTATCCATGACGTTTATGCCAATGTAAGCTCCCATTGGGAACCACAGTTTTCTAACTCAGAAGTAAGTGGACGTTTTTCTTGTATTTAGTCGTTTTAGATGAATATTGTGATTTACAATGTGCAAATTATAGCATAATGAGCCATGGATGTCATAGATTATAACTACACAGCAGACACAACCACAATACGTCTTCTTTAATAGTTATTTCTTCATGTAGCAAAGAATCTTGTAATTTGGGAGGACAATATTGTAAGAATTCAGATCTCACCAGCTATCATGGTATTTCAGTTGTTACAGCCATATCTAAAACATACTGTGGAGGATGGGACAGAGCTAAAGCACAACGCATATTCAATGGACCACGTCTGTGCTAACGCATACTCTCGATTAGCCGCTGTGCTAACATGTCCTCTCTGGAGAGTACCCTGCGGAGTGCATTGTGGTGTTTTTCGGCTAACTGCACTCAAGAAAGGAATCCCTTGTTTCCACACATGACAGACTGCCCTTCTATTCAATTAATGTTTTTTCTTCTTTTTTCTGCTTTCTTTGTATCTTCCTTTCTTTATTCCATCTTTTTTCATTCATCTCTTCTTTTACAAAGCTTGCACTGTTTTCAGACTCAAACAATGATCCTTCTTGTACGGCTCTTGCTGATTTGTTCAAGCCCACTTTTGATACATAGCTTAGAAAACTGCGGTGCCCAATTGGAGCTAATGTAAACGTCATCACAATAAAGAGCTAACTGTCAAGCCCTTCTATGGATAGCTGCAGATCACGCTAGCACGCAGCAGATTTTTTTTTCACTTGTACCAAAATAACGATGCGACACTGCCAAATCCTACGTGTATCATCGAATAAGAAAATAAAATTGACAAACGTAAATACAAAGCAGTAGGTGTATATCGGTGGCAGCGAAAATGGAGATTGATCATTAATATGGCGTCTTGAAAATAAGCTATTAACGAGTGCTCAGACTTGTACAAATCACACCAAATACAAGGAGAAACAACTATAGCATGGTTAAAAGTTCTGAAAAGTCTATTTTGCAGAATAGGTCTGCTTTAAGCGTACATTTTCTTCATAAGTCCTAACAAGGTTTTAATACAACACATTAAATTAGCCAAAAACTATATAATGAAGCAGGTCAGTTGGCTGATTGGTTCATCCCGAATGATATTGATGGGAGCTGTTCCAGATCGATAATGGGTAAAAGTCAACTCAAACGTTCATAATGCTACACATATCAATGCAACGTTAGACAACTTATAATATTATATTTTAATGAATGCTTCTTTTCTGTTTGCTATCATTCTCCACTTCACCCGCACCTCCATCTCGTGGTTCACTTCTAAACTGGTTCACCATGAAAGTCAAATCAAGTTGCATTTTCCTGCTTACATTGCCGTGTGATGTGTGAATGAGTCTACACGCCCCACTGGCCACTGTCTGATTGACAGTTTAGTTATTTCTGTAATGCTAACGAGCTGTTTGCTTTCAACTAAATTAACCTAACTCTACTAATTACTGTGATCTTCATGGTGCCTACATTTTAAAATGGCTAAATCACTGTAATCAATCTCACTATACATGGTTTATGAATCCTGACCAACCATCGGTGAAACGCAGGATTAAAGGAGAGTTATGTAACATTTCTGGGGGGAGGTGTTGCTTTGTCTCTAACAGTATGACATAAAGCATATCACCATGGAGACGAGCAGGTGACACCCTCAAGCTCAAGTTCTTCTCTGGTAATAAAAACACCTGTAATGAAATAAATACAAGATGGATAGGTTTAATGCTATACTGTGGAGCATTCTGGACTAAGCAATAACATATCTATGAAAATAATAAGAAAAGTTACATAATGCTTCTATAAAACAATGAATAAAGCAACAGGTTAGCTAGCAAACAGGTTAACTAGCAAGTTGTCTGGGCAGATTCAAGGATTAGTATTATTTCATTATTGATGTTTTTACTGAACTGAAAAACAAAAAAATGTGTCCTTTCTGTGAGCGGGTTTGTATCTCCACAGATCTGACTTTTACACAGCCTGGATAAGGGCCTCCTCCAGCTTGTTTCCGTGGAAATGTTGTTTCTTTGGCAATAATCTTCCACAGTACGGCTTAAAATGTATCTATTTTTATGGAAGTGATGTGCCACCTCCATAAAGTTACACAATGTCACAGAGAAGCATGGGACCACCTGATGACATCACAAGTTGGAGCACATCTTGTTTGTTTATCTCTTGAAAAGGCATTGAATATGCAGGATTATTTATAGGTAAAGTGTAACTGAAACAAAAAAAAAACAACATACTTTAGCTGCAGGTTTAAGAGCAATCTGCAAATGTGAGTTTCCTCCATCCATTAAAGTGACACGTATGACAGGTTAGAGTACTTTTCACTTTAAAATCATAAGTATAGCTAAGATTAGACAAAGAAAAATGGATGACAACTCCTATAATGTGTTGATTCAGTCTTTAATCAAGTCTCTTAAAGGGCCCATATTACAGTTTTATGCTGATCCATGTTATAATATTGTTTCCTCATCACAAACAGACCTGGAGTTGTGTTTTGTTTCAGTGACACATGTTTGAGAAACACTTTATTATTAGTCTGTACATCTCCAAAGCTCAAAATACTCCGTTCTACCTTGTGATGTCATGAAGTGGTACTTTTCAACTCACCTTTAGTTTAGTAGCGATTGGCCTGAAATTCCAAGTCTGAAATCATCCAAATGATTGAATGATGAAGGTGCATTTAACAACACAGTGGAGCATTTCCTGTATCACCACGTGACATCACAAGGTGGAACAGAGTGTTTTTTTGTGTTTTTGAGAGAAGAGCTCAGTCTAAATATGCAGGGTTTGTGTGTTAAACATATGTGAATGAAACAAAACACAACTCCAGGTCTGTTTTTTTTATGAGTTAACATTATAATAATCATAAAACGGCATAATATGAGCCCTTTAAGTGACGTGTTTTGTCCTTTTCTTTAACACTTACGACTCAACAAACAGACATATGCTGGACCACTGGGAACACACACACACACACACACCTTAGCAGCAGGTTTAAGAGCAATCTGCAGATATGAGTTTCCTCCCTCCATTAAAGACTTCCATTTAAAGTGCCGCAGGCCATGTAGAAAGGCACCATTTTTTCTTCCTTTTTTTCTCCAATGCTTTGTTCTCATAAGCCCTGTCGGCACGCCACTAAATACAGCCTTATCTGGGCCAAGAAAAATGGGAAAGGTGAGCGATTTTCCCCTGCCGCGTTATATTGCATTCTGCCCCGTGATATTCAAATAAGTCTGTTTTTCAATTTAGATAAAAGAAGCCCGTCGCCGCCCGTCACTGAGGTTAATAGTCAAAGTTGACAGATAAGCCTTTGCCGTAACCGCGCGTACCGTTATTTACATAAAATAAGGAACCTGGCATTACCTAAAGGAAATGTGTCCCCACCTGATATCCTGCAGGCCAAATGCACCAAGGCTAGTATAGTGCTGTGTGCTGTGGGGAGTGACAAGGCGTTCGCTACAAATGGGATTTTTCTTCAAATTTGGTTTTAACCTTAGTCCAAATGTGATTTTAATGGGCAATTAATAGAGCACAAATTGTATTCCTGTCTCCGTTTTGATGGTCGGAGTCTTTTTCGTTTGGATAAATTGCTTTGGATGGTCTGAGTATTTCAAAAGCTTTTGTCTGGCTTTTTGATAAGAGATAGCTTCTTTTGAAAGTCAATAATGTAAAAAAAAACTTTCTCAACTAACTGGCTGGAAAATAATATAAAATTTGATTGCTCAAAAATGAGGATTCAAAATCTAATTTGCCTTCAAAGTGCAGAATTGGTATAACGGCGCTCGATTGGTTGGTGGTCTGCCATTTTTTATTGTCTGATTAAAAGAAAAAGGGAATATGATGAGACTGTGGCGTTTGAACTGTCTGGCCATTCAAAACTACTTCTTTTACTTTATTGTTTTAGTTTAAAGATCAGGATTTACCTAATAGACTGTATAATAAAGGAGGACTGAGGGAGTATGATGTCGCCTATAACTTTGCAGCTAATCAGGGACTGTATTTGGAAAATAGATTGCGCAACCAAAGAGCCAATCAGCACTGTTAGTTTGGCAGCTCAGGCGCTTAGCAACAAGGCTGTCAATCAACCTGTCGTCAACGCTAGCAGGAGCGACCTCGCAGAAAGCAGATATGTGGTTTGTCTGTTATTAATGTTCATATCTTGAATTAGGGACAAAATAGCTAAATAAGGGCCATGTAGAGCGAGTTAAAACGAACATTTTAAGCTCAGAATCAGGAGAGAGCAGCAGTTACAAAGAGAGGAAACTTTATACATACATTATATGATGGCGTCATTACATTACTTATTATTGAGATGACGCATCGACAGTTACCTCTGATTGTTCACGCCTGTGCAGTTGTGTTAATTATTATGTAATTTTTTACTTTACTCTTTTATTAAATTTTAATTTTAATTTATGTATTTATTTATTATTATTATTTATTATTTATTTTTTCACTTAACCTTTACATAAATCCCTTTCAGATTACTAATCTCTTTTTGAAGGGATTACTGTCCAACCCAGCAGCACCACTTATTATCAAATTTTCATTTATTTGATTTTTATTCTGGCCTTGCAAATGTACCCACAGTTTGAGTCTGCAGCCTTCTTAAATCCCAATTAGGCTTTCAAGTTGTTTTCAGAAACTATATGACCTGACTCAAGGATGAAGCATTTTCTAGACTGATTTCTGTTGGCTGTTACTTTCTCATATCTGAAAGTCTCTCGTGCCCCCCGTGCCCCCCGTGCCCCTCGTGCCCCTCGTGCCCTCTGAGACTTGGCGGATTACATTGTGCATTACCTTATCTGTGTTCTGGCATCGTTAAGCAACACAAGTGCTCGTGCTAATCTCAATTATTAAAATAGAACGATAGGCTCAGAGCTGTTGCCCGGGCTGCTGTTCTTAAGTGGGTGATAAGCACTTGTTTTGTCTGATAGCGCCAACACCCATTCACAAAAATCAGCTTCTAAATGTGGGCCAGAAAACCAAAAGGGGATTTACCTTAAATGGTCAGGTAAATGCTGTTGTAATTTTCCTAATAGATATTGAAAAGCCCATTGCCAACTTGCATTATTAGCCAATATTCTTTTAACTACAGGATGACAAAACTGTAAGAAAACTTGTCACTGTCAGCAGATTACAGCCTGCTAGCTTTGCCTCTCAGCCAATCAGCTATCAAGAAATACATATAAATACTCTCTCCCTTCATTTCTTCTTTCGATTGTTTAAGAAGTAGGCAGTAATCTACTGTTACCCCGTTTTTACCGCAGCAGCAGAAGCACCAGCCTCCTCAGTCTCTCAATCTTTTCCTTTTCTTGTAGATTACAAATAGTCAGATATATTTTGTGTTTTTAGCGATTTTTTTTTACTCTCCACAAAAAAAATAAAAAAATAAAATAATATATATATATATATATATATATATATATATATATATATATATATATATATATATATAAATTAACGGAGACAAAACAAAAAACAAGGTATTTTATGTATTTTTTAATTGTATTTTTATTTATTTATTTTATTTATTTATTTTTTATTTTGACAGTAGCTATTAGATAGTGTTTGTCCACTGATCCGAAGGCTAGCAGTTTGAATCAACATAATTCATTTAGCGTTCAGATCTACTGACGGCGTGGCAGGTTGGCGGCGTGATTCCAGCTCCCACAGTTGAATGCTGCCATTGTGTCCTTGGGCAAGACACTTAACCCACCTCGCCCGTGGTCTGTGTGTACACTGGCATATGAATGGGTGAGTGATTCCCTGATGTAAAACACTTTGAGGGGTAAAAGTTCTATATAAAAATTAGACCATTTACTTCTCACTGTTGACACATTTTAAGAAATTTGTAATCATTTGACTACTTTTTCACCACAACTTAACTCTAAATTAATGAAAAACGTGTCTAAACCAAAGTACAAAAAATTAACCTTGACTAACCCGTGCTAAATTATAATCTGAAGAACATGTAGAGCCTTTACCACAGCCATTCCCATTGAAAAAAACACACTTGTAATTACCATCCCGGGAGCCCTTTTTCTCCATGATTTAAATGTATGATTAGTGACAGATTAATTACATTTCACACATCACTTTTGATTAGTGGCGATGGAAACTTCTAGAGTTTAATCAACCCTCCATCACCGAGGAGTTGGTTTTCAATTGCTGCTCAAATGAGTTCGGGCACAAATTAAACCGCCACATTTCTAAAGCCTATCATTTCTACTGCGGGAAGAAGCAGTCAATGCCGTTTATTGAAGTAAAAGTACAGATAAAGGAACAAAAATTATCTAAAAGTACATATAAAAATCGACTTAATACATACCTGGAGCAGTGTTTTGTTTCATTCTCACATGTTTGAATAACCCTGTGTACATCTCCTAAATGCTTCAAAATGGTCTGTTCCACCTTGTGATGTCATGAAGCAGTACTTTTTAAGCTAACAGCTACTTTTTATCTTTTATTTAGTAGAGATTGACCATCCCAGTGTTGAAATTATCCAAATGATTCTAGTGAAGGTGCATGGAGTTCAAAAAGACAGTAGAGCACTTCCTCTATTACCACGTGACATCACAAAGTGGAACATAAATATGCTAAATAAATATGCAGGATTTGTGAGTTAAACATGTGTGAATGAAACAAAACAAAATGCTGGGTTTGTTTTTGATGAGGAAACAACATTATAATAACATAGATCAGAAAACAGTATAATATGGGCTCTTTAAAAGTATTGAAGTACATGTTTAAAAATGTACTTCTAGAGTATTCCCCACAGATCTTGGTAAAGCATTGCCTTGATTTTTAGTCAAAATGGAGAATGAATCAATGTGTGTTATTGTTTGGTAGAAGCTGGGACTTAAACTCAAAACCTTTAGGTAGGATGTCAACATGAACATTCTTAAAAAATAACACCTTAAACCATATGAAAAGTACTTCTTACTTTTCAGTGCAGTTCAAAAATGTAGTGAAGTAGAAAGAACATACACCTGTTTTTAATTGTAGTGAAGTAAAAGAAAAAAAAAATCCATTGTAAAATGTAGTAAAGAAAGTACAGATACTTAAAAGCTATAGTTGAGTATAGATGAATAAATTTCCCAGTGTTTCTAGACTTTTTATATGTATATTTTTTATTAGAAGGTGGGTCTTGAACACAAAACCTGTAGCTACTGAATACCTAAAAATTGTACTTACATTTAGTATTTTACTGTTGTACTTGATTACGTTCCACCGCTGATCATTTCTCTGTCGAATTATACATCTTGATTGCATCGCGCTACCTCTGAATTGCACACAAACTGAATCCTCTCTGCTAAGTGAAAATATGTTCTTGGTGAAATCTCGAAGGAGCGACTTTGTAAATATATGCGGCACTAATGAGCAGCAGAATCGCGTGTGTTTTGTTCAAAGGCGTTGTAGTACCTTGTGGGATCCTAGCACTTTTAACCGTTCGTCTGATGTGAGGGGAGAGGGAAAACAGGAGCGGGGATGTACGTGATAAAACAGGAGTTGCCACGGCGATGGGTTCTTGATGTCGCGTGTGTGATCAGCGGGGAGTCAAGTGGAAGTTTTTTCAGAGTTGTACTTGTTATAAAATAAAGCACAACGCAAATTGTTCAGATGCATACTAATTACACTGGGGCAGAGGAGAGTTAAGGTTATAGTAGTAGTATAAGTAGTAATAGGAAGTAATAAAGTGGTTGAACTAAAGTTACACCGTGTAACTTTCTAGAGGTGGAATGTAATGATTCCATGTAAATAGAAAGTTAAAGCCATACTCTGAAGCCTTACCAATGGAGATAAATATGTTGTATGGAATATTATAGTCAAACGAACAACATTTCCATGGAAACAAGCAGGAAGAGTGTCATGTTTGTGGAGATGCAAGCACACTCAGAGTAAGGACAAGTTATGTGGTGAGACTTTAAAGAACAGATATTATGCAAAATGTACTTTTTTCAGCTTTTGACCATTTTATCCATTGTTCTTTCATTAAAAACATGCCTGGAGTTGTATCTCACGTCATTCATGCTGGTTTCAATAATCATCTGTAAAAAAAAAAAAAAAAAAAGTCCTTTGCCTCTGAGCCTCACTAAACTTTCTGTTTGAAATATCCCAGGATTGTGACGTCATAGATAGAAACCCTGCACAGTTTTAAGTCCAGAAATGATCGCCACACTCATTTTAAGCATTTCTGCCATCAAATTGTGCGATTTGCTATTGCATGTTTACATTAAAATCAGACCTGTTCCTCATTACTTTATTTGTTTTCCACTTGGCAGTTCCCTCCGTTCTAAATCATGAAATATGAAAGGAAAGTACTCAAAAACATGTATAAGGGCCAATACAATAAAAATAATGCATAGTATTCATTCTTTAAAGGTAAACTATGTGTAGACTAACGTTTCGGGTGGAGGTCCATTATCTGCTTGTTTCCTTGGACATGGTGGTTTGGCCTGCAATGCAACCTGGGAACTGACGCTGACCGTATTTGACTCTCCCAACCAAACTCCCAAAATGGCTGCCATGTACTTATCTGTATTTTACTGAACTGTCCTTAAATGCATCAGGTTTTAAGATCCATAAAGGTTCTCATCTTCTCTCTCCGTTGCAGTGGACGAGGACACGGAAGGCAGCTACCGTTCTGGCCTGGAGTCCATCTCGACCAGTGGAGATCTCAGCAGCACCTCCAGAGAAGACCGAAGCAGAGAAAAGATCAGCCCCATCAAGGTTGACAGCAAGAAGAAGAAGAGTGAGGAGACCAAAGACAAGGGAAAAGCCAAGAAGGGAGTGCTCAAGGGGCTAGGGGAGATGTTCAGGTAGGTACCCCCCTCACAATGCAACCTACTCATATATAGCTTGGACCATATTATGTGAAATCTGCCAGTACTGTTGAATGCTTAGAATTGATCTTTCATGTTGTCTTGAATATATGTTAAAGGCCCTGTACGCATTTTTTTCCATGTATTTGAGCAAAATGTGTCTTGCCGCAGTGCAGATATATTTTATAAGCAGCAGTCAAAATATATCCGCTCTGTGCATCTTACTGCCTCTTATTGTAAAGCGTTTTATTGTCCGAGAATTGGGAAGTGCACGGTTAGCATGCTAGATGTTAGATTTAGGGTCATGGCAAAACTCCGCTTTGGTTTTGAGAGTTGTGAAAAGTGCTTATAAACTCATTCTGGTGAATAATTAGGTTAAAATCAACCAGTTCTATTTTTCACATTTTTAGGTTAAAATCCGGTACACCACCTTTAAAGGTGTAAGATGTAACTTTCCTGTGTCTCTATGAATACGTTATTGCATTGTCAGGAATGTGCCACAATAATACATTACATTTATCTAGCTTACATTTACTCAATTGCAAGTGTCTTCGTTGTTAAACAAACCTTGACACTTGACAAACATGGATTCTTACTCTGTCCGGGGTTGCCTCTCCACAGGTCTGACCTGTAACTTGGCCTGGTGGCTTCGCCTGCTTGTCTTTGGAGATATTTATTTTTTTATTTTATTTTTTTTAAGCACATACATTGGGTACATTTAAAGCACATTTCACAAATTAATCCTTATATAAGCGCAAAAAGTTGGTGCAACTTTAACAAGCAACAAGGGAGCTATTTCATAAAACTGATGAAAACTTGAAAAAATCTGCCTAGTGTAGGAAGTTAACCAAAAAAGTACTATAAAGAACATTATTTTTTCACCTATTCTCTTGCTTCTACTTCTTCCTACCCAAATGCGCAACTACCAGACAAGAACAAGGACAAAAGTAGCAAAGTCGTGCTTAAGGGCCTGGGAGACACGCTTAGGTATGCACCCAACAACAGCGGTGTAGCCTGGAGTGCCAGACGCCAGCGCTTTAGCTAATGAACGGCTTTAGAGCACGCGCTTGCTAATCAGGCACCCCTCTCCTTGAACCTTAGTGTGGGGGGAGAGGGGATGACGGGGATGGGGAGGTAGGATTTGACCTCCATCCCCTCTGGCACTTCTCAGACAGATTGCTTTAAATAAGGCCACCATGTTTTATTCATTATTTCGCAGCAGGCGCGATCCGACAGTGCTCAGCGTTGGTTAACTAGATAGAGTCCAGGGCAGGAGACATTTGGTTTGGTGCATGAACAGAACCAGGAAGACAAAACAGATGGGTGTTTACAGCTAGTCAGTAACTGTTGTTGTTGTTGTTGATATCTTGTTCACATCTCTCTAATCGTAAAGAAGACATATTGTGCTTTTGGCTGCAGTGTCGTTAGAATCTATGACACCCGTGGATCATTGTTATACTGTCCCATCTGCCCCTTTAGAATACGTCTACTTAAGGGTGCCCTATGTCACTTTTTTAGTTGAGGGTCTGGCACTTGCTTGTCTCCATGGAGATGTTATTGCTTTGCCTTGGATAGTATAGGATGGCATTAAAGTATCCATCTTGCATTTGTCAGGTGTTAAAAAAACTAAAACAAACATGCATTTTTATTGTGAGTAGGGTCACCTCTCCACAGATCTGACCTGTAGTTTAGCCTGCTGCTGTCCCCTTCTTGATAAGTTAAGCTAAAACACAATGGAAGCTGTTGGCAGAGACCTTCACCAGAAAAGCTACAGAGTGAACCTTTCATTTTAAAACATAAACATTATTATTGTCTCCCAAACCACTGGACACACGTCGTATAAAAACCTGAGTGAGATGTCTTGCTCAAGGACACAACAACTTAAAGCAGTCACCTTTTGAAAAACTTGGCTAACATCTCCATTTACTTTAGATATTTAGGCGGGCAATGTACAAAACATACCAAATAGTTTAATGTACAAAGATATTACAAACCTTCCATTCCCAGACAAAGAGAGTTGTATTAAAAGTAAACATCCTCGGGGCATGCATACGACAAATTAGTGGGAGTCACGATAATTATTTCTACTCTGCTCATTTGCATATGGCATAAATTAGCAGGAGCCTTATCACGCTGTGAGCGGTTTTTCTGTGGGTTAGCTTAATGGAATTATCACGCGCTAATGAACAATAAAGACTATGTCAGGGAGGTTATGAAATGCACTCAGCTTATCATTACAAGGTTTGGTATTCTACTTTTGCATGTACTATTAAAATTATACCTAATGTATCCTAAACAGCCACAATATTATGACTACATGAGTACATGCATAGCTGTATGGAACTCAGTGTAATTGATTGTTATTGCATAAGGAGTAACCATAAAAGTAAAATCTGGTAGGTGAATCCAAGATGGCGTCGTATTGTTTTAAATGGTCTGTGCTCTTTGGCGCAAAAAATGTTTCTCTTCCAGATTACTTTCTCAATACGAACTAGCACATGTGACGTCAGAAACATGCACCGACTGACCAGTTCTGACCGATCAGAGTGATAGCTGCTAGAGCGGAGCTAGCGTGGGCTCAGACCGGGGCTAGACTAAATCTTACAAAGCTAACTTTTTGGCGGTTTGAGGATATAACATTTTTAAATATTCATGTTGTGAAAATGGAGAAGAATCCCTATAAATCCACCCTTTGTGACAGCTGTGGACGTCCTATCAGCCGAACATGGGTGGTTTGAATTTCCCAAAAATGCATTGTGCTTGATGGGAGAAGTGTTTTTGGGCCCTGGGAGCTGCAGTACCTATAGAACGGCCACTAGTCGCTCTCGCCCCGGGGAATATCTTATGCAGTTTGTATTATAGATCCATGGGACTAACATAAGCTAAGCAAATATGAGCTACAGGGGTGCTTGGACCACTTTAAATTCGCCGATGGTGTCACACCTCTAGAGCTGGTTTAATGGACGTTGTTGGCTAATAGGATTACCTCAGAAAAGCAAATAGATTGTTCTGTTGATTTTAAAATAAGGCTGATCGTAGAATGTAGTACTCAATGGGGTTAGCTGTAGGTTCCCACATTTGTGAACTAAACCAGGTTCAAGCTAGGACTAAACAATGTCTTGAGCCCATCCAATACTGGTACAGGATGAACACCCCACAAGAACTGGAGTTTGGAGATTCTTTCACCCAGTTATCTTAAGTAAACAATGGGAACTCCAGCTAAAATATGTATCTGTGTCTCTCTTTCCATCTTAACAACGCATTTTTTTTTTACCAAGGACAGAGATGTGGCAGCCATTTTGTTCCTTAAGTTCCCACCTGCATCCTCCTATCATGAACCAGGTGTTTGTCTAAAGCAGGGGTGCTCAGACTTTTTTCAGTATGTGAGCTACTTTTAAAATGATCGTGTCTGAAAGATCTACCACCTAATACAAAAATGTTAAACATATATTTATTTGTAAATGTATTATGAATTCTTACATGTACAGTGCATTTTGATGGACCTTGCACAACGTCATGAGATAATACTGCACAACACAATTGAACTTCTTACATGTTCATAATTACTTGAATGATGATTACTGCTCTGACTTGCACTGAATGGAATCAGTGAGGGATGCACAGTTCGGGCAGTATCTTCTGACAGCCAGCCACGAGTAAAACTGCCTTTTTTCGTTTGAAAGCGATAACAGATCTAATCATGTTGATTACGGTTTTGTCTTTTTTATAGCCATAAAAACCAGGTTAAACGAAGTATCAGAATTTACTGCATTTTTTCACACAACTACTTCTATTTTACACATCCATCCATATTTTTTCTTTTACGCATCGAATAAATGACTGGGAAAATCCCCGCAGTACCGCGCTCTCATTCGTCACTTTCGAGGGACAACGGAGGCAGATTACCGTAATGACGGTAAAATATTTAGATAGCCCCATGTCTCCGCTTTGAGACGCCGTTTGAATTTACATGAGAGCACGACTGGTTGCGGAGTTACGCTGCTGGAAAGTCCACAACTGCGCTCTATCTGCGACGATAGGATCCGACGCTATAGGGTTAAACTAACTCGTGCTTGTTTATGCGTTTGCAGCGCCCATGATGTGACCCAGGGTCAGGTGTAATCTGACTGTTGTCCTGTATATTAGTCATGTGACTGGATGTTTGACGGGACGTGATCTACCCAAAAGGCACAACACCACAGCAGTCTTTCAACTTTCAACTTTTCTGCTTAAACTCCCATCTGTGGCTAAGAGTAGACATTGCAACTAGTTTCACCATCCATCAAGTGAAAGTTGATGTTTAAATACGCAGGTCTGACACGGGGTGACACTCAAACTACCCAACAAGAGCTGCACTAAACTAGGGCTAAACCAGGTCTAACCTAGAACTGATCCAGGTCTACATCACCGCTGATACCGTAGACCAGGAACATTTAAGAAGACTTGCTCCACTATACCAGGACTAAACTAAACCAAACCCTGTCGAAAGCACATCCGATACTTTTTTGAGACTGAAATTACCTCAAAAGAACTGTGCTAAACAAGGACTGTCTCTGTGTCTCTCTCTGTATGTCTCTCTGTCTCTCTGGTTCTCTCTCTGTCTGTCTCTCTCTCTGTCTCTGTTTCTGTTTCGCTCTGTCTATCTCTCTGTCTCTTTGTTTCTCCCTGTCTGTCTCTGTCTCTGTTTCTCCCTGTCTCTCTGTCTGCCTCTGTTTCCCTCCATCTGTCTGTCTTTCTGTTTCTCTCTGTCTGTCTCTTTTTCTCTGTCTGTCTCTGTTTCTCTCTGTCTGTCTCTGTCCCTCTGTTTCTCTCTCTCTCTTTCGTTCTCTGTCTGTTTCTCTCTGTCTCTCTGTTTCCCTCTGTCTGTCTCTGTTTCCCTCTGTCTGTCTCTCTGTTTCCCTCTGTCTGTCTCTGTTTCCCTCTGTCTGTCTCTCTGTTTCCCTCTGTCTCTGTTTCTCTCTCTCCGTCCCTCTCCCTGTCTTTAAAATAAATATTGATAGACTTGAACAGTTCCTTCTTCACACTGTGGTGGCCATTTTGTGCCAAAGATCCCACCTATCACAGTTGAGTGTCTTGTCCAAGGGCACAACAACACAAGAGACAATACTGAACTTTGAATCTTTACGCTCGCTCACTTTCTGCTTTAACTCCCGTCTGTGCCAAAAAGTAAAACCCACAACTAACTTCACCTGTCTGTGCTTTATAATCTTATGCTTGATTAGTGCACGGCCACAAACAACCATCCATCAAATGACAGATCGTGGAGGTTTAACCCGCAGGTCTGACGCGGCGTGACACTGCATCAGGGGCCCTGGCATGGTGCTTGGCCCCGGGGTGGAGGGGGTGGTCAGATCGGGGGGAGTGCGGGTACTCTTTCTGCCCTCCTTGGCCTCATCATCGTTCTTCATTATCTTTGAGTGCCACTGCCACTTAAGCACTGGCACAGGCTGACACTGGGGCTGTGTGTGTGCGTCTGTGTGTGTTTGTGTGTGTGTGTGTGCGTGCGTCTGTGTGTGTGCGTCTGTGTGTGTGTTTGTGGGGGTGTGCGCGTTTGTGTGTGTGTGTGGTGAGCCAGGCCACGTGTCGTCTGAATGCAGAGGAAAACTACTGCAAAATCTGTCACTCCAGCTTAGATACGTCATATAGTGTTAAAGGGGTTATGATGTGCAAAGTGAACTTAAGGTTAGAACTACATAATTCATTTTTTTTTTACTCAATTATTCAATTTTTGATCAACTATCAACACATTTGGTCGTGGTTAGACCCTGGATTTGTCCTGATTTGGCACTATTCTAATCCTGGTTCAGTCTTGATCCAGTCCATGTTTAGGTTTTAGTCTCGGAAGTGTTATATGTGAATGTTTGAAAAAGCCCAAGCTATAATTCATGTATTAAAACCTCTGTGCATTTCCACTATCTGTTAGCAAATTTTAAAGGGCAATAACTTAGTTGGTAAAACATGTGCCCATTCACCAAAAGCTTGAGGGGTTAAATCTCTTGTGCAAACTGGATTTAATCAGAGGCTTTAAAACGTTTCCAAAGTGCAAACAATTGCTGTGTCCCTGGGCAAGACGCTTAACCCATGTGCTTGTGGGGATTGTTCATTGATAAAATACCCACGTTTATAATCTATCTCTGTTTTCATATTCCGTGCACAAGCAACAAGCAATTTGAATAGACTGGATGTGGTGATGTTTTTTATGTGACTCTATGCACTGAATGCTTAGATATACATTTTAAGTTATGTATTTTGAATGATTAGTAATAAAAAACATGGGTTTAGTAATCGTTACCACTCATAAAAGTCAAAATTCTGTTTCTCAAGTTGATTTCAATGCAATCCTCTGCAAAAGTTTCACATTTACAAGTTAACAAAAGTCCCTCTTCACCTCGCGTTCCTCTTTTTAAACTTTGACAGGCCTATCACACCCACGTTATCCCTCTGTTCCTACTTTTTTCCCCTCTATCCACCCGGAAGCTTCTAGACATTTCCACAAGGCGAGAATGAGCAAGTAGCTGCAAACTCGACAACAACAACCTCAACAAAACTCGGGAGCGAAACCAAATGCCTAGCGGTCAAAAAGTCGTATGGGGAGACAGAGAAGTGATGTAAACGTGACAGCATTGTTGTGTGATCCTCTGTAGCTGGGTTCTGACATGATTTCAAAATGTCGACAATCTTCCGTGCATAACAAATATTTCTCTGATCTTAGATGCAAAAGAATCTCGGAAAGAATTCACAAACGCCAGATCAATCCGCGACTCCGAACAACGTCAAGAAGCTAATTCCGTGTAATGCCTGTCAATGCTTGTTCCATTAGCATAAAATAGATGTACTTGCTAGCGCTTTTGCTACTTGGATGTCTTACACTTGGTGCTAAGGAGATTTCAAGGAGTTTGCGTATGTGGTTGGAGCTCGGGTGGTGCTGCTCATTTGCATGCAGGACTTGGGGAGACCTGAAGCAGGCGTAGTGCAGGGTGGCTTAATAGACAGGCTAACAGAGAGTGCATTAATGTCAGAGCTAGTGAAAGAAGAGAAGAGGAAAGAGATGGAGAGAGGGAGGAGAGATGGTGGGAATGCAAGGTTTGTAAAGGCTGTTGTAATCTAGGACCAGGTGTTTTCAGGTCTGCCATGGACAAAAATTGACAAAAAGCATTTTGGGACATTTAGTAAATAGTGGCTTCAATAGTACAAAGATTAGGGGCCTCATTTATCAAGCGTTTGCTCATGTGCTAAACAGCTAACCATGCTAAAAGTATAGAAAAACCCTCATACAATTTCTCAGAGAGACACTAAAGAAGACAGAGCAGTTTTGCTCCTATGAGTGAATGCATATGCAAACCGGAGCATTTTCGCCAACATGCACAAAATTTAAGGCTGCGGAAATGCAAGTGAAGTTGTTTAGCAGCTGCTGCCAGATTTATTACAACTAAGAGTAAAAACTGAATGATAATAAAGTACGCTGGAGAGACAGGTGCAAACTTTTAACACAGGGTAGCTACTGCACTTTGTACATCTATGGGGCATTTGATAATCATTTAAAATGCTTTAAAACGAGCCACAAGGACAGATGAGATAATAACATGTTTTCGGTGCAGCAGTAATAAAATATGAACTTTTGTCAGAAAATGTTTGTAGTTCTATTTTTTTCTCAATTTTTTGAAGCACAAATGTGTTTAGTTAGATCAGTTCAAGCAGAGATACAAATAAAGATAGCCACTGTGCTCAAAGTTCAAATTGTTAACAGTAGAGGAGGTTTTCAATGCATCTACACAACTCACTGGTATCAGTATCAGATTGACAATAGTATATAACAATGCCTTACATTTGTAATGTTTGTTTCAGGCTTGTACCACTATCAGTCGCCCATGCACACAGCACATTCATACTGGGCAAGGTGGGTGGCATGTCTTGCTTGACCTTCAATTGTTCGACCTTCAGGTTGATAAAATGGAGAAAATTACTTAAATTAAGATTCTTAGATATATCTTTTTTTTTTTTTTTTTTTTTTTTTGTAAAATGTATCCCGTCATCTGCTACAGGATAGTACAGCTACAATGGACTGGCCGCCATCTGGTTAGTGGGCAAAGCCTAACTAATTGAATGCTGGATGAAAATGGATGACAAAGATGAACTATTCTTTACTGTGAAATCGACTTTAATAGTATTATGTAGTAAAGTATTAGCTTACACAACTAGGTTATCTTTTAGTTTGACCATGTGCATCATCACAGAGCTCTTCGACAGCCCTATACCACCCATTAATAAACATCTCACAATCATCATGAATGGATGACCATGTGCACAGAGGCATAAAAACCCTGCCGCGGGACACGTGACGTAGCCGTTTGTCTTGTATCCATGTCTGCACTGTGAGTATGGTTATTGTTAGCACAGCCGCGTTAGCCCTAGAGCAGTCTGGGAGGTTATTATTTATGTCCTCTCCATTGGCTAACGCGAACATTACTTTCAGATCCTATCAGGTTAGCTTAGATGTAGCGCTCACTGCCCAGGGCGCAGTTAGCATGCTAGCAGACAGTGATGAGGTGTCAGGGCCGTCAACATGGGTAACGCGGTGTTGTTAATGTGCACCGCGACGCAGTGACCTCTTCCATCACACCGTTAGCGTCTGATAAGCGTGGATGACAGGAAGGGCTTTGCAAAACAGGGTCTGAACTGAGACAATTTGTGTCATGTTTATTATTTAGCTTTTATTAGTTATTTAAAACATTTTGGGCTTATGATTTAAAAAATTCCAATGTTAATTGTTTATGACCAATATGGTCATAGGCATATTTAGATACATTGTTAGTCTATTAACTGGATATATTTTGATGGATTTTTTTTTTTTTATTATTATTGTAGTATTTCTTTCTGCCAAATTAAGATATAAATCAGGCCTTATTAATGGAATTTGCGATATATATTTATTTTTTTATTTAATGGGTGCAAAAAAATGTGTATATATATATATATATAATACTAGCAACTAAAATATTGAGCTTTTGTCAAATATAAATACATAAATAAATAATAAGGATGATAATAATAATAAGCCAATCTTTTTTTAAAAATAATCACAAAAAAAGTCTATAAAATGCATCAAATTCTCATCTGACCAAATTCTAACTTTGCAATCCATTTTAAGATTTAAAAAAGAAAAAAAAAGATAATAATGATAATAAACCCTAAAATATGGGCTTAGTTAAATCCTTTTCCAAGATGTGGGAGAGGCTGAGCGTGTGTGCACTGGAGTGAACTGGGTTACAGGGGGATTGCATTGAGGCAGGATGAATGGAGGAGATAGGAGCATAGAAGCTTTTCACAGCTCCAGTCACGGCACGCTGCTACTGTCGGCCGCAGGGAGGGCGAACCATACGCCGCCATTCCCTCTTTGCCTGATCCGCACGCCTGATCCGTGCCACTGTGGAATGTGCGTGCTGTATGTTGACATTGATGCCCCCTAATACAAGAGTAAGAGAACTAGTCTAAAGTGTACGCTAACGTGTAGAAAGAATATATAGTTACATGAGCAATTTGAGTAATCTTCTTGATATCTTATAAAATTATTATTATTCAACTATATACCACAACATTTCGAAGATACAGTTGAAGCAAAAATGACCGATTCAGAATGGTGTTGAAAAAAATAACTTGTAATACAGCAGTTTACAGTTAAGAAATAAAAGTCTTACAAAAATATGCCTTAATTTGCGATTGCCGTAGCTCAATTGTAGTGCATTTGCGCACAAACTAGAAGATAGGTGGTTCAATCCCACCTTCATGACTGTATAAGGTTGCTGTATCCTTGGGCAAGACACTTCATCTCATCTCATCTTCAGCCACTGTATAACGCTGTTGTGTCCTTGGGCAAGATACTTCACCGAGTCCCATCTTCAGCAACATTATAACGTTGTAGTGTTTTTGGGCTAGAGACTTCATCGAATTCCATCTTTAGCCGCATTATAACGTTGCTGGCTCCTTTGCAAGACACTCCACCAAATCCCATCTTCAGCCATTGTATAAAGTTGCTGTATCCTTGGGCCAGACACTTCACCAACCTTGTTTGCAATGATATTTGAGTGACTGTGATTGGCTGTTGTTGGAAAGGCCACTGACACTATTTGGCTGCCATATTTTTGTCATACTCAGAGTTTAAACATTTGTTCATTTCCATAATTAATGTAGACAGTGCCAGATTAGCTATACTTTCAATTTGATCAATACAAGACAGATGGAACAATACTGTAGAGAGTTGAATTATGTTTAGTCTAAACAAATGAGAGGCATCTTCTCGGTGATTGGTTGAAAATGCTAACTAGCCACTGCCTGCTATCATTCTTTGCCACTCAAAACAGGTTAAAAAACTGCTAAACTAATGTAATAAATCAGATATTGTGTAACAGGATCGCAGCATTTAACTTTTGGCGGTTTAAATGAGCTGTTTATCAATTTTCTTAGTAATGATTCATTTCTTGTCCAATAAGCAAGAGAGACTTAGCATGCATTTGTACGCCTTTGTAAACTCCAAGACATAAATCCAAATTTGTCAAAATAAACGTAACTGCCGATTTATGTTAATTCAATTTTCTGTTGATCAAAAGCTTTAATATCTGCAACAGGCTCTTATGACTGCCATCCATTCTGCGTTACTGACAAGAATCACATCACACGCAAACCCATTGAACCCTAGATAAAAGCATTTCTCCCTAGAGCCTTCTCCACCCCCCAATATTCAAGTGGCAAGCTTTCTACTGCGCCAACCCTAGCACCCAAGGGACACCACCCTCCTCACCCGTCCTCCCAACCCCGCCAACACCATCCCGTGCAGCAGTCCCACTCAAGGCCAAAGGGTGCGGACAGGAAGGCGGCGATGCTTTCTACCCTTCCATCTTTATTAAGCTCAAGCCTCGATGAAGCCCGCTGGGAGCAGAGCAGTGGGGGGTTAGCGTGTTAGCGTGGACTCGCATGTAAAACGAAGGATCTCATGCCATGGAAGCGCACCAGCGTATGGCATGAGATAAGGCAGTTAGCGTGATCTATCTCCTGCCATTTTGAACAATATGATGTGGGAATAGACATTGGTGGTATAGGTCTGTGTTGCCCCATGTACAGAACGCAACATGACATATACATTAGCCTAGCGTTTCAAACATTGCTGAATAAAGTAATGGATTATTAGCATGCGATTGTCTTCAGAAAGAGCCTGAGTACCGCTTTATGTAATGGGATGGGATGGTTGCGTGATCTGTGGTTTACTTACTGGTGCATTTCCAAGTTGAGAGTATGGTTGGTTGGAGCATGCACGAAGGTCTATGTAGACAGAAAATTGCATGCTAGAACATAAAGAAATTATAAAAGATTGTTAGGCCTCTAGCTAGTGTAGTTAGTCACGTGATCAGATTAAGACTTGATTCCAAGCCATAGCAAAACTATAATGCATGCAGCCATTTATTACAACCGCTAAACAGGTGCCATTCGACCATTTCATAGACTGTATCTCATCTTTAATGTCCTGTGTTATGCTAAATATATAAACGGTAATAATTATCAACCTTTAATTTGTATTTTCATCTTCAAATGCATACCTGGAGTTACATGTATGAGTGTTTGAAATACCCTGCATATTTAAGCTCTGTCCCTCTCCTTTGGCTAAAACACTATGTACTACCTTCATGTCATTAACCCTTTAAGGACTGAGCTCGCCTCGACTTTTATTATTTTTTTAGCCATAAAAAATCATGTTAAAGGAAGTATCAGAATTTACTGCATTTTTTTCCCCACATAACTACCTCTATTTTACATATCCATCCGTATTTTTCTTTGACGCAGAGAATAACTGAGAAAATCCCCGAGGCACCTGCGCTCTGATTCGTCATTTTCACGAACAACAGAGGCAGATTACCGTAATGACAGTAAAATATTTAAATAGCCCCGTGCCTTTGCTTTGAGACGCCGTTTGAATTTACATGACAACACAATTGGTTGCGGAGTTACGCTGCTGGAAAGTCTGCAACCGCGCTCTATTGGCGACGAAAGCATCCGCCTCTGTAGGGTTAAGTGACATTGTTTTGCCCCTACGTTTTAAAGCTCTCACCAGGCTTATTATGATCATGTTACCTAAAGCAACATGCATCTCAACTTTGAAGCTGATGTTTTCGGGATTTGATCTTCTTCACTCATCAGTGCACCTGCAGAAGACAAATTCTCTCCTAGCAGCAGTAGCATATTATCACTAGCCATATAACAAACTAGCAAAAGCCTGATGAGTACATTTTAGACAGATAAAGCTTTAAAGATGCCATTTGTGATTAGATTGACTGTTGTATTCTCATGTAACACCTCTAGATGTTCTCTACAGAAGAAGACCAGAGAGGACAGGTGAGGGGAGGGGGGTAAAAAATAAACTTGCAAATGGTACCTTTTAAAATGTAGAAACAATAGAACTTAAAAAAATAATAGCTATCACATACTTACCTTATGAGCTGTTTGTTGACCTATTTTTTACAGCAATGTGACATATACATTAGCCAAACCTGTTCACAACAAACACTCAAGACAGGCTCTTGTCTGTCCATGCTTGTTCTTTTATGCCACATTTGATTTGGAGACAGCAATTAGCCGCCTCCACACGCGGACCGCGGCATCTGCTAACTGCAACATGCACGCGAGAAAATGATAATTGTTCTTGTTTTGCTCTGCCACTCCTAATAATATCCGTAATACGATAGCACGCGCCAGTAAAGGGCACAGCTGCTAGCCTGCGCAGCAATGGCTAACAACCAGTGTAATTAGCCTGTGTGATGAAATGATAAGAAAGAGGTAAAGTAGAACATGCAATGCCTTTGTGGAAGGGCTCGCTGCAGCTATCGTAATGACCAGCCCACGCTTTTAGCCGAGCAGACGAGCAAGGTTAGCTATCTGTTGTTTAACTTGAATGAACTGATTATGTATTGTTTGGTGTTGCAGATGGGTTAGTCTGTAATAACGTCCATATTTTTCATGCTCCTATATATTGGCTGGCCAGATGAATCCTTACAATATTATAAGATTAGACATTAAGATAATTCGCCTTTCAAACCAACTTCTATAGACACATTTCAACCTGGAAGACTCAGACACAAAGAGAGACGTATCGATAAGATTTATTGAATGAGTTATCTTTGGCGCTCAGAACATGGCAGAAGACATTGCGGTGAAGGATGTGGCTAGTTTGATGACGTTTAGGAGATGTCTTAGTAGAGGCAGAGGGGACGATGAGAGGAGGACAATGAGGGAGTAGGTGGGACGAGGCCCGAACTGAAGAGGCCGTGCATCTGCAAATTGGGCAAAGTGGGCGCTGATTGGATGAAGAGGAGGTGCGGCAGACAGCGGGGAGGAGTAATTGGAGTGAGGTGATGAAGGCTTTTGTATATTTATGAAAAATTGTCATGCAGGAGCATTGGTGACATAGGTTTATGGGTTGAGCGCTGGACAGAATCATAATGCTAACCACAGGGAGGGTTTGGATAGTGTATGAGAGAGATTGCTAGATTACTGAAACATGTATGGATGACATATAAAACCTTGTCTGTTATGTTTTTGATGTTGGTATAACATGGTAGAAAGCTCCAAAAGTGGATTGTGCATTAGGTTGTGAGTCATAATCTGAATATACAATGAGCAATTCCTTTTAGTTTGCCATATAGGATGAAGAAATCTTACCATTTTGACTAGCAAGTTCATTCGCTAAACCTCATCTTTATCATTCAAAGCCAGACGGACCCTAAAACCAAACTTTTGCCAGCTTTACCAACTGCAAAACTTTAGCTCAATATCACCTTCAAAGCGCCACATGCAGCTCAGAGAAATACCTTGTCAGAGAGGGCAAAGCGAGACGCCGGGTTACGGTTTCCTAGTCGGTAAAAACACATCTCTCCACCACCGACTGCCACCAGCCTCATTCAAAAGTCCGGACACAATCGCAAGACTTTAAAGGGGTCTGTGGCTGGGTCTTGAACTCTCTCACCCCCCCCCCCCATACACCTTAATGTCCTTTCTATGGCAGCGTGACATCCATTTACAGTGCGGCAGTCGTGTTCAGGAGGCACCAGCAGGGGGGGTCGGACCACTCAAAACGGCACTTCCCGCTGAGAAGATTAGCGCCACTGTCACAGAAAAAGAAAAGTGCAATGAGGAAAGTCTGGAGGGCCAGGCTGGGTTAAAGCTTTAGTCTGGATCAGGTTAAGTGGAGAAGGCTGAAGTTGTGAGTTAAAAGCTTTTCACAAAGTGCTTTTCTTCACAGCTCCATTTGTGTGAATTAAAGGGGATGTGCCCATTTTCCCGTGTAATAAAGTACAATTTTTCTTGTCTCGGTACCATAGACTGTATATATAAATGAACTTAGCTAACCTGCTAGCCACTGCGTTCCAAATAGAAAGTGAGCATGAGCACACTTCTGGCTCTATCGACTCTGGCTCCAATTCACTCTCTATTGAAAAAAACATTGCCCCTCTCTCTATAACTGCTGCTGTAAACCTCATCATTTTAGTACTATATATTGGTGGTGAAAATACAGACGTGTGTATATAAATGATGATATTTCATACCGTTGCGCTACTGATAACCCTAAAACAAGATTTCCCACAAAAAAAGTATTCTATATGTGCAGTATTGTGAATAAACATGAGTTACAATAAATAAATGAAACACTTAATGAGTCAGAAGTTATTTCTTCAACCCTCTACAACTCAAATCTTCAGAAAAGTACAAGAAATAACAAAAAGTTCCCTAGTAGTATAAATAAAAAGTACCTAAATAACTGTTCCATCTATTGAGTATTAGTCAGTCAGTGATAGCGTAACAAATTTTGACTTATTTGAAGTTTTGTTTGTTGTTCGTACGTCATGGCAGACAAACACAGACAGAAGAAACATTACTGGGCTTAAATACTTCCAAGGAAAAGTCAATACTGGCATGGAACTGGCAGACTGAATACCGATTCAGATACTACGGTGATCTTAAAACAAACAACACTAAATAATAATACTTTCCTTTATATTACTATGCGGTTTTATATCTGTGTAATCCCGCAGTCGTCCATGTGTGTTCCATAGTGGTCCATGGGCGTATACTAGTCTGTGTCTTATATTTGTTATGATGCAGCTCATGGTCATTCTAAAGCTATTCAGGAAAGGTTCATTTTGATCTGAAATATGCAAATGATTATCTAGTTTCGATACACTTTCCTTTCATCAATGTACATTTTCGGATGCCAGTTAGCTTCCCGTCGCTGTCCGGCATAGGCTACGCTTCCCCCAGCTCACGGCCACTCAATGCAAATTCGTTGGGGCAGAGCTGGCCAGTAATTAGGTTTCCAATGATCACATCGCACTGCTCGGAGATAGACCTTGAAGTACGTGGAGTAGAGGAGGAGTAGAAGAAGGAGGAGGAGGAAGAGGAGGGGGGGTTGGCGAGCTAGCCGGTGTTGCGCCTCGAACTTAATTGAATCTGAAATCTTGTCGGCCTGAAATGAGATCCGCCGATGTATCTCACGCTGCGTCCCAGGCAGAGGGCTGCAAACATGACTGGATTCATAAAGTGGCGGATTAAGGACCTGAAATTAAGTGCAGCGGTGTAGTCCCAGTCCGTGCTGCTAATGTACCAACCCCGGCGGACCGAGGGAGGGTGGTTGGGTTTGTTTCTTCAAATGACGTCCTCTGATCAACCTTCAGCGACCTTGACTACAAATGAATTGTTTTAAGCTGTTCAGTGGCTTTGTTATATTATTTTGCATATAAAAGCGAAAGATGAGAAAGAGGAGATTTGAGTTGGTATCCTCTTGGAGTCGATGAACAAATCAGAGCTGGAATCACATTTCAAGTCATGGCCAAGTGAATAAAAATAATAAAAGAAAAACATGTTCTAAGGAAAAGGCTGAAAGAAGAGGTCGTACAGTTCTATGGGGTATTAATTCGGTAATACGTAGCATATTTAGATCACCATGTTAGCTTTTGTTGTTTTGAAAATGCTATATTCGCTGTAAACAACATATAACAATGTTGAATAAGTTGCTAATGAAACTACTGCACATCGCATCAGGTTTGTGAAGTTGTAGTGTAGTGTTTTGTATCATGTTCTTGTATATTTTTGACAAACACCTGTACAGGAACATGGGTGACGTAAGTTTATGGGCAGAAACGTTCTTCTAACCATAAGGAGAGTTTGAATTTTGCTTGGGCGAGATCGCTAGATTACTCAAACATACATGGGCGAAATATAAAACCACCAAAGAGGGAATGTTATGAAATTTAAACTTGATTTTGCATAAGTTTTGCATAAATCTTTAATACTTTTCAATACCGCAATGATTAAAAAAGCAAAACAACAACAAAAAAGTTAGTAAATATCCAAATTCGTCCTTATTTGTCCTCGCAAACACCATGTTCAGTCGGCAAAGTTGTTAATGTGTCTTGCCCAACGATACAACAACAGAATGCACTGGTTGAAGCTGGGATTGAGCGCACACTAAAACTTGAGTTTACGTCTGTGCAATTAATCACATTTTTTATATCGAAATTGAGATTAAGTCATTTCTAATCAGTGATCAGCTTGGGTCTTTTTAATGTTGAGGTCTACAGCCAGTCCTTGGAGTTTTCAGACTTTGGAGGATAAAATGTATTATCTATATGTACCAGTAGTTGTCTCCCTATTGGAAATTAGTTCTGCAGCACTCAACATATAAGAACAAACAGTAGCACAACAATATACAGAAGAGTAGACACAAATGGGGGGAGAGTGCCTCAAAAAGCCCCGTAGACACAGTAAAGTGATATATTTTAGTTCTTCAAGTCATGTCCTCTGATCAACCTTGAGCGATTCCAAACCCGAGGATTTTTCTCCACTTTCTCCTCTCCGCGGGACTTGTGTTTTGCAGTTAGATAGACTTAGATTCAGCTTTGAAGTCGTTCTTTGATCAACAGCCGAAGTCTCAGTGGAAGGTCGGATTTTAAAAACACAAACTCTCTCAAAAGTAAACTCTTTTAGGTGCTGTACCTGAATTTTTTTTTCCATGTATTTGAGCAAAATGTGACTAGCCGCAGCACAGATTGTGACAAAAGGCCTATATTACTCTATTTTCAGGTCTATGTTAGGACAGTTTCTTCATCATAAGCATATCTGGAGTTTTGGTCTGTTTTGTTCACACATTTAACATGAAACCCTGCATTTTTAGGGAGAGTTCTTCTTTCAAACAGAGAACTTTGTGATGTCGTGTGCCAATAAATGACATTTTCCAGTGCGTTTTTAACCTTCACTACAATCATTTGGCTAATTCATCTCTGGAATTGCCAATCTCTACTGAAATAAAGGTAAAAAAGTAGCTGTTAACTTGAAAACTACCACTTCATGACATCATAAGGTGGAACAGAGCATTTTGAGCTTTGTGGATGTAGACAGACTAATAATAAATGGTGACTCAAACATGTGTTAATGAAACAAAACACAACTCCAGGTCTGTTTTTGAGGAGATAGCAACATTATAACATGTCTTAAAACTCATTTTTTGTGTAATATAGGACCTCTAAATACGTTTTTTACAGTGTATTGTGTAACCCTAATTAGATTTCCGCCTTACCCCACATGCAGCTTTATTCATGACTGATTTAAAATATTGACAAAATCATAATGGCACCTTTAAACTCTGTGTTCCCGTGCTGTTTTTATTTGAGCAGAAAACAACAGTATCCCGCCGCTTGTTTTCGACACTATAAATGCATCATCTTGCACCTTTTGCAGCAAACATACAAATCCCGTATTTGTCAAACCTAAGCCTCCTTCCACATGCATACCGACTCTGTTTGATACCGCCGAGACAGGGGTGAGAACGAAACACGCGGAAAGCTATTTATTTCCCCCTATGCGCTATGCTAATGAGGAGAGCCCCACTACTGTAGACTCATTGCTAGTCGGCTCAGCTCCGACGGGCTTAGCCTATAATGAAACGGAGGCCTTTGGCTGGAATGACCTCTCCCATCCTCCAGCAGTCCCACCTGAAAATACACACGTACCCACATTATATACGCCATAGGAGACAATCACGGCGGCGCTCACAAAGGGCTGGGAAAATTGCTTTTGAAATGTAAAGGTAATATCATTCGATGTTGAATCAATGTTCTTATTTTCGTTGTAGACGTGCAATTAAAGCAAAAAAGAGCCAAGTATTTAAAGCACCCTTACTACGCTATTTACTGATCTGTTATAATGTTGTTTCCTCATCACATTTTTGTTTCATTCACATATTTTTAACACACAAATCTACTTAAGTAAAAATATTAAAAGTACCCGTTTAAAAATGTGCTTAAAAGAGTAAAATGCAAAAGATTTTCAGATCTAATGAAGCGTCAAATGTAGTAATTTTGATAAAGATTTGTGCTGCATTTTGTTCAATAGAAACAACTGACCCATTTTTTATTTTTTATTTTTTTAGCTGTTTTAATTTGTATATTTTTGTCGGCTCAAACTGTTAAAAAAAATGCTAAAAATAAACCCCTCCTTTTCAGCAGCTCTCGAATAACAAATAAAAATACTTTTACTATTCAGTCCTGTTCAAAAATGTAGTGGAGTAAGAAATACAGATACCTTCTCTACTTTGATATACTAAAGTAAAGTGCAGATACCTGAAACCTACTTTACCACTTTTACTTTGTTACATTCCACCACTTCAAGCAATACGTTTTCAAGCTAATTTAGGGGACTAGATCTATAATGCATTTAGTTGACCAAAACATTTGTTGCCATTGTGTTTGCAGCAAGCACACACTCTGATCTTTCTTCATTTGAGATTTGTCACTAACTGCAGCAAGACCCAAGCCCTGCGGATGTTTGGAGGGTCAGAATCCTAATTGGGACGCTTGCATTGCATAAATATACGTACCTGCCGTTGAACCTGCGAGAACCTGCAAGTCTTTGGTTAATTTGAAATACCAGAGAAAGGTTAATCACTTGTACGTCCATACAAACTTTCTCAAATTGTTCTGTCAAATTCTGCAAAACTTTCAATACAACGTCCAAAAATTATCAACAAATTAGTCATGGGGTTTTGGAATCTTCATTTCAAAGAGTCGTTAAAAAGACTGGCTCTTTTTATATTTATTTATAAAACCAAAGCCAATGTGAGAACTAATTTTAACAACAAACTAGTCACACAGAGAAATGACCGAGGCTACGATTTGATGAAATTGTTCAGCTGAGAGTGGGAATGTGTTTACCCTTTGGAATTATGCATAATCTAAATACAACGCTGCACTGCAATAATAATAATAATTAAAAAGTAACTGTTATTACGATGCCAAGTATGTATTTTTGTGCAAAGAACTCTCAGTAGTGTAGCTCTATTCTGCTTCTGTGCTGATTCTTGTGTTGGTCGCTAATCTACGCCTATGGAACATTCTGTAACGCGCAATCCTCAAGTGAACTCATACAAGCAAGGTGAGGGCAGTTCTTGCTCAAGGGCACAGAGGCATTATGCATTTCCAGGAGTGAGAATTGATCTGCTAACCTTATCACTTGTGGGTTAACCTTTTGGGATCTATGTTTTTATACAACAGTTACAAGAATGTAGTGGTTAAGAATCCCTTTGTCCACTTCTTTATACAGTTTATGGTGTTAGATCATGAATTTTGGTCTGGACATGTCCACATCATTGCAATGTAGAGCCAGTGCCTTGGTAGAGGTCTGCTTTTTCCTGGTATTTTCACTTAGAATGCTTAGTACTTCTAAAACTGCCAGAAATGTACACTTTAATTACTAGTTTGTTGACTATTTTTTATTTACTAATGTTTTTATGAGCATCCACTGCAAACCTTAAGGCAGTAGATTATGTACTTATTATTATCCCTTTTTATCAAGTAAAAATGGACCCCAGGAGATCTCAGGAAAACATAAGACAATAAAAAAAGTGATATAAAACATATTCTTGTGCAGTGTTGGTTCTCAGCGTTCAACAGGGTGGACACGGTGCTTGTGTTGTATTGTTAGTGAATTAAATTTTGTGTTGGACAGTGAAAGTGGATTCGTATTTGTTTGCCAGCCCGGGGGCAGATGTGGATACAGAAGTAACCGAGGGGAATGAGACATGAATAATACATTAAATAGTCAAGCCACTCGGAATCCTGATCAAAATGGAAATATTGCTTTAAAAAATGGCTTGAAAAATATCTTAAAAGTGCATATGGCGGTTTTTCAGTTTCAGTTTTTATACAGTTTTTTCAAATTATTAATTGACCTGCGGTGAAGATTTATCATAGTTTTACATCAGTTAAGTAGCAGTTTGTGAAAAAGCAGTAGTAGTTTGTGAAAAAAAAAGTTGAGAAGTAAGGTACAAAAAACAGGAAGTAGCACTGAGTTCTAAAACACAATACCTCATGTCGTCAACACAAAAATTCCATCGAAAATGCAGGGACAACAATTTTCTGACAATTTAAACCTTAATTTAACTAATTTAAGATGCTGTTATTTATTGATATTGGTCAAATCATAACTATTATGTACTTTGGTTAAATCTTGGCCCTTGTTAACATTATGGTTGCTAAGTAACAGCTATGGAATTACATCTACGTATGTCACATCTCCTCATGTGCAACCAGGAAGTAAAATTATAAACTTCACCCAAATTAAAATAAATGAAGTGTATAAAAACAACTAGAAAAAGTCAAATTAAATTTCAAAAGTAAAAAGTAGGAAGGTGATAGCCCATATGTCTGCGTAATGCTTCAAGTTGTCTAGGTAGGGCCATTAAAGGTTGAATAGGGCTGACGTTTGTCCAGTTGACAGAATTGATTTTTTCTTTTGCTATGGATTATACCTGGATAACTGAGGGGTTACACAGATAAAATTAAACATATACATATAATGATGTTAACTCCACTGAAATAAGTAGTGTCATTTGCACCATCATATCCTTAACCACATGGTCTACTGTTCTGGTTGTAAATGCACTGTGGCAGAGCTCAGCCGGCCTCATTAGGGATGCAGGGCCTATGCTATGGATCTAGGTCACAAACTAACCCACCTCCTCCACCGACCCCCTTTCTCCTCAACCGACCCCCCTTCCTCAACCGACCCCGTCTCTCTCCTGCATACCAATAAGTCCAGCCACTATCAGCACCAACTCTGAATATGTGATCAATAATGACTTAGGGCGCATCCACACTTGTTATTATTAAGTCCTAGTTTGAGCCCAGTTTAGTCCAGATGTAGACTTGGTTGATTCTGTTTTAGTCCTGGTTTAGTCCAAGTCTAGTCCAGGTTTTGTTTATGGTTTAGTCCTGGTTGTTGATTTGGTCTATGTGCAAGTGTGAACCAACCTTTAGTGATCAAAAATGGCACGTTTTAGTTTATTTTTAGCATTTTTACTGAGAACTTACACCGCTTAATTTAAAACAATAAGCAATAAAAGGTAATGTGGTAAAAGTAATATGTTACATGTTAGCAGTTAATACCCTATAGAAATTAAATACCTGCTCTTTAAATACCATTATGCTCTTTCTATATTTTCCCAATAAATACAAATAAATAAAAATACAATACAAAATACAAACAAAAATATATATACATGCAAAAGAAAAAAAAAAAAACATATTGAGAATATTCTGCAAAATCTTCAAAAATGTGAAATAAGCACCTAAAACCTAAATGCAAAATCTAAACTACACTGAAATAAAACTATTTTCTGGATTCTAGGCATTATAACTGTCCTATATTCCTTTTTACAGTATATTTGACCTTTGCCCCAGCGTACAGAGGTCTGATAAATATTGAATGAGTGAATGTAAGAAAAGCATTGACCTGTGCCTCCATAGAGACCATAAGTGAGGAGCATATGTGCGGGACACAGGAGAGACCGGTCCCACAGGACAGAGTACAGGGGGGTAGTGGGGGGAGGGTTCTGGGGGGTAAGGGCTATGGGGAGCTATATGTTTAACCCCATTGTCTCATTGTCTGTCATTTCCACCTGTTGATTGTCAAAGAAAAATAATGTGTCAAAGAAAAATAATGTTTAAAAGCTCTATAAGCAACCACATATAAATATGACCTATTATTGGACAGTTTAGGTTTTGTGTTTAGATAAATAAATACATGTTAAAAAAAAAAAAAGAAAAAAAAGTATATGCGTTGTAAATTATGAAAATAAAAAAATATTAACAAAAATATACCATAAATAAATAACTACAACTATATTTGATATGCCAATATGTATATCAAAATAACTGATTTTTTTTTTTTTTAACATGAAGCTAACAACAAATAGCATACTAACATGCACTTCCTGATCATCACACAATAAAATATTTTATAATTAGATGCAAAAAGCACATAGCATTTAGTGCATTTGTGACATGTTTGGGTCAATTAAAACATTATTATTATTATTATTTTTTTTTTTAGTTCTCAACTTATGCTGAGCTGTACATTTGATTATCTTCATCTGGGCTGCATAGAATTTCTAATTTTCACCATTAAAATATGACATTGCTTTATGAGATCCCCTTTTTCTGTCTCCTCCCTTCCATCTGCTACAACCCCATCTCTCCCACCCATCACCACCCCTACACCTGTTTAACCCCTCCCACTCCCTATAGCCCCAGCCCTTTACTCCCCTTTAACAAACGCCGCTATGGAGGCATTGGGACTATTTACGTTATATAATGACCGTCATTAATTGGGAGTTGTCATGGATTTTGGAACACATTTGAGCGCGTGCAGAAACAAACCCCAAATTCCCACCCCACCACCCCCCTTCACACCCACTCGTACCATACAAACAAGCGTCGCCGCATTGATTTATGGGTAACATTAAAGGTGATCATGACGAGACGGACCCCCTCCTCTATTTGTGTTGCTGTGTATGGGACAAGCTGTGTGAAATATGGAGGAGCTGAATGTGCGGTGATATACGGCGCTTATGTAGAGTACGGCGAGATGTAGCACAGCAGATGGGTGTGCAGACCGGCTTTGGGTAAACACGAGTAATTGGCTAAACAGGCAGACGAAAGTGGGAATTGTAGAGCTTTTAGTAATAATAATAAGCTTTGATAGTCATGACTGTTTTCAAGCTGTGTGTTAGTATCTTCATGTAATCCTTCTGAATAGTTTGGCTTTCAACTCTTTAATTAAGTAGTGGTTCCTGTGGGATGGTATGCAGCCTGCAGTCTTTACTGGTTTAAAATCACAACTGAACCTGTGCTGCCAGTGCCTCAACCTGCAAGTAGAGGACACGTACAAGTTTATCTCATTCTCAGTATATGGACAGGCCTCATGTGAAAGCTCAGAACCTCCAGAAGTCACTCACTGAGCTCCAGAGGCTGCACTAGCACTAATTAATGATTGGCTGTAGGTGATGGGGTTTAGGTAGTGACCAATCAGAACAGAGAGCGTCCTTTTAGGTTTAAATTAACTAGATTTCAGCATTAAAACTGGCAACCCAATTGCAGAGACTCATGTGAGGCTCATTCTGCTTTCTGATTGGATATTTGTCTATTTGACATAAACAATTGTATTTATAATGTCAGTGATGTGAACATATCTACATCATATCTGACAGCACATAGGCCATGTTTACAGATTTGAACTAAACATCGTATCCATCTACTTTTACTTTCCTACACAACAAAGCAGTAATCGTCTTGTTAACTGCTGCTAATTTACCTTTTCAAAATGTTTCAACCCCCACAGTTGCTAGCAGAGGGCAGGAGGCACCTATGTATGGCTTTCAAATGGAAAGTGAAGAAGTGGCTAAATACAGCAATTTCCCATGATTTAAGGTTTGAAATCTAAATATAAAAATGTAAAAAGAGAAAAAATATATATTTAAAAAGTAATGTTACTTTCAATAAAACCAGATTAAGAAAAATTACATTCACAAACTCATATCTCCTCCTCCACACTCCAATGACATAGGTGTAAAGACAGTGCTAATTATATGTGTTGAATGGAATACCTCCATGAAGGAACCCTGAGGCAGTGCACCCTGACGCCTCTAGATTAGTTTGGCTTGTAATGCGATTCTCCTTGGTTCCTTCTCCTAAGACAGCGGTATCCTCGGAATGTGGGATGAAAATACATTACCTTCTTATTCACACATAAATGCATTGCACATGAAGGAGGGTGTTTTTTTATTGGTTTGGTTTGTCTTTGATAGGACATGGTATATGGCTGATTTGGGTCAAATTATGAGTTATACCTTTTCTTGTCTATGGAAAATCAGATACAAATCGATATTCAAACTAGCATCAAAACAAGATACTCATTTACAACTATTAAGTGTTGGAAATCACATTCTATTGTCTAAATAAAGTGGGTTTTTTTGTTTTGTTTTTTTGTAATTCTTGTGGTATCAGAATCGGTAGTGAGTTTTTGAGTCTATTTAGTATCAAAATTGAGTTTGAAATCTTGCACTAAATGTACCATACCTTATGATGGTGCTATCCTCTGCCAAATGGGATGGAAATAAAAAAAAAAAAAAAATCATGAGTTATTTCATAATAATAATAATAATAATAATAATAATAATAATAATTTTGTGTGAATTTAATATAAATTAACTAACACAAAAATAACTGAAGGAAAAAAAGTATTTGTTTTTTGTGTAATCTGAACCTATTTTAAACCCATGGAACACTGTATTGCATTATGATTTATTTCAAATGCCAGGAAGAACTGGGTGAACTATGCTTCACCAAATGTTCCACACAGATCTGGTTTGATTTTGGTTCTGTCTCTGTATATAATAAACCTTAGATTTGAAGTGAATGAGTTTGAAATAACAAGTTTGGTTCATATTTCTTTGACTTAAAATTCAATACTTTCTTTTGGTTCAGAGCTTTCATTATGTTCCTTAAAAGTCCCGGTTTAGTTCAGCTTCGGTCTTTGCTTAGATCTTTGCTACAGAACTGATTTGGAATTGAAAAAAACCCTGAATTGTTTCGGTTCGCTCAGCCATGGTTAGCTGCATGACGAACACAATTCCAAACCTCAGTGTGGAATTCCGGGTTCCCGCTGGGGCGTCCCTGTACCATCCAGTGCTCCATCATATGTCATGAATAAATGCATGTCAAACTGGAGAGGTGTACACGGACCCATCTCCCCCCTGCTCCAGAGGTCCAGCCAATCACAGGCCGCCTCCTCCTCCCTTCCTCTAGATCAAATTTATAGGTTCAATATGTGCAATGATGTCTTAGATTTGTCATACAATATCGGATTTGGAAATCTACTTCCTGCTGTATTCACTAAGCAGATGTCATCAGAAAAACACTAAAATTTCACCTATATGTCGACAAACCTGGTTAACCTATCCATTGATTTTCAGAAGGACTGTTCCCATAGGGATTAACAATTTAAAACCAACATATTATATATAAAGAACACACATTACGCATTCGTGTGGCTTTAATTCTCTCTTAAACATGATCTTGGTCACCTCTGCGTAAGTATTTCACATTTTCTAACTGTCTGCATTTGAAGCTCCCTCTGCTGTCCGCAACAGGAATGAACAATGTGAAACTGAACAGTTTAAGTCCTTAACTTCTGTAAATGCTGTGCTAATGCCATGTGTTTGTTATGAACACACTTAAACAGAATGAGCCAGGTGGTGGTTTATGGACTTAAAAACTGTGCACGAGAAGTCTGGAGTTTTATCTGTGACGCAGCAATCCAGGCAAAATGCAAACAGAGGAATTTTGAAGCTCAGATGAGACAACTTTGTATTATGGGTTAATAAAACAAGCGTGAATGAAACAAAATCTAACTCCAGGTATATTTTTGATGTGGGGAGAGTATAATGTGGTTAAAGGGTCAAAAAAGTCCATTTTGCGTAGTATGTGTTCTTTAAAAAGGAAAAAAAGTCCTCAAAATGTTGCATATAACCAGAAGCTGAAACCCAAGAATACTTAAAGTCCCATTTAATCTCCACTGAGTCTACTGATGCAGTAAAGATAAGATACAGATCAGATTACGCACCTGTAAATGAATAATGCATGATGGATACATTTAATCTCAGACTGTGGAACATTCCAGGTATAGCTGTAACAATCTCCATGGAGACAAGTAGCTGATAGAACCTCATCAGAAAAGTTATATGGTGAACACGGGAGTTTTAGAACGTAAAATATTCATCATTTTATCAAATCTTTAGAATTTGATTTTTTATATCTTCGCCAGTATTACCTTTTTGTTATCAAGTTCCTCATCCTCTTTTCAAAAATCCATTCTAAAATTCCCATTCCCACTTTAGGCCTGCAGTCTAAGCAGGAGAAGAACAGACTGACTTTACCGGCTGTTCATAATGAGCTCCACAGAGACAGCAATAATCAGATAGAGTACAGCAGAGTACAGCATCAAAGCTCTACTATGGAACATTCTTCACTTTGCTACCTCAGTGACATGAGGTCTCTAGGAACCAGGGCTATGGACAGGTCACCAAAGACTGAACTGGAATGGACTGAATGGATCTTTTAATGCTCTGCTAACGATCGCAGAGCCAAAAAACTTCCCTTGTTTTTCCTCACACAGATAGTATTGGATTTTCTTCTTTTTATTTTTATATGAAAGTTATATAACCCAAAGTACACAGTGTTTACTTTCAGCCCTGCATTGAGCTACTGTGAAAAAGACATTCGGAACAACTTACTAACAAGCACAGTTAAAATTGTCTGGGACTATCTTAAGGCATGTACATTTTCTATCAACATTGTGGTACTGTGACATAGGGGTTAGTACTCATGCCTCACAACAAGAGGGTCCTGGGCTGGATTCCTGAACCATGTGGGCATTTTTATGTACATTGTGTATATTGTACTCATGTCCGTATTCATGGGTTTCAGAGAAGTGAACATGTAGCATTGTTGCCATAGCGATTAACAGTTCAAAATAAAATGTTGTATTTTTTGAATGGTGAAAAGTTCCCAAAATAGCGCTTAAACTTGCCCTACTACTAAAGCATGCTTCTGGGAGATGTATCGCTAATCTCAAAACAGAAATCAGTGCATGAAAATGATTAAATTAATGTTGCATTAAAAATGAATTAGTCATTTTCAGAACTTTTTGCTCAGATGCCTCAAAAGTCTCATTGCGTTTGCGAGCTTGTGGGTTACAGTCCCATTTCGATTCAAACTGCATTTAAAGATGCAACTTTTCTGCTCATCTCCATGGAGATGTTATTACTTTGCCTAGAATGTTGATTAAGCTTGGTATTAAATCTGTATTGCTCAAAAATACCTTGAAAAACAGGGATTCTTACAAGGAGCAGGATCGCCTTTTCATAGATCTGACCTGTATATCAGCTTGGTGGCATCACTAGCTTGTTTCCATGCAGACAGTTTAATGCCATGCAGTGAAACATTCAAAGCAAAGTGATAACATTTCTCTCATTAATATTTATTTAAATCAAAAGTACTAAAAATACATTTAGTACTTTTTAAATGTTTGTTTAAAAATGAACAATTTCGTCCATTTCTGTCTGCAGATCTGCTTGAATTTACTTTTCCGTTCCATTTCCCCATACAACATTTCGTGCAATTTCACTACCTTCAATTTCACAAACCAAATTTCACAAAGTTACATTAGGAGGCATCAAACAAGCCTTACCAAACACATTTCATATTACATTAAAAAAAAAATCTCCAATTTCCAAACTTGAAGGTAGACTCTGCTGGTGCTGTGGTCTGATGTCTATTGAAAGGTATGTTTAATGCTATACCCTGAAACATCTAACGCAATAACATCTCCAAGGAGCGGAGCAGCTGAAAAATTAATTAAGCTACATCTCTTTGGTAAATCATGGGTTTTTTGAGTACAATTATTTTTCTTTAATACTTAAAAAAAAATCTTGGCTCTACTCCAAATTTTGATTGCAAATCCATTTGAATTTACTTTTCCGTTCCATTTACCCACACAACATTTCTCCCAATTTCACCCCCTACAATTTCACAACACAATTTTCAAAGTTACATTAGCAGTCATCGAACAAGACTTCCTAAAACACATTTCGTATTGCATTTTAAAAAATATCTCCAATTTCCAAAGTTGAGGGTAGACTCTGGTGCTTCTGTCTGATCTCTATTGAAAGGCAGTGAGCTGAGGAGCTGTTATTTATTCCTCAGTTCAGATTCGGATTAAGTTTCGGCTTGGTTGAGCAGAAACCGTAATGATCTCTCCTCTGTCTGCCCTTGAAATTATCTACTCATCGCTTACTCAAATTGATAGATGCACAGCACTTTTTTTCACTCTTTTTTCGCTTCTTCCTTTCCGGTTCGCTCCCTCCATTTACAGATTTGAATAAAAAGATTTAACACCTTGGACGATCTTGGCGGTCCGTTTCTTTGGGGTGGAAGGAGGAAGACTTTGGAATTAAAAGGTTATGCTAATTTCTGGAAGGTGATTTGTGCCATGTGATAATGTTCGCTCATAAAAAAACATACTTGGAGTTGCATTTTAATTCTTTTGGGGTTTGTTTGGTATTCTCGGGTGCCAACTTGCTGAGAGCTGAAAGGGCCAAGTCAATTAAATCTAAAATAATTTAAACGATATATTTTCTGTAAGGATTTAGTCAGCTCAGTTTTGGTTAAATGGAAGAAAGTAGACAGGATGTAGAGTTTTTTCTGCCATTTTTTTCTAACCTAGGCAGACTATACGTTTAATTTTGTAATAGAAAGCTGTAGAGGACTTGATTGGTCCTTGCTTCCTAGAGTGGGAGGTGTTACCAATTGGGCGGGGAAATGGAGGAGCAAGCTGATTGGAGCGTACAGAAAAACAGCAGTATGGAATAATAATAATAATAATACATTTTATTTATATAGCGCTTTTCAAGACACTTAAAGACACTTCACAATACATACAAGAATAAAATATCACAAAATTTACAACATAAAATCAACCATTAAAAGCAATTTTGAACAGGTGAGTTTTGAGTTCTTTTTTGAAGGTGGGGAGGTCAGAGCAGTCACGGAGGGGTTTAGGTAGTGAGTTCCAGAGGGTGGGGGCAGCGATGGAGAAGGCTCTGTCCCCCCAGGTTCGGAGCTTGGTCCTACAGGGCAGGGACAGGAGGTTGGAGCTGGAGGAGCGGAGGAGGCGAGACGGAGTGTGGTGGTGGAGCAGGTCTGTGAGGTAAGGAGGGGCCAGGTTGTGGAGAGCTTTGAATGTGATGAGAAGGATTTTAAAGTGGATGCGCTGAGGGATGGGAAGCCAGTGGAGCTTGTGGAGGACAGGAGTGATGTGTTCACATAAAATCCAGATACTCCAACAGGTATCAGTAAATAAATGTAAATAAAAAAAGTTGTGACCATAGACTTTATAAAGAAGTGGACTAAGTGAGTGTGACGTCACCCATAGTGTTCAGCTCCAGTCAAATGAAGCTCATCGATGCTAGAATTTATAGAGACGAATTTGAAGCAGAGTTCCATGTTTGGAATTCCGACTGCGAGTATCATAGCAAAGAGCCAATCTGCAGTGAAGCTGTTGAATATAACGCCCCTTCCCAGTTTAGCAACCCTGTCAATCAAACCTTTTGCTAACGCTAGTAAGAACGACCTCAGGGAAAGAAGGCGCCTGATTTGTCTGGTATTAATATTCATATCTTGAGTTATGGGCACAATAGCAAAATCATAAATACCAGGATCATGTAGAGCAGGTTAATACGAACATTGCAATACCAAAATGATCTGACAGCAGCAGTTACAGAGAGAAGAGTGACCGTTTTCTAATCTAAAGTGAATTGGAGCCGATGAAGCCAGAAGCTCATCCATAATCACTTCCTGTTTGGAACGCAGCAGCTAGCAGGTTAGCTATCTGTCCATTTATATATACAGTCTATGGTTGTGACTTTTTTTTTTTTTTCTCTCAAATTCCAACCAAATTAGTGTATAGCTCAAATAAATACTTTAAAAAAAATATGTATTGACTACTTTTTCTCCTTCAGTCCATTTCGTCATCCAGCTCCCATACACCACTCACTGTCTCCTTTGTTACCCGATGTCTAAACCTATCAGATAATCCCAAATCAAACTCTGAGATGAAATCACTAAATGATCAAAGTCGCTTTTTTTTTTTTTAGACTTTTCTTAATTTTGTCTCCCTCTCTCTGTTTTAATCCTCTCCCTTTGACGATCCCGCACAGCCGCCTTGAATCATTGAAATTGATGCATGGGGCTGGCGTTGTTACCAGCTCTGCCTTCTGTGATGTATGATGATGTATTATAGGGAATGAAGGCTCTGTTTACCCAACGTTTTGTGCAAGACCTAGCAACAAAAGCTAGCTCCTCAGAAATACATTTGGACGCATTTGATAGCACGCCAGACTTGACGTTTTGATTGACGACTGCAATTTCGAAAGTAAATATTATATAAGATTGGCACGTATCTGCTAAAGAGGGTTTGTTGGTCAGTAAAATGCTATCAGGAGGAGGAGGAGAAGCCCGTGTGGTGACAGGGAAGGCAGAGAATTATCGCAAGTGCACATAAAATATATAGTTAAGGTATATTTATGGTGACATCCTTTAATGTTGCTGTTGGTTTAACCTGTCAGGAGCAATGAGGCGCTGTAGTTGATAGGGGAGATAAAAGTACCTTGAGGAAACCCATGCAGACACAGCGAGAAGAATACGCAAAAAGGCATCAGGAGTTGAACCCGGGACTTGAGCAGTGATGCAGGATGATGATACTCAGATATGTGGTAATATAGGAAGTGCTCCACTGTGTTTTTAACATACACCTTCTTTTAGGATCAAGTTAAAAGGCAGATTTAAAACTACTGCTTCATGGCATGGAGGAGAGAATTTTGAGCTTTGGAGATGTAGACAGACTAATAATAAAGGATTGCTCAAATGTGTAAATGAAACAAAGCACTGTTTTTGAGGAAGTAACAACATTATAATATGGCTTAACGCTCACAAGAGTCAGTTTTGTGTAGTATGAGACCTTTTAAAGCTACGATCTTCTAGAGCTGAAATTACCCAAATGGTGTTTTCTTTTGTTCTAAGGAGAAGGAAAATAAATACACCAATATCAACCAGCATATATTGTGAGTTTCTTGGCAAAACTCAGCCCTGGACTCACACTAAACCCAGACATGATCAAAGATGATGCTCTCAAGTCACCTGCACATCTACATATACGAGTGACATAATTCTTTTCTCTTTTGCAAATTTTACTTTGACTTGGCCTCACTTTTTTAGTTCTAATGACCCAAGAGTGAAACATTTCTTCTGCATTTAACACAGTCCTTGAACCAGTGCCTCAAGGCAACCTGTCAGAAGCTGTGGGCCTGGGGACTACATCTCCATAACTTGGTCCAAGCTTTTGCTCTAGTACCGAGTGGGAACATTAGCCTACTATATTTATGCTTTTGGGTTGACGGAGGAAACGGGAATCGATTTAGAAACCTGCCTAATCTTGCATCTAATCTACGCTCTATTTAACTCCTTTATATACTATTTTTTTCAAAACCCATCACTTTATTTTAACCATCTTCACCTATTATGCACGTCAATTCAATGCCATTCAATTCGACATCTCCATCAGCCTATTCTCACACAGTCAGATCGCTCACAAACGCACAGTGATTAATGCTCCACTGCGGAACAATCCCTAAACACTGCCTAAGGATCATAAATGGCTCCTTTGTCTGTGCATATCCACTCATCTAATCTGGCCTGCACACGTGTAATCTTCAGTAAACGTCTTATCCTCCATCTTTCCCCTGTCTGTGCGCATCCGTCGCACCTGCCCCCAGACAGGCGCTTAGAGACGCGCCATTACCCCGCTCTCCGGTCGACTGGGCTCCAAGCAGGAAGGATGATGGCAGCTTTACGAGCATTTAAATGGGTTATTGTTGTTTACAGGGGGGAGATGTGAGAGTGGGCAGGGGCAGAGGTAAAAGTAGTGGCCATTGGAGGAGGCAGAGGACGGTAGTAAAAGTAATAGTAGTCATAGTCATAGCTGTAGTAATAGTAGTTGTTGCCCTTTGTACTTTTTCTGATAGAGGATTTGCGACTTGCTTGATGATTCTGTTGCTTTGCCTGAAAGGTTCGACAATATGGCTTTAAACATATCGATCCCTATGAAGACAACATGGCAGCCACCACCGTGAAGCCACCAGGCCAAGTAACAAGTCAGATCTGTGTTGAGGTGATCCTGGACATAGTAAGAATCTGTGTTTTTCAAGGTATTTTTGAGCAATAAAAACACCAGTAACTGAGTAAACATAAAGACGAACAGGTTTTATGCCATGCCATAGGAAACTGCAGGCAAACAAATAGCATCTTCTTGGAGACCAGATGGCGGCAAGTTACATAATGCACTTTTAAAGCAAACCTATTGTGCAAAATGTACTTTTCAAAGTGTTTAACCATGTTGTAGTTGTTTTTAATTGTTGTTTACCATTTCAGTTGTATTTGGAGTGATTTGTGTATGTTTCTGTACATACTTCCTTCTCCAAATGTATTTTCTTGTAATGACATTTATGGCGACATCTGCTTCCCTTGGCCTTTGCAAATTTTCTAATGCAGAAATCAGTGAATTTGTTTCTTTTCTGTGTGAGTGACTTACACTTTAGATGAATATTTTGATTTAAAATGTGTAAATTACCACATAATCCTCCACAGGTGTCATATATTATAATTATATAGCAGACACAAGCTCAATATAATAATGCTAATGGTGTAAGTTATCACAGTTTTCTTGCTTTTTTTTCTTTTATGCATAATTAAAACAGTACTGCAGCAGATAAGCAAAATACAAGTTGAGTAGTTACAGTGGTGTTTCTACTTCGGAGGCAATAATGGTGGTTCAGTGGTGTTATAGATCTCACCCCTCACAGCAGAAAGATCTTAGGTTCTATTTCCGGATTTGGTGCGGTCTTTCTGTGTAGAGTTTGCATGTTTCTTGTGTCTGGATGAGCTTCAGGGCGCTCCAGTTTCCCCCATCAACACAAAAAATACACCATTAGTAAACTTCTCCAGCTAAGGTAGAACTGACCAAGACTAGCTAGATCTGGTGATGGGTCCCTGAGCACTAGACAAGAAAATGTATCTTAAAAACTAGCTTAATTTCACATTACACATATATCTCAGTCTCTTGGCTGGCCTGGGAACGCCTTGGGGTCCCAACAGAGGAGCTGGAGGGCGTGTCTGGGGTGAGGGAAGTCTGGGAATCCCTGCTTAGACTGCTGCCCCCGCGACCCGACCCCAGATAAGCAGAAGAAAATGGATGGATGGACATATATCTCATTTTTAGTTATTATGCCAGGACTATTACTTAGTGTGTATCCCTCATCCATTGTTTCAAAAAAGTGGTTTAAAAAAGCCTTCAAAATCAAAATACAAGAAAAAACGACTTTCCCTTAAAACATTCAATCAACACTGCCCTTAATCTAGCAACAGCATTACAACTTCTGCAACTCTGATTGAGAACATTTAAGCATAATTAGCCAACACATAAAATTAAAGCTGCTAATTACCTCGAATCCCGAAGTCTTTAGCCAAGCTCCAATCTGATATAAGAACTCCTTTGTCTTTCACCGTGACTTACAGTAGTGTCAGTCCCGACTCTATTCTCCAATCAATACCTTATTACCAGGCTTCATCAGCTACTGTATCAATATCGCAGTGCCAGTCTGATGCCCGCGAAGGTGCCAATACTCACTCCGCCGCACAGAACCATTCACTATACTGTCTTCTCCAGTGACAGTGACAAACTCCAAATCTTTAAGTCTGTATCGATCACCTCCTTGCGTGCACTTATCTTCCATTGACAGCTATGGCCTCCAATGCACTTGGGTAGACGGAGTGTGTATTTTTGGGGTAAAGGAGAAATGGTGGAGATATTTCGAGGCACAAGATGAAGTCGTGAAGTTTTATCCTGTTTCGCTGCCATTCTAATGTATGACAACGTAGAACTGACAACCGTGGATTAAGTATATTTACAAGGTCTTTCGTTTTTACAAGATTTTGAGTTAAAACAACATTTTCTCATTAAAACTTAATCATTACAGGTTAAATGACTTCAGGTTAATGATTTCACTGCTTTGTGACAGAAGATTAGAGAGCACAGGTGAGCCATATGAGAGGGGACAGGTTTGGACTTCTACCTTAAATACCTGCTGACTACTGCATCTATGCTTCAAATCTGAGCTGATTTACTTATTCATAAATCAAATGTGTTCTGATGTCAAAGTTGCATTTTGCTATTTTGTCAATACCAATCAACACTCACGCTAAATCCAAACGTGATCACTGAAGATGCTCTCAAGTCACGTGCACATCTACGTCTACGTTTATGAGTGACATCATTTTCTTCTCTTACGCAACTTTGATTTGGCCTCACTTTTTAGTTATAATGACTCAGAAGGGAAACATTTCTGCATTTAACACAGCTTTTCAACCAAAGCCTCAAGGCAACCTGTCAGGAGCAGTGGGCCTGGGGACTCCATCGCTATATCTTGGTCCAAGCTCTTGCTCACATTAGAGGTTATATCCAAAGCACTGAATAGGGGCCAATCACTTCAAGCTGGTCCCAGTGGGCGATCTGAATAATTTGTAGCAAAGCAGGAGAAGATCAGACAAGCCAAACTGCTTATCATTTTGCTTATGCATAATGACAGGACAGGCTACAGCCCTATTTAGCTTTTTACAAAATAGTATCACTTTTGTATTCTAAATGGCGCCTATAAAGAAGTTATGCATAGTTATTTCAAAGCTACGGACACATACTATTTTTTTTTCTCACTTTCTAAGTCACAGACTAAACTTTTCCTGTTTTGGGTCAATTAGGATTACCAAAACTATTTGTATTTGCGAAATGCCAGAATAACGAGAGAAGGATTTATTAGATATTTTTTTTCTTTTACTTAAATTCAGAAGCTTACATACATTCCATTAGTGTTTGGTACCATTGCCTTTAAACTGTAGGTTTGGGTCAAACTTTTTGGTTATCTTTCCATAAGCTTTTCACAATAGTTGGCAGGAATTTTGACCCATTCCTCCTGACAAAACTGTTGTAACTGAGCCAAGTTTTAGGCCGCCTCGCTCACACATACTGTTTTAAGCGTACATTAGTAATAGCAAGAGATAGTTACATATGTCTGAAATGGTTTGCCAAATAATTTAGCTAAAAATCATGAAATACATATAAAAATTTCTTCAAAAGCTACGGCTATAGAAATTCTCTTTTTACTATATGGTCCATGTATTTTCAGCTCTGATAAATCCCTTCGCTTTATCACTTAGCGGCATTGCTGTTAATACTGAGCTCTGCGTGGCACACATCATGATGAATGGGCACAATAAAAAACCATTGATGGCTTTATGAAATGTAAACACTCAGCAGAATTGCCCAGTCCATTCAGTCCAATCACGTGCATTGAATTCCTTTCACAGATCTCTCCCCATAGAAACATTCTTCTCTTTATCATCCCTGTGGAAATCAAGGTCTCTGTTACTATTATAGTATACAGCCAATTTATATTTCACTCCCTCACTCTTCCACTGTTCTCATTTGACTCATAGGGATTTGAGACATTCTTTTAACCATATATCCCACTCTGATCCAGGAGTAAACCAGGTCTAAGCCAAGTATGTATCAGGTCTGTGGCAGGACTACACCAGGACTCAACATGTGAGACAGAGTCATCAAACCAATTATGAAATACTGCACGGGGGCTAAATCATGTCTAAATCATGTCTAAACCATTTCTAATTCATGTCTAATTCATGTCTAATTCATGTCTAAATCATGTCTAAACCATGTCTAAATCATGTCTAAACCATGTCTAATACTACTGTCGATACTACGTCCAATCCATCCATACAACTACTACTACCGCTACCACTACTACCATTACTACTGTTATTACTACCACAACTACTACCATTACTATTACTACCATCATTACTACTACTTCTACTACTATCACTACTACAACTACCACCAATATTATCATTACTACTACTACTTCTACTAGTACCACTACTACTACTGCTGCTACTACTATCACTACTACCACCACTACTACCATTACTACTGTTACTACTGCTACAACTTCTACTACAATTATCACTACTACCATTACTACTACTACTACCACCACCACCACTACTACTACTTCAACTACTACTACCACCACCACCACCACTACTACTGCTTCAATTACTACTACCACCACTACCTTTACTACTACTACTTCCTCTACTACTACCACTACTACCACCACTACCACTACTACCATTACTACTACTACCATTACTATCATTACTACAACTACTACTACTACTATCATTACTACCACTACTACTATACAACTGTCACATGTGAACCTATCATCCTGTATTCCCCGTGTTTTCCATACACCTCCCGTGTTTACTCAGTACTGTATATATTTCCAGTGCATTGTTACCTGTTCTTACATACCGTCCATGTTTACAATGTGCAACCTCGTGTAACTGCATTCTATTTCTCATTCCACACATCTATTTTCCCACTGCTCCTGTCATGCACTGGCAACGAACTCATCCAAGCGGAGAAATTTACCATCCTCGACTGGCCCTAAACCTGTCTAAACCGGATTTACTCCTCTGCCGTCGTGTCACTCATTAAAATGTAAAAGTTTGGAAAGTTACAAATGACGTTCAGCCATTTAAATGTTTTATTTATACATTATTTTTTTCTTCTTCAGCTTCATCTCGTCATACCAAGCAACCTGTACAACCCAATATATATATATATATATATATATATATATATATATATATATATATATATATATACACACCCTCTACTTTCAAATACTTTTAATGAACACATATGATGCATTCTTGTGATGTCATGAAGTGGCAGTTTTCAACTTAACAGCTTTTACCTTTATTTCAGTAGAGGCTGACACTTTTAGGGTATTGGGGGAGTGTTTTCTGAAAGAATAACTCATGTGTGTTAAACATTTGTGAATTAAACAAACCAAAACAGTATGTTTTTAATGAGGCACCAATATTAAAACATAGATTACAAAGTGTAGTGTAATATGGACCTGGAGGACTAAAGAGTGATGGAGGAGGGGGGATCCAAAAGATTCCCATCAACGAGCCGAGAATCTCATCACATGTTTGTGGTAACATCCTGACTGAAGTGTTCGATTTCAAGCTTCGGCTTTGAGCAACAAAATAAATCCACAAAATTCATGAGAAAAATCAAGAAATTGATTTGTGTTATTATTATTATTTATTGTTTTTAATCAATATTCTTGCATTTAATTAACACATGTAAAATACTTTTACTTTTTACTCTTAAATACATTTTTAAATGTGTACATTAATGCTTTTACTTTAGATTTGTTCATGTGATATTTTTACTTGAGTAGCTTTTGAGTAGCTACTACTTCTACTACCACCACTACTACCATTACTGCTACTACTACCACCACTACTACCATTACTACTACTACTTCTACTACCACCACTACCTCTACTACTACTACCACCACTACCACTACTACCATTACTGCTACTACTTCTACTACTACCACCACTACCTCTACTACTACTACTACTACCACCATCACTACCAGTACTACTTCTACTATTACTACTACCACTACTACTACTACTACTACTACTACTACTACTTTTTACCTTTCTATCTGTACTTTTACTTAATTAGCATAACTGAGTACTTCATCCACCACAGAGCATATTATGGCTGAATTCTTAAAAAGATAAATTTAGCTTAATACGTGTCTGAATTTTCCCACAATTTCCTCTCTTCCTCCTCTATTTTCTCGGTGGAGTTAAGTTGTGATGTGAAACGTGATTGTGAAATGGAAAGAGACAGGTTATTCTTTGGGTATAAGGGAGTGAGTGCACTGGGAGAGTTTGCCTATAGCTGTCTCCGACTCAAATCCCCACCTGAAGATTTTGACAGTTCTGACACTTTAATTTCCGTCTGCAGACAAAAAACCAGGTGCTTTTAAAAATGCTGCAGAAAGGAGAGGACCGACGTGTCATAAAACATCTGGAATTAGGGCAAGGTAGTATATATTCAGTGTTTATCGCAATATTTAATTTGGTAAGTGCAGTGCTGATATTTGGGGGGAGAAAAGAGAAGATTAACCCCACTGTTGTTGTTAAATGCAAAAATAAGACATGATGAGATTCTTGCTTTAAACCAGCAAGAAAAACAAAACATAATAATCTCTTTTAATGCATTATTCACTTTTTTCTATGACATTTTGCTTTTTTTTTACTGTTGCCCTCCTGTTGTTAAGAGCCATGCTGATTTTTACAACATGGGTCATTGTTGCTGGACTGTGATAGCAACAGTACCTCAGTTGATAGAATATATGCTCAGTAATCCATTGGTTGCCGGTTCAAATCCCAACATAAACATCCCAAAACATCATTGGTCATCAATGTGATATTTTCGCTGGCCCAAACCTCATTTTCATAGACTAAAACTATGACTAAAAGTAGCGTTTTTGTTGAATCATTAAACATAAGTGAATGAAAGGAACAAGATTATTACTAAAATTACATCCATTTTGTTTTCCCTGCAGTTGTTTGCTCCTCATTTATTTTCTTCCATTGTTGTGTCCAGATTTGGAAAGCAACGGAAGGAGGATCGTCCCGCCGACAAGATGGAGCGAAAGGGTTCAAATAAATCCAAGGCAGAGGAGAGCCGGCAGCCTTCTGAAGACGAAACCCTACGGATGAAGATGGAACAGGAGAGGTGAGTGCTGTGGTACAGTGTTGGCTCTGCTCACTAAAAGACTACTACTACCACTACTACTACTACTATTACTATTAGCTTCTGAAGACAAGACCTTATGGATAAAACTGGAATAGGAGAGTTGAAGACTATACAGCAACTTTGGCTCTTCTTGCTAAAATCCCCAACTACTACCTACTACTACTGTTGCTGTTGCTGCTGCTGCTGCTGCTGCTACTACTACTACTACTACTACTACTACTACTACTACTACTAACTTCTGAAGATGAAACACTACGGATAAAACTGGAATAGGAGAGTTGAGGACTCTACAACAACCTTGGCTCTGCCCGCAAAAATCCCTAATCACTACCTACTACTACTACTTCTGCTACTACTGTTAATACTACTACTACTATTGCAACTACTACTACTACTAACTTCTGAAGACAAGACCTTACAGATAAAACTGGAATAGGAGAGTTGAGGGATCCACAAGAACCTTGGCTCTGCTCGCTAAAAGCCTTAACTACTGCTACTGCTACTACTACTACTACTACTACTACTACTACCATTATCTTCCGAAGACGAGACCTCACAGACGAAGCAGGAACAGCAGAGGCGAGTGCTCCTGAACAACCTTGCCTCTGTTCGCTAAAAGCCAACCATTACCTCCTGGCTGCTAAAAACGCTACGCTACCGACGGGAAAATTAGCAAAGTATCCAATTAACAAAATGGCGGAGCGAGGCTGAATTCTGGGAACGCACTCAGATGCCAATGTGGGAAACATCCTTTTTTCCCCTTTGCGATGGGTACATTAAATAGATCGTTTATGGATTGTTGTTGGAAGGGTTGACCTCTTAATGGCGTTTGTAGGCCCCAGTGGAGATGGCATGATTGAGTGGTGCTTATTATAATAGGTGTAGTGAAATCAATGTGGCCTTCTCCAGCAGTACGCCGTGTTGTTAATCGCTCAAGAATACACTCCGCTTCTTTATAGCGCTCTAAGGTGAGGTCAGTGGACAGACTATAAAACTATGTTGCCGTACCTGACTCTATATTTCCTTTTAGGTGAACCTGGAGGTAGAACTTCTTCGTAACATAAGCACTTTTTTCATCGTTGTTGTTGTTGGTACAGTGCTGTAACTAGTGATTTGTATAAACACAGTCACTCACATTGATACTGTTTCCTTAACATTGACCTGGACAGTTCAATAAAAGTACAATTCACGTGATGTATTTGGTTTTTTCAACAGTTTATGTAACTTTTCTTGCAGAGGGCCTAACATTTGCTTGTCTCTACGGTTTTGAATTGACTTAAATTTTAGTCTTTCATTTATTTTGCTTTGTAGACAGTGAATAAATGTAAGATGCCAGGCAAAAGCAAAGTACTAGCATTTTCAGGGAGACTAGCAAGCCACCAGAAAAACTACACAGTGCACCTTTAATATTTGAATGATTGTTTATGTTTAATATTTATGTTCCATTCATTCTACTCTATTGGTGTTGTTTTTGTAAAGACAATTGTAGCCATTTTATTTGGTCACAGTGACAATGGTCAACCTACAGTACAACCATATGATTTGTTCTTCAAAATCGCATATCTCCTTTTGTTGTGTCGTTGCGCATAACCATAAACTGTATAAAGATGTGGACTAAGGGAGTGTGACGTCACCTTTAGCGTTCGGCTCTAGCCAAATGAAGCTCATCGAGGCTAGCGGCGGTTACAAGGGCGAATTTGGAGTGAACTCGGCTCTGATCGCGAGTATCATAGCAACCAAAGAGCCAATCCGGAGCGAGGTTGTTGAAGGTAACGCCCCTTCCTGCTTGCACCTCTGGTCAATCAAATCTCTTGCTAACGTTGGAGAGTGTGACTTCAGGGGAAAGAAAGTGTTCGATTTGTCTGTGGTTAACGTTCATATCTTGATTTACAGACAAAATAGTGAAATAAAAATAGCAGGATCTTGTAGAGCAGATTAATACGAACATTTGGGTTTTGTGGGCTTTAGAGAGGTCACAGACACAATTTTGTTTCCATGTCTCAAAGCAGATTTCCAGTCAAATCTTCTTCCAGAATCATTCCACCCTTAATAACTCTTAAATTGCCTGTTTGCTTTAGTGGACACCTCACTATTACCTCTCTTAAATACCTGACAGCAAATCACCATTGACCCCTGTGTAACTCTATGGAGACTGTATTGATGCCATAGCAAACAGCAGACATCTTCCTCCCCCCATTGTTTCTAAATGAACTCTGTGATCAGAGTGAAGCTCGTAATGACGCCTAATTGAATCCAAACAATAGGCCTTGATAGCGCTCCCTCTTCCCGTTAGCTAGCTAGCAAACAAAAACAACAAAAAAAAGAGACATTGACAAAGACCTTTTTTGCTAGCTGAATAGAACATCTGGAAGGCTTGCTGAAAGAACGCTAGCACATTTTCGTTTTTTGGGGGGGGTTTGGTTGTGACTAGCAAGGTGGCAGCCAGAAGGTCTCCCCTGGCTCTGGGCCCGACACGCTTTCCCCGGTCGAACCCCAGGGACCAGCCAACCTGGCTCTCCATCCAAGCCCGCGCCTCCTGAACAGGGCTAAGCAGCAGAATGAGTGTGAACAATGTACAGGACATGCCCTCACTGCACGCTCCCTCCCACAGACACAAGGAAATGAATGTTGGCGCTAATATTTTTTCTCTCGCCTACTTTTTTATGCTAGGCTATGTACAGAGGTGTGTAAGAGAGAGAGAAAAAAATAGCACCGTTATTTCAAAATAATATTACTTTTCTGGTAGAGGGTCTACCACCTACTTGTGTCCATGAAGCTGTTGATAATACTTTGCCTTTAATGTTCCAAAATATGACATTAAACATATCCATCTAGCATTTATTCATCATGAGCGTTTCTGTTTCTCAAAAATACAATGGTTTCTTCTGTAAACAGGGCTGCCTCTCCACAGATCTGAATTGTAATGTCGCATAGAGCTGTCTCGGTTGTGATCGATAGGTTTAATCTAAACTGTAGAGCGTTCTAGACTTAACAGTAACATTTCCATGGAAACAAGCAGGTAGGACAAGGAGGACCCTCCACTAAAAATGTTACGCAGTGCACCTATAAAAGCCATGTATTTGAGAAAAAAACTCTTTCCGAAGTGCACATATATTGAATCAGCAGCTCTTGAGGGAAAAATATGTCCATTGCTTTTTGTCTGCATCCAATTAGAAAGCATTTTATTGTCTGTTAATCAGCAAGTGTGTGGTTAGTATGCTAGTTTTTAGCTTTACCATCATGACAAAACTCCACACTGCTCTGAGACAAATTCTTATAAACTCATTACGAGGAATAATTAGGATGCTCAGGAGGCATAAGGTAACTTTGGTGACATGTTTTAATGCCGTAAATATCAGGTACAGCATCTTTAAATACTAAAAAGTAGCGGTGCAAAAAATAGATACAAAAATTTGAAAATGAAATCATATCTGAAGAAGCAGTGCATACCTTCAAATCATTTCATACTGTCAACATAAAGCTTTTGTCACTTGTAGACTTACTTACAGTGGGAAGAGTAACTAGTAACTCGAATAAGACTACTGTCACTGTCAAATATATTACTCAAGTAGGAGTAAAAGTATGGGGTCTGAAAACTACTCAGAGCAGTACAATTTTCTTAAAAACTTAGTCAAGTACTTGAGAAAATGTAACTGAGTACTAATAATAATTCATAAAGACAAGCAAATGGCCCCACCAAGTCAAGGTATATGTCAGATCTGTGGAGATGGTAACCCCGTTCAAAAAAAGAACGCATGTATTCAAAAGTATTTCTTGACACTATAAAACCACTAGATAAACAGGTTTAATGCCGTACTGCGAAGCATTTCAGGCAAAGCAATGACATATCGATGGAGACGAGCAGTTGGCCGTGGGGTTACAATAAAAAACAAAAAATCGAAAATCAACTTAATTCAATATCAATCTAATTTTTTTCCAACTTGTTGCACTCAGGCTTTCCGGGATTATTCCTTTGCTAATATCTAAAAAGAAATCCTATGTGGAATGCCTGTACACATAGTCATAAACCACAACGCCATGACAACCTGCCGATATTCAAACCTCCATGAGTTCACGAGATCGACAGCTCAGAAACCCATTACTCCTTGTATTTTTAGTCGTAATACACTCCAGGCTCGCTATATTTGACTGCCAGCCTTCTTGATTTACGGCATACACCATTTTAGTGCGCATTTATGAAATTATGGATCGGGCCGTAACAGGTTTCCAACGCTGGCTCTCCTCATTGCCTAACTACATGGGCCGCAGCCAAGTTCTCTGACATTAGCGATCGTTAATCCAAGCAGACGGTTTTGACAGGGGCTTTTAGCGATTCAAAATAGGAGTCAGCGAAAAGGTGAGACGAACTAATTCACAAAACGGTGCCCTTCCTTAGCCCGCAACGGTTGGATATTTAAAAGGGGTGACCTTGATGGAGATTGGGGCGATTTATAGCGTGCCCCGGGACGTTCCGAAGATGAGGGGACCAATTTGTTTAAAGTAAAAATGTCCGGTCTAATTGATAGTTTGTCGGCTGGTATTGATTCTTCTGGGTTGTTATGCAGAGGGGAGTCTGTAAAGTTGGACTTCATTAGCTTGGTGTATTGCAAGGTGTCCAATATAGTATTTGCTCTGCCAAAGTATTACGTACCTGTATGCAGAGGCAGGTAGTACTCAATTACATTTACTACACTTGAGTAAGTAAAAGAAAAATATAAAATTTGTCAACTGGGCAAAAAATTGTAGGAGTGAAGATGTTTCGCTGCTCGTCGTCTTCAGTTCTGGTCAGGTTACTGCTGGACACTTCCTTATATCTGTCTGAAGGGAGGAGCTAACTACACTGAAACTACAAACACCTATTGTTTAGTTTCTGTTTGTAGGCTAGGTCTTTTAAGTTTCACTAAGTGTGCACTGTGCCTGAGTCCTACTTAGCATAATCATTCAAGCCCTTACGAGTGATTTCATACCTATTAGCATCCTGGGTAGCCCTATTGTTTTCTTTGTTTTGTTTTGGGTCTGAGGATGGAGTTATAAATGGGAGATAGATGATGTCTGAGGCCCCCATTCCTGTTCAAGGTAGGATTGTCGTATCTAACAAGAATAGCTTCTTTAACTCCCCTCTCATAACATTTCTTTTATTTGGCTAAGATCTGAACCTCACCATCTTCAAAGGAGTGGATAGTGGTTTTGAGATGGAGATGCACAGCAGACTGGGGTCCCGAGGAGCTCTTGCGACGATGTTTGTACATTTTCTTATGGAGTAGCTGTTTAGTTTCTCCAATGTAACGCTCACTGCATTCATTTGATTCACTACACTAAATGGATTAGACCACATTACTTGGGGTACTTTTACCAAATATTTTCTTGTGTAACTTCTTGGACCACTATTTTGTATTTCTTGAGTAATAATATTTTTTAAGTACCATCGTATTTGAGTGTAATTTTTGGCTATTCCCCCTCTGCCTGAGTGGACATGTTGACAGCTACAGTAGTTTAGCTCGTTTCACAGGTTGTATAGAGTAAAGTAGCGCTTGCATTTCAACAGAAGAATCAAGGCCATTGAGTTGTTTATCTGAATTCTTGTATTAGTGGTTGATGGTTTTGTTTTATTTCCTCAGTAAAAGGTATATCGACTGGCTAGAACTCGGAAATACAAGCAGATCAGGCTCAGTTCTCTACACTGAGCTCAGAGAATGCCTCAGAGAGTAGACTTTAAAGAGTATGTAGCCTGCAACCTTACTCTTCAGAAAATGGATTACAGTCACAACTGAACCTGGGTGGCCTTAACCTGCAGATCAAGGACACATACAAGTTTTTTCTCATTCTCAGTTTATGAACAGGTCGTGCCTCGTGAAAGCTCAGAACCTCCAGGATTTATTGGCTGCAGGTGCTGGGGTTTAGGTAGTGACGATTCAGATCAATAACTAGTATGACACTGATTTGAACATCTGGAGACGTATAGATAGATCAAGTTTATAACATTTTAACAGCCGCACTTGTCTGTCTACTGCAGGGCTCTGGGTTGTGGTTACAGAACTATTACAACTATGGGCATCAATATATTTTTATAGTTATAATTTTAGTTATAATTCTGATAAAACGGTCACATTTTTATATAGTGTTTTTCCATCTTCAAGGCAATCAAAGCGCTTTACATCAAGGAACCACTCACTCATTCACACACCAGTGTACATAGGGAGAGGAGGGTTAAGTGTCTTGCCCAAGAACACAATGATAGCAGTGATCTGTGGGAGCTGGAATAACACCACCAACCTCTGAGTCAGTGGATCTCACCGCTCAACCAAAGATGTTTATGTCGAGAGCGGGATTTGAACCGCCAACCTTCGGATCAGCTGACAAACGCTCTACCAACTCAGCTACTGTTGCATCATTATAGTTTCATTTTTCTCGCCTTTTTATAAAATATTGTCTAATTTATTAATCTGAATTACAATAAATTCCAAACTGTTCTTCATTGCAGAATTGAAAGACTGCTACCCAAAACCTCAAATGCAAACTTCACACTTACAAACCGAATTTGGCCTCTTTCCCCATTTACCCTATTTCCTGTGGCACTCTTATCTGATTGGCCGACACACACATGAGCTTGCCACTGATTGGACCATTGGACACTGTCTCTTGCCAGCTCGTCTCTGGCTCGGTCCCACATTGAGCGCACAGCCAGAGGGTTTCAGACAGAGCAGTGAACGTGAAGTCTTATCTCTCCACTCCCTCCACCACACCAGATTCTACCCAACCACAGAGCATGGCTGCGGCACAAAAGCTAACCTGACAATGGTCTTTCCTCCCTTTCACTGTATATTCCACATGTCTTTCTGAAGTGATAATAATGTCCATTCTGTCTTATCGAGTTGGCTCCAGTTGGCTTCTAATCACTGGCTATAGCACTGGCGCTTTTACCCCCTGTTGTTCCCCAAACTAGAGAAGAGCAAAAAATGAAATAAAAGTGCATTGCTCCTGGATTTCTGGGTATTCTGGTGAGGTTTTTGGTTTTTGTCTGTGTTTTTGGTAGTGGTTGAATGTAAAAGAAGCAGGCGTGAATGTAGCGAGTGGCAGTTAGCATAGTGGGATTTGCACAGTAATGGTATTTGTAATTATTGCAAGTGATTTTACAGGAGAATGTTTGGAAGATTTCATATGTTTGTGTTAAAAAAAAGTACAATTTCATATTAATATCGTTTTGCAGGATCTTATTGACTAAACACAATGGATACCAGCGATTTGTATAAATTGACATAAAATACATTATTATCATGTTTTCTGTGTTATCCTTTAGTCGTCCAGGTCTGATCCATAGCAAAAGACGAAATTTAAATCGTTGTAGGAGTGTAGACGTTTTGCTTCTCATCCAAGCCGCTTCTTCAGTTCTTTATTTACGGTCCCTTCCCTACCCAGACATTGCAGATACTCTTTTTTTTCTTGTTTGGTGATTTATTCGTTCAATTGTCTTGCCCATGAACACAACATTAAGATGCATTAATGAGATCACAGCTATTGAACCACTCTTAAGTTTGTAGATGAACATCTTAAAGCCCCAATGTGTAACTTTGTAGCCAAAAAAGGTAGACTAAAATGATCAAAGTTGTTTTGTTTTTTTTGTAAATATTGCATTTTATTGTCTGTGCACTTCCTCAGTCGTCCGCGTATGATCCATAGTAAAAGAAAAATTCAAATCTGTCAACTGGACAAAAAGTTGTAGGAGTTAAGACGTTTCGCTGCTTGTCCAAGTTCTGGTTTGGGTCAGTTCTGGTCAGATTACCGGTGAACACTGCCTTATATCTGTCTGAAGGGAGGAGCTAACTACACTGAAACTAACACATCTGTTGTTTACAGTTTGTTTGTTAGCTTGGTAAAACTGAAGAAGCGGCTTGGATGAGCAGCGAAACATCTTCAACTTTTTGTCCAGTTGACAGATTTGAAATGTTCTTTTACTATAAGTTGTATTTTATGGCACATTCATTCTTACTATGAGTGGGTTTGCCTCTGCAGAAACCTGAATGTTGCTAGTTTCCATGGAAATGTGTTAATTTGGCTATAATCTTCCACAACATGACATAATACTTATCTATCTCCATGGACATTGTTCTAAAGTATGGTTTGGAATCATGTTTGTGAAGTGCCACCACCAGAAAGTTACACAGTGTTGCTTTAACTAAGTGCAGTTGTAAATTTTCATAGTTACATGCCAGCTCACAGTGTATTGGACAATAGTATCTAACAACTAGGCTCTTGTGGGTGTAAATAAAGTTTTACAGCACACTAATGTAAAACTGGACATTTATTTTTACAGTATTTTTTGTTACATTTTACCAGAATTTGTTTGCTCACTAATCAATGCTCCAACCATCCCCTACTCCCACTAAATCACACGCTGAAAATGAGCAATCTAGCCATGGTCGATCTTTATCTTTGTGTTTTTGTAACCGCGATTACAGCCTCGCCGTTATCACCGCCACGCCCAGGCCATCCCATTATCCCCCCCGCTCTATCGCACTCATTTGCATACAGGCTTCAAAACGCTGCCTTCGACCGACTGATTAGGAAGTCTGATTGCATTCGTAATTATATTGATACCTACAGCAAGTTAACACCATTATTAACACCGCGAATTAACACCAGCCAACGTGCACAATTATCTGGCTGATTGCATTATGCGGTTAGGGGCCGGGTGCGAGTCACGGGGAGTCACCCAGATGGAAAATTTGAGCTGTTCCAGGCAGCTGTGTGCAACTCATTTACACTTTGATTACAGGAGCGATTGTGAAAAAGTGCACTGTTGAATGTAAATGACTATAAGGAACTTAAGCAGTGTAGTGTAGTTGAACTGATAAACTTTGGCCTACTTGCCCTTGTATTATTTGGTACTAGATTAGAAAAAAGATATATAAAAAAAGGAATAAATCAATTAAAAAACTGAAAAAAAATGTAGAAAAGTCTTTAACTGGTGTTGTGGTATTTAAAAAGTACAGTGACACGACGCAACTTTTCTGGTGTTGGGCCCACTACCTGATCGTCTCCATGGAGATGTTATCACTTTGCTTGGAATGTTCCTCGAATGTTCTGCAATAAACTTATCTATCTCCATGGAGACAAGCAGCAGACAAGCATCACCAGGCGAAAGTATAAATCAATAAAAAAATATAACTAATTTAGAAAAGCCTTTGATTTGAGTTTTGGTATTTAAAAAGTACAGCGGCACTACGCAACTTTTCTGGTGTTCGGCCCACTATCTGATCGTCTTCACTGAGACGTTATCGCTTTGCTAGGAATGTTTCGCAATAACCTTATCTATCTCCATGGAGACAAGCAGCAGACAAGCATAACCGGGCAAAAGTAATAAATCAATTAAAAAACAGAACAAATTTAGAAAAGCCTTTGATTGGTATTTTGGTATTTAAAAAGTACAGCGGCACTACGCAACTTTTCTGATGTTGGGCCCACTACCTGTTCGTCTCCACGGAGATGTTATCACTTCGTTTGGAATGTTCCTCGAATGTTCCGTAATAATCTTATCTATTGCCATGGAGACAAGCAGCAGACAAGCATCGCCAGGTGAAGTTAGAGGTCAGATCTGTGGAGACTCAGACTCTGAAACACCTACATTCTTACTGAGTGTGCACAAAGTATTTTTTCAGCATTAAATACACTTGTAATTGAATCAGTACAAGAAGGTAAATGCTATACTATGGAACATTTCAGGGAATAGCAATAAAATCTCCGTGGAGGGAAACGGGTGATGCCACAAACAAGAAAAGATACATATGCATCTTTTAACGCGGCTTTTAATACTTCCTGCATGCTAATTTTATTTAGTAAACACAGTATAAAATTTCACAACTCTTAAAATCCCTAAATCATGCTTTAGGAACACCTGGTCCACTGTGTACTCGCTCATCGGATATACAGTGTAGCATTATGATATATCCACATCTATATTTACATTCATACATTCACTCAACTTTTTTTTTCTAAACTTGCTGTATCTCGGTGATTGCATTATACAGTTCAGGCATGGGGCATAAGTTGTCCAATCTTTTTGCTATTCCAGGCGTCTGTATATGCAACTCATTTACTAGAGTTTGATTAGGTTGTGATGCACACGCAGGCCCCCATCTGCACTTGAGAACAATGTGCCGTGTTTTGATGAGGGGCAGCTATTGAAAAGAAAAATCTATTGAAGGCAGCTGCACGGGGGAGTCGCGCAGAGCAAATTAATTCTGTTTCATCCGGAGCCCTAACAATGCATATTAAAAAGACTGGCGACTTTCAAACTTTCTGTAGTGTTGACTCTGAAATGAGAGGTGCTATACAAGTAAACCCAATCTCACCTCTGCTCTTTGTCTGCACCAGGTGGATTATAGGAGACGTATTATGGAGCTTTAAACTATGTTCTAATGAAAACATACCTGTTGGTCTGGGCTGTTTAAAGGTGCATTTTGTGACTTTTTTGGCAGGGGGCCCATCACCTGTTGTGTCATCTCCTTATGTCCATGGAAATAGACGTTTTATCCCATTTTGTCCAACACTCCATGAAGAAAAGACAATTTTGGACCCTCCTCCTTAAAACTTACATAGTTCCCTTTTATTTTGAGCTGGTTATTTAGTCTGTCTGTCTGTTTTAAAGCTAAAATTGGAAGGCCTCACTGCGTGATGTCACCAGGTGGTTATCCAGAAGTGTTCCTTTACACTTTGTGAGCTGTAAAGTTCACTCACACTTTCACCCAAAGTGGAGGTTAGCATGACAACATTTTAAGCTTCATTGCTTCAACCATTTTGAGTCACTACCAAATTTGCATCAAATTTCGACATGGTCATGCCCAGATACTTCTGCACGAGAGCACAAACACTGGTCACTTCCTACAGCAACACATACATGGACAAACTCAACCAAATATGCCACAAATTACTTTTATTCACTAATGCTTATTTTAAGGTAAGTATGAGCCAGACACTTGTGAAAACACCACATTTATCTGCTAAAACTACAACTGAAAGATAATACTTTAACTATTTCTGGAGAGTAAAATTATGAAAAATTATGAAATATAACAACTGATGTGATTGACGAAAATTTGGCAAAATTACTGGAGAATGACAAGCCTATTTAATTTGAGGCAAAAGCAGTTAGCAAAATTTACTAAATATTTACACACTTTAATTTAATTATTTTTTTTAATTTTATTCTATTGTTTATTTTTATTTATTTATTCTTTTTTATTTATTTTATTTGGTTTTATTTACTTTTATTTTATTTTTTTATTTTGTTGTAGATTTATTTAATTAATTAATTTATTTTTTTATGTTTAAATTTGCAGCATTTCAGCAGGTATATTTTATGCATTGTTTTTTTTTTTTTTTTTTTTTGCACAACCTAGACTCGCTATTGTCACTTTATCTTAAATGTTTTAAAGCGCTCCATTACGTTGTGTACATTTCATGGGTCATAAATTCCCCTCTCGCCCTGCTCTCTGTCGCTTCTCTGAAAAACATGTGAGTGTGACATATGCATTTATAGACGTTTATTACAGGAAGTGACATTCAGTGTTTTTCCAATCCACCCGGGCCGGTCAGTCATCATTGGTTACGGTTTGATTGACAGAAAGGTTCCACCGTACAGTGAGTGAGTGAGTGGTGCTAATGGCCTCGATATGAAAGACGGGGATGTGAAAGAAAATTCAAGATGGATAGATGTTGTTCGTGTCTGAAATAAAAGATAAAGATACAGACAAAGATAAAGATGAAAATAAATGTCAGTTTTTCATTTCAAAGCTCATAGTCCAGCAATAATATACTTTTTTTTTTAAGCAAAGAAAGATAAGACACAAAAGATAGATTCTGGTCTATTTTACCAGTCAGTGGAATCAAACATGTTGGTGTTGGTCATGAAAGAAAGACTAAAAGAAAGTTGGAAATAATGTGGCGTTCATGCAGCTTGGGTTTTTTGAAATGAGGGAGTTCCGACTTGTTTGCGTTCATGTGGTTTTGTCTTGGAAAGTCTGGATTTTAAAGTCACCAGTAAGAAAAATTTTGGCGTCCGCTTATAAACATCAGATTCGCAGTTGTCAGCCTTCTCAAAAGCTAAACGTTAACTATTTCCTTAAACTACTTAACGTCACACGTGTCTTTAAACGGCTTGTGTCGGACGTTTCTTGTGCAGACGTGTTGCTCTTATGACCTGGAAAAATGACAGTCAACCTTTGAATATAGTCACGTTTAGTCAAGAAGCTCAAATGTTTAAACGTTAACTGATATCTATGAGTTTCGTTAATCTCCACAGAGCAGGTAATGTCAGTCGAGCAGATTTTCACATACGTTCCTGAGTTGTTTTTCCAACTTGTGCGACTGTTCATGTGCATTTCCATTTGTTTTCAAGGACCGTATGAACGCACCATTAGGCAAGCGGCGTGTACGTCTACAGTGGAATGTAACCACGGTGACACAATGCGCACATTAGCAAACACTGCCTGATGATAAGTTTTAAAATGGTTCGGAAACTCAAGAAAAAATTCAACAGCACACATCAGGTCACGTATTGTAGTTTCAACTAAGCCAGTCTTTACAGTCAGATTACGTGACGGAGCTTCAGACAAAACAGTGCCTTCAGTTAGCTTAATGGTTCAGCTCAGACCAAATGTGTGCCGACACTTCGCCCAACTCGCATCGCACGACAGTAGTTGGTTAACGAATGCTCAAAATCTAAAATGTTACAATAGTTTTCATATTTTTCACTTCGCAGCCTTCTTCGGACCAGTTCTCGTCTCCGTAACCGCCGTGAAACCTCAGTATTAGCCTGTCTAGACTGTTCGTTTGCCGCTCGCGTTTCTCTCTTATGACAACTCCATTTAATCTCACACGCAAGGCTACGTCCGCGTCTGACAATATACAGCCAGCGTTGGAACAAAACCCACATAAGAGACCGGAGAAATCAAGCAAATGTAACCTTAATACTGGAAATATCCCTACTGTAATTTTAAATATAGCACAAATTCACCATGGGACTACTTGCCTTCTTGCTCAAATGAAATCGCATGTGGAGGTAGTGCACTAAAAGCTCCGGTCTGGTCTTCTTGAATGCGAGGAAGAGCAGAGGAGGCCTGGTAATTGGACTGTACAGTCATAATGTGTTTAGTGTGGGCAGACCTTCCCTCAATGTTAACATACCGGCCCATTAATTGGCTAATGGAGTATATAGGGGACAGGGAGGAGATGTGTGTGTGTGTGTGTGTGTGTGCGTGCGGGGTGAGTACTGCAGGTTTACAGAAAATAACTCGATATTTAGACGTATTGTTGTTTTATTTTTTATATAATTTAACTTTTTTATAATAATGCCTTATGCTTAACAGGCTTATGGTAGTCTCTCAAAGCGATACACTAGTCGTTACACATTCACACACGAGTCACTTATGTAGCCACAGAGTCCTCGGGGTAGAGCGAAGGAAGCGAGGGGGCCGATCTGCGCCATCGACCTCTCCGTCCACCAACAATCGCACACACACCACATTCAAACTAGGCAATACTGGTGAAGCGTCTTGCCTAAGGACACAAGTACAGAACTTAACCTGAGCAGGAATCGTCCTGTTTGAATTAATATATGTATATTTTTAAATATGTATTTTGTTTTTGGGGTGTTTCAAACATGTATTATGACTTGAACTTCTAGCAAATTTGATGCAATTTTTATTGTGTGAAGTGGTTTATGAAAGAAATTAGGTAATACTTAAAGGTCCTATGTTACGCAAAATTGACTCTGAGCTTTTAGCCCTGTTATGATGTTGTTACCTCCTCAAAAACATACCTGGAGTTGTTTTGTTTCATTCACACACGTTTGAGTAACACTTTATTATTAGTCTGTCCACATCTCCAAAGTCTAAAATGCTCTGTTCCACTTTGTGATGTCATGCAGTGGTAGTTTTCAAGTTAAGAGATATAGTTTACCTTTAGCACAGTAGAGATTGGTAATTCCAGTGCTAAAATCATCTAAATGATTCTAGTGAAGGTGTGTGGAATTTAAAAATGTAATGGAGCACTTCCTGTATTACCACATGACATCACAAAGTGGAACAAAGTGTTTTCTGTTTGGGAGAAGAACTCAGCCTAATTATGCAGGGTTGGTGCGTTAAACATGTAAATGAAACCAAACGCAACTCCAGGTCTGTTTTTAATGAGGAAACAACTTATAATTTAGATCAGAAAATGGTGTAATATGGGCCCTTTAATTATTTATATTATTAAGAGTTAAGATATAATTTCCATAACATACTGAAATTGTCCAGAAAAAATGCTATTACTTCTACATTATAAGGTTAGGAATCACTACCTTTAATATTTGTACTTTCAAATAGATCAGCTCGCTATATTTTCTCCATGAATAACTTTGTAACTTCTGTATCACTTCGCTGTTACTTCCCAAACGCAATCTCACCACTTTATCTGCTCTACTGGACATATTTACATAGTGGATATTCCATCCACTGCCTCAATCTCCTTAAAACCAAATTCCACATAAGTTAATGAGATCATAAAAGCCTTCAATGAGCCAGCTAAAGACGCTAATCGAATGTAGCCAATGACCGCGTGAGTCACATCGTCGCCATCTCTGCAACCTTTTATTGAAACGCACATATTAGCATTAGCGCTATCATGCTCCCGAGGCCTGGAGGAAAAGGACTAACCGGAGTCAGTCTAGCCTTGGTCCATTATCCTGGTCCCAAATGTGCATGTAGCATGTTTTTTATGAATCAAATTAGCCCATAAAACGCCAGAGGGTCCCAGCAGACTTCCGTGAACCTGTCGTAACGCTATTGTCGAGGACTTCCAGGCAGAGGTATGACATCATCAGGGCCAGATGGCAGGTGAAAGGCCTTCTGGGGATTGGAGTTGTTTTGGTTGGGTAGATTTGTACTTCCACTTGTAATGCTTCAGGGAGTTCTTCATTTCATTGTATCCTCTTTTTCATTTTGAGTATAGCTGTTTGCTCTTCAAAAACAACTTGATTTTGTGAGTTTGCTGGACTGGAGAAATTGCGGTAACTCATATTTAATTAGCCTTATTAAAGTATGAAGATTAATGAACAGTACGTTTATTAAGAATAGCTCAGGCTCAGTAAGGTCACAGTACATAACGTTTTCACCAACAAAAGACAACATTAAAAGCATGTTTGTATTGTGCTGAAAAACTGCATCTTTACCATGAGCATCTCCACAAACCTGACTCTTCGTTGGCCTGCTTGTTGCCATGGAAATGCTGTTCCTTTGGCTATAATATTCCACAGTATAACATCAAACTCACCTATCTACATGGACAACGTTCCAAAATATGGGTTTGGCTTTCTATTTCCTTGTGCCTCCTCAAAGTTACACACTTTGACCCCAACTCCCAACCATAACCCCCAGTTTTTAATGAGGGTAATTAAGATATATTGCGAGGTGGTGCAGAAATAATATGCTTCAGTTGCAATAAAACTTAGCCACCCAGCTAATATTTCATGTCATATTGATTCAGTGATCACTTTTACCAGCGGAGGTGACACACACAAAAATATATTCTGTGTGAAACTAAAAACTCAAAGCACAATTGTTGAGAAAGGCCAAGTTACATGTCAGATCTATAGAGAGGCGACCTCACTCACAGTAAAACAAACATCTGTAATTGAATACAGTGGTTCCTCGTTTATCACGGGGGTTACGTTCTAAAAATAACCCTTTATAACACTTTATACACTTTTCTCACACAGGCCTTAACATTTTCTCACATTTCTCTCTTGTTTAAACACTCTCAAAGTTTAAACCTTCATAGATTTAAAAAAAAAAAATAAGTACAGTATTATAAAACAAAACGAAAGATCAAGACCTGTTTTCGGGGCCCAAGCATTCGTTTGAGAAATAAACATTTTCCTGTATTGTAAATAAGAATGATAGCTTTTAGGAATACTGTCGGTGCAGAATGTTTCATCGACATTGTGGGTTTTGTTGGGGAGAAAACTTCCAACATACAACACTTCAGAGTCACACTGCGTTATAGCAAGGAAAGCTAATTTTCAACACCTGTCCATAGGAGACTTTAGAAAATCTAAAAAGAACTAAAAGTGCATAACATTAATAACATTTCAATATAATGCCATGCTATACATTCTAGGTACAGCAATATCCTCTCGCTAAGACAAGCAGGGGGCGTACCCTCTTCCAGAAAAGTTACATAGTGCACCTTTAAATATTGTGTGTGTTTTCCATTAGCATTATTAGCTGTTAACATTATTGTACATACATAAGCATTAATGAGCGTTTTATCATGCAAACCTATGAAAGAATAACAAACAGCTAGCATAACAATTCTCCCTCTACTTTTTTTTTTTTTGTTCGCAACTTCAAAGTTTTGTATTTCCATACTGCAAAAAAATAAAATCAGTCTCCGCACATATAGCCTGGGGAGAAAAGTGCTACATTGCATCATGCTTCCATCAAAATCTCATTCGCCGAAGAAAATAGGATTGGGCCGCGCTAAAAATAAGAGTGAGTGTGTGTGTGAGCATGAGAGCGAGAATTGGGTTAATCCGACGCTGAAAAATGACAATTGTTTGAAACACGATTACTGTTATTAAAATACACAGACACGGCAGAGAGAGTCTAACTGTGTTTCAGTGGGTGTCAGTCATGTGTGGAGCAGCGACGAGGGTCAAAAGGTTACGGGGGACAGACTGGGGGACCAAATGGTGGGGAGGGAGACGGGGAAAATATGAGGGAAAGCAAAATGTGAGCGGCAAACAGAACAGCAGGTATCTAAATGTTTCATACTTGGAGTTGTGTTTGGTTTCATTCACACAAAACCTGCATATTGAGGCTCTTAAACTGAAAACACCTTGATGTAATTGAGCGGCGATACAGGAAGTGCTCCATTGTGTTTTTAAAAGTCCATACACCAGCGTACAGGTTGGTGGCGGGTGGGGCAGTGCTGATGGAGGAGGGCGGTGCGATGGGGAGAGGCCAGGTTATGGAGGACCTTGTATAGGGAGCCAGGGGAGTTGTTTGAGGATGGGGAGATGTGGTCAAATGGTTAATGATGAGGATGGGCAATATGAAAAAAAAAAAAAAACAATTAAAAAAACCAAAAGAAATGGAACGGAGAAGTGATAAAAAGCTGTTGCAAGTGCGATTTACTTGTGACGAGTTAAAAGAACATCACTTAAAAATGGCTAAATCCTGCTCCGCCAGTGGATGGATTGATATAGTATCTGAAATATTTAGGATGGAAAAGCTAACTTATACAATAAATATCCAAAGAAACACATTTTATAGTATTTGGAACGAGTGGATGAAGTATATCACCCCAACTAGAACTGATTTTTTGTGACTTTGGTGAAGAATTATTGTTATACTGTATAATGCATATAGACCGTTTGCCAAGTCTATGAAAAGCACCTTTAAAGGACTTTGTGGATGATAATGTTTGTTTCATATTATATTTGAATAGGAAGAAATGTGTCTCTGTAATATGTGTTCTTCCTAAAATAAAAATAAAATGAATAAAATAATAAAAATAATAATAATAAAAAAAGCATATTGAAAAATCACAATTTTCAATTTTATTTTATTTATTGAACTACTTTTTAAAAATATGCATTAATGTTACTTTCCTATAAAAAAAAAAATAAAATAAAATAAAAACACACTTTTAATTGTTGCCTTTTAAATTGGGGTGACAGTACCTTAGTGCGTGTCCAATGATCTGATAGTTGGCAGTTCGGATCCCACTCTTTACATAACCATCAGTGGTAGAATGGTCCGATCCACTGACCCACAGGTTGGCAGTGCGATTCCAGCTCTCACATGAATGCTGTCCTTGGGCAAGACACTTAACCCACCTCGCCCCCATTATTTGCATACACGGTGTATGAATGGGTGAGTAAAATGCTTTGAGTACCATGAAAGTGGAAAAGCGCTGTATAAAAATATGACCATTTACCATTTAAATTTTAACTCTTCTCCACACTACACGCTTTTACCGACAGAAAATTGATGAGGACGTTGTGATGATTGAGAATTTGAAATAACCGAATCTCAATCTCAGTTCATATTTGATTAACTGCAGAGAATTAGTTTATAATTCGCAAAGCATTGATTAAGTATGAACTTTTTTCAGAATAGCATTTATAGGTTATGTGCGTTGCAGCCTCTAGCACGTTTAGCACATCTGGATCTAGTGAACACTCTGGAAAACTGTAATGGGAAGTCACATCCTCCAGTCCATCTAAATCCTCAGGGACAGGTCCAGTCAAAGGCTCTGTTGTCTAAGAATTGTCCCACCCAGAGAGACCAGCGTTTAGGAGCTGGGGAGATAGGAGTGTCCGCCAACACGGCTTTATCAACAGGTTTCAGATCCATGGGTATCAGAATGAGTTGCCATAGTGAAAAAAAACTGTTAATTTGCGATAAGAGGTGTGTAATATGGAAGTGGTTCTTTAAATTCAATGGGTGGAACTTTATCACTCCATTAAAAACTACTCTTAGATTCAACTTTTTTTTTTAAGACATATTCATATTTTTTTTACCTTGGAATATCATAGAAAAAGTCCCTGTACCTCTCTCCGAATATTCCAAAAGCATCCCTTCAAATTTCCAACAAAAACAAGTGTGTTAATGTTCTGAACGTATAACAGTAATAACCACGCGTTTCCATAGCAACCAAGATGCTAAATGCACAAAGCCTCAGAAAAGAAGCATTAGCCGAGGCATTTGAAGAGCACCGGAAAACACTCCAGCTACATCAAATTACTGCATTTTCCTCATACTAGTGTGTTATTCAGAATGAGACGTATGTTTTAGAACTAAGAACCAACGGGAAGGGTGAAAAAATACTCTAAAAATGGAAAATTACAAAGAATGATTCATAGTTTGAAGCTCGACAGTTGGCTTGACATATAAAAAAAAAATAATAATAATAATAATTAATTGACTTTTAATGCATTTTCTCTTTTGACATTTAATACTATTCCTGACATGCAGTACAATTTACGCAGTACAATTATAAAATGTACCAACTTCGGTGCTTGTTTAGCTAGTTAAACCCAATAGGTGTCCTTTTTGCTTCTGAAATTGAAAATGAAATGCATTGCTACTAATATGGGATGGTTTCACTGAAATCTGCTGTTAAAGGTGCACTTTGTAACTTTCCTAGTAGACGCTCCGCCACCTGGTTGTTTCCATGGAGATTACTGCTTTGCCCGGAAAATTCTGCAGCATGGAACTAAACTTATATGTTGTATTTATCATTTGCTTGACTATTTATGCTTAAAAATATCTCGTAAATCGATCCAGGTGGTATCATTTGCTGTCTCCATGGAGGTAAGATAATGATATACTGTGGAACATTCTACTTATGCTACATAGGGTATATAATCATTGTGATTTTTAAGCCGCTTTACATGGATATATCAGCATGACAGCCCTGTTGCTAAATTTCCGCTTTTAAATGTGTTTTTAATGTGTTTTTTTTTTTTTGTTGTTGTTTTTTTTTTTTGTATTAATTTATTTTTTTCATACCTATTGTCAGCAGAGGGAGCTCTAACACAAATGTGATCAATGGAAATATGGTCCTTGCTTTTATGTTAAGTCATATTAAAATAATAAAATAAAAAAATAAAAAATGGGAGGCCAAAATTGTGAACTGAACAATTTATTATTTATTATCAAAATCTTGTTTTGACTTGTTCTTGTATTGTCTCTCATCTCTTGTCCCATCGCTAATGCCGCCATCTTCTCTTTCCTTCCAAACAGAATCCAAGCCAAAACACGTGAACTCCGTGAACGCCAGGCTAAAGAGCGGGAATACGCCGAGATCCAGGACGTGGTGAGCCCCGCCCTCAGCTCGGACGAAGAGCACACCTACGCGGGCATCGGATCTCTGGACTCCTCGGTGGACGGGAGCAGTCTGGACCACAGCCACCACCACTACCACCTGCCCCACAGCCCCGACAGCCCGTCCACGACCCTCCACAACCAGGACAATGGACCCCCCGTGGAGGCCGTCTACGCCAAGGTCAACAAGCATCGCAATGGACGCCCTCCCGCTGCTGACAGGTAGGGATGCTGTTGGGATATGGTGGCACGGCGTTTGAAAGTGAAACTAGTGGATTTTATGTTTTAACACTATGGGATTATGTGCTGGTGGGCTGCTGTTTTGTTTTTTCAAGGTGGAATTGAAATTTTTACACTCAGCGGATCCCGTGTTTTGCGTTAGCCTTTTGAGGAATTGAGAAGTTGGATTTTTGACCCTTTAAAGCTACGATCTGTAGGTTTATTTTATTTTTTGTTACCAGTCGATGTCAGAGGTCTTCTTCTGTCAGGCTAAAGCTAGCACACTATCAGACAGCAGTAACGTCGATAGCATCTAGTGGAAGCATCAGAATAACAGTGGGCAAGTCGGCCAATCTAACTACAGATGGTAACTTTAAGGTTGCCGTCATTATTAAGTGATACTATTGGGTTGAGTTTTTAGGTTCTGAAACTCTTAAGTTCAGCATTTGTCAAAGGTTAAACTTCTATACCTCTTTTATGAATTATCTTATCTTCCAATGGAGTGATTATTTTTGGTTTTGATGTGATCGTAGGGGAGTGAGCCAATATTTCAGCAAGCGTTTTTTGAAAGGAAACATCTTCGCCAAAAAACAAAAAAAATTAAGTCATATTTTTTGGTCCCTGTATAAGTTATCTCTGGGCCAAGAATGCAGGGATGTCACATGAAAAATATATTTCAACAATTCATTTAGGCAACATGTAAGAATGAGTTATGATAGCGAGACACAGTAAGTAGAGGTAATAAAATGTAACTCATGCAGTTTCATTCAACCAGTGATGCTCTCCGCAGCAGTAGAACCCTCTTCCACATCAGCCTCTCCATCTTCTACGCCTCTTTCCTCGTCCGCTGACACCCAATCAACCAATACCAGGATTTACTGGATTGAACTGAACTCTATAGGCCTATGGCAAACATTTACTGAGATTAAGTGGTAAATTGTGTTTATGTTAGCATTGTGGCGGTTTTGGGCTAGCGCTGCTTTTGGATCCTTTGTGCTGCAATCTAATATAAATGCACGGATTGTAAAATAAATTCACCAACTGAATTCTGGATGTGAACTTAGTTGAAGTTGGTGAAAATGTGTTTCTGTTCCCAATACATGGCTTTTTTTTGTGGAACCGGATTTGTATCGAAAGATCCAGACCCAATATCCGGTCCATTACATTTATAATAATAATCTATCTACAGTTACTATACGTCTCCGATTGTCAAAGTTTCTCTCTCTCCTTGTTGAAAATCTCTTTACAACTCCCCCTTGTCTTTCATGTGTCCATTCAAACATCACTAACTGTCTCTGCTCCTTTGTTTACACCTCACACTCCTCGTTCACCCACACTCCATCCATTATGCATGCACCTCCACTTGTTCATCTGTACTTATCACGCGCGACACATGCCTCCCGAGCAACAATGAATTTCGCACCGGATTTATATCACCTTGCTTGTCCCGCGAGACCCTCTACCCCTCTCTCGCAATCCTAGCTAGCTAAAACAACAGTCAGTGATGCTAGCGCTACCTACCTACCTACCGTGCTGCAATTTAATTTCAGTTCGCCTGGCTTTTTTTTCATTATCCTCGGATCATGGGTAATCCTCGTCAGTCCCCCCGCGTGTACGTCGTGTTTTGTTGTTTCGCGGCCATGGTAGATTGCGGGGACGCTAGGGGGTTGTATCGCTCATAACCGGCGTGTCAACAGGAATATTTGATGCAATACAACAGGGCTCTACGAAGTATACAGATTTGAAATGACAAGCAAAATGACGTAAAGGAGGGGATTGGAAAGACTTTGAGAAGAAAGTGGAGAGGTTGTGACAAGTTATTGACAGAATGGAAATGGTTTGTGTCTAAGAGTGAGTAGGGCTGTCAAAAGTATCGAAAATCAGGTACTAATCAATATGAAAACTAGTATCTCTGTGCAATCCTGCAGTTGTCCAGTTATGATCCATAGTAAAAGAAAAAATAGGAAATCTGTCAACTGGACAAGTCATACTTAGAGTAATCATTCAAGCCCCTAATGGCTGCTTTCACACCTGTTAGCATCCTGGCTAACCCTATTGTTTTCTTTGTTTTGTGTCTGAGGATGGAGTTATAGATGGGAGATAGTGTCCATCAGTAATCTGACCAGAACTGAAGAAGCAGATTGGATGAGCAGCGAAACAACTTTTTTCCAGTTGACAGATTTTATATTTTTCTCTTACTATAAAACTAGTATCAAAACTAGATACTCATTTGAGCATGCAGTGGTACTAAAAAGTCATTTTCACAGTACAAAAATGTAAGAAAAGAGAAGATCAAGATCCGGAGATGCTAAAGTTAGGCCTGTCATGATAACACATTTTGAAGCACGAGATAAACAGTAATATTGAAACTACTTTACTCCACTGATACAATAAAAATAATGCAAGAAAATCACAGTAAACCATTTTTAAATAGACAGTATCATTAAGTGGAATAAGCTGTAACAAATAAATAGCAGAATGAAGCAATGATTAGCCACAGAAGTTACTAAAATACAAGTAAAATACCCACAATCTCCCCACTTTTGCAAAGAAATTGTACACATGATACATTTTGAGCCCCAAAACATATTCCATATATTGAACGATAAGACGGTATAGTAATTATCATGACAGGCCTAACTAAAGTGTTTGCACTACGTTGTGGTCACTCACTGCTCTTGACAGTTTGGCCAGCAGCATTGAATGATGGGTTATTTTATTTCGGCAGGGACAATCAAATACTCCATGACACAATTTGGTTGCACCTATTTTTTAAATGAATGTAATTATCAGGTTCTTTTCAGTGTTTTTAAAGTCCATACACCTTCTCCTGACACTTGTAATTTAACTGTTCATACTGATTACATTAAAATGCAATTTGTAGCTATGAGCGTTGGTTGTTAGCATTATTAAAACTGCTTCACTCCTACATGTTGGAAGCATTTTGTCCTTAGGTTTCAGTTAGATTTGCTTTTCAGTTGTTGATTGGTGTTTATGCCAGCTTTTTATCTTTGATTTTTAATGAATTTGGTGGGATAATTCATGTTGTAAATATAAATTATAGTTTTACACATATTGAGAAGCAGTTTTTGCAAAGAAAAGGTGAAAGAATATGTTGAAAATTACAGGAAATGGAGTTCTAAAAATATTCTGTCCAAAAGTTGGGTACAATCATAGACTGTATAAAGGAGTGGACTAAGGGAATATGACGTCCGACGTAGCATTCGACTCCAGTTATATGAAACTCATCGAGGCGAGTGGTTACAGCGGCGAATTTGGAGCAAAGTTACGACCACAAGTATCACAGCAGCCAAAGAGCCAGTCTGGAGCGAGGCTGTTGAAGGTAATGCCCCTTGTTAATGTTCACTGTCCTGATAGTGAAATAAAAATACCAGGATAATGTAGAGCAGGTTAATATGAACATTTTAAGGCAAAAATAACAAGGCTCACTGCAGCTAGCGCGCTAACTATATCCATTTATATATACTGTCTATGGGGACAATTTACACATAAGAAAAAAAAAGTGATGCTTTACACCTTAATTTAAAAAAATAAAATAAATAAAGGTGTTTTCTTTATATTTATTTGTCAAAAAATTGTTGCTAGGTAATCGTTTGCTAGTGTGATGTCATGATTTCCAACCAGGAAGTAACATTTGTAACCTAAAAAATGACCAAAGTAGGAAAACAAGAGTAGAATTTTATTTTATTTTTTAAATATAATAACTGTGTTTTAATAATTTAAGTGGTCTAAACTGTCATAGGCACTTTAAAGCCGAAGTACCCTAGATTAGCCTGTTAATCGTCTCCTTGCTAGTTAGCCTTCCAGCCCTGATTGAATTACTATTCCAGTTCCACTTTCTTATCCGTTCAATGCTCACTTGCTTCCTGCTGGTGTGACATGTCAGCAGACTCTTCCCTGGAGGCTGCCCTGCTCTCTGTCCTATAGGATGTTATTCCGAACCAGGATCATCCCCTCGTAGTCTGTATGATTGACAGCCATCACCTCGGGCTCCTGACCTTTCTGCAGCCGATGTGTGACCATATGTGACCGAGGCAAAGAGGAGCACGTGTGCTGCTGGGTCTAACACGTTTAGATAAGGCAAGGTTATCTGGTCAGCTAAATCCACATGTGTGCATTTAAGAGGGCAATGCATTTTAAAGTTCTTATATTACACAAAAAAATTGACTCTTGTGAGATTTAAGCCATGTTATAATGTTGTTATCTCATCAAAAACCATACCAAAGCTCAAAATACTCTGTTCTTTTCAGTTTGAGAGAAAAACTCAGCCTAAATATGCAGAGTTGCTGGATTAAACTTGGGTGAATGAATCAAAACACAATTCCAGGTATGTTTGTGATATAACAGAGATCAGAAAACGGCATAATATAGGTCCTTTAACATGTTATTGCAAAATGAAAGGCAGTCGAATGGGAAACTGAATTTAAATAATCATGTTTAATTAAGTAAAATATGTTAACTAAATACCATGTTAACACTGCAGTTTATACCTCCACAAGTTATTTTTGCGTTATCTTTGCAGTACATAATACAATTAAAGCCCCACTGTGTAAGTTTTAGACCAAAAATCAACAAAAAATATTATTTCCAGGCGACAGTAAGTCAGATGGTAGTTTGTCTACTGATCCGAGGGTTTGCGGTTTGAATCCCAGTCTTGACAGAAATGGCATTAGTTGAGCAGTAAGATTCACTGACCCACAGGTTGACAGTTGGATTCCAGCTCCCACAGATCGGTGCTGTTGTTGTGTCCTTGGGCAAGACACTTACTGTGAGCAGGCTTGCATCTCCACAAACCTGACTCATATTTGGCCTGGAGGAGGACCTTCTCCTGCTTGTTTCCATGGAAATTCTGTGCCTTTAGTTATGATCTTCCCCGGTATGGCATAATACTTATTTATCTGCATGTTCCAAAGTATGTTTTTTTGTTTTTTTTTTATCGTGACATGCCATCTCCATAAAGTTACATAGTGTTGTTTTAAGTATAACAGCAACTATTAATTCCCTGTTAACCCTGTAGTTTAGACCTCCACAAACAAACAATGGTGATTTTCGTTTTATTGTTGCAATATATTCAAATTGTGTGTTGTGGCTACTTCAAACAAGACAGGATTATAACTTGGGAATAAGGAAAAAAAGTGTTTTTATTGAAAAACACCAACAGAAATAATTCTAACCCTGCATAAATTGGTTAAGTTTTAATTTTCATGCATAAAAGCCATCTGATTTATTCCCTAACCAAACTTGGAAAATTCACAAATGAATAAATGGGAAAACAAACTTTTCCATTTATTTTTTCCCATCCATCCAATTGTAGTTACTAAAAGTGTGACCTTATTCCAACTCTACTGAATTTAAACAAAGAAATGTTGCGTTACTGGACAGATGTGACAAACGTATAGAAATGCATTAGGCCAGGGCTGTCAATGACATTTTCACCAAGGGCCACATCAGCAAAATGGCTGTTCTCAAAGGGCCAGATCTAAAATAAATGTAACTACCTTTTAAACTTTGAAATAGCTGTTTCTGTCTTTATTACTTATTCAAGTTACAAATATTGCATATTCATTTGTATAGATGTAAAAATATGGCTGTGTAACTGCATATTTCTTGACAAAATGACATGTTAAGACCATTTTACCTTTTAACTTACCCTGTCAAGGGCCACATAAAATGATGTGGAGGGCCACATTTGACCCACGTGCCTTAAGTTTGACACATGTGCATTAGCCAAAGCAAGATTTTTTTTTAGCCTTTAGCTTCTTAAAAATCTCCAGTGGTTTAACTTTATGCTAACTGAAAATTCTCCAAGCTGTGGCACAATCCCGATCTCAGTTCTAATATATATTTCACAATCTTCTTCGCTACCAAAAGTGAAAGGTACCTGTTTAACACGCTGGGACTTCATTTACATTTAGAAGCATTAAAACACACTGTACGACCTCAACACATATCACATTTTCAAAGTCAGTATACACCAAACGCCAACACATAATTCCTAGCTTTCCAAAACACTATTATCACCTTCTACTTGCTTTCATGCCTGTTGCAAATTGTCACCTCCGCTAGTTTAATTTGAGCATTCCTAGCTTAGCGCGCTATGCTAATTATAGATACAAGCACGTACTGAGTTTGGGGTTGTGTGCCTTGAGAAAGCGATAGCGCCGTATGGGAAAAAAATAAATAAAAATATTGGCGGGGACCGGATTAGCTTCTTGCGAGTTTGTTTGTTTATTTATTTATTTATGTTTTGATTTTGAAACAGGCATCCAGTGTTTGCGGCCCCTCCCTCATTTGCATATCTCGTGTATTGCAGCTTCAGTAATATTTGTCTTGCTGCCTTTGAGATATAATAACGTACACTGGTGCTATTTGAGCTCAGAGGCGTTCTGTTTACAATTTTCAAAGAGAGGAAAACGCCGGAGCTGGGAATGCGTGGCAGTCACTTCGCTGTCATAACAAATATAAACAGTGATTTGCATTTCTGAATGAAACCTAATGGAACTTTTATTGTCCAATACAGAAGGGGCGATACAAGGGAAATTGCAATCCTTTGTAATTTTGGCATATAAACAACAAGTAGGGGCGGGAACTCACTCTACATAAGTAATGTCATTTGCACTACTGCTGCATAATGGGGTTGTGTCCTTGGGCAAGGCACTCGGGCAAGGTGGTGATTGGAGAGATGTTGGCGCTTATTGGAAGCAGAAATCAGCTAACCACTATAGTGTGTGAACGTGTCTACAAAAGCGTTATAAGATATTGTAGCGTTCTGGTGTAAGGAAACACGCAGACGTTCTTCTGGTTGTTTATTTTCTGAATTTAAGGGCTGCTGTCGGCTGTAATCCACGCCAAAGCAAGAGCAGAACAACAGCAGCTCAACTCACTAGAGCCAGTCTCCCAAACAGACCAGTAACTGACGAATAGAAACCTTCACGTCAACGTAGCAACCAAGTGTAACGTGCAAAAGCAGTTACATTAACAACATATACACAGTTATAAGAACAACAAAATGTGTCAACTCTGAGGTAAACACAAAGTATCAGATCATTGCACTATTTAGGGGCTTATGTCTGTGTAATCCCTCAGTCGTCCAGGTCTGATCCAAAGCAAAAGACCCTTCAGACGGATATAAGGCAGTGTCCACGAGCAGTCTGACCAGAACTGAAGAAGCTCCTACACTCCTACAACGATTTGTCCAGTTGACAGATTTAAACTTCGTCTTTCGCTATTAAGGGCCTTCATTTTTCCTTCCAGTTTGACATGGCTATGGTCCTCTTGTTGTTATAGCAATAACACAATTCAGATCAAAATATTATATCTTTTGACTGGAGAAATGTCTTCACAAACTCCTCCAAATCAGGAAGGAATCATTTGACACTCATGAGGAATTGGTATTGCATTGAGCTTAAACACTAAAGCCCTATACTTGATCTTGATTTAAAGATGCACTATGGCACTCTTCTCGTGAGGGTTCTGCCACCTGTCTGTCTCCATGGAGATGTCTTGCTTTATCATGAGTGTTCCACAGTAAAACAATAAACTCTTGTCTTTCTCTATCATTCTATCTCACATTTATTTAAGTACAGGCGTTTCTGTTTGCTCACCTTGAAAAACGTAGATTCTTACTATGACCGAGCTCGTCTCTCCACTGATATGACTTGACCTGGTGTTATCATGTGCTTGAATAGATAGTTTAATGCCATACTTTGGACCATTCCAGTCAAAGTAATCGTCAATGGTCAATGGACACATTTTTATATAGCACTTTTCCACCTTCTAGACACTCAAAGTGCTTTACATCAAGGAACCACTCACACACCATGCACACAACTGGAGGCGAGTGGGGTTAAGTGTCTTGCCCAAGGACACAACGACAGCATTCATCTGTGAGAGCTGGAATTGCGTCTCCAAACTGGGGTTAAATGGATCTGACCGCGCTACCATTGACCTTTATGTCGAAAGAGGGATTCAAATGCGCAACCTTCGAACAAACACTCAACTAAGCTGCTGTCGGCCATTTTAAAATAATATATATTACATTTTTACTTTCTGCAAAAATACACAATACACTCAGGTCCATAAAGACACCTAAAATGATCTCAAAGAATGCGTATCATTTTGAATCGGCATGCTAAACACTATTCCACCCGTGTTTTAAGCTATCTCCTGATTATCATATGACCTCCGCGATGCTAGCACACATCTTACCTTGTAGAATTGGTTCCGGGGAGCTAGCAAATACCAGCAAATTGAGTTGAAATTAGCTGACAACCTTCCTTTATTTGTGTGTCAGCGCTGAGAAAAACACGGCAAAATGCGCTCCCTCGAACTAATCAGGATCTTAACGTCTGAAAGGCACCACGACGGAGGCGGAGGAGCTAAAAACAGAGCAGCCCTGGAAGTTCCCATAAGGTTGTTTACTGCGGTACAAGGTTAAAGCCGGAGCATTACGCAAGTCCACGGATACTATTTAGGGATGTGTCTAATGGAGTGGTATGTGTGGAACAGGTTGTGAAGATGTTGTTTCTTTTTGTTTCAAGAATATGGTATTTCTCAAGCTGTAGGTCGCCCACAAATGCAGAAGACAAAATCTACGTCTCTAATATGAATTATCTGATTGCGTAATGCTAACTTTTTCACCAGAGAGTCGCTATCTGTCTGTCTCCATGGAGATGTTACGTTTTGACCTGGAACGTTCCACAATATGGCATTAAACTAATCTAACTTGTGTGACTTCAATCACAGTAATACCTTGGAAAAAAAACTGTAATGTAAGAAAAAATTCATAACTCTTTTGTTTCTAAATATTTTTATTTTATTTTTTCAGAGCATTTAGAACGACCCTTCCGACAGTAATATGAGCAAATACAGCACCGAGGAACGAACCCTCATTGTACAGTGGTACTTTGAGTCACATGGGTCAAATTCAGAAACCCAGCGGTGTTTTACAGTCGACATTTTAATACCAGAGATGCTCCAAGCGTAAATGTCATTAAAGGAATAATAAGTCGTTTTCAAAGACAGGGGGCAGTATGTGATCTCCACAGACCTAACTAGTCCCGATTTCTTCCTGTGGGGCTATCTTAAAGAAAAGGTGTTTGTGAATAAATCTCAGACAATAAAAAAGTTAAAACATAATATCGAGGATCAAATAAAAGCCATAAGCCCAGAAATGCTTTTAAATGTTATGCAAAGTGTGTTGGATTGGGCTATTCAGTGCGAAACCGAAATTGGTGGACAGTTAAAAAAATGTAAGTCATTTTTACTTCCCCTAGTTTAAGTAGAGATAAGTTCAAGTGTAAGTGAACAATTATAACCGTATATAATGCCAAAAATCTCAGAAGGTTGTTTATCTACTGCTAAAATTTTGTGAGTATAACTTAAGAATTATAAGAGCTATTAAAGATTTAAAAGTGTATGAGTGGGGGCGCCTCTCCACAGATGGATCTTACTCATAACTGGGTGCATGGATTTAGACTGTTTAATGCCATACTGTGGAACATACCAGCCAAAACAGCAATATCTCTATGGAGACGATGTTACATAGTGCACCTGTACAGCTACTTACATTTTTTTTAAAACTATTTAATGAGGCATAAAAATCGACGATCATAATGTACTGTATATTGCAATTTACATGACACATTTATATATTAAAGTTTCCATTAAAAGCTCATTCACCACGACTAACCACACTGAAGCGCCCTTGTCCTTTCTCCTTCATAAGAGGAGGCCACAGCTGGATATGTAACCAATTCACCCTCCATTTCTTCCTAATAGGCCTTTAGTATTTTTTATGGTAAGGTCAACTTTACTGTAAAACATGTACCAACCAGACCCAGGCCCATAAACCTCCTCAGAAAAAAGAGATTCTAGTGTTTTTTTCACCTCCGTTTTGCCGTATTGGGTTTTACTGCTCCTCAATGGGATCACGGCACCACCAAAGCTCATTTGACAATTTATTAGCAGCTAGCGTGTTATTAGCCTTGGCAGCCCCACTGGTGTTTTGACAGCGCTGTCAGCCTCAGTCAAATCCAAGGGCGGCAATAGCGGTCAGGCTAAAGGAGTTTGGTGGAAGGCTCGTATCAAATAAACGTAAACAATATTTCCAGATTAAAAGTTTAAAGGATCATTATGTTTTCTTCTTTCATTTTAGAACAAAAATATCAAATTGTTATGAGGTCGCAGTGGCATAGTCGATTAAGCTTCTTTCCGCTAGTGATGGCACCAACGGTTCAAATCTTACCAGAGTGCACACTGCCATTTAACTTGAGAGGCATGACAAAAATAATAAAATAAAAATATACTGAAATAACTTGACTATATTATAAGAAAAAGATTTAAAGAATAAATAAAAATAAAAACAAAACAAATATAATATAGCCTCTAAAACCAATGAAGCACTGTTGATAATTTAATAAAAATAAACAAATAAAAAATATAAGAAAATATAAAATTAAAAGTTAAAAATAAAACACGCCAAAACATTATTTTATTATATTATTTTTCAATTAATTTAGCTTTATAATTTTCCCTTTGAACCACTTAAAGCTGTCACAACTAGAAGCTTTCCCATTATGTACCTTCAACAACAAGTCAAACCTAGCTAAACCGCCTGACCTTATTTCTCGACAGGCAGCTGACAAGTCAACCCCTCCTTCCACCGTGAGGGAGGAGGGCCCTTGGGTGCACGGCTGCGGAAGGGGCGCATTACGGATTCTGCTCCTACCTTTCCTCAACCGCACCTGTCAACCACAACGTGACAGGTGCCATGCTCGGGATTTGGGGAAGGAGGAGGAGGAGGGGGGGACAAAACCTTATAAGTGGAATTTGATTGACTGCTGTTCCCATTACTTACACTAAAGTTTCCGTGACATAGAAGCTCCAAGTAGAATGTGGTTGGAGAGATATGGTGCTACCTGGAAGTTCCAACATCTAACAGCGTTTCGGAATTCCAAGTACGGACGTTCTGCTCTACCTTCAGAAGTTGAAATGAGATTATGAAGGAGCTAATGCATTTTCCACAGCCGATAAAGACTCAGGTTTTTGAACTGTATAGAGAGTCCATTGCTTTGTACTTCTCTGTGAAATGCTAATCGCAGCTACTCACGGCCTTGCTCTGTCATCTGCAGAAGGCTAAGTATTGTACAGAATCAACCCAGTCTGGGGCCGCATGTCTTTTTTTACATGTTGTCTTCCGTTATAGTGTATCCAGATGTCCATATTTGCAAAAAAATATACATACAAAAGTAGTAGTAGCAACAGTAGCTCTGCTGGTAGAGTGTTTGTCCACTAATCTGAAGGTGTGCTGTTCGATTCCCGTTCTCGACATAAACATCGGTTGAGATCCACTGACCCAAAGGTTTGTACTGTGATTCCAGCTCCCACAGATGACTGCTGTTGTTGTGTCCTTGGGCAAAGCTCTTAACCCACCTCGTGTGTGTGAATGTGAGTGTTATTTCTATGAGATGTCACTGTAAACCTTGGAGGAATTTTTAAAAGTAACATAGGTTGAAGCCGTTTTTCCTTTAAAGCAGTTGGTGAAGGTTCAGTTTTGTTTAAATCCAGTTTCTAAATCAATGTTTTCTTCAGGATCGTGAGAGCATTTTGGTAAAGAGGACAGCCAATTTTCAACAATCTCTGAAAATCCTTGTTACTATTTCCGTTAGAGCGATAACTACTTCTACAAATGCCTCAAATAGACCATATAACAGTGAGAGCAATAAGGTTCAATTAAAGATATGCTATGTAACTTTTTTGGCAGGACGTTCATCAACTGCTGGTGTCATTGAAATGGTTTAGCTTTGAAAGGAATGTTCCACAGTTGGTTTCATTTATTCCATTATATTTATTTTTGGTTTGATGATGTCTCCGTGGAGATTGCCAAGTTTAATGCTATGTTAGGGAAAACAGTCCTTCTTTTGGGGGCTTTAGATATCATTTATCTTCCATCAAACAAAACAAAGAAAACAATAAGGTGGGACAGTATGCAAATAGGTGTGAGAGCAGCCATTAGGGGCCTGAATGATTATGCTAAGTATGACTCCTCCTTTTAGATAGATGTAAAGCAGTATCCACCGGTATTCTGACCAGAACTGAAGAAGCGGTGTGGATGAGCTGCGAAATGTCTTACAACTCTTACAACTTTTTGTCCATCTGACAGAATTGAAATTTTCTTTTACGATGGATCATACCTGGACGACTGAGGGATTACACAGACATATTTTGGAACCTTCGGCACCCCTGTAAACGAATACTTATCACAGGGTTTGCTCATGTGCTTTTAATTGACAAAGTTGACACATTCCACCTCAAAGTTCTGTCCTGAGCCGACACTGTTTTCTTATCAATATAACTTTTTCTATTTCTTAAAAACACAACTTTTCTAAACATCTAAAACCAATCTTCCGAGCTACCAATTATCTTCTATATTCTTTTACATGACTCCATCACCATAATAAAGAAACCGAGGCTATCATTTCAAGTCTCTCAATCAGACATCCTAGAATCCCAATCACCACTAATCTTTTTTTATTGTTCCTTCTCATAACGTTGTTGTAATTAAGCGCAATTAACAATCAGCGCGCGCCATTTTTATAGCCTTTATTTTCGCTTCAATCATCTGCGGATTACCAACACTCTGTGACTCTAGCATGTGTAGCTTTGATTAAATGCTGGTTCTTAATAATGCATTGGCAAACAAATGCTTTGCTAGCTCTTGCATCGTCTAAGTGCTAATAGCACTCTTAGTTAACCCCCAGGGAGTCAAATTGATATGTCTCGCAATGGAAGACTTGTTTTCTTTATTGCGCTGCATACATTAGCTAACTAATGATACTTTACAAACTCGCCGCTAGCTGCTTTATGCTAGGTCAAAGCCGCTCTTGGTGCCGTTCTATACATAATTTGTGCAATATTTCATCCCTGCTAGCATGTTTTGTTGCTTGGGTCTGACAACATGTAGTGGTTGCCATTAGTCCCTCTGCGTGTGGTTGTATGCTAGCGCAATTAATGTCACGGCGAATGTGTGCTATGCCACTTTCCAGGCTCTAATTGAGAAAAAAAGTGGGTTTACCTGAGAGTAGCGGTGACTGCAGTGATGTCTGTGTAATGAATGGAGATTCCAGCTAGTGTGTGTGTGATGTTAGTGATGTTAGCGCTTACATGGTTGGAGATACAATAGTTGGGTAGACCAATTTGAAAAGGTGACATAACAAATATTATTCTTTTTATAGGTGATGAATGTTGTTTGTTGTTGTTAAAGAAGCCATTTTGAAAGTATGGGATTTTTATTTTATCTTAATAAAAACATATATTAAAAAAAACCCATGTATTTATTCATGCACATAATACAGTTATTGATAAAGTGCACCCATTTTTAAGACCCCACATGCAGTATTTTGCATTGTGCCCAGCTGTTAGATGTAGCCCTGCAGTAGCCTTGTATTAGATCTCTGAAAACACAACCACAAGCATTAAAGCATTTTTGTAATTAAAATGAAATTGTGAAATTTCAAATACAAATTCTACATCCCCTTCCTTTAAGAAGACAGGTTGGAGGGTGAATACTTGTCCAAACTAGTCCTGCAATTTAGTTCCTTTGACCCATTGATGCACATGAAATTATATATAAGGCAAACTTAAAACGTTGATGTATATATTGATAAAAATTTAAATCCACTGCTCGATGTCATGATCTGCAGCTATCCATCGGAGATTGTGTTGTAATTTATGGCGACATCAGCTCTCATTGGACAGTTTTCTAACACGGACGTCACTGCATTTATTTCTTTTAAGTCATTTTAGATGAATATTGCGATTTAAAATGTGCTAATTATAACATAATGATCCACAGGTGTCATAGATTAAAGCTGTAGAGCAGACACGAGCACCGTAGGACTTCTTTAAATGCATTTTCTTCCCATATACCATTGTCATTTAGCCTATCCTCATATTGTCCATATTGTGCAATGACAAACACATCACTTCACTCTATTGAAATAGTTAATGCAGCGACTCACAGATACCACACCTTTTGCCCTCTTCTCTCCACAGTATTTGATGGAGTCCGAATTTACCCAATCCGCTGGTCTTATCACACAAATGTACACAAGACTGAGCGTATATCCATCTCCCAGGCCATGCAAGTGAAATCTTCTCCTCTACACTCCCTCCTCTGAAGAGCCGGAGCCCCGTGGGACAGATGCGAGGAGAACGGGCGAGCGAGAGGCAATTTATCCGGCGTTTGTACTATTAGCTTCATTTAAGAAAGCAAACAGCCTGCAAGCAGAGAGAGGGAGGAGGAGGAGAGAGGGAGAGGCGAAGGAAGAGAGTAAGAGAGAGTAATGTTAGAGAGATGGGGCATAAGAGAGAAGGAGAGAGAGTGAGTGGGAGGGAGAGATGGGGAGAGGAATGGAAAAAAGGGAGGGGAGTATTATTAGCTTCATTTAGGAAAGTAAAAAGCCTGCAAGCGGCGAGAGGGATAGGGAGAGAGGGAGGGAACGGGAGTGTGAGACAAAGGGAGAGATCAGGAGTGAATGAATGGGGAGAAGGAGAGGGGTAGGCTAAGAGAGATGGGGAGAGGAAGGGAGAGAGAAAGAGGGGGGAAGGACTATTATTAGCTTTATTTAAGGAAGCAAATCTAAGGAGAGGGAGAGAAAGAGGGAGAGAGTGACAGGAGGGAGAGACGGGGGGGTGGACTGAACAAGAGGAAGGAAAAAGAGGAAAATAACGGGATAGAGAGGAAGAGGGAGATAGAGGATGGAAGAGAGGGAAAAGGGGAGAGAAAGATGAGAGTAAAGGGAGAGGAAGAGAAAGAAGGAGCGAAAGAGTGAGAGCCAGACAGACAGAGCGAGTGAGAGAGCTGAGTGTAAGAAAGGGAGAAATGGAGAGACAGGGAGGGAGAGGGAAGGGAAGGGAAGAGAGAAAGAAGCATACAGAGAGATAGAGCAAGAGAGGGAGGGTGATGGAGAAAGACAGCGGACAAAACAAAAAGACAGAAAGAGAGAGGGAGGGAGAGACAAAGAAACATACAGAGAGGGAGGGGGAGTGGTAAAGAGAGTGGATTAGAGGGAGAGAGACAAAGATGCATACAGAGAGAGAGAGGGAAAGAGGGAGGGAGAGAGTGATAAAAAGAGACAAAACAGGCAGAAAGAGAGGGAGGGAACTAAACAGAAGAGGGAGTGATTGACAGAGAGAGAGGGTGAGACAAAGAGAGAAAAGAAACGGAGAGAGAGGGAGAGACAAAAAGAAACATACAGAGAGCGAGGGAGAGATGGAGAAAGAACGCAGACGAGACAGAGAGACAGAAAGAGAAAGAGAGACAAGGAAACATACAGACAGAGAGAGTGGAGGAGACAAAGAGAGAGACAGAAAGAGAGAGGGAGAGAAAGAAAGACTAAACCCAAATCCTAAATCGAGTGAATCAAGCTTATTAATGGCTTCAGTACAGTGTGCACTCTATCAGCGTCCTTCCATTCCAGGACTGGAGCATATGCATACAGTGTATAATCTAATGCATTTTAACCAGCAGATGAAAGGGAAACGAGGGGTGGAGGTGAGGGGTGGGGCTAGAAGGGGTTCCAAAATGGCTGCCGGCTTTCGGTTGGAGGTTGGAGCCTGGTTGGTGGAGCAAACGCCTCAGGACATGTCATTGTGTATAAACAGTAAATAGACACTTAATCCTGGATGATGCTGTATTCTTGACAGCATAGTGGAGAATGAAGTGATTAGCAAAGACGTGAACAGAGAGATGGTTGGCAGTTCAAATCCCGCTCTCGACATAAATATTATTCGTAGAGCGATCCGATCCAGCTCCCAAAGATGAACTGTCACTGTGTCTTTGGGTAAAACACTTAACTTGAAGTTTGCAATGTTGCATATCAAAAGTGAAAGTAGAAAAACAAAGAAGTTGGTTTGACATATTTTTTTCAACCAATGTGTCCAAATTAAACACATTAGTTGTATTTAAAAAAAAATAATAATAATAATACAAAAAAATGGTGATATTAATGGTCAGTCATTGGTTCAAACCTTGACTAAGTGACTAGAAATGCTCACCACTCTGCCACCATAATGCAAACTACACACAAAAAGTAGTACCCATTTTGCAGAAAAGAAAAAAACAACAACAAAAAACAACAAAATTTTGACGCTTTTGATGCATTTACTGATAAAACAAGTATGCAAAAATCACAATCATGCTAATTAGATATGTTTAACTGTGCTGTACTATGAAACATTCCAGACCAATCAATAACATCGCCATGGAGACAAGATAATGACAGACCCTCCACCAGAATTGTAACAGTGCACTTTTAAGTTAACATCCTCAAAACTCTAAGAGCTCATGAATAAATATAACCTTAGCTACATTTTTCCTCCTGGTTTTCCCCATTACAAATAGATTACCCACACTTGCGCATGGCCGCTTTGTTTATTTAAGGAAAACACATGCTTCAGATCACAGACAAACCAATTTTACAAACCAATCAGAGCGGCTAGGTGGTAACGTAGCATCACCGCGTTTGTAATGCCGTCTTCACACTGAGCTCCAGGAATAGCCGTGTGGCAAATGTAGAGGCAGGTGACCGAGTGCTGATGCGTGTCCACGAGCAACGCACAGCCACCAGTCCTCTCTCCTCTGTGTCCAAAAGTATACCAGATTTGACAAAAACAAAATATCAATTGTGGTTTTCATTTTCAAAGCTGGATAATTAGAGATTTTTGACATATAGACATATTTTGAAGTAGATCCCTCTGACCGACAAAGTGTATAAATATGTGGACTAAGTGAATGTGACGTCACCCTTCATATCTTGAGTTACGGACACAATAGCGAAATAAAAACACCAGGAACATGTAGAGTGGGTTAATATGGACATTTTAAGACCAAAATGGTGAACCTGAGGGCGACGGTTTTCTAATATAAAGTAAATAGGAGCCAGAGTCGATTAAGCCGGAAGCGCAGTCCATGATCACTTCTTATTTGAAACATGGCGGCTAGCAGGTTAGCTATGTCCATTTATACATAGTCTATGCTCTGACCAGACATGGACTCCTGATTGTGCCTCTCAAAGGAAGCCATTGTAAACAACTAAGTCCACCTGTGCTTTTAAGTCCATCCTTTCTCCGGACTAGTTTTGATCATTTTAGTGCTTAAATTACCTAAATTGCCCTAACTTCGCAAAACAAAGCATCTGTTATAGCCATGTTAACATCATTATGCTGCTAATTTGTCATTTCAAGATGCTTCACTACCCATTTTTTGCCAGCAGAGGGCATCAGGCCCATGTCATTCAAACATTGTCATTAATTTATGATTTATTTAGGACATGATTAGTTATTGAAGGGTTGACCTCTGTGATAAACATCTGGCCTTTAAAGATGCATAGTATCTTTGCATTAGCGTTTCACATTTTAGAACTTAAAATGTATAGAGAACACATTATTTAGCATCAACTGTGTTCACCCTGCTTGTTTTTTGCATGTTTTTAACAAGTTGTTGATAATTTATGGACTTAAAAACTACACAGGGGACCTCTTGATTTCTACCTGTGACGTCACAATCCAGGGAAATTTGAACTGAATTGAGTGTTTTCTAAGGCTCAGCAAGAAGGCCTCATAAACAGGATTAATGAAACAAGCATGAATGACGTTAAATACAACTCCAGGTGTATTTTTAATGAGAGAACAAAGTATAAGTTGGTTAAAATGCACAGTATCCAAAGACGCAAAAACACTTCATGTAATTAATGCCTCCATGACATGTAACGGATTATCTTCAAATGCCTTTACATACCACCATAACTCTTGCAGCACAAACAACTCAGTCCAATCAGACCTCCCATTACACAGTCTTAAACATCCCTATCCCTCATGAGTGGACATCAGACGGTATCCTCAGACTAGCGGCTCCATTTTGATCTACGGAGATATCAAGGGATGCATTAAAACGAACAAACAAGTGCACTGTACCAAGCTAAGAGCACATTTACAGGCATATGGTGGTCTTATGGAAGTCTCTGAGGCTCCGCGGAGTAGTATCAGGGCCAAACAAGTTCGACCGAGGTGAATTAAGCCAATATTGGTGCAGTTGTTGTGGCCAGAGGGGTACCAATTCCCACTATGATAGTTTAGCGATGCCATGATACCGAGAGGAAGCCGGGGGCAACCGTGGTGCTTTCGAGTTCTGTTAGCGAAATGGGAGGTCAGGAAATAAAGTACAGGTTGATAACAGGTTGTTTTTTGGGTTTTTTTTAGGTTGAGTTGGTTTGAAAATAAGTTACGTTAGATGGTAGGCTCAAATTTGATGTAAAATGTGTGGGTATTTATGTAAGAAGTGGTTGTTTCATTCATGCAATTCAGTATATTTTGGTATATTTGCATTCCTTATTCTCTGTTCCTGTCTCAAGTCATCAGTCTTTCTAATCTGGTTGTGCCATCCCTTGCCACAACCAAACTGTGAATGGATTTAAAACAATCTATAATTTATGTAGTGCTATAAATTCAAATTATATGTATTGCGAACCCTTGTCCTATTCAAAACTTGGGTTTGCAGTTGGCAGTATTCCGGGACCCCACACGACTCAATCTTCCATATTGGACGGGGGCTTAAGACAGATGGAATGTGCCGCTGACTGGTTCTGGTTGGATTTGGGAAGTATTCACCCATTCATCTCCCTGTAATTACAAAGGCCCTGGCTGAGATCCGATTCGCCACCCGAGAACGATCTAGACTCCAGGATTGGCAAAGAAAAATAGCGTATTCTCACAAAAAGAATATAGATGGGTCTCTTTAAACATTTGTGTAGAGTGCAGGGAGATGTGGGTACGGTAAATTTAATCACGTGGGGCGGGCACATTGGATGGGTTTCGATTAAGAGCAGCTATAACGCTCTGATACAGTTGTACTCCAGTGACCACTTAGAAAATACGCATTAAGCACAGACTAGAAGTGATGGTGTGGTGGTCAGTTTGGGAGCAAGGATGGTACAGGAAGGTATATAAGACGAGAAAGTGGTTGGAATGGGAATGACCACCACCAGTGACATTCGTAGAAACAACACAATACATAAATAAGGTGACGTGTTTTGCCCAAAGACACAAGAGTTTACACTAGACTGAATGGGCAGCAATTATCTGACCATGACGTGAGGCGGGAAGTACTCTTTTTAAAGAAAATGTACTTTTCAGATAACCTTTCTAGCAGCGTTTTGCTCCTACTACTTGAGTCATATTTTTATTGAAGTAACAGTACTATTACTTAAGTTAGGTTTGGTCGCTCTTACCACTGTGAGTAAATCTACAAGAGACAAAAGCTTTATGTTGACAATTTGAAACGATTTGAACATTTGTTGTTCTTGCAGCGCTCCTTCAGATAAGATTGAGTCAAGCAATTTTTTGTTGCTACTCCGAAAACACCAGATTTTTTGCATTATTTAGTCTTTCTTTAGGGTGGGACTATGGGACTATGTGTCTCGACTGGCCTGGGAACGCCTTGGGGTCCCACAGGAGGAGCTGGAGGACGTGTCTGGGGTGAGGGAGGTCTGGGAGTCCCTGCTTAGACTACCCTCACGACCTAGCCCTGAATAGTCACTCTTTAAGTTACTCTTACTTAGGTTGCACTGTTTTACTTTTACTTGAGTAATTTCTTCGAACACTACTTTGTACTTCCACTTAAATAATACTATTTTGAATTTAGGTAAGTCTTACTTGAGCACAGTTTTTGGATACTCAACCCACCTTTGCCACCCACTGAGCCATTGCCACCTGAAATTCGACTACTGATGCTGCTGCTATTGTTATGCTACCAGTTGCTAGCCATTCTGCCACTATTCCGCTTGCAATCAACATTTGAACAGTGGTTTAATCCAAAAACCTGTACAGTTGTTTTAGCTTCCAGTTTAGGCTTCTCTACAGCAGCAGTACTACATAGTATACTACTAATAGTTATTTATAATCCCAACCACACCCATTTAAACACCAGGGAACATTGATCTGACTACATTTTGCGAAACAACAGTCTATCCTTAGCACTAGCACTAGCACACCCCTCCTCTGAGTGCATGTTCTGTGTTATTGCTAGCCATTACTAGCTAACAGCACCTGTGCGCCCGGGCCGCCCCATCACATTGCCGGTCCTGGTTCTGATGGCCTGTAAGTGTCCCACTGAGGAAGGGCATCCTGGAAACTCGTCTTCGTCTTCCCCGACTCGATTAAACCTAAAGAATATTCCCCGTACTGCACTTGTATCGTGGTCATTTAGGCCTCTCCATCAACGCGCCCGTGCCGAGTTCACAGCGATAATAGCTGCGTTTTAGTGTTACTCAGGGACTTATATTAAAAAGGTTTTATGAGCTACTGGAGCGACTGCTGTTGTGTTTGTAGTGAGCAAGCTACTAGGTCTGGAGGTGGAGTTTAACAGGATGTACACAATTGATTTTCATGTAATTAAAGAGGGGGATGTTACGCTTCTATGGGGTATTAACCGCTCACACATAACATATTTAGATCGGCATTATTGTTTTGAAAATGTGATATTCACCATGTTTTAGAAGTTTCTCTTTCGTTGTTGATGCTCCCCCTTCAGAGTGACACCACAACACTATCAGAGTACAATTTCGGCACCAGCATTGGTATTGCCGTTGTGTCCTTGAGCAAGACACAAACCCACCTATGTCTGAGTAAGTGTGAGAGGCTCTGATAAGTCATTATAAGTTTATGAATTATTAATCATAGCCGTAGCAGAAGCAGTAGTAACAGTAGCAGCAGTAGTAGTCCTAGTAGTAGTAGCAGCAATAGTAGTAGTAGTAATAGTAGGTCCTGACAGGTTGTCCCAGCAGCATTGAAGGATGGGTCAAATGCAGAGGACAAATTTCCCTACAAGGACAAAGTGTACCTTAACTTTAGTGGTAATGTTACTCTGATTGCCGTATTGCATGTGATGAATAGTAGTAGGACAAGCACGTAGTAGCAGCAAATACACGTGTTCTCATCAATTACTTTTAATCAGTCGGTGCATTCTTAACTTTATAGAATATACCACAACATTCAGAGTAGTAGTAGTAGATGCAGTAGTAGTTGTTCAAGTGATGGTAGGAGTGCTGATAGTAGTAGTAGTAGTAGTAGTAGTTGTTGTTGTTGTTATTGCAGGAGTAGTTGCAGTTGTTGTGGTTTTAAGAGTAGTTACAGTACTAAGATGCGTGTTGCATAGTAGTAGTAGCTGCGGTAGTATTTCTAGTAGTAGTTCAAGTGGTGGTAGTAGTGTTGATAGTCGTAGTAGTATGTCAATTGCACTATGCTGGGACTGGTAATAGTAAATTAGACTAATATGTGTACTTTTATTGTGTATTTATTCATTTTCCATAGTAGAAGTCACATAGAACTTACAGGATTACAGCAGTAGTAGAAGTAATAGCAGTTGTAATAACACCTTACAATTAGCATTACTACTTAAACATGATACTCTTCCACACATTCTCGTGGTACTGCAGTTGGATTTTACCGCTTTTATTTGCAAAAGGTAAAAGTAACATTGCCCTACTAGCAGCAGAAGTAGCAGCTGTGGCAGTCGTACCACTTTCTACTATACCATTATGTTCCCATTACAGCACTTACACATGAGTACTACTTCCTTTCTGCACATAAATCCTACATTCTTGCAGTAGTTTATCGTTTTTTCTTTTTACGGCCGTGTACTGTCACCGCTGTATTCGTTCCACAATATGCCCCCACTCTGCCTTCCCATTCTGTTTCTCCCCGCCATACTTAGCCATTACTCATCCAAACAGCTTATGGCTTGATAGCAGCGCGGCTAAATGCGTTGCTCTATTGCGTCCCCAGATATCAAATGAACGGTAAAATATATCTGTTCTATTGCCATGACGTCTTAATAAATTTGTGTAATGGGTGTACAAGTTAAAGGTTGGGCACGTTTGAAATATGATGAATGATAAGTGTTATGGCGTAGCATCAAATGGACTAGCAGATAGAATCAGTCACTTTATGGACTCTAGTCTTACAAAAGGAGGTCGGGTTAGTTTACACCGAGATACCGAGCGGTGCTTGCAGGTCCGTGTGGGTTTTACGATCGCTATGACGGTGGTAATGAAGTTGAGTTTCCTCGAGTTCAGATGGGCGTGATTGACAGGGGGGGTTAGCCAATCAGGGACACGCATGGTCTGCCTGTGTCAAAACAAATATGGCTGCTTACGAGGGAAAAAGATAAATATATCGAAAAAGTACCTACAGAATGATTTAGCAAAGCACTAAGCTAAGTAAGTAATACCCCCATCTTTATTAAATATTGACCTATAGAATTGTGTGATGTCGTTCGAGAACCAGGAAGTGAGCTGCTAGCATGCTAAGTATTGTTAGCATTACTATGATGGCAAAACTCTATTCTACCTGGCCTCTGAATAATGAAAAAAAGTGCTTAAAAACTAATGAAGTTGATCTCCCCGAGTTCAGATGGGCATGATTGAGAGCGGAATTAGCCAATCAGGGACATGCATGGTCTGCTTGTATCAAAACAAATATGGCTGCTTACGAGGGAAAAAGATGGAAAAGTGCATTGCGTACATTGTGATATCTGCAGAATGATTGAGCAAAGAACCAAACTAAGTAATGCCCCATCTGTATTAAATATTTTCGACCCATAGAATTTTGTGATGTCGTTCAAGAACCAGGAAGTGAGCTGCTAGCATGCTAAGTATTGTTAGCATTACCATGATGGCAAAACTCCATTCTGCCTGGTCTCTGAAAGTTGAGAAAAGTGCTTATAAACTAATGAAGTTGAGTTCCCCGAGTTCAGATGGACATGATTGACAGCAGAATTAGCCAATCAGGGACATGCATGGTCTGTTTGTATCAAAACAAATATGGCTGCTTACCAGGGAAAACGATAGAAAAGTATGAGAAGGGACTGGAAAACATCGCGACTATCAGCAGAATGATTGAGCGAAGAACCAAACTAAGTAAGTGATGCCCCCATCTGTATTAAATTTTATCGACCCATAGAATTTTGTGATGTCGTTCAACAACCAGGAAGTGAGCATTACCGTGATGTCAAAACTCCATTTTGCCTGGAGTTTGAAAGTTCAGAAAAGAGCTGACGTGAATTGTAGTATTTGGTTATAGAAGTTAGTGCTGCTATGTTGAGGCGTAACATCGAAACGACTACCAGATAGCATCAGTCACTTTATGGACTCAAGTTTTACAAAGGCGGCTGGGTTAGCTTACACTCAGACAGAGGAGTGCTTTCAAGTCTGTGTGGGTTTTACGATGATGACGGTGGTGATAACGTTGTTGTAAACAGCATTAGCCTATTTCGCTACATGAACAGGCTGAAACTAAGTGCTTTTTAAAACGAAGTTATAGGCTGGGGTGTTGGAGCGTTGAAGGTTCAGGTAACAATTGTTTTTACCTCCCTCCCTATATAATAGGACTAAGGATTATGAATTTCTTACGGCTTTTCGCTTTTATAGCATTGGGCGGAGTGATACCTGATTCCCTTCATGTCACAATCGTCCATTTCTTTGAATGGGGTATTGTAAATAAAATGTATTTCTATAAGTGACTTTGCATTTATTAAAAACTGCTGCTTTTTCTGCTCAAAAATACACTGAAAAACATGTAAGTGGGGATGCCGCTCCACAGATCAGCCCTGTAACGTGACCTGATGGCACCACCTGCTTCTCTCTATGGAGATCTATGGAGATTTTAACGTCATACCCTGGCTTTCAGTTACATAGTGTACCTTTAACCAGATTATTATAAAGCGCCAACTACAAATCATATGCAGACCAACACTGTAGCCAAATGAGCTCATATTTTTGCGTTAACATTGTCACCGTTTGTCTTTGTTCAGGATAGTTATGTAGATGTTAGCACTACTTAGGTCATCTGAAGTATGTGTGACTACCGCGTATAACATCCTCCATTCATAAAACCGCCTCCTCTTCGTGCATGCCCCCTCACAAGCCCTCTAAATCTGGCCATATGGTTGTTGACAAAGCTGGGCACATGCTAGGCTAAAGACGGCGCATGAGAAGACAAAATGTTAGCACGTTTTTGTTCCGATCGTGGCGAGTCTACAGTTCTGCCTGTTGTCTGCCTGTGCCTTCCCCTAATCACAGTAAATCTCCGTAGACATCTGTTACGGGAATACGCAGGAATGATGGTGTCACCAGTGGGAGATGTTTGTGGGATGGTTGGCTGCTGTAAAGAGGCAGCAGCAGTAGTAGTAGTAGTAGTAGTAGTAGTAGTCATAGTATTAAAAGTAACTCTAATATTAGTAGCAGTGTTGGAAGAATTAGTCAATTGTGTTACTTAAGTAAAAGTATAAATACTGCAGCAAAAAAAAAAAAAAAAAGTTAAATTGCCACTACTTAAGTAAAAGTATTAAAGTGTATTTTGCGCAGAGTTTAAGATCTAACAAAGCTTCAAATTTATTCATTTTGATAAACAAAATTCAGCACAAATCTTTAATGGAAACAACTGAATTTTTCCCTAGCTGTTATTATTTGTATATTTTTATTTGCTCGAACTTAAACCTTGATAAAAAATAAACCCCTCAGCCTTTTCAGCAGGTCTCAAACAATAATGAAAAATACTTTTACTTATCAATCCTGTTGAAAATATAGTGGAGTAGAAAGTACAGATACTTGCTCTGAAGTAGTAGTAGTAGTAGTAGTAGTAGTAGTAGTAGTAAAATGTACAAATACCTAAAAATTTTACTTAAGCATTGTACTTAACTATTTTTACTTTGTTACGTTCCACCGCTGATTTGTAGTAGTAAATGTAAGTAGTGTGCAGTAATGGCAAGAATACAAAATAAATGGTTATATATTAGTCTATATGTAGTCTATATTAGTCTGTCTACATCTCCAAAGCTCAAAATGCTCTGTTCCACCTTGTGATGTCATGAAGCTGTAGTTTTTATGTTAACAGCTCCTTTTACCTTTAACCTTCAGTTTAGTAGACACTAGCAATTCCAGGGCTGAAATTATCCAAATGATTCTAGCGAAGATGGAGTTTAAAAGCACAGTGGAGCACTTCCTGTATTACCGAATTACACCTTATGTTTGAGAAAAAAACTCAGCCTAAATATGCAGGGTTTGTGTGTTTAATATGTGTAAATGAAATAAAACACAACTCCAGGTCTGTTTGTGAAGAGAAAACAACATAACAGAGATCAGAAAGTAGCACAATATAGGCCCTTTAAAATGTATTTTGTAATATATTTCGATCAGTACATGGTCCCATGAGAGTGCTATATTCAGAATGCTTAGAATACAGTTTAAAGTGTATATGGCAGGCTAGACTACTAATTTCAGTAATATAATCTTGACATTGTTATATTTAAGATTTTACTTAAAATCATGTCTAGTTTTTTTTCTAGTTTTTAAATTTTGGTGAAATTTATAATTTTACTTCCTGATTGGACATGGGCAGCAGATGTGACATAGGGAGAGGTAATTCCATTGCAGTTACGTAGCAGGTGGTGTTCTGGACATGTCCCACCTGGAGGAGGACCCGGGATCGATCCCGGAAATGCTGAAGGAACTATGTCTCTCGGCTGGCCTTGGGGTCCCACCGGAGGAGCTGGGGGGAAGTGTCTGGGATGAGGGAAGTCTGAGAGTCCCTGCTTAGACCGCTGGATAAGTGGAAGAAAATTGATGGATGCATAGATTTCATTTTAGAACTCACCACTACTTCCTGTATATTTGTTCTTTTCAACTTTTTTCTTGCAAACTGCCACTTAACTGATGTAAAACTATAATCAATATGTACGATACATACTATCTCACTAAACCAACTCATATGTACTTCATGCTTGGTGGGATAGTACCTGGTAAATATTTATTACCAATGTTTTAATGGTGCTAATGGAACCACAGTATCTAAAGCACTTTATAATTGATGGAATGTATATTGAAGGACACATAATAGTAATGATTTGGGACGGGAATCAAACCAGCAACCTGTGCCACAAGATATTCAACTTAACTTGCTTCTTATGACTAAAATCAAATCTCAAGATTTCTACATTCAAAATGCTAATTATTTAAGACTGATCTTAGCGTGAGTTGTAAATCGTGTCTTTTTTTAGTTTGAGGCCATTTTAAACACCGCCATTTTGTTTCTCATATAGAACAATACGAGGAGAAAAATGTGCACTATTAGCTTGTGTGTGCGCGCGGCTTAAATCACGGTAATAAATCACTTTAGCTTCAGGGTTGAGACTCTATCTTATGAAAATGGCGTTCCACTTCTCCTCGCAGCAACACGTAAAAGCTTTCTCTTATTCTCACTCTTTGTGAGCAATGGAAATTATAGAGCACATTCACGGGCATTATTGAAAGCAACAATAATATCAATTTGTTGTTTTTTGTAAATGTCATGCTATTCGTGTGAGGACAGATGCTCTGAAATACAATACATTAGGAGGGCACAGTGTAAGTGTATTGTCTTTGGGAGTATGCTAATGGCTACGTGGCTACATAAGAGTGCTACAAAGAGCTAGTAGCCTTAACAAATGGTGTTTGGTAATGGTAAGGGCGTCCAAACTATAACCTGGAGGCCAAATGTGGCCGTCAGGACAATTTTTGTTGTCCCTACTAAACAGGCCCAAATGATCACAGGCAGTACTTTTTCAGGTAATCTACCACTAAGGCATAGCACTATATTGTGATGCAGAGCTAAAATGCATTTCCCCAGCCTTTTATAAGGTACAGTGTCTCTTGCAAATATTTGAAAAGCACCTGTCTGATTACTCACTGTATTGACTATTAGTCCAATGCCCTCCTCTACCTCCATATTTCCACTACCAATATGTTTCACTATGTGGATACCCCAGGTGTAGTCAGTGAACATCTGCTAAGCAGCTCTGCAGCACCACACACAGCCGCACAAAGGCTCAATGAGGAGTGGACAGGAGTCTAGGACACACCTCAGGACCACACCTCACTGCACAACTCTACACAACTCTGTAACTGTCCACTATCAAAAAACTATAAAACAAGCACACAGACACAACTTTTCTTTGTCTTGTGTGATTTAGAATGTAAATCTATATCAATGTTCTTTTGTTTTGTGTCAACTTCAATTAGACTTTTGAACAAACACAGAAGAAGTACATGGATTTCTTTTAACTACTAACCCCGCTGTTTTATCTTTACATTTAAGAAAAATTAAATTATTTGGATTGAGTTGAATAGCCATATCACACCTCCCTTGCAGTGAATGTATCCATTCATTATAGATCTGAAATAATCAAACTTTGAATTTTCATTTTGACGCAAAATATTCTTTCCTTTTTATCATCTTATATTTTATGTTCTTTCTCCAAGTATACAAATGAAACCTTCCAACATGAAGCCCTTGTACTGATAGGGTTATTAGTGCTCTGAGTAAGGAACCCATAGTTCTAACTCTATTCTTCTTTCACATTCACAATCCAGGCTTTCTCCCCATTCAACCCAGCAAGGCGCCTGGGCCCTTACACCGTAATGAGTTTGCTTGGACAAAAGGAAGAAGGATGGATGGCAAGGTGGTAGGAGCTAGGAGACAGGAGACTGGAGAGGATTCTTGAATGGCAATGCACTGTGCCCACCCTCCCATTTGCCTCCTGTTTCTTTTCGCTAATAGCCACTTGGGTTATTTCTGGGTCTTTTTTGAAATGGGGTGAATGGCAGAGGGGAGGGGTTGGCATTGAATAAGCACTTGGATTCACAGCATGAAGGAGAAAGAGGGGAGAGAGAGGTGTGTGTGGGTATACGTCACGTTGTGGGGACTAAAATCTGTGCACACTAAATTTTTTAGTTCACTTTTGTACCTTTCGTGTCACAAACTGTTCCTGACACAAAAAACTGCTATAAAATTGAACTAAATCAACTTTTTTACATTCAATTGCTCAAATCTTTTAACTTGTCTTCTGTCAAAGTATATCAAGACATTATCAAACGTGTACAAAATTTTAGATATGGGTCATTTTGAGTGCAAAAGTCATCATTTTTGTGTTTGACATAAACACAAAAAAGGAAAAAAAAATCAAAAATAAAAGTCTGAAGTGGATTATTTTAGTTAATCATCAAACGAACAGTCTATGAACAGAGCCTGTAGTCCAAATCTGAGAATGGCTCAGCATGTCCTCGAGATCGTTACAGGGCCCATCAGGATTTAGATATTGTGGGAAAAAATGCCATTCTTTGACTTGTCTAACACATACTGTAATTTGGATTTGTAATACACATTTTGAAATTTAGATTCATCTGTTTCAGTGCAAAATCTAAACTTGTTGGCGGGGTAGCGGTTGCCATGGACACCGAAAAGGGAAGGGTTTGAGTAAAAAAAAAAATCCACCCTGAAACTGATTAGTCAAACTTGCGATTTTCCAATTTCGAAGCGCCGCCGACTCAAATCCGCCTCTTAATATTCATGCCCTCCTCGGTTGGCGTCGGTAACCACCATGGGGCCGTGAGTTGGCGAATGGGAGGGTCTATGTGCGTGTGTGTGTGTGTGTGTGTGTGTGGAGGGAGAGAGGGGAGGGGGGGTATGTTGTTATAATCAGCTTAGTAAAAGACAAAAGGAGGAGGGAGAAAAAAAAAAAAAGTTGAGCTGGTGTTATTTAAGACCACACAGAAAGGGATAGATTGATGGATAGAAGTTTTTTTTTTTTATGTAATCAGAATACAAGAGTTTGCATTGGTTTAGTAGTTACTAGGATGTACATGAGAAGTTTGCATGTTCTTCCTTCTTCTGCTGGTGGCTTGACTTGAAACATGCACAATAGATTTATAGATATGTGAAATATCTGTGTGTTTTTTTTTCTTCATTATTATGCATTTTTTGGCTGGTGCGACTTATACTCCGATGTGACTTATACTCCGGGAAATGTGGTAGTATTTTTTTAAGACAACACTAGTTTGGAGCAGTGGTGTCTTAATAAATGCAGTCTTTCCCTTCTCTCCTCTTCCTCCTCCTCTCTCTACCTCTATTTCCCCATCTTTTCCTCTCTTTTACCCGCCACCCACCCTTCCCTCCTCCTATCTATCCTCTTTTGCCCTCTTCTTCATCTAGCCCCCATCACTCACCCCTACAACATCCCAACCATCCCAGTCTTATACCGCACCCCCCACCTTACCTTTTATCTACCCTACCTCCCCTCCTCCAACCCCCTCCAGCCCGATCATCTCACCGGCCCGGGAAGGAACAAGTGCATACAGAGACGGGCCCAGAGCAGATCCAGGGGAGAGTGGAGGACAAATGGTGGTGATAGGGGCCAATGGGGCCATAAGTCTCGGAAGCGGACTCCGTGATGTGCTGTTATTGGGCTTATAAACTAGAGCTGTCACTTTGGAGACTTTTTTCCCTATTTCGTACCTTTGTGTTAAGTTATTTTTCATGAGCAGTTTGAATGTTGCTTATCAAAACTTTTTTTTTTTATTTTTACCTTCAGTGCTCACGAAATTGGTGCTAATATTGACTTTAAACATTATACTTAAAGCAATATTTATTTGTTTTTTTAACTCTATTATCATCCATCTTAGAACTACTACTACTACTACTACTACTACTACTACTACTACTACTACTACTACTACTACTACTACTACACTTTAAAATGATAATTTCCAAAATGCAATTCCATGATGACATTTTAATGCTGATTTATGTTGTGAATTTGATATATTGCTATTCAGTTGTGCCATGCTAAATGTCTATCTTCAACACAGAAAGTAGCTGGATAAAACACAAACTCGAGTGTTGGCATTTATTTATGGGCATTTTTTTATTCATTTATTCAATATTTTATCAGGGCTATAGAAAACACCTTCCCATTCGCAATGATGACATTAACAGTGAATCATAACATGAGACTGTGAAACATTTGCAGATTAAAGATATAAAAGTGTTAAAAGCATGTGCAGCGATCCTGTAAATATTGAGTTTTAAAAAGTCGACAGAGGTAAAAAACGAACTAAATTTTAAAGTGTGTTGTAGGTGGTTCCAGTCACTTGCTGAAGAAAACTGAAATAAGGAGTGCATCTTTAGCAGTGACCAGGTTAATTCAGTTAACGGAGCGGTAGGCCTGTCACGATCATCACTATATCAACTTATCGTTCAATATATGAAAGCTGGAACAATATATTTTGGGCCTCAGTATTTATTGTGAGCACTTTTTCTTTGCAAAAGTAGAGCGATTTGGGGTATTTTTGTTGTAATAGGATAAGATTTGAGCTGTAGAGGGGGGAATAAGTCTCTTTTACTAGATTCATAAATTGTGATTGTGTCACCAAAGTATCCAGTTTTGCTTTTCCTTGGAGTGTATTCCGTTTTTTGAAGAGAAACAACTAAAAGCCCTCTTACCCATCTCAGCTTTGGTGCGGCTAGTCCTTAGTATAATGCAGTCATGTGAGCTCGTATTAAATGTTCCAGTATCAGTGATTAACAAGTAGGTGAAGTATTCTGGCAGTTTTTGAAGTATTCCCTTATAGATACATTTCATACAGTGCTGTTCTCTTCTGTTTTATCTTCTGCCGAGGTCTGAGCACCAAAGATAACTCACTGAATAAAGCCGACTAATATGTTTCTTTCGTGTCTGCCTGAGTCTTTCCAGGTTGAAATAACTCTAACACTATAACAAAACCTGCTGTTACGGGCCCGTCCTCTTTATATGACTTCAGTTCCCTCGCTCCCCACCTCCTCTCCTTTATCTCCTCCGCGCCGGTACCACTCGTGTTTGCCTTTCTTTGTCACTTTGCTTTGTTTTGGATCTGACTGGGAATAAAAACACACTCTTTTTTGGCACATTAGCATAGCGTACATGCTAATTAGACTGCTGCTAGCGTGCCATGTTGACAGCTAGTAAACAACAGCTTTTCATAGGCCCAATACGGACTAACCGAATCCACAAAGAATTACATCACACGCGGAAAAAACTTTGCTTTTAGATGCGTTTTATCCTTCGTAAATCCAGTTTTATAAGACAACGCTTTTGTCAACACGTATAAGGTTAATAGATTTCACAATGTCACTGTAAATAACCGTGTTTTATTGTTGACTTCGATTTTTGTCTCGTTAAAATGTAACAGAAAGTCTACACTTCGCGTCCTCCTTGGATTTTTATAAATTTAAACTAATTGAAATGCCTTGCTGAAATCGCCAGTCAAGGTTATTCTTTAACACTTGTTTTCCAGACTTTAATAACTTAAAAATTCTGCTAATTTTCTAACCACTTAAGGGTCAATTAACTTTTTACACCAAGTACTAATATGAAATTATTTTGTGATGCTGAGTACCTTTTGAGCATTTATTTGATTGTGTTTGAGGGTCAAGAGTCTTCTCCAGGGACACAATGGGAGTATGTGTTTGTGTAAGATTCAAACTAACAATCTTTTGGTTAAAGGGCTATGTTATGCTATTGTATTTTCTGACCTATGTTATAATGTTTCCTCGTCACAAACACATCTGGAGTTTGGTTTTGTCTCATTTGCACATGTTCAAGACACAATCCCTGCATATTTAGGCATATTTAGTTCTTCTCCCAAACTGAAAACACTCTGTTCCACCTTGTGATGTCATGTGGTGATACAGGAAGTGCTCCATAGTGTTTTCAAACTCCACACACCTTCACTAGAATCATTTGGATGATTTCAGATCTGTCACCACCAGACATGTTAAGTCCTCTATCTCCACCAGAAGAGGCATTTGGGGTGAAGTGTCTTGCCCATGGACACAATGACAGGTTGTTTGTTTTGGTACCCCTTATGTTATAGCATAGGTGAAAACAAGGTGGCGATTAATATTATTTTTATTTATTTTTTTAAATAAAGTAGTAAAGTACTGCATTTAAGTATACATTTTAGGTATCTGTACTTGGATACTTTTGACTTCTACTTCACTACATTTGAGAGCAGTATCCGTACCACTATATTTTTAAACTGGACTGAAAAGTAAAGGCAATTTTTATTATTTATTGTTTGAGAGCTGCTGAAAAGGCTCAGGGGTGTATTTTTTACCATGTTCATAGTTTGAGCAAACAAAATATACAAATAAAACCAGCTAGAAAATCAATTGTTTCTGTTCAACAAAATTCAGCACAAATCTGTATCAACATCTGAAGCCTCAGAAAACCTCAGAATATGTGCAAAATACTCTTACTTTTTAAACTTTAAGTACATTTTTGAACAGGTACTTCAATACTTTTACTTATAAGTCAGTTTTTCATGTGATACTTTTACTTTTGAGTATTTTCCTGCTGTTTTGATCTGTACTATTAACAAACTTGTACTTCTTCCACCACCGCCCAGCAATCATAATCTTAACAAAGGCCAACCTTGCTAAGGGTTTTTATTATGTCTAGATTGCACTTTATATCGCCTTTGTACATCACTTTGGGCAGCTGTGAGTGTTTTTAAATGTGCTTTATAAATCAATTTGACTTGACTACATCCGTGTAATCATCCAGATCTGATTCATAGCAAAAGACGAAGTTGATTCCATCCTCAGACTCAAAGCAAACAAAAAAAACAAAGAGAACAATAGGAGGTTGAATAGGGTCGTTAAGGCTGAAACTGGAGACAATAGCTGTTTACAGTTTCAGTGTAGTTAGCTCCTCCCTTCAGATAGATATAAGGTAGTGTCCAGCACCAATCTGACCAGAACTGAAGAAGCGGCTTGGATGAGCAGCAAAACATCTTCACTCCTACAACTTTTTTGTTCAGTTGACAGATTTAAACTTCGTCTCTTGCTTTTGACTTGACTACAAAAAAACGCCTTTCTTATGCGTAATAGGTGCGACTTAGGTAGAGGTATTCTGGTTTAAAACTCACCACTACTTCCTGTATTTTTGTGGTTTTCTTTTCTACATTTTCCCACAAACCACCACTTAACTGAAGCAAAACTATGATAAATACTTTGCACAGATACTAAACTAAGATCCCACCAAACTAAGTCATAATTAGAAAGACATGAATCACTTTATAACCCACTACGCCACTGCCACTTCTAAACACGTGTTCATTACAACTATATTTACAGTCCCCATTGTAAAACACATCTTATCTTCTCCGTCGGCGACCTGGATGTTGGTGGTTTATGGACTTGGATCAGGCTGTGGCAGACACACAGATAAATAGAGTTGTTATGTGGTGTTTAGACCTGGTCCGTGGTGATCTATGAGCTCTTCGTTGACTCCCACATAAACATCTCCTCGGTCTCCTCCCTGTCGCTCGGCATCATTGCACTGACGCCGCACTGGTCTGGCTGTATTTAAGGCGGGGCTATGACGGAAAGCGATGGGGTCGTGAGAGTTATCATAATAAAATCAATATCAGAATTGGAATAGTTGCAAAAATAAACTGCAAAGCCTGTGAAATAACCCAGGCTCTATTTAAAGAAAACAAAACTTCTAACCCCATAGTTGAACCGCTCTACAAACATTTTCGGAAACGCATGGGATTCTTGGAAAGACGTCTATGGGACTGGGATTTTTGTATTAGTTCAGCAGTTAATGTGAGTTTTCTTTTCTCAAATGTTACTTCTCTTGGAGTTGTTGAAATTCCCAACACTGAAATTAATCTTGCAACACATGTTCTAACTTCAATTGGAAACATAAGTTAGGTTTGTCAGAAATAAAATACAGTTTGATTGTTTTACTAGTGGTTTATACTTTTTTTCTTTTTTTTTTTACCAGCCTTTTGAAAGCTAATAGGAGTTTTAAAGCTATTTTACTCATTAATAGTATTTTTTTCTATTAATTTTGTAATTTTGCAGTAGTCAGTATGACATATTTTGTGATTTTAAATACCTTTTGGGCCTGTATTTGATTGTGTTTGAGGGTCAAGAGTCTGGCCCAGGTCCACAAAGCTTTTGGACAAGAGTGGAACCAGCAATCTTTTGGTCAACAAACCACTATGCCACTGTCACCATCAGACCTTTTAAGAATATGAAGAAGAGTCTTTTTATATACATTTTTTTACAATCCTATCCAATCCCCTCATTCCCCACACTGAAGGAGGTAAGATACTTCTCCAACCACAACTGCCCTGGTCTTGCTTTGCCAAACCACTATCAATCAGTGTCTTGCCCAAGGAAACAATGACGATATCCAACGATCAAACTTTGAACCGCCAACCCCAAACCAATGAGCCACTGCCGCCCGTATTCATCCAAAAAAAGAAATGTATTCATGACATTTTATCAGGCAGAGCAAAAACTCTTAAGTTAAAAGTGAAGTCTAAATGTCTTTTGGATGCTGCTGGGATAACACTGTCCTATTCATTTTACTGTCACCTTAAACCAAGTCATTAATTTTGTGCAATAAAATATCCCTGATGATTCCAACATCTGCTTTTTTACAGAAATGAAAGGTCCTGTATTACGCAAAAGTGACTCATGTGAGCTTTAAGTCAAGTTACAATGTTGTTACCTTCTTGAAAACAAAACTACTGGGTGCCTTGAAAGTGGAGAAACGCTACATAAAAATACAACCATTTACAATTTACTGTGTTTGACTAATCCTTTATTATCAGTCTGTCTGCATCTCTAAAGCTCAAAATGCTCCGTTGCACCTTGTGATGTCATGAAGCGTTAGGTTTCAAGTTAACAGCTACTTTTCACTTTTCGTTGATCCAGTTTAAAAACACAGTGGAGCACTTCCTGTATTACCACATGACATCACAAGGTGGAACAGAGTGTTTTCTGTTTGAGAGAAGCCTAAATATGCAGGGTTTGTGTGTTAAACATGTGTGAATGAAACAAAACGCAACTCCAGGTCTGTTTGTGATGAGGAAACATCATTATAACATAGATCATTTTCGCAATACAGAACGTTTACACTGCATTAGACACTTTAAATATAAGATTTATGTCAGATATTTGTATTTTTGTGAGGACAGAGTGGTGTCTTGGGCTACATGTGTGCTCTGTGCTGTGTGGTAGTTAGTCCATTGTTGAACACACTCTGATATTGGATTTCTGGGTCTGGTAAACAATTTGAGCCTGTTTTGAAACTCAGCCTTAACTCAGTTTAAATTACACAAAATTACCTTCCCAGGGCCAGTCTAGTCACTTTCCGTCACTCTACGAACCTAGTACCTAGCAACGGGAGCTGTTACCTGGTTTCTGCGGTCTTAAAAATGTGAAAAACAGAACTAGTACATTTTAAACGGTGTGCAGTGGTCCAAAGTTATTCCTCACTTACCTTATGCATTCTGAGCATCCTAATGATTCACCAGGATGAGTTTATAAGTGTAAATAAAGCTAACAACAACACATTTTAAGAATGTCACACTGCTTACAATGGTTGCTTATGTACAGAAAAAAAAAAAAATTCTTCAGAAAACATTTTAGAGTTTAAAAGCAGTTTAACTAATTTTTACTGTCTTCACATGAAAAACAGACCTAATTAATTTGAATTTTTTTGTAGTGGTCCAAAGATTTTTTTTTCTCATTTCTAACATACTAATTATTCACCAAGGCTATAAGCATTTTTCACAACTTTCAGAGCAAAGTTTTAGCATCACGGTGACACTAATGGCAACTAGCATGCTAACAGTGTACTAGCCTTACTTCCTGGTTTGCAAATTGTAAAAAAAAAAAAAAAAACACCACAAAAAACTTTATAATTACAACAAAAATATCTGTACTGGGACAAGATATTGGTATTTATCAGTAAATACAATTCTTTTTCTTAGAGCACAAAATATGCTGCAACACTAATAAACCCGTTCCTTCTGTACTGCCCCCTGCTGGAAATGTACTTTAAGATAATACCTGGTCCATTTGACCACACAGGCAGACAGTGCCCGGAGGAGTCGTGTCAATCAAACGCCTGCCCACCCCCTCCCCAGGTCACCCCACCACTCTCACCAGTTACCCCTGGGTGCTCCCGTGCGTCGAGAGCCCTCATTACAGGCCAAAGGCTAAACCAAGTGAATGAACCCCCTTCCCTCCTGCTGAGAACTTCCTATGCAGCTGATTTACCCCAGTGTTTTTGCATGTGGGCTCTCACCAGTCACTAAAGTGAACACTACTGATAAAAACTAGCATCTTTGTATTTTAAATTTTTTTTGGAATATCCCATTTGACTCTGGCAGGGGCTAAAACATCTCTGAAAATGTTGAGCAGTAAAATATACTACAAAAGTGCAGAGATATTACTTTTACTCCTACTACTATCACTACTTACTTGGTATTACTTTTACTCCTACTACTATCACTACTTACTTGGTATTACTTTTACTCCTACTACTATCACTACTTACTTGGTTTTAGGGGTTTTCTCTACCCTTTTTATAGTTTATATTATATACGCTGTACATGATATTCAAATTTTGCATATCACCCAAATGTTTTTCTGTATTATCCATTTTCCTTCCACCAAAAACACGCAATCAAACAGGTAAATTGGAGTGTCTTGCTCAAGGGCAAAGTGGCAGGTCCATGTATCGACAAAATACATTAGTAAAAAATATCAGCTTGTTTCCATGTTTTGCCTGGAATGTTCCATAGTAAGGCATAAACGTATTTGACTTTGTATTATTTAAAGCAGACCTATTCGGCAAAATCAACTTTTCAGAGCTTTTAACCATGTTATAGTTGTTTCTCCTCACTATTTACTCACCGGAAGATGTATTTGGAGTGATTTGTACAAGTTTGAGCAATCTTTAATCGCTTAATTCCAAGACGCCATTTTGCAGATTAACTCGTTTTCGTTTTAACCCGTTTTCAACGCTAACCGCATCTGCCCTCTGCTCTGTACTTACTTCCTTTTCCAATTTTATTTTCTAAATTGGTGATACATGTAGATTTCAGCATTGCATAACCATTTTAGTACAAATAAAAAAAATGTAAAATCTCTAGGGCGATGCGCTGATATCTATCAAAAGTGCCTATAACTACACGGCTCTTATGACATTTACTGCGATGTCAGCTCGCACCCGGCACCACAGTTTCTTTTATTAAGTCAATTTAGATCAATAATGCGATTTAAAATGTCCGAAGTATAACACGATGATCCACAAGTGTCATTTATTATAACTATATAGCAAACACAACCACAATAGATCTACTTTAAATACAGTTTTTGAGAAAAAAAACTGGGATGAGTGTGATCGCCTCTCCACAGATCTGCACGCACTGTTCTGAGCAGAGAAATGTAGTTGACATACACTTCTACCAGAAAAGTAACATAATGCACCTTAAACTCCACATATTTTTTTGTTGTTGTTGTTTTTACCAAGTTTATTGTACAATATCTCAACTTTAAAACACCCTTCAAAACCCTTTAAAACTTTGAAAACACCTCGCAGCTTTCTCCTCCACTTGTTTTCATGCAGATTTCAATAGCGCTCGATAAAACCTGTACTATCTTTCATATTATTCTTATTGTCTTATGGGTGGGCCTGCAGCGCCTACAGCAGCGCTCAGGTGGAATCGTATACAGCCGAATTATATCATATCTTATTATTCATGTGCAAATCTATGAAGTGTCAGCTTGCCTTCTGCCTGATGAATGGCTCCTTATTAGGCCCTAGGTGTCCCGGGCTGTTCCACCTTTTATCTGCACTGTACAAGCCTAACGCAGTAAACTAATAATTGATTTGTTATTCTTTGCTAGCGATTTTTTGTGCATCTAAAGTTAAAGCTGGATTATGTAACTTTCATGGACAAGGCTACGCTATCAGCTTGTCTCCATGGAGATGTTATTGGCTTTGGAAAATGGTCAAGTTTTTATATAATGCTTTGTGTCTTGAATTTATCGTTTATTCAATGTCGTTTCTGAAAAATACCCTCTTATACATCATTACTTGCCGTGTTGACTTTCCAAGCTGACAGCAACTAGCATGCTAACCAAACACTTCCTGATTGTCAGACAGGAGCTTTATAATTAGATACAGACAGTACAACACATCAAGAAAACAAGAAAAAAAACTCAAATACATGGAAATAAATATGGTGCAGGACCTCAAAAATGTACACTGTGTAACTTTTCAGGTGGGGGTCCCATGGTTGAGGTGTTTGTCTCCATGGAGATGTTTTTGTTGCATCTGGAATGTTTCACAGTATGGCATTAAACTTATCTCTCTGGCATGCATTCAATCAGTTTTTTATTGCCGAAAAATACATTGAAAAACATGCATTGTTACTGTCAGTGTGGTCTCCTCTCCACAGATCTGACATGTAACTTGGCTTAGGGGTGCCGCTTGCCATCTGGGAAATAAAGCTGCAAAATGTCACTTTTCTTTCTGTTATTGTTTTCCTTGGAATGCTCCCTGGTATGGCATTACCTGCTCACAGCAAGAATGCATTTTTTTTAAGTATTTACGTTTTTTTGAGTAGTAAAAACACATCTCCACGAAGTCTCGTCTGGAAAATTACTCAGGGCGACTTTAATCAACCTCTTTTACGTGTTTAATTTTGAAATGTAGATTTAAGACTTTGTGCAAATTTATAAACAGAACAAAATAACACACTAACACGCTAATTATTTGTGCTGTGCTGTTCGGCGTTTGAACCCAGTTATATAGTTTCATATAATAAACTGAAAAGAAAAGGAACGAAAAACAGGATTATCTACCGACCTTGACACGGCAGTTGCTAACACAAAAGCGCTCTTCTTTTTTATCATCTGAGAGTGAATCATGCTCAGATGGCTTACGTGCGTGTTGTCCTTGGTACCGCGTTGGTTAGCTTACACAACATGTTCACTTGACCTGCCAGTGGACTCCGGTTTCTATGGAGATCAGAGAAAACAGGCTGGTGCAGGGATTTAGAAATGATATTACATGGAAGTGTTTTTTTCAAGTCTTTCCAGTATGAATGGGTTTGGGTTTAAAGAAGAAATTCAAATGTTTCATTCAAAGTAAGAGTTCATCTGTAATGTATTCCTTACCCATATTTATTATTTTATTAAATATATGAACATGTTTTGCCTTTTATGTTCCACAGTATGGCATTGTTAAATATCTTTTCTATTACAGTTTATCAGTCAAAACCTTTAAAAACATTCCATTTCACTGTGAACGGACTGACCTCTCCACAGATCTGACTTGTAACTTGGCCTGGTGGTGTTTGATAGAGATTTTAATGCCATACTGTGGGACATTCCAGGCAAAACAATAACAGTTACATAGTACACCTTTTAACTAACCAATCAACTAAGCTGTATGTTAATAAATTAGCTTATACATATAAAAGATAACAAAAATAAAAGTAACAAAACAATAAAACAAAAAAATAGTGACACATTTTTAAAACTAAGATATCTGTCTTTGCAAATTAACTCTTCAAGTTGGCTGTTCAATGTTTTCTGTGTGATACTGGCTCTGTATATAGAAAATGGACATAGTTAACCTGCTAGCTGCTACGATCCAAATAGGAAGTGAGCTTGGCTGGCTCCAATTCAGTTTATATTGGAAAACTGTCTCTGTAACTGTTACTGTCAGACTCATTAGTATATTTATGGTCTTAAAATGTCTATATTGGCCTGTTCTTGATCCTGGTATTTTTTAAATTTCGTTAGTGTGTCCCTCACTCAAGATATGAACATTAACGACAGACAAATTAGGCGGCTTTTTTCCCCAGGTCGCCGCCGCTAGCGTTAGCAACGGGTTTGATTGACAGCGTTACTAAGCAACCACTCTCTACCAGTGGGAATGGGCATCGCTCTGGATTGGCTCTTTGGTTGCTATGATACTTGTGGTCATAACTCAGCTCTAAATTCGCCGCTATAACTGCTAGCCTCAATGAGCTTCATTTGACTAGAGCCGAAAGCTGTGCGTGACGTTGCACTCGTTTAGTCTATGCTCTGTTCACAACAATGAGAGCTAGCTCACTGTTAGCGTACTGTCCAATTATATCTCTATGCAGTTTTTGCCGAGTCAAACTAAAATGAATAAACATTTAAAGATAACACAGTGGACAGTGAATTGTGACATTCTTTAACACTACAAATGAGGTAAATACTTCAACCTGTGTTTATAACGATACATCTTTTTGTCTCAATGCTAATGCTAATGCCACAAACTGAAAGGAATCTACTCATAAAAACAATTCCATAGTCATTATTTTATATTTTAATTGGTTGTCTGTTTTATGTTTTACTTTTGTATAAAACTAACTATTAGCTTTGAAACACAGTGAGCTAGCTTGCGCGTTGCGGTGCACAGAGCCGATTGTAGCACTTCCTAATCCAGTGTCCTTGATTCAGTTGTTACTTCTAATACCAACATGCTCAAATGTTTCACTTGGCTGTGACAGATCTAACCGCTAATGTCATGAGCGTGAAGTAGTCAAAACATGGACACACTAGTCGGTTATTCCAGTAGCCCGCAGACTCCCACTCATCCATCCATCCGTCAGCGGCCCTTAATCCTGGAGGGGAAGGGGGGTGTCACTTTCATTGTCTTGTTTAAAGCTCGACCGTGGTGTTTTTAGTGACAGAAAACTTCAGCTAGCCTCTAATCCATGGTTAGGCCTGAGAAAACAAAGTCACAAGCCCTTCACTCATTCACTGTTATGGTATCCCCTCCTTTAGCCTCCGCTGCTAAAGCTAACACATGCTAGTTTCCATATGTAGGCCCTGTCTGTCACATCGTCTCCTAGGTTATCTCATCTCTCAGCGCCTAGCTGGGGGAGCAGGGATTAGCGTCCTTCCTAAAATGGCTGACACTTACTTTATTTAGCTGTGGCAGAAAGGGTTGATGTTATTTGTTTATTTACGTATTACATTATTCTTTTTTTCATTTAGTTAGACTTACATTTTGATATAAACTAATTGATTATTGATCCAGGAAGATTAGCTGGCCTTCGGTACAGCTAATGGGGATCCTAAAATAACAAAAACAAATCCAAAATATTAAAGTACAATACACATACATAAAATATTACAAAAAAATAAAACAAAATATCTCTATATAAAAGATATCATTAGCATTCAAATACAAAGTCCTAAAAGGTAGAAAGGTTGAAACATGTTGGCATTTTTTTTTTTTTCATAATTTGCCATGGCTTTTAATAATTTTTGTACTTTTTGCCTCAGTTTTTTTTTGTATAATTTGCCATGTCTTTTAATAATTTGTGTACTTTTTTGCCTCAGTTTTTTATTATTATAATTTGCCATGTCTTTTAATAATTTGTGTACTTTTTTTCCTCAGTTTTTTTTTATTATAATTTGCCATGTCTTTTAATAATTTGTGTACTTTTTTGCCTCAGTTAATTTTTTATTTATTTATTTATTTATTTTTTGTATTTGAGACACATTGTATTGCGCTTTGTACATATCCAAGTAACACTCTTGTCTTGTAAAGTTTTGTACAATTAGCACTCATTAACTATATTTATTTATTTAGACATAGTTGAATTGACTGAAAATGAATTGATCAAAAATATATACAGGTCAATATGAGAAAATTGCAAATAAAGTAGAGCAATGTACAGGATCAGTATATGTACACATCCACAACATAACAATTGCATTCATTTATGTTATGTTTTTTTTTTTTTTTTCTTTTTGTAAAATAACACAAACTATTTTTCATATGTAGCCCATGTCTGTCACGTCCCCTCGGTTATCTCCTCACTCAGCGCTTAGCTACGGGAGCAGGGATTAACGGCCTTCCCAAAAATGGCCAGCTCTCTCTCACTTTGCGTCATGTCCATACTTCTGATTGAGTGAGGCTTATCTGTTACATGCCCGGTTGTTTGGCTCTGCGGAGGTGGAGGAGGGGGGTTGGGTGCTGCTGGTGAGGGGCCCCGGGTGAAACCACTTGACATTCTCTCGCGCACAGGGGCCAGAGTGAGGGCCAAACATGCGCTCGGGCCCCAGAGTCTGTGGTGGTGCCAGGAGAGCCACACTTATCCACTACAAGATTAGACTGCTGAAAGACGGGAGCAGTGTGGCAGGCAGGCCTGAGCAGGCTGCACAAACACAACTGCGATGTTTGCTAGGGCACATTTCAGTAGGGGTGGATGGTGCGGGTTTTGAAATACTACTACTATTAACCTTATTCCGGACGTTGCTGTGGGCGCCGTCATCGTCATTCGGGTTGTATTATTTTACAGGAGTTGATCTTGACAGCTAGTAATTTTGAAGCTTTCCAGAGAATCCGTGCATCGCTAACTTGTTGTGTACATAAACACTGAACATTTGACACTAACCAACTTACTTTAAATAATACTTTAGCGTCAAAACTTTTCCCGAATTCTCCATCGAAAGGAACGGGATTCCCACATAACCGGAAGTGTCACCCGAAAGAAAGCACGGTTGAATGAGTTAAGGCGACCATAGCTCAGTTGATGGACTGTTTGTCAACGGATCTGAAGGTTGGTGGTTCGAATCCCACGCTCGACGTAAACATCATTGGTTCAGCGGTCAGGTCCATCGGCGCACAAGTTGGTGGTGCGATTCCAGCTCCCACAAATGCATACCGTTGTTGTGTCCTTCGGCAAAACACTTAAACACCTCGCCCCAAGAGTCTATGCTTGCTGGTGTATGAATGTGTGTGAATGGGTGAGTAGTTTCTTGATATAAAGTACTTTGTGTGCCTTGAAGGTGGAAAATCTATATGAAGATATGACCATTTAGCTAAAAATGTGGTATTTTTGGTATTCATATGTAAAAGGAAGGTTAAAGTCATAATTCTCAAGTTGAATCTGTCTTTTTATAAAGCCGGAACGCTCGCTGGTTCCTCCGGTCCCTCCCTCTACGTGTCCAGCTCGGTGTCTGGTACATGAGAGTACACAAAGGCCACACCTCCTTTCACCAAAGTGCATCACAAACTCCGCCTCCACCATCTTGCGCCATCACCCATCAGTTTCAACAGTACTAGTTCACGTCAGTACGAGCAACCTCAGACCACAGCAATCAGAGACGCTCAAAGACGACTTTTTTTTTTTATCAATCCACAGTTCAAACAAACAGTGCATAGTTTCTGGACCACTTCCTCCACCACGTTTTTTGGAGAGATCAAATACAGTCACTCGTTGAGACTCCTTTGTACATGTCTTCTCAATCCAACTGCACATCTCACAATATCCCCTATGTCGACAATTTCCTCAGGTTTTTCGAGAGACCTGAACTTCGCAAAAAGGACCGTTTACACCCCAACTCATCTGGATCCCGCCTCGTCTCACACAAGATCAAACTCACCCTGGAATCAGCATGAAAGTTCAATCAGCAAACCACACGCTTTATGGAAAATTGTTGTGTGGGAGCAAGGGTGATTTAGGGTTGTGAACTGAGCACAGAATCTTACAGCGAACCATAAGGAGAGTTTGCATAGGGCCCGGGAGAGATTGCTAAAATACTCAAACGCGCATGGATAACATCTAAAGACATGTTTTTGATTAGCAAACTTTTCAAAGGTCATAACATTTGATTCATTTTAAACATTATTCATAATTTGGAAGTTTTCAGCAAAGTTACCTCTGCGCCCACACATTCACACATCAGCATTCACAGCACCGGCAGATCCCAATGTGGATTCAAAAGAAAAAAAAGGGAATAGTTGATGTTGAAGAAGTCAGCATTCTACCTTCCTAAAAAGAGGGGAGAGGAACGTATTGCCTGGAAAAGACCAAAGACCTGTGCGAGTGCTTTTCATCTGATTACACACACACGCCTAACCCAGATCTGCGCCTCAGCCTCTGTTGTCTTACCTCAGAACGTGTCACTTTACTTTAACTTTTGGAAGGAAAACTTTTGACTCCTCTTTTTGTTTCACCAAGGAACTAAAATGTGTGTGTTTAGCTGGAGAATTTTGGGTTTTTTTACGCAACTTACTTTTACCCAAGAAGAGGAAATTTGAGCTTTTGAGCAAATTCATGATTTATGGAAGGAATATGCGGTACAGAGGTTGTCTGAGCCTTTGTTATGGAATGAACTGAAGTGCAGAGGGAGGAAGGAGATGTGATAGTGTGTGGCTATGCTTCCATTGTAGGGAGTATTATACCTCTGATAACATAGGACAAGATAACAAAGGGAGTTTAATCTTTTTTTTTTCTTTTTTACTGGACTGTAAAAAAGTTCAAAGTTTGTCTCCTGTACAGTGTGTAATATTTTCCCCTATTCTTTTAAACGATCAGGCATGCCCAAACTGTGGGCCATGAGCCAAATGCAGCCCTCAGACCAATTTTTCTTGGCCCTCAAGCTTCCAGGTGAATTGTCCTATATTACCTTAAACACTTTTTCATGTACATTTCTGAAAATCTACTTTAACAAGCCCATATTGAATATTTAATGTGTCCCATTGAGGATATAAGCATGAATAAAGGTCTAGTGGTTCAGTCTAACTTGTAATGATAACGCAGATTTGTATTGGTGGCCCTATGGTGTTTTATATATGTGACCCTTAATGAGAAAAGTTTGGACACCCCTGTTTTAAATGTTTAGAAATGTTATATGATATTGCAAGTATGCGTAACACCAACTTGCTGGTATGAAGTCTTATAAAAGGTGCTGTATTCCAATTAGACGAACAGCAAGTTAAGAGTGCAGTGAAAGTAAAGTTTTGTAATGGATCTGGAAAAACAAATGCGTATTTCAGCGTCACTCTCTCTGATGAAACCCGTCGCTAATTTTCGGGAAGGGTAACCACGGACAACCGATACAAATCCAAGAGAATACTTTCTTGTTTGCTATGACTGCAGTTCAAATTTTCTGACAAATTACTGTTTTGGGCCGTTATAGCTGAATCAAAAACTGACCTATCTTCCCTATTTTATTTGTTTTATGCTAAAGTTCCTACGCTGACCTCTAACCCAACATGCACTCCTTATCTGCTCTCTTTAGCTACCATTTTGTCAGCCTTGTCCGTCTAGCCCTGCTAAAACAGCACCTGCAATATGGAACCATTTTAGACACCATTTTTAGAGTTAGGTTTCCGTGGAGGGCTGTTGAATGAAAAACTGCTCTCCAAAGGTAAAGCGCAGGTTAAATGCCGCGAAATGCACCGCGATGGCCAGATTATTTTGAATTCACCGGAGAACCATTTATTTAGCGAAAGGAGAGCGAGGGAGGGGACACAGCCGTAAAACATTTTGTGCACAGCCAGATAAGAAATGTCAAAAAGTTAGCCGTTACCTGACACCAAATGTACCCCCATACCAGGAGATTTGCTTTTCTATTTCTCAACCGGGAACATAAAGTAGATGGAGAGATAGAGATAGATAGAGATAGAAAATAGTTCCGGCTATGATATAACAAAACATCTCAGGTTCAATTGACAATAATAATAGGGGGAGAGAGCAATTGGAAATCTAGTTATCGCAGATGTCATAGTGTTTTCAGGAGTTTTCAAATTATGGCTTGTCTAAAGTTAAAATGATGAAAGAAGTGGAGGTTCAAACATATTTGAGTTTGGAATAGTTTTGTCATTTTTGGGGCAGAAAGTATCACCATATAATTACATTTTTTGACATGGAGTACTGCATAAACCCTTAGATATACTGTTGATAAGGAAAAGTTAATTTGGCTCATAGACTTTATGCAAATAGAGCATGACGATATGTTCATTTCTAGCAGGTTATGTATTATCTGGCAAGGCTGAATATATTTCAAACTCATCCAAGCTCAAACATAGCCATCCAATCTGATTTGTTTATTTCAGTTACACATGTGAAACAAAGGAGTTCATTGGTCGTCTATCACTTCGAACAAAACCAAATTTGTCTCATCTCAGATTATTAGAGTTTAGTCCACAGTGTTTTTCAGTCCCCTTGTGAACAGCCATATTTGTTTTGATACAAATGGACCATGCATGTCCCTGATTGGCTAATCCACCTGTCAATCACGCCCATCTGAATTTGGGAGTAGACCAGACTCACATCTTTGTAAACTATTGCTGAAGTGTGTATTATGGATCCCAGCCAAGGTTATCTGATAGTCTTTGCCTAAACCCAGAAATGCCATATATAGGGAAAGAAAGCCCTAGGCAATTATTCCCATTTATTCCCATTCCCAGTTTATGTTTTTGGGAAAACATTTGTTTAACTGTCCACCACAAAAACCATCTGACTGCTCTGGTCATGCAAAATATCCGGAAATATCTGATCACCGGAAGCCATCTTTGCCTCATCAAGGACTGGCTTTGTTATGGAATTGACTTAGGGCTAGAAATCGTCAAATACCAAGGATTTTTGTGTATTTTAAAGGTGGTGAGGGGTACCCGCAGGCCCATCTTTAGATATGATAGAGTTCAGTGTACAATGCAAGGCTTGTCTGACCAGTGTGGGAAGAAATGTATTGAGAATGAAGCCAAGAGAATGTGCCTTCCCTCAGGAGTGTACCCGCTTGTGTTCACAAACAGATAAAACAGGACAGTAGTGAAAATTGTACTGCGCTGGGTTTGTATTTTTGATGAGAAGAAATTCCGTAATAAGGGAAGATGGAAAAACATTCTGATGCAAACACGTGAAAGATGTTAGCAGCCCTGTTTTCTAAAGCAGGGGGGAAAAGTTGGAATGAAAGAGATAGCGTGTGCCAAATAGATAACTTCATTATAACCAGTGATGCAAGTAGCTAAAGAAAATACTGAAATACCAAATCTTAAAAGTAAATATTATTCATCCATCCATTTTCTTCAAGTTTTCCGGGGTAAGGTCACAGACGCGGCAGTCTAAGCAGGGACTCTGACTCCTCGCACCCCAGACACTTCCTCCAGTTCCTCCAGTGTGACCACAAGGCGTTCTCAGGGCAGCCGAAAGACATACTGTCCTGGGTCTTCCCCGGGGGCCTGCTGGAGGGACCAGTATCAATATTATTCAAGTAAAAGCTTTGTGAAAATGCTACAGAACAAATAAATATATCTTTGGACATGAATTTAGACATGCCTGTTTCCATGGAGAAGTTAGTAGTTAAAATCAAGCATTTTTCTTAACCATCTTGCATTTATTGAAGTGTTTTCATTACCAAAAATATACATTAGTAGCGGGATCACTTCTCCACAGATCTGACATCTGCTTGCCCCCATGGAGATAAGTTAATACCATACTGAGCAAATTCCAGATAAAGTAATAAAAGCTCCATAGAAACAACTTTGTGGCATACATTTACTAGCAGTATGAGAAGCATACTAGGAATGCATGTCATACATTCTTGGTACTTTAAATACCAAGAAAATGATAAACAAACCTTAAGTAGTGCAATTTTTCTACATTATTCAAAATCCATTCATTTTCCAGATTACACCAACTCTCAGTCTCTTTCACCTTGCTTTTATTTTACATTCTATCAAGCATTTCCACTTAATCCATTATTCCGACTTCCTCCGCTTCACAGTTAGCACTTTGATGCTAGCCTTGCTCTATAATTGGCATATTGACTTGTCTGCGCTACTCTTATATAGCGTATCCTCGCGTGTTCTCTACCCAACTTACTTATTACCCACTCAAGGACATGCCCTTCATTAATATTGATGTTTAACTCACTTTTGGAAGCTGACTTGTTTCTTGAACTATTTTTTTGCTATGCCGGCACTCCACGGTTTGGCTTTTGATCTGGGGTGACGAGCGAAGATTTTTTTATTTTATTTTTTTGCAGACAGGAGACGGAGCACGCCGCAAGAAAGGTGGCTTTGATAGTTGAAATTAATGAGGCTGGATATGTTTGGCTGTGCTCGTTATTCCTGACATGTCGACCCCCTTTGGAACCCTGCAGGGGCTAGACTTGGGCCCATAGATGTTTTTTCTTTTTTTCTACCTAGATGTATCTGGATTTAGTCACTCTTTTGTAGCAGCTTTTGCCTTTGCTGCTGTTTTTTTTCATTTCTCCGCCCCGGAACATTGCCGCTGTGCATGGAAGAGGAGGAGATAATATAATCAGTGGAGCGTGTTGAGAACAATGCGGGCGCGGTGAGGAGCAGACACCTCTTCAAATGCGCCGAGACGTTCCACTTGAGCTGGAGAGCAGAGGGGAGACAGAGGGAGGAGCGGGGAGCTAATTCTGTATGCGGTACTATGACTGCAACAAGTTAGACAATGTCGGTAGTAATATTGAATACAAATAAGGTTCATACAGGGTACATTCAAAAACTTAAAGGAGCTGTGTGTAACTTTTTCCAGCAGAGAGTTCTCTACCTCTACCTGGAGATGTAATTGCTTTGACTGGAATGTTTCAAAATATGGTATTAGACTTATCCAGCTTACCTTTATTCGATTGTAGATGTTTTGTGGTGCAAATATACTTTGGAAACACGTTCATTACATCCATAGACTGTATATATGAATGGAAATGGCTAACACGCTAGCCGTCGCGTTCGAAATAGGAAGTGATCATGGGCGTGCTTCTTCCTCCATCGGCTCTGGCTCCAATTCACTTTGCATTGAAAAATTGTCACCCCTTTCTCTGTAACTGTTGCAGTGAACCTCGTCAGTTTGGTCTTAAAATATTTGTATTAATCCGCTCTACATCATCCTGTTTTTTTTATTCCATATTTTTATCTGTAAGTCAAGATATGAACATTAATAACAAACAAATCAAAAAGCCTTCTTTCTTCGAGGTTGCTCTCACTAGTGTTAGCGACAGTTTGGATTGACAGCGTTGCAAAGCACCCACTCCCTCCTAAACCTGTGGTGCAGGTGGGAAGGGGTGTCACCTTCAGCAGCCTTGCTCCAGACTGGCTCTTTTTGCTATGACACTCGCGTTTGAATTCCAAACATGGAACTCTGCTCCAAGTTCGCTCCTATAACTGCTAACCTCGACGAGCTTCCTTTGACTGGAGCCGAACGCTATGGGTCATGTCACACTCACTTAGTCCACTTGTTTATACAGTCTGTGATTCCAGTGTGAGTGGAGTCGCCTCTCCACAGATGGTGTCTCTATGGAGATAGAAAAGTTTAATGCTATATTGTCAAACATTCCCAGGTCTCAGTTGGAATTTTATGAAATGTATCTTACTATTTTTAAGTCACTTTTGTTGGCCCTACTTTTTAACTTAAGTGGATATGCTTGTCTCTTTCCAAATATATTGACAACAGTGTTTATTTTTTTTTTATTTTATTAGTATATTAACCCTTATACTTCCCCTTTAAATCCGTTCATCATGATTCGCCTTATTATTTCAGTCTTATTATCTGCAGTGAAAAGCCTCTAGCCTGCTCATAGTGTAAGCAGCATCGGTACAGGGGGCAGTGTGTTGAGGTCGCCGTGGAGATAAGAGAAACATCTGTTAGCAGGTCTTTATCTCTGGCCAAGCTCCTGGCACTGTTTCGTAAGTCGCCCCCGCTAATCAGAGCAGACACAGTTTGGAGGTGGTGCGGAGGGGGGGTGGGAGGTCCTGGAGTATCCACGCACACACATGTACTCACCAGAGACAAGACAGAGATGGTTTGCTTATGTTTCTGCTCTTTAGATAAGGAAGGGAAGCGTAGTGTGAAACATCCATCACCTGCTCATGCTAGTTCCTAATACAGTACTTACTAATGACGCAGTTAAGAGTGGAATTGTATCAGTCTATCAACTTGAGTTGTTAAATGAATCTAGGGATTAATAGAAAATGGGAAAAAAGATTGACCCTAACCTTTACCCTTTCCTGAATTTCCTACATTTTGAATGGACTTGGTCTATTTCAGAACTAGAATAATCAGAAATTACTATACGATCTATGCACTGTATCTAGGTTTTGGTTTTGTGATTCTTTAAAGGGGGTAGTGCACTTTTTTGGGGTATTAACTGCTGAAACATAACCTATTTAGATCACTATGTTACCTTTTATTATTGAAAATGCTATTTTCGCCAAAACCAACGTATTAAAGTGTTAGACAAGTTTCACTCTTTCCCCTTTAGAGTGAGTAATCCCGCTAATAAACTTACTGCACCTCGCATCAGGCTTGTGAAGTCGTAGTGTATTGTTTTGCATCATGGTTTTGGGTGGTGTAGGCTTGTGGGCGGAGTCTTGGATAGGGTTTTACTGCTAAATCTTAGAGACTTTGTTGATATATAAAACCTCTTCATATTTTTTTGTAGTCTTGTAGAATTGCAAGTAAAATTCCATCTTTTTGCTGTGATTTTCATCTCTTGATTAAGAATCCTTGAAAAAAGTTGCAGTCTCCTATTTTAGTATTATCCGACTCACATCCAAACCACCACAGCAGAAGTCGATAAGTTCATGACAGAACTTTATAATCCAGTTTGATTGAAGCACAGCGTGATACTCGCATGTCCCTGGATGACTCCTCTCTTTAGCCTTATCCAAAGAGCAGGAGAAAGGGGTCCAGCTACGGGGGGGGTCTCTACGGCTGCATAAACCTGTCCACTGCCATGACCAGTGGGGCAGAGCTGTGACAGGGCCCACCTAAATTCATTAGCCCACCTGCCGACTGGATCCATACAACTCCAGTGCCCGGTGTCACTGACGCTTAGCCTGACACGCACTAACACACATGCTAGCACACACAACGAGCAGCCAAAGGAATGGAGGGCTTAAATCAATGGCGAAACATAGTGAGACCACCGCAGAAGTCAATATCATGTGATCCGTATCAGCGTAGCGACTTGTATTGTGTTTGATTTCTCCGATTCGGTCGCGCTTGATGTTGTCAGGAGTGGTAAAAGTTGATGGGAAAACAGAAGGATGAGACAAGGCATGAAACGGGGAGAAGGGTGACAGCTGTGATACGAAACAAGATTTGGCCTTGGGATTGAAATCGCTACATGATATACAAGGGAAGTTTGTTAGTAGAGACTATGAGAGCAGTGAATCTTGATACTTTTAATATTTTTGTTGAGGATTGTTGTCTGTGTAATCCCTCAGCCGTCCAGGTCTGATCCATAACAAAAGCCGAAGTTAAATGTGTCAATTGGACAAATCGTTGTAGGAGAGAAGACGTTTCGCTGCTCATCCAAGCCGCTTCTTCAGTTCTGGTCAGATTGCTGGTGGACACTGCCTTATATCTATCTGAAGGGAGGAGCTTCTTACCACATTTTATCCAGTTGACAGGTTTGACTTTGGCTTTCGTTATAGGATTGTTGCATTTAGGATTTTAGTTGGCCTACCTTGTTCAGCATTTACTCTTAGTTTGTACAGTTTTGGATAAGTCTACATGCAACCTTAGGCTTAAGTCACCACCACAAATCATACTGACATATTCATAGACCAGAAACTGGGACTGTACCATCAACCGTAATAATCTGTAGGAAGTTTTGGTTTGGTGATTCTTTAAAGGCACTGTACCTGTTTTTTTTTTACTGTCTTAAAATGTGAAAAACACAACTCGAAGTGGCTCAAAGTTATTCCTTATTTACCTTATCCATTCCGAGCATCCTAATTACTCACCACCATGAGTTTATAAGCGTTTTTCCCAACTTTCGGACACTAGAGCGGAGTTTTGCAGTTACAGTAAAGCTAATAACAACTAGCATGGAAACATCGCACTTGCTGATTAACTGAGCTATCAACCTTAATAATAGCCTGTACGTCAGCAGTTACTGGGCACTATATCTTAACATTGCGAGATAGGGCCAGGGCCTTGCATATCGATCAATTCAACTGTTTCTAGTGAACAAAATTCTGAACAAAACTTTATCAAAATCACTATATTTGAAGCTTCATAAGAGCTCAAAATCTGCGCAAAATACTTTTACTTTTTGCTGTTTAACCCTTTAAGGACTGAGAACATTAAAGACCAGTTCAGTTCGCCTAGACTTTTATTCTTTTTTTAGCGATAAAAATCATGTTAAAGGAAGTATCAGCATGTACTTTGGCTTTTTTTCACACAACTACCTCTATTTTACACATCCATCCTTATTTTTCCTTTGATGCATCAAATAACTGACTGGGAGAATCCCGGCGGCACCTGTGCTCTGATTGGTCATCTTCGAGGGACAACGAAAGCACATTACCGTAAAATATAAGTAATATATAGAAAAATATTTAAAGAGCCCCATGAGAGCACAACTGGTTGCGGAGTTACGGTAATGGAAAGTCTGCAACCGCAAGTCTATCGGCAGCGATAGCATCCGACGTTCATTTATAATGTAGTACAATACTTTCAGGTTACTACACTTTAATATGTAATAGTGCTATAAGGCTATGTAGATTTTTTCATGTGATACTTTTACTTGAGTATTTGTTTACTCAAGTGTCTGTACTTTTACAAAAAAAACAAACAAAATTGAGTACTGTACTTCATCCACCACTGCATTACATTAAGTTTTGACCAGAGAAAAACATGAATGTGAAGTGAAAGTGTAGACACTGTGATCTAACCATCAACCTTCCAGTTGTCTTTTTTAATCCACCTTAACTCCATGACTTGCTTATCCAAAGTTTATGCTAATGCTGTGTGTGTGTAAGAATGCCAGTTAATCTTTATTCACGGCAGTTCTCAAGTTGAAGGTCATTCGTTTGTGCAGATTGGGTCAAATTTGAAAAGCACCGACAGAAATGAATAACACAATTGGCTTTTGTTTCTTCCATTATCATTTCTTACTGCCGCTTTCTGAAGACAATCGCTCTCAGAAACACTCTCTTATATTGACTTAGCCGCCAATCGTCGCTTTGTATTCCGAAACGTTCCGGTATTCATTTTCATATTCATAACTCCGCAGAAAGAAAAGGGAAAAAAATATAGATAAATAAACATTGGCAGTTGGAGATAGCATCTTTCATTTGCCATAGCGGTGAGTCAGAGCTGATTATTTTGCCTCTCATCTCGGTAGGTTAATGAAAATTTATTCTAACTAGAGGGCCTTGTATTTACGGGAATTAGCTAGCGTGTGAATAGGTGACACAAGGAGACATTTAAATTACAAAGCCCGGCTGTGTCGCTTGAATCAAATGTCAACGTTTGTTATTGCAATGCACAAGAGGGGGACGCAGGCTTCAAGGGGAAGAGTGGAAAACAGGTTCATTTTGATGCACTGTATAAATATAAGGCATCATAAGTTGTTTTGGAAGAAAAAGTTAACGCCGTACTATGTAATTTTTGTTATGGGGTGTTTCTATGGAGATGTTACTTTAGCTGTAATGTTCCACAGTAAGAAACAAACAGAACAACAAAGGCTTAATACATAATGCATAAATAGAATAATTCAAACTTAGTAACTGCTTAATTAATACCCTAACTCCTTATTTAAAAGCACAGGATGTAACTTTCTGAGTCGTATGTCATGCTGTGGAGTATTACAACCAAAGGAACAAGATTTTCCCCAGGCCAAATAAGAGTCAGGTTTATGGAGATGCAAGCCCACTCAGAGTAAGCACTCATGTTTTTCTGTTGCTAGTAGTAGTAGTAGTAGTAGTAGTTACTAAGCCCGAATCATTCATAACATACATATATTTTTTAAGCTTCAATCATTCCTCCATTTCATTGATGAGAACAAAATGGTGGTTTTTGTTCTTCTGAATGAAAGAATTTTATTTTTGGTTGGTTCCCTTTTTTTTTTAAGACAAAACAAAACATTTTCTTCATTAATTACAACCAAAAATGGATTGGTCTGAAGCCACGTACTTATGTAATCCCATCATGACCAACACATAACTCCACAATGCAATAACATAACAAAATGTATTAAATTAAGTCAGTGTCTTAAACGCAGATGTCTTGGCTCATATAACCTACGTCAACGTATATGTAAAGTTTAAAGTTTTAATTAACTTAATTTCATCATTGAGATCATTCCAAAGTCTTATTCCTAAAACAGACACACATATTTGCCTCACATTAGCTTATATCTGTTCATTAAGTCTGATTAAAGTGTAGCTATTATAAAGTGTTTGTTATTTATTTATTCATACATGTCCAAACCTAATCTGTTTTAGTACAAGGATTTTTGTGAAACTCTTAGTATTTCTTTAAGTACAGTAAGTTACAAGGATAGAATAATATTTTAAGGCCTTTTTGTTTTTTTGGTTTTTTTTTTGTTTGTGTTTTTTTTGGCCTAATAACATATTTTAAGCATTTTCCTACCTGAATGAGTAAAAGATGAAGTTTTGCTAGCATGTCAAACCACGAAGTGACTGCAGAACAAGTAAAAAGCGAGTCCTAGAATAACATTTTTACATTTATATTTTTAGTTTGCTGCTCTTGACGCGCAGTAAGTCTCAACTTTCTCGTATTTTCCCAAATTCCCAAATGTTTGCTTTGCGGAGGACTGGCTGTCACGTAAACCCTGCGTTAACTGACATGTGCGTAAACAAGGACACTTCTGCTTTCACTCCAAATCTGGGTCGGACGCTGTAATTCCTCCTGACACCTGGGACTTTAAAATGGTCTTTTATCTAAACATGAACTGGATACATGTAGGAGGGACACATGTTAAGAGTCCCCTCCCCCTCTGTGAGAACTGACATGCTAAGGATTACATGGGAAAATTGCATGAATTAAGTCATTACAGGGGGTTCGACTGGTGACTTTTGACTCCAGATCTGCGTTTAGCTGACAAAAACTAGCATTCTAGCAATATACTAGCAGTACTTCCTGGTTCACAGCCGATAAAAAACACTCTAGATGTCAGTTTAGCCATCACGTTCATGCTAATAACAGCTAGCCTGAACTGAAAAAGCAGCAAACGTCTTCACTCCTGCAACTTTTGGTCCACTTGACAGGTTTAACTTTTGGCTTTTACTATGGATCAGACCTGGACGACTGAGGGATTACATAAGCAACTAGCATGCTTTATAATTAGATGCACTCCAGATCTGAGTTTAGCCATCCTGCTTAACAACTAGTATGCTATCAGCACGCTAGCGGAACGTCCTTATTCATGCCCGATAGCAGTTTTTAATTGGATGCAGACAACCTAGAGTGGTCTATATTAGGGCAAGTTTTTGTTTTAAGATTGCATCAAAAGAGCATGTAAAGAGATTTGTTTACCGAATGTACGTTAAATACATCAATCAAAAAATAATAGTCAACCAAAAATGTAAAATGCTGGATGCCATAATTCCTCCAGACAATCAGGATTTTTCAAAGCTTTTTTTTTTTTTTTTTAAATCTAAACATGGGTTGGATATAAGGCAGAAGCACACATGTTCAGAGTCAAACCAACAATGACAAGCCCTTCCCCTCTCTGTGAGAACTGACATCCTAAGGATTACATGGGAAAATTGCATTAATTAAGTCATTACAGGGGGTTGGACTGGTGACTTTTGACTCCAGATCTGGGGGAGGCTGTGGGGGGATGTTATGTGCAACAGATGGCAGCCATCTTGTGGTCATGCTGTCATGTTCTTAGATCATAGAGATGTGTTCCAGGACAAAACGAAACACAAAAAAGCATGGTGTCGAAGAATTTAAAAGTTGGCATTTGTTTTTTACAGAATTTTGAGCGTTTTCAATGATTTTGCAAAGTTGTAAAAATAATTGTTAGTTCAGAATATAAGCTGACAGGGATGTAGTTTAATTGCATTAACTTATTATGAATTGAGTTTGTTTAAAAAAAAAAAAAAAAAATTCTACTTTACTGCAAATAAAAATAAATACCTACATTTATTTGGAAAGTCATGATTTATTTATTTGTTGTTTTTTTTTTTTCAATAATTTTGAGACAGACTTTTTTTTTTTTTTTTACTAATGATTGCTATGACAACTATCCTAACCTCTCTTCATTCTGAAACAAATTCTACATTTAACCATTTTAACATTTGAAAGACCATAGTGACCACTTGGAATCAATTCTCTGTCAAAAGTTACAATTTATTCCATACTTTTCCACAACTTTCCCCTCTTTGGTCTCCTGTCCCCACATACCTGCTTTAGATTAGCCTTTGAATACTCTCTTTATGTCCACAACAAACATTTTGTCAGACAGACGGACTCCAAAGCTGGCCTTAGAACTGGCCTCACATGTGGGTACAGAAACTATGGGACCGGGTCTGATTTGGCTCAGACCGGTTGGAACCAGAGCGAGTCCCGGACTTTGAGAGCATCCAAAGAGGTCTCCGGAGATGGGCCGGCACATGCAGATAAGCCTTAGCTGTTGTAACGTGTTTTTAGCGCCTGTCTTTGCTAACCTGATGTTTGATGTTAGCTCGTGCAAACAAGTAGAGACAGGTGAATGTTGACTGCATCATAAATTGCGAATAATTTCTTGAGATTTTTGTAAAGTATTGCCTTAAATTGAAAGGTGAACTGTTTGCAGAGGTCCAAAGCTATTCCTCACTTTCCTAACGCATTCTGAGCATCCTAATTTTCACGATTTCTCAACTTTCATATGCCCTCACATTAATGCTTACAGCAACTAGCATGCAAGCCACACACTTCCTGATTATTGGACAATTCGATGCAGACGGAACAGTTATTTTTACCTCAAGATCTACTTATGCAATCTATCTGTACAAAGACAAAATGTGCTCAAAAACATGGGAAAAAATGTGTGTACGTGCCCTTTAAAGCTGAATAACAACAACTAGCATGCTAACGGGTTCACAGATGATACATTTGTAATTGGAACAGATCAGAAACCTGTAATGAAATGTATTTATTGAATGCAGGTTAAATTTGTTGCTAAAGGTGTAAAACCAAACTAACACTATCCCACCAAAACCTCTCCAATTCACCCACAACACACACTGTCATGTTTGGCTCCTCATAAAGCACCCATGGGCGTATACGTGGCCATGTTTGCCTTCCTCCGCTGAGCGCCCGGGTGGCACCTCTCAACCCTAATATGTCACCCAGCAGCAGGGAGCATTGAGCGCAGCAGTTCAGCGGTAAGCAGTCTCCACAATGTAACCACCCTAAGGAGCCTCCCGTCTTCCTTTAGCCCAGTCGAGGGGCTCCTGGCCTGGGTAGAGCGGAGGGGGGCCTGGCCTTTGCTCTGCTGGAGATCACATACTCTGAGCGGGGCACGTCAGCATGGGAGCCTGGCATTAACAGAAGCTTATAGCAGACTATGGCATGAGTCAGAAAGGGTTAGGAGCAGATGGCAACACTTCAAACTATTTGCCAGGGATCCAAAATACATACTTCTCTAATACTTTATGAAGATGTGAGTCACTGGTGAATCTCCCGAGTTCAGATGGGTGTGATTGACAGGTGGATTAGTCAATCAGGGACGCAGGTTCTGCCTGAATTAAAACAAATATAGCTGCTAACAAGGGTAAAAAGAAAGGAACTAAATATTACGAGCGACTGAAAAACATCACGGATTTCTGCAGAATAAATGAGCAAAGCACTAAACTCTGTTAATCTGAGATGAGAGAAACATGTTTATTCAAAATGATGGGTGACCAATGACCATGTGTCACTGAAATAGTGATAATGGTAGTAATGATAGTGTTAGTAGTAGTGGTGGTGGTAGTAATAGTAGTGATGGTAGCAGTGGTAGTAGTGGTGGTAATGGTAGTAGCAGTAATCTATTTTAGCACAACTATTTCAAAACACCACAAATCATAATTCAAGTGTTGTTGTTTTTTTTCTTCTTTTTTTTCTTTACATATTTTGATAAAACAATTGCTAACCACTACACTGTTATATACCAGATCCATCCTTTATTTCCCTTATCCAGCCCATGCCTCCCTCATCACCTCTTTTACAAATGCATTAGATACTGTCATGGTGGCCCTTATCTCTGACCTCTCTGATACTACTCCATACATGATGTGTACATACGTTCACCTTCATAAGCCTGTATATACTGGTTCTATACATACAGGGGTGAATACAATTTGCACTTCAGAGGCGCTACGTCTCTACACGATTTGCACATACACGCTCCCCCAATGCAATCCAGACCGGCGATGGTAAACAACAGGCAGGGTAAGGCGTTTGAAATGTGGAGAGACATGTTAGTCCTTGTTTAGTCTCGTGGTGCGTTCACAGGTGGTTTGGTTTGGCCTTTGCTTGAACTTATGTGTAGCCTTGGTTTGCAGATGTGGGTAGTGCTGGGTTTCATATTTGGTATTTTTAAGTCGACAAGTGACAAAAGCTTTATGTTGACAATATGAAATGATTTGAACATTTGTGTGTCTCGCACCGCTTCTTCAGATATACTTTCATTTTTGTGGTCCATCCCTTGAAAATAACACATTTTCTTCCCTCCTGTTATGTGAATTTATTGATACTTCGCAGCTGATGTCATCAACATTCCTTGGAGGTGTGACGCTAACTGGAGGCTCTGTTCTGTCTGAACTTTTGTTACTCAAGTTAGACTTCAATCTGAGCTTTGTTTTAACTCAATCTGGCAATAAAGAACTGACTTAGCTGAAACTACAAGAGGTGAAAAGTTTTGTGCTGTTAAACAAGTTTCTCACACATAAAATTACAGTCGCAAGTTAGCTAGCATTAGCCAACAGTTTTTCAGTTAGTCCAGGGGTGCCCAAACTTTTTTCACTGAGGGCCAACTACTGAAACATATTTGAAGCTGAGGGCCACAGACCAGTGTCGATACTGGGAGTCCAATGGTGCATCTAACACAGGTTTGACAGAGCAACCCTACCTTTAATAAGACTTGGAAGATTATTTTTACGCCTGTGTCACAATGCAATGTGATGTTATTCAGGTTATAGAGGTAGAATCTCTTCAGGTTGTAGTAAAAAATACTTCCTGATCAATTGGGCCAGTTTAGGAGGAGGCATGAGGGCCAAGAAAAATTGGTCTGAGGGCCGGATTTGGGCCCTGGACCATAGTTTGGACAGCCCTGAGTTAGTTGTTCTAACCTTTTTTGTTGAAAATTAAACACTTAAACAGGATCATGAACGCTCATCATGATCACAGGTTCCTGAAAATGTATTTTTTTCTTGAGTTTTTAGACTTATCTTAAAACTTTTTGTCAGCGTGTGCATTGTGTCACCATGGTAACTGATTCCTGATTACTGGACAATAAAATGCTTTCTAATTAGATGCAGGCAGCACGCAGTAGACTTATTTTGACCTTCAATTTAACAGCTACCTTTTACTTTTTTTTTAGTGGAGATTGGCAATTCTATTTATGAAATGATCTAAATCATCGTAGTGGATGTGGAGGTGCATAGACGCAGTCGAGCACTTCCTGTATTACCACATGACATCACAAGCTGGAACAGAGCCTAGATATGCAGGATTTTTGTGAATGAAACGAAACACAACTCCATGTGTATTTTTGATGAGGAACCAACATAATATAGATCAGAAAATAGTGTAAAATGGGCCCTTTAACAGAAAAACACCTCCTCTCCTCCTATATCTTCATCGTCTACGATTTAAAACCCATTTTTCCTGCTACAATTTCCCGTTTCTCTTGCCCACTGCTCAAATAACCAGCTCCGGGTCCATCCTCACTCCCCGTGGGACCACAGCACTTGAAACATGGCTACAATTTAAGCTATCAAAACATAATAGCTGGATGAGATTGCCCGGCAGTGTAGCTAGAGACAACAGGTACGCGGCTAGCTAAGCAGTTTTATGTTTCTCGTACCCGCGGGCTTCACTAAATGCGGTTAGCTGTAGCGCAATTGTTCCAGATGCGCAAAGCTAACTGTGAACGCGTTGGGGTTTATTTATGGTTTTGGCGTTTTGTGATTTCATTTTAAGCAGGTGTAATTAGCTTCCAGCAGTTTCCGAATGAGAGAGAGGAGAGAAATTCCATTTATGTGTCTCGTAGCAACCAAAAGTTTATTGTTTCATATGTCTTCCAGTGGTTTTTAATCTTTGTAAAGGTCAAGTAAAGGTGAGGGGATTTCTTTCATGAGTAAATAGCTGGTAGCAGTTTTTCTTCACGTAAAAATGTTTTGCCGCAGTACAATTATACTATAAAAACAGCGGTTAAAGTCAAAATGAGACCACTCCGCTTTGTCTGCATCCAATTGTGAAATGTTTTTATCAACCATGAACAAGGAAGTAAGGCAGCTGCACGGTTAGCATGCTAGTTTTCATTTTTTGTTAGCATTATTGTCATGGCAAAACTCCACTTGAGCCTCTAAAAGTTGTGAAAAGTGGTTATAAGCTCATAAACACGATGAATAATTTTAAATAAATAATAATTAGCACTTTGGAGGTAATTGATTGTTGAGAACAGAATATTGCCCGCTGCATTTGACCCATCCTTCGGTACCACAAGGGTTAAAGCTGTCATTAGCAGCGGGCGACCTCATTGCAGTATTTTGGATGTGTATTTCTCAATCTTGAACTAAGTATGTTTGAGAGTACCTAGCTGGAGGATTAACAAGAGGGTTTCAAAATCGCTATATGACATTTTTGTACCGTATGACCTGGAGTTTTATCTTTTTTCAAGAACCGTAAGTACAAATAAGTGGGCGGAGATAGGGGGTAGGTGAAAACAGGACTTTTCAGAGACAGTACAGGTTTACTCAAATGTGAATGAGTCAATCAAAATACAACTTTGAGTAAGATAATAATGAGCTAATAAACACGCTAAAAGGTCAGAAAACTCGATTATGTACAAACCACACTACCACTAGATGAAAAATCAAGCAAAACTCCCAGAAAGTAGCATGGGGTCATCAGTTTGCTTTATAAAAACATGGCATGTAGTTCAACCAATCCTATCATATCTGGCTGTATTTTACTTTTAATACCAGGAAGATGACATCATTATGCAGGACCACGATCGCTCGGCCGGGTCTAGACTCCGCTGTTTACACAAAGCGGCCATCTTAGTGTGAAATAATCAACACTAATGACTCCCTATAACCCCGGCAATCAAAACAGCCATTGCTTTTCCAATGACGACAGGCCGTCCCCTTGGGCAGCTGTCTTATGGGTCCAGAATGGCGTGAATCAGAAGAGAAAGAGAATGGAAAAAAAACAGGAGAGGAGACTATTGACTCCTGCCCTGTGAAATACACTGTTATTACGTGGCAGTGGAGAGCAGGAGGTCAGCTGTGCTTTTGTAAATGTGAGGCAGTGGGTTTTGTAAAGAGTAAAGTCATATCTGTGTTGGATCTATAGGTTCTAATGGAATATTATGTTTTATTAGTTGCACAAAATTGTAAAATAAAGAGAAGGGGGATGTTTTACAAAAAAAAAAGCTCACATTCTCTGAGCTGAATGGTCACTACCTAAATCCCAGCACCTACAACCAATCATTAATCAGTGCTAGTGCAGCCTCTGTAGCTCAGTGAATGAATTCTGGAAGTTCTGGGGCCTGTCCATGTATTAAGAATGAGAAAAACTTATATGTGCCTTTTATCTGCAGTTTTGTATTATTTCTATCTGCATATAATTTATTGTTGGTTAATTATATCTGTTTCAATTTAAACATTCAAAATACATAATATACTTCAATGTTTCTTTTAATATAGTAGTAGTAGTAGTAGTAGATGTTATTGTTACTTATTTGGTCCTTAATCTTATAAAAGTTCTGCCTTATGCCTACCCATATTCACATATTTACAAGTAGGACGTAAACCAGTTGGAAAATACACCATACCATTACAGCATGAATTCCAAGTAAGTCGATCTAAACTTGTCAGGTCAAAATCAATCTTTAAATTATTATTATCATTATTAATCGATAGTGAACACCACTGCGCGTGTCTCACCATATATGCATCGATCGCGTGCCTATTTTCTCTGTATAATGGATGCGTCGACCCTCCCCTGCTCCTGTTAGTACAAATAATCACAGATCAATACGTCCCAAGGTCCCCACACCAGAATATCACTTTAACACATGATTTATCTCCATGTATTACTACGCTGCTTCCGCTTCAGTGCTCCGGTCAGTGGAAGAAACTAGTCCCTCACTGCACATGACAATTAAAGTAATGAGTTTGGGATTTACACATTTTTTTACACATTTTTTTTTTCATGCACCATAGGAAACATCCTCCAGCTAAGGTAGACTAGCTCAAGATCTGGAGATGGGTCCCTGGGTTGCTCCTGACAAGTCGTCCCAATCAGTGTTGAAGAATGGGTCAAATGCAATGGATAAATCTTTTTTATGGGGATATTAAACTATACCTTAACTTTAACTTTAGTAGTAGTAGCAGCGTTGTGCAAGATAAAACACCAAACTTGTCTCAGTCATTGTAACATCTCATTTCTTTCAGAATGCCTCTTAAAATGCTCTGTTCCACCTTGTGATGTCATGAGGTGGTAGTTTTCATATCAATAGCTATGTTTTACCTTTTGTTCAGTAGAGGTTTGGAAAAGAACTCAGCTTAAATATGCAGAATTTGTGTGTTAAACATGCGTGAATGAAACTAAACATAACTCCAGGTCTGTTTTTGATGCAGAAACAACATTATAACATAGATCAGAAAATAGTGTCATATGGGCCCCTTAAAAAAATAGCTGAGAGTTAAGGCAAAGATAAGATTGAAAAATTCTAAAAGTGATTTATACGACTTTGAACAACTCGGAAAGCCCTACACAAGACTAACACACTGTAATTATTATCATTATACACATTCTCCAAGTAGCTGATAATTGCATCACACAAATCACTAGTCTTTTGTCTTCTCATACTTGAACAAAAGTCTTTACTCACCTTGGGAAAAAAAATACAAAAACTGCAGCACTCAGGTCGAAAATTGCTCTCTTAAGCCGTGCAAGTCCAAACACGACTTTCCCCGAGTTCATATGAGAATCCTTCTTTAGCCTGATCCGTGTGAGCTAATCTCCCGACTCTTTAGCCTTCGTGTATGTGTGTGTGTATGTGTGTGTGTATGTGTGTGTGTGTATGTTCGGGGACGTTTTGGCAGATAGATAGAAAATCCGGATCACTTTTGAATCCGACCGGGAGCACCTGTCTGGGAACAGGGCTCATCCGTTTGACAGTGAAACATCAGTGTCATACATTTATATATATATATATATATATATATATATACATAGAGAGGAGTAATGGTGGTGTGTATCAGAGCGGTGCAGAGGGGAGGGGCCACAGGTCAAACAGGGGTTTAGGTTAGATTTTAATGAACAAATGTATGAAATACATCTTTTTTTTTAATGTATATATATTACACAAAAGTATTGCTTCTTCAATATTTGCAGTAACACTATAAAAGTTATGTAGTATTCACAATAGTCATAGTATTTAGTAGTACTTGCAGTTGTTGTTGTAGTTGTAGTAGACATGGTAGTAGTAGAAATAGTAGAAATGGTAAATATATTTTACTGGTAATAGTAGGGGGTGATAGTAGCAGTAGTAGTAGTGGCAGTTGTAATATTAGTATTAGTAGTAGTGGTGGGAGTAATAGAAGTAGTTGTAGTATTAGTAGCAGTTGTAGTAGTAGTAGTAGCAGTTGTTGTTGTAGTAGGAATAGTAAAGATATTTTAGTGGTAATAGTACGGGGTGAGTAACAGTAATAGTAGTGGCAGTTGTAACATTAGTGTTAGTAGTAGTCGTGATAGTAATAGCAGTTGTAGTAGTAGTTGTAGCAGTTGTTGTTGTGGTAGTAGAAGTAGTAGAAATAGTAATGATATTTTAGTAGCAGTAGTGGTAATAGTAGGTGGTGGTAGTAGTAGTAATGGCAGTAGAAGTAGGGCTAGTAGTAGCAGCAGTAGTAGCAGTAGTAGTAGCAGCAGTCGCAGTTAGTAGTAAACCTTTACAGACCTCAATGCCATCGCAACCGTTATGCGCAAAATCAAAATTTATACAAAAACTACAATGAACACAGTACTTTTTTCTATATCAATAGTCCAATCTTTTGTGTTTGAATGTAAAAATATCTTTAAGTAGGACTCCCACCTGCGACGCGACGGTCTTCGTTAGTCTGGAGAAAGTGAACAGTCCCATAGGGGGAGCCACTCTTAATTAGGACCGTCGCAGTGAGAGGTTAGCCGCTAATGAAAAGGTGCAGGGATCACAGCTGTACACCAGTGTCACCTTGAAGGAAAGTCTACCTGCACTGGATTGTTTAAAATGGGACATGCAGAGAGGGAGGAGAGAAAGGGAAGAGAAGTGGAGCAGTAATGAGAGAGAGAGATGGAAGGAGAGGGGAAGAGAGAGAAGCCTGTTGATTCATATATGTTAGTACAATGAGTAGTTTCTGGACAAAACTGTATTAAAAAAGACAAGTGTGTGGATCTGACCCCTCAACCAATAATGTAAATGTTGAGAGCGGGATTCGAACTGACAACCTTCAGATCAATGGACAACAAATACTCTAACAACTGAGCTAAAGTCGCCTGTTTTTATTTTATGACCATTAATATTCACTTTAACCAATTTATTTCAGTTGGTGCCATTGTTAGCCGATATCTGACATGCAAAAATTAGCTTACGGGCCACGCCATTTTTAGTGGTGTACGAATGTTCAGTTGGTGAAAAAGTAGTGCACTCAAAATTTCCCACAATGCACCTTGAAAAGTAGTGTCTAACGCTGGTCACTGGTCTGTCAAAATATACCACAGTGCATTTCAAGAGTATTCACCATAATTTCCGGAATATAAGTCGCACTGGAGTATAAGTCGCACCAGCCAAAAAATCCATAATAATGAAGAAAAAAACATATATTTCAAGTCGCACCCCCCGGCCAAACTAAGAAAAAAAGTGCGAGTTATAGTCCGGAAAATGCATTGTCTTGCATTTGAAGCTTGAGCGCACGCAAAATTTCTACCTACCCCCTATCCCCGCCCACTGATCTGTACGTACTTGTTATCATTGAAAAAAAATCAGACATTGGATCATAACAGGTAACAATAAAAATGCTAAACAAGTTGCTACTTACTACAGTGAAATGCTGCTATGAAGAGGCGAGGCCAGTTTTGAACATCAAGTCAATGTACCGTTTTTATTATTACGCTGTTTTAGATCAATATTGTGGCTTACAATGGACACAAAATAATGATCTACATAATACACCATAGTTTAACTGCTTTATAAAACACATAACTTAATGAAACGCAACCTACTGACATCACAAGGTGGCGAACGGGGCATTTTTGCCATTTATCCCAAGTGATTCCATGAGCGACTGTATCTAGCCAGCATCATTTGATTTACGTTGCGATTGGGGGTGAAGGGGGCGGGTGGGGGCCCTGGCGGGTGGCTGAGTCTTTGTAGTTGCTCCAGACCCGTGCTCCCAGTACATGTGAACTGATGCCAGAGGAAAGGCCCGTCATTCTGCTGGATCTGTGCTGAGATTTCATGTCTGCAGCCTGTCTGTGTTTCATTAAAATACAAGCTTTGCCAGTAGAAGGAAAACAATAAAATAATTGGAATAATGGTGCTTGTACTTTCAAGGGGGAAAAAAAGTACTTTGAAAGGTTTATGGTGGTCATTTGTTCAACTGATAGTATAGTAAGAATAGTACTTTTTATACTAACGCTTTTGTTTTTAACATAGAAAACTAGACCTCTTTCTATTTGCAGTGGGCAGGGCTAGTGTGTTTTGCCCATGGACACAATTATAGTATGTGGTAGGTTAAGGTTTGAACTGCTAACCCACCTTTTAGCCATGATAGCAGTTATGTTTTGTAGCATTTGGAGTGAATGCTGACAAATAGAAGGTCCAGGTTCTATTTCTGTCTCCAGTGGGGTCTTTAGTTTAGTTTAGTTTTATGTCATATCATATCATTTCATCAAACATGTGCAGTATGCTAGGTACTCCTGAGTTAGATCCTAGCTGCCCGTTGTTCTTACAGGTTGCCTTCACTGCAGTACTGAAGGATGGGTCAAATGCAAAGAACATATCCTCCTATAGAGACAATACTATGCAAATGCTAAAAATTGTGTAAATTACTGTACTTCTTTATTATCATTTGAACAGTTCACAGGCTAATCTTTTCAAACCCGTTGGTGCTTTTACTTTTTTCTGCAGAAATTACTCCCGTTGATTGAGTTCAATAACTTTTGTTTTGATGTCATTTCATTTCATGGGTGGATTTCCTTATGCACAGTTATGCTAAAGCTGCAGCTAGGTACTCCTGAGTGTGATGCTAGCTAGTTGCAAAGAACATATTGCCCTATAAAGACAATGATGTGAGTCAATCAAATTATTTAAATATGTACCCAAACGTATGCACGCTTCAAATTAAAGAAACGCACTCTGTTATTGGTGTTTTTTGTTGTTGTTTTTTTGTAGTCAACAAGCTAATTTTTTCAAACCCATCTCTGCATTGACACTGTTTCCCTTCAGGTCATTCCCGGCCAGCTCTGGTTCCTTACATTTCTCTGACACCCTGTGCAATTTGCTCCGGCTTGCTCTCCTAAAATTGCTTCATGCAACACCCGCGGTTCCACAACAGACAGACCTAGTTTGTTCCAAACACTACGAGCTCTGACACCTCGTAGTCGATAAAAACCTGATATTCCCGAACCTACGTCGTAATCTCCCAGCTTTCTTCTTCCAATCGCGGCATTTACTCTATTATTTATCCATCTGCTGGAAACCGTGGCAGGATCCCATGTTGATAAGGCTTTTCTTTGACGTAGATTTGATATTTCGCATCCTCCCGGCATCGTGGCGTATCATAAAAACGATTTTCTGAGAGCCCCGAGCTGTTGTGACATTCCGCGTGGATAAAAATCTTCTTAGTGGGAAAAAATCAGCGGTATAAGGAAGTAATAAGAGCGCAGATGAGATGATGGGGGAGAGGGAAGCATTTGTGGCACTAATGGTCGTCTCGTGTTTATATCGTGGTGGGATGTTATTGCGTTCTGGGGGAAAGTTACGGAGGTGTGCGGTATTTATGGCTGTTCATGAGGTTTACGGAATTGTGGTGGAAAATGATCCGGTCGCAGCGGGTAGGCATCCTCTCGTGCTTCACTACAGTATTATTGGATGAGTATTCTATGGTGTTGCTTTGACAGATTTATGCTGATAAAGTACATGCTGGTTTACTTCAGCTGTGATGTTAAAGGCTCTGTGTATATATTTTTTTCTCCTTGAAATGTTAGGCCTCTGATATTACAACATTACAGACAAAAACTGTATGGGGGAGGTGATTTTGAGTACCTAGCGGCAGGGATGGTGCCAGATATTTTTGTTTGGAGGAGCTACGGTGGCGTTCTTTAATGGGGGTGCACACTTAACATGTTCATTTAGAGCCTTTTATGGATGCAAGCACACACCCCACCCCCTGCCATGTTTGAGTCGCTGTTTTAAACACGTTTAAATGTAGTTAGCCCCTGTAGTGATATATAAAACCTAATATAGAATCATTTGCAATTGTAGCCTCATTTTGAACATTCTATGGTCGCCATTTGCACATATTTAGGTGAGATTGGATGTGCTATGGAAATGAGGCAAAAATCTATGGGGGTGTATTTGCCATTCTATGTGAGACTAGGGCCCCCCTCAAGCCCACAAATATAATAATCCCCACAAACATTACAGCATGCTTTTTTTTTCTCTTCTTCTTCTTCATTTTGGATGTTTTTAATTGCACTGGAAAATATAAAAAAAAAAACTTGTGTGCTTACTGTGAGCGGGCTTTCATCTCCAAAAACCTGACTTACTTGACCTAGTTTGTGTTTGTTTCCATGGAAATCTTTGGCTTTAATACTTCAAAGTGTAATATAAAAGTTGTCTATCTCCATGGACAATGTTCCAATATATGGTTTTAACTCCAGTTTCCATTGAATCATAGTTTTGATGCATTTTAAGTTACATAGATGATATATTTCATTTCATTCATATATTTCAGTCTCATGTTCTTTCTCAAATAGTTGTTTTTACATTACACAGCATGGTGTGAAGGGGGAAGAAAACCTTTTTTTAAAGTAATGCAAGTGTAATGTACAATCCATTACACATGTTCTGTATCTGTATTACACCATTCTAAAGCCCATTTAGCTCATTATTGGCACATTATAGGTGATATGTTACTTGTATAACCACAAATGTCTTGAGGCAGACTGATAAGAGATGTGGCAGCTGCAGCGTGCTAAATATTGTGCAATACGATCACCACCAATGCACCAAACTAATTACAGCCAACCCCCGCCACTGAAAATGATACTTTTGAATAACACATTTGAAATCTGAATTATACTCTTTATGGACATGAAATCTGTGTTTATGAGGAGTGAAGTAACATATAAAAACATGTGTATATTTATATATGAAAAGAAGAGGACACGGCATCCATTTGATAAGATATTGAATTGACAGAGGTAAAAGTTGTACTCAAGTAAGACTAATGTTATTTCAGAATAATGTTACTTAAGTAGAAGTGTTCCAAGCAAATTATTCTCAGGTAAAAACATACTTAGGAATACTAATAATACTCCTACTATTACCCTAAAGAGTAACTGCTGGGACGTAACATCTGACTTATAATTTGAATTGAATGTAATTTTAAAGACAAAACATGAACAGAATCTTGTATTTTCAAAGGAGCAAAATGACATAAACACAAATGTTCAAATCATTTCATATTATCAACATAAAGCTTTTGTCACATGTAGAGTAACCAAGAGGAAGAGTAAACTAAATTACTCAAGGAGCTGCTAGAAAAGTACTCTGAAAAGTGCAATTTCTTTAAAAAGTTACCCAAGTAAATGTAACTCTGTACCTGATTGAACCTGATGAACACTTCAGGATTACTTGCACACTACTCTGCTGCCGTACCATAAACAGTCACATATCTCATTCCAATTGAACCATATCTATCTGGAATCATAAATTACTCCCAGTTATTCCGAGTGATCCGATTACCTTTTATGTCCTCTCTGTCTACATGTTTTATCCTACGCACAGCTATTACTTATACTGAACCCAACCCATAACATTCCTCAACCCCATCTGTTTTTCATGGAATTCTGCTCTTCACTGGAATAATGCTCCATGTTTTAGCACTTTTCTGGCCCTTGTTTAGTCTCGGGAACTCCTTAGGGATGGGCGCTGACTTTTTCAACTTCCCCTGAACGCATCCCTTGTAAAAATCGTCTAAATCCACCAGTTCCCCGGTTGTCTTCCTTGCTTTAAACTTTGCGTCACTTCGCCCATACGTCTTGCAGCGCATCCGCTACAGAGTTCAAAGTGGACATGCGGCGAACATCTGCGGTGCATTCGGGGTACATCCGAAATGGCAGGATTTAAACAAGGTGAGGAGGTGAGAGGTGGGGGTTTTATAGCCATTGTCTTGGACTTGTATTGGGTTATTTATAGCCCTAAGGATGGGATCAATTATGCAGCGTTTAAAGAACAAGAGGAGTTTGAAGGGTCTTTTACATGTTAAAGGGACTGTATGTAGGATTTTGACGTAAAATTCCATAAATCCATCTGTGCCGCTATATTTGAGGTAAACATGGTCAAATCTTTTACTGATTATAATTGTAATGCTGATTTATTCTTATTTACAGAAACACTGGACAGGATGGAGATGTTTGTTAGCCTCACATGAGTCTCATTTGTGTTGCCTGTTTCAATGCTGAAATTCAGTTGGTTTAAACCTAAAAGGATTCTCCCAGATCCCTATCTCAACCCCAGCACCTGCAGCAAATCATTAATCAGTGCTAGTGCAGCCTCTGTAGCTCAGTGAGTGAATTCTGGAGGTTTTGAGCTTTCACCTGAGGCCTGTCCACACACTGAGAATGAGAAAATCTTGTATATGTCCTGTCTAGACATGGAACGATATTGAAATTTTGCGTCTTGATTATCATGACCAAAATAAGTGTCATTAATGATAATATCACGAAGTTTAAACAACTTTTATATGATTGTACTTTGTTGTCAGTGAAAACAACTACGATCTATTGGAGCACATTATGGACGAGCAGGGCCGTCCACAGAAATTTGAGGGCCCTGGGCAAGAAGCCTCACATGGCCCCCCTTTCCATCCATCCATCCATTTTCTTCCGCTTATCCGGGGCCGGGTCGCGGGGGCAGCAGTCTAAGCAGGGACTCCCAGACTTCCCTCACCCCGGACACGTCCTCCAGCTCCTCCGGTGGGACCCCAAGGCGTTCCCAGGCCAGCCGAGAGACATAGTCCCTCCAGCGTGTCCTGGGTCTTCCCCGGGGCCTCCTAGGGAGGCATCCTGAGCAGATGCCCAAGCCACCTCAGCTGGTTCCTCTCAACGTGTAGGAGCAGCGGCTCTACTCCGAGCTCCTCCCGTGTGACCGAGCTCCTCACCCTATCCCTAAGGGTGCGCCCGGCCACTCTGCGGAGGAAGCCCATTTCAGCCGCTTATATCCGCGATCTTGTCCTTTCGGTCATTACCCAGAGCTCATGACCATAGGTGAGGGTAGGAACGTAGATTGACCGGTAAATCGAGAGCTTCGCCTTCCGGCTCAGCTCCTTCTTTACCACAACGGACCGCATCACTGCAGACGCTGCACCGATCCGCCTGTCAATCTCCCGCTCCATCCTTCCCTCACTCGTGAACAAGACCCCGAGATACTTGAACTCCTCCACTTGGGGCAGAGACTCACCACCCACCCGGAGAGAGCAAACCACCTTTTTCCGGTCGAGAACCATGGCCTCGGATTTGGAGGAGCTGATTCTCATCCCAGCCGCTTCACACTCAGCTGCAAACCGCCCCAGTGCCTGCTGCAGGTCCTGGCTCGAAGAAGCCATCAGGACAACATCATCTGCAAACAGCAGAGATGAAATCCTGTGGTTCCCAAACCAGACCCCCTCCGGCCCCTGGCTGCAACTAGAAATTCTGTCCATAAATATAACGAACAGAACCGGTGACAAAGGGCAGCCCTGGCGGAGTCCAACATGCACCGGGAACAGGTCTGACTTACTGCCGGCAATGCGAACACAGCTCCTGCTCCGGTCATACAGGGACCGGACAGCCCTTAGCAAAGAGCCCCGGACCCCATACTCCCAGAGCACCCCCCAAAGGACACCACGAGGGACACGGTCGAATGCCTTCTCCAGATCCACAAAACACATGTGGACTGGTTGGGCAAACTCCCATGAGCCCTCGAGGACCCGATGGAGAGTATAGAGCTGGTCCAGTGTTCCACGACCAGGACGAAAACCACACTGCTCCTCCTGAATCCGAGGTTCGACTATCGGTCGGATTCTCCTCTCCAATTTAATAAGAAAAGGGTCCAATTCTTCCAAGTCTTTGTTGGCGATTATCACGATTATATAAAATGTCCCACAAACGACAACCGATTACTGTGTACCTTTTTTTTTTTTTTTTTTATCACGGTTAACGATATTATTGTTTATTGTCCCATCCCTCATCCTGTCTCTGTTTGCAGGTTAAGGCACTGACAACCCACTTAAAACAGTCAGAGCGCAGGCTACACACAGTTAATTTAATCTCAATGATGCAATTACGAAGTGGTGAAAGTTTGAAGAGTTAAGAGAAAACCAAAACTAGCAATGTAGAAGTACTTTGTAAACTACCACTTTGAATGAATTTCAAATATAAAGTATACTTCAGTCAACATAGCAGTTTGGTAATTTTGAAGAACTTGCATAAATAAATACAAATAAACGAATAATATAATTGTTGTTCAGGTGAAGTGATGAACTGAATTATTTCATTTTTACTTTTTCGGCACTAAGAGTAAATAGCTTGTTTCCTTGGGCTAATGCATTATAACTGTGACATTTGTTTTTTAACTCAGGTTTGGTGTGATATATGAGATAGTAATGCATTTCAAAACAGGATCAATGGGGTAAAGGAATACTATAAAAATGTAAAACTGCTAAAATGTATACAGAATGTAGGCATTATTACATCAATTATCAATTTTATTTTAGCAAGTTGGACAGAAGGTGTTGTAACATGGGCATTATAAAACATGGATGCTTTGTCATCTGTAGAAAATTGTTATAGAAAAATAAAGAGGAGCAGTCCCTATTTTGTCAAATGTAGTGTCATCTTAAACAGCTATGAAGAAGTATTGATTATGTAACTTTTCTGATCCCAACTACTTGTCTCCATGGAGATGCTATTCCTTCCCTATAGAATGGTAAATGGTCTAGTAATGGACACTTAACTCGATTTTCTGATGTTTTTCTTCTTGTCTCCATGGAGATGCTATTGCTTCCCTATAGAATCTTCCACACTATGGCATTAAAACCCGCTCACCGTAACAAAGCATTTAACTTTATTATAATTTATTTTTTTATTTTTAAGCATTAAAAAGTCTCTATTGAGGAATTACAAATTAAAGGTGCACTATGTAACTTTTCTTCTGGAGAGTCCACCACCTAATTTACATAGAAATATTATTGCTTTGCCTGAAATGTTTGACAGAATGGCATTAAACTTGCCTGTCTTCAATGGGACATACTGTAGGTAGGGCATTCTAGGCAAAGCAATACCATCTCCATGGAGACAAACTGGCCATGAACCCCTCACCGGAAAAGTGCCATAGCGTCCCTTTAACTCGGCACGTATGATTAAAACCATTTTTGGAAACCGCTTTTCTATTGAATCATCAGGATCAGAAATGTGGCCTTGAGTGAACTGTACAATGTGTGCCGTCCCGCCTCCACCTTTGTGCCTCTTGGACCCCCTCCTACCTGCCCACCCTCAATTCTCTCCCGTACATCCCCCCACCTCCTCACCCAGCCCCTTCACAAAGACGTGCACTTGGCCTGGGTAATTGGGGGCCATCATTATTTAGGCGTTGAGTGCCAGCTGGGTGCCTGAGAAGGTCACAGAACAGCATGGAGGAGCAGCTTAACTCTGCGTTGTCCTGGTCCCCATATGGCAAAGGACAAAGAGACACACACAGAGAGAGAGAGAGAGAGAGAGCACTTAGGACCCATGGGACCCAGCGGTGTGGTGCAGGATGACCCAGCAGCCCCACCCCTGTCCCTGTCCTGTAATCATTTTTATCCAAAAGTACAAATATAGATGCTGTCATTGGGCTGACATGGGTTTAGGCCACTTTGGATGATTTAGATAGACTTAAATTACTTTTTTATATATATAACTATTTCTTTGTCACTTTAGTCTGTTGGTTTGGGTATTAACAACGGATTATTTGTGTTTTTAAAATGACTTTTGAACATTAACCTTTAGGGCTTTGGGGCAAATAATCAGAAGATCGGAGGTTTGATTCCCACTCTGTATATTCTACTACGTTTCACCCAGCTTGACAAGTATGAATGTCTACTGTCTGACTAGTATAAAACCCAACTGTTGATGCAGTGAAGAATGAGGCAGTTCAAACAAGGCTAACAACAATAGCTGCTAGCTTTAAAGTTGAGGTGCAGCTTAGTGTAGGTGATATGTGCTGTTAAATGATCAGAATGAGTAACAATTAGAATATGGTTCCGATGTATGATATATGGTCTTTAAAACTTTGAGGAAGATCTTTTGGAATTGCACTTGATGACATCACAAAGTGGGACGAATTGTTTTGAGCTCTAGAGAGAGAGAGACTAAAGTACTAAAGACTAAACATGAAACAAGCCCTTCAGTCCTCCATTAGAACATATAAAGTGTGTGCAAAGACCACTGTGACCCCTCTTTGGTAACTCAGGATTTATGTGTCGCTTTAGTCTAAGCTTTGACCTGTAAAAAAAAGTCTAAAAGTAGTTTTTTGCCTTGACTATAAAATGTGAATAGTTTGTAATATATATATGTAGATGTGCATCCAAAATATAAACCAGAAGAGTCGTCCTCTTTAGTTAAAAAATACTGTAGTCCTAAACGGCTATGGAAAGGTGCTGATAATAATTTTGTTATGTGTGTATGTGTTAACAACTCTATTTAAAGATACACTATGTAACTTTTCTGATGCGACTATGCCATCTGCTTGTCTCCATGGTGATGCTATTGCTTCCCTATAGAATGGCAAATGGTCACACTTTTCCACTTTCTAGGCACTCAAACTGCTTTACATCAAGAAACCACTCACCCATTCACGCACAAATCCATACAACAGTGTACGCAGACACAGGAGGGCGACGTTAAGTGTCTTGCCCAAGGACACAATGATAGCATTCATCTGTGGGACCTGGAATTACACGGCAACCTGTGGGTCAGTGGACAAACACTCTATCAACCGAGCTATTTATTTTGTATTTTTAAGCGCTAAACAGTCTATCTTTAATTAAATTCTAGATAGACAATTTAATGCTATACTATGAATTATTCCTGGTGTCATAAATATCCCTTGGAGACGAGCAGCCGCCTGAAAGGTTACGCAGTGAACCTTCAAAAATAATGAATAATATTAAATAAACAATCCCTTTGGAAATACGATGCCTTCCTCTTTTTACAAGCTGTTACACCAAACCTTTTGTAATTTTTCAAATACAAATGCAAGCCATAAAAATTCTTAACTACCCATTAAAATCAATCAAAATTTCGATATAATATTTCAACCCATTCCAAAGTGCCAAAATCCCACTCAAACCCCAAATAAACGTCTCGAGTAACACAAAAGCGTGGCTAATTTATGAAGACGAGTTTGACCCTTCTATGGAAACTTCAGCTCTACGTGTCGTCTATAGTCAACGCTCTGGGCCGTATGAAAAGACGTGAACACTCCGGAGGTTAAAAGCCCTTTCTTCCCTCCTCCATTCTACCACTCCCCATGACCCCTCCGTTTCTCCGGGTTACCATGGCACCCCAGCCCCCTTGGCAACCGTGCCCTAGCTCCATAAATCAGGTTTTTACTGTGTACAAATCCTTTTAATCTCCCTGGACTGACGGGTTTATTTGATACGAAGTCTATGGAGAGCTTTCAGTGGGCAGTTCTCGAGCAAAATAATGCACTTTTGTCTAATTGTGCAGCGTGAGAACCCAAAATGAAAAAGTTGTGTTGTGCACATGATTCTTTGAACTGTCTGCACGCTTTTGAGCAGAGGAGATGCAAAGTTGGCTTCGGTCTGGCGAGGAATTTAGCCGTTTTGCCCTTTTTCTCATGATTTGAATTGTATTTTGCGTCAAAGGAACCGTGAAGTTGCCAAGCTGGTGTTTAACTTGGAGATGTTATAAAAAGCTCTTGTTTTATGGTTTGATATTTTGGCAGAAGTAACATTTTTGAGCTTTGAATCATGTTATAATGTTGTATCCTCATCAAAAGCAGCACAATGGTGTGAGTTTAATGCCTTTTTGTTTTGATGGAGATGTTATTGCTTTGCTTGGAACGTGTTTTTATTGCTCAAAAATATCTTGAAATGTGCATTCTTATTGGTGAGCGGGCTTGCCTCTCCACAGATCAGCTCACAACAACAGCTGCTAGCTTCAAAGTTGAGATGTAGCTTAGTGTAGGCAATGTGTGCTGTGAAATGATCAGAATGCGTAACAACCTTAAGTATGGTTCAGATGTTTGGACTTTAAAAACTCTGACGGCGATCTTCTGGACCTCAACTTGATGACATCACAAAGTGGGACCAACTGTTTTGAGAGGGCAACAGCTTAAATGGTGGACTGCTGTGAGTTTAATGCCTTTTTGTTTTGATGGAGATGTTCTTGCTTTGCTTGGAACGTTTTTATTGCTCAAAAATACCTTAAAACATGCATTCTTATTGTGAGTGGGATTGCCTCTCCACAGATCTGCCCGGTAACTCGGCCGAGCGGCATCATCTGCTTGTCTCTGTGGATATAAATACGTGTAATTCCAGATGAAGTGATTGCATCCCCATTGAGAAAATAAGAAGACAGAGTATCAGAAACGTTAGCCCACCAACTTGTTTCCATGGAGATGCTACTTTGTTTGGAATTTTCCACAATATGGCATTAAATTAGCTGTATTTTATGGAGACAAACACTTCATACAAGGTCAGATCTAAGAAAATTAATACAGGTTTTTAAGGTATTTTTGACATCTCATCCCCACTGAGACAAGTTGGTGGCGGACCATCCATCAGAAAAGTTCCATAGTGCAAATTGAAAGGTGGTCACACACACACAAACACACACACACTCTGAATCAGCCTGCCTTCCTGCCTGCTGTTATTGGAAGTGATTGATTTGGAAGGATTTCTCATCGATCCCCGAATAAAAGTTGACATTTGTCCATTAGACAGTTTTATTACAGAATTGATCGCCTCGTGCTCAGATGTAATGGCATCCAAACACATGGTTACACTTGTGAAACCAGCCAGTCATGTGTTTGATTTTATTAGACTTATGCACAGTCAGTGCCCTTTTGAAAGCCCCAATACGTAACATTTCAACAAAACAAAAAAAACAAAACAAAATACTAGAACTACATGGCCGATCCACGTAGGTCTTGGTGGCTAATGTTATCATAATAGGCTAATCCTCTAGCTGGGTACTCCTGACAAACTAACCCAAGATCTGGAGTTTCAATTAGGATAAAACTTGTTGATGTTGTTATGTTGTACGGATGGTCTGATATGGATTTTTTTTATCAGATATTTGGCTTGTTGCTGTGGGCGATAACTAATAGCTTTTAAAATCCATAATTTATTTGGGATCTAAAATTATTTGTGGCGTGATTTTGCAAACATACTGCTATAATTTGAGTCTAATTACTGTTTTATTTCCATTTTTACTCATTTGTTTGTTCAAAATGACAAACCCAATGCACTGAGAACAAACTGGCAGTGTCAGTATTGAATATAAATATCGACTGATACCAATATTGGGAAGAATCAGTGGATATCGTCCTTCCATAGAACATTGTTTTCATTTTTTCAGTAAACTAATCCAGGTTAAAACTTTATTTGTTTAGAAAGCACATTTGCAGAAACAGGGATGCAATTTAAAATGTTACTGATTGTTTTTAAATGTCTGCACTCTATCTTTATTTGATGGAGTTACTGCAGCCCTATACTCCACCCAGAGCCCTGAGGTCAGCTGACCTGCTCCCCCTGCTGTGCCCAAAGCCAGACACAAAACCACCTTTTCTGTGGCAGTGCCCACATTATGGAACTGCCCCTGTCTGCCTGTCAGATCCTCAGTGTGTAGTGCAGTTTAAGACTAGACAAAAAACCTACCACTTCTCCCTGACATTTGATTCAAGCTAAGCAGGATTTCTTGGTGTTTTATTGCTTTATTGTTCTTTGCCTGTGTGTCATATTTTATGTATCTGTTTTTGTAGATTTTATGTGAAGCATTTTGGGCAGCTCAAGTTGTATTTTAAATGTACTAAATAAACAAAACTGAATTAAGTAGAACATTTTATCAGTGCATTTTAAATTATTGTTTGGCAGCCGATGCACTGAAACAATACACTTTTAATACACTTTTTCATAATTATTTCACATCACCTCAAGTTATCAGAAACATTAGACCACCAACTTGTTTCCATGGATATGTTACTCTGCCTGGAATTTTCCCAATTTACTGTGTAGTCTATGGAGACAAACACTTGTTACAAGGTCAAATCTAACAATAAAAATGCATGTTGTTAAAGTATTTCTGAGCAATACAAAACAGCCATAATGAACTAATACTATGGAACATTCCATGCAACGCAATTACATCTCCATGGAGACATGTAGATGGTGAACCATCCACCAGAGAAGACCAGAGGAGGCAAAACTGATGGAACAGTCTCTTCTTCCTGGCGTTTGGTTCGAGCTCGGCAGGATATCTTGGTGTTTTATTGTTTTATTGTTCTTTGCCAATGTGTCGTATTTTATGTATATCTGTTTTTGTTTACTTTTATGTGAAGCACTTTGGGCAGGTTAAGTTCTATTTTAAATGTGCTATATAAATAAAATTGGCATAATTGGCTGACGACACACAGGAAAACCATAATACACTTTTTCACACAATTATTCCACGTCACTTTAATGTATCATTCCAACACATCAACTCATAAACGTCAAGGTTGCCCCTTTCGTCTTTAGTTTTATCATCGTTTTAACACGGCTACCACACCCTCGGTCAGATAACGCAATCCTCTGAGCTGTCGCCAACTGGCAACGCTACTTTACAAGACCCACATGCTTTTTCTTATTCCAGTAACTGCCTTTTTTAACACATCAATCCACTTTGCACCATTTTTCCTTTCTCATTAATCCTGAGAGTACGACATCGGTTAAACGCTGCCATATAAACTGACTTTGATGCTTACGTGATGAAAGACGTTTTTTTCGTAGAATTGCGTTGGTTTTGATCAGGGCACACGTCAAAAGATACAAGCTAATTCCATTCCTACTCGCTTATGAAGTCTCGTGATGGTGACGGATTGGACCGGAGCCCGAGGCCTCAAGGGATATCGGGTGTCGGGGGGAGAAAATACTGTGTTGAGTTGGAATAGCGTCTAGTTCTTTTAAGTGATCGCTCTGCTTTCAATCATAATCAGAAATGCCTCTTGTCTTGGGTTGTTAAGAGATTTGCTTGTTCCTCTGGAGGTGGAAGCAGGTGGTATAACTGACAAAGCAAATTGGTTGAGATTCTTTGAGGTTGACATGCTAACTTGAATAGCGAAGTGTTATGCGCCTTGTCAAATGTAATGACTGTAATGTAGCCTTTCCTGTCTAACAATGTGAGTCATTTGGATTATAAAGGAAAGGTGAGAGAAGTGTCATGCCCAAGAACACACAGATAGATGAAGAGCAGGAATTAAACCACCAACCTTGGACATGGATTATCTTCATCTTATATTATTATATTGCAGCACTTCTGAAATTAATGTGTTGATATACACTGCCTGGCCAAAACAAAAGTCGCCACCAAAAAAAAGGTCACACACACTAATATTTCGTTGAACCACCTTTAGTTTTGATTACAGCATGTATTCGCTGCGGCATTGTTTCGATTTCGCTTCTGTAATGTCACAAGATTTATTTCCATCCAGTGTTGCATTAATTTTTCACCCAGATCTTACATTGATGATGGTCGAGTCTGACGCTGCACAAAGCTTCTCCAGCACATCCCAAAGATTCTCAATGGGGTTAAGGTCTGGACTCTGTGGTGGACAATCCATGTGTGAAAATGATGTCTCATGTTCCTGAACCACTCTGTCACAATTTGAGCCTGATGAATCCTGGTATTGTCATCTTGGAATATGTCCGTGCCATCAGGGAAGAAAAAATCCATTGATGGAATAACCTGGTCATTCAGTATATTCAGGAGTCAGTGAATTTTTTTCTTCTTTATAGGGGGGCATGATAGAAAATAATTGAGAAGCACTGAACTAATGCAAGATACATAGGGTTACTGACAAATTATGGAACATTCTAACCAAAGGAATAACATCTCAATTGATACTAAAACTAGTATCGAAACGAGATACTCATTTGAGCAGATATCAATGCAAAAAAGTCACATTCACAGGACCAAAGAGAGCCTTTCCTGAATAGCTTTAGAATGATCTTGACCTGTATCAGAACTATAAGACTAGACTAGACTAGTATACACCCCTGGACCACTGAGGGATTACACCAATATTTTTATTTAATGTGTAAAATCATATTCTGTTCTCTAAAGAAAACAGATTTTTTTAATAATCATCCTGGTATCGGAATCAGTATTGAGTATTGAGTCGTTTCCTTAGTATCGAAATGGAGTTGTAGTTCGATGAATGATTCTGAAGCCTTAGCCATGCAGTGTATAATTAAATGTTATACTTGTACATATACAGGTAGACATTTATTCATTCCCTACGCACCGAGAGAGTCTAATGAAATATCCACTGGCCACCACTTGCTTAAAAAATTATGACTTAATTAAGACATAATAAACTCAGCATTTTATTACACCTCTTTTGTTTTGCCTTCTATAGAGACCTCTCCAGACAAAAGCCTATAATTAAAGGGCTCACTCGGACTTAGTGCTTTTTTCACTCCCTCAGGCTAATGCTAATGCTAACACTAATGCTAAGGGGTGGGAATAATGAGTTGTATGTTTGCACACAGTTCATTGATGCGTCCATTCAGAGGCCAGACCCACTGCTGCTGCTGTGCCACATGTGGGTTAGCGTCGGCCTGACACGAGCTAATCCCTCTGTCCCCAGCGGTCAGGCTAAGAAGGACAGAGACGGGGGTGGGACGGGACATTATAGAAAGGCGCATGAAGGGCACTTTTAAGTAAAGTGGATTAGTAGGCTATATTTTACTTATTTATGTTTATTTATGCAGGGAAAACCCAAGAGGACTGCCCTTTTCATGGGTGTCCTGTTCAAGTACAGAAAAGTACAAACACAAAACAAACAACAAATAACTGCATATGTCCATTTAAAACATTAAAACATTGGCAGGCGTGAGTATAAATTATAGACTGTATATATAAGTGGATATGGCTAACACGCTAGCTGCCACGTTCCAAGTAGTGAGTGCTCATGGATGCACTTCGGCTCCATCGACTCTGGCTCCAATTCACTTTACTTTAGAAGACTGTCGCCCCTCTCTCTGTAACTGCTGCAGTGAGTCTCCTCATATTGGTCTTAAAACATTCGTTAACCCGCTCTACATGACCCTGGTGTTTTTATTTAGCTATTTTCTCCCTAAGGTAACAGGTTTGATAGACAGTATTACTAAGTGCAGGAAGGGGCGTTACCTTAAACGGTCTTGCTTCGGATTGGCTCTTTGGTTGCTATGATACACTTCTTTATACACTCTATGGTTTGTAAGTGTAGTTTATGGAAAAAGACAATTAATAAATACATGTATTAATTAATATCTTCAAATAGCAAAACATACTGTTAATAATATAGCCAAAATACGATTTGATTCAATTTATTTTTGTAAAGCCCAAAATCACAACAGCAGTCGCCTCTTAGGGCTTAACAAGATCATGGATTTAACCAACAGAGAGATAGAAAATCCAACAGTGAAACAGACAAGCAAATTAACCAACATTCATGAAGAATACAAACAAATGGAGAACTGTCCCAAAGAAAACATCCGTCCTTAGACCCTCCTTCTTGGCAAGGAAAAATAAAACAAAAACATGTTGATATTGGGGTTTATTCACTTGCAGTAGAATTTAAAATGTTCCAGGATTTTTATTTACTTATTTATTTAGAAGATCAAGTTAGTGCCATTTATTTCATATTTAAGTTTTTCTTTTTCTAGATTTTTAAATTTAAATGGTTTGCCCGAAATGTCTCACAGTAGGTTATTACAAATATTTATCTTGCATTTGTTCAGTGTAATGGGGGCTAAAAACATGCATCGTTACTCTGAATGGGCTTTTCTTTTCCACAGAGCTGACCTGTCAACCATGTCACCCTTCTTTGAGGATTACATGCTAACTTGAATAGCGATGTGCTGTGTGCCTTGTCAAACATAATAACAATGGAGAATTTTCTGTCTAACAATGAAAGAGTGACTCCATTTACAGTATAAAGGCAGTGGTGGGATGTGACGAAGTAAAAGCAGTAAAGTACTATACTTCAGGACAAATTGAGGAATCTGTACTTCAGTACTTTTTAAAGTGGTTACTTTTTAGTTTTACTCTACTCCTTTTTTAACTGGAATGAGAAGTAAATATATTTTTTATTATTTTTTGACACCTGCTGAAATGTCTGAGGGGTTACAAAACAAAAATATACCCAAAAAAACCTAAATGATTCCATTGTTTCTTTTGAACAAAATTCAGCACAAATCTTGATCAAAATGGCTATATTTATATATTTATGTATTTATTTATTATATTTATTTCATAAGAGCTCAAAATCTGTGTGAAATACTTTTACTTTTTACTCTTTAAGTAGCTTTTCATATGGATGCGTTAATACTTTTCATTAAGTAGATTTTTTTTTATATGATACTTTTACTTTTTTCTGCAGTATCTGTACTTTTACTTAAGTATCACAACTGAGTACCACTGTATAAAGTCAAGGTGACAGAAACGTTATGCCCAGGAACACAAACACTGATGAATCGCAGGAGTCAAACTGCTAACCTTGGAGTTGTTGACTTATTTTTATCATTGCAGCAACTGTCACTAGGGGCACTATGTAACATTTGTAGTGAAGGATGTCACCTGCTTGTCTCCATGGAGATGTTATTACTTTGACTGGAACGTTTCACGATGCGGCATTCAATTTTGCTCCTACAACAAAACCAGCAGAAAACCAGCAGAACAAAGTAATCGGCTCAAATCGTGCTTGTTCAGTGCATATGAATCAAAAATAGAGATTCATATTTCTACCTTACGTGTCATCTGGTCCATATTACAGATGACAGTTCCTGCTCCCCGCCTCAGTTCTAACCCCAGAGTGGCTTGAGTTATCCAGGCCTGAGTAATTCTAGCGGACACTACACGACACAGGAGGGTGGCTGAGTGCTTTGCTGTGTCACTTTTTTTAAATGGACCTCTTACGTAAAGGCCGTTTCAGTCAACATGCAGCCAGGCTAACAGAAAGGCTAAAGCATGCTAACAGTTAAAATAATTGTATTTTATGCTATATAATGTTACCTAATAAATGTTTTGTGGTTAGAATCATAGACTGTATATATAAATGGACATAGCTAACCTGCTAACTGTTGCGTTCCAAATAGGAAGTGAACATGGGCGCACTTCCAACTTCATCGACTCTGGCTTCAATTCACTTTACATTGGAAAACTATTGCCCCTCTCCTCATAACTGCCAGGCTCGTCATTTTGGTTGTAAAATGTTCCGTATTGACCTCTACATGATAGTAATGCAGCTTAGCATTCAAGCTAACCTCAAATCAGTTGTGTGTAATGTTTATAAGCTAATTATTCTTACGCTTTTTTTTTAAGCAATCTGTGTTTTGTTTCATTCACACATATTTGAGTGCTCCTGCATAATTTGCCCTCGTCAATTTTCTCAAGAGCTCAAAACACTCAAAACACTTGCTGATGTCATGAAGTGGTGCGCCCTCATTAGCACCTTTTCATTTCGACACCCATATTAAGTTTAAAAACATGACTTTCTAATTGCTTGGAGATATTGTTTTAACCTTATTTAAACTGCTTTGTGTCCTCTGATGGTGATAATTGAGTTTTACAGAGTTGATCACATTTGGTCCTGTTTTGATCCCAGTTTAGTTCTGATGTACACTTGGTCTAGTCCTGGTTTAGTCCATCCTAGTTCCCCGTTAGTCTCATTTTGATGTGTTGTGATTCCAAATATGAACTTAGCATTAGAGATGAGTTACTTTTATCTGTTTTATTACACACCTACATTATTTTCAAGTTGTAAAACGTGACTTAGATGTCCAAAATGGAACCTTTAGTCAAAACCCATTTTCTTTTCCGTCTTTGCTATCTTAAAAAGTGACACACAGAAGGAGAAGCATACTAATTATTCACCTCAATGACTTTATATGATCTTTTCACAACTTGCAGAGGCTAGAGTTTATCCATTCATTCACGCTAACAAGAGCTATCATGGTAACACCGCACCAGCATTACTTCCTGGTTTGCGGATGATAAAAAAGCTTTATAATTAGATGCAAACAGCGCAACGTAGTCTCATTTTGACCCGAAGAGCTGCTTTTACAGAATTTACTGGGGCATAACCGTGGACTAAGGGCGTGTGACGTCACCCATAGCGTTCAGCTCCAGTCAAACGAAACTCATCGAGGCGAGCAGTTAATGGAGCGAATTTGGAGCCAAGTTTTATATTTGGAACTCCAATCGTGAGTATCTTAGCAACCAAAGAGCCAATGTGGAGTGAAGCTGCTGAAGGTAACGCCCACGCCCGCCCACACCGCTGGTTTAGCAGGGGGCTGGCGCTTAGCAACGCTGTCAATCAAACGTGTTGCTAACGCTCCCGGGAGTAACCTCAGGGAAAGAAGGCAACTGATTTGTCTCTTATTAATGTCCATATCTTTATTTACAGACACAATAGCGAAATAAAAATTCTAATGTAAAGTGAACTGGAGCCAGAGTCGATGGAGCCAGAAGTGCACCCATGATCACGTCCTATTTGGAAAGCGGCGGCTAGCAGGTTAGCTATGTCCGTTTATATATACAGTCTATGAGCAAAATAAACGTTGCTTTATTACATGAAAAAGACTTGTACAAAATCTTCAAATTAGTAATTTTTCTCTCATCACTCCTTTCCTTGTCTCTCTCCATCTCAGAAGCAGTCTTGTAGGATTAGTGAAGATTACCGCACAATTTGGTTTAGGATAACATCTCTGTTTGGCTCATGTTTCCAACAGCCACCTGCCGAGTTTGACAAAAAAAATACAGACCTCTTCCATGTGTGAAACCGTAATGTTCTGGCTGGATATCAGAACGTAATCCCAATGAAAACCACGGTGGAACTTTATCAGATCTGGGCTTGCTCGCTAAAGCCACAGTAAGGATCTTGGGTTACGCTGGTCGGGTTCCCAGGGACCAGCCGGAGGAGAACTTCCAGGGCCATGTTAGGACTGAGGGGCCCACAGAAGAGGAGGGGGACTGGGAAGGCAGCCATGACCACTGTGTCTCGAGTTCAGAGCTTTTCAGTGAAGACCTAAGCTCTTTCTATGGTAGTTAGTAGTCCATAGAGATTCTCACTTGAAGGGCTACATATATTTTATTTTATGACAGAAAAAAAGTGTTGATTGCCAAAAAAGAGTGAAATGTATTTAGAATGTTTTAATTAATCTGTATTTTGCCCATAGTTGCTGTTTTTGTATTGTTTATGTATCCATTTAGCAAAAAAAAAGCAAAAATTAAAGCTAACTCTCTTCTGGTAGCATTCAAAATATCAAAATAAAAAAAAAAAAACATTAAAAAGAAAAAAGAACTAATTCATTTTAAATGGTTTGCTGTGGTCTAAAGTTATTCCTCACTTACCTTATGCATTTTGAGCATCCTAATTATTCACCATGATGAGTTTATAAGCACTTTTCATAACTTTCAGAAGCCAAATCAGACTTTTGCTGTTGCCGTAATGCTAACAACAACTAGCATGCTAACGGACACTTCCTGATTTCGATGAAGACAGCACGTAGCGGACTTATTTTGACCCAAGACTTTTTTTCCTATGTGATTTTCCATGTAAACTTTGTAGCTTAGTAGTTTTTTCCATGTTTTTACGGCAAAAAACTGCACTTTTTAATGATTTTTCCTCTAATGAACTGAGGAGCTCACTTTCATATTTATTACAGAATACCACAATTCCAGTGACCACCCATTAACATGAGAACTAATATAACCGCCTTCCTGCTTACACTGTTTGTTGACTTTGGGGCAGGGGTCCGGGCTCTTTCATTTACTCCAATTGGCTTTGAAAGACATAATTACAGCTAACCACGTCTCACCCACTGGCCCCTCCATGGCACGATAAGGGCTTAGCCGGGCCCCTGATTAGCATGTCGGTCACAGGGGAGCTGGTGGCCCTCGGTTAGCTTGATAATTGAGATCCTAATCACAGCTAGCGTACATGTGTGTTGCGTTCAAGTGCGTGGGAATTATGGAAATGGGCAGCTGTCAGTCATAAGTTTTATTGATTGAGGTCTGATGTAATGAAGTAGTGATGGATAGGTTTGGAAATGTAGGGAGTTTTAAGGCGGATTTGTTTTTTTTAAGGTGGACCTATTCATGGGTGATGCTGGTTGGCTAATACACAACTATGACATCACGTATTGGGGTCATTGGGGGATTTTTAAAGCTAATAGATGGGAGTAAGTAGTTTCTTTCTTGCGCTACTGGTGAATTTGTAATTTGTTTACTGGGCGACAGTAGCTCAGTTTGTCCACTGATCGGAAGGTTGGTGGTTCGAATCCCGCTCTCGACGTAAACATAGTCATTGGTCAAGTGATGAAATCCACTGACCCACTGACGATTCCAGCTCCCACAGATGAATGCTGTCGTTGTGTCCTTGGGCAAGACGCTTAACCCACCTCGCCCCCAATGTCCAATGTCTGCGTACGCTGGTGTATGGATGTGTGTGAATGTGTGCGCGGTTCTTTGATATGAAGTGCTCTTATAGCTCCATGGAAATTCTTAGAAGTTTTATATGTGTAATATGAGATTTCTACAAAGACAAGCAGGCCAAGTTACGAGTCAGCTCTGACGAATGGAGACCGCAATCACAGATATATGCGTTTCAAGTGTTTTTGAAGAGATGGAGCAGTTTTAATAATGAAATGAATACCATTACTTTGGTCTATTTTGGGGCTAAATGGTAAAGGCTCTTTTGCTGTGACACAATGATAAACAATTCAATAGGGTAAATATGTGATTCTGGTTCATCAGATCGATATGATTCCAGATGCCCTCCCACATCACCACATATCCAACCCCCATATTTTCATAATCTGTTACATGTGCATAATAAATGGCTGAATCATATTAATTTTAGATAGAATGTCTTGGACTTTCTCTTCGCTCCAACTTATAATAAATAAATGACAACTTTGCAGACTTCATATTTGGAGTGGCCTTGGCGGTTCACACAGTCCAGCTGGCAATAAATATACTAACGCTCTCCTTTTCTTAGTGGCATCTGCAACTGCTCACTAAAGTATACTCAGAAAAGGATAGAATGGCCTTCATGGTCTGGCAGAAAAATGTACTTCGATACATGGTGATAACTTTATGGAAATTCCTCATGCCTTACTTATTTTTGCAAAAGTGATTCAAAACGTCTGATGGGAATAATAAAATTGTGTTATTTTGATTAAAGAGCGCGAGATGGGGACAGAGAGCGAGCAAGTCAATAAGCCCGTCCAAGGCACTGGTGAATGTCTAAACAAGCCATTCAGGTTCATTTTATAATATTATTATATCTTAAATTTAGTGTTCGCCTTCCAGCCATAACGTAGCTGGTTCAACTTGTCTTATTTGCTTATACATACTGAAATGCAGTGGTTAAAAGTGAGTCATTTCATACAGTTTTACAGTTGCCTAAATGTCATTTCTGAGACACTTAGGGCGACATTAGCTCAGTTAGTGGAGCATTTGTCCACTGATCTGAAGGTTGGCGGTTCAAATCCCACTCTTGACGTAAACATTATTATAGATTCAGTGAGATGAATGCTTTGTTGTTGAGCAAGACAATTAAAAGTGTGTGTTAATGTGTGAGTTCCTTGATCTAAAGCACTTTAAGTAAACACTAGACAAAAATGTGATCTTTTACCACTGTATGGAGTGATGGGCGATACCAGTGATTTTTCTTTTGATCTAATACCAAATAATACAATGGCACTTTTCGCAATATCAATCTGATACTGATACCAATGAGTTTTGTATTAAAAATGCATTGCAACACCTTTACCGTAATTAGTTTTATCTTACCTTAAAATAAATACATAATTTAAAAAAATATATATTATAAAAAATAAAAAAAAATACAAAAATTGCTAGAATGTTATTTGTAAAAAAAAAACAAAAACATTTGCAGTTTTTTGGGGAAATGTTAAATTGATTTGATTTTTCAATTTTTAACATTAACACCACAATGAGTATCGATATCGGTACTGTTTGGTATTGACATGCCAATCAATTGTTGTTGTCATTTTTACTAATTTTATCTACTTACTTTACGTTTGCCTCGACGTATAAAGCATTTTATTATCCGAGAATCAGGAAGTGCACTTTAGCATGCTAGTTCTTGTTAGCTTTACTGACACGGCAAAACCCCGCACTGGTTTCTAAGAGCTGTAAAAAGGACTTAGACTCATTGTTTTTGAATAATTTGATTTAAATAACTCCCAATGCATAAAGGAAGTGAGGAGTAACTTTGGACCCCTGTCAACAGTTTAAAATGAACTAGTTCTGTTTTTCAGGTTTTTAAGGCAGTAAAAATGAGGTACAGCACCTTTAAAACTGAACCAAATACATGACAAATTACACATGTTGCTTTACAAAGGCCATATTGTATAAATCGCACCCCGTCCCCATCTCCACCTGTGTCCTCCATTACCAAATTAACCGATGGAACCTCCAGAGAGAAAACATACGGATGACACCGCAAAGGGGGGAGGGGTCAGGGGTCACGACCTCGCATAATGGCCACCGTGATGATGTATGGTTTCAATTTGGCCTATCAATATAGTGTAATGATCAATGATAGGGTCGGGAGGTGAGGGTGAGATGACAGATGGAGCAGAGGAGACGGAGAGAGAAAAATGACACATCAGACCAGCACAAAAGCTCTGTGTCATTTGTATCAATGTTTTGTAATGGTGAAGTGACCTGACATGACGGTAACCATGGAGACGCAATCCATAATCAAATAGTTGTATGTGCAGTTCGCCAGTGCTGGGAGGAAAAGTTGAGCAAGTAAAAGTGAAAGTACTCAATGAAAAAGTAATGATATATGTAGTAATAGAGATATTTTTAAAACTGCAGGTGCAACAATATGTTTTTATAAAGAGACAGACGTTTTTGTTCTTTGCACGAGGCTTTCTATTATCTACAAAACTGCAGCCTTTGCAGTTTGATGGTTGATGATCAGGTTCAACACAGATTTTTCTTTTTAGATATTCCTTTATAAAAACAAAATAAAAATCGAAGTGCTCCACCTGATAGGAAATTCCGTTTTGACATTCCGAAATGACATCACATTTACATATGACATTACAAAATGACATCGCATTCCAAAAGTACATTATATTTCAATATGATATCACATTCCAATATAAAATCATATTCCAATTTGACCTGACTTTCTCATATGACATCACATTCCTATATGAAATTCCATTCAATTATGACGTCACACTCTAATATAAAATCCCATTCCAGTGACATCACATTCCCATATGACATCACATTCAGATGTGACAAAAGATTATCAACCTAACACAGGATTTTTTTCAGATTTGAAAAACTCCAAAAAATAAACCGAAATCAATATTACCACCGATATCTCATCCACAAAATCAAATTGCTTAGTATTAAAGCTACAGTTCCTGATTTTTTTCTGTCTTAAAAATGTGAAAAACAGAACTACATTTGGTTTGAAGTGGTCCAAAGTTACTCCTCACTTAACTGGGGTAGAGAGTTTTTCAAACTCTCAGAGACCAGAGCGGAGTTTTGTTTCACAATAACTAACATGTTAATGCACCGTTCCTGATTCTCAAACAACAAAACGCTTTATAGTTAGATGCAGACAGCACACAGCCAACTTATTTTAACTTCAAGAGCTGCATAAATAATATATCTGTACTGGGGCAAGATGAATTTTGCTGAAATGCATGTCTAAAAATCTGTTACTGGACCTTTTAAATTCTTATTGTAAAGTTGAAATGTTGCCAATACTCTCTAGACTGCATGATGTTAGCATGTCAGGCTCGCCCAACCCTACAAACGTATCATCTTGTAACAGTAGAAAACTTGAGCGGTGCTTGGTGCATTATTTATCCCAGTCGCGTGGCTCTCCCGCTGGGCCCAGCCGCTGACATTTGCAGACACAGAGATTGTGTGTGCGACGCCGGCTGTGATGCTGTGCTCGGGTAAATGAGACACTTTACAGGTGTGGGGCCCTCCTGGAAGAAGCGGGGAGCACAGTGGGACATCGCCCTGCCTTGTTAGCTGCAGCACAACACATGCTCTGCGGTACACTCATGGAATATACATGCTTTTGGGTAAATGTTGAAATGTGAAGATTGAAGTGAGGTTGGGCACGATGCAGCCCACAGGGTGTGCAAAATCACAGTTTGATATTGAGCAGGACGGGTCAAAATTCTATGGGACATTTGGCTTCTTGATGTCGAAATGCAGCTGTTTTGACCTGGTTTAGGTTTAACGTCTTTGTTATCACTGGACTTATTCATATAAAATAAAATGTCGTTAAATGCCTTTAGCAAAGTTTAGTTTTAGTTTGTTTTGTTTTTTTCCACACAAATTTGCGTATACCATATGCAACTTTCTATGGTCATCATACTTAAAACAGTAAGGACACATGTTTTATTTGTTTTCAGTGCAGTAAAAAAGTGAAAAAAAAAACCCAAAACAAAAAAAACATGCATTACATTTTTATTTTAGTTTCTTTATGACAAAAAAAATCAACCTACTGGGGCTTTAAGAAACAGCAGGGACACAAAAATTAGGGAATTAAACATGTGTGGTAGTTATTTTTCCACCTCTTGAGTTTGAGAGATCCATCTACTAAGTATAAAAAATGTGGTATTATTAAAAAAAAGAAGGAAAAAAAAGAGGTAGAACATAATGCATAATACAATCTCATAATGGCCAGTTTATGGACCCAATCCTTATGATTTATGGCAATGTTGACAATACTAACTGTGTCATTAAACGCTACTGCAAACTTCAGGTGAGGGTGGCTACAGGATATCGACTGAATCGCAAAAGTGGACGCATGTAATATTAACCTGTTGACTGCCTTGGAAACGAGCACTAGCCCGTCATTATCCAGATCCTGTGCACGTGCGAGTGCCATGGCAGCGCAATGGAATACCAAGTGACTCCAAGAGGGTCAGCTGCATGGATACGAGCATCTGGAGTGGAATCATCTGCTTCATAATTCTTTTTCTAAGATCATTTGCATTTTTACTTTTTCAGACGCATCTTTTTTGCAGTAATTCATACATTTGATAATAGGGGTATGGTACACTGTTCATGGATTTCAACTTCCTGTTTCAAGGCGCCATTTTGAGGACTTTTGACCACATGAAAGATATAAAACTAATGAATTGGTAAATGCAATGGGAACAGTGCTACTTTTATTACTCTGAAACTCACGGATAGGTAATTGTACTGCATGAGTTCTAGAGTTTTTTTTTGTTTTTTTTCTTCTTTCAGTTTCAAATAGAAAGTGACCATGGGCACGATCCTGGCTCCAATTCACTTTACATTGGGAAATTGTCACCCCTCTCTCTGTAACTGCTGCAGTGAACCTCGTAACTGCAGCCTACGTTACCCATACTTATGCACGGCCATTTTTTATAAATATAGAAAGGCTTGGTACAAAATAATACACTACAACTTGTAAGGAGTGTCAAAAACAAAACTAAAGCTAATTGCACATTTTAATGTTTTCTGTGAATATATAATGAAAAAGGCAACATGATCATCGAAATATGTTATGTGTTAACAATGAATACCCCATAGAAGTGCAATACCACCTCTTAAACTTGAATTTTTGAAAGCAGTTCATATGCAGTATTTAGTATTTAGCAGCATTGAAGTACATGAGCATCCAGTCTCAAATATCAGAAAACACAATGTACTGCAGTTCAAACTAGTACTTACAGTAAAAGGCATTATTTCTGGTAGTCTAGCCTGTCAGACTCCTCCCTTCTTCAGTCTGGAATAAACCATTTTGGATCTAAACCATCATCTACTATGGAAATACGTATATAAATGTTATCAGCGGTTTTCGGTCTTTGCCCCAGCCGTCCGCCCTCCTGTGATTCAGAGCTGATACCTGGACTTGAGAGGGGACAGTCTGGGACTGTGCCTGCAGGCGCTCAGTACAGAGGAACAGCTGAAAGGACAGAGCGTAGTGTTGAGTGGAGAGGTACACGGCCTGTACGCTCAGGGTCACACAGCTGTGGACTTCGCTTGAGCTGGACAGGGACTGGGAGTTGAATGTTCGACCTTGGTTTAAATTGAATCATATTGCGCAACTCCAATTATAAAAAAAAGTTGGAAAAAATATCTTTAACAAAAAATATGTCTGCAGGTATAGTTACAATATGTATGGCTGTAACACAGTTCAATAGAAAGTTATAAAAAGACATTGTACCTGATTTTTAGCAGTAGCTCAATTGGCAGAACGTTTGTCCACTGATCTCAGGGTTGTCAGTTTGAATCCCGCTCTCGACGTAAACATCATTTGTTGAGCGGTCCACAGGTTGGCAGTGCGATTCCATCTCCGCATATGAAAGTTGTCATTGTGTCCTTGGGCAAGATATTTAGCCCTTCTTACCCCCAGCATCTGCGTACACTGTTGTATGAACATGTCTGTGAATGGGTGAGTGGTTCCTTGATGTAAACCTCTTTGAGTGCCTTATATATATATATATATATATATATATATATATATATATATATATATATAGGTTAAAACAAGTCAGCTGTGTACTGTCTGCATCTAATTATAAAGCGTTTTACTGCCTGATAATCAGAATATGTTACACAAAACTTTACACTGGTCTCTGAGAGTTGTGAAAAGTGCATTAAAATTCATAGCAGTGAATAATTAGGATGTGTATTACTACTATAAGATAAGTGAGGAATAACTCTGAACCATGACCTAAGACGGTAAAAAATCAGGCACAGGGCTGATTCAAATGTGAAAAACATTTTAAAAGCCATTGCTCACTTTCCTAACACATTCCTAACATCCTAATTATTCACCACAATGAGTTTATAAGCACTTTTCACAACTTTCAGAGGCCAAAGCAAGACCAGTGCAGTAATGTTAATAACAACTAACATGCTAACAGCACGCCAGTATTCAGCAGACGGGGTGCATTGATCAGACCAGGGATTGAACCATCAACCTCCAAGTTAATGGGCAAAAAATCCATTCATGTTTAAATTAACTGTCAACTGTTCATTTTTATCCCAACGTCATTTCATCTAAACAGCTCCTTAACTCCAAAAGTGCACAGAAGTTACTGGCCTTTCCAGACTTCCTTACTTTCTGGGCACGCGTTCTGAGGTCACTTAATGCAAAATACAGCCATCAGCTCCACATTTCACAGCCCTAACCTGCACTTATGTTGAAATTTGTGGTGTGAGAGTGCAGCAAAAGTATTCTCAGGTCAAAGTCTGGAGAATGTCTCAAGTGCTATCCCACAAGTTTGAACAACTTTTAAACTTTTTAAGCCCTCATAGGTTTTGAGTTTTTGCACCTCTCAGATCGGTATATTTTTGTCACTGTTTTGTAGCGGCACAGTGACTGAGAGACCGTACAGCGAAAAGGTTTGAGGTGTGATTCCCAGTTCAACAGGATCTTTCTGTGTTTAGGTGGGTTTACTATGGGCACTCTAGTTTCTCCAATCAATAAAATCATGCAAAATAAGTCAAATCCTCCAGGTAAAGTAGTCCTGACCAAGACTAGCTCAAGATCTGGAGATGGGTCCCACTGCTTCTGACAGCTTACCCCAGGAGCATTGAAGGATGGGTCAAATGCGGTGTAGAATTAAGTGTACTTTAATCTGTTGGTGTTGTCGTTTCCTAAAATGTGTTTGAGTACCACTAGGAATACCAGGAACCACATTGGGGCAGTAACCATTTTGGATAGCTTATTAAAATAATGCAGTAGAAATAAGCATGGATAATGGAACTTACCACAAGGCCAAACAACACAAGAAATGTCAAAAAACTAAAACACAAGTTAAGATTTTTCTTCCATAAAACAAAAACATCTTACTTTTAATCTCAAAACGCCTTGGCCTGCTTGTTACCTCTGATTGGCTTTCATGATTGGAATGCAGCGCCTCTCTACGGGTGCCCACTGCTTGCATATGTTAGCATGTTTCGGTGCATATATTAGCTTTATTATTAGCGCCTGCCTGATCTGTCTCTCCTCGCTCATTTCTCTTTCTGAGCGCGTGCAGTAGCGTTTGAATCAATGGGTTGGGATTACTGGCTTTTACTTCAAAGTTTAGGCCTTTTTCTTTGCCTTGGCGAGCTGTCAGTCACACTTCTCTTTGCCAGAATAAACCCAGGAAGCAGTGAGGTCAAATGAGTTGAACGTCAGTCATAGATTTGAGATCATTAATGTTTCAGATTAAATTTAATTAAACCATAAAACAAAGTATAATCAGTTACATTGACAGAATTATAGTTCTTTTGATATGAAGCTGCTGTCAGTTTTAAGACATAAAACCCTGGTATTTCATCATTTTTTTCACATCGTTTTTTTTTTTTTTTTTTTTCCACTTCGCAGTAAACAATGTGAGGTCTAGACTCCATGCGCCCTCTGCTGGTGTTCATTGCTGTTCCTCTTTCATCGTTCGTCATTTTGCTGAGGTCTCATTTAGCCGTGAGACACTTGTTTGTCTAACTTTGTGCATTTGAGACACTAGTTTCGTTCTGTTTTTGTGTTTCTTGTTGTTTCGTTACTTGGTTCTGTTTGTAGGTTTTTGCGACTTGTGTTTATTTTAGGATAGTCGTAGTTTTTAATGGTCCATGACTAGTTTTGTTCTTTTTTGTTTTTTGAGACAATAAACTTGCCATTTTTGGTCTCTTAGTTTAAGTTTTTTGGATATACATTTGCGTGAATATTTTTATACCACTTTTATTTGAGTTTTACAGAACTGTTCATTAAATTCCAACTTTATTTACACCATTTTACCATTTTGTTTTTTGTTACTTCCCTAACCCTGGCAGAGCTGGGTCGTAACAATTGCACATAAGACCTTTTAGCACTCACACACACTACAAAACTGTTGAAAAAATTCCTTCATTCTCCTTTAAAACTGCATATATGATTTCTTTCGAATAAAACGAGACATCACTTCACTTCTACATCAAAGCCCGTCCATGTTTCAGTAGCAGACGGACTTTCAGAAGCCTGGTTGGTTCTTCAGACTGACAGCAGCGGTGACCTTCTCTCCATGCTCTCCTGCTTCAGAAGGTCCACATCATCTTCTTCTTCTTCTGAATAATTGATGCTTCTCTCTCTGTGCTGAGTGTCCAGTCTCTACTCTTGTATTTACTCCTGTCTGCTGTCCATCAAACTCGGTCCTCCACAGCAGTGCCCGGAGCCATGCTAACCCAGAGCTTAGACCTTTGGAAAAGTCTAAAATGCAATATTTGAAAGGAGATTCGTGTGGCTTTTCTGAAGTAGTATTGCATTGGTATTTCATAATTTATAACATAAGTCTTACTGCTGCAGAAAATTCACTTAAACTTTGGAATAAGCGAATGCATGAACTTGTTACACTGAAGGGCCTATACAGTATTATGCAAATTTGAGTCTTCTGAGCTTTTTAAGCCATGTTAGAACGTAGCAAAAACATACCCGGAGTTGTGTTTTGTTGCATTCGTACAGGTTCGAGTAAAATATCTCTAAATGGTCTCCTGGCTGGGGGGAAGTGTCTGGGATGGGAGAAGCCCGGGAGTCACAGCGTAGACTGCTGCCCCCGCGACCTGGCCCGGGATAAACGGAAGAAAATGGATGGATGGATGTTGGAGTACTCCTTTATTATTAGTCTGTCTACATCACCCAAAAGTTCAAACTGCTCTGTTCCACCTTGTGATGTCATCAAGTGGTAGTTTTCAAGTTAACAGCCATTTTAACTTGAAGACCACCCCCACCTTGTGTTAAAACAAACAGCATAGTATTGTAAACAAATATAACCAAATCAAAAAACAGAAAAAGTATTTAAAAAAAAAACCTAAAAAAACCAAAACATTAAAATATATATGCAGAAATATAATAATAATAATAATATATATATAAAAAAAAAAAACAGGACCAACTTGAACTGCTTTACTACTGTTTTATCTTTACTTTTGTTCACGTGAGATTGCTACAGGAAGTCTCCAGTATCTTCTGCCGCAACTAGGCTCAAACTATAGCTATAGCTTCACAGTTAACCAATTCCAGGGCTAACATTATTAAAATTATTCTAGTGAAAATGTATGTGATGATAAAAACACAAGGGAGGTAGTTTTCAAGTTAAACTTTTACCTTTAGCTCAGTAGCGATTGGCAATTCCAGGGGTGAAATTATCCAAATGATTGCACTGAAGGTGAATGGAGTTTAAAAACACTTCCTGTATCACCACATGACATCACAACGTGGAACAGAGTGTTTTCAGTTTCAGCCTAAATATACAGGGTGTGAGTGAAACAAAACTCCAGGGATGTTTCTGACGAGGAAACAACATAACATAGATCAGAAAATAGCATAATACGGACCCTTTAAACACGCATAATTAAACTTAACCAAAGCCCAAACAGCTAGCTTACAGTATTTTGTGCCTTTTAACTCTTGTGCGCACTTCTTTTGTGAATGAGGTCACACCTGTTTCCCCCTGACCACAGTAAAACTCCACACTGCACCACTGCCATTGTCTTTGATCGGTTCCAGTTTCTGTTCTATGGGGCCAAAAGCCTAAAAGTGTTTACGCTTAAATGAGCCACAGACAGCATCATGTCTCCGTGTGGGGACAGCTGCTGCAGAGTTTTACACGTGCACCTGTAGCCCGGCCAACCCCAAAACAAAGGAAGCAAAGAATAACATACAGTAGGAGAACAAATTGTGAACTATAGAGAGGTTGTGGTATTTTAAAGAGGGCGTATTGCACTCCTTTTTCTCCCCCGTGCTAAGTTACCCCCCCTTCAGAGCGCTATCACAACAGAATCCGCGTCAATGAAACTACTGCACATCACATCAGCTTTGTCAAGTAGCTGTGTACAGTTTTGTATCACGCTTTTGTATATTTATGGAGAATTATCGTGTGGGAGCAGAGGCAGAATCTTACAGCTAAACTTAAGGAGGGTTTGAATAGGGCCCGGGAGAGATCACTAGATTACTCAAACATGCATGGGTGACATTGAAAACCTCTTCAGGCATGTTTTTGATGAGGGAATCACGTTATAACATGGTAGAAAGCTAATTAATTAAAAAAGTGACATTTTGTATAATACCCCCTATGTAAAGCTGCACAATGGAATATTTATTTTTGTATTACTTGATTGTGTCATAGAGGTTTCACAAAAATAATTTACACTTATAATTTTAGACAGTATTTTTTATTTTAATTTTTTTCCTGTTTCCCCCCACCCTTGTGCTAAAACAAACAGCATAATATTAGAAACAAAACCAAATCAAACAACACACAAAGTAAACAAAAAATAATAAAATAAAATAATAATAATAATTAAAATATATATAAAAAAAAAAAAAATAAATAAAAATACATAAAAAAAAAAACAGGACCAACTAATTGAAACTTCTTTTAGTCACTTTCACCTGCTTGTCTTCATGGAGGTCAAAGTTTAATACTATACTGTGAGATATTCAAGGCAAATCAATAACATCACCGTGGAAACAAGCATGTCACGCACACTACCAGGAAAGTTGCACAGTCCACCTTTAAGTTTGAGGACCATGATTGAAAAACATGTTTCAGAAGTAACTCCACACAACTCAAATTTTGAACCATGACAGAGAAACTTGGACAGTTACAGGTAGTTGCTTCTACATGGCTCTCATCCAGTAAATCTGACTGGATAATACTGAAGTAGGATAGGTCATGTACAAGCCCTTTAATATACTTGCTAACTCTATAAAAAAAAAATAATCTAAATCTAAATAATCTAAATCTACATTTCATTAATTTCAAGTGTTTTTAAGGATCCTTTGTGTTTTGTTTCATTCACACAATTTTATTTAATCGAAAAGTGCATGAAAAGCATAGCTCGTCTTTATCAATTTTATTCATAAAACTCTACGTACAAAGAGTCACTGATCATCTCATTCTGACCACTGTGCTTTGTCACCACTGTCCTGTCAACATGAGGCCTACTTCCTCTGACACATGCCCGTAAATAGACTCTGATTCGGGGTATCGGGTTTCTCACCGGCCCCCCCTTTCTGCCCCCCCATCCCCTTCTCCATGAGGCCTGAGCTGCACAGGCGCCTGGGCCGGAGCATCAGTCGCTGGGGAACACAGCCAAGCGAGAGCCGGACAAATCCAGGGAATTATCAGCCGCCTCTGTCCCCCTGCAGCTGTCCTCGACCGGGACAGGGCTGAAGGCTGAAGGGGGGAAACAGAGGGACAGTCTGTCATTCGTTTTGATGAGGAATTTTAAATATGTTCCTTTTTTTTTTGTATTGTTTCTTCCACAACTTGAAAAACAGAACCATATATGTGACATTTACTTTTACTCTTACTTCATGAAACTTATATAGATCACCATGTTAGCTTTTATTGTTTTGAAAATGCTAAAGTCACTGGAAACAACATATTAACATGCTTTGTAAAGCTGTAGCGTATTGTTTTGTGTCACGCTTTTGTAAGTTTATAGACAGTTGTGGTGTGGGAGCATGGGTGACGTAGGCTTGTGGGCGAAGCATTGGACAAATGTTACAGCTAAGTTCAGCGGAGAGATTGCTAAATTACTCAAACATGCGCGGGTGACACATAAAACCTCTTCAGGCATGTTTTTGATGAGGGAACAACGTTAAAACATGGTACAAAGCTCCAAAAAGACTATTCTGCATAATTCTCCCTCATTAACCATGTTATATCAATGTCAAAAACATAACTGAAGTTGTATTTAGCTTCTTTCACATTGGTTTCAGTAAAAAGTTCTTTGCCTCTGAGTCTATGAAAAATAGCAGTTTGAATTTTCCCAAGATTGTTGCATCACAGGTAAAAAACCCTGCACAGGTCCATACAATCATCACCAGACTCTTAAGTATTTCTGGCGTAAAAGTGCATTAACATGTATTTTTTCCTCATGGTAATTCCCTCAGAGAACAAAGTAATGCTGACAACAACTAGCAGGCAAACAGTGCACGATCTTGTTCTTGTAGGATACAAAAAACTCCATAATTAGATACAGTCAGTACAATGTGGTCTCATTTTGACTATAAGAGCTGTTTTTATAAGATACCAGTACTGAGGCAAAACAAATTTTACTTTTTTAGGTACATAAGCATAAATGTGTCCCCCTTAGCCCCTTTAATGACAAAAAATAAACAATAAGGGCCCATATTTTGCTGTTTTCTGTTTTATAACATCGTTTCCTCATCATTCCGCCACCGTCCTATGAAAATACAACGTCGTACAGTGTATGTTTTCAAAGCGTGTGATTCTATCTAATAAGATTTTTTTCCCCGTAGTTTCATATGAGAGACACATATGGAGCAGCACGTTCAAACGCAGTCATGTGGTCACAGTGAAACGCGAGCAGATTGGCCCTGCGTACGCCCGTTCGAAAACAGAAGAGATTGGAACTGTTTTATCTTTGTCGCGTTCTCGCCTCCAGAAATGACCAGAGGTAATGCAGATCTAATCTCGCTCTATCGCGGTGGTCGCTCCCAACGGCTGTCCATCTCTCTCCAAAAAAAAAAAAAAAAAATGGAAGAAAAGAAAAAAATATACCATCTCTCTGTCTTTGAAATAAATGAAAGTCCACAGGGCCATGGAATATAGATGAGCTACGCCTTTGACTGGATGCAAAGATTACCTAAGGGTCCAACTTAAGAAGCGCGAATACCGTCTGCCGCTCGGAGATACCGGGACCGCGCCGGGAAAGCTGATAATCTGATAGAATTTCAATCAGACGCCATCAGATAAGAAATAACACGCGCCGATAGATTTTAAAGTCACCATACTTTTTATGTAGTTTAATAGGAAAAATGAACTGTGGGAATGCGAACGCGATTGGGGACCTCCCTGATTCTAGCGGAAAGAAATGCAACGTAATGTGGAATTTGTGATCGGAAATATGTCGTGTCACTTGTTCACTGGTGATAAGGTTGTTGGTTCCATTTCTGCTAATTCTGTAGTTACGTTCTTTGGCAAAACGTTTCACTCAGGTTTCATGTGTTGAAGTGAGTGGTCAGAGCTTTTATCGACACACAAAGGCGGCCATTTGTGCTAGGACAAGTTGTAGAGTTTATATTTTACCTGCTCCTACTTTTTTTATAACCATCCAAAAGGCTTTCTATATTGAAATTGATTTATTTAGTTTTCAGTTCAATTTTAAACAGTATTTTAGAGGTAAGACGTAAGTTTTTCAATCGTCCACCTGTTTTTTTGAGTGTTGATGACGTGTTTCTTAAATGTAAACTTTTATAATAGTCGTGCTCCTCCTCTGATCCGAAGGTTGCTAGTTCAAATCCCACTCCTTACATCATAAACATCATTTGAATTAGATCCACTGGCCCAGAGGTTGGCGGTGCAATTCCAGCTCCCTCTGATAAATATTGATGTTGTGTCTTTGGGTATGACACTCGCTTTGAAGGTGGAAAAGCGCTATATGAATTTAGCATTAGCATTTTTTTTTTAAACTTAAATAAAATTGAAAAAAAATGTATCTGGCAATCACATTTTTGTTTATTTTTCTACTATTTCCACTAAAAAATACAATACTATTACCTGTTCCGATTGCTCCTCATTTTATTCCTGTGTATCCCCGTTGTCCCAGCCCATGTGCCATCTTCAGGGCTTATACTCCTCTGACCCCTGACCCCTTCCTCCCCGTCTCCCACCCCATCACGTGCCTTTCTGGGTGATTGGATTACCGCTTTATTGGCCAGTGGCAGTGTTTACAGGACTGAGCCACTTTGATCCACCAACAGCAGTATATAAAGGGCACAGGGATCGTCTGCGTCCCCGACCTAAGCCTCATGCTTGGGGGAGACATCTGCCTGAATGCCCCCTGCTCCTGTATGAATGGAGAACTATTACACAGACAGGTGGACACATTCTCTTCACCGGGGCTTATGGGAGGTCTGACCCCTGTCAACAAGCCGCCTCTCAAAACACAGGTGGATGCAACTCGTTTATTATATCCATGATACATAAACGCCTTTGTGACCTGGAAAAACACCATATTTGATGCAAACAAAGGCCACTGCTGCAAAACACCTCAAATGCTGGCAGATGTTTTAATAAAAGCTCTTGATTTTCACCATGTTATAATATACCCAAATATCTCCAAACATGATATGTGTTATGTTTCATTCACATATGTTTGAGGCAGGGATGGGAGTATCGATACAGACTCAGTATTATGAAAATATCTATACTAATTATTTATCTAATTAAATTGTTACACTAGACATACAGTTTGCACATGTTAGATCCATTTCTTTAGCGCAGCGTCTGTCTCAGGTGTTCTGCTTGAAACCAAAAGTACTTTATATCATATCCAGATTAAAAAGTGGCATAATCCATCAGTAGTTCACGCATTTTCTAAACTAGAGTTCATGAATTGTTAAAAAGCTGGATTTTGCTACGTTGTACTCTCTACTTTCATTTGGATATTTGTAATTTTTTTTATTGTGTTCAAAATGGCAAAATAAATGCTCCCTGTTTGTCTCTTCATCTTTTTCTGAATTTGTTGATAGTAAGATCGTGTCTCCTGTATAGTACAGAATGTGTTCAGCCAAAATTACATAAACGTTGGATCGCAGTGTGACTCTGAAGTGCTGTATATTTGCAAGTTTTCTCCCCGATAAAACCCACAATGTCGATTTTCTGCGCAATGTCTGCACCAACAAAGGTATCTATAAAGGTTTTAACTTTGAGAGTGTTTAAATGAGAGAGAAATGTGAGAAAATGTTAATGCCTGTGTGAGAAAAGTGTATAAAATGTGTGGTGAGGGGTTTTACAGCCTTAAAACATGTTATAACAGTAAAAAATAAAGCTGACTACTTCGCTGATTTCTATTGGGGGTTATTTTTAGAACGTAATCTCTGTGATAAAAGTGGGAACATTGTAAACAAAATACTGAATATGACATCATAAAAAAACGTGACAACCCTAGGGTCCATTACTTGCTTGTGTCATGAAAACGTATTGCTTTGCCTGGAATTTTCTGCAATGTAGTATGTATTAACTTTGCTTTCATTTGTTCAATTACATGCAATAACTTGGGTTGGGGCTCACCTGCTTGTCTCCATGGAGATTTCGTGGAACTTTCCAGCCAAAACAACATCTCCATGGAAAATCGAAGGTTTCAGACTGTCCACCTTAAAAAATCCTGCTCCTTTATGTAAATCACAGTTGTTTCTTACCCAAGCAATACACAAATGCTATTAGCAACAACCCTCACGTTTTTGCAATTATCTAACTTAGATCACTCCCATTTCCATTACACAGCCATCTGCCAAAGCTAACAACCACTAAATGCAGCATAAGGTATAGCTCTTTTGGAAGCGCGAGCATCGGGAACTGTCTGGACATATAAAGAAGATGGATTCTCTTCGAAGTGGCTGCGTCGATGCGTAATTAGTCAGCGTGATCGGTACAGATGCAATAGGTGTCAGTGCTTATAAATCCCCCTGTGAATACATCAGTGTCGCGAAAAGGCCACTAGCATGAGAGCGGAGGGCCCAGGGAACTATGGGAACTCATTTAGAACTGTGTCAGATTGGCTTACAGAGGCGCAGACCAGTGTGACAGCTTAGGAAGGACTTGGGTCTAGGGGTTTTTTCTAAGTTGATTAGATGGAATTGCTGTGTTTTAGATGGTTTTAGAGCCTCATTCACACGTGCAGCCTGTCCTGGGAATTTGTCTAGCATCTTGCGAGAAAAGGGTACTGTAAGAACAAAACCAGAATGGATTTTCCTGATTTTTTGATCCAGCAATTTCCCGGGAATATGAAGAATATGTGTGAATAAAGCCAGAAAGTTGCCAGTACCAAAAAGTCTATTTAACGTAAATGAATGGTGAAGTAATGTTTCAGCTAACAGATAACATTTTTAACCTTTTCTAAAGAGTAAAATGCTTAAAATAATGCCAATATAGGGGCTAGTATGATTAACAAACTCAGCAAATGGCTCAAACTGGGGAATAACAGTCTTAAAAGTCAGATTATGTGTGAACGGAACTGTGTCCCAATGTTCTGGGGCTGATGCATGTGTGAATGGGGGTCACGACTGATTTTTTTTGATTTTGTACTTGAGAACTGTGTGTGAATATGGCTTGGGTTCATGTGGTGTAAATGGATAGTGGTGCTTGTTGAAATAATCAGGTTCAGTATGGATTTTTTCTGTTTAGATAATACACTTTGTAAAACTATTTCCAACAAAATTATCAGGTCTGGTGTTGATGTCTGTATTGATTGGGATTACATAAAACAAAATAAATAAATAAATCTATGTATTAGTCTACTTATATATTGATTGCTGGCTTATCGAGCATTTTATTAGTTGTTTTTTTTTTTTTTTTTATTACTCAGTCTTTCCAATTATTATAGGCACCAAGAATTTATTTAGTCAGAGTTTAGTCAGAGTTCATTGAGGTGAACAGGAGGTCGTGTCATTGCATCATCATAATATTCACGCTCATTTGAGAACACGGCGCTGTGTCCATATGCAGTGTCTCCGGTCCATGTATGTTCAATGGGCCTCAGTGGAAATATTATCAGTGCTGTCGCCTAAAAACAAAGATTAAAGAGAGAGGAAGTATCCATATGGCAGCGTATTTTCATAACATACATTTTCATTGTGTACGGAGGTCTACCATGTGCATATAATCAAGTTCAGTTCAGTTCTTTTCCAGTTTCTTTGATTGGCACAGCAGCTTATAGATCTGTGTCTATAGGTGTGGGATTCAACAAGTCAACCTCCCTTAAAAAAATAAATAATAAAAATACGTTAAAATAAATATATTTTCCGGACTTTGAGTCACTCCGGAGTATAAGTTGCACCAGCCAAAAAATTCATAATAATGAAGAAAAAAACATAAGTGGCATTTTTTGGGGGGAAATTGATTTTACACAATCAATTTTACACAAGTCAAGTTATAATAATAATAATAAAATAGAGAACAACAGGCTGAATAAGCAATACAGCACGCTAATGTGACACATTTATATTTATTCAGCTACATGAAGCATAGACAAACGCGTGTCTGGTATGCTAACATAAGATATTAACAGTTAATCAGATAACTAAAACATAAAAACAAAATAAGTTTACTGTCGCTCTCACTCCAAATCACTGAATCCATTGAATTCTTCATCCTCTGCGTCGCTTCTGAACAACTCCACCAACTCCGGAGGTAGATGAAGCGCCACTTCCTTTTCTGCGTGGTTGTGATCAAACTCAGCAGAATATGATTTTCTTTTGGGGGCATTTTTGTTCAGTCTTTCGCAGTTGTCTTTTAAATTGCCGTAATGTTGAAATTTAAATTTTTCAATGGTACAAGAATAGTAGATACTGGTACAGATGACTAGAATGGCCTCGCATGATGGTCAGTGTGACAATAATGAAGATATGAAATGATATATTTAAAAAATTTCACATAAGTTGCATCTGAGTATGTTACAACCCCAGACAAACTATGAAACAAGTGGGACTTATAGAAAATACGGTACATGAATTTGAACCTATGTGATATTTTTCATGTGAACAGTATTGACAGCTGTGCTTGTTATACCCTGTGGCTGTGTGTATTGTTTAGTGTCTGTGTTACTTTGGCATTGTAAAAATATATATATATATAAAAAAAAAAACATTTAGTATAGAATTCATGCCCCTGCTAAATAGAAAGTACATTTGACTATTTTGAGTAAATAAAATGCAAAAAAAAAAAAAAAGTTTGATAATTGACAATAGTGATCATCATCATCAAGAGCCAGCACTTGGACACTGTTATGACTCAAAACCAGATCAAAAACATATTTAATAAGGACCCAGAAAACAAAGATTTTTTAATATTTTTTTTTTTTACTTTCTGGCTCATTTTAATTTTTAAGATGTTGTAAAAATCGCTTAACAAACCCCTTGTCCCCCCCACCCCCAATGTCAAATAAGGCCTCTGTCCCAACCCTGATGAAAAAACAACCCATAAACTCTCTCTACACAAAATAAAAGAACAAAAACAGGACGTCTTCAACAGGCCAAACAAAAAGAGGCTAAACTAGCAAAAAGGCAACGGTGGCGCACAGGAGAGGGAACGGACTCACGCTAACAGACACTTAACAACAATATTCTCACAATATCATAATAAATATCCATCTTATATTTGCATATAGTCCTTCAAAATGTTACATCATCACGATTTCAACCAACTGTTTCACGATCCCAGACTGTCCACTGCAGCTCATAAGGAACGAGACATGGACCCCCCTCACCCCCCTTCTCTTTACACACACTTGTATTGAGTACGGTCACACGGTTGCAGTATTTATAGTCCTTCCAAGAGCTTTCTGTGAGGGTTATTGGAGAGGTGAACGTGTGAACATACAGACATGCACAGACAGGTCAGGAGCAAACACCACCTCCGTCCCTTTCCACCGCGCCAAGCAACAAAACAAGCACGCCAAACAAACTGCTGTGCTGACATACGGAGTCCTATCATATTTTACAGATCATATTCAACTTAAGGTCCAGGTTCAAGCAATCTGATCCGGCCTCCCAGATATGACCAAATATCATTTTTCTTGTTTACTGGTTTAGTCCTGGTTTGGCTCTGGTTTAGGGCTTGTCTAATTCTGCTTTAGACCTGGTTTAATTCTGACGTCGCTCTGATTTCGTCCTAGTTCTAGTTTAATTCTGGGATAGTCCTGGTTCAGGCCCGTTAGGTACTTGTCTAGACCTAGTTTGTTGCTGGTTTAGTAACACATTTGAAATTTTGCAAGTCAATCTTAGTCAAGCGTTTTGTATTTTATATTTTCCTAAAAAAAAAAAAGAATATAGCCGTTATTGTTACATCATTATTGAAGCAGATCTACTGTTGAGGATATTTTGTAAACTGCAAATTATGTCAAGTGGCCCACTTTTTCGGCCCAGAAGCTATGGTCCTCAAGAAAATTTTGTTGAATTGCTCTACAGTAGATATATAGATAAAGATCATATTTAAAGAGCCCATATTACACTATTTTAATGTTGTTTCCTCATCAAAAACATACCTGGAGTTATGTTTAGTTTAACACACAAATCCTGTATATTTATCCTGTGTTCTTCGCTCAAACAGAAAACACACTGTTCCACCTTGTGATGTCATCATGTGGTAATACAGGAAGTGCTCCACTGTGTTTTTAAACTCCACACACCTTCACTAAAATCATTTGGATTATTTCTGCACTGGACTTGCCGATCTATACTGAATAAAGGGAAAAGGCAGCTGTTGATTTGACAAGTGCTACTACATGACATCACAAGGTGGAACAAAGCGTTTTGACTAACAAAGTGTTACTCAAACATGTGTGAATGAAACAGAACACAACTCCAGGTCTGTTTTTGATCAGGTATAATTATAACATGGCGTCAAGCTCATAAGAATCTGTTTTGGCCTTTTAACATTCAACATTTATCTGTGTATTAAATGCTGCTAAATAGAAAAATCAATACATTGTTGCAAACTCTAACATATTTTTCACTCTGATTTCAATAGTAAAACATGAAATAATCTAGGATATGTTCAAAATAGCCCAAGTTTGACCTTTTTTTTCTTATATAGTGAATTCATTACAACATGAACTTAAACGAAGACAATCATTTTCTATTTAAATTGTTTTCTGTATTTGAAATTTCAATTATCTTCAAGTATGCTCTCATTCTCCATATTTCTCATTCCATATCAGTTCTTCTAAGCGTCCCATCTTCCCATTCCCCTATGTTGGGTTGGGGGGTGGGTATGGGGTGAGGGGTTGGCAGTGGCACACATCGTCCCCCTCCAGATAATCTAGATACTGTGCTTGCCTCCTTTGAACTTCCATGACAAATTACCCACCCCAACCCACTCCGCACATATAAGACCCACCCCCTCCCGACTAACCCGAGCTTGGACTCAATTTCAACCATTTCCATTTGCAGTGCGCTTTGAAAGAGATATTAAAGAGGCTTGCCGCGAGTTGTCCAATTTGCCGGAAATCTTGTCTTCTCTGATCTCTCTCTCTTTTTTTCTTGTCCGCTCCGGTTGGGCACTTGGCACAGATCTGAAGCCATTTCTTTGTTAAATGAAAGCCGGCGGTGGTGAGCGGCGCGGGCCACTGGGTCAGGGGGAGGCTAGAGATGAAGTCGACTTGTTTATAGCTGAGGTTGTGGCCCGGTTTGTTAAATGGTTAGCAAAGCAGTGACTGTTTAAAGTAATGTTAAATGTGCTGTTGCTGCATGCTAATCCTACTGCTACTGCTACAACTACTGTTACTACTCTTATCACTACTACCACCACTACTATGACTATTATTTCTACTAATAATACTACTACTAGTACAACAAATACTACTAATACTGTCAATGGTACCATCACTTCAACTACTACTGCAACTACTCGAATAACAGCAACTGCAACAACAACTACTACCTCTACTACCTCTTCTATGGCTGTTACTACTACTACTATTACTGCTACTACTATCAACACTATAGCCATCACTTAAACTACTACTGCAACTACTATTACTATGCTGCACACATCTTAGTACTGTAACTACTCCTAAAACCACAACAACTGCAACTACTCCTACAATAGCAACAACAACTACTACTTTTACTTCTACTAGTGCTATACTACTACGCTACATACATCTTAGTACTGTAACTACTCCTACAGTAACAACTACTACGTCCACCACCGCTATACTACTACTGCTACTACTACTATGCTACACACATCTTAGTACTAATACTCCTAAAACCACAACAACTGCAACTACTCCTACAATAACAACAACTACTACTACAACTACTATTACTGCAAGTACTACTACTCAACACTACTACCACCACTTGATATTTATATTCTATAAAGTTAGGAATGCACCGACTGATTAAAGTAATGGATGAGAACATGTGTATTTGCTGCTACTATGTGCTTGTCGTACTACTATTCATGACGTGCAATACGGCAATCAGAGTAATATTGCTGATAAAGTTAAGGTACACTTTGTTTTCTTTGTAGGAAATTTGTCCTCTGCATTTGACCCATGCTTCAATGCTGCTGGGACAAACTGTCAGGAGGACAGACCAAGAGCTGCTCTTGGTCAGACGTACCTTAGCTGGAGGATCTGACATATGGTGCTTTTTTGGGTTGACAGGGAAAACTGGAGTGCCTGGGAGAAGCATACAACCTCTCCTACTATTATATACATAAATATACATTATTTTTGTCACTATAGGACCCACTGTACTATGTCACATCCTCGTTCACTATTACTTGCCTCATTAAGTAAACTAGATCCACATTTAAACTTGCATATTTCATTTTAGTTACTACACATTATTTAAAATTGTTGACTTAGTATCATGTTTATGTGATTGGGCTCTACATTCTTCACTACACCTGTCCACCTGTCACACCTGCCAGTCCAGTTTCCTTCCTACAGCACCGTCATATGCAAATATATTTAAAACAACTTATTTATTTCTATTTTTCTGCTCATCTTGCACCGTAAAAACTTATTTGAGAGACACTCCGACAGCTTTGGAATATTTTAACATTAACAATTTGCCTCATTTGTCATTTCCGTGCGGGGCTACGTCAGCAGTTTTGGTGAATACAACTTGATTATGCAGTGTCTAATTTTATTGGCGACTTCTTCTAATGGAAAAAAAGTTCTTTATTTTAATAGCGCTAAGCTGCTGTCAAATCTCCAATCAAATCACTCCACTCTTGTTTATAGATTTACAAAGATAATTTCTGTATATGCGGCGTAAGCATTTTTCTACAAAGATGAGTGAGCAAGTTGGGATGTAGCTAAAGGAACACTATGTAACTTTTCAGGTTTTAACGTCTCCATGGAGATGATATCTTTGTCTGTTATTACCATCATAAACTATTGAATTGATTTACCATTATTATTATTATTATTATTATTATTATTATTATTATTAATAATAATAATAATAATAATAATAATAATAATAATAATAATAATAATAATAATAATAATAATAATAATAATTTGTATTTATTTTATTTTTTTGATTTTTTATTTTTTTTAATTTTTTGTACTTTATTATTTAAATGGGGGGGGTCTCCATGGAAATGATATTCTGTTGCCTATATGTTCTACAAACTATATCTTGCTTTTTTTTCAGTTATTGTTCAAAAATACATTGAAAAACAGGCTTCTTAGTATTAGTGGGGCCACCTTTCCACAGATCTGACCTGTAACCTGCCCCGATAACCATCCATCCATCCATCCATCTTCTTCCGCTTATCCGGGGCCGGGTCGCGGGGGCAGCAGTCTAAGCAGGGACTCCCAGACTTCCCTCACCCCGGACACGTCCTCCAGCTCCTCCGGTGGGACCCCAAGGCGTTCCCAGGCCAGCCGAGAGACATAGTCCCTCCAGCGTGTCCTGGGTCTTCCCCGGGGCCTCCTCCCGGTGGGACATGCCCAGAACACCTCCCTAGGGAGGCGTCCAGGAGGCATCCTGAGCAGATGCCCGAGCCACCTCAGCTGGTTCCTCTCAACGTGTAGGAGCAGCGGCTCTACTCCGAGCTCCTCCCGTGTGACCGAGCTCCTCACCCTATCCCTAAGGGTGCGCCCGGCCACTCTGCGGAGGAAGCCCATTTCAGCCGCTTGTATCCGCGATCTTGTCCTTTCGGTCATTACCCAGAGCTCATGACCATAGGTGAGGGTAGGAACGTAGATTGACCGGTAAATCGAGAGCTTCGCCTTCCGGCTCAGCTCCTTCTTTACCACAACGGACCGATACAGCGACCGCATCACTGCAGACGCTGCACCGATCCGCCTGTCAATCTCCCGCTCCATCCTTCCCTCACTCGTGAACAAGACCCCGAGATACTTGAACTCCTCCACTTGGGGCAGAGACTCACCACCCACCCGGAGAGAGCAAACCACCTTTTTCCGGTCGAGAACCATGGCCTCGGATTTGGAGGAGCTGATTCTCATCCCAGCCGCTTCACACTCGGCTGCAAACCGCCCCAGTGCCTGCTGCAGGTCCTGGCTCGAAGAAGCCATCAGGACAACATCATCTGCAAACAGCAGAGATGAAATCCTGTGGTTCCCAAACCAGGCCCCCTCCGGCCCCTGGCTGCACCTAGAAATTCTGTCCATAAATATAATGAACAGAACCGGTGACAAAGGGCAGCCCTGGCGGAGTCCAACATGCCCCGATAACCCCCCTGCTTAATTTTCTTCATGGAGATAGACACGTTTGATGCCATATTCCAGAAAATTGGTTTGCTTATAATGTAACATCTCCATGGAGCCAAGCAAGTAGCCCACCCTGCACTATAAAAGTTACTCAGTCCACCTTTAACAGTGATTTACGGTGATTTATGCAATACGCTGAAATGGCATCGAAACCTATAGTCAATTAATAGTTCCCTCTTTACTTCACATTACAAAAGCTACTTTGTTTTATTACCAGCAGAGTCCACTCTCTTCCAAACCACCACATTTAATCAGCAGCATTATTTAATAGGCTCTAATGCAATCTCTCTCACATATAACCATAGGAATCAAATGGAGGAGAACTAATACCATTGATCTGAACCGGGGCGGTGCGGTGAAGACAACATGGCCGCCGATTGCTTCCTCTTAACTGTCCTGGGTTTCTTTGGATTCCCTCTCACTCGTGTTTATTGTGCTGTTAATGAGGTTTAATTGGCATTTTAGTCAAATGGACATTCTCGTTTTAGTCTGTAATAATCAATGGAACCGCAGACCCAGAAGTGTTAGGGCATCTGACTCAAACACGTATACACACTGCTGGTACCCCATTGGACCATGTGCAAAAAGTGTCCATTATTTTATTTTTTTGTATTTTGTTTACAGATTTGAATGCATTTGCTAAGCTCATAGAGAATAAAAGGGGAAGAAGTATAAATATGTCTACACTAAAATTTAAAAAGGTGTATTTGTATAGATATACCATATTTCCCGGACTATAAGTCATACTTTTTTTCATAGTTTGGCCAGGGGTGCAACTTATATTTCACATATAAATCACATCTGAGTATATGTTTTTTCTTCATTATTATGTATTTTTTGGCTGATGCATCTTGTACTCCAGTGCGACTTAAACTCCAGTCTGACTAATACTCCGGTGCGACTTATACTCCGGTGCGACTTATACTCCGGTGCGACCTATACTCCAGTGCGAATAATACTCCAGTGCGAATAATACTCCAGTGCAACTTCTACTCCAGTGCGACTTATACTCCGGCACGATTTATACTCTGGTGTGACTTATACTCCGGTGTGATTTATACTGCAGTGCGACTTATACTCCGCCGCGACTTATACTCTGGTGTGATTTATACTCTGGTGCGACTTATACTCTGGTGTGATTTATACTCCGGTGCGACTTATACTCCATATACTCCAGTGCGACTTATACTCCGGTGCGATTTATACTCTGGTGTGACTTATACTCCGGAAAATGCGGTATGTGAAATTTAGGCAATTCTGTTAATTACCATTATCTGGTCAATTCTGGTCAAGGTATATGGACTTTAACAACAGAGTATGGGGTTCTTCCTAGATTACCACTGGATGACATCATGCAGTGGGATTAAGTATGTTCAGATCTTCAGATCTATGTAATAATGTTGTTAGCTTAAATCACACAAGAGTCAATTTGTGTAATATAGGACCTTTTTAATTAATAAAAATACTGATAGTAGCCAGGAGCTTGCTAGTTCAAGTCCAACCTGAACACATGTTTGTCTTACAACTCTATTCATTCATCCACCCATCCATCCTTTTATGTCCCCTTATCTCTCCCGCCCTCACGTCCCTGTACAATCTCTTATTGCCCCATTGTCTGATCCTCACCGTGGCTTGTGCCGCATGCAGCCCGTGTAGTAAAAGCACAGACTGATTGAGCTGAAGGGAGTCCATTGATTCTTATTGACAACCTCCTCAAAGGCGTTAATGAAGGAGCTCGCAATGAGGCTTTTGTATGTGTTTAATGTAGCGCTCGACAGCAACAGCCAATGATGCACTGGGACACTTTGGAGTGTAGGGTGGAGAAGGAAGAGTGGGAGGGAGGGGTGGGGATTAGAACAGTTGGAGGACGGTGGTTTTGGTGAATATCTATGGAGATCAGTGCTGTTTCAAAGGCTGGAGAAGGCTATGGTTAACTAATGACCAAAACTTATTTTAATTTATTTAAAGAAAGAAAACGAGCTGTGCCATTTTATGCAAATTTTGTTCCGAATGTTCTGTAAAAAAGTTCTTAAATGCCATGGCAACAGTCCAGTGTTTTCATCATCATCATTCTTAAACCCACGGACTGCTGATTAGATTTAATTGTGCCCATAAAATTATATTATTTTAACATTTTTATGGCAAAGATTTGTGATATATTTACTTCAAATAAGCAGACACTGTTAGCTTGGCCACAATCTAAGAAATGTGTTATAAAAGTTGCTGTGGGTGGTGCTATCCTCATCAGGATTTTATTATTAGCATGGGGCAGTGAATTCATACACTGAGGTTAACTTCATAAAAAAAAAGTTTAAGTTAGCCTTATTTAAAATAGTTACTTATTTAATGAATATTGACTTTACAATTGTCCACTGTGAGGATTAACTGTAGTGACACAGAATAAGTTAAAACCATTGTGTTTATGTGTTGCAGTGTCCAAATGACGCCCAGTAACCACGAGCGGATACAACGTCTGAGGCAGGAGTTTCAGCAGGCCAAGCAGGAGGAGGAGCAGCCCTACAGCCTGGACCAGCCCTGGGTCAGTCTACAAGCACATGCACCACAAACCAAGTAACACCATGTTCAAATCCTGCTCTCGACCATAGACGGTATATATAAATGGACATGGCTAACACGCTAGCCGCCGCGTTCCAGATAGAAAGTGATCATGGGTGCACTTCCAGCTCCATCGAATCTGGTTCTAATTCACTTTACATCAGAAAACTGTAGCCCCTCTCTCTGTAACTGCTGCAGTGAGCCTCGCCATTCTGACCTTAAAATGTTCGCATTAACCCGCTCTACATGATCCTTTTTATTTCAATATTTTGCCTAAAAAAATATGAACATTAATAACAGACAAATCAGGCGCCCTCTTTCCCTGAGGTCGCTCCTGCTAGCGTTAGGAAAAGGTTTGATTGACAGTGCTCGCTCCCTGCTAAAGAAGGGGCATTACCTTTAATGGTCTCGCTCCGTGGACCCACCACCTGCGGGAGGAGCCATGAGGGGCGGGTGCGGAGAGATCCGGGCAGCAGTCGAAGGCGGGGACCTCGACGTCCGGATCTCCGGACATGGAGACTAGCTCTGGGGACATGGAATGTCACCTCGCTGGGGGGGAAGGAGCCTGAGCTTGTGCGGGAGGTTGAGCGTTACCGGCTAGATATAGTCGGCCTCACCTCCACGCACAGCTTGGGCTCTGGAACCCAACTTCTTGAGAGGGGTTGGACTCTCCATTTCTCTGGCGTTGCCCGCGGGGAGCGGCGGCGAGCTGGTGTGGGCTTGCTCATTGCCCCACAGCTCAGCCGCTGCGTGTTGGGGTTCACTCCGGTGAACGAGAGGGTCGCGTCCCTGCGCCTTCGGGTCGGGGACAGGTCTCTCACTGTTGTGTCGGCCTACGGGCCAAACAGCAGTGCAGAGTACCCGGCCTTCTTGGAGTCCCTGGGAGGGGTACTAGACAGTGCACCAACCGGGGACTCCGTTGTTCTCCTGGGGGACTTCAACGCCCATGTGGGTAACGACAGTGACACTTGGAGGGGCGTGATTGGGAGGAACGGCCTCCCCGATCTGAACCCGAGCGGTGTTTTGTTATTGGACTTCTGTGCTAGTCACAGCTTGTCCATAACAAACACCATGTTCGAGCACAAGGGTGTCCATCGGTGCACATGGCACCAGGACACTCTAGGTCGGAGGTCGATGATCGACTTTGTTGTTGTGTCATCTGACCTCCGACCGCGTGTCTTGGACACTCGGGTGAAGAGAGGGGCTGAGCTGTCAACTGATCACCACCTGATGGTGAGTTGGATCCGCTGGCGGAGGAGGAAGCCGGACAGACCTGGCAGGCCCAAGCGCATTGTGAGGGTCTGCTGGGAACGTCTGGCGGAGCCCTCTGTCAGGGGGGTCTTCAACTCCCACCTCCGGGAGAGCTTCTCCCTGATCCCGGGGGAGGTTGGAGACATGGACTCCAAGTGGGCCATGTTCTCCACCTCTATTGTCGATGCGGCTGCTCGTAGCTGTAGTCGTAAGGTCTGTGGTGCTTGTCGCGGCGGCAATCCCCGAACCCGGTGGTGGACACCGGAAGTAAGGGATGCCGTCAAGCTGAAGAAGGAGTCCTATCGAGCCTTGTTGGCTCGTGGGACTCCTGAGGCAGCTGATGAGTACCGGCGGGCCAAGCGTGCCGCGGCTCGGGCAGTCACAGAGGCAAAAACTCGGGGTTGGGAGGAGTTCGGGGAGGCCATGGAGAAGGACTATCGGACGGCCTCAAAGAGATTCTGGCAAACCGTCCGACGCCTCAGGAGGGGAAAGCAGTGCTTCACCAACACTGTTTACAGTGCGGGTGGAGAGCTGCTGACTTCGACTGGGGATGTTGTCGGGCGGTGGAAGGAATACTTTGAGGATCTCCTCAATCCCACTGTCACGTCTTCCGAGGAGGAAGCAGAAACTGGGGACCCAGAGGCGGATTCGTCCATCACCCTGGCTGAAGTCACTGAGGTGGTTGGCAAGCTCCTCGGTGGCAAGGCTCCGGGGGTGGACGAGATCCGTCCTGAGTACCTCAAGTCTCTGGATGTTGTGGGACTGTCTTGGCTGACACGTCTCTGCAACATCGCGTGGCGGTTGGGGACAGTACCTGTGGAATGGCAGACCGGGGTGGTGGTCCCTCTGTATAAGAAGGGGGACCGGAGGGTGTGTTCCAATTACAGGGGAATCACACTCCTCAGCCTTCCCGGTAAGGTCTATTCCAGGGTACTGGAGAGGAGAATCCGACCGATAGTCGAACCTCGGATTCAGGAGGAGCAGTGTGGTTTTCGTCCTGGTCGTGGAACACTGGACCAGCTCTATACTCTCCATCGGGTCCTCGAGGGCTCATGGGAGTATGCCCAACCAGTCCACATGTGTTTTGTGGATCTGGAGAAGGCATTCGACCGTGTCCCTCGTGGTGTCCTTTGGGGGGTGCTCTGGGAGTATGGGGTCCGGGGCCCTTTGCTAAGGGCTGTCCGGTCCCTGTATGACCGGAGCAGGAGCTGTGTTCGCATTGCCGGCAGTAAGTCAGACCTGTTCCCGGTGCATGTTGGACTCCGCCAGGGCTGCCCTTTGTCACCGGTTCTGTTCATTATATTTATGGACAGAATTTCTAGGCACAGCCAGGGGCCGGAGGGGGCCTGGTTTGGGAACCACAGGATTTCATCTCTGCTGTTTGCAGATGATGTTGTCCTGATGGCTTCTTCGAGCCAGGACCTGCAGCAGGCACTGGGGCGGTTTGCAGCCGAGTGTGAAGCGGCTGGGATGAGAATCAGCTCCTCCAAATCCGAGGCCATGGTTCTCGACCGGAAAAAGGTGGTTTGCTCTCTCCGGGTGGGTGGTGAGTCTCTGCCCCAAGTGGAGGAGTTCAAGTATCTCGGGGTCTTGTTCACGAGTGAGGGAAGGATGGAGCGGGAGATTGACAGGCGGATCGGTGCAGCGTCTGCAGTGATGCGGTCGCTGTATCAGTCCGTTGTGGTAAAGAAGGAGCTGAGCCGGAAGGCGAAGCTCTCGATTTACCGGTCAATCTACGTTCCTACCCTCACCTATGGTCATGAGCTCTGGGTAATGACCGAAAGGACAAGATCGCGGATACAAGCGGCTGAAATGGGCTTCCTCCGCAGAGTGGCCGGGCGCACCCTTAGGGATAGGGTGAGGAGCTTGGTCACACGGGAGGAGCTCGGAGTAGAGCCGCTGCTCCTACACGTTGAGAGGAACCAGCTGAGGTGGCTCGGGCATCTGCTCAGGATGCCTCCTGGACGCCTCCCTAGGGAGGTGTTCTGGGCATGTCCCACCGGGAGGAGGCCCCGGGGAAGACCCAGGACACGCTGGAGGGACTATGTCTCTCGGCTGGCCTGGGAATGCCTTGGGGTCCCACTGGAGGAGCTGGAGGACGTGTCCGGGGTGAGGGAAGTCTGGGAGTCCCTGCTTAGACTGCTGCCCCCGCGACCCGGCCCCGGATAAGCGGAAGAAAATGGATGGATGGATGGTCTCGCTCCGGATTGGCTCTTTGGTTGCTATGATACTCGTGGTCAGAATTCCTAATATGGAACTTTAAATTCCGAGCTCCAAATTTGCCTCAACGAGCTTCATTTGACTGGAGCCGAACGCTATGGATGACGTCACACTCTCACTTAGTCCACTTCTTTATACAGTCTACGCTCGACATAAACATCATTGGTTGAGCGGTCAGATCCAGTGACCCACAGGTTGACCTCCAGTGTCTGTGTACACTGTGTATGAATGTGTGTGTGAATGGGTGAGTGGTTCCTTGATGTAAAGTGCTTTGAGTGCCTTGAAGGTGGAAAAGCGCTATATAAAAATGCGACCATTTAGCACTTACTAAAGTCATATCTACATTTTTAGTATTATCAACTCAAAACATGCATTATAGGTCAAATCCTCCAGCTAAGGTAGTCCTGACCAAGCTTAGCTCACGATCTATCCTGACACTTTTAACCAGTGGAACTTAAAGAAGCAGAAAGCAAATAAACAATAAAGTGTACCTATATTTTAGTCAAAACGTGTAAATTCCCTCATTTGCAATACGCATACAGTACATACAAAGTCTTCTAGCTGTGTCGAACTGGAGTGACAGCCACAAAACAAGCTAATCTGTTTTTGTCTCTGGTATTATTCACAGGGCTTGTTTTAATTCCATAAGCCCTTCACAAGTCTGACAACATAATCCTCTCAAATAGCAGCACGAATAGTAAAAATGCAATTGTTTGTAACTTCAAAGCTTGTATATTAAGTACAGGTTTTAACATGCGTCATAAAGTGGGAGATTTCGTGAAGGGATTTAAAGGGCGAATACAGCTGAGTTGGTAGAGTGTTTGTCCACTGATCCGAAGGTTGGCAGTTCAAATCCCACACCACTGGTCTTCTTTCTTTTCTTTCTTTATACAGAACACTTGGGCTCTCTTTTTCATGGTCGCCTAGTTTAAAATACAATACAAGTCCATATAAAACATTAAAAACAGGAGCAGGTGTGGGTTTAAAAGTTCGTTACCGGATTATTAAATTGCGATTGTGTCATTAACGTATCCAGTTTTGCTTTTTCTTGGAGTGTATTTCATTCTGTGAAGAGAAACGGCTAAAAACCCTCTTTCCAGTTTCAGTTTTGGTGCGGCTAGTCCTTAGCCTTATGCAGTCATGTGATCTGGTCTTAAATGTTCGGGTATCAATGATTAACAAGTAGTTGAAGTATTCTGGCAGTTTTTGAAGTAATCCCTTATAGAGCCATTTCATATAGTGCTATTCTCTTTTAAAAGACAGCGACGGCCAACCATTTTTATTTGCTTACGTCTAATGTCAATATGATTTGTATTGTATTATTATATTTTATTGAACAATCTGGATCTGACTTTAATTTCTCCTATTCCAGCCTTCTGAATGATATGTCCCGGGCTATTTGTTGGCTGTTTGATGAATGAGAACTATCAGGAAACAGCTGACAGGGACAGAGAATTGTATCCAAACAGAGACTTTGTTGGATGAGAACTATATGGAAACAACTGCCAATAACTGATCCCTAGACAATTTTTTCTCTGTCATAATTCAACAGCGACTAAGGGACTAATCGAGAATGTTTTAATCAAAATTACTACTACTAGTTTGGCAATTAATGGTGCACTATGTAACTTTTCTGGAGGTCTGCCACTTACTTGTCTCCATGGAGATGTTTTTGCTGTATCTGTATATGTATTGAAACATGTTTTTATTGCTAACAAACAGGCAGAAAACATACATTCTTACTGGGAGCGGTGTCGCCTCTCCACAGATCTGACCTGTAACATGTCCTTCTTGTCTCCATGGATATAGATAAGTTAAATGCCATACTGTGGAGCATTCCAGACCCTACACTTGAAAAGTTACATAGATACAACTTTCAGAGGCCAGAGTTTGGAGTTGCTGTCCTGTAATGCTAACAACAACTAGCATGCTAAACACACACGTCCTGATTCTCTGACAATAAGCTGACTTATTTTGACCTTTATATATGTACCGGGGCAGGACGGAGTTTGCTAAAATATGTGGGAAAATCAGGGATAGTCCCTTTAATCACTTTTTTCTTGGCCCAATCCTGAATAGAAGAGTCGTCTTAAGAAACTTTACCATCTAAATTCTTAAAAAATTTTCACTCTTGGGACCATTTTGTTAATTCAAATTCACACTTCATCGTTGTAGTCCTACCTGGAACTAATCACCCATTCTCTCTGTGACCACTGTCCTGGAAACATGACCCACTTATTCTTCAAACAAGCCCAGCATTAAGTGAGTCTGAGTGGAGCCGCCATGTTTTAATTTGCATTAGGACGTGATTAAAAGGGTTGTGAAATTAAAAACATAACATTCAAATTTGCCGAGCAGGTCCATGATTGATCTGAGGCTTCAACAATGGGATTTTCTGCTCATAATTGGAAAAATGTAATCAAGTTAATCCTTTTGTTCATTTAAACTTGTCGTACTGTGTGTGCAAAGTGGAGAAAGTTGCCAAAACCTGGCCTTACAGCTAAGATGTATGAAATCTAATGAATATGTACATCATCCATTCAATTCAATGTATATAGCACATTTAAAAACAACTTCACGTGCCCAAAGTGCTTCACCGAAAGAACAATAAAACAACAAGATATTCTAGCTAGTATTAAATGCCAAGGGGAAGAGGTGATTTTTCAATCTGGTTTGAAACTGTGTTAAAGATTGAGAGGATCTGACAGGCAGAGGGCGCTGTTCCATAGTCTGGGCGGTGCCACAGAAAACGCTCTGTCCCCTGTGGTCTTGGGCATGGCTTTGGGCACAGTAGCAGGAGCAGGTCAGCTGACCTCAGGGCTCTGGGTGGAGTACAGAGCTGCAGTAACTCCATCAAATAAAGTGGACCCATAAAGTGCAGACATTTAAACATAATTATATTTTGAATTGACCCGATATGACACAGGAGCCAGTGCAGGTTGCACAGCGCAGGCATGTGCTCTCATCTCTGTTTTTGTGAGCAGACGAGCTCAGTGTTCTGGACATTCTGTAAACACTGCAGGGAGCCCTACTCCAGCCCCACAGACAAAGAATTACAATAATCCAGACGTGACATTACAAATGCCTGGATTGATTTTTCGAAATCCACCAGTTGAATTTTACATCCTCTTCTGGAACCATTCCCTTATATTAAAATATATTTTGTTTGTTTGTCTATAGAGCTAAAGTATGTGATATTAGAAAGTGCTCCTCAGGGTTTTTCAGATCAAGTCCAACCAACCAACATCAGTGTTAAAGCTACTATTTATTTTTAATCATTAAAATATATCAGCCAAGCTTATCCATTTGTCTGGATTCGAAACAATCTGTATCGACCATGAAAAAAAACACATTTGGGTCGATGTCTGTACATATTAAATTTGTGTTCCACACAATTTTATGTTATGCCAAAGTGAAGCCTTCTGAATAACTTTGGTTTACTTGAATTTTGATGCATTGATTCTTCTACTTCAGTGTAATGTTTCTGGTGGAAGGTCTGTCAACTACTTGTCTCTATTGAGATTTGCTTTGGAATGTTCCACAATATGCCATTGCACTGATTTGTTTCTATGGAGACAAACAACTGACTCCACCAGGTCAAAAACACATTTGCGAGACAGACAAGATGAACGCTATGCTCTGGAACATTCCAGTATAGATGTGGGTTTTATATAGGCTAACTCTGTATGTGCTTTAGGCCTTGAAACGTTGCTTAGTTATGTTACACCTTTCTATCCATTGTTGTGTAATCAGTACAATCTGTGGCACTGGCCCCTCCCAGACTTAAACCCCCCTAATCTCCAGAGTAATGTATGTGTATATGGTGAAACAGAGCGGCTTTAGTCCTGTGTGTTTTGTCCCACTGTAAAATGTAACATGATGCCTTTAGAAGCTGGCAGCTGCTCCGGCCCTGGCTCGTAACTGTCAGGTATCCATGACGACATAACCTTGAGTGAGTGGAGATAGTGATTTAGTATGCAGGCCATTTGACTGTCTTTGGAGCTCTATTCAGTTTGAATTTACAGAGGGATTGAGTCTAAGAAGAGAGTGGATTGGGGCTTGGTCTTTTATGGAATTTTAAATCGAAGAAGTGAAATGGTCGTCTTAAAGGTGCATTGTGTAACTTTGGGTAGATGTAATTGCAGTGCTTGGAAAAGTTCCACAGTATCTGCATCTAATTATAGGAGCTTTAATTGCTAAAAAGAAATTCAAATTAAATGACAGCACATACTCAGACTGCGATGGTGCACACGCAGTGAGAGGACGGCTCACTCTGCACCACGATTCCAAAATATCAAACAGGCGTGATATCAGTCGCAGATCGTCTTTGATATTCTAGGTTTGATCTTTGTCCCGGTCTCACTCTAAGACCTATGACCCACAATTTAGAGCCACGATTTAAGATTTTCCCCACAATCAGACATATTTTGTCTCAGATGGACAAAACAGTGCAGTGGACAACCAGTTTAACTTTGACCTTAACCTGGGTGCTACACCGTGCTGCCGACTGTTCCTGTCAGTAGGGTTGTCAAAAGTATCAAAAATCAGACGCTAATGATTTCTAAAACTAGTATTAAAACTAGATACTCATATTAACTTAAGGGTACCATCATTTTGGTCCAGGCCTGTTTCATGAGTTTTGAAGCATGGTTGAAAAGCAGTGTCTGAATTTCATTGATTAAATTTCATAGAATTTTTAGTTATTACTTTTGTCCGATTCAAGTTATTTCTGTGACCATTGTGAGTTTTTCTTTCATTAACTGAAGGGCACCAACAATTTTGTCCTTGTGTGTATCTATTCTAAAAAAGTTACATTCACAGGACAGGATTGAACCTTTCCTGAATAGCTTTAGAATGATCTTGAGCTAGATCAGAACAAGTATAAGACACAGACTAGTATGCGCCCATGGACTACTATGAACCTACTTGGACGACTGAGGGACTACACAGATATAAGTCCACATGGTCAAATAGAAAAGTGTTATTATTTAATGTTGAAAATCACATTCTATTGTTTTTTTTAATGCCATCGTAGTATCAAGTCTATGCCTTAGTATCAAAAATCCATTTAGAAATTTTAGGTCATCTTATAAACTCATTTTAAAAACAAATTTTCATCGCAATTCATACAATCTCATTCATTATCCAGCAACATATTTAGCCAACCATTTGCGCCTCTATCTGATTATGCAAGAAATTTGATTGAAAAACCTTCCCCAATGTTACACAGCTGAGAACACAGACCCACAGACCTCCTTTTAATACGAGCTGGGTCGAGGCTAACTGCTCGTACATTGTGCTATCTGGCTCTTTATTATAAAAAAAACAGCTACATCAATTTACTGCTACACGCCACCAAGTCTCTCTCCCCCCGCGTCTCTCTAATCATAGTGGACAGATCGCATACAATTTGGGCTCTTCCCTTTCTTCGCCGGAGCTCTGATGGGATATATGAAAAACCCGAGAATAAAGCAGATTTCTACGCAGCGGGCCCAGCTTATGTCTTATTAGCAGTTGAAGAATGGAGGGCTGTGAGCAGACATGTCAACAATCACAACCAATTAGAGCGGAGGGTATAGCGAGGAGAGGGGCTAGGGAGCTGAGTGGACAGAAAGAAGAGGGAGGGAGGGGTATGAGAGGAGACACATAAGAGGCGGGGGTTTCTAAGCGAAGATTGTGGTGGGTTTGCTCAATTGGTGGTTTTCGTGATGTCTCAGATGGCGACCGAGAGACGGTTTTCTCCATTGGCTACGCTGTGCTAAAAAGTAAATTGACAAATATTGAACTTGATTGTTTGTTTGTGGGACTGGAACCTAAAACCTGCTATATCACAACAACATTTTTTTGCATTTTAGTGATTTTAGTTCTACTTGGGGGCATCTGTATTAAATATTATTAGTCTAGAGTGTTGTGATGTCATCTGAAACGCAGGAATAGGAAAAGAAATGGTAGAAAATGCGCGACTGGTGAGGTGGTAACAAACTAACATCGAATTGTGGATTTTATATATTTATTCATTTAATTATGAAAGGAACTATATGTAAGATTTTGATTTTAAATTTCATAAACGTGGCCTATCAATGACCCCAGATATGAGGTAGACGTGTTCAAATCAAATTGTTTTTACCGCTAACAATTAGGTTCTGAGTTTTTGCATGAGACATGGCCTGTCCATTTATTGAGTTATTTTAATTGAATGAGAGGAGGCCCCGGGACAGACTGGAGGGGCTATGTCTCTCGGTCGGCCTGGGAATGCCTTGGGGTCCCACCTATAGACTGTATATAGAAATGGACATAGCTAACCTGCTAGCTGCCTCGTTTCAAATAGGAAGTGAGCATGGGTTCACTTCTGGTTTCATTGACTCCCTCTCTCTCTCTCTTTGGTCTTAAAATGTTCGTATTAATCCGCTCTACATGGTCCTGGTGTTTTTTTATTTTGCTATTGCGTCAGTAAATCAAGATATGAACGTTAAAAATAAATGAATCAGGTGCCTTGTTTCCCCGAGGTCGCTCCCACTAGCGTTAGCAACAGGTTTGATTGACAGTGTTGCTAAGTGCCCACTCCCTGCTAAACCAACGATGCGGGTGGGACAGGGCGTTACCTTCAGCAGCTTCACTCCTGATTGGCTCTTTGGTTGCTATGATACTTGCTATGCGGTTGCCCCTATAACCACTAGCCTCGACGAACTTCATTTGACTTAATTTGATTGACGCTGTGGGTGATGTCACACTCCTTTAGTCTAAGGCCCCACCGGAGGAGCTGGAGGAAGTATCTGGGGTGAGGTCATAACATGTTGCAAATGATTATCTTAGTCTAGCAATACACACATGATTTGTAATATTTGATCAGGGGAACAAAATTAATTAAAAAAATGTATTTCTTATTCAGCTATATTGAAATGTTCTCATTCTCTTAGTTTTTGCTGCTTGTCAATCTCTTCACATCCCTATTTGTTACCACTAGCCTCATACGGTCCCTCAGGTAGCCCCATTCTGAGCTCTTTATTGACTTTAAACTCTACGGGGTCAAACCACTGCCAAAGGTATTCTCTCTATCCCGTTGTCTATATGTCTTCATTGCTTGTGTCAGCTCCCCCTCTTCTCCTCGGGTCATCCGGTTCACAGTACATCCGTTTGCTTTGAGGCACAAATTCTCCATGTTTTGCCCTCAGTAGTGTTCAGAGGGAGTACCGCTAAAAATGTCCATCATCGGGGCAGGTATGGAGTTTTGTCCCCCTGGTCAACCCCCCATAGTCTCTAATAGAATAACGACCGGTACGTTAGCTAGCACTCCCGTCGATCACACAGCGGCTAAACGTCCATGTACAAGCTAAATAAGGTATGTGGACACTGTAAAAAATGAAGGTAAATTTACACTGCAGAATTTCATAAAGGTTATTGCAAAGCTAATACCAGGGCTCCTCCAACAGTTAGCTTTATGTCGCTCCCCACTCTCTCCCCATTTCATGTGTAACTGGTTTAATTTAAAGAGCAAAATGGTGATTTTTGTAATAAGAATAACATGATGAGCCATAAATAAAATAATAAAATAAAACAAAATAAAGTTAAAAAACAATCAAATTAAATTAAATTAAATTAAAAAAAACCAATAAAATAAAAAATTAAATTAAATGAATCTACATGAATAATTTCGGATTTGATTCTGATTTTTAAGTTCTAAATGTTCAGCCAGTCAGAAATATATCAGAAAACCAAGTTCAAATTTCTTTTATCCCATACTGTGACGTACGTCTCCATGGAAACAAGCAGGAGAGACACTCTGCCTGTCCAAGTACGAGTCAGGTTTGTAGAAATGCAAGCCCACTCACAGTAAGGATGCATAGTTTTAATTTTTTTTCAGTGGTTTGAATGTACAAATAATGAAAAATCGTGCCTTTTTTTTTTTTGTTAATATATTTTGGCTAAAAAGTTACACACTGTGGCTTTAAAATATGAACAAATATTGCTTAAAATAAAAAACACAAAATAAATCGTACATCTGTTCAAACACATCAAATAATTTCACCCTGATACCTAAATAAATTTTAACTTGTCAAAACTATTCAAACAAAGATTATCATTTTGACATGAAGCCATTTTACAGTGCATCTCCACCCCTCCCTCCTCGCTCTCGGAGAGGGGATTTCCAGATGTTTTGTTCCTACGCCTTCTTCGCTAATAAAATCACTTGGCAGTACCGAGCCAAGTCTAAAGCACCACGCTGGTATGCTGGAGCTAGCACATCCACGGAAGCTTGTAAAACGCCCTATTTATATGAATTCTTTCCTTTATATTTGGAAGCTAACGGTGCTACCAAGCTTCAGCTGACAGTAAACAGAAACACAAGTGTAGCCTGGCATTAAAGCATTAGCTCTTTGCCAACTGGCCTGAGAATTCACTGAGGTAGGTAGGTATGGAAAAAGGTGTTCTAGTGCGCAATGCTGTGGCCAATGCAATACAAGGTAGATTTTGCGCTCTTGGTTTTTAATTTTTTATTATTATTTTTTTAGAGATTGAGATTGGCTGCAATTACTGTACGTGTCAGGCATTATTAGAGGAACAATATGTACGTTAAGCTCTTACAGTCCAAAAAAAGTACTACAGTCATAACTAGGGGTCTGCTAAATGGTCCAAATATTGATACACTGTTATACCAAATGGTTGTATTGATACAGTATCATTATCGAGAGCTGCTGTATCGATTGCCTATGGTGTGGAGTGTGATATTAAGTACAACGCAACTTAGAGTATGATCATGATCTGTCGGACCAAAGAGTTATTCAGATTTTTGACTAATGTTGTGTTGAGGGTTACAACTAAAATTAAATATCTTGGGCATATCATCACTGCAGACAGGGCAGATGATGATATTTATAGACAATGCAGGATGTTGTATATGCTCAAGCTAATAAATACTCTTATGTTCAAGTTTGGCTCATGTTCTGATGATGTAAAGCTGATATTGTTTAATTCATATTGTAGACCACTATACATTGCCCACCTTTGGACTCATTACAAAAAGCCAGTCTCCAGAGTCTGCAGGTGGCTTATAATGACACTTTCCAGGTGCTCTTGAGGAGGCTGCGATGTACGATTTTATTTGCAGGCTGAATAAGTCAGAAGATTAAATAATAATGTCACTCACAAATACAAGATTCACTGCAATCCACTATCAGTCCAAGATGTGGAGACACTGGTGTGGTTGTCTTTTTAAAACATAAATGTTACTGTTTGTTTTGCCACTGTCCTTGTTTGTTTTAAAAATGCACCATGAGTCTGGAATAAAGATGAATTGAATTGAGATCACCAGTAGTATTTCTGGTAAATTTTACAAAATGATCTTGTGACGGCTCTACAGGTTGCTTATTTAGAGGAAGGATTCTTGTTTGTTGATGCATTTGACATATTCACAGTTTTAATGTTTAAAATGATTGTATTTTCATATTAAGTTTGCACAGATTCTGGTTTAACAAATAAATAATGAAATCAAATGAATTCTTAAAAATAGAGATTATGTGCACAATATTACTTATCAGTCTTAGGTGCTGGGGTTTAAGTCAGGTCAGATCAGAGTGAGGTATTTTAGCTTTAGAACAACTGGACGAGGATTGAAACTGGCAAACAAAACACTAAATTATAACATAAACAACTTGGCCATCATGTCTGTTGTAATTAAGAATAAATCTGCATTAGAATATCCATCCATCCATCCATTTTCCTCCACTTACCCAAGCTACTTCAGCTGGCTCCTCTTGACGTGGAGGAGCAGTGGCTCTACTCCAAGCTCCTCATCGTATCTCTGTTAGAATAGTCACCTGTAAAAGTATTTGATTTGAACATGTTTACCTTGTATCTGGGAGCAAAGGGAGGTCAAGTTTATGGAATTATGGAACATGTCAAATCAAAATGTTACATACAGTTCCTTTAATTATGAAACTGTGTCTGTCTGGTTGTTTATACACTTAAGCACTTTTTTTGTAGGCAAAACTATATGAGATTGTCAAGTGATGTCACTTTTGGGTTAAATCAGCAACTTCACAGCTAATTAGTAGCTTGTTGTTGTATGTTTAACCACAAATTGTATCAAATATGTTAAAAATGTAGTAACAATCTATCATGACATAGGATTATCAGTGTGTATATCTCACTAACTGCTGGTCACCACTAATACTACCTTTTCTGACACACTTATGATCGTGTTAGCGTCAAACAACAGCAATGTAAGAGGAATGTGAGAGGAAATTGTAAACATTTCCAGAGTTCTCCCAAAAGTAAGAAAAAATGGAAAAACAACAGTAATAACAGGACATTTTTCTGATCGTATGGAGATCCAGAGATAAGCACGAGCGTTTAGCCTGGTTTCCTGTTGGGTCTGGGGGAGCTGAACAGGAGGTAGACCACACCAGTAGAAGGATGTTCACTACGCCCCGAGCTACACGCAGCAAATGGGACAAAGCTATTTAATAAACTGTAGAATTGGGTCAACGCGGGAAGCTCCGTGTACCCATCAGGCCTTTGGTGCGCCCTGCCCTCCTCCTCTTCCCCCTCCGCTCCCGTGTGCCCACGCAGAGGAGAAAATGTCTGCCATGTGACTCATTATGTCGGGAGTTTCATTATTCGGAGAACTTTGACCGTGCTGCTTCATTTTGGGTGACCTGTAAACGATTTTGAGAAACATGGCGCTAGCTACGGTTACATGCACACTCAAAATTGGACTTTTATCTGATTATGTGTTATTTTCGAATTTTTAAATGATTCAATTTAAATTAAAATGTAAGCTGTCAAATCTGATTTCTTCCTGAGCGTGTTACTTCAGATTACTTCAGTTTGTGTGTCAATTTGATCATCTTAAAGGTCCAGAAATAAGACAATCAGGTTTTATGTGCATGTAAATATGGTTTACAAACAGTTGCTTCTGTATGGTTCTCATCCAACAAAATAAGTAAAAAAATAAAATAAATATAAGTAAAAAATAAATAAAAAGTAAAAATGCATTCAGTTGTATTTTTTTTGTGTGTGTGTGTGTGTGTTTTTTTAAAGAAATGCCATTTTTACAATATGGATTTTCAAATGAGGAGCAATAATTTCAAAATGAATGTATGTGTAGACCTAATTAAAAATAAATACATTTAATTAATAAATCATTAAAACTAGTTTTCTGGTGGGTGGTATGTCTATGTCTGGAATATTTCACAGTATTAAATAAAATATGTTTATCTTTTTTATTCAGTTACAGTTGTTTGTTGTTGCTAAAATATCGCCTCTTAACAGATCTGACCTGTAACTTGGCCTAGTAGTGCCACTTGCTTGTCTCCGTGGAGAGGTGTCTAATTAATGCCATACTGTTGAAGATTCCAGGCTAAACAATAACATCTCCATGGAGACAAACAGGTGGCAGAAGAAGTGTCAAAAATGAAAGCAAACCTTGATATTGGGCTAGTTCAGTTAAAAATTAGCGACAATTTTGTATTTTTCATCAATTTGTTTATTTTGTCAGATGATCTTTGTGCAAAATCAAAACATTTTACATTTTATTTAAGTCAGATATGTCTATGATACCAGACCTGTGATGAATTTAACTTTTTAATAATGCTTGTGCAACATAGAACACATGTATGTGAGCCCCAAACATATTGCGTCGTCCTTTGATATGCAAAAACCTCTCTTGAATTTCAGACCCTCCTTGCATAGTAATCCAAACCACATCTGCTTCCTGCTCTGGTTTTCTGATAGATGTAAATACAGTCATAATTATGTCCCTCCTGGCTCTCCGTAGTTTTGTTTTAACAGGTGGAGAATTCTTTTTGTAACCGTCACACCTACACCACACTGACTACATAGGACCATATAGTGCCACGGTGACATCATCCTTCACCTTATTGGATAAAACTAACCTGGATGTCACGCAGATTTGATTTTTGGACAAATGTCATGGTAAATGTGCTTCCGTGCTTTACGAAATAATCTGATTCTCTTCCTGGATAATAGCATTAGATTGACTGATATCTCTCTCCTGCCTATAGATCATTTATGTTGGTGTATAGCTTTGTCAAAACCATCCTGCGTTTTCCTTTTTCACTTCTTATTTATGGATATATGCATGACAGCCTTAGTCCATTTTTCCTTCCTATTGTCTTAAGAGGTGCAACAGAATCGGTGGAAGAAGTACTGCTAAGTAAAAGTACAGATAGGGGAGCAAAAAGATACTCAAGTAAAAGTAAAAGTATCACATGAAAAAATTGAGTATGTAAGATATCAGTTTAAAAATGTGCTTAAAGAGTAAAAAGTTAAAGTATTTTGCGCAGATTTTGAAGTTTTATAAATATTCAAATGTATTGAATTTGATAAAGATCTGTGCTGAATTTTGTTCAACAGAAATAATAGATTTTTTTATTTTCTTAGCTTTTTTTCTTGACATATTTTTGTTTGCTCAGACAACAAATGTGTTAAAAATGAACCACTCAGCCATTTCAGCAGGTCCAACACCATAATAAAAAATAAAGTACAGATACCTGCTCTTAAATGTAGTAAAGTAAAATGTATCTACTTAAATATACATAATATTACAGCACTTACTTACAGCTACTTTCGCTACGTTTCACACTAGAGCAAATGATACGTTTTTGCCTGTTTTTAAACAAAAGCATATACAGTAGAAGTATATGCAGGTCAAAGACTCCTTACTTCAAATGTATAAAATAAAACAAGAATCGCCCGTGGTACATAAAGTCTTACTAACACTGAGGCCGTATGACACTTCCATGGGGTATGAACTGTTAGCACATAACATATTTAGCTCACCATGTTAACCTTTATTGTTTTAAAAATGCTATATATACCAAAAACAACGTATTAACGCGTGTAATTACTTTCGCTTTCCTTTTGACACTCTCTCTTTGCTCTCCACGCTAAGTCCCCCCCCCTCAGAGCACCATCACAACACAATCGCCGTGTGTTCCGATAAAGAAACTACTGCACATCAGGTCAGGTTTGTAAAAAAATAAAAAATAGATGTTCAAGATCGCACTGCTAACCATAAGGACGATTTAAATAGGGCCCAAGAGAGATCGCTAGATTACTCAAACATGCACGGACGACGGATAAAACCGCTCAGGCACGTTTTTGATGATCGAACAACATTATAACTCAGCCGAAAAGCTCAAAAAAGCCGATTTTGCTTAATACCCTCTCTCTTAAAATCATGAAACGGCAATGCAAAATTATCCCAAATAACTCCAAAAAAACACCACAATTGCACATGACACAGCCTCTTAAAAATCAAACAGTGTGCGTGACTAAATCTATAATTTTTCACATTCGACCCAGCTAAAATAATGTCTCCTCTCCCCATGCAACAGTTCACATGATACTGTTCGTTTGCGGATGTTGTTGCAGTCAAAACCGAAAACAGATGAGCCCAATTCTACGCACCCACGTGTATGACTATTATGTTTTTAAACCTGGGAAGGCGTGCAGTAAAATGTAATGGTTATGTTATTGCAGCTGTCTGGAGGGGAAGAAGGAAAAGCGGCCATTTTGAAAAACACAGGAACGTTGCCAAGTTGACGTTTTGGAGCTGACAGGTTTTCTATCAAATCCCAACACTACAGCGATACAAAGAGCCAATGCTGTCATTAAATAGAGCTATCGAAAAGGCATAAGGAAGACATTTAAAACACGAGAACAGCCAGTTCTGACTGATTTAGACAGGATTTTAATTATGAGTTAGGACGTCCATTGAAATGTAATAGCTGCATGTGGTATCGCTGTTCCAAAAAGTACACGCTCTTTTGTCAAGTTACATAGAAGAAAAAATATATATCAGTTAATGTGCTGCACTAAATTTTTACTGTCTTAAAAACGTGAAAAACTGTTTTGCAGCGGTCCAAAGTTATTCCTCACTTACCTTATGCATTCTGAGCATCCTAATTATTCACCATGATGAGTTTACGAGCAATTTTTGCGACAGAGCGGAATTTTCCCCGTGACGCTGAAGCTAACAGTAACTAGCATGCTAACACACACTTCCTGATTACAATTAAATGCTTTCTGATTAGACGTAGACAGGACAAAATCAGGTACAGGGCGTTTAAAGGTACATTATGTCTCTTTTCAAAGGTTTACCAGCTGCTTGTTTATGTGCTATATTTAATTTAGTCAAGTTATGAGAAAAAAGACACTATTTTCAAATTTAAGTATATTATTATCATTAGAGGTGTACAACGTAACTTTTCCAAAACGTCCACCACCTGCTTGGAGATGTCGTTGCTTTGTCTGGAATGTTTCACAGGACGGCATTAAACTGATCTATCTTGCACTTTTCGATATCAGGTGCAATAAATGACCTTGAAAAACATGCATTTACACCTCTCCACAGATTTGACCTGTAACTTGGCCTGAACGTGTCAGCTGCTCGTCTCCATCGGGTCAGATATGTTCAGCAACACCTCCAAGGAGACAAGCACCAGAAAAGTCACGCAATTCATCTTTAATAGCCTAATATATTTTGATAAATGGTAGATGCAACGATAAAAGAAGGTTAAAATCATTGAGAACAAACTTCACCGCTTGGTCAGTCCAGGGAATTGAACCATTAACCTTCTTGTTATGAGGCACATTTTATTGTACTGAAGAATATTTCCCATTCCAAAAGTATACTCAAAGTCAAAGTCATGTCCTCCCTCGGCTCTCCCTCACTGATCAGCAGACATAAATTGGCTTTGTCATGTTGTTGCATCAGTCGGCTCATTAGCATGTTAGCTGTTAGCTTGTTAGCCGTTCTGAGTGGTGCCAGGGGAGAGGATGTTTCCATGGTGACAAACACAACACACCCAGGTGATGCTGCGAATGGTAAACCCATCTCTTCTATAATTTATGTGAAAAAGTCATTGCATTTATTAATGTAATGACAAAATTATATAAGAATAATTAATTGGTGTTTTGGGGTTGCCGTAGTTTAGCTGGTTTAGATGTTTGTCTATAGTTTGGAGGTTCAATTTCTGCTTGTATTTGTGTTCTTGGGCAAGACACACCTATTAAGCTGTGATTTTCCAAGTGTTATTGTTGGTTTTATTTGAATGATAGAGCAGTTTCTACAGATTTATTTATTTATTTATTCAAATTTATCACTTTTTTTTTCAGATCCACTAAAATTTGAATTACATTTTTACAATAAATATTTTCATTTACATTACAATATATTAATGATGCACTATGTAACCTTCCTACTTCTCTGGTGATTTGCTTTGCCTTAATGTTCCACAGTATGGCTTCGACATAGACACAAGCAGGTGGTGCCACAATGCCAAGTTACAGGTCAGATCTGTGAGAATGCCTGTTTTTATATATATGTTTTTTATCAATAAAATGTGTTTTTGTCAATAAATACAGTATGTATATAAAACAGATGAATGCCATACTGTGAAATATTCCAAGCAAAAAAATGACATCTCCATGGACACAAGAAGATGTCAGAAAAGTCACTTAATGAGCCTTTAAATTGTATACTGTGTCTGAATTTTCTTTTGTATTACAGTAACAAAATATGAAAACAGCATTGTGTATATTGTGAAAAACTAGCATGCGCGGTCTCATAGACACAGGTGTATTTTGCTGAGCTGTGCTAATTACAGATGCTAAAGCGGCTAACTAGCTGCTCCCCACAGACTGCAGTCCTCCAGAGACTCCACACTGTTGTACCACCTGTCGCACTCAGGGAAATCTGCTCCACCGCTCCCCACGTGTCCCAGTGGAAATGCAACGTTATGGACTAAACATGGACTGGGATAAAAGTGGGATTGATATGGACTAAATCATACTCAAATTTGGGTCTGAATCATAGAGTGTAGGGTGTTATCTTCATCAGCCTCGCTCTGGATTGGCTCTTTGGTTCCTATGATTCTTGCGGTCGGAATTTCAAATTTGGAACTTGGTTCCAGACTGACCCGTATAACTGCTCTAGCCTCGATGAGATTTATTTGACTGGAGTCGAACGCTGTGGCTGACGTCACACTCAGTCCACTTCTTTATCCTGTCTATGGTCTAATGATTATATTAAGTCTATCGGAAAATTGATGTTGTCGTGGAAAAATTTGCATTGTAATTTTTAAAGAGTAAATGTATACATTTCTTTTTTTCTTGTAGATTTTTTAAATTTTTATTTTTCCTGTAATATGTTTGATGATAACAGTGACCTCAAATACAAGTGAATATTACATGACAATATTACACAACATGACAAATCCTATTAAATTTTGTATCATTGATTTTTATTTCTTTGTTTGTGTTTGTACTTTTTTTATCCTTTTTTTTTTATCCTGGATTTACAAACTTTTATTTCGGTAGTTTTATGTGATAAGGTTTTATTTTGTGTTTAAAAGCCAAACATTTGAATTCATATAAAACAGACACAAAAAGAAATGAAGACCCCATGAACTGAAATATGTGGCTGTTGATGAGAAAAAATAAATAAATACATACATAAATACAAATATTTGAACAGTACTTGTTGTTTACTAATGTTTTGTTTTTCCAGCCCGCCAATGGGACGGAGGCTCAGAGTGGACTCCACCCCCTCACAATGGACCCTCCGCCTCCCCCACCACATCCACCAGATGAGGATTTCACCCAGAGCTCAAGACAGTACGGCTCTCTCCCCCGGTAAGACTCCACCCATCATCCACCCAGTATGTACCCACCACCCACCCATCATCCACCCATCATGCAACTATCATCCACCCACTGCCTGCCCATCATCCACCCATCACGCAACTATCATCCACCCGTCATGCACTCATCATGCACCCACCCCCCACTCATCATGCAAACATCATCCACCCATCAGGCACCCACCACCCACCCATCATGCAAACATCATCCATCCACCACCCACTCATCATCCACCCTTCATGCAACTATCATCCACCCACCACCTACCCATCATCCACCTCCCACGCATCCATCATGCACCCGCCACTCTCACATTATGCACCCACAACCCACCGATCATTCACCCACCCATCATGTACGTACCACCCACCCATCATCCACCCACTCTTCCCCCATAGTCCGTCCTTCCATGTTCCAAATCCACAACTTGCTACAACATTTTTCTACACTTTGAATAAGTCACCCAATCTTCACCTTATCTTCTGTTTAAGTTATTTTACACAGCACTTCAGACTCCATTAGCACCTTCCTTTAATTTCAGAGGATATTATTTATTTTAGGTTTTATTATTGTATTTATAGAACATCAAAAACTTTCCTAGCCAGCTGATGAAAAACACGATGGATTAGCAAAAAACCCAACGCAACCGCAACACAATCCAGATTGAGGTTTCATTACCAGCTCTTAGTCACCCTTGTAGAAAAATAAAAATAAAAAAAAAATTATCTGCATAATAGAAGCATAAGGAAGGATCATTTTCAAAAGCCCAGACAGCGCCTGAAAAGCCAATGACAAAATATCTTGGGGGTCAACTGTGACTTAATGAAGTATTTGTCTGGCAAATTTTTCTGTCCGATCACATGAAAAGATTGGATTCAAAAGAGTGTGCTTATCTGTGGTTTATAAGGGACTTGAAAGCGTCTTTGAGTGAGGAGAGATATGGAAAAAAGGGAAAAAGATTTACATTGATGGAAATAGGGAAGAAAAACTAGTCCAAAGCGTTGAAAAGGGCAGAGAGGACGTGATAAGGCGCAGACAGGAGGGGGTGGTGCTGAGAGGGGGCAGTGTTGGGCTGTGGTGAAGTGTATTGAGTGACTTGATATTATTAGGGCTTTATTCTCAAATGTTACCTAAATATAATCCTGGTTATTCCTCATTTACTTTATGCATTCTGAGCATCACAAGTTCTCTCCAAGTTTAGTTGTATTAGCCAATCAGGAACACGCGTGGTATCAAAACAAATATGGCCGCTTACGAGGAAAAGGAAAGGGAAAAAAAAATATTACAGGGAACAGAAAAACATTTGTACGAGTCAGTTTCTGCAGAAGCACTAAACTTTTAATCTGAGGTGAGAGAAATGTGATTTTGTGTGTAAACGATAGGCAACCAATGAGCTCTTTGGTTTCACATGTGTCACTGAAATAAACAAACCTGATTGGACGGCCATGTTTGAGCCTGACTCGAGACTCTGATGGAGGGAGTGGTGACCAGACTGTCATTGTGGATTTACCAGGGAACAAGCGGAGTTTGGCCATCACAGTAAAACTAAAAACTAGCATGTGACGGCACATTTCCTGATTCTCGAACAATAAAACAAGTTATAATTAGATGCAGGCAGTACACAGTGGAGTTTTGCTTAAAAACAGAGGGGAAATATCAGGTACAGGATCTTTTGACTAATGTAACTGTCTAGTTTGCACAATACTCAATATCCCTGTAGGCTTCTTATCATCTACAAGTAGTTTTTCACTCAGATTTGGACAAGTGTGAACAGCGCTTGTGCCAAAAAGTGCTGCAAATCTAGACTGACAAAGCATAACAAACTAGAGCCAGGAAATTGGGGTTTGGGAGGAGAAATGTGCGGACGCGGTGGTGCTCAGAACAGCTGCGAAGTATCACCATTTACAAGACAGACAGCGCGATTATACCAGAGATACACAAAAGCCAAATGTTAGCTTTGTACTGGGAATAACATTGTTTTAGGGAGGAATTTGCAGGAAGTCCTTTGAGATGGGCGAGCTCCAGACAACAGTGAGAACAGTTTAAAGAGCCTGTGTTATGCTAATCTGACTTTGTTGAGTTTTTGTTATAAAGTTTTATCCTGATCAAAAACAGCAGTTCGTTTTTTAGTTACAAATAAACTCACCATTGAACTAGTATCTGCTTTAACCATAGCAGAGACTAGTTCACAGTTTTATATCCCTCTGAAATAGCTACTCTTAATTTATAATGAACGTGTATAGTAAACTAACGATGATTCAGGTTTTGTAACTATTTACTGTGTTTAATGGAAATAGAAACCTAAACCACATATCAGAACAGAATACTGTAGTCAAAGGAAATTCATTTTGTGGCTAAACTTTCTTGTCAAAGACTGATCCCGTCAGATCTCAGAAGGTAAGCAGGGATGGGCCTGGACAGCATTTGGAAGAGAGACTGGGAATAAATAAACCACAGTGAAGCGCCAATGTGTCCTTAGGCAAGACGCTTCACCCATACCGTCTGGTATGTGTGCGTCATGTGTTGTTGATGGTGACTGGAATGGCAAATGGTGCACATTGGCAGCCTCACTTCCATCAGTCTGTGCCAGGGCAGCTGTGGCTATAGTAGTGTCTTACCACAACCAAATGTTGAGTGAGTGAATAATGCACTGTGAAGCATCTTTGAGTGTGCAAAAGGTGCTGTGTATGTATATGTGTATATATATATATATATATATATATATATATATATATATATATATATATATGAGACAAGAAGGGGGCACCCTCTTCCAAGCTAAATAAGAGTCAGGTGTGTGGAGCCTGCTCATAAAAGGGCACATGTCTTTTTTTTTTTTTTTTTTTTTAATTCAGTGCAATGGCTGGGTTGTGGGGGCAGCTGTCTAAGCAGGGACTCCCAGACTTCCCACACCCCAGACACGTCTTCCAGCTCCTCCGGTGGAACCCAGGCTAACCAAGAGACATAGCCCCCCCAGCATGTCCTGGATCTTCCACAGGGCGCCCTCCACATGGGACATGTCAATAAAAATATCATAATGATTTTATTTTGATCTATTTATAATAAAAAGTACATATTATGGGTTAAAAAAATGTTTTAACTTTTCTTTTCCCACATTTGCCTGATACTTAAACCTTAACTAATAGTCACAGGACAGTATATCAGGATACTCAAAAAACAAACAAAAAACCCCATTATATTCCTTTGTGTGAGTACTGCCCACCCCGGTCGCTGTTATCACATTAGGAACTTTTCACGGGAGCATTCCGTTCACCCAGACCCTGCTGTGTTAAGAGCTTTATCTTGGTGCATGTTTGTCTCAGTGTCTCTTCTTTTCTAATCTTTTTTCCTACCTCCTCCGGTGTACCTCGGATGCCCTGTCCCAGATAATCCTGCTCCTATCCCAGTCATTCCTCCTCCCTCAGACTGAGAGCTAAACCTGGTCCTCATCAGATAACCAGCTAACTGTGGTCTTCTCTGGAAACGCTTTGGGAACTTTTTGGGTTTTCCATATCCGTCTCTCCCTATACTTCCCCTTTCTCTCTCTCTCTGCCTCACCCCTTCCTCTCTTTCTTCCTCTCTCACCCCGCTCTCCTCTCCCCTCTTCCTCTCACCCTCCTCTTATCCCTCTCCTTCTCTCCCTTTTACTCTACCCCTTTCTCTCCCACTCTCCTTCCCCTTTCCTCCCACTCTACCCCCCCTCTGTCTGTCTCCTTCACTCTGCCCTCCTCTAATCCCGACCCTTTACTCTCTTCTTTATCCCTCTCTCGTCCTTTCTTTCTTCCTATCTCCTTTCCTTCCCTCCTTTCCTTCCCACTCATCCCTCTCTCTCCCTTATCTTCCTCAATTCACTCCCCCTTCCTCCTCTACCCTCTCACATGTTCACTTCACCTCCCTCTCACCCTCCCCTCATCCTCCCTCTTTGTCTCCTTCCTTTCTGTCTCCTCTCCATCCTCTCTTGTTCTTTCCCTCTTTCTCTCTCTACCTCCTCTATCTTTCCCTTACTGTTCAGTCTATGTCCCTCTCCTCTCTCTCTCCCTCTAGTCCCTCACCCCACTCTCCTTCATCCTTTCTTTCTTCCTCTCTCCTTTACCTCCTCCTTTCCATCTCTTTCACACTCCCCCCCTTTCCTTTCCTCTCATCCCCTTTCTCTCCCTTATCTTCCTCTAGTCACTCCTCTTTCCTCCTCTCCCTCTCAAATCATCACTTCACCTCACTCTCCTCCCTCTTTCTCTCCTTCCTTTCGGTCTTCTCTATTCCTCACCCATCCTCTCTTGTTCTTTCCCTCTTTCTCTTTCTCTCTACCTCCTCTATCTTTCCCTTACTGCTCAGTTTATCTCCCTCTGCTCTCTACCCCTCTATTCTCCCTCTCTCTCCTCCCCTTTCACCCTCTCTCCCTCCCTCTGACTCCTCCCCTCTTTCCCCTCCCCACTCCACGGATCACTGCAAACACTTGGAATAGGATACAGCATTCCGAAACAGACCACTTAAACAAGGAATTGTGTCTATTAATGTTTGGATGTGGGAAAGTGGCGCTTGCTAATGAGGTCACATATCGCTACGGCAACTTAACAAAGTCCAAGTCGGGGTCAGGAGTCAGGCTTGAGCTCACTTGATTCTGCTCCAAAAGCCAGAGAGATTAGAAGAGGAATGTGAGTCAAAGCTGTAGTCCTGGGAGATTTCCAAAGTAGATGTGCCCAAGAGATGGAAGAATTAGGCAGTGCAGCGGTGATCCAACACAACTGTCAAGAGAACACGGCAAAGTATTTATCAACAACTTTTGTAAGATACCGTAATGACTTTAAATGTGGCTCTTCAGAGAAAATATGAAAACGCAGGTGACACTGAAATGATATCTTGTCAGGTAGATGGGTAAGATTTGTGCTGCAAGCTGGATTGGCGCTATGTTTGAGTTTTCAATTTTTATTTATTTTTTTCACATATGGGCGATTGCAGCTTAAGAGATTTAACCACCGAGCTGAAGGTTGCCGGTTCGAATCCCGCTCTCGACATAAAAACATAATTGCTTGAGTGGGCAGATCCATTGACCCACAGGTTGGCGATGCGATTCCAGCTCCCACAGATGAATACTATTGTCGTGTCCTTGTGCAAGACACTTAACCCTTCTCACCCCCAACGTCTGCGTACACTGTTGTATGAATGTGTGCGTGAATGTGTGACTGGTTCCTTGATGTAAAGCTCTTTAAGTGCCTTGAAGCTGGAAAAGCGCTATATAAAATGTCACTATTTACCATTATTCCCTAACAAAACTATTTTACTGTTGATATTTTAGCAATTAGGATAATAAAGAGGGTGCACATTAACGAGGCCAAAGCTATATTGCGTTAGCTAGATCTACAAATCACAATGACTGCACACTCCCCAGATGTAGCTCAGCCTTTGCACAGACAGCCTTCTCACACAAACGCATTAAAGAATGGACCCAGACAGGCTTTTAGAGAGTCAGCTTTGTCAACACTGATTTGTATTTGCATGCTGTAGCTTATATGGTAATTATTTGAGTCATTTTACACGTGTAAATGTGAAGTGTGAGTGTATTTAAATGAAATAATGGGAGAATGCATGGTTTCACTGTTAATGGATGGATACTTGGATGTGTTTTAATTGCTTGTTAACAGGGGTGTAGCACAAAATTCTGCGCTCTGGGTAGAAATGATCCTGGTGGGGCCCGTGCTACATGTTGGCTAATGAAAAACACAAATTACAGACTTTGTGAGGGACCCCTCGTTGCACTAGGCCCTGGGGAAACGGTACGGTTTACCCCCCCACTGTCTGATGCCCCTGCTTCTTCTTAGCCTGCCCGGGGACTGCAGATGGAAATTAGCTTTAGCCAGATCTAACGTAAAGCATCTCTTCTTTTATGAGATTTATAAAACAATTCAACAAACTAAACTAAACTTACGATTGAAGCATGTTAATAGGCTGCAGATCGATACAATAGAGCTAACCTCATTAGTGCTAAATAGCTCCAGTGACCCCAAAATGAACAGTCAAAAGTTTTTTGTATTTATTTGACATGTATAATGAACTAGCCTTGTCTATTTATATATTGTGTAGTTTGTTCTTAAAAAAATGATTCATATTGTCCATAAAAATCAAACAAAATCAAACAAAAAGAAATATAACGTAACCGAAATATAACGTAACCGTAATTTACCAAAACATATATTTTTTAAAAAGTTTTCAGTTATATTTTATTAAGGGGTGCCAAAAACTAGCCATTTTGTGTTAGCTTACTGCACAGATGAGCCCCGCATTGATTCAGCCTCTATGTAAACCACAGATCTGTAAACATGGTGGAACCGAGTGGCTGTTAAAGTGAATGTAGCTTTGAGCCAAGCGAAAGAAAAGACCACACAGCCACTGTATACACACATATTAAAGACCGCCAAAGTCCAAATTGGAAAAGTTAAATAAACAAAGTTAAACATGTTTGAAAGCCACAGAATGGAATGAGCCAGTGTTAGCATAAAGAGCAAATTATGTTTATAGTCGCTAATGTCCAATTCTCAAAGCAGGGCGCGAGGTCCAATCATATTAGTCTTGGCGAAATCCTAAGGGACGTTCATAAATTGTAAAATCAAACTTAAATTTTTCAATGTAAATGTTGTTTGGAGTCGACTGAATTTTCACGTAAAGGTCATTATATCTTGGCTAAGTTTCTGACAGCTGAGGAGGTCCAAGAAAAATATTAGGATTTTAGTAACAGTTAAATGTAGCCATGGGACAGCAATTTACAATTTCAACCTGGAAAGACTCAGATAGGGATGAAAGAAAAGTGTTTGTAAGCTTTATTGAATGAGTTATCTTTGGCGCTCAGACCTCGATAGAAGACATGGTGATGAAAGGGCATGGGCAGTTAGATGATGTGTAGGAGCCTGGACGCTGGTGGTGGTAGAGGTGAGGTGCGTGACGGGGACGATGAGATGATGGGAAGTCGATGGGGTGCCGGTGGCTGTGCGTCTCCGATTGGGGTTTAAATTAGGCAAACTGGGCGCTGATTGGACGAAGAGGAGGTGCAGCGAGCAACAGGGAGGAGTAATGGGAGGAGGTGATGAAGGCTGAGGAGCAGGTAAACTCTGGAGAAGTGGTGAGGTAGACGAGAATGAAGTTAGGTTCTCCCGATTGAATTTACTCTAGCTCCATTCGATGATATCAACGTGAACTTACACTAAACTAAACTTACACATTTTTAAAGTACAATCAAATAGATCAGCTTGGGGAGAAACATCATTATAGCGACCAAAGTTTTTTTTATTGAGGACCACATTTCAAAACATATTCAAAGCGGAGAACCACAGACTGGTGATCAATGCAGTGTGGTGCTTTATACACAGCTTTGACAGAGCCTGAGGGCCAATAAAAACTGATCTGAGGGCCTCATTTGGCCCCTGAGCCATAGTTTGGACACCCCTGGCCTAGACATATACCCCTTAAGAATGGCCGATCCCATCAGATCTCAGAAGCTAAGCAGGTTTGGAGCTGGTTAGTACTTGGATGGGAGACTGCTGGGAACACCAAGTGCCACAGTGGAGCAGCAGCGGCGGCTCTAATGCGAACTGTTGTTGTGTCCTTAGGCAAAACTCTTAACCCACCTTGAGAAAGTGTATTTAGGTGAATGGCTTGAAATTTTACATGTAAAACTTCAGCTGACCAAAGTGGTTCAAAAAGTCAAAAGCAAAAATAAACTGGGCAGACGCAGTTTTCTAACAAGGACGTTTCTTTTATTAAGTTGTTTTAGATGAATATTGGGATTTAAAATGTGCAAATTATGACATAATGATCCACAGGAGTCATAGATTATAACTATATAGCAGACACAAGCACAATATCGCCTTTAAGATCCATTTTCCCCTGAATCATTGTAAACAACCAACTTGCCATCTAACCTCCCTCCTCCCACCACTTCCAAAGCCTTTTTCAGCCCTGGTCATAGACGTGTTGATGGCATTTCTCAGACACACTGTGGCCTGTCACTAGTCGCAGCTAAATGCATCTCGATAACAGAGTACCAGAACGCCACATAGACACCACACACACGCGCTAGAGCAACCACTTCACTGTCTGCATGTTCACAGCCAATTTCAGCCCAGAGCACATGCGGAGGAGGGCGGACATCTTGGAAAGGTCTGGAGAGGGCTGGCACACACTGCAAAAGACAATACAGACTGAGTTAAAATGACTTGAATTCAGAATATTTCTTTTGAAACCTTACTCCTAAAGTTGCCGTGGGTGCAGCCATCGTCGTGTATCGGGTTGTATTATTTTGCATGGGGCTGCCGATCTTGACCGCAAATAAGTTCTATATGGACTACAAAGCCATTTTAAAGCCTCCCAGAGAATCAGAGCAGTGTTGACTTGTTGGTCACATGAACACTGAGCATTTTACACAAATCAGCCTACTTTATATACTTTATATCATATTTGAGCTGCAAAACTTTTCTCAAATTGTCCATTGAAATGAGTGGGATTCACTTAGCCAGAAGTACCACCACAAATAAGGTGCAGTTAAGTAACATTTAGTGACAAAAGGGGGTGGGGCGGAACAAGATCAATAAACGAAATGAATCCAAATTTCTCAAACTGTTCAAATCAAGTATTTTTATTCAAACCATTTTAACTGGTGTAGATATTACGTTAGACACAACAACGCTCTGTAAAAGCTAACTCTAACCCTAACTGGAGTTAAATGGATGGGTATATTTTTACAGTAATGTTTCAGTTTGTTTATGTAGTGGAAGTAATAGTACTGTAGTCATTTGTGTCTGGGGGCTCGCGTGACATGTCCTCTATGTCTCTGTTATGTCAGCTAAACTTCCTCGACTTAATGTCGCTCTATTTTGAAAAGTAGTCATGCACCCCACTAATGTGCTGTATCTTTTGAATATATATTCAATAGGACTGGCCCTGTAGCCCATGGGAAAGAAAAGTCTTTTATTTTGGGGTAATCAGAACCAAGTGTGCTAGCCTGGCTAAAGATTTCCCATTATATACTTCACTGAAAAAGCCCAGATGGATTGGAAAAGGGGCAAGTTTGTGAACGTGTGTTTATGGTTTTAACATGGTAGGGGGCGAAAAGAAAGTAACAAACTGACTCAAAGAAAAGTGGCCAGAGCAAAGAACTGCCAAAATCATTACTCACTCACGCATAACCATCACAACCCAAGCCAAAATTAGTGTTGTGTGTTGGTGGTGGTGTGTTCTAGGCAACTGGGAATTATGATATTTCCCACATCTGACTTGACTAAATTCCCTGGAACGCCGCTTGAACTGATGAGTCCCACTTGTGAACTGCGAGATGATCGGATGATTCCCACTTCACATCCGAGTTAAACTGTGACGCAGTAAACGATTATAATCATACAACAAAGCGGATATGAGTAGGCCTGTCATTATAATTACTATATTGACTTATCCTTCAGTATATGAAAGCCTGAACAATATTTTTGGGAAATTTTGCATTATTTTTTGGTTATAGGATAAGATTTAAGCCATAAAAGTTTAAATTGATCACTTGTATGACTCATTACATATGCAAACTAAATATTAAAGTGTTTAATTTTAATAATATTATAGATTTAGAATTTTTTTTGTGGTTTAAACCCTGGATCATCAGACCCTAAACTTGACATCTGCAAACAGCCCTGCTAACTATGCTAAGATGCTAACCCCTCTCTGTGCATTTCCCCCCTTACAGGCCAACCCGTCTCAACCCCAGCCCCGCCTCCCAGGACCCATGGGACCTCCAGCACAAAGACCCCCGCTACTCCGCCAGCCCGGCCCCCCGCAATGGCTACCTTGGAGGGTCAAACTTCAACGCCCGTGTGTTGCTAGAGACCCAGGAGCTGCTACGGCAAGAGCAACGGCGCAGGGAGCAGGAAGCTAACAAGCCCCGCCCCCAATCACAGGACACGCCCCCCAACAACCAGCAACCCGTTACCCCGACGACAACGCCCAAGGGCCCTTACCGACAGGACGTCCCGCCTTCGCCAAGCCAAATTGCCAAACTCAACCTGCACAGTTTGGATAAAGGGAGGCCATTTTATTCGTGACAGTAACTTCATGTGAAATTGCATAGGGAACAAAGTTTTATAATTGGTTGGAATTTTGTGGTTTATATGAGATTTTAATATTTAAAGATGTTTTTTTTTTTTTTTTTTTTTTTTTTAAATAAATTTGATCCAGCTTAAGTATCAAAAAGCGAAAAAAGGTTTATTAATATACTTAGTTATTTGTAAAGTGCAAGTGCCTTATAAGCCAGTCAGCATAAAATATTACCATTGGTTAGATATGACATTTTCAGCATGCTCAAATTGCATAATATTGCATTTACATGTTTATTTTAATTTGTTTTTGTTTTCCTGTCAACCACTAGTGCCACAGACATTTACTAAAACAGAATATTAAATCTGCACTATGTAACTTTTTTCTGGTTTTGGTTCACCTACTTGTCCCCACGTAGATGTAAATGCTTATCTTTACTTATAATTACCATTGACTAGAATATACCACAGTATGGCTTTTAAACCTATCTATCACCATGGAGACAAGTAGATGACACCACAGTACCAGAGATTTTTTTTTTAGCTGTACGAATTTATGTTAGATTCAAGGTAGATACGCTAACAGTTTATGGATTATTCCAAGCAACGGAAATCTCCATGACGACAAGCAGTTTGCAGACCATCCACCAGAAAAGTTACAAGCAAATTATTTTTATATTTAATGTTTTCTGGTATTCAATGATTCTTAATTATGCCACTATTAGCACTTGACCAAAACATTCAACTTTACAGAATTGGTTTTGAAATCTTTTTGTACACAGCTATAACAAGTTTATTAAGCATTTCCTGGTACTATTTTGACTGTTATACTGCCAGTGTTGTGGTTTGAAACTGGTACATTTGTCCTGATTAGCTTGATCTATATAATAACAGCCTATTAATACATTGTCTTATATAGATTCTGGGAACACGTTGCATTATCATTCACTCCCTACACTCGGCGGTGGTAGATGTTTTTGTACACATCTGTCCTGGGGCTAATCGAAAGACACATGGCAACCAATCTGCTCCAGTGACGTCCAACCACTAATCACTCACATATCACATTCATACTTAAGGCAATGTTTTTGGAGTGTCTTGCTCAAGGGCATTTCAGCAGTATGCACAAATCAGAGCTAAGATTGAATCACCAACCTTGTGAACATTAGAGGACTGCATGGACAACCTTGCCTAAACCCTTTGATTCCGCATTTTAGTCCTGGTTTAGTCCTAGTTTAGTCCATGTTTATAGATATAGATATTTAAGCTACTTTCAACTCTTTAAAACCTACAAATGCTAATATGCTAATCTCTCAAACGTACAATGATAAAGTACCACTATTGCCACTCAGTTCTCACCAAAACCAACCATTTCTGGACCTTACCAATGCATTTTTGTCTACTTACCAGCAGAGATGGGTAGATTAGCCAAGAAATGTACTCAAGTAACAAGTATTTGGGGAGTGACTATCTTTATGTAACTTAGTGCATCTGATTTATAATTTCAGATTGATTTAATTGTAACTACACAACATTAAAAACTGCACAAAGTCTGGTATTTTCAAAGAACGGACCAGAAAAATGGGAAAGACTAACCAAATCTGAAGTAGCGGTGCAAGAAATCATTTGTTTGTCATTTGTTAAAGCTTTGTCAGTTATAGACTTGAGAGTGCTATTACTGCAAATGAAATGTGATTTAAGTAAAAGTATGCAGTCCAAAACCTGCTTTAAGAAGTATGCAAACGTTACTTAAGTAAATGTCACTATGTAATGTAACTAAGTAGCTACGCAAATATAAATGCTACCCACCTCTTCTTACCATCTCACCCGACCGGAGATTATGCTGACGAGCTTAATCCCGAACAGAAGACTCGAACCTGGGTATGTTTTGGAGCCGGGGCCCTTAGCGACTGTGGTTGTGTGATTGCTGGAGAGGGTCAGTGCAGTCACATGTTTGCAGATGTAGGGGGGGGGACCCAGACTGGAGCTGGCATGTGGAGACAAAGCATGGAGGTTAAGCAGCTTGAAGTATGGGGATTTTAGCTACCGTGACCACCCAACCCTTTTAATTCAGTATGAAAATCCCACTCAGAATATATTCCCCGTTTTATTCTGGTTTGTTATTCAAGGCTACTCTTTTGGTAGCATATTGTTAGCCGTGGTTGCTGGGTTCTATAGGTTGGGTTCATGTGAGATAATGGCATTCAAGAATAAATTTAGTTTAAAATGGAGCTGGAGGACAGGTCAGAATTTTATGGTGTAATTTGCTGTTTAGCTGTTGAACTGATTTGTTGATCTGGTTTATGGTTAATAATTTGAAGTTGCTAGGCCTCTCCACATGAAACAAAAACTGGTATAAAGTGTTCTCTGTTAGAATAAATAAATAAAAGTAAAATTATTTTTTTTTCCACAATACTTACAGAAAGTCAGGCTATTTTCCAACTCCAAAGATGTAATTGTTGTCAGTTGAAAGGACTTTAAACTATAAGATTAATATGGCAAATTTGTGGAGCCTATACCAAACAAATAATAAGGTTCAATATTTCTACAGGTCATAAGTTTGGATGTTTCTTTCAAAAATAGCGAGTTAAATAGACGCCTGCCATCCATCTGATATTAGTACATCATCATATTGTACACCCTGAATGCAACCTATTCCAGGACTATGAGGGGTATATAGTTACTGCTGTTTTCCAAATGTCACAAAAAATAACAAAAAATATTATGTCAGTGTTTATTTTATTGGCAGATTGTACATTTGACCCATTGTTTAATGTTGCTGCGTCAACTCAAGGCAGGACTATACTAAAGCATCAAGTTGTGTTCTACTGAGTGCTAGTTTCCATGACACTAATCAGGGACAAGGTGCATTGTGGGAATCCAAAAAAACTTTATTCATTTATTCATTAGGACAATTTGCAATTACATGAGGCCCATATGAAAATATAACTGTCTATAACCATATTTTCTGGACTATAGGTTGCACTTTTTTCATAGTTTAGAAGAAGGTGCGACTTATACTCAGATACAATTTATATGTGAAATATGTGTTTTCTTCATTATTATGCATTTTTGGCTGTTGTGACTTATACTCCGGTGCGACTTACACTCCTGAAAATATGGTATATCAAAATGTTGTGTTTTCATGGTAAATCTTATACATATTCCATAGAGTCATTGTGGATCTTACAAACTTATGGTCTGAAGCAATTTGCAGGTGAATTTTTGGAGACCAGGTGCTCGTCCACAGCCCTCAAAGCTGTGATTGGCTGTCAGGTGCATCATGGATCTTTCTAATTGGCTATCGGTTGGGTCAGTGAAATCTGTAGAATGATTGATTTGGGCAACACAATGTGGCATTTTCAAATCCTTCTCCAGATTTTGAACCATGGTTACTGGGTAAAAAAATAATGTGGAGCTGGAACATGTTTTATCTTAATACTGCCTATATTTTAAATTCATGAGGAAAAGCAGTACGCCTTGACCAAACCCAACAAGAACAAGCAAACTCACAAAACCATAAATGCTAACCACCCTGCCACGCTATAGTGTTTGATTAGAACTCTTCCACCATCTTACAATACCCAATCCTAGCTTTACAATGGGATCATAACAAGGATATTAGCTAGCATTAGCCAAAATTCAGTACCAAATGTGCCCCAGATCTGTGACTCTTTACCCCCACCACAGAGCCTCATGTCTGGGCTGTGGGTGGGCTCGGTGTGGGATGGCCCGCTCCAGGCTCCAGTACAATGGAGCTGATTTTGTTTCTCTTTCTTGATTATGCCCATTGATGCACAAGCGGTTTGGGAGCTTATCAGCTGTTCAAACGATAATTAGACATGTATTTTTCAAATGGCTTCCGTGCAGTCAGAAAAAATGGGCAAAATTTAACATCATAGTATTTAGGACTGACTGTAATGGTGGATTTTCTGTTCTAGTTCATAGGTAAATTCCATATTTCAAAGTTTCTGGAGATATTGGACATACAGGTTATTGCTGAGAGATATCCAAAGTAGAACGATAAAAGTGTATGCACCATTTTTTTGAAAACTTTTCCAAAAATGTCTTGCATCATATAAAATTTTTGTCTCTTAAATACACCACAGAACACATGAAAATATATATTGTAATTGTTTGAATGCACAACCCCATTTTTGTTGAAGTAATATAAATAAAATAGAAGTATGCTTTATTTACATCTACACGGTAAAGTGAAAGTGACATGAAGGAGGTCCAATTTGTGGTCTGCCAATACTCATACTCGGTACATTAGAAAACATCAACCATAAGTCCATGTTTTGTGATAATTACAATGTAGTTTTGCCATTTGAGCTCAAAAAGGATTGGGAAGACAAAACCATAGTGATTTTTGGCATTAGAATGTAATGTGGTTAGCCAAAGAATAATAACTGAAACATCTAGATTTGTGGTTTTCATACTGTGGTACAGGTACTATCGATGATACACAGCTATTCAAGGTACTTTTCGAGGTGGATTTTTAGGGTTAGACCTGGTTTAGACCTGGTTTTACCCCTTTTCTACAATGGATAGCAGAAGATATAACAAAAGCTGAATGTCAGGGGCTGAAACTGAAAAGTCCCTATTTTATTGCATGATATTTCAAAGGATTTCATGTCAGTGTCTCCATCAAGTCTCCATCATTGTGTTTATAAGTCAAACTAAATCATAATAAGTCTTAGTTTAAAGAGAGTTCAATCCGGATGTTGCCTTGGATTCAATATTTGCATAGTTCCTCCTCTATATTTTTTCTAAATCATAAGTTCTGTAAAAAAAAACCTAAAAATAAAAATAATAATAATAATTTAAAAAAAAAACTCCCAACAGTTCTTTTGTCGGACAAATATATTTTAGTTAATAAAATGAATTTGGGCCAAAAGACTGCACAAAATTAAAATGTCTTGCCAAAGTTAACACAGCTACCAAGAGCCCAAACATTTTCCTCCACTGTTAAATTCTATACTTGTCGTTTACACTCATGTTTGTCGACTTGAATCAGCGCTGCACATTGAACTAGCTGCTATCATCAGTTCATTTAAAGTTCACTGTGGATTCCCAAAATCTAACCATTAGCCATGGATTAGCAGTTTTTCCTTTACACATCAGATTCAATATCATTTGTGTAGCTTTATTTCATGATGCTCCCAGCTCTGAAAATCAATGGTAGTATTTGTAAACTGTACTTGTGAAAACCCATACATATCAAGATGCATTGGTTTATCGTTCAGGAGTGCGTGGGCGAATATGTGTTAAACAGTGTACAAGTCCATACTTTTTTCTGGGACTATAAGATCGTGTGTGAGAGGGGATGAGACGGAGGGCATGAAGGGGGGTCCCGGCCTTGTAGATGGTTCAGTCAATGGAGTAATCAGTGTTACTCCTCAGGGCCCTGGTTCCTAACATCAGGTTATGAACAACTTTGTATTTTTTTTTTTTTTTTAATAGTGCTTACAATGCTGCAAAAACTGGTCATCTGTGCGAGTTAAAATGCCTGGATTTTACAATACTTGTCTTGGTTTAATTTTGACAAGTGCAGATTTATTTGGTATGTTGGTATGGATTTTTCGACACGTTTTTGAAAGAAATTCTGACAAAAAGTATGATTTTTGAGTTAGTTGAAAAATATTTTATTGACTTATGCTTTATTTTTATTTCATTATTTTAATTTATGAACAAAATATGGAAAACTAATTTTGAAGTTGCGTCTTTTTTGTAAAAAGACATGGATGTTAATGGTTAAGGTGTAGTTTTTTTTCTATTTTTTTTCTTTTTTTAGATTTTGAAAAAAAGAAAAAAAAACCCTCAACAAATCTAGACCAACTAAACAAATATTAAATTTGCCAGAATTTCTCAAAATTATTCTAAACAAGATTATTTTTTGTCTCGTTATATGCAAATGTGATCAGTCTGACATCCCCATAATGCATGCATCTGATTTGTGTTTTGTAATTAATGTCTCAGTCTCTGTGAAATATGGATTTTTCCCATAAAGTTATTGTATTCTGGGTATTTTTTTCTCTCTTGGGAAAAATGAAAAATATATTGTTATTGTATTTTTACGAGCAGCCTCTGACACGTTTATTACCCTTAATATATGGTACTCTGGTGGTGATTGTGTAACTGTGCAATCCTTTTGTAATCTCATGACCACTGTACATAATGGATTTTTCAATAAAGCAGGGTGTGTTTCATCCCAAACTTATCTGATTTGTTATTGTTATTATAAACATGAAATATGAATGAAAACATGAGCTTGTAATAGATATGAAAGTAGGAGGAGAGGTTGAGGAGGTCAATGTTTCTACGGCTATAGCACAATTCATACACAAACTAATTCAAAGTGCTTTACAGAATAAGAAACACATTAAAATCACACAAATAATAAGATGATTGTTTGCAGGTGCTGCGTGATGAAGGTAGTGAGGATTAAAACACAAAATTATAACAGAAATAATAAATTAGTGTTGCAATTGCTATCAGTAAAAGCTTTGAACATGTTTGTCTCATATGTCAACATACATATGAGACCATTTTGTTTTACTTCTTGTATACCTTACTCATGTACTTAATCTGGAAAGTACTTGCAGAAAATACAAGGAAAACACTGACGCAGATTCGGTCTCTGCTGTAGATCTGATTTTGACCTGCTTAGACCTGGTGTAGACAAGTTTGGACGATGTCAGCACTCAACACAACTCTTGGTAAACTACAGACATTTCAACACAAATTTCAGAGAACAAATTGAAAAGTTACTGAAAATACCGGTATTACACTATTTAAACTACCTTATATGTAAATGATTAACCTTATAAGTACAATGTAATGCAATGCAATAACAGCTAATCCAACATTAACCCTTTATATTACTTTCATTCTAAAAAGTACTGAGTAAATATTTAGCTTCAACCTTTGTGTCGTTTCATGAGCTCTGATTGGTTGTGACGCAAAGGTAACAGCTTGTGATTGGCTGACAGTGACAGACAGGTGACATATGGTCAGGTACGAACAAAGAGGAACTAAATTCTCCCTGGTTGAATCCACAGCTCCACTTTTAAGTCAAACCAGATTCCTCCAGAGGTACCCATGACCAGTATATTTTTATCCTGTTCTTTCTTTTTCCAGTTCTGTCTGAGTTTGTCCTGAATCGCATTACCAACCTTTCAAAACACATCCTCCTTGTTTCTCCTCGCTTCACGCTGGCTTTTTATAATCTGTCCAGCAGCTGAGCCCCGGCACGGTCTGGCTGCACTTCTGATACCCACACACCTCCTCCTCTGCGTTCTCCAACTGTCGCCATGGCAAAACACAATACTTAGGTTCATAAAGAATGGTTGGAGAGACGTTAAGTTGGCAGAGTTTTGTACAAGCGCAGCCAAACGAGGAAAGGAGGGAGACGTCTGGAAAGAGAGGGAGAGAGCAGACAGGAAACAGATAAAGGAGTGTGTGAGTGTGGATAAAGATGTCCACCTGTCCAGTGCACACCTCTGGGACTGGGAAGAGCTGCAGAGGCCAGGGAGAGGATGTGGGTAATAAGCTTCATAAACTATACCTTTTTTGTTATGTTCTTATATTGAGAACAAAATTGGATATTGTTTAACTTTTTGACCTTTTAACTATGCTATATTTGCCATCCCCTCATCACAAACATATCTGGAGTTGTGTTTTGTTTCATTCACACATCTTTAACACACAAATCCTGCATATTTAAGCTGAGTTCTTCTCTCAAACTGAAAACACTCTGTTCCACCTTGTGATGTCATGCTAATACAGGAAGTGCTCCATTGTGTTTTTAAACTCCATACACCTTCACTAGGATTATTTGGATAATAATCAAACATATCTGACTGAGACAAAAATCCAAGTATGATTTTCAGGAAGTAACAATACTCTAACACGGTCTAAAACTCATAAGATTCAATTTTGAGTAATATAGGATCTATATTCCATTAATGTTATATCGTCTTCTTTGAGCTCGTTTTGCAGTATAGTATGAAGTATGAAACAAATGACTTAAATAATTTTCTGAATTCTAAATCCTCTGTTGATTAACAATGCACCATAGACTGTATATATAGATGGACATAGCTAGCCAGCACGGATAGGAAGAGTACCTTCAACAGCTTTACTCCTGATTGGCTCTGCGATTGCACATTCTGCGATTGAATTCCAAATATGGAACTTGGCTCCAAATAAGCCGCTATAACTGCTAGCCTCAAATGACTTAATTTGTCTGGAACCAAAAGTTATGAGTGATGTCACACTCCCTCAGCCCACTTCTATCGACATCTATGCAAAGCATCCACTTTTTTCAATTCTTCAAGTCTTTTCTATTTTTGAGTAATCAAACACATGTGCTTTTACCAAACCCAAATAGTTGGATGAGAATTTTGGTGGTAAAGCCTAACCGCTCTGCGCACATCATGACCTTTGCAATAGTAAAACAGACTTTGTGAGGATTCAGTCCAGACAGAGATCCCAGGCTGTATTTAAAGGTCAACACTTGTTAGCTAACATTTATGTAGCATTTTTCATATTAGCTCTGGCAGGATACTGTGTTTTGTATCAATGAAACGATAGAATAGTCCCAAAAACGTGGCCTAAACATACTTTGATTTCAACATTTTTATGGATTGACAAATTTGACTTTCTTATATCAGGAATCTTCCTCCTTTTTCCCTTAAAGGTTTTATATCTAAACTGTGCCAGACTTTTTAGGTGAAATTTAGTTAGTACTTATCTATCTCAGTTCTAAACGATTCACGGACATATGTACTAAAACCATAGTAAAAGGACTTCTAAGGTCAATGTAATGTCCCTGTTCAAATAAAAGCGCACCATACCATACTTTAAACCGGGATGAGGGGGCTTTTTTACTCTCACACACCTGGGATACTGTCCTGAAGAAGTTGGACTGCAGATGGCGCTGTCGTTCTGCCTCCACCGGTAGGAAGACGACGCCAAAACCTGTCTAGATCAGCTGACCGGACACATCATAGCAACATCACGTGACCAGGAAGAGTCGAAACTGTCAGGCATGAAAACAAACTAAACTTATGGAAAAAGGATTGATTAAAATAAGAAGGTTACTTAGCATCTTACTATAATATGAATATTCCTCTGGGTAAAACATGCTTATCAGATAGTCTTGCCAAAGGACACAATAGGCAGAACAAGATTTGAACAGCAACCTTCCACTTATTAAATGATCATATGTTAGATGTTCACGAAAACCAAAATCCAATCTTCTAAGTCTTCAACCTCACTGACTTTGTTTGTTCCGCTGTTATTCCCTGTAGCATGCTAGCCCTTCCTATTCTTTTCCATAGCTATAAATCACATGTTGTTTTTAGCATTAGCCTAGCTTGACAACCGCTCATGCTAGCTTCCTCTTTGATCCCCAGCTGTTCTGACATGGGACATCAAAGCATGAAGCAGGTCCCTCAACCCAAAACAGGTGAACACTCTGCTCCTCCGGCCCCATGACTGCTCCCACTGATCTCCAGGACTTCCACACTCACTTTTATCTGCAGACGCTACATCCCAAACATCTGCTTCTCATAAGAGTCCTCTGCACTTGTCAGCAGAGAGCGGTTTTAGGGATGTTTGAACTGCCGGAGATCTTGACTCTTGACCTTGGTATTTCTTGTTGTATAACTTAAAGGAGGACTAAGTAACATTTTTGGTGCAGTGTTAGTCACCTGCTTGGAGATGTTGATTGCTTTACCTGGAGTGTTCCACAGTATGGCATTAAACCTATCTATTCAAATAGCCAAGAGATGTTTTTTTTTTGTTGCTAAAAATACCTTAAAAACATAGATTCTTCACTCCATAGAGAGCGTAAATGTAACACTGTGGAACATCTCCATGGAGAAGCAGGTGACAAAGGTTACACTGTGCAACTATAGACAAATTTAATAATTGTGAAATATTTATTTGATTATGTGTATTTATTGCCCAGAAATCCATTTAATACTTACAGTGAGCAGATTTTCCACAGATCTGACTACAAACTTGGCCTTTTCGGTATCACCTGCTTGTCTCCATGAAAAAAAACAAACAAACAAACAAAACAAACGCCATATTTAACTGTAGCGTAGGAACAATAAAATGTACTCTAGTGGTGACAAATTAAGCTGTTTAAATGTAAACAGTAAACAGTAGCCCTTTGCGTCTGTGATGAAATGCATTATAATTTGAATGCTTAAACGCCCAGAATGGATCTGTTGAATGTTTATTGGATTATCACCCAATGACATCACAAGGTGGCTTTTTAAGATCTGGAGAAGGGAACATATACATTTTCAGGGATAGTCAAAGGCTGCGTTCACACTCACACACTCACACATGTTGGTTTTCCACTCTTATTGAGGACATTGACTTCCATTCAGTTCTTAGAGATGGATGTTAACCTGAACCCGTCACACTTAACTTAAACCCTAACCTAAACACTAACCTTAACATTTTTAACACCTATCTGGACTTTAAATCATGTTTTTGATGTAATTTACATCATAAGATCCACCAAAAATGACGTGTGTACAGATTTTTGTGCCCACAAGGTGGCAAACACCCACTCACTATATCAAATTGAGACTAAACCAGGACTAGAACAAGAACTAAAAAAGTCTATGTCAGGACTAAACCAGGATGAAATCAATACCAAACCAGGACAAGTATGTAGTAGTTAAATTGGTGAATGAAACAAAACACAACATCAGGTATGTTTCAGATAAGGAAACATTATAACACAGGGCCTTTGTCCTGAGGGCTATTACTCTCCTCAAACTGCCCTTACACTGGATCTAATGACTCTGTGAGCTGCACTGTGACTTTTGTTTGAGCTTTTCTGTTATTATTGTATTTTACTGCTCAATGTGCTTAAATTGCCCCTCAGGGACAAATAAACTGATCCTGATCCATTAAAAAAAACTCACAGTTAATAATTTGAATGTTCAGAATGCATGAGGTAAGTGAGGAATAGCTTTGGACCATTACAAATAGTTTAAAATGCAGGGTCCAGACGTCAGCACAGGGCGAGATTCAGTTGGAACCGCCCCTAACCTGTTGTCCATTTCCCGAATAGCATCACGGTTTTGATTATAGCTCGTAATGACGTGGCAATGCAAACGGCTGGTGTTAAAGACTCGGAGGAGCTCTTCCAGTGTGAGTGATGGGGGGCCAGTGAGGGGCCACAGACAGCTTTATGGGGCCCCGGAGCCTGGGACTTGTGGTAAGTGGTTACACAGGTTACGCGCCAAGTCGTGTGTCAAAGAGTAACCGGGCTATTGTGCTTTGATGGCGCTACGTTAGCTTGATGGCTATGTCCGTGCGATTTATAGTTACGATGCGCGGATGGGATGAGAGAGGGTTATGGGAGATCTGGTGTTGTCACTAGGGTGGTATGTATGTCTTATATGGTCCATAAAAAAGACATGGCGGAACATGCAGTAATCATAATGGTGATAACGCTATGCTAGGTGGATCACTGCTTTAATTAGTCAGTGCTTGTTACTATGTAGTGGGTTAAAAATATATATACATCGACTAATGTATGTTGATTTAAAGGTGTATTATGTAACTTTTCTGGTAGAGGATGTTTCACCTGCTCGTCTCCATAGTGTTTGCAATTGTCTGGAATGTTGTCGATTTCCATGGAGGCAAGCTGATAATGCCGTTAGGCCAAGTTACAGGCCAGATCTGTTGAGAGGGGGGTCCATTTACAGTAGGAATGTGTGTTTTTCAGTACATTTTGAGCAATAAAAACATATGTAAAAGACTATATAACACAAAAGTTACATAATGCAGCTTTAAGTCTCATCGGTCAAGTTCCTATTTTAAACATTTGCTCATATCTAACATGTAAAATGATGAATTATAGGTAGCTGTCATCACATGGTTCTTATCCAACAATGTCTCTGATTGGATAAAAAGGTTTCTCCCCTGACAACTGTTTCCTTAAGGTTCTCACCCAACAAAATGTATAGATGTATAGTAGTGTTTGTTTGTCTTTTTTCCCCTGAAATTAACTGTATTGACAATAATATATGGAGTAAAATATGTTTCCTGAAATGAGGTACATGCCCTTTAACATAAACCAGGACCTTTAACTTGTATGAAACACAATGCTAATTTCAGTCTCCTGACCTGAACTGAGCAAAAACACATTTGATGTTGTAGCAGTGATTTTTTTGGAATCCAGGTATGAACAAATAATCAGTGCATTTCACACATTTGTATTCCCTGTGCTACTTTGTTTACAGCGCACTTCAAACAATGCATTACCATTTCAAAGCTGGTCAAGTACGTGCGAGTTCTTACATAAAAACAACCCAAAAATATGCCTCACCAACCCAAAAAAGTCTCAAAGATCTAGTTTTAATCATAGAATGTAAAGACTCTGCAGGCTGTGATCATGTTGTAGAATTTAATTACGTCATTATGTCAGCGGTCCCTAAGCTTGGCAATAAGGTTGAAAAATGGGTCAAATGCACATGACAATTTTGAAGATGGGCCCCTGGGCATGGCACTAGTGTTGATGAATGGGTCAAAAACAGAGGACAAATTTAGAAATCGGTTCCTAGGCATGGTAATAAGGTTGAAAAATGGGTCAAATGCAAAGGGCAAATTTGGTAATGGGTCCTTGGGCACGGTATTAGTGTTGATGAATTAGTCAAATGCAGAGGACAAGCTAATTTAGTAATGGGTCCCAAGGCATGGTAATAAGGTTGAAAAATGGGTCAAATGCAGAGTATGGTTTTGGTAATAGGTCCTTGGGTATGACATAGGGTTGATGAAAGAGTCAAATGCAGAGGAAATGGGTCCCTAGGCATGGAAATAAGGATGAAAAATGAGTCAAATACAGAAGACAAATTTGGAGATGGGTCTCTGGGCACAGCAATAAAGTTTGAACAATGGGTCAAATGCAGAGGACAAATTTGGAAATGGCTCCCTAAGCATGGCACTAGAGTTGAAAAAATGGGTCAAATGCAGATGAAAAATGTCTGTATGGGGACAATTAAGTCTACAAATACAAAGCCTGAGTTATTCCTTACTAATTTTATGCAATCTGTGCATCATCATTTTCACAACTTTAAGATACCAAAGTGGAGTTTTGATGGTGACGATAAATCTAACAACTACTAGCATGCTAACAGTATACTTCCTGATTATCGGACAATACAAAATTAGATGTAGTGGACATATTTGGATCTCAAGAGATGCTTATACAACACCTCTGTACTGGGGCAAGACACATTTTGCCCAAATACTTACTTAAACTGAACTATCTCCATGGAGAAAAATGGGCAAGACTCCACCAGGCGAAGTTACAGGTCAGATCTGTGGAAAGAGATCCCACTCACAGTAAGAATATTCAATGTAATTTTAAGCAATAACAATACCTGCAATTAAATAAATGCAGGATCAGTGACTTTAATGTCATCCTGTGGAACGTTCAAGGGATATTTTTTCTCCCATCATGCCTAGGTTAAAGTTAAGGTCTCCATAGGGAAATGTGTACTCTGCATTTGACCCTTCCCTCAGAGCCGCTGGGGAAACCTGCCAGGAACAGTGAGGACCCATCTCCAGATCTGGTGCTACCCTTTGTCAGGACGACTTTAGCTGGAGGATTCCACCTTTTTTGCAGACACAGGGAGAAAAATGCAAATTCCACAAAGAAATAAACTAAATATTGAATTTGCTGTGAGGCATTTGTGCTAGTCACTCAGACGCCGTGCCTTCAAATATACCCAAATGTGCAAAAATAAATGACTTTTTGTTGGTAATACTTAAATAAAAGACTTAAATAAGCACCTAAATGCCACAAAATATACTTAAAGGACCTTTTAAATCCAAATTGACTAGTATATCTTGATTGGTTCTAAGTCCTGCAGTCTTATCGTCCTTATGTTTTCCGTAAAAGGTTTGGTAATTACAGCCCTCGTATGTGACTTTTCGCATGCTCTCATTTGGTATATCGCTGCTGTACACTTTGATGGTGGAGTTATGGCCTGGTTTTATACACTTTAATTACCCCATGTACCCACTCTAGTCTCACCTCATGGAATGCTGCAGTGGCTAGGCTAACCCACCATGTTTTATTACTGCGTATCACAGCCACTATAAAGCCCAAAGTACGCCTTTAAAGTATTTGTCATATACTTTTACTACAAGCTCAAATACTGACTGTACATAAAAACATCAAGCACAGTTTTTACTATAGAGCGACTGGAGGAGATATAAATGGGAGGTTGTTAGGTTTAAACGGCTTTGTTGTGGCTTTTGTATTTCAAATTTTATGGTATTTTCAATATTTAGGATGACATTATGTTTTTGTATGAGGTAATGTAATATCTATGAGGTTTTGGCCAAGTTGCACTAAAATCAATAAATAATTCTTTACTTATGGAACTTAGCATTAGCATTGACACACAAAAACATACCTTTCTAAAAGCAGAGGTGTTCTCCACTGAAGTTTTCCTCACATTTGTAAAGTGTTTAACATGTTAGCAGTGACCCGCAGCTCCCTGTCCACTGCCTGATCTGTTTTATTGATTTTAGCGCGACTTGGCAAAAACCTCACAGAGATTATGTTACTCCAGAAATGTTCGGACTGAGTTTCCTTCTGATTGGAACATCATTGGTAGAGCGGTCAGATCCACTGATCCACAGGTTGGCGGTACGATTCCAGCTCCCAAACATGAATGCTGTTATTGTGTCCTTGGGCAAGATGCTTAACCCAACTCACCCTCAGTGTCTGCGTACATGTGTGTGTGTGTGTGTGTGTGTGTGTGTGTGTGTGTGTGTGTGTGAATGGGTGAGTGGTTCCTTGATGTAAAGCGCTTCGAGTGCCTTAAAGTTGGAAAAGCTCTATAAAAACATGTGACTGTTTACCATCGTGCACAGAGCCAGTTGGCAGCGAGGATATTAGCAACAACTATGCTAACCTATAAAAAGATCCTAGTGAAGACAATATACGCTTTGAAATGATCAGAAAAAGTCCCTTGAACTGATCGTGTGTGGACTTATATATATGAACTGTAAAAACAAACAGAAACACTCAATACAAACAAAAAATAAATAAATACTTAAAAAATAAAATAAAACAATAAAAAAATAAATAAATTATAAATAAATAAATAAAAAAGAATAAAAAAATAAAATGTAAAAAAAAATAATAATAAATACACAATATAAATGAATGAATAAATAAAGAAAGAAAGAAAGAAATAATGGGGAAAATCTAGTAGCCCAGTTGTATTTCTTGTAGAATCTAATAATTTTATCAACTTAAAAACTTTGAACAACATTTATTTAGATAGTTAGTTTAGGCCAAGATGCATATCATTAAACTTGTAATGCTTGAAAAATGTACTTGCCAATTTTAAATACTAACAAAAAAAATTGTAGAAAAAATGAATGACAGGGGAATTATTCTGACAAAGGAAACTGTTTGTTTCCTACTTCCTTCCCTCGTACCTCCCTTCCTCCCTTTCTTGTCCTGTGTTAATCCGGATGAGACAAAGATTTTTATTCTTTTTTTAAATTTAATTGCATTTATTTGCTGTATAAAATGTTGTTAATCTCCACTTTATCTCTACTACTTTAACTGTAAATAAAACCATCAAGCACACTCCTTTTTACTGCACAGTGACCGCACAGGACACATGTGGAGACGTGTTTGCTTTAATAGGCTAACTCCCTCCTCAATTATGCTGCTATACCCTTTTTTCCCATAACCCCCCTCCACCCCACCCTTACCTCCTTACCCGCCTGCCCACCTCCTACCTCGCCTGGGGGTCTGTGGCTGGTTTGAAGACGCTCCACGCTGAGCCGCAAGACACTGCCCCGGGTTAAACGACTCTTGGAGGAGGAGGAGGAGGAGGAAGAGAGGGAGGGAACGGAGGGATAGGGGAATTCTACTGGGATCAGACCTAGTTTTTGACAGGTCAGTAGGCTAACGCGACCCATCCAGTTTGATAAATAGCAGAAGCCAAGTGCCCACAGTACACCATATGTTCATAAGAGGAGGCATTGGAGTGTTTAGGGGTAGAATGGAGGCTGGGACATGCGTCATATCTGGCAGTTATGTATTTATGTGTGTGTTTGCGTGGTAAACTGCTGCTACGTTACGTCTATACATACCAGACGCTTGGGTTCCCACGGTATTAATGTTGATTCTGAGAAAACAATACAGCGCACATAACAACATTACATAAGGAGGTGGAAGAACATTTTGACTTCACATAAAAAGTAAACAAAAAACAAATAAACAGATAACACGATACATAGGCAAATAACAATAAAACACCATGATATCCTGTCTAGCGAGTGTTAAATGCCAGGAAAAGAGATGGGTTTTCAGTCTAGTCTTAAACTGCAGGGTTCTGAGAGAATCTTACAGGCAGAGGGCGCTGTTCCAGAATAAATAGTGAGAAGATTAGTGTTCATCGTTTTATGTATAATGTCATATCTCCAGTTACTACCTCAGTGCCATTTTAAAAAAAAGGCTTGCACTTACTCTTTACATGGCAGTGTTTCCAGGTCACAGGGGCTCCCAGACTTCCCTCACCCCAGACACTTCCTCCAGCTCCTCCAGTGGGACCCCAAGGCCAGCTGAAAGACATAGTCCCTTCGGCATGTCCTGGATCTTCCCCGGGGCCTCCTCCGCAGTGGGACACCTCCCCGGGGAGACGTCCAACAGCTGGACCACCTCAGCAGGCTCGGGCATCTGTTTCACGTTATTTTTATAGATAATGAAAATGGCAAAATAAAAAAAAAAAAATACTGGAATGGAATTGTCTGTTTTTGCAAATGAACTCTTCCAAAGAACAAAATCATGTTCACCACGGACAATAAAAAGTAAAGTTGTGTGTGGTAGGTCTGCAGTAGACTCAATGAAAATATATGGTCAGTAATAAGATAAAATACTACAACAGCATGCAACAATTGTATTATTTGTTTTTGTCACACTATTATTAATGGATCTTCACCTGTATTAGTCCACCGCAGCAGCAGAATCATCACCTTCCTCAACTTAACCATGTCCTCTTCAACACCACCTGTTGATAATCAGTTCACTGGACGCCAAGAGACACATTTTCCAGTAAAGTTGTTTTAAATCCATATTGCATTAGAATAAAATTGGTCAAAGATGTATTTCTTTTCTTCTGTTTTTTTCTTTTTTCTTTTTTGTTTACTAGCTTTGGACAACAAATGGAAAATGACATTTTTGCTGGCACCAGGAACACATTCAAATGCACATACACCTATGCCTCTGTATTCATGTATTTTTAATATTATTAATACCCAGCACGGGCAACCTACTACGTGCTATGCTAACCGCTACAGCCCCAGCTCGCAACTCTTCTCTATCGTCCAATGTACACAAGCCTAAATCCTATAATCTCTTCGGAGTTTGCACAGTAGACTGGCTGAGGGCAATTACTCCGACAAAGGAAGCTGTTTCTTTCCTACTTCCTTCCCTCCCTCTCTCCTTCCCTTTCTTGTCCTGTATTAATCCGGTGAACTTCCCTAAAGATCATTCAGCCATTTTAACGTCTTTTTCTGAGTCCGGTATGGCACAACAAAAGGAGGAGACAAAGAAGGTTGGTTTCGGAGTAAAACGGCTGCTGTCGAGAATTCCCAGCGTTCCCAGTGTTCTTTGTTCCACCTGACCCCCTCCTTCCCTCTGTCTCCCTCTCTGCAGACAGGGGCCTTATCTGCTCACAGTGGGATCCTCACAGGTGCTGAGTGATGGGAGACAGGGGGGAGGAGGGGGGAGGACAGGAGCAGTTGAAAGGCTGACTGGGACAGAGTTTGTTTTCCAAAGCAGGTGTGGGATTTCTGGAATGACTTTGTTTCATCTTTAATGTATTAGTTTATTTAATAAGGATACTGTAGAAACACATACGTGCAACAGTTATGAGTAAATGACATGCCTCAGTCCAGGTGCCGCCCCACTCAGAGGGACTGAGGCAGAATATTGGGGATAAATAACCATTTGTTTCATTTTACTCATAATATTGCACCATTCTTTAATAAAATAGAGTAAATAGACATAAATATTTATAATTCTTACAATAGTGCTCTTGTTTCCCGCTAACTAACAACATCGGCTAATTGTAATTCTTATTATTTTTATAACATAGTGTTTTCTTCAATAAGACAAACAGTGTAAAAAGGTGTTGCTAATTCACCTGACATGTTTCAGCTGCAGGACTTTGTGTTTAGTTTTTTTTGTTTTTTTTACACTATTTGTCTTATTAGAAGAAAACACTAGTACAACACTAGTACAATAAGGTCCCTCCAGGGGGTCTCCTGAAAAAGCTAATCTATTCTGAATCTAAGTGGGACTTTCTTGATTAAATAAACATTTACAATAAACAAATAATGCAACAAGCCATTTTTATTCACTCTTTCCTTGTGATCATAAGAGCCACATAACCTAAAGCGTGTTTGGTAATCTATCAGCAAAATACAACAAATTCTTAAAATGCACAACTAAGAACCTCCATGCTCAGTTTCTTTTTTTATTATATATTTTTCCTCTAGATTCCCCCCATAAATGAACAAAAATATAAACTATCTTTAGAGAATTTTTCTAACTTTTATTGCAAATGTTTGGCTATATTCCTGTGTATCTTATTGTACTATGTTTCTTTGACTTTGTATGTCAATATTTCAAACCAAATTAAAGGAACTCAGGCTTATGATCCAGAGTTGTTTTCATCTGTCTGACCGTGTGTCCACTGTGTAAAACCTGTCTCTCCGTGTGGTCCCGCGTAACCTTGGCGTGTGGCAGCCATCGTCAAACAAACAATTTATCATCCGTGCTCCAATGGTCCCCCAATCACATCCCCATTAATGTTTAAAACAGAAACAAAACAAAAATCAAATTAGACTCACTTAGTCTATGGATCGTACGCTTTAGGGGCATTTATGCTACCAGGTCAATTAAAGACGCAATCAATAAGACAATAATGAAACAAGAATAAACTTTGGCACAGAGGGGGAGGAGGGGGAGGGGGAGGGGGAGGAGAAGCAGCAATGCTAGGCTAATGCTAATGACAAACATAGCTAGTGGTGGCCAGAAGTTTGAACAAACATCTACCAGGTTGGATAAGATTAACGTTGTACTGTAGAGTCAAGCAGGTGGTTGACCTTCAACCTGAAAAATTGCACAGGCTAAAAAGTATATTTTGCTAATAGTCAATGTCTATCCTAGCCATTTTATTAGAACTTATTTGAATGGCATCTGAATTCTATTTAATTGGCTACATACATTTTTGGTCATGAAACAGGAATTCACAATACTAAGGTTGGAGAAACATTCTATAATCGTTTTGTCGTTGGTTGATTTTTTGGCTAAAAGGCTTTGGCTTTAAAAAAAAAAGGAAAAAAAAAGCCATTTTTACGTTTACTTCTTTATGTTTTGTTTTCATTTTTTCTTGTTTTTATTGCACTGAAAAACAGAAAAAACTTCCATCCTTACAGTGACTGGGCTTGCATCTCCACAAACCTGACTCTTATTTGGCCTAGACAAGTATCTCCTCTTGATTTGCTGTTTGCAAAGATGTAAAAATATGGCTGTGTAACTGTGTATCTCCTGATAAACGACATTTTAAGACCATCATACCTTTTAATTTACCCTGTCGAGGGCCTCCTAAAATGATATGGAGGGCCACATTTGGGCCACAGGCCTTGAATTTGACACAAGTTTGACACATGTTCTCCATAGTTTTAAGTCATGACTTAAATCTACGGAGAATCTTCCGAAGTATGTTTTTTACTTTCTGTTTTAATTGAATCATGCATTTTGACATGCCACCTCCAGAAAGTTTAATTTATGTTTACTTTATGCTAGCCATTAGTTTTAGGACAAATACACCTATCTACACGAAACATCAGTTACATAAAAAAAAACAAACCCTAAACTTGCTCATTATCTGTTTCTGAATTCTCTTCTGTTTCTGAATTCTCAATTATAATACATATTTTACATGTTTTTTTCTTTTACAAGTCTCCAATGAAGCCGTTTGTGAAGCTCTGAAACCCAAACACAACCTGCAATGTGAAGTCCTTGAACTCCTCGTCCAGATTTGTATAATTAACAGCGCTTTGATTCTCCGGGTGCTCGGGGAGTCCATTTTATGAATCCTGTTTTCTTGTGCTTCCATTGAATGCAATTACCTTGACGAGGCGCAGTTATGTATAATGAATGAAAAGGCTTGCAACTGTATAATTATGTGAAGGTAAAAATGTGTTATTGAACTGCTCATGGAGGTAGTATCTTAAATAAAGCATGACTTCTGAGACGACTTGTCACTGCAGTTAATGTCAAATATGTTTTTATAGGAAAATGTAAGCTTGAATGAAAGTGAGAACTGCCAACTCAATAAAATACTTAGTAAAAGCTGCTTGAATTGAAGTCAAACTTTGCTTTCGATAACATTGTTTTTTTTTAGTTTTCAAAATCACTTTCCAACCAGACGGATTTTTTACGTTAATTGGCAGCTATTTTGTGTCTACGGCTTCTATGCTCAGTGATCATGCCATGACACAATTATTTGTTCCACCAAGCTTGGTAAAGTGTCTTGCTCAATAACATTTTGATCTGGCTGGATGTGATTTGAACTCCCAACTTTCTACCTCAACTTTCAGCTGATCAATGTCCATCTGAAGACTTGGTTTGGTCTACTCCTGGTTTAGTTATAGTCTAATCCAGGTTTGTCCATCAGATGTATTTGAGAATTAAAAACACCTGTGATTGAATAAATGCAAGACAGAAGACAGGTTTAATGCCATACCGTGGAACATTCCAAGCATCTCCATGGGGAAAAACAAGGAGCCCCCACTGGAAAAGTTAACCGATATCACAGATTTTTTTGATGCAAAAGTAAAATTTGTCCCAGCACAGATATCTAGAGTCAAAATGAAATGAGATCACTATGTGCTGTTTGTATCTAACTGGAAAAAGTTTCATTGTTCGAGAACTAGGAACTGTGTGCGCTTTTCCACCTTCAAGGCTCTCGAAGTGCTTTACAAGGAAGGAAAGGAACCACTTACCTATTCACATACATATTCATACAACAATATACACAGACACTGGGGGTGAGGTGAGTTAAGCGTCTTTGCCAAGAACACAACAGCATTCATCTGTGGGAGCTGGAATCGCACCACCAACCTGCAGATCAGTGGACGAACACTCTACCAACTGAGCTACTGTTAATATACTCGCTGCATGAATAATTAGAATGGTAAGAATGGGAAAGGAAGTGAGGAATACATTTTTTAAGCTTTTAAGACAGTAAAGATTTGATACAGTGCCTTTTAGTAACAATCATCCTTCAGCTAGGTTGTAACCGTGCATTTATCTTGAAATTGCAGGAACAGTTAACCTCATTGCTATCCCAGGCAAATTCAATGAAGAGGACTACTCCCAACACAAGAACAGCAAAGTCCACCCTCCCTCAACCCAACTCCAGAAACTTGAAAGAACGTGTCCTTTGGCGATGGTGCGTTAGCCGTACAGCGCGCACAAATCGATAGCAGCCTCTGTATTGTTTTCATGTGTAACAGGGAATATATATTGGCATGTGTCCAGACCCGCGCCTTTTATTGTTCGGTGAACCCGGAGTGATTTAAAGGGGAAGCGCGCGGTACGGCTCGGGGCGACTCCTATACTGCAGCAGCTGTAGGTGCAGATGTACGCTGACAGAAATCAATACTGATTATTAAAGTGGGAACACCATCTCCAGCACCCATTAATCTTCATTGGGCCGTGTTTACAGAGGCTGTGGTGGGCCGGCAGACGCACAGGGCGAGCGGGGCCATTATCTCTCCCCCGGGACAGCCAAACAAAACATGGCCGACGTTAAAGATACACAGTGTCACTGAGAGGAGGAGAGGAGCGATCCACAGACTTCAAATGTACCAGCGGCAGTGAGCTCAATGGATATGCGAGGCGAGATATAAGAGTTTTAGACTGGTTCTAAAAGCTCCACTCGCCCTGTGTGTCAGCCGGCCTAAGTTACAACTTCACTAGCTTTTACAAGTACTGCCACTGCTAAAACAGGACTTACACAGGTCTAGAACAGGACTAAATGAGGTCAAAGGGTGCATTCACTACACCTGTTGGCCTTAGTTGTTGCATTGGATTTATATTGCGCCTTTCGAGACACTCAAAAGACTTCGGAGTGCGTTATTCAGTTATTCCACAATCGGTGATGGTAAGACTGACGGGAACGAGGCTGTCAATTTCCGACCAACCACCAGTCACTCCCACACACGCCACTTTCATACCAGGCAAGGTGGGTGAAGTGTCTTCCCTAAGAACACAACAGCAGAAAGACAGAAGAGACTAATGAGTTCACAGTTCCCCAGTACTTTACCTAGTGCCTAGCCTTGTGAGTGCAGTTTGGGTCAGATATACGTACAGTCAGATCATGCAGATACTAATATATTTTTAGCTTTTCCCACTTTCACACCATTTCCCCTTTAGTCAACCATTTGATCGTCCGAGCATGTCTTCGCTCAACCGAAGAATTTCTTTCCTTGACTGGCATTGACACTTGTCCTGATATGGTCCCAATTTGTCCAGATTTATATGTGTAGAGCTCTGAATTGAAGTCTACACATTAATCTCACCAGTCTGGGATGGCTCTCACTGAAAGCGATCAAGACCTATCGGGACCTTCAAACTAATGCTGAAAACTGATTGGTCGAAGCTTCACGACAGTAGAGCTAAATCCAGTTCACAAAAAAAGCAAGACAAAGCGCTTCCATCCATCCATTCATTTTTTTCCGCTTATCCGGGGCCGGGTCACAGGAACAGCAGTCTAAGCAGGGAATACCACACTTCCCTCACTCCAGACACGTCCTCCAGCTTCTCCGGTGGGACCCCAAGGCATTCCCAGACCAGCCGAGAGACATAGGTCCTCCAGCATGTCGTGGGTCTTTCCCGGGGCCTCCTCCGCAGTGGGACATGCTCGGAACACCTCCCTAGGTTTCCCGGCATGTCCAGGCCTGAAGCAGTGACGTGGACCCATCACCCGCAGGAGGATCCATAAGGGGCCAGTGCATAGAGATCTGGGCGGCAGTCGAAGGAGGGGGCCTTGACGACCGGATCTCTGGGCATGGAGCGCTTTCTTCTGCACATTTTTTGGTTTGTTTCCACCAAAATCGCAGTTGCTGCTCTGTGATTGGTCCAGTTTGTGATTCACTGGCGGCATTGGCTCTATCAAACTAGCAGGAGTCCACACTTTATCCTAATCTTGTCTAGGACTGTACCTGGTCTAAAGCAGGACTAAATCAGGTCTATCAGTAGTCAAAACCAAGTCTATAAAACCAAAGTATTGTTCTCATGAAACAAAATTAACTAAATAATAATGGAATCAAGCCATAGACTCAAAAACTAAATGTTCTTTTTTACATCATTAACGATTCATTAAACTCCATCTCTACAAACATACATTCACTCTCTACATGAAGACCATCTACCATCTCTACAACATCTGCGGTCCCTCCACTCTTGCAGCCAGACCCAGGGAGAGGCTGCGAGTGCTCAAAGTTAAACCCGATCTCTGCTTATATTTGGGCCTCCGAATTCCTCACTGGGAATCAAACAAAAGAGAAATAAATAGATGCGAGTTCATGTGGAGTTGAAACTGTCAGAAAAAATACACACAGATGCTGAGGCAGGCAAAGTCACCACTGCAGTAACTGTACCAAGGAGAGGGAATTACCATGAAATGAATCCTAATATCGAATTAAGTTGTAGATGGATATCGTGGAATACCTGCCAGTTGGACCTGCCAGGAAAAAAATTATAATAAGTATTTGCTTAAATGAGAGAACTAAATATATGTGTGCTGCCAGTTCCCAAACATGTACCAATGCCAAACAATGAAGTAGCGGGGAATTGTTGATACTACCCTGAGATCACCTTCACTGTCATCTTTGTCTGGAATCTTCCACAGTATGCCATTTCACTTATCTGTTTAATCGATTACATGTTTTTGGTTAATATAAAAATACCCTGAAAAACATGCATTCTTACTGGGAGGTGGCAGGCCTCTCCACAGATCTGACTATCTCAAGCACAGACTGTATATATAAATGGATACAGTTAACCTGCCAGCCACTGCATTCCAATAGGAAGTGATCATGAGCGCGCTTCCGGCTCCATCAACTCAAGACTTCAATTCACTTTACATTGAGGAGCTGCTGCCCATCTCTTTGTAATTGCTGCTGCGAGCCTCATGATTTCAGTCTTAAAATGGCCGTATTGACGAACTCTACATAATCCTAGTATTTTTATTTTGCTGTTGTGTCTGTAAATCAAGATATGAACATAATAACAGACAAACCAGGTGCCTTCTTTCCCAGATGTGTTACCAAGAGGTTTAATTGACAGCGTTACTAAGGGCCCACTCCCAGCGGTGTGAGCAAGGAGCATTACCTTCAACAGCCATGCTCCAGATTGGCTCTTTGGTTGCTATGATACTCGTGGTCGGAATTTCAAATATGGAACTGGGCTCCAAATTCACCCCTATAACTTGTGGCCTCGATGAGAGTCGAAAACTATTAGTGACGTCACACTCACTTAGTCCACTTCTTTATACAGTCTATGGTCTCAAGCCACACTCTGGAACATTTCAACGTTATAACATCTCCATGGAGACAAGCAGTTATACAGACCCTGCACCAGTTACAGAGTGCACGCGTTACAATTGAACATGTTTTAAATGTTGGTATGGATTTACATTTGAGATGCATCTAGGCTCGGTTAAGTATTTTCCCACAAACCAGGTAGTTGTTAGTTTAAACCTCAACCAAGGTCATACTGTTGAGGTGTCCCTGCTGGGATCAGGAATACACACTTCTCCAATACCTTATGAAGATGTGAGTCTGGTCACTGGACTCTGGGAGTGACTGACAGGTGGATAACAAATATGGCAGATTATGAGGAAAAATATCACATGGGACTGAAAAACATTGAGGGTTTCTGTAGAATCAATGGGCGAAGCATTAAACTCTGTAAATCTGAGCTGAGAGAAAATTAATTTTGTCCAAAATGACGCGAGAAATATGAGCTTCTTTGTTTCACATGCAAAAAAAAAAAAAAATCAGATTAAACAGTTGTGTTTGGTTGTGGCTCGAGACATGACGGAGGTACCTCTGTTTAAAAAATACAGACAAATATGAGTGACTTCCCAGGCATCCAGCTTACTGCTAACTCCTGGACACCACCGACTGTAAGAGTATAAAGATTGGCATTGTCCAACTTTTACATTGACATTCTTTCATATACCATCTCTACTGTGTATGATTTATTTTTATTTTTTTTAATCTCATCTCACCTTTACTCTCTCCTCCCATTGGCACATACTGCAATAATTAAGCGTGCAGTCTGGTGATGGGGCAGGAGAGCTGGCCTGTGACACCCGCATTCGGGGAGCTGATCTTGGGGAGGTTGGATTGGAATAAAGTAGGGGGGGGGGGTGCTGGAGGTTAGCATCTGTTGCGGTCCCAGACGAAGCACCCAGGCCCTTCAACCCGCTCCAGAAATGTTAATGACATTCTCTCCATGCATATCTAACGCACATCTGCCCAACATGCTCCAACTCCCTGCGCAACACATGCTAACGTTAGCTCTAGCCTAGCGTCGCACTGCTGTCTTATGTCAAGTCCCCTTTTCTGTCTGTGGTACCTGGTTTAAAATGTAAATGAAATCCATATTGATCGTTTTCAGTGACAGTAAGATTAGTATTAAGACGATCTAAAGCAGAATACAACATGGATTTAAACTACTTTTAATGTTTAAACTTAAAAATATTCTGGAAGCTGTGATCAGTAGCGTTCATGGTCCTGTTAAGGTGTTTGATTATCTACAAAATGGATGAGTGTGACTAACCCAAAGATGATTGGCCAGTGCTATCTAGCTTGTGATTGTAGTGTTATTTTAGAGTAGGGGTGTTAAACACATTTTTTACCAAGGGTCACATCAGCAAAATGGCCGTCCTCAAAGGGCCAGATGTAAAATAAATCTAACTATTTTTTTTACTTGTTAATTCACCATTTCTGTATTTATTAGTTATTCAAGTTACAAATATTCCATATGCATTTGCCTAGATGTGAAAATATGGCTGTGTAACTGCGTATCTCCTGATAAAATGACATTTTAAGACCATCTTACCTTTTATTTTACCCTGTCGAGGGCCACATAAAATGATGTGGACGGCCACATTTGGACCGTGGGCCTTGAGTTTGACACATGTATTTTAGAGACTAAACTGTTTTTTCTGATCAGATTTTGCAAAAACGAAGCTCAGATTTAAGTCTAATTTGAGTAACACAGCTTCAGACAGAGCAGTGCCCCCAGTTAGCTTTTCTATAATTGGCTAATCCATTTGTTAATCATGTCTATCTGAACTCTAGGAGATATACAGTACCCCTATATCCTATACCAGTAATAACTAAAGTATATAGTGTCCAAAACTGCAGAATAAGGCTTTTATGCATGTTTTAATTTGATGTTGGGAAATCATAGTATCCATTACTTTTGTCAGTTTCCATGCACATACTCTGGGTGTGTAAAAGGGGGTACACAGTATATGAGTAGATCTATTTAAACAATGTCTCGAGGGTGATGCCAGAAACAATTAACCACTTGTTTGTGTGTTGGTGTGGTATTAATTAGAACCCAACATAAACTATTTCCTGGGTTTCTCACATATGTTTTTCGTCAATGGAAGGACCTGACAAAAGCCCATTCATGACGCTCTCTGGTTGCTGGGTGTATTTCTGACACTTGCTCAAGGGCTATGTTTTCTCAGTCAGTGAGGTTTCTGGCGGTCATGGGACTCAAGAATTAAAACCTGATTCTATGAGAAGTGATGTAGTAGTAAAGTGTGTACACAGTTGAGTCTATATAATGCTATGTAATATTTCAATGCAGTAGTTACCTATAGATAAATTGCAATTCCTGGAAAAACTCTATTGAACAAAAAGTTGGACTTTTAAAAGGTACACTATGTCATTTTTCTGATAAAGAGTTTTTCACTTACTTGTCTCCATGGAGAAGTTATTGCTTTGCCTGTAATGCTCCACAGTATGGCATTAAACCTCTGCCTTGCACATATTCAACTCAGACTAGTGTTTGTAGTGGTCCGAAATTGAAAATACTGAAAAAAAATAAATTTATTCTATGAGTGGGCCCGCCTCATTATAAACATAAACCTCAAGTTGTGTTGGTCCAATAGTGACCCAAAAAGCCATGACAATTCCTATAATTCAGAAAACCTTTTAACAGAAATATTAAATTTGTTAATTTAGAATTTTTGTTCTACTTTGTCTCTTTATTTATTTATTTTTTATTGAATATCATTACATCACTAATTACCCCAATAAGTGTTCTCCTTCTGATTAAATATTTGCTTCTTTTTTTTTTCAACAAAGCTATGGAAACTTGATTTATTTAACATTGCAGGTTCGCCTCAGAATACTGGATAGTGCACCTCCTAATAATAAGACTACAGTGGACGTGTAGCGGTGGTGATGTTCTCATGAGCAACCACAGAGCAAAGCCTGGGAAATATCTGCTGATCTGGAGGTCATGTGTCTGACAGAGGATTAACCTGGTCTGCACAAGGTCTCCAGAGGAGCTGTGAAAAACTACCACAACTGTCCCTCCAGATTACACATGGTGGCAAGAAGAACTTTTAAAGCATAAGAGATAAGTCTCTTCCTCCACTGGGAAAAATAATATGAAGCCAAACTTCAGTTCAGTTTAGGGACGACTGCTTTATTGAGTAACATTATATATCTCTTTAATCTTTTTGTATTATTCAAAATGTACAACCTTTTTTTTTTCTTTTTATTATTATTATTTTTTTTTTTTTTTTTTTACTCATTTAGAGCTTTGCTTGTTGATTTAGCTGTTGACCTCAGTCCTCTGTGTTGTTTTTCCGACTTGTAAGCCGGCGTTTTTGCTTTGACACTAACCATGTGTTTTTGTGATTGGTTAATCCGCCCGTCATTCCCCACTACAGGAAATCAGGGAGACAGTGTATGCATCTAGACCTTACATCTCTGTACAGGAAAAGTGTTTGGTCTTGGTCTCTTAACTATTTTGAACCTGGCTTTTCCTTACAAAGTAACCTCGGGGCCCAATCTCACACGAAATGTACTATATTGTACTAATGTCCGACTCTTAAGAGGGTTCTCTCAGGCCGTACTCTGAACCCTTCTTGATTACAACTCCGGCCAACTAGTCTTTGTATGACATCGTGTGCTAAACAGATTTTACCAGGCAAACATTTAAAATAATTCTGATTTACAGTGTTGTTGTTGTTAAATATAACCAAGAATTGGGTAGAAAAACAACAACAATAATACAATAATACACCCAAACTGCTGAGTGAGAATAACCCAGAGTATTCGATGGGTTGACTTTAACTTTAGTTCTTTAAATATTTTTGTCTTACATCGCACTGTTTTGGAAGCCTTCTCACCCCATCCGCAGTGCACCACATTCCCAATCCCACTGTTATGTCCGCCTTTCTCCTCTCCGTGTTCCACTCCGCATGAGCTGCTCGTCGACAGCCTCGGACGCCAATCAAACTCTCCCCACCGGCCCCTCGCTCCGCAGCAGCCCTGTGGCCCCGGACCCCTGAGGCAGAGAGGGGGCCGGCCCGGGTCAGCCTGCTCCATGTTCTCATTCACACCAAACCCTCGCCGCTGTTCTTTTCTCATTACCCACAAGCTCCGGGAGCGCGCTAGCTAACCCTGCGGACAACAGCTAGCTCCGGCAAAGGTCAAAGGGCAGGGGATTACTGATGGTAGGTTTGTTTTTCCTGTCTTCTTTACAGCTCACTTGAAGTATTGTGGTTTTGGCTAAGGGGTAGATTCGGAATGGTAAATGACGCCCCAGAACAATCGCACAGTTGTTTTGAAGTTTTATGTTTTGTCCTTATATTCCACGGGCATTTTGGAGTTTTGGTTCTCTAGTCCAAAGAAAAAAGATTGGAGTTCAAACCTATGACACTCAATACAGTAAAAACAACTTCAGAGCAAATATTGGCAAAATCAAGTTATTGGGCCATGAACTCTCCCTACTGCCTGGCAAAACCAAATAACAAAAAAATATTGTATACATTTCTTCATAACAGGACAACAGAATGTAACTTTTCTTGTATATGGCCAGTTTCCTGCTCGTGTCCATGAAATGTTCCACAGTATGGCATTTTACTTATGTATTTAATGTAGGGAGAGACATGCACATCCAGAAACTGCTATAACTGCGTGCTGGGTCCAAAAACAAAACTACATTTAACGGATATCTCCATGGAGACAAGCAGGTGGCACAACAATCAAAAGTGCACCATTGTATCTTTACTTGGATGTCTGCCGTGGAGATGTTATTATTTTACTTGGAATGTTCCACTCTATAGCATTAAACATATCTATTTTGGTGAAGACAAGCAGGCAATGTCACAAAGTGAAGTCACAGGTCAGATCTGTGGAGAGGCGATCCTGCTCACAGCCACAGTGCATGTTTTTCCAAGATATTTTCAAGCACTAACAGCATCTGTATTTGAATAAATGCAACAGAATATTCTAGGCAAAGAAATCACATCACCATGGAGACAATCATGTGGCAGACCCTTTAACACAAATGTTACATAGTGCACTTTAAGAAAAGCGCTGAAGCAGTTATTTTATTTACCATTTAAATTAAAATTATAACATATTTTTACCAACAAAAAACACACGCTTTATCTGTTGCGTCCGCCTTTATAATGCTATCCTAAAAGCTATAAAAATGAATAAAAATATATATATGTGAATTAATATAAAATTGCTTATAATATAATTAAAACAAATACAAATAAATTAAATACAAATACAATTATCTTTAAGTAAATTTGCCAAAAAAACCCAAACAAAACACTGTTGATAAGTGACATACATAGAGATAATGACACATGAGGTTTGAACTTGCCATCCTCCAGTTGATGGGCCCATACTCTTACCTTGCTTGTCCATTTGTCCACTTACAATTACATCAACTACCACATGTATGTCTTGAATAACAGAAGGCTAGCAGAATACCCAGAACAACTATATTTGACCCGCTCTACCTCCTCCCATTGCCTCCCATGTAAATCCACTGATCGCTCGACTTCAAATGGAGCGCGGTGCTCATTGTTGTGGAATAATGAGCCCATCTTGTTGTCACATGTAAGTACAGCCAACACGCCTTCTCGAGTCCATTCAACTCACAGCTACAAGTCCAGATAATTACGTAGCCAAACAACAGATCGATACAAGCATTTATTCAGAATGGCTTTTAAAGTGGAGGTTCATTCATGCATTTTAGTGAACATTGGACAACATGAACAAGGCCTAAGATGGACTCCCACATTCTCACACTTAGAGCATGCTTTACGATAAATTATTAAAAGTTGATATAAATTATTAAGCCTGTGTATTAAGGATTCAGTGAGAAAATCCACAGTGGGGTTGGGCTCGGATATTCTGTTTGTGTTCAAACGCTGGTACATGAGAAGTGTTCAGATAAAACGCCTAAATAGTCAGATTGGATGTAGGCTTATTTTTACAGTAACATTTTGATTATTTAATTTTGACTGTATATCTGATATTATGGTAAATGGTCATATTTTTATATAGCGCCAACCTCTGGGTCAGTGGATCTCTACAATTGATGTTCATGTCAAGAGAAGGATTCAAACCGGCAACCTTCGGATCAACGGACAAACTATCAACTGAGCTATTGTTGCTTGTTTATCTTTGGGGATGGGTTACAAACTAGAAAGTACCATACTCAAAAAAGTACTTGTCAATTTGTGTAATGTTGCTTATGGTAAATCTTAGGAATCTCAAGTAATAGTATCTGTAGCTTGTACACTGCTACTACTGCTACTGCTATAATTACTCCTATGTTTATGTTTACTTCATTAAATATGGGACAGTGCACATTAATTAGCATGTGTTAGTACAACATGTAAGTGTGCCAGGGTTAGCCATGCAGGGTAATTTTCATTCATAGTCCCATATTAGTACTATATTTGTACTATAGTATACACATGCATATGCCAGAAGACGTCACAAGGACTTCCACTTTGGAGTTGGGATCCAGAATACACACTTCTCGAATACTTTACAACGTCAATGGTCAATGGCTAGTCTCCTGAGTTGATAGACAGGTGGATTAGCCAATCAGAGACAAGCATGGTCAGTCTGTATTAAAACAAATATGGCTGCTTACGAGGAAAAAAGAAACATCGCAAATTTCTGTAGAAGCAATGGGAAGCACTAAACTCTGAACAACAACATAAAAAAGTGATTCGTTTCAAATGCGTCACTGAAATAAACATAACCGATTGCACGATCATATTTGAGCCTGGCTGGAGACGTGACAGAGGGAGCGGCGACCAGACTCATATTCTTCTGTATAAAACATACAGAGCGATATCCCAGGCAAACTGCTATATTATATTAGTACTATATTAAAATAACACATGTGAGAAGAGTCTGAGTGACAAGATCTCCCATCATCAAGACCAGAGGAGACAGAGTCTTTTCAAGGCAGAGTCCAGACTATGGAACAGCGCCCTCTGCCTGTCAGATCTTCTTAGTCTATCAAAGTTTAAGACTAGACTGAAAACCCACCTCTTCTCCCTGGCATTTAATACTAGCTAGACAGGATATCTTGGTGTTTTATTGTCGTTTTTATTGTTCTTTGCCTATGTATCGTAACTTTTCACGTGAAGCACTTTGAGCAGCTGAAGTTGTATTTAAATGCGCTTTAGTAGTCAGAAGAGTATTACATTTTATTTTAACGTTTATAATTACCAGCGACAGATTCAGTTCACTTTAGAGGTCCTGTGTCTGCTCCATAGTTATTTTGGGGGTTCCAACCTAAAAACTTTGGCAAGTTCGAGAAAACGAATTAAATGGCCCGATTGCTCCAACATTCATCCGACAGTGAATGAAACAAAACACAACTCCAGATATGTTTTTGATGAAGACGAAACAACATTACAAAACAATTACATGCTAAAACTAAATCCTTGCATAAAACAGCCCCTTTCACCTTCCAACTATTCGATTACGCACTTTGAAAACTACATCTTCTTTGTTTACCGCCTCAGACTGATTGAGATGACCCCAAACTCTGCAATATCTAATTACTCTCCTCCTCCTCTCCCTTCTATCTTCACTAAGGCGTGCGCTCTTCTCCTCTCCGTCGATAGATAAGTGTCTTCAGATGCCGCTCTGATAAATTAGCTGTAAACAAACCCGAAGAGCTGTCACTAGCGAGCCTCCTTCTATATTTACTGTCCGTGGGCGCCGATAATGATAGCTTGCACGCTAGCTAGAAATACAGCTAAAGCGCGGTGTTATTCATATCGGAAATGTATCAGTGATTGCGGGTGGAGGTGTGAAGCGAGGAATGATTGCGGTCGAAAAAAAGAGAGGAGACCGCATGTTGTAATTGGGTGTCATCGGGCTGTACTTATCGGGGTTAATAATCGTCACGGCGATGGGGAGTGGGAGAGTGTCAGAGGAATCTATCAGCATGTTTAATGGAGACAGTGAATGAAAAATGCATGGGATCGGCCGGATGAGAGGAGGCGGATGCGGAATGAGTGTCGCAATGGGTCTTATGGAAAAAGATGGATGGAATGGACTGGTCAGTGGGAGTGTGGTTTGGTGTACTTTGAAATGACCTTCATAAAGAATACAATACATTTAAAACTTGACTTTGATGCAGAGGAAAAGGCTTGGTACTCTGCTCTCCTGTTTATGTTTTTTTTTATTATAGAGTTCTGGTATAAGGAAACACGCTGAATTTCTTTAGATTTTCTATTTTCTGAAAGCAACACAAGAGCAGAACAACAGCAGCCTCAACTCACTAAAGCCAGTCTCCAAAACAGACCAGTAACTGACCAATAGAAACATCACAAGAACGTGTCGGCATAGCAACCAAGTGTCACATACAAAAGCGGTCACATTAACAACACATAAACAGTTACAAGAACAACAAAAGGTGTCAACTCTGAACTAAACACAATGATCAGAGCATGCAAACCCTGCACAGAAAGACCATGCACCTCCGGGAATCTTCTTGCAGTGAAGACTCCTAATAGCCAAAGCTTAAACTGACAGATGCAAGACTGTTAATTTGCACTTCTAACCCCCAACAATAACTCATTCAAATGCATCACATTTATACATAGGTCAAATGGGTGCACAAGGGTAAAAAGACACCGGTCTACACTACTCTCTTGTATAGATAAATGGACTAGTCGCGTTCCAAGTAGGAAGTGATCACGGGCACGCTTCTGGCTCCAATTCAGTTTACATTGAAAAATTGTCCCCCTTTTCTCTGTAACTGCTGCAGTGAGCCTCGTCATTTTGGTCTTAAAATGTTCGTATTAACCCGTTCTACATGGTCCTGGTGTTTTTATTTCACTATTTTGTCTGTAAATCAAGTTATGAACATTAATAACAGACCAATCAGGTGCCTTCTTTTCCCGTTGTTCCCACTAGCGTTAGCAACAGGTTTGATTGACAACCCATTGTTCAATGCTAAACCAGTGGGTGTGAAGGGGTGTTACTTTCAACAGCCTGGTTCTGGATTGCTTCATTGGTTGCTACGATACTCGTGGTCGGAATTCCAATAACCAATATCCAATAACTGTTAGTCTCGATGATTTTGATTTGACTGGAACCGAACGCTATGGGTGACGTCACACTCACTTAGTACCCTTCTTCATACAGTTTATGGCTATTCCACGCCAAGATCGAACCTCCAGCCATCAAATTAGTAGGGGAATGATGTAACCATTGCCGTATGGGTCAAATATAGAGGACACATTTCCAAATAAAGTGTACCTGGAAACTCTAAAACGTCTGCCACATTAATACCAGGCTGTCTCAGGTTAGCAGAAATATCTCACTACAACAGAATGACATGACAGAAAACCACATTTTATCCTGACATTTCATTAGACCTATCACGTCACGGAGCGCTCAAACCTAATTAATAAGGTTATGAATATGACCAATGTAATTTAACTGTGAGAACCAAATGGCCAAGACACAATGCATAATATATGGATTCTTCCAGTCAGAGGAAACCGCAGCGAATCAAAGGGTAATTGACTTTTCAAGGTGTTGAGTTAAGCTGAAGACGCCAAATGAACGTGCCTGTGGATGTGGAGTTTCATTTCAAAGAGGTTAAGAATAGACTGAAATTCATACACCATTCTGTTATGTGGCTATAGGCTAAACATTTGATACACAAGCGCCAGTCTTTGAAAGAGTGACGTATGTTTTGATTGCAGTCGACCATTTCATTCTCATAAACGTCTCAGGTGACTGAAATCGGGTCATGTGATCTGGATTTGTGGCTAGGGGAATTCTTCTTGGTTGATATGGAGTCCTTTATGCAGGTGTCATTAAGGGAAACGCCAATTGTCCGTTAGCGTAAACAGTTGCTTCTTAAGTTCCATATTCAATATCGAATGTGCGATGTCCCCATTATGAGCGGTTTATATCTCAAAGGGTGGGTAACAGAAATAAAGACGAACAGTATTATTCACAGATAAATGTTTACAGCTCCAGGTCAAAGTTCTCAGTTGGTGGATGTTCCTTACGACAATTTGACATTTAATGGTGCACTATGTAATGTTTCTAGTACAGAGTCTACCAGCTGCTTGAGTTCATGGGGATGTTATAGAGATCCAGATTCTGTCATAGAATCTTATGTTAATTGAAGAAGACATTTTGTCCTTGTGTCTGCTGTATAGTTATAATCTATGACATTGAAGGATCATCATCTTATATTTTGTACATTATAAATTGCAATATTGATATAAACCACTTAATAAAAAACATGTCTGCTGGCTCCCAGGTTGGAAAATTGCTGTACCCAATGAAGTATTAGAAGCCAATTCCTGCCTGCTCCTTTATGGTACATTGCCATAAACTTCATCACAACGAAGCACTGCTCTGTATACTGTAGATTAATTGTATTAATTAATTAACCATTGGATTTATATAGTGGCTTTCAAGACACCAAAAGCACTTCACACTGCATTACTCATTCATTACACACTGGTTGGTGGTAAACTACTATTGTAGCTTGGGATGTACTGATACCAGTATCAGATATTGGTCCGATACCAAGTGCCAGTACTTGTACATGACAATACTCAATACTTGACACCAATTACCGTACCACAATGAAGAAAAAATGCTACATTTTTAGTAATAGAATGTAATTTTCAACATAATAATAATTTAAAAAATAACAGTACTTTCTTTATGTTGCCATGAGATCTTATACTTGTTCTGATAAAGCTCAAAATGACACCAAAACTGTTCAGGAAAGCTCAAATGTTGTCCTGTCACTGTGTTCCTGTCAGTTGCGGAATCAATCCTTGCTCAAATGAGTATCTAGTTTGATATTAGTTTTAGTATCGATTAGTATCAGATTTGTAATACTTTTGACAATCCTCAAAGGCACCATAGCGTCACACTACAGGGTTTTATTGATGATGTATGAGGAAGATTGAAGACCAAATGCAGTGCCTACGTGCTGCACAGGCTTATACCTGTTTAATGGAAGTAGAAATTAAAACAACATACATTAGTGAGTGAATATACCTTGATTGAACAATTGCACACATTTAGGCCAAGACTGATTATCAAGCTAACATTAGCATGATAAAAAGTACCATTGTCCTCCGTCTCCACTTTGAGAACCGGCTAACCTCGGGCTAATGGCGAATACCTTTTAAGAGGCGCAAGTATTAGCATTTGTCTTTACACAGAGCACCGATCGGATCACTCATACTAAGTAATCCACTTTACATGTTCCATCTAATAATTTTCGTCAGGTAATCAGCAATTTGCAATGGATTATCTTTTGAGAGTTACCCTCTCGACCCTGTTAAATCTATTATCATTCACCCCTGTGTAATTTCATATTAAACTGGGTGACAATTCATTAGGTGGGTGCCCGGTCCCTAAGTGCCCGACACGACGCAATTACAGCCAATAGTGAGGGGCCCTGACCTCCGGCAGGCCCTTGTCATCCAGAACAGTATTGCTAATGGAAGGAGAGGACTGAGGGGACAAGTTTGCACCCGCCCTGTCAGCGGAGGAGCAGAGCGATCTGACAGGTGACCACGAGTTCCTTGGAATAATTTGAGCATTACACGGACAGAACATTAGGGATGACCGGACAAAATGGAGATCGGGCAAAGAGTCAAAGTGAAGTAGGTTACATAAGGGAGTTTGAATATGAGTTGGGGGAAGAATTTGAAGGTGGGAATGGACATGTGCTGCTAGAAATGACTTTTTACTATCTTTTTTATACAGTACTTTCTCAGTGTTCATGTCTCCAAGTCTCGTAGTGATGGTAAAATTATAAGATTTTAACACATTCACAAATTTACAGTGTTCATAAGAATATCATTTAATAACACTGCGGTCTGTATATCTAGCATTGCTCCAAATCTGTCTTATTTTCAGAATTTATATACCCTTGAATAAACATCTTAAATGTCATTCAAAAATCTTTAATTTAAAAAAAAAATGAACTAACTGCTACTTTTCTACAATTCTCTCCAATGTTTTTTCTACTAACTGGCACTTAACTGACGTAAAACCATGATAAACATTTACCACAGGCACTATCCAAACAAACCAAGTCAGAATCAGAAAAACATGAAAACCTTAAAAAAAGAAAATCTATGAATTCTAAATCAAACTGTTGTTGCCTTGTATTTGCCTTGTAGTTCACAATGTTCACAGTTCACAATGGTCCTGTTTTCTCAGCTGCACGTCCAAACAAAGCTGCACTTGGAGCCGAAATTTGAATTGAAATCAGGGTTTGGAGAATCTGCAAGAGTCTACGTGCACTCGATTTACAATCATATAACCCTGGAACAATAACAATATATATTGCAAAAGAACAAATGCTTCAATTTTTTATATATGATTATTTGCATTTAGATTCCTACAAGTACCACGGTTATGCAATTTGTAAGGAAACAAAGCAGAACTGGCGGTGACGATTGAGAGAAGATGGGGAGGCTGTGGTGGTTGACGGTTCTGCTGCTGGGTCAAAGGAAAGTGAATGTATTTGTATATCTTGAGAGCTGATTGGCTAAGAGTGAAAATAGCAGATGACTGATTGACCTACGCAGTTGATTGTCTGTGTAATCCCTCAGTCTTCCAGGTAGGTTCCAAAGAAAAAAAAAAAAATCTTTAAAAAAATCTTTAAAAAATTATTTTGGAGACTAGCCCATATACATTTACCTTTTGTGACACCTAGTTCACAACCATTGCGAACTTTGCTACTACCACAACCAAAACACCAAATACTTATTTTTCACTCCAACAAAACTCCATATTACGCTCCAAAAATTGCACTTTCCGTTCTGGCAATGTTTCTCTGCCTTATAAAAAATATAATGATCTCTTGTTACCACATACATTTTTATTTCATGGCGTATTATAGTTTAGGCTCAGAAACTCATGGGATCCCTACAAATAAATGAAATAATCTCAACTTCCCACAGAGTCTGTTTTGAATTGCATCTCCATGGTGGAATATAGATGACATGTTTGGCCCTGTTCCAAAATGATAGACCACATGTTTTCTGGGGTGGAAGGAAGTAGCTCCTCACTCAGGGATAGGCAATCTTGTCTATCACGGCTACAGTCTCCAACGGAATTCTACATGCGCCAGGCTGCGACGTTCATGTCCGCTCCGTTCATGTGAGCGCCCTCAGCCAATAAGGATCCATGTTGACATTTTAATGATCTATGTAAAAAGGTTAACATTGATTTGGTTCAACAAACAAGCTTCGGTTTCTTAATTAAAACAGCAACAGGCATAAATTCTTGGTTTCAACCCTTTTCCTTTGCGGGAGAAACCACCGTTTTTATTGAAATGGCAAAATGGCAGATTCAAGGCGCTCAAAGCACTTTACTCACCCATTCACACACATTTTAGTCTTGCCCAAGGACAAAATGATAGCGTTCATCTGTGGGAGCTGGAATCGCACCTCCAACTTGTGGGTCAGTGGATCCAACTGCTCAATCGATAATGTTTAAGTTGAGAGCGGGAATCGAACCACCAACATTCAGATCAATGGACAAGCCCTCTACCAACTGTGCTACTATCAGCCTTATTTAAGTCTATTCACCAAATGTGTTTTCATGTGCTAGAATGTGTACTAAGTAACTTTTCTAAATGGGTCCAAGATGTAATTGCTTTGCCTTACTTATTTCCATGGAGACAAGAAGGTGACACCATCAGACCAAGTTACAGGGTCAGATCTCTGGAAAGGTGAACCCACTTTCAGCAAAAATACATGTTTCCCAATGTATTTTCTTAAAAGTCTGTTACTTGACTTGTAACTTACTTGTATGGTATTATTTACATTACAACAATATGACAATCTCTCCAAGCTGACAGCCAGGAGAATAACAAACAGAGATTTTGCCAAAGTGCTGACTGAAGTGACAAGTTTGAGCCCCCTCCCAAGTCAGGCTACCGTCAGAGGGGCACCCATTGGGAGAGGCATGTGGCAGCACTTCAGAGGTGTTGAATCTCGCAGGTTAAACTTAGAGTGAGAAGTGTGGGCTGTCTGTATCCACCTGCTCCACTCAAAACCCTGGGTGGTATAGAATAGAGATAGGAGCAGACAGAATTGTAGTCATAGGCAGAGTACTGGGATAGAGTGTGCTAGCAGTAAGTGGAAGTTCATTTGATGTTAGCATTCAGATAAGGAAAGTAGGGCTGCTTGGCTAGGCTAGGCAGAATGCATCGAGGTCCATAACTCTGTAGAATTGACTCGCTAAAGTGAAAGAAATAAATGGGATGAACAAACCAATGGTGGATAAGCTCCACTGTGCAACTTTTCTCATGGAGTGTGAACTACCTGCACGTCTCTATGAAGAAATGTTATATGTATTATTGTATTATAGTATTAGATGTTTAAATCTGTCAACTGGACAAATTGTTGTAAGAGTGAAGACGTTTCGCTGCTCATCCAAGCCGCTTCTTCAGTTCTGGTCAGATTGCTGGTGGGCACTGCCAAACTTTAACAACCTGCTAGGTCTGAGGATGGAGTTATAGATGGGAGAGAGATTATGTCTCAGGACCCATGCCTGTTTAAGGAAGGATTGTCTTTCCTAACAAAAAATGCTTCTTTAACTCTCCTCTCAAACCATTTCTTTTCTCTGGCTAAGATCTGAACCTCACTATCTTAAAAGGAGTGGTTTTGAGATGGAGATGTATGGCATACCAGGGTGGAGGAGCTCTCACGCTGGTGTTGGTACATCCTCTTATGGAGTAGCTGTTTAGTCTCTCCAATGTAACGCTCACTGGACTCATCACTACACTTTATTTATGGCTCGGGGTTTTGTCCTTTGGGTGAACCAGTTTCTGACTTCAAGTGTTTGCAGGTTTGAAAGAAACAGGAACTCCATACTATCTGAAACTTCTCTGAAGTTTTTCAGACATACCCGCTGTGCAAGGAATAGTTACGCCTATTCTTCTGGGTTCAGATTCCCTGTTGTCCTGTTTTTTGGCTCTCTTAGATCTACTGAAGGCCCATTTTGGATATCCACAAGCAGAGAGGGCTTTCTCCACGTGGAGAAAACCCTTTCGGCTTTTCTGTCTTTTTCAAACCAACAAACACTTTAAGACAAAAACTGGTTCACCCAAGGACAAAACCCTGAGCCATAACTGAAGAAGTGGCTTGGATGAGCAGTGAAACATCTTCACTCCTACAACGATTTGTCCACTTGACAGATTTAAACTTTGTCTTTTGCTATGGATCAGAACTGGAACACTGAGGCATTACACAGACAGTATTAGATGTATTTTTGCTTTGCCTGAAAAGTTCCAAAATCTTCCATGGAGATAAGCAGGTGTTTAAAAGTATATGTCATACATTTGTTGAACAATTGTATTTAAACTAAACTAATAATATAATGATTGCAATTTCAAGAATCCCATCTCTTCTCGCATTTTTCCATTTTACTTAAGTCTACAAAAGTCAGAAACCACTCCACTAGACAAACACAAGAAATATTAACTATTATATTTTATCTAAATGTAAAACCGTTCATTAAATATTGAAGTGGTGCAGTAGTATCTTTAGACCAGAATCTGTGAGGGAGCGAAAAATTGAACTATGTGAGCAAAGTTGAGCCTGATTGGTTGCGTTCGATAGCAGAATTCTAATAACATTACAAGGGGACTACAGAGGGAGAGAGGCCGCGGGATAATTGGAATTCTTGCAGCTTTAGGCACAATCATGGTGGACTTTATGAGGAGGTGATGGAGAAGCAGCTGGTGGTGCAGATATAGGCCAGAGTCAGGATGAAGTTTGCAGGTTATTCTGAAGTAGTTATTGTACAAACTAACTTCTGCTAGGACATAGAATATAATGTCCCGAAATAGATGTGCAAAGTTTGTTTATGTCAATATAGTTGATAAAAAATACTATGGACATGATTGTTTGCTTCATGGTGAAAGATCGGTAATGTATATCGAAAAAAGAATAGTAGGAGTAGCAGTTTTAGTAGTTGTTGTAGTAGTAGTAGTAGTAGTAGTAGTAGTAGTAGTAGCAGCAAAAATAGTAGTAGCGGCAGCATAACAATAGTAGTGGAAGAAGTAAGAGTCTTGTTAGCACTAGCATTAGCAGCAGTAACAGCATAACAGTTGAAGTAACACTATTTGTAGTAGTAGAAGTACTAGAAATAGTTGCTGCATAGGGCTAAATTGTAACAAAAAATTCCTTTCCTCAGCTCAGTTTGCTCTCGTATTGCCGTTGCTCGTCTTTGGGAGGTTAACCACATGCAGGGGGAAATAGGAGCGTGATTTTTGCCTTAACCAATGGGGTGTCTTAATGTTATAGAAGTGTATGATGTCTTGGGGTGCGCTCAGGCTTGCCCAATCGAAGCACGCCCAGCACGGATAGCCCCTAAAGCGCGCTACGTTTGTCCAATGTGAGTGCAAACGAACTTGGTCCACCTCCTCCTACCGAACTTTGGCTCGGTTGGAGGAGGTGGGCCAAAGCATGGCGAGGTTGCTCATGCACGTGCGCACGAATGGTTTATGTTTGCGAGGCCTGTCTTGTGCGTGGAGAGGATGGAGGATAAGAGGAAAAAGTGAATGAACTCTGCTCCAAACTCACGAGGAACCCGTGTTTACCTTCAATAAAGACTGTGACAGAGAGAAGTTTTTCAGTCTGACCTCCTGTTTAACCTCGCTAACCACTCATGGAGAAGCGTGTATCACAGTAGGACTCATATCTGCCTCACTATTAAAGAGATATTTTATGCCGCTGGACATTTTTTCTCCGCCACCGCAGCATGACAAGTAAACAAACAGCGCCGTGTAATGGCGTCACCAGGTCGTGGCGCGATTCGAGTTGTTCAGGTGTGAGTGCGACCATAATCTCAGATGGGTTTATGTCACTGTATGGAAGATTTACTGACTTTGGGAGAAATACCTGAGATATAAATCCGCCAACGTTGAATCTTACCATTATTTGTTTGGGATTGGCTCCACAAATCTGCAAAATTAATCTCCTGTCTTAAAGTCGTCCCAATATTCACATCATTAGGTTTGAATAATGACACCACCTTCTGAGGCTACTATGACAAAATGACTTAAATTTGGTCATTTATTCTGACCGAGAAGACGTTGAACTTTGTGCCAGCTTTTGTTTCACATGAAGCCCATGTTACACTATTTATCTCTGTTATAATGTTGTTTCCTCATCACAAACAGACCTGGAGTTGTGTTTTCTTTCATTCACACATGTTTAACACATAAACCCTGCATATGGTGAGTTCTTCTCTCAAACAGAAAACACTCTGTTCCACCTTGTGATGTCACGCGGTAATACAAGAAGTGCTCCACTGTATTTTTAAACTCCACACACCTTCAATAGAATCATTTGGATGAGTTCAACCCTAAAATTGTCAATCGCTACTGAACTAAAAGTAAAAAGTGGCTGTTAACTTGAAAACTACCACTTTGTAATATCACAAGGTGGAACAGAGCATTTTGAGCATTGGAAATATAGTCAAACTAATAATAAAGGGTTACTCAAAGCTGTGTAAATGAAACAAACCAGAACTCGAGGTATGTTTTTGATGAGGAAACAGCATTATAACATGACTTAAAGTTCACAAGTGTTAATTTTGTGTTAATAAAAGGTTCAAAGTTCACTTTTTAAATGGAGAATTGACAAAAAGGCTCAGTAATACAAGAATCACATTTCATACCATGTTTGTACAGATCTAAAATACAGTGTTAGCAGATTTTATTTAATTGGTTTAGGAGGATATTAGGTACTTCAAAAACTGCACCTTTTACGATTGGTTAATTGCATTCATTCAAATTACGATTTCCGTTGCGATTCATCTTGCAGCTCAAGCACACGTTGCATCAGTAACAGTAAAAGTACAAGCAGCTATACCCAACACATCATAGTTTCCCCTTTACCAATACGTTTTACATTCATTCCTTACTGTAAGAATACTTGGCTGACTTTTGAAAGAACCAAACTCCCACTCTCTCCCCCTTCCCTCCCCTCTGCCGCTGGGCCCGTATGAGGAGTCATGCGGAGGGCTTAAGGCTAGTGCTGCAGCTAAGCCCCCTTCACTGCTGATCCAGAGGAAAGCAACACTACGGAGGGGAAGGGAGGGAGGAGGCCTGAGTAGTGAGCCTGGATTAGGGAGATGGATCGGGGGGTACTCGTGATGGGCAGCCAAACGGTGAGAATGAAGGCAGGAAACAGTAAGCAGCAAGTCGTATCAAAGTAAGGGAGATTCACAGAGGACTAGTGTCAAAGGCTGCACAGAGGAACTTAGCATGAGCTTGGGCTGAGTCAGAACCGCAGGGAACAGAGCTAAACACGGGGAGTGGGTTTGAACGGAAGAAGCCAAAAGTGTTCTTATGCCAGCTGTTATGGAATACGTAAGCGTTAAAAAAACAAACAAAAACAAGGAGCTGTGCGTTTCGCAGTTTTAATGGATAACGTTCAGTTGTAGAGCACCGGGATGCGAGGCGGAAAAGTACATGAAGCCAGTCGGAGGATCGATTCGCACTCGGACAATGTTCTGTTGTTGTGTCCTTAAGCAAGACACTTCACCCACCTTGCCAAGTATGAACGTGGTGTGTGTGAGCGTTGGTGGGGTTTCGAAAGGCAACCTCACTTCTGTCAGTCTGCTTACCGGCATCGATTGTGGGGTGAATAAATAATGCACTGCAAAATAGGTGTTTTGAAACGCGTTGTATAAATCCAAAATCCAGATCTATGGAGAGGCGACTTTGCTGACAGAAAGAGTGCAGGTTTTCAATGAATTTTTCAGCAATAAAAGCACAAATAATTGGACAAAGGATACAAGATACATCAGTCAATGGTAGTAGTCCCCCGACCACCGTCCGTTACGCATTTGCTACCGGGCCGCACAAAAACATTAAATAATTTATCAGCGACCCCATCTCCACCAACGTAACTTTCGCCCATCCCTCATGACACGCTAATTAACTTGTCCGTAGATATATAATGAAAATCCTGATAGGAAATCGCCACAGAAATCCTCCATTCGTGTCCTCCATGATGAAGTATCACGTATAACACATCAGACACGTCACCCAAAAGTAGACCCACAAGCGAGTGAAAATGAGCCAAAACAAAAGTCTTTGGGAAGCTTTTTTGCAGAGGAAAAAAGGCCAACTGAGGAGCCAGAAGAAGCGCCTACGACCTCCAAGAAAAAGAAAGCTAAATTTAACAGACAATACCAGGATTCCTACTTAAAATATGGGTTTGTTGTTACAGGTGAGTCTCACAAGTTGAAACGAGGCAATGAAACCTTCAAAACTGCTTCGGCACATGGAGAATAAGCACCCTGGATTAAAAAATGAGCCTTTAGTGAAAGAAAACATGAACAAGAAGGAAAGAAGAAACAAGCGGTATGGTGAGTTGTATTTTTTATGCACTTAACTTATTTTTGCTATATTTATCTGCCATGGATAGAAGGCCGGTCCGTGAAGATAAAACCTACATTATTCCGGTCTGTGGTGCAAAAAGGGTTGGGGACCACTGGTTTAAGGCCATACTGGAGAATATTCTAGACAAAGTATTAACATTTTCATGGAGATAGTAGAAGGTCCCACATTTGAAAAGTTTCCTTTAACTGACTATTAAAGGCGCTGTACCTGATCTCAAAAACGTAAAAAACAACTATTTTATTTCAAACGGATTCCAGTGGTCCAAAGTCATTCCTCACTTACTTTATGCTCTCTGAACTGTGTAATTATTCACCACAATGAGTTTAAAAATACTTTTTACAACTTCAGAGACAAAAGTAGAGTTTACTGTGACCATAAAGTTAGCAAAAATTAGCAGACTAACTTTGCACTTCCTGATTATCGGACAATAAAACGTTTAATTTGATGCCGACAGTACACAGTAGACTTATTTTTACTTCAAGAAATCGTTATATCTGTACTGGGGTAAGTCCTTTTTTGCTCAAATATGCAGTACAGACTCTGCAAGGGGAAAAATGAAAGTTAGCATCTCTTCATTCAGTAAATGAACAATTAGCTTTATCTCTTCTTCCAATCTGTACCTGCTCCTCTGTTTTCTTAGCTTTCTCGGTGTGACAAACGCACACAAACTGCCAAAGCTTTGTCTAAGAGGAACAAACTCAGCTGCATCACTTGCACTTGATGAATGTTTTATAAGCCGACAGCTCTTGGAAATCTTTGGGAGATTTGCAGAATTCCGGGACGTCGCTGTCAAACTTTGGGTATTAGTGTCAGGGCGGCACGACGCGGAACAGCGAGCCTTTCTCTGCTGTGGCAAAGAGAGCAGCTCAAACATAAAGGCTTTAGCACATCTGAATATTTAACATTGGGAGGATGTGAACATTTTTAGACTCAAACGGAAACTTCAAAGTGGAGGTGATGGGAGATCTTGTGCTAGTTACAAATATGAATATACAAGGTGTCCATAAAGTCTCTTAACAATTAAAACATTTTATCACAAAGGCAATTGATGGACTATTAATTTGATTTGTTCGATTGGCCTCAGTGGTTCTATAAGTTTTTAATCACATTGCATTTTTGTATTTCAGCCATCCTGTTGATTAAAGTAGCATCCCTTTGCATGAACCTCGAAGCAATGGCTACTCCTCAAGAGAAGGTACAATGTGTATCTTTGGTAAACCAAGCAAATAGGTACGAGTCAGGTCTAGGTTCAGCAACAGTCTGTGCTCGAAGAATGAGGTCAGCTGACACCTGAATATACTGAATGACCAGGTTATTCCATCAATGAATTTTTTCTTCCCTGATAGCACGGGCATTTTCCAAGATGACAATGCCAGGATTCATCGGGCTCAAATTGTGACAGAGTGGTTCAGGAGCATGAGACATCATTTTCACACATGGATTGTCCACCACAGAGTCCAGACCTTAACCCCATTGAGAATCTTTGGGATGTGCTGGAGAAGCTTTGTGCAGCGTCAGACTCTACCATCATCAATGCAAGATTTTGGTGAAAAATTAATGCAACATGGAAATAAATCTTGTGACATTTTTTGGTCAGGCAGTGTATCTTATCAGTTGTCTTTGTAATACATTTTTTTATTGTAAAGAGACACCCTGTACTTTCTTAAACATTAGTACATTTTTGGTAACAGCTACACCATAAATAGCCTGAATAAAGCATCAACAAAGACTTTAAAATATTGTAACAGATTTTTACTTACTTAATTGTCTTAATATATAATAATACATCTGACTTATATAATGCTTTTTGGATACTCAAAGATACTTTACAAACAATAAGACAGCGATGGAAATCATGTTGAGAATGCCAGATTCAAAATTACTTTTTAGTAGTGACTGATTGATTGATTTATTTTATTATTGTGTCTTGCACACAAAAAAATGCCGAGCCCTTTAATGGGCTTATAAGACACTGTTAACAAAATACAATAAAATACAACAGGCCAGTTGCCAGACATGTGTTACAAACACCAATAGATTCATTCAAACAAACTCCTCTGCCACTTCTTCCAGGCTTTACAAAGAAATGAGGCCAACTTATAAACATTATAATTAAGCGACCATTTCTTCCTGTCATCATCATTACACCAGAACAAATCAGGATATTGAGTGAACATTTCATTAAATAAAGGATTTCTAAATTCATCATAAAATGGACAATACAACAAAAAGTACACTTTCCACTTCTCCCAACTCACAAGTCCTTTTTCTTCAGGGGCTTGAGAAAACCTCACAGTTTCTAAGTCCAGAGGAAAGATCCCTGATCTTTGATTCCTGCTCAAATTTCCTTGTCTCCATAAATATACATTTTTTCCTTGCTTGTCTTAAACTGATTTTTTATTGAATATATGTTTGCAACTTGGGTTTACCAAGATCCCATTCAGCCACTGCTCTTCATAATTGGACACCAGTTTTGCTCTTATTCTGTTGACGCTGCATGGCAAATTTTTATGGAACACATACTGAAATTGTGCTTCAGTAAAAACAGCCCCGTAGCTCTCCTGCTCAGGGTGACTTGGGTTTCCCCACTCAAAGACCTTTTTTAGAAACTCTGTTATCAGGTAGAAGTGCTGCAATGAATCTGACTTCCTGATGAGTTGAGGGAGTGAGTTCCAGAGGGCAGCGGCAGCAAAGGCTCTGTCCCTCAAGGTTCGGTGCTGAGTTTGATTCCTGGGGGGAGTGTGGAGGTTGGTGTTGGCTGATCTGAGGTGGCAAGTGGAACAGTGCTGATGGAGGAGGTCGGTGAGATAGGGAGGAACCAGGTTATGAAGAGACTTGTAGGTGATGAGGAGGATCTTGTATCGGGTGTGATATTGTAGAGGTAGGTGTGTAGGTGACAGAGTTTTGGATGTACTGCACGTTTCTGGAGGTGGGTGGAGGGGAGACTGTACAGAACGCTGTTGCAGTAGTCGAGTTTGGAGGTGATGGATACATGGATGAGGATTTTTGCAGTGGGCAGAGAAAGCGATGGACGGAGATGGGCGATGTTGCGGAGGTGGAAAAAAAAATGTTTTGGTCATGTGACTGATGTGAGATCTGAATGGGAGGGTAGGGGTCATTTCCATTGGTCCAAAGGCTCATTTTATGAATTCTGAACATCCTAATTATTTACAGTGATGTTTTTATGAGTGCTTTTCACAGTAGTACCCTATAACAAGCTTAGAACTTCTTTTTACATTTTATTTATTGCAAACTTCACTATCTAAAATGTCTTTATAATAGAAACGGGCTTATTGATCTATAGAGAACAGTTATGTATAAAATGGTATTAACTTTTCTGGTAATAATGTATGTTTTTAATGTCATTTTTTGAGCAATAAAAATTCAAAATTGTATAAATGCAAGACACGTTTAATGCTATATTGTGGAACATTACAGACAAAGCAATAATATCACGATGGAGACAAACAGATAGCAGACACGCATCAGAGAAGTTACATAGTACACCTTTTTAATTCTATGTCTCAGCTTGCTCACAAACCTGTCTCGATGTTTCTCTCTTTGTTCTAGTTTAAATCGCTAAAGTTGGTGTTAGACAAACAGATCAAAGTTGAGTCAAAACTATTGTTATTCCCTGTCTTTCACACATTTGTCTCGCTAAAGGCTTTTCATTTTCACCTCTTTTCTTGACTAAATAAAGGGTGCAAGCGCGTACCTAGAGGCGCGCGGCTCGGGATTCACACTGGTGCAGATGAAAAGGGTGTAAGGGAATTAATTACAGCATTAAGGAGCAGATAGAAAAGTGTTTCAATACCTCGGAGAGAGAGAGAGAAGGGAAAGTTATCTGTGCCCTGAAGCAAAGTGTCAATGTTTAAAACTGCAGTTATACAGGAAAAGTGCAATTAAAGGACATGATTTTGGCTGTTTTTAAAATGTGAAAAACAGATATTGTTTATTTAAATGGTTTGCTGTGGTCCAAATGTATTTCTCAGTTTTGAAATGATTTCCAAACATCTTCCCAGAGGCCAGAGCTTTGCTGCTATAGTAACGTTAACTAACTAACTAGTATGCAAACGGTGTGCCAACGATACCTGGTTCACAATCGATAAAATTCCTTTATGCACACAGTCGGCTAATTTTGACCCTAAAGGTGCACAATGTAACTTTTCTGACACAGTTTTTTTCTACTCTCACTGGAATGTTTCACAGTATGGCATTAAACATATATATCCATAGCGATAAGCATGACCTGCTTATCGCAAGTTGCAGGTCAGATCTGTGAAGTAATAAAAAACTATTAATAAATGTAAGATAGATGTTTAATTCCAGGTGATGCTATTACATCTCCATGGAGACTAGCAGCTGGCACAGACCTAGACATTTATACAGATGCAAAATTATTTCTTTGCCCGTTGCTATAACTCGATCACTTGGCTGGCTGCTGCTTCCTGGAGTTAGGTCAAATCATGTGTTCCATCACATCTATATGAATGGTGAAGCCAAGCCCCATATTAAAGTTTAAAAGATGTTTATTTCATGATCTTTTTGGCATTTATCACGTCTCCTCAACAGTAACATGTAAAAGGAGGAGGCTTAGCGGTCACTAGATGCTTACTAGAACTACAGAAGTACAGAAATCTCAACTGAAAGCTGGCAAATGCCTCTTTTACACAGTTATTTACAAGTAATGCTGTCGGCTATAGGAAGAAAAATATAGAGGACTGGCCGAAATGTTCAGAAATCTTCCCGGACTTGCCTAGTTACAAAGTGGATGAGCAACAAACACGGCGTTCCTAATTCTATGTCTATGGGCTTATATGGGCATATGATCCATAAAGAGAAAAGTTAGAGTGCATCTTTAAGTGAAGTTCTTATGTTTTCTTAACAAAATGTCACTCATCACTTCAGACTCCGCCCTGGACGTCCTCACAGCTGTGCATCTCCGTACACTTTCTTCTGTTTGAAATCTTTGTCTGCATGACGCCACTCCACGGATGCGCTCCTCCGTGATTGGCCAGCTGATTGCCTCTCCCTGTCAGAGCTGTCAGACTGAGGCCTGCGCCGTATCAGAGGCGGGTTATGGTGCGACAATCAACCATTAAAGACCAATCACTGTCAGAGGAACGCTCGGATGACAATCACTCATCGCCGCCACGTCTCCAAGGTGATTTTCTTTTCTTTTTTTAAATTTTTTTTTTTTGAGAATCACGGCGATCTGAACCACCTCCTGAGCAATGACTGCACAGGTTGTTATTAAATGTTGGACAAGAGCCAAATCTTCACATGATGGAGAGAAGTTCGTCTGACAGCTCCTGGGGCTGGAGGTCACCGCTCATGTCCAGTGTCCAGTCAGTGTCTAAATAAAACGGCAACACGCAATAGTCACATTGTACCCACATTAAAGGATATATATGTAAATTTTGATTTTAAATTCCATAAACATGACTTATCTGTGTGCTCTGATGCATGGTCGAAAAACAAACAATCATTGGACATGCTGTGTCATTGATTTAGTGTTATGCAATGAGAAATCTGAAAGAGCCTCTCATGAGTCTCTCATTTGAGCTGCCAGTTTCAAAGCTGAAATCCAGTTGGTTTAAACCTAAAAGGACTTTCTCTGATCTGAATCTTCACTATTTGAACCCCAGCACCTGCAGCCAATCATTAAACATTATATTTAAGATTAGACTAAAAAATCCTGCCTACTGCTTGCTTTTGCATGTGAGTTTGTTAAAATAAATAAATAAATAAATAAATAATAATAATAATAATAATAATAATAATAATAATAATAATAAATACCACCAGCCAGAATAATGCCTTCCTTGTGCATAAATAGTCCCTGCATTTTGGTTGGCATTGATTAATGACATAGGTAGAGGTATTCTGTTTCATTTTTGCACTTTTCTTCTCAACTTTATCCCACAAACTGATGTAAACTTAACTGATGTAAAGCTATAATAAATATTTACCACAGGTACTATCCCACCAAGCTAACTCATAATTAGAAAAACATAGAAACCTGTCATATGCACCTTTAATCACTATTGGACAGGAGGCAGCGGGGAGGCCAGACCTTCACATGATGGAGAGATGTTCCTCTGACAGCTCCTGAGGGTTGGAGGTCACTGCTCATGTCCAGTGTGTGTCCTCCTCAGATGTGCCCTGTCTCACGATGTCCCACGTGGAGCTCCGCTGGGACTGGAGTCATTAGGGTACAGACACATAGAGGGAAGCAGCAGGTAGGGGCATGGGCCAAGGACATTGTTTGTAAAAAAGGATGTTTCTCCATGTATTTGAGTTAAATTTGTCTTGCCCCAGTACAGATATATTGTACAAACAGCTCTTGAGGTCAAAATATGTGCTGTTTGCATCTAATTATCATCCGTGATGGCAAAACTCTTTGTAAAAAGTACTTATAAACTCATCGTGGTGAATAATTAGTATGCTCGGAACGCGTAAGGTAAGTGAGGAGTAACTTTGACCCACTGCAGACTGTTTAAAATGAACAAATGAACGTTTTTCACATTGTTTAACATGGTAAAAATAAGGTGCAGCGCCTTTAGTACCTACTTTTAACATAAGACTTTTTACTTTTTACTTCTCAGACCACAAATGAAAGCCTTGCGCACATTTACCCGGGGAACAAAGTATCCTTATGGGGTCACCTGTACGCCCGCCAATACGAGCCTGATGTAAGAATTTGAAACAGGTCGGAAAGGGACGGCTCAAATGCCAAGAGCTGTACTCCCAGATTGAGTCCAGAGCGCTCCACAATGGAATATCACGGTCAACCCATTCTACGCACACAAGGCCACGCTCCCTATAAAACATCTATACAAAAGTGTTGAATCGCCCGTGACTTCACCTTATACAAGCCACCGCTACAGCTACGAGCTTGGCGTTTCAATTCGGGAACATTTTCTGACAATAAAAGCAGGCCGGGATGGAGGCAGGTGGAATGTCACGCTTTGAAGTAAGTCGGAGGTTGGAGGTAAAATGGAGGAATTGTGTCCAAGTAGATGAGACGGTAAAGGTGAAGCAAAAGGTATGGTTCATAAAAGAGTCAAAGAGCATATGGCAGGTTTTCATGTTTTTCTAATTATGACTTGGTTTGGTGGGGTAGTACCTGTGGTAGATATTTAAGAGGGGGTATTTTACTTGTAAAGGGTATCACTGCTAACACAACATATTTAGATCACCATGTTAACTGCTGCTGTGTACAGTTTTGTATCATGTTTTTGCATATTTATGGAGAATTGTCGTGTGGGAGCATGGATGGCATGGCTTGTGAGTGGAGCATTGGACAGAATCTTACAGCTAACCATAAGGAGGGTCCACACAGGTTGTCAGTGTCAAGTGTTGGCCTTTGTTAACATTATAGTTGCTAGGTAACACTTATGAAATTCAAGGCAAGTAGGCAGTTATTTGTACAGCACAATTTGTACACAAAGTAATTCAAAGTGCTTTACAGAATTAGAAAGGCCTTAAAATCACAACACAAACCAATCAAAACATAAATAATCATCGTAAAATTAACACTGAAAGAGAAGAGTGCAGAATAAAAACCTTTCTGTCATATGCTCAGCTAAACAGAACTGTTTTGAGTCTGAATTTAAACATTGTCCAAGTAGAAGCCTGTCTCACATTTTCAGAAAGACGTTGATTCCCCATGTTTAGTCCTGACTCTGGGCACCAGCAGGAGGCCAGTCCCTGAAGTCCTCAGAGTGTGAAATGAGACTTGTTCACAAGCAGAGCAGCCTTAAAGTCTATTCTCTGAGCCACAGGAGCCAGTGCAGAGACCTGAGCACAGGACGCATGTGCTCGTACTTCCTGGTTCTAGTCAGGACCCGAGCAGCAGTGTTCTGGATGTACAGCAGCTGCCTTAACCTAACCTACTGGAGACAAATGCATGGGTAAGTCTCTCAAGTCTGGTTTAGATAGTCTTTGATTTTTACAATGCTTTCGATGGTCATTTAATTACAACAATATCATATCTGCTGCTCATGTAGAAAACAGGAAGTAAAAGTAGAAACTTAACCAAAATACTACAAAGAAATAGATTGTTTTGTGTGTGTGTGTGTGTGTGGGGGGGGGGGGGGGGGGGGGGGGAGTGTACGCACGTTAAAACCTGTTCCAGAGGTTCACAGCTGGCGAGGGTGAGGGTTGGGGTCAGGCAAAGACGGAACATTGGGGTAAGTTTAACGTGGAGTCGTAAAGTTTTTGTAAAGGTGGAAGGAGGAGGAGAAGTGAGTTACGATCTGGTAAAGGAGGAAAAGTTCACAGTTTTGTCAAGATTTTATCAATTTGCTGTTCAAATTTCTAGGCAGCATTTTGCATTTAAGGTGTGAGGTGGAACAAGTAAAAATACAGCAAAATAAATGTTCTGTCTCTTGTTTTTAAGTTTGCTTGACAGATATGCAGCACAAACTGAGCGTTGCTTCAGTTGAAGTATAACAAGGACGAAGCAGGTGTTGTCCTTGGCACAGCACTGCAATGCTATTTCTCTATCAGGTAACAGTTTAAAGGCCCTGTACGTGACTTCTTGTGTTTGAGCATATTTTTTTCTTGCTCCAGTAGGAATATATTATGTAAGGAGCTCTTGAGGTCAAAATAAGTCCACTGTATTCTGTCTGCATCTAATTATAATGAGTTTTATTGTCCAAGAATCAGGAAGCGTATGTTAGCATGCTAGTTGCTGATAGGTAGCAGTTTAAAGGCTGTGTACGTGATGTCTTTCTATGTGTTTGAGCATCATTTTTCATGTCCCACTGCAGATTAATTGTATAAAGAGCTCTTGAGGTCAAAATATGCACCTTGTTAAAAAGCGTTTTATTGTCCAAGAATCAGGAACTGTGTGTTAGTATGCTAGTTGCTGTTAGGTAGCAGTTTAAAGGCTGTGTACGTGATGTCTTTCCATGTGCACCTAGTTAAAAAGCGTTTTATTGTCCAAGAATCAGGAAGCGTGTGTGTTAGAATGCTAGTTGAGGTTAGTTTTTATGTGACAGCGTTGAATAATTCTAGGATGCTCAGAATGCATAAGGTCAGCGAGGATTAACGTTGGACCACTGTAAACTGTTTAAAGCGAACTACTTCTGTTTTTCACATTTTTAATACGCATTTTGCATCTTGTATCAGCGTACATCGCATGCTTAAGTCTTTCCAAATAGTGCAAGATGTTAAAAGTTGTCAATTACTACGAACGAGCTAACTCCAAAGCTTGTCCTACAGGTTAACCCAAAAGTCCAGACCGAGGCTACGTCCTGGGTCCTTAATCCCCCACCTCCTCCTGTAGGCAGCACTTTTCTAATTCCCTTCTCCCCTTGGGTCCAAACCCTTATCAGCTCTTCTTCCTCTCTTCCTTCTCTTCCTCCTCGCGATGCATCTGCCAGGTGCGATAAGCCCCCCTCCTCTTCCCAAACCTACCTTTTAACCGTCCATTAAAAGCGCCTCCCCATGCAGTTTTGAAATCATTATCGCCTCCAGCCCGCAGTTTCCGGGTTAGCCGATAGCCCACCTCCGTACGCCTCTATCTGGGCTTTCTTTTGAGGCTTAGGCCCTGGCTGGGTGGTTGAAGATTACCAATGGGTCCATGAGGTACAGACAGAGGGAGGAGAGAAAAAAAGAGTTTAAAAAAAGGATAAAGAGCAGGAGTGGTGACATGCACAATGAGGTAGCGGCCGATAAGGGTTTGCGTGACAGTTCCTTGGTGCACAGGTTCGGATGGAGATTGGGTTTATGGGGGACATGTTGTCAGGTAAAGGCCAGGTGTGTCAGGTGTGAATGGGAGAAGGGCAGAGATTGGCTTTCTGAAGGTTTGGGCACAGAAAAGCAGTTTATATAGACGTCAAAGTGAAATTGGAAGGAGTAAATGACATTAGAAACACGAGGTAGAGAGGGTTTGGGTGAGGTAGGGTTTAGGAGGAGGTTGTCATCTGAACTGAAACCAAATATCATGAGTAAATGCCACTGTAAAATGTAAAGGTTACTTGACAAAAATACACAAAGTCACTGCCTTACCTTAGTAACCTTTACACAAGAATGAGGTACACCTTTACTCCTGTCTTTGGAGTAAGATGACATTTTGATGGAGCTGTTTATTGGTTACTAGAATTTTACTATTTAACCACACAAGTTATTCAAATGTATTGCCTTACCTTAACTTTTATAGAAAAATTAGGTTTATATTTTCTCCTTTTTTGGAATAATATTTAGTAAAGGTTATGTTAAAAAAAATAAAAAAAATGTCACCATAAAATAAATATATTAAAATCCATACTGTGGAAAATCCCAGGCAAAGAAATACTGACTCCATAGAGAGAAACACAAGAAAAGTTACATGGTGCAAGAATTGTAGCAACACAGTGGGTGAGTCGGTCGCACAACTGCCACAAAGCAACAACATACTGTGTTTTATTTCTCCCAACAACCAAAAACATGCACAGTTAGGCTTGGTGGTGTTGATCAAAATCCTGATTACAAACCGCAGTGTGGTTCAAAATGATCTGAAGGCTATTTGCCAAAAACAATGTCAAAAAAAAGAAAGTAAAAGTTGTCTTATCCTTGTTTTTGCATTTGCACCACGAGTTCCCAGACCCAGGACTGTGCATGGAAGGTCTTTGTGCTGTTTCATTTCGCACAATAGTTAGTATTTTAATCAGGTTTTTGATGGGTCTTGCGGGTTTCACACGTCGGTAAAATGGATCAAATTCGTAATGCTTCCATTTTTTTCACAGTACTTCATGAGATTACGTGAATAAGAGAATATATAAAGCTAGAACATTACATACTGTACATTAAGATTTGAAAGGATAAAACCTGAACAAAATGTAAAGGTTATTCTAGCAATTTATCATTCACGGAACAAGCAACCTGTTCCCTAGCAACCTATATGTCTATTAAAAGAACGCCAAACATTTTCAAGACCATTAAGATTTGAAGAACTGGTACAAACAGCTAGATTTAAAATTGTGCACAATACATGGATGCCCTTTAAAATCGAAAGCTCAATCTTTCTTTTCAATATTCTTCAAATGTTTTTTTTTTTTTCTTCTAACAAAATGGAACATGTCTCTTCCCGGGGCATTATCTGTTGGTTTCATTGACAAACCCTCTGCACAGTGCTTACAGTGGGCACAAGGCCAATGGGACTTGTATTTGTGGACTATAGTTTCCTGTCTTCCAAATCCTCCAGCATGGCGTCTGCTCCGTGGAGATATCCCCGGCACCGCAGGCCCTCCGCTGGCTGCCTCCCATCACCTGCCCCCACTTATCTCCAGAGAAGGAAGGAGGACTCAATCTGTGCGCTTAAAGGAGGGATAGAGGAGGGCGGTAACAATTGAGGATCGAGCGACTGGCAGTGTGTTTGTGAATAAAGCTCAAAGGTTACACTACGAATAACAATACAAGAACAACTGCACTGTATTTAGCGGGGGGGGGGGTGTTTTTTTTAAAGCTTTTACTGGTAACAATTGTAATGATGATGAAGACTTATGTCCAATGTGATGTCAGAAAAGTAACAGTATTCTGAATAACAAATGAAAGAGTAACTGTACCAGACTGAAGTTACTTTTGTACAAAGTCCACAGTGAGGGGCTGATCCAGGGGGTTGTAGTGTTTCCTCTTGAGCACGTAGAAAGTGTACTCTGAAAGTGTAGTCTGAGTCTCGTCCTCTACACTCCTGTCCCTCAGTCTCGTCCTCTACACTCTCTGAATAACACCTGTCCCCACTCTTCTCAATACCAGGAGTCTGTGCCTTTAGTTCTCCTTCTGTTCCCTTTGTAGCATCTGAGTGAGGTCCATCCTCCCTCTTCATCCTCTGCACTGAAGACTGTCCAGAACAACTTTAACTTAACTTAACTTTACTGTCCACCATAGGAGAAATGTGTCTTTGTTGTCTATGTTACTCATCATCATTGCATCACAGCTTAAGAATCAATAAAGCCACATCATTGTACTATATATATGTGAAGTCTGCAGCCTTGGAGTGTGGTACTTATTCTTAATGTGATGATTCCAGGCTTTTTTTTCAAGCTGAAGTCTTGAGTGTAGAGAGCAGCTTCTGGTAACTTCTGTCACTCCATGAAGGTAACATATAACCAAACTAAAAAACAATAATTGACTAATTTGATCATCATTTGTTTTGAGATTGTGCCTTAAAATGCCCATATTATCCCATTTTCTGATCTATGTTATAATGTTTCCTCATCACAAACAGACTTGGAGTTGTGTTTCGTTGTTGTTTTGTTTCATTCACACATGTTTAACACACAAACCCTGCATATTTAGGCTGAGTGCTTCTCTCAGACAGAAAACACCCTGTTCCACCTTGTGATGTCATGTGGTAATTCAGAAAGTACTGTGTTTTTAAACTCCATACACCTTCAATAGAATCATTTGGATGATTACAGCCTTGGAATTGCCCGTCTCTACTAAACAATAGGTAAACGGTAGCTGTTAACTTGAAAACTACCACTTCATGACATCACAAGGTGGAACGGAGCATTTTGAGTTTTGGAGATATAAACAGACTAATAATAAAAGGCTTGCTCAAACTTGTGTTAATGAAAGAAAACACAACTCCAGGTCTGTTTTTGATGGGGTAACAACATTATAATATGGCTTAAAGCTCACAAGAGTCGATTTTGTGTCATATTTAAATGGCAACTGTCCTGACTTTTGGGCTGAGCAATGGCCCCACTGTTTGAAGCTATTCTCAAAAAATCCATCCATCAATTTATTTGTGCTAATAGAGAAAATGCTGAACTTCGTGTCAGTTTTACACCCCATGTTACACCACTGGCTGGATTTATGTTTGCGTAATATCATGACAGCTGCTTGTTTACGACGCTCATCTGTAAAAACCCAAGACACACAACTGACATTTCTATATTTGACTTAATCACTCAAGCACTGATCCGGTCATCCTAACCTACTACTGCCATCATGACAAGCACCGAAATACGAATTGCAATCAGCTCGGCCATTCAAAACCAATCCACAAAGTCTGACTCAGGAATATAAAATAGAAAAGGAAGCAGGGGGTGAATTTCATCTTATTTCCACAGTGTATAATGCAATGAAATGTTTACGGTGGCTAAGCTAATCCTCTGTTTTGCTGAATGTGTAGTGTCATACCTGGTGTCGATGCAAGTTTTCACAATGAGGTTGTACAGTGTAACAACAGGGAGTGCAGTGGCAGAGTGGTTAGCGGTCTGGGGTCAGTTGAAAAAAGGTTGTTGGTGCAAGTCCCAAGATTATTTAGGGGTTTGAGTCAGAAGAATCTTTGAGAACTTTCGGCCTTTTTGAATTGTTAATTGCAACAGTCACCGTTTTTCTTGTCTGGACATACACAGGTTACCATATTTCAGGTACATCACAAGTACCTGAAATATGGAAAACACTCTGTTGCACTTTGTGATGTCATGTGGTAATACAGGAAGTGCTCTGCTGTGTTTTTAAACTCCACAAACCTTCACTAAAATCATTTGAATAATTTCAGTCCTAGAATTTACAATCTCTACTGAACTAAAGGTAAAAATTCGCTGTTAACTTGAAAAACTACAGCTTCATGACATCACAAGGTGGAACAAAGCATTTTGAGCTTTGGAGATGCAGACAGCCTAATACTGCAGGATTATTTAAGCGTGTGTGAATGAAACAAAACACAACTGGTTTGTTTTTGATGAGGGCTCAAATTAGGCTAAGCAATCTCTTTGACGTTTTGACAATTTGAATATGTCTCTCTAATGAAACTGTTATTTGGAGTGGTTCACTTTGTTCACACATATCTGAGTAATGCTACCGACCTGAAAACATTTTGTTCCACCTGCTGATGTCATGAAGTGCTGTTCTCCCTGTACATTTTTTAATTACTGATTGTTATATAGGCAATTGAAATAATTACAAACCAGGAAACATGTTCATAATGTATACACGAAAAAACAAAACAAAAAAAACATAACATAAAGCTGTACTTGATTTTTACTGTCTTAAAAATGTGAATGTGGTTAAAAAGTATTCCTCACTTACCTTTTCTGAGCATTCTGAGTTCATAAGTGCTTTTCACAACTTTCAGTGCAGTGGAGTTTTGCCATCACAGTAATGCTTACAACAACTAGCATGCTAACAGTGCACTTTCTGATTCTCGGACAATAAAATGCTTTATAATTAGATTTAGACAGCACACAGAAGACTTATTTTGACCTAAAAAAAACTTCTTATACAATATATCTGTACTGTGGGAAGACAGATTTTGCTCAAATGCATAATTGGCATGTTTTATTAATTAAATATTCTCAGTTGCTTGTTGCATAAAGTACATAAGTCATTTCAGATAATATTTTTGTACAAATAAATTTCTAAGTTTCTAAATACCTCACAGTTTAAACAAAAATAATTTTCATTGTTTCATCCTGGCAACATAAATGCAATACAATTATTTCCTGGCGCTATTCAGGAATGCACTTTCTCTCAACCTAAAACCTAAAACACCCTAATTCTTTCATTGTTGCAAACACGACCAGAGGTTTGGTAACAAAACCCCTCACCAACCCCAAACCCCTTGAGCACAAACCGCCAAACGCTAACCCACTCATTACACCATTTCTTTCTTTTGACAATTCCATATCCTCCAGCACTTAATGAGCTAGTAAGAGATATATAATTGAATTTCCCTCATAGAATCCCCTTCTAATTGACCTTTACAACATAATTACGCCCATTGTCAGTCCTGCTCGGCGCGTGTAAGGTCAGTGACCCCTCCTGCAATCTGCATGAAGAATTTAACAGTCGTACAAAGGCGCGCTTGTAATGACGAATTATCCACCGGTTCTACCTGCAAATTCATTTTTTATGTATAGGGCCTGATAACAAGTCAACTGGGACGCTCTAAGTATGTGGTTAATAAGACCAATGGGGAGATATAGAGGTTGCAAATATGAAAAACATGTGTACGTTTCGGTCTTTATTAGTGCAAAAATCATGTTGACTGCTGTTGTTGCCGATATGATGTGAAGGTAATGCTTTTTGAGACTAAATCACTTTTTTATGAAAAGAGTTACGAGGCGTTTGAGGGCAGTTAGTTTGGTTTACGAGCATGTATGAAAATATGGGGTGAGTTGTATAAAAGTAGTTAATTCTGATTTTACTGGTGATGTCTGCTGCTTAAACCTTTGAATGGGCTTATGTTACATACGGCAGTTAAATTAAGTGTGTGTGTGGATTCTTTGGGAATAATAGGATTTGAAATTGTGCAAAATTGTGATTTCACCTCATCTCATGTCAGTGTGATCCATTATAGTGGGACTAAACACACTAACTCCTAAACTGGGCAGTACCTGGTGGTGTAAAGAAGAGAGTGAGGGGGGAGGAGGAATGATTAGTCTAATAGGTATCCATACTTCCAAGAGGCCAATCTCTCGTGATGTCACCAACTAGTTGAAATGGCAGAGACCACTGCGAAAAAAATGACTAGAAACAGTATTTCTGTTAAAAAACCATAAATACAATTCAGTAGCAAAAAATAAATAAATAAATAAATACATAAAAGACAGAAAACAACTGGATTTAGTGTTTAGTTTCACTTTTAAAAGGAACAAACACAACATTCTTCTGTAATACTTTGTACAGACGCAATACTGACTTAAATAGATTTCTTTGATGATTCTCATTTCATTATTTTATTTATTATTTTGTATTTTTTACACTTAATGTATAGTTGAGGTTACATACAACCTCAAATATACAACAAAACTGATTTATAATAACACAAACATTTTAAGTATATCCTTGTTTGGAAGATTATGGTTACACAATTAAAGCTGCATATGGGACTTTTTGGGGGGGTTCTACAGCCTAGACATGTTACTGCTTTGTCTGGAATGTTCCATAATACAGCATTGAACTTGTCTTGCTTTTTTCAATTACAGGTATTTTGTTTGCTAAGGAAAAACCCATAGTACCACATAATAAAATACAGTACTACACAATAAAATACAGTGCTAAATATTCAAAATTTTGCATTTCCTCAACAGTTTTAATATTTTGGATTTTTGTCCATCTTTATCTTAAGTATTTTAAGTCAGTACTTTATTCTGTTTGTCATGTTTTTGTCAGTTCAAATCCAAATGACATACTGTTTACACATACCACCTGTTACAATATTGTCACTAGAAGGGCATCTGGTTTAGAAAAATAATAATAACAATGAAAAACTAAACTAAAACAAAAAGAACAAGTTCTTTCCATTTCCCATAACCACTTAATCCATACTCTTTCCCACAGAGGTGAAGTAAAGCTCGTTGTGCTGCCTGCTCTGTGCCTGGGAGGCCCTGGTTAAGCGGAGGTGACGGCACAGTTGCAGAGTGGAGAGCTTTTCACCTCACGTTTAATGAGTCCACTCCACTTCCACCCACGTGCCTGTTCTGGCTCTGAAAAGGCTGTACAAAAGTATTTAGAGCCCTGCGTGTACTTACCCCCAACTAGTACTTACTCCCCGAGTAGTACTCAGCCCCCCTCTCTGCATGAGCCTCTCCAGTGTTTGGTTTGAGGAGAGAGGAGCTGTCTTTGGATGTGTCACACTCAGAAAGAGACAAATGCATTCTCAATTTTAAACAATGATTATGGTTTTGTTATTATTGTATTACTGCTTTTCATATAGTGCTTTTCTAAAAACAAAGAGGTGCAAGTAAATCTAAAATACATTTAAGCTCATCAGTTAAATGTGCCTGATTGTTACTATTTTCAAACTGTAAAAGACAGTACTTGTTTCTCTGTAGACTCTGGCACACTGACTCACTCTTGGTTCACTTTTATGCAGTGAGACAGTGTGCGGGAGTCTCCTTAAAATATAAAAGTGAACCAAGAGTGAGACACTGTGCCGGAGTCTTTTTTTAAATATTTAAGTGAACCAAGAGTGAGGCAGTGTGCTGGAGTGTTCTTAAAATATAAAAGTGAATTAAGAGTGAGACGGTGTGCCGGTGTCTTCTTAAAATATAAAAGTGAACAAAATAAAATATAAAAGTGAACGAAGAGTGAGACGGTGTGCCAGAGTCTTCTTAAGATATAAAAGTGAACAAAGAGTGAGACAGTGTGCAGGAGTCTTCTTAAAATATAAAAGTAAACAAAATAAAATATAAAAGTGAACCAAGAGTGAGACGGTGTACCAGAGTCTTCTTAAAAGATACATTTACAGACAAAATAGTGAAATAAATGATTACAGAGAGCAGGGCAATGTTTTTATTTCAATAGAAAGAGAATTTGAGTTGATGAAGCGAAATTGCACCCGTCCCTATTTTGTATTTGGAGTGTGACTATGCTCTGCTATGTTAATCCATATATACTGTCTATGCTGTGCACTCTCACAACTGCCCTGGGGTAAACTGACAAATATAGAGCTGCCAGTCTGCGCCATCAACTTATCGTTCAATATATGAAACCCTGAGCAATATATTTTACACTATACTTTTACAGTTTCTTTGCAATAGTGGGCAAATTTTAGTTGTTTTTGATATGAGTGAGATGATTTTTTTATACGATTTGAGCTGTAGAGGGTTGAATTATTAGTTCATTCTGCTATTTATTCGTTGGAGCTCATGTCTTTTAATGATATTGTATTTTTTAAAGGTTCACGGTGATAGTCCTGCCTTACTGTTATTGTATCGCGCTTCCAAATGTGTTATCGTGACAGGCCTATACCACAATAACCTCTGGATTGTGGTGTTTTGTGTAGTTTGTGGTGCATTAAGGAGCCACAGGACACAACGGGAACTTTTGGAGGTACTCTCAGTTAAACCTGGTTCACAATAATAGAAAATAGGATCAACATGTGTCGCTATTTATCGGTCCAGCCCAATACTGGATTGACAAAGGGAATTTATACAAGGGGCAAAGCGAAGGTCACATGAAGAAGAAACAAAAATACAGAAGAAGTGGTTGGAGGACTGAGGCACCATTTTGTCTAATTATACTTATATATATGAACCAGCTACACCTAGCCATCAGCCTCACCAACCTTCACCAATCCCCCTCTGACCACTTTCATATGTTGGTAAAGTATCTTGCACAGAGACACAACACGAGTTTGTTCCGGTCGGCTCAGGGATTGAACCGTAATCTTTTATGTTTTGTACGCCACAATACTGCATATATATATTCAATTCTGTCAAATAATATGAAAACAAACAGCACTACTATTACTATTGTTTTCATTAATGCCGTAATAAAAATTTCAGCAGCATGCATTGATTTTCCATCATCCCCACTGTGTTTCCAATCTCATCGCATCACCGTTATGTACAGTACAGCAGTAGCACTCACACGGGCTTATTTTATACCATGTTAACTGTAAATTGATTGACTTCATGTATCCACCATTCTCTCTCAATGTCGTATCAAGCCTCCGCTATGGTTCACGGGGATTTCACATTCAGTGGAGCAGCAGCAGTGGAAGGAGCAGAGAGGTGAGAGACGATTAATTGTGAATTCCATTATTGAAGGCCGTCAATCATAAGAACATCTCAGGGGAGCGAATGTAGAGCTAGAGGCTGCCTGGCTACACTGTTTTTCTATTATTGTTTCTTTTTTTTTTCATTACTAGAATTTTCTCATAACACCGCGTCAGAGGAAACAACACCCCTGGGGCTTTGACGCTGCACAACGGATGCTTTCAAACGCCCACCAGTCCACTATTAATCCCGGGCATCTCATACTATACTCTCTCTGTGTCGCACTGGCGGGATAGACATAAAAGTGGAAACACACTGAGAGAAGACATATTTGACTTGTAGTTATAGCGTGTGCTATGTGTATAGCAATTCAATAACATTATTTTTTTTATGTGTTTGATAACATGAAGGTTAAGAAACCCAATTGTTTATCAGCTGTAGTGGTAAGTTCACCCTGAATGATATGTAGGTACATCTGACAAAGAACACATCCACACAATGGTTACTGGAAACAAACACCCTCTGGTACTAAGTTACTTTTAATAATAATAATAATAATAAAAACTGCAAGCGGTGATAAAGGCTCTCGCCACCCCTTGCGACCGCGGGCTAAATGCCCCCATGAAGATCGTGCCTTTCATTTCCGCTTTATGACATTGTCACGCCTGCACGGTTGGAAATAGAGATATGTCTTCATTCGCTTTTTTGTTCAGTATGATGAGAGGAATATGTGTACAAAATTTCAATGGTCTATGACAATTTTTCATCCCAGTTAAACAAAACCCATGTATTTCAATGAGAAACGTCAGACGTTGCCATGGCAATACCTTTGAAAATAGAGGTATGTTCTTATTGGCTTTTTTGTTCAGTATGCCAATAGGGATGCCCATGCCAAATTCCAAATGTTTGTGACAAAGTAATTTTTTTGCGTACCATTAAAAATTTCAAGGGGGCGCTATGGAGCGCTGTGTGTAAATTACATATCTATGCACTCAGATCAAGATTTTGAACAAAACGTATATTATTGCCGGGAAATAGAAAACTGCATGTGTGAGTTACGCGCGATTTAATACTTAAAAAAATGTCTTTTTTTTTTTTTTTTGCAGGCTGGCCACACCCACATTTTATAACTTAAAAAAACTCAGGAGAGTATCTTATAATCCCACATGGATCTAGTTCATTTTGACCAATTTGCAAGTTTCTTGAATAAAAATCCGAGGCACAAAAAACGTGAGGGGTAAAATTTTGAAAAAATTCAGTTCCGCCCACAATGGCTGACTTCCTGTAGGATTTAGGGTGGGGTCATATTATAATTTTTTAATTGACTTGACATGTTCTATGTTCGTACCAAATTTCATTTGTCTACGATGAAAAAGGTCTCTCATTGCCGTAATGTATTTTGATTTTTGAGGTGGCGCTATTGAGTCAAATGTTCAGATCATTTCATATTGTCAACATAAAACTTTTGTCACTTGTTGACTGTTACTTCAAACTAAATATTACTTAAGGTGGAGTAAAGATACGGTTGTTCATAAAGTAAAATGTAACTGAGTACTACACATCTCTGTTTATAGACGTCCTCACAGTGGGAAAAGTCATAGGTGCAGGGCTGGTGAGGCTTTTATTCATTCAACATAAGTGACATCATAATAATTGTGATAGGCCTGCTCTAGACTCAATGTGTTTTATGGGTCAGGTGTCTCTATTTTTAACCGAATTGATACCTGTTAACGGTAAAGAAGAGAATATATTGTCATTTGTTTAGTGTATTTGTATATTGTTCACGTTAGCTAAAAATACAGAAAACCATGCATATAATGAGCATAAGGCAAAAATACACCAGCAGAATTCCCTGAGATTATATAGTGACCCACACGTGAGTCAAAACTTGACAATGTTTACCTCTCTTTTCACCATGTAAAACCATAACAACAAACCTAAAATTAAATCAAAACAAGGTAACCGCTGTCATGGTAACCAGATACATTCCATGGTTGCTAATAGTTGCATATATAAGCCCTTACATTCCAATTTTCTGCCATTTTCTCTCTGCACTCGGAGAGAGAAGCTAAGCTAAGCTAACTAGCTAATAGCATCAAGCTAATCGGCTAATTCTTCGTCTGTTTTTCAGCAGAACTTGAACTCAACCGGGCTCAAATTCAACCACTTCAGCTCTCAGCATGTCCCAGGTCAGATGACTTTACTTTTTTACTGTACTTTACCTACATTTAGACATTTAATTTATATACAAAATATTAAATATATTCTGTTTAACGCTAGTACTTACTACCTAACTGTGAGAGTCAAATGTTGCTCCCTTGATGTCCGTCCAAATTGGTTAGAGTTGGCCACAAATTGTATTAACAAATTTCTTGGGTTATTCTTAATCTTATTAAGTAGTAAAGAGTATTTATACTAATATGTATTTGGGGAAACTACTACTGAAGGAGCGGTGCAAGAAACACAAATGTTCAGATCATTTCATATTGTTAACATAAAGCTTTTGTCACTTGTTGACTGTTACTTCAAACTAAATATTACTTAAGTAGGAGTGAAGAGACAGTTGTTCATAAAGTAAAATGTAACTGAGTACTACACATCTCTGTTTATAGACGTCCTCACAGTGGGAAAAGTCATAGGTGCAGGGCTGGTGAGGCTTTTATTCATTCAACATAAGTCACATCATAATAATTGTGATAGGCCTGCTCTAGACTCAATGTGGGTTATGGGTCAGGTGTCTCTATTTTTAACCAAATTGATACCTGTTAACGGCAAAGAAGGGAATATATTGTCATTTGTTCAGCTAAAATTAAGAAAACCTTATATATAATGAGTATAAGGCAAAAATACACCAGCAGAAGTGTTTACCTCTCTTTTCACCATGTAAAACTATGACAACAAACCTAAAATTAAATCAAAACAAGCTAACTGCTGTCATGGTAACCAGATACATTCCATGGTTGCTAATAGTTGCATATATAAGCCCTTACATTCCGATTTTCTGCCATTTTCTCTCTGCACTTGGAGAGAGAAGCTAAGCTAAGCTAACTAGCTAATAGCATCAAGCTAATCGGCTAATTCTTTGTTTGTTTTTCAGCGGATCTTGAACTCAACGGGCCTCAAGTTCAACCACTTCAGCTCTCAGCATGCCCAGTTCAGATGACTTTACTTTTTTACTGTACTTTACCTACATTTAGAAATTTAATTTATGTACAAAGTATTAAATACATTCTGTTTAACAAATGTTGCTCCCTTGATGTCTGTGCAAATTGGTTAGAGTTGGCCACAAATTGTATTAACAAATTTCTTGGGTTATTCTTAATCTTATTAAGTAGTAAAGAGTATTTATACTAATATGTATTTGGGGAAACTACAACTGAAGAGAGGTGCAAGAAACACAAATGTTCAGATCAGCAGAGATAAAGGCCCTCGCCTCCCCTTGTGACCGCGGGGTACATGCCACAGTGAAGATCCTGCCTTTTGTTTCCGCTTACATCGCCCCTCCCCCCAAAATCAGCATCTAAAGCAGGGGTGCTCAGACTTTTTCAGTATGTGAGCTACTTTTAAAATGATCGTGTCTGAAAGATCTACCACCTAATACAAAAATGTTAAACATATATTTATTTGTAAATGTATTATGAATTCTTACATGTACAGTGCATTTTCATGTACCTTGCACAACGTCATGAGATAATACTGCACAACACAATTGAACTTCTTACATGTTCATAATTACTTGAATGATGATTACTGCTCTGACTTGCACTGAATGGAATCAGTGAGGGATGCATAGTTCGGGCAGTATCTTCTGACAGCCAGGAGTAAAACTGCATTTTTCATTTGAAAGCGATAACAGAGCTAATCATGTTGATTACGGTTTTGTCTTTTTTTATAACCATAAAAATCATGTTAAACGAAGTATCAGAATTTACTGCATTTTTTCACACAACTACATCTATTTTACACATCCATCCGTATTTTTTCTTTTACAATGATTTATGATGATTATTTGTGATTATTTATGTTTTTATTTGTGTGATTTTAATGTCCTTATTTTGTAAAGCACTTTGAATTACTTTGTGTACAAATTGGGCTGTACAAATAAACTTGCCTTGCCTTTACGTATCGAATAAATGACTGGGTTTTTGATTTTTGCCATTTTCCGGGTTTCGAACGCAGTTTTAATGAGTCCCTCGCCAGGACGTTGTCCCAGGCTCGGGTCTAATAATAATAATAATAATAATAAATAATAATAATAATAATAATAAAGTCTTTTTGCTTTTCCAGATGCTCAAAGTTGCTTTACATTTGCTTTCATTCCCTCCACAAAACAAAGGCTGCCGATCTGTGCCATCGGCCCCTCCGACCACCAGTAACACTCATGCACACATTACATTCATACTAGACAATGTGGGAGAAGTGTTGCCACTGGTGCCCCATTGGAACCTCACAGCGGGCTCCATTCAAGTACTAATCAGGACCAGCCCTGCTTAGCTTCTGAGATCTGACAAAATCAGGCGTTGACAAGGAGGTTTGGCCACTTCTGTAGCCACAGCTGCCCTGGGGTAGACTGACAGATACAAGACTATCAATCTGCACCATCAGCTCCTCTGACAACGACCGTTCACTTATTTACCACATTTCACATATAGGCAAGGTACATAAAGTGTGTCATCCACTAAGCCAAAGGTTGAAAGCTTGATTCCCACTCAGAACAAGTTGTGTTTTTGTGTCCTTAGGCCAGACACTTCACCCATATTGCCTAGTATGAATGCAGTGTGTGTGTGTGTGAGGTTGTGTGTGTGTGTGTGTGTGTGTGTGTGAGAGGTCGTGTGGTCCTAAGGGCAAATGGTGCAGACTGACAGCCTTCCACAGGGCAGCTATAGCTACAGCAGTAGCTTACCACTATCAAGTATGAAGAGAATGAATAATGACCCTACAGTGTAGTGCTGTGAGAGGCTTTGACAAGTACATTGTAAGTAGACATTGTTATTAACAGTATGCACTGGACCAAGCATAGAACAGTCTCTTTCTTGCTAAGTGATAGTCATCATATTTAGGTTAGAATGGTTTGGGCTTATTGATAAAACCATGAAAAAAAGTCACATTTTTAATGTAGATGCTATTACAATGCTCGTATCACTGTTTTGTAAAGTATTATCACTTTTTTGACCAGGGACATTCAGAACTTATTTCACAGGCGAAATCCTGTCCCTATAAGACAGTATTCTTTATGATGGAAGGAAAGATTCAAACTTCACACAAAGGTAATCCCACCCAGCCCTGCAAGTGAACCTCAGACCTTCTTGCTCTCAGGCAGATGTCCTAACCACTCTGCCACTGTATAAGATGATAATGATAATAATAATTATATATGTTCGGGTAATGTATAAATAATCCAGGCTTCATTCATGTTTCAACCACATGCTTCTGCAAATAAAAGGCACATTGTAGCAGACACATCTGGAACGTGTATCCGTCAAAACAAACCGTCGGAATATCTGCTGATCTCCACAATCAAATCCCCATTTTTCCATTTTCCTCTCCCCTCTCCACAGCGCCGGGCCTGGGCTGAGAGCGGCCGTGTTACAGGCTGTGTGAAGCTCTGCCAACAAGTGGTGGTCATCATGACTTATTTACACTGTTTACTCTAGCTCCCGATCGGCCCCGCAGGAGTGTGTGTGCGTGTGTGTGCATGTGTTTGTGGGGGGAGGGTCCGAGTGATCCACTGGCCCCGCTCCACAGGGGCCCCTACATGTCAGCCTCTTTACATATTTATAAAGGCAGAGGTGATGCGGAACGGAGGGTGGACCAAATAGGTCAAGATGTACAAGTGTTCTTGTATATAACAATACTAATGAGAAACGTGATTAAAGACTCGGTTAAAGAGGCATAATACTTTTGTCTGTTATAGTTTATGCCACCCATGGACCAGTATTTAACACCTCGGACACTTTAAATTGTAATATTGATCATAACAACTTAATAAAAGAAACAAGTCTGCTGACGTCTGGTGACTGAAAACTGCAGATTTTGACTTGGAAATATGGAAAAGTATCAGTTATTTTGCACAAATACTGATATATATATATATATATATATATATATATATATATATATATATATATATATATATATATATATATATATATATATATATATATATATATATATATATATATATATATATATATATATACTGATTTAATCCAAAATAATCATGGCTTACACTTTTTCAAAGCCTCTCAAAGCGCTACACTATAGTCATTATTCATTCAGTTCCACACTTGGTGATGGTAAGCTACTATTGTAGCCACATCTGCCCTGGGGCAGACTGACGGAAGTGAGGCTGCCAATCTGCGCACATCATTTGCACACACACGTCTTTCAAATAGGCAATGTGGGTGAAGTGTCTTGCCTAAGGACACCACGACAGAACTTCATCCTCCGACCTTTGGGTTGGGGGACCAACACTCTAACCACTGAGCCACTGTCGCCCCACAAAACTCATTGTTATCAGTATCGTGATATTGACGTAGTATCATTGACTATACTATGACTAGTACTATATTAAAACAAAAATTACTGGTATCTGCCATCACTATTCGATACCTCACCGTAAACATTATCACAACAAAGTGCCGCTCTGCTGGACCAGGCTGACAGCTCCACCACAGAAAAAAGACTACGCAACACTGCACAATCCTACGTATGTTTCAAAATAAATAAAGGGTGGAGTGTGGGCGGTAGCAGAACTGGTAACTGGGATTTTTAGAGCAATGGTGTTTTTTAATAGAGGAGAATAAAGATTAATCAAACATGTGAAAAAGGTATAAGAGTAAATGTCTCCTTTAGTAGTTTTTCAGAGCGTGGACAGCCTCTGGGAAATAGTTTGGTGCAGTTACATGGAGTTCCAATACTTAAATAATTTTAGGTACTGTGATGATTTTGTTTAATATCTGAGCAAACAAATAGTCAAATTTCTAACCATATGAGTTTTTTGTTTGTTTTTGAGTTCCTTAATTCTGCGGCCCTGCTCGTGTGTTTTGCCAGCATTGAATACAGCTCTGCAGGCAGCACACTTCAATATATACTGATTTCTGTGCAAGAGTTCACAGTGACCACAAAATAAAGTAATTTTATGAAAAAAATATTGATGATTTTTCCACCAACTGGCAACCAAAGCAGCAGATGTAAGACATTTCAGAGCCTGGTGACAAAACTGCAGCGAGGCTAGTTTTATTTAGTCTACTCTGCCATGACATGAAATTCAATATTTACTAATTAATAATTTTACTTTTTAATGTGACACTATGTAACTTTTTCTGCTGAAGTGTTCATTACCAGCTTGTCTCTGTGGAAATGTCATTGCTTTGCCTTGAATGTTCCACAGTATGGCATTAAAGTTATATTTCTTACAGCTTGAAGATACCTGCAACTACCTGGTGGCTTTTCCTGCGAATCTCCATGGAGGTAAGTAAGGTTAATGCCATACTGTGTGACAATCTAGACACAACTTTAACATCTCCATGGAGACAAACAGGTGGCAGACCTTCTATCAAAAAGTTTCCTGGCATCCAAAGAACCAGATGCTACTTCAGAACTTAGTTTGAAAATATTGATTTTGTTTTAAAATTTAGAAAAGTCATACTTTGTCTACTTTTTTTTAACTTTAAAAACATAAAAAGACACAAACGCAACAACATTCAAACAGTAAACAAACAGGTTACAGTTACAGTCACATATAATTAACAGTCACAGGTTCAGACACATTCTGTTCTTCTAAGCAGAGTATGAGATTTCCATTTCTCCTGAATCTTGTCAAATTTGTCCTAATGGAGTCTGTCGTACATTGTAATCCATATTGTAATCCGTTCCATGACAAATATTAAGTATACCAGGTTGTACCAATCATCTGGGGTGGGGAGATCCGCCTTTAACCATTTTTTAGTTATTGACTTCCGTGCTGCCAGACTCAACATACCAAACAAACGTCCCATCTCAGTGCATGTGTCCACAGAATATAAAAGTCCAAACAATAATTTGTGTACTTTGTCTACTTTCATATGAAGTTAGAAAACGTTGGTAGGTGTCGTCACAGTGTGGCATTAACGTTATATCAACATACATTCTTCCAGTTAGTACGTTCGCCTATCCACAGATCTGACCAGGCTGCTTTTCCTGATAGTCACAAGCATGTGCCAGACCCTCTAAAGACCCTAAAAGTTCCATAATGCCCCTTCAACACACGATACAAACACCCCCCTTTGCACAAACTCATTTCCATTCAAACTGTTCCGCTCCATATGCTCCCATTTCCCAAAATAGAGACCAATATTTGCCTGCTTTTCTCAGACTTTTGTTGACGCTTTGAAAAACTGCTAGATAGAGCACAGTCGGCGGTCCCAGCAAGAGACAACATCCTAGTCTGTTTGATGAATACAAAAATCCCATTGTTTCCCTATACGCCGAAACAACGCCACCCATATGCACTTTACGAACACGGAAATTCTCCAACATGGAAGATAATGCAAGAAGTGTGTCGGAAACCCTTTGGTGATAATAATAACATATGCGCGGGATTCAAAAGCATAAATTGTCGTGCCATAAAGTGCATTCGCTTCATGACTTCCTTTGCAGTGGTCGCGCATATGTTCCCTAATGTGGAGCGTGCGTGCCAATAGTTAATCTCACTATTTCCTGTAATACGGAAAACTGGTGAACAGATGACAAATGCCCCCCGAAAAAAAAAAAAAATCCAGAACACATTTGGGAAGCATCGATGTAAGAAAGACGATTAATACGGATTTAGGAAGAAAAGTTTATGTTTTTTCTTGAATCAAAGGCGCTCTACCTGATTTTTACTTTTTATTTTACAGAAGTACTTGGTTTTAAACGGTTATTCCTCACTTTTTTTTACGCATTCTGAGCTTTGCGGAGTGGAGTTTTGCCGTCACATTAATGCGTTAATGACCACTAGCATGCTAACGACACATTTCCTGATTCTCTGACCAAAAAAAACCCAAAAAAACTTTATAATTCGATGCAGACAATACACAGTGGACCTATTCTAACCTTGAGAGCTGCTTATACAATATATCTACTCTGATAAATGTAAATGATTTATGAAAGAAGGTTAAAGGTTCCTTATGTAACTTTTCTGGTAGCGGGTATAAGCAAGCATTGCCTAGAATGTCCCACAGTGTGACGTCGCACTTAGCTGCAATTATTCAAATATACATGTTTTAGTAATAGCATAAATATACAAAATAAACGCTGAAATTAAATAAAAAGTTGAGAAAAATGCTTACTTATTCTGAGCAAACTTGCCCCTCCACGGATCTAAACTGGCTTGGATGTGTCATTTACTTGTCTCCATGGGGATAGATATGTTTAATGAGATGCGGTGGATCATTACAGACTACATCCACCAAGAAAGTCACACAGTGTAGCTTTAAAGGCTGAATACATCAATATCTTGTTTGTGAGTTCAGAATAGTAACTGGAAAATGTAAGTTAATGCTCGGCTAACGCTTTGAAGACTTGTGGGCTAATCAAAGAAACCACTTCTAACAGTTTACTGGTGCTGCTGTGGCTAAACAGACAAAATCTGTTGACAACAAATATTTAGTACAACAGTGGCGCACAAAGCATAGCAAGCATCTAATGACCAGAAGTTTTGTGGATCAAACCTCATGCATGTTCATTAAAGAGGAGGCAATGTGCAAGATTGATTTTTTTTTTTTTTTTAGCTTCAACCAAAAAACATGCCTGAAGTCCATCCATCCATCCATTTTCTTCCGCTTATCCGGGGCCGGGTCGCGGGGGCAGCAGTCTAAGCAGGGACTCCCAGACTTCCCTCACCCCGGACACGTCCTCCAGCTCCTCCGGTGGGACCCCAAGGCGTTCCCAGGCCAGCCGAGAGACATAGTCCCTCCAGCGTGTCCTGGGTCTTCCCCGGGGCCTCCTCCCGGTGGGACATGCCCAGAACACCTCCCTAGGGAGGCGTCCAGGAGGCATCCTGAGCAGATGCCCGAGCCACCTCAGCTGGTTCCTCTCAACGTGTAGGAGCAGCGGCTCTACTCCGAGTTCCTCCCGTGTGACCGAGCTCCTCACCCTATCCCTAAGGGTGCGCCCGGCCACTCTGCGGAGGAAGCCCATTTCAGCCGCTTGTATCCGCGATCTTGTCCTTTCGGTCATTACCCAAAGCTCATGACCATAGGTGAGGGTAGGAACGTAGATTGACCGGTAAATCGAGAGCTTCGCCTTCCGGCTCAGCTCCTTCTTTACCACAACGGACCGATACAGCGACCGCATCACTGCAGACGCTGCACCGATCCGCCTGTCAATCTCACGCTCCATCCTTCCCTCACTCGTGAACAAGACCCCGAGATACTTGAACTCCTCCACTTGGGGCAGAGACTCACCACCCACCCGGAGAGAGCAAACCACCTTTTTCCGGTCGAGAACCATGGCCTCGGATTTGGAGGAGCTGATTCTCATCCCAGCCGCTTCACACTCGGCTGCAAACCGCCCCAGTGCCTGCTGCAGGTCCTGGCTCGAAGAAGCCATCAGGACAACATCATCTGCAAACAGCAGAGATGAAATCCTGTGGTTCCCAAACCAGGCCCCCTCCGGCCCCTGACTGCGCCTAGAAATTCTGTCCATAAATATAATGAACAGAACCGGTGACAAAGGGCAGCCCTGGCGGAGTCCAACATGCACTGGGAACAGGTCTGACTTACTGCCGGCAATGCGAACACAGCTCCTGCTCCGGTCATACAGGGACCGGACAGCCCTTAGCAAAGAGCCCCGGACCCCATACTCCCAGAGCACCCCCCAAAGGACACCACGAGGGACACGGTCGAATGCCTTCTCCAGATCCACAAAACACATGTGGACTGGTTGGGCATACTCCCATGAGCCCTCGAGGACCCGATGGAGAGTATAGAGCTGGTCCAGTGTTCCACGACCAGGACGAAAACCACACTGCTCTTCCTGAATCCGAGGTTCGACTATCGGTCGGATTCTCCTCTCCAGCACCCTGGAATAGACCTTACCGGGAAGGCTGAGGAGTGTGATTCCCCTGTAATTGGAACACACCCTCCGGTCCCCCTTTTTATACAGAGGGACCACCACCCCGGTCTGCCATTCCACAGGTACTGTCCCCGACCGCCACGCGATGTTGCAGAGACGTGTCAGCCAAGACAGTCCCACAACATCCAGAGACTTGAGGTACTCAGGACGGATCTCATCCACCCCCGGAGCCTTGCCACCGAGGAGCTTGCCAACCACCTCAGTGACTTCAGCCAGGGTGATGGACGAGTCCGCCTCTGGGTCCCCAGTTTCTGCTTCCTCCTCGGAAGACGTGACAGTGGGATTGAGGAGATCCTCAAAGTATTCCTTCCACCGCCCGACAACATCCCCAGTCGAGGTCAGCAGCTCTCCACCCGCACTGTAAACAGTGTTGGTGAAGCACTGCTTTCCCCTCCTGAGGCGTCGGACGGTTTGCCAGAATCTCTTTGAGGCCGTCCGATAGTCCTCCTCCATGGCCTCCCCGAACTCCTCCCAACCCCGAGTTTTTGCCTCTGTGACTGCCCGAGCCGCGGCACGCTTGGCCTGCCGGTACTCATCAGCTGCCTCAGGAGTCCCACGAGCCAACAAGGCTCGATAGGACTCCTTCTTCAGCTTGACGGCATCCCTTACTTCCGGTGTCCACCACCGGGTTCGGGGATTGCCGCCGCGACAAGCACCACAGACCTTACGACCACAGCTACGAGCAGCCGCATCAACAATAGAGGTGGAGAACATGGCCCACTCGGAGTCCATGTCTCCAACCTCCCCCGGGATCAGGGAGAAGCTCTCCCGGAGGCGGGAGTTGAAGACCCCCCTGACAGAGGGCTCCGCCAGACGTTCCCAGCAGACCCTCACAATACGCTTGGGCCTGCCAGGTCTGTCCGGCTTCCTCCTTCGCCAGCGGATCCAACTCACCACCAGGTGGTGATCAGTTGACAGCTCAGCCCCTCTCTTCACCCGAGTGTCCAAGACACGCGGTCGGAGGTCAGATGACACGACAACAAAGTCGATCATCGACCTCCGACCTAGAGTGTCCTGGTGCCATGTGCACCGATGGACACCCTTGTGCTCGAACATGGTGTTTGTTATGGACAAGCTGTGACTAGCACAGAAGTCCAATAACAAAACACCGCTCGGGTTCAGATCGGGGAGGCCGTTCCTCCCAATCACGCCCCTCCAAGTGTCACTGTCGTTACCCACATGGGCGTTGAAGTCCCCCAGGAGAACAACGGAGTCCCCGGTTGGTGCACTGTCTAGTACCCCTCCCAGGGACTCCAAGAAGGCCGGGTACTCTGCACTGCTGTTTGGCCCGTAGGCCGACACAACAGTGAGAGACCTGTCCCCGACCCGAAGGCGCAGGGACGCGACCCTCTCGTTCACCGGAGTGAACCCCAACACGCAGTGGCTGAGCTGTGGGGCAATGAGCAAGCCCACACCAGCTCGCCGCCGCTCCCCGCAGGCAACGCCAGAGAAATGGAGAGTCCAACCCCTCTCAAGAAGATGGGTTCCAGAGCCCAGGCTGTGCGTGGAGGTGAGGCCGACTATATCTAGCCGGTAACGCTCAACCTCCCGCACAAGCTCAGGCTCCTTCCCCCCCAGCGAGGTGACATTCCATGTCCCCAGAGCTAGTCTCCATGTCCGGAGATCCGGTCGTCGAGGTCCCCGCCTTCGACTGCTACCCGGATCTCTCCGCACCCGCCCCTCATGGCTCCTCCCGCAGGTGGTGGGTCCACGGGAGGACGGCCCCACGTCGTTTCTTCGGGCTGGGCCCGACTGGGCCCCGTGGGGAAAGGCCCGGCCACCAGGCGCTCGCTGCCGAGCACCCACCCCAGGCCTGGCTCCAGGGTGGGGCCCCGGTAACGCCAGTCCGGGCGACGTAAACTGCCTTGTTGTATTTTTCTTCATGAAGGGCTTCTGAACCGCTCTTAGTCAGACCCGTCTCCGAGGACCTGTTTGCCATGGGTGACCCTACCAGGGGCATGAAGCCCCCGACAACATAGCTCCCAGGATCATTCGGGTGCTCAAACCCCTCCACCACGTTAAGGTGGCGGTTCGGGGAGGGGTGAAGTGATTTTAGAAATCATCTGTGCTGTTTCAGTATATTAGCTATATTATCTTGTGTCCAGTGCTTGGTCCAAAAGCCGACGTCACCCATGACCCCACACCACAACTCTCCATAAATTTACAAAAAAAACAAAACAAAACCAAACAAAAATAAAACATGATATAAAACTATGCACAACAACTTGACAAACCTTTGCACTTTTTCTTAAGTTTTCAGACAATCTTAAAACCTTTTCGGCAGTGTTTGCTAATGTGTGCATTGTGTCGCTATAGTAACTGCTGAACATTCCACCGTATACATACATGTAGAACACCCCCAGCGTGTATCACTAGACATGGAATTCTCATGAAAGCGTAACCATCATATTAAGCAGCTGCTTCAAAAACTCATTGTTAAAAATAAAACATTACTTGTTTCAGCCTCAAGCTAAACAAAATTTAATAATGTTGGTTCAAATAATCACATTTTCCTTCACCATATCCAAGATGAACATTCCAAAACTCATTATCTTCGCCCGAGGGTCACGTTAAGTGCCAATGTTTACATATCATTTGCATAAATAATCAGGTCACTGTGTTATTAGGATTAAACAAGAGAAACATTTTCATTTAAATATGAAAAACAGGTCTCCTTTGAGTGCTCCAGTTTAGCCCATCACCCTTAAAGGTCCAATATTACGCAAAATTGACTCTTGTGAGCTTTAAATTGTATTATAATGCTGTTACCTGCTCAAAAACATACCCAGATTCTGTTTTATTTCTTTCATACATGTTTGACTAACCCTCTATTATTAGTGTCTACATCTCCAAAGCTCAAAATGCTCTGTTCCACCTTGTGATGTTATGAAGTGGCAGTTTTCGAGTTAACAGCTCCTTTTACCTTTTGTTTAGTAAAGATCTGAAATTCCAGAGCTGAAATTATCCAAATGATTCTAGTGAAGGTGTATGGAGTTTAAAAACACAGTGAAGCACTTCCTGTATCACCACATGACATCACAAGGTGGAACAGCGTATTTTCTTAGGTTGAGAAGAGCTCAGCCTAAATATACAGAGTTTGTGTGTGAATGAAACAAAACACAAGGAGGAAACAACATTATAACATAGATCAGAACACAGTGTAATATGGGCCCTTTAAATATTTAGTGCATGTTAAGCTCAATCATCCAGCTAGGTACTCCCAGTCTGCATGAAGCTCCAGCGATGCACACTGTACTGTGACCTATAACATTTGGCAGGTATTATGTAAAATACACTTTATTCATTGATACTACTTTATAATAACTACACCTTAATTAGCCTTAAAGGGCCCATATTACACTATTTTCTGATCTATGTTCCAATGTTGTTTCCTCATCACAAACAGACCTAGAGTTGTGTTTTGTTTCATTCACACACGTTCAACACACAAACCCTGCATGACAACGCTTCACTCCAACCAAAAAACGCTCTGCTCCACCTCGTGATGTCATGATGTAGTACAGGATGTGCTCCAATGTGTTTTAAAACTCCACAAAAAATCAAACCAAATCAGCTCAAAAACCCATACCAGATCATCCTTAATTTGACCTGTCTTTCAATAGGCTTGGTCGGGAGTACCTAGCTGGAGGATTAGCCGATTGTCTACGTTTAGATTTACAAGGGAAACCAGAGTGGACTACCTGCTGGAAACCCACCCAGTCACAGGTTGAACACGCAAACTTTACATACAAAAGGTCATTTACCGAGCCTGGTAATCAAACCCAGGGCTTTCTTGCCGTTAGCATTATTGCGTGTTATGATAACCCAATTTTCTTTAACCATAAGAAAAAATGACTAGTCCAATGTTTAATTATCTAGCTTTCTGGGTCACATTCTAAAGACAATATTGACACTTCATTTCCATGCATATTATCAAGCCGATGCGTTATTAGCACTTCTTTGCCAAAACTGTTACTGCACCACGAACCGTCCCTCCTTCTAATTTGCACTTAATAGCAATCTAGACCTTTAGTTCTTCTGCCCACCAGCAAATCGTCAGCGCAACAAATCAGGCGCTAGCAGCATTAGCACATTAAAGTCACAGTCAAAAAATTAAAGCTAGCAAACCAGATGGTCTCATTTTATGCTAATGTTATTATGCAAAACCGCAACCCTAGAGCATTGACAATTTTCCTTTTTTTCCCGTTGCCTTTTTAATTGGAGGAAGAGAGACAAGAGGTGCCAGACGATGCAGGTGGTGCAAGGTGCTCCCGCGTTCTTTTGTCACATCCTGAGAGGGAATTTGCAGGGAATTTTATTTAGTGTCATTTCCACCGGGCCCGAGCTACAACCATCTGTACTCCACAGCAACGGGAGGGGGTCTGGTGAACGCATTGTGAAACCGCGGCGTTCCAAAAAAGGGCCGTGAACCGTTAGCATGGCGCGTTCTAGCACCCAGCAGGGGCTAGCTCACCAAGACAACGGAGGCTAGGAATAAACGTTATTGGAAGGAAGAGAATTAGCCAACCTAGCTAAGCTTTCTGATACGTTAGCTAGCTAGAGTGTTGATTAGCAACATGCCGAGAGGAGCGTTTGGTTGTAATTAGAAAATATGATGCAGCTAGTGTTGCGAGTACCTGGGAGGGCTGGTGTAGTTTTGTGAAAATGTAGTTTTTCTGACAGTAATAGGCGCTAAAATTAAATTGTCCCCTTAAGGAGCAAATTAGGCCAAAAACAATTTTAAAATAATGGAGCTGTTTTACTAGTCTCCTATAGCGTATCTGAAATAAATGTACAAGCCCTAATAATTAGTTTCAACTTCCTGTTTATAGGAGAACATTTCATAAATCATAAGAGAAAATATTTTGTTAATTGCTATGGCAATGGTGATAACGTCGCCTCGCTCCTGGATACGCATTTGTCAGCTTTAGAGCAACATAGATTAAGTACAACCTTTACAAGGAGAAAAATAAAAGGTCAGAGTATGGAGTATCTATGGAGGTGTCTGGTGGTTCGTTCGCTATCTGCTTGTTTCTATGGAGATGTTTGGAGATGTTCCACAGTATAGTGTTTAACCTATTGCAGACAAGCAAGATGATGCCACCGGGCCAAGTTCAAGACAGATCTGTGGAGAGGTGAGCCTGCATATTTTTCATGGTATTTTTTTATGAGCTTACTGAAACATTCCAGGTAAAGCAATAACATCTCCATGGAGACAAGACAGAAAAGTTACATAAATTATTTATTTTCCAGATATAATTTGTCCCTATCTGGAGGAACAAATTAGGAACAATGAAACAATAATGAAACAATGAAAGTTTAAAGCTCGTGGTATGTTTTTGGATGAACTTCTTTCAATCCTCAGTCGAAAAGAATGTTAGCATTTTCCACGGCCCTTCAGAGAAAAAATTAAACATATGGGACTACGCTATCTGACTCGTCGTCACCACATCCTCCACACATGCCTCATGCCTTCACTTGGGGCACTTGAGGACGTGCATCTGCTGACTAACACACGACCAAACTCCAGCCAAAAAGAAGTGACTCACCCAGGGACAGACTGTGACCTCAGCTGGGGCGATGACCACTCGGAGAGAGGGGCAGGGAGCGGGGCAGGGAGCGGGGCAGGGAGCGTGGTGAGGAGCTGCTAGCCTGGGCCGCAATGACGGGTCTCTGCAGGATCCCGGGCAGATGGTGGACATGTGGGAGCACTCAGCATCACAGTCCTAACAGATTTTCATTTGCACTTCACAGGCAGACTCATGGAAATCCTTCTCATGAGGAATAGATGAAGCTCGCTCTTAAGATCTCAGATGTTAGCTACAGTGTGATTAGCCAGAATGCGTTGCTTTGATTATTAAGGTGAGTTATGCAGTGGGTTGATCTGTTTTGTTTGGAAATCCATCTTAGGAAAAAATGATTGAAATATGTGTGTAAAAATAACTTCAATAGTGTACAAAAATGGGATGGACCGAGGCATGCACTTGCACACAGCCCTCTGAAGACAAAATATTCTCCTGGTGTTTTTTGCAGCACTGGAATTTCCCCATTGTAGGACTATTAAGGGTTCTTTTATATTAAATAAAGAAGATTGCAAAAATGGCCCAAGTGGAGCAGTTAAAACAAGACATCAAATATTTTCTTATTATCTTAAACTTCAATTAAAATTCACTCACAATTGCCTAAGACGTTGGTGGCACCACTGGAGGTACATTTAAGAGTGGTAGATAGATTGATGTTGGTGCTGATTTAAAAATAAAAAAATAAAAAATAAAATAAGAAATAAAATAAAAATATATAAAATAAATAATAATAATAATAAAATAATAATAAAATAATAATAATAATAATAATAATAATAATAATAATAATAATAATAATAATAATAATAAAAGAAAAGAAAAGGTTCGGTTAAGGTTAGGGCTTTCAGTTAGGATTAGGAACAGGGTCTTATGCTAAGTAACTTGGCTCACACCAGACAGATACGAGAAGCTCTTGGAATTGAGTTTATCAATCTGGGATAGCCCTCGCTGAAAGAGATCTGGACCTGGATTGGTTGACGTGTCAGTACGCCGAAACAAGACAAACAAATCACACTTTTGATAAATCCAGTTGAGAGAAAAGCAAAGACTTTTCCACAAACAAAATAGTCCATATTTCCACTAAAACAGGCCAAAGTATGTCTGCTGGCATCACCATGTTTGTTCTGGTTCACTTTGCCTTTGGCGTCCTAACCACTATGCTGCTCTTTGATTGGTCCATCCTCCTGTCGCAAGAACGGGACAAGAATGATTCCCGTGTCAACCCATGAACGGGACTCAGCAAACTGGACTATGCTGCTGTTCATAGAATTTTTAATGTAAATGAATGAAGTCCCTATTGCTGCTGTTTGTCGATGGAGCTCGGAGCGCTTGGACCTAAACAGGTTGATGACATCATACTTAAAGTCACATTGGGGATGTGCTACAGTTTTTATGATCTTTTGAATTCCATACAACTTCTAATCTGCCGTTCCTATCACTGTCCAGCCTGTGCCCCCAGTGACGTGAACATAGCCCTAAACCCTGCCGCACTGCTGTTTAATTCCCTTGTGTAAACCAGCTTCTACGCTGCCTTCAAACACACTCATAATTATAATGATAACAATTAGCTATGCTCCGACTGCGCTCGAAATAAGCATGCAGACCATACACAGAGACTTCATCAAAACTACGGCTTATGAGATTGACTTATCAGGTGGCCCGTCGGGTGCAATTCAATTATGGTTTTGCTTGTTTCACTGTGAGGAACGGAGCACGCGGAGGGAGGGAACTCGATCCCGATAAGAGGTCAATAAAAGCAGCGCACAGAGGGGAAAAGTGATTAGCAGTAAAACTAATAGCTGGTGGAATATTGTACACGCAGGGAGTCATTTATAATTGTTTCAGCACTGTCACAAAGAAGTTCTTAGACAATCTGTCTTGGGCTATGTGTTTTGAATCTGCTTTACATGTTTACTGTGGTGGTATTCCTGCTGGGGGTATTAAAGATAGTCAGTAAAATGGTACATGTTATAATTTGTTCTGATTGTTTAAGTGCAGGTTTGTATCAAGGAGCAGCAGTGGCAGTGTTTAGAAATCATTTTGTTTTCACGTCATAATTTAGCTATGAACTTTTTACTTAGAGTCACAGTATGAAACCAAGCTCTAGCCAAAAAAAACATTTAAAAGAAAACATGTATTTTCTTTTTGTTTTTATTGGACTGAAAAGCGTGTCCTTACTCCACAAACCAAACTTTTATTTGGCCTGGAGGAGGGCCTTCTCCCACTTGCTTCCATGGAAATGTTGATCCTTCAAGTATAATATTCCACAATAAAGCATGAAATGTTTCTGTCTCCGTGGCGAATGTTCCAAAAGTATGGTTTTAACTTTCTATTTCTATTTCATGCAGGTGACACACTGCCTCCAGAAAGTTAAATAATGGAACTTTAAAGTTTGTCAAAGATGCAGTATATAATTTTCTGTGGAAGGGAAGTCCTGTCACCTGTTTGTCTCCATGAAGATGTTACGGCTTTGATTGTAGAATATTCTGGAATATGGCATTTAACTTATTTATCTTAGTTTACACCATCAGGCCAAGTTACAGGTCAGATCTGTGGAGAGTCTAATAAAAAGGCTTTTTTTTAGGGTTTTTTATCAATACAAACACCTGCATTGAATATGTTTTATGTCACACAATGGGAAGCATTAACAATATTCCAGGGAAGCATTAACATTTCCCTGGAGACGAGAAGGTACTAAACTCTCCCTCAAGAAAGTTACATAATTCACCATTAAAACTAAGTGTGACAGGGTAAGACTGTGCAATCCCAGCCCAATGTCCAGAAACCCATCTCCTCATTTTGAACCAGGATCTGAAGGTGGAGGAACCACAAAGGTCGCTGGTTTAATCCCAGCTCAAGTGCATGCTGTTTTTGGACATGACACTTCATAGATGTTGCCTTTGTATGAATATGTGTGAGTGACGGGTGGTGGTCGGAGGGGTGCAGGTCAGTCTACCCCAGGGCAACTGTGGCTATAGAAGTAGTTTACCACCATCAAAAAGCACAATGCAATTCTTCCCCTTGTGATCATACAGTTTGATCTGAGTTCTGGATAGTTCTGGGATATTATGGTTTAAAGTTTTGACCACTGAAACCACAAAGGATTAAGGTAATGTTATTTTGCTTATAAACCTACAAAGGTATTCAGTATGGAAGGTATTCAGGAACAAGAATGGAACAAACAGTGGAAACCGCCATAGAAACATCTAATTCCAGGGATGAAATATAAGCCATTATTATTGTTATCTGGGCCTAGAAGACTTCTTAGACAACATACTAAAGCAGAATAACTATTTCCTACTTGCTAATAAAAAGTAAATTCTGCCTAACCTTAACTTCACCCCAGCTGTTTAGCACTTCAAAGTTCCTTCGGGCTCACACTCCAAATAAAATCTACTAGTAAACATTGCGTTACCACCTCTCTAAGGTTATTTCCCCCATTTACATCTCTATCAGTCAACCCCAACTTCACCACCGCGTGACAATCCCAGCGTTAACGTCAATCCCAAAAGATATCCATTTACGTCTGCTGCACTCTGCCTTCCAAGTTCCTTCCAATTGATGTCTTGACTAAGACTGATATCGCTTGGCTCACGGGACGCCCCCCACTAGCATGCAATATTCACCACCATCTTACATAATTCATTCTCCATTTCAGTTTTTTTTTTTCTTTTTTTTCATAGAGCTATCCTCAAAGTGTCATCGGTAGACCTTGTTTTTAATTTGATGAGGCTTGTGAGATTCTTTGACGGGGTTGGCGCGGCATGCTAACCCGCGGGACGCTACGTGATACGGGGCTGGTAATGAGGCGGAGTTTTTCAAAAGAACGGATGAATTAATAAAGAAGGCATCAGTTTGTGAGGAGCGGTTCGAAGTGCGCAGCTTGGGTTATTTAGGTCGGCGACTGACAGTTAGCGATTGGGTTTGTCTTTGTAGAGGAGACGTATAGAGGAAAACAAGTGTTCATTCAGATCGAGGCAGAGGTGGGTAGTACTCAGTTACATTTACTCCCACTTACTTTCACTCCCACTTGAGTAATATTTTTTTTACTGATGTAATAGTACTCTTACTGGAGTACTCTTGTTGGTTACTTTGTATAAGTTGTTGCTATAAGTGGCAAAATCTTCATGTTCATGATTTGTGTTTCTTGCACCGATCCTTTAGATATGACTTAGTTTGACTCATTTTTGTGTCAATCATTTCAAAACACTTTTCAGTTTTGTGATTTGTGCTTTATTTAATGTTTTGTCTTGCCAATTGTCCATCCATTTTCTTCCACTTATCCGGGGCCGGGTCACGTGGGCAGCACTATAAGCAGGAACTCCCAGACGTCCCTCACCCCAAACACGTCCTCCAGCTCCTCCGATGGAACCCCAAGATGTTCCCAGGCCTGCCAAGAGACATACTCCCTCCAGCATGTCCTGGGTCTTCTGCGGGGCCTCCTCCCAGTGGGACATGCCCAGAACACCTCCCTTTCCAATTATATTAACGTAAAAGTATGAACCAGATGTTATGTCCCAAAAGTAACTCTTTATGATACTCTTACTTGAGTAATAGTTTTCCCAAATACTTTTTTACTCTTACTTGAGTAATTTCTTGGACCATTACTTTGTACTTTCTACTTGAGTAATATTATTTTGAAGTAACATCACTCTATTCACCTCTGGATTAGAGTGAGTTTACGATTGAACTAGAAGTAAGGGTGTTCTGTATCCGATTTCTTCACATTCTTGAGTAAAATAGTTCTGCTCCAGTACAGATATATTGTATGAGCAGCTCTTGAGGTCAAAGTAATGCTATTAGGGTGCAAGTCGTTGTTAACATTACCGTGACAACAAAACTCCACTCTGCTCTCTGAAAATATTGAAAATCACATAAAAACTCATGGAGGGGAATAATTTGGATGCTTAGAATGCATAAACTGTGAGGAAGAACTTGGACCATCACAAACCATTTAAAATTAATTAATGTTATAATAATGGAGGGACTATTTTAATAATGTTATAATTTGAACATTTTAACCCTTTAAGGACTGAGCACATTATAGACCATTACAGCTCGCCTAGACTTTTATTCTTTTTTAGCCATAAAAATCATGTTAAAGGAAATATCAGCATGTACTTTTGCTTTTTTTCACACAACTACCTCTATTTTACAAATCCATCCTTATTTTTCCTTTGATGCATCAAATAACTGACTGGGAGAATCTTGGTGACACCTGTGCTCTGATTGGTCATCTTCGAGGGACAACGTAAGCACATTATCATAATGACAGTAACATATTTAAAGAGCCCCATGCCTTTGCTTTGAGACGCCGTTTGAATTTACATGAAGCACAATTGGTTGCAAAGTTACGGTAATGGAAAGTCTCCAACCGCAAGTCTATCGGCGGTGATAGCATCTGATGCTATAGGATTAAATCGCAATATTGATCTAAAAATACTTAGTTAAAGAAACACTCTGCTGACTTTAGAAAACTGCAGTGCCCAACGGGAGCTGATGTTGCTGTAAATGTCATCAATCAAAAATTTGCCTTTTTTTTTTCCATTTGCACCAAAATGACTACATGATGCTCCTGAATCCTACGTGCATCACAGATTAAGAAAATAAAAATTGTAGAATGAAATAAGTACAGAGCAGTGGGCATATGCCGGTGAGGGTGAAAATGAAAGCTGATTGGAGCAACGACGTCTTAAATACAGGAGTATAAAGACACTTCAACATGTATGAATCACACTAAACACAACTTCGAGTGGATAAATGAAAAAGGAAACAACTATAACATGTTAAAAGCTCTAAAAATTTCATTTTGCAGAACAGGCCCACTTGAAAACTACCCTTTACAATCAATACTTCAGCAAAAAATGTGCATTTGTGCAAGAGAAAATCAAACCTCTATGGAGCAATACCATACGGACGTCCTCAGTTATGAACACAATGACAACAATTCTAATTAAAAGTTAAAATCATAACATTTCAAATCACTGAATATTTCCCAGTACAGCTCTGTGCTTACCCCAACAATACAATTCTTCCATTCTCTGGGCTCTGTGCTCTTAACAAAGTTACACAAGAGGTACTTTGATAATTTTATGCCACACTGCTAACTGAAATGAATGAATGTATTTGGCCGCGCGTTCAACAGCTCCACTCTCGGAATAGTTATGAGAGGAGTAATTAGAGGTTGTATTTCCCTGAGGAGATCATTATTGCCCATAGATTAATCAAGTGGTCACAAAACAAATCTAAATTAATTGCGTTACGTGTGACTATCTTTGCATACACTATGTGCCAATAACATCCCTGCATTACTCAGCTGGGGTTAGCTTTACCTCAAACTAAAAATAATGGTGGCTATCATCAAAATAAATAAACAAGGAGGAGCTTCACATAATACCTTTACTTACTACATTACTACATAGTTACATGTGGGATAGCTTGAATGAAACAAAACGCATCCATCCAAATGAAACCCAACTTTACATATATTTGATTTTAAGTAAACCCATTATGCAAACTTGGCTTTTTAGAGCTTTTAAACATGTCATAGTAGTTCCCCTCACCATTTACTCACCCGAAAAAAGGATTTGGAGTGATTCGTTCATGTTTGAGCAATCTTCAATCGCTTATTTTTAAGATGCCATGTTGCCAATCAACCCCCGTTTTCGCCGCTAACAGTATACGCCCATTGCCCTGTACCAATTTTATTTTCTTAATCAGTGATACGCACATAATCTGACAGCACTGCATAGTCCTTTTTAGTACAAATGAAAAAAAAATCAGCTGCTTGCTAGCGTGATCTGCAGCTGTCCGTCGGAGGTGCAGTCTTTGCTGTGATGATGCTTACGCCGACGTCAGCTCCCACTGGGCACCACAGTTTTCTAACCCGGAAGTCAATGGGCTCGTTTAAGTTGTTTTAGATGAATATTGTGATTTAAAATGTGCAAATTATAACATAATGATCCACAGGTGGTATATACAGCATATGGTGTCTGTGTAACCCCTCAGTTGTCCACGTCTGATCCACAGCAAAAGACGAAATTTAAACACGTTAACAGGACAAATTGTTGTGGGAGTGAAGACATTTCGTGAAGATCCAAACAGGAACAAAGAGAACAATAGGCAGCCAGGTTGAATAGGGTCGTTAAGGCTGAAACTGGAGACAATAGCTGTTTACAGTTTCAGTGTAGTTAGCTCCTCCCTTCAGATAGATACAGTATAAGGCCCCATAGTCACAGATCACAGCTATAGAGCAAACACAAGCGTAATAGGTCTTCTTCTACATAATACTGCCCCTTTACGTTATTTAAGCCTTATCAGTTGCAATGTGGCAATCAATGGTTCCACTCAGCAATTGTCTAGAACTAGATTTTACCATTTTAACCTCGTGCCAGTGAAGCGTGTTCCATTTCTATTGAATTCGGTGATGGAAATTGCAGCAAACCATTTTTCCTCCTGTTTGATGATTAAGTAGTCATTATCCTCGCACCAGAGCAGTGCTGGGTATCATCTGTACTGCCTTCATCTGCTCGGGCTTCCTCACAGTTGTAATATCTGGGTCACAATGCAGCAGGTGGTTTGGTAACTGGAGCTGATGGCTTCTCAACTATAGGCCAATGTCATTTTCAATCAGTAATCGCCACGGTAACAAATCTGCCATCAGATATCTACGGTATAATGTCATCTGGTTCCAATAGCAGAAATACATTAAACCAAGTGGACATAATATTAGAAGCATTAACTGAGTACATTGTAGGATTTTGAATTAGTACTACCAAACTATTCTACTATTGTATATCTAATGTTAGCCAAGGATTTGTGACATCCTAAACAAGACTATACTTCCCATCAGAAAAGTTGTATAGAGCACATTTAATACACATTTCACCTTCTGTTTAACTTTTGGTTTTGGCAATTGGTCATCTCAACCCTACTTTGCCAATACCCAGTTTCATTTTTTATACTTATTTGGTAAGAAAAATAAACAAATACCTGATACTGGCTCTTCCCCCATTGGAGTATGACACGACAAAACCTGTATAATTTAAAACAAGTGGAATCTAATTGTATTTTAGCTTTTAATTGACTGGAAAAGATGGTGTCCTCTGCAGGTGGATGGGGAGTTCCTGCCCCAAGTGGAGGAGTTCAAGTATCTCGGGATCTTGTTCACATGTTAGGGAAGGATGGAGTGTGAGATTGACACCTACATCTCTGACATGTTAGTGCCATATGAACCATCTCACACTCTGAGGACTTCAGGGACCAGCCTCCTGCTGGTGCCCAGAGTCAGGACTAAACCAGGACTAAACCAGGACTAAACCAGGACTAAACCAGGACTAAACCAGGACTAAATCAGGACTAAATCAGGACTAAACCAGGACTAAACCAGGACTAAACATGGGGAATCAGTGTTTCAGTTTTTTGCAGTTAAAACCTGGAACAGTCTTCCTGAAGATGTGACACAGGCCTCTACTTTGACAATGACTCCAAACAGTTCTGTTTAGCTGTGCATATGACTGAAAGGTTTTTATTCTGCACTCTTCTCTTTTAATGTTAATTGTATGATGATTATTTATGTTTTGATTTGTATTGTATTGTGATTTTAATGTCTTTCTTATTTGAGCTTTGGGTAATGACCAAAACGACAAGATCGCGGATACAAGTGGCTGAAATGAGTTCCCTCTGCAGGGTGGCTGGGCGCTCTCTTAGAGATAGGGTGAGGAGCTCAGTTACATGGGAGAAGGTGCCTGGACGATGCACCGGGGGAGACCCAGGACATGATGTCTGGATCTCGCTCCTCAGACTACTGCCTCTGGGACACAGATAAAGCAGAAGAAAATGGATGGATATTTCCAAACTTTCCTTTGCCAAACGGCACTTTTCATTTTTAGGAAATAAAAAAACACAACAAATTCCCAATACTTATACTTCCTAGTGCTTGTGAAATGAATTTGTTGTGACTGGGGAAAAAAACTAAAACAAAAACTGTACCCGGGCCCCACAGCTGGCAGACATGCAGCACCATTAGCAACCAATTTCACCCTACCTCCTGTCCCCTCTGTATCGGACAACTCCTTCCCATGCTCCAGGATCAACCCTTTTGCTGCTTTTCTCTCTGTTTTTTTTTTTTTTTTTTTTTTAATAGTTCTGACTTTGCATTGACCCAAGAGGAGCACAGGGGACTTTGAGCAATTTCCCCCAGGTCAAGCGCTCTGCTAAATACAGTTTAGATTCTAGAAAGAAGTAGCATTGCAATGGGTGGAAAGAAGAAAATAGAAAGTATTAAAGTGGGAATCATTGAAAAAGGCTTTGTAAGTTGTTTTTTTTTTTTTTTTTTTTGCCAGAGGCCCCTCCTGTTGCCATCTGTTATGATGTGCTTGGAGTGAGAAAAGTAAAGTTAGAAAGTTTGGTGGGCAAATACTGCTGAACCATGGTAAAACATTTGTCCGGTGCTTGCAAGGTCTGAAAACAAAGCAAAATTGTTGATACAAAAACATAGTAAATTATACAAAATAATAAAATATAAATATTAATAATAATAATAATAATAATAATAATAATAATAATAATAATAATGTTGTAAGTGCTCTTTTGCTGTATAATGTAAATTCCATCTTTGTATTTTTTACGCAATATATTTTCTTTTTATGTGTATATACTTTTTTCTTATATAATTTTGTTGGCTATGTTTGTTGATATGGCGATCCCCAATTTTTATTTATTTATTTTTGCCATTTTTTGCCATTTTTTGCCATTTTTGTGTCTTTGACCCACTTTACATTCACCTGCTTTATCACTTCGCCTACATAATACCACACTGTATTTTTGCGTACTACACATTTGCATACATCCACACACAACTGGTCTTAAAATAACCAATAGAAAAAGAGCATTACGGGTTCTAAGCTTCATTCAAAACCTCATAATTGAAAATCTGCATATCGAACACGTGCCCATTTCTATTGTGACTTTTTGTTTCTCCTTTTGAATAAAAACTGTGGATTTAACAGAATTTTTACACATAACCAATTCTACAGTACACATTTTTCTCCCCACCCCCCTTTTTTTTTTGTGTGAAATTTTACCCGCAGCTTGCATTTCCTCGGGCCTGGATCCAAACACTTGTGATCTGAATGAGTGTATAGAAGAATGGAGGCAAATATAGCTCTCACATGAGCACACAATATGGCTGCTGTTTCATAAAGCAGATGGTCTTCTTCATATGCGGCGTTGTACAGAACAGAATTAGGCTTTGTTTAAATCTAAGCCATGAAATGCGTGTTGTTTTTCAAATATGGCGTCTGCTTAAACTCATGGAACAGTTGACAGATCAAAACCAAAGTGTGTAAATATTGAGATGGGAGAAGTTAATGGAACAACACAAGGACTTCTGTAATATCACAGATCACTGGGCTTCTACATCATTGGTCTAATCGTTGTATATAGTTTTTTAACTTGGCATTTGGTCTTTTATAATTTATAGCTTAAATGTTCCAAAGTGCAGCAATGAACATTTCTATTTTGTTCAATTATGACTGTTTAATTGCTGAAAAAAAAAAAAAAATCTTGAAAAAACATACTTAAAACAGAATGTCTCTTCTACATTCACTTAGCATCCAGAAGAGTCTGAAATAGGACCAAGAGTGTGACAAACCTAACTCCACTAACTTGGAGCAGAGAACCCGGAGCTGCTAATTTGTGTCTCTCAAATGTACATCTCCTCAAATCATTCTCAGTCCTCTATGTTGTTTTTTTCCCCCTTTTTTACTCGCTATGTTTCTTTTAAAATAAACTAATCCTATGGTTTTCTGACTGGTTAATCCACCTATCAGTTACAAACATCATAAACACAGGACAGGATACAGCCCCAGACCCACTTGTCTTTGTAAAGTTTTGTCAAAGTATCAAAGTATAACCCAGGTTATAAAAAAATGAGCCAGTTCAATGAATGTTTTACTAGTGCAGCTTGCTATTGTTTCTAGCAACTTCCTTCTGATTCCTGTGATGTATTTATACAATGCACCTTAAGCAAAAAGGACAGCACTTGCAATAATGTTTATTTGCACTGATGTAAATATGATTAACTTTGAATTTAAATGTATACAGCTGTGCTTCACTATATCACGATTCACGTTTTGCGGACTCGCTGTTTTGCAGATTTTTTTGTGCAATTTTGCATGTTTTTTACAGCGTATGATCGTGCATTGTGTTCTGTGTCCTGATTGGTTAAGGGGCTGTAGACCATTGTCCATCAGTCTCCTCTGTGCCGTGGCTCCTGTACAGTACAGAATGTGTTCAATCTCTAGCATTTTTATTTACAGTAATGGAAAATGTATATATTTTTATTTCTCAAACAAATGTTTGGGCCTGAAAACAGGTCTTGATCTTTGGTTCTATAATACTGTACTTATTTTTTTTTAATCTATGAAGGTTTGAACTTTGAGACTGTTTAAACAAGAGAGAAATGTGAGAAAATGTTAATGCCAGTCTGAGAAAAGTGTATAAAGTGTGTGGTGAGGGGTTTTACAGCCTTAAAACATATAGAATAATTGTGAAAAATAAAGCTGATACTTCACGGATTTCACCTATTGCGGGTTATTTTTAGGATGTAAACGAGGGACCGCTGTGTACACTGAATGACTGAATGAACTGTGAATACTAGTTAGTTTAATTACTGAGATGTTTAATGATGGTCTGCTCAAACACGGGGCAGGTGCTTCATCCATTGGATCCTTGGATGATGAGTTAGAACCAGCCCAGAACCTTGAGAATCTGATCTCTGTCACTGTCAACGCTCGTCCTTATACGGTCCACTAGGAGGCTTGTTACAGCCTGTCACTCTCCACACTTTTCCACTCTCATCACTACTCACATTCACACAACCGCTTCATGTGCTATAGGGACACTCTCAAGAACTCTTTGAGGTTAAACTTTTGGACACTTGCTGACTCATAATTCATTGCTGTGAACTGCAGGTGCCGTTGTAATATTTGGTGGTGTGTTTGTACTGGACTACACACCTAAACACTTACTGTTTACAGTTTCTATTTGTAGGATAGGTGTTTTTTTAGTGTGAGTGTAGTTAGCTCCTCCTTTCAGATAAGGCAGTGTCCACCTGTAATCTGACCAGAACTGAAGAAGTGGGTTGGACGAGCAGCGAAACATCTTCACTCCTTCAACGTTTTGTCCAGTTGACTTTATTTTATTTATTTTGCTTTGGATCAGACCTGGACGACTGAGAGATTGCACAGATAACCAGCAGTACCATGTTAAGTATATGCTACAAATATGTGTGGTTTTGGCTGGTCAGGCAAGTTAAATGCCATACTCTGGAACAATATCTCCATGGAAACAAACAGTTGGCAGAACTTCCACAAAAAAGCTACATAGTGTATCTTTAAAATAATGGATGGAAAAATGTTTAGGTCAGGGGTGTCCAAACTTTTTTCACCGGGGGGCCGCATACTGAAACATATTTGAAGCTGAGGGCCACAGACCAGTGTCGATACTGGGAGTCAAATGGTGCATCTAACACAGCTTTGACAGACATTGTACCTTTAATAAGACTTGGAAGATTATTTTTAGGTCTGTGTCACAATGCAATGTGATATTATTCAGGTTATAGAGGTAGAATCTCTTCAGTTTGGAGTAAAAAATACTTCTTGATCAATTGGGCAAGTTTAGGAGGAGGCATGAGGGCCGAGAAAAATTGGTCTGAGGGCCGGATTTGGGCCCTGAGCCATAGTTTGGACACTCCTGGTTTAGGTCAATCAATGATCATGCACCTCTTTATCAGATTTCATAGCTCAGATCTGTGTAATATCTATATACACTTTCCATAGAAGAAATGTGAGACTAACGGCAAGAATAACCTTTTGTAATATATGTGGTTAAACTTTTTCTGCGGTTAAAATAGAACATTTTGCATTGCAGTTTTAAAACACTTTTTCTTACCTGTTTGTATCAATGTTGTCAGCATAACTACTCTTCAATAAGCAGCTCTATACTTTTCATTGTTTCATTTCACTATACAATACCAGCTGTAGAGAATGCAATCTTAAACAAAGGACCTACTTTCTGAGTCATGTGTATTGTATAAAATAATAGATTCATACGCGCCTGTAAACGCAATTACCCCAGAAAATATTATGCAGCGATTATTACTTTGATCCCTCTGCTTTCTTTGTTCATATCGTCCCATTTTTCACAACCTTGAAAAACGTATAATTATTTTTACATTCTTCTCTGTTTCTCGTACTGGTTAAAGCTTGACACGATGGATCTAAATAAAATTATATGGTTTTTTTTTCCCCCTTACAACTTTCTTTTTAATTAACTGAAAATGCATTGTAGCCTTGGTAACTGTTGAATAATTCATACGCTGGAATAAACGGCAAAAGAACACAGCAAAACAACTTTATTAAACTAGCGGGTGAAAGAAAAATGAATGTTGCTACTGCTAGCTAGCCTCCCGTGTTGCATTACTCTAAGTGCAGCCTGCTATCAACAATTGCAAGGGCCTATTAGCGTAATTAGCTTGTGTGCAGATTCCCAACCAGATAGTCTTGAATGGAGCTATTGACCTAGAATAAATGTGAATCTGCCGCTATATAATGAAGGCCAAACACAACCTGAGAACAGAAGGCATTGGTTTTGAAGGAGCAGTCTGAAAAGTAGCAGTAGTTTTGATTTACATGTGTGGTTTTAATAGGCTATAATGTGGTAATTTAGTTGATTAATTAAGCATGGCACGTGAATAATGCAGATGACGAGCATGCAGAGGTGCTCAGAACAGTACTTAAAAAAACAAGTGAATGAATGTTTGAAGAATAGAGTTTATGCTTATTAGCCAAAAAAAAAAAAACAAAAAAAAAAAACCATCAGTAAATTGTGATTTGCTGAAAAACATAAAATAAAATAAATAAAAGTGCTGTATTTTTTCGTTAATTAGTTACTCTTGTTTTTCTCGCATGAAATACTTTGAAAAATAAGTGATGTCACTGTGATGTCATCGTGATGTCATAGCATAGACTGTATATATAAATGGACATAGCTAATCTGTTAGCCGCCATGTTCCAAATTGGAAGTGAGTATGGGCACGCTTCCCGCTCCATCAACTCTGCCTCCAATTTACTTTCTATTGTGAAACTGTCGTCCCTCTCTCCATAACTGCTGTGGTCAGGCTCGTCATTTTGGTCTTAAAATGTTTGTATAAATCTGTGTTACATCATCCTGTTGTTTTTATTTGGCTATTTTGTCCAGAAATCAAAATATGAACATTAATAACAAACTAGTGAGGTGCTTTCTTTTCCTGAGGTCGCTCCTGTTAGTGCTAGCAACAGGTTTGATTGACAGTTGTGTTAAACCACCTGCAAAACCAGCGATGTGGGTGGGAAGTGGCATTACCTTCAACACCCTCGCCCTGGATTGGCTCTTTGGTTGCTATGATACTCGTGGTCAGAATTCCAAATATTGAACTCAGCTCCAAACTGGCCCCTATAACTGTGGCCTCAATAAGCTTCATTTGACTGGACCTGAACACTATGGGTGACGTCGCACTCACTTAGTTCACGTCTTTATACAGTCTGTGTGTCACCATGATGTCATAGTAATGTCATTGTGATGTCATAGTGTTGTTACATTGATGTTGCAGTGAGGTCATAGTGATGTCATGGTGATGTCGTAAAACTGATTTAATCTCAAAGGACTTCCTAGTAAAAATAAAGGTTGAATAAATAAATAGAACATGACGTCATAATGATGTAATTTTGATGCCAGAGCGATGTCCCAGTGATGTCATAGTGATATCACAGTGATGAGGTCATTTGTGTTTTTTACTTTCTTGTTACTTACATTTTACATTTTACTAAACGTAATCATGGGTTTGTGTCAATCCCGCCCATCTGAAATGTTACTGTCCAACAATCAGGAAATCCGTGTTATCATGCTATAGTTGTTAGCTTTATCATAGAGGCAAAACTCCTCTCTGGTCTCCGAGAGTTGTGAAAAGTGCTTATAAACGTATTTTGGTGAGTAATTAGAATGCCCAGAATGTATAAGGTAAGTGAGGAACAACTTTGGACCATGGTGAACATTTTTTTAAGATGAACCAGGTCTGTTTATCAGTTAAAAAAATTATCGTATACAGCACCTTTACAGAACTAAACTATTCTTAGGAAAAAAAACACACATTAGAAACAGAGAACACCTTTAATTACCTTTTTTCCATCTTATTATCTAAATCTAAGTGTCAACCAAACAGTTTACAAGTGCTCAGACCCTATTCTTTTATGCAAAAACAATCTTAGCCATCCCTGAATGTGCCTGGTTCTAGCTCCTCCTGACATATGCTGCGTTCACTAGTTCCTCTTGGTGATTTCATTATTGTTTGGTCTTTCTTCGGAGAACGTCTTGTATAATTAGCCTGCGAGATGAACTGCGGCGGATCTTCCCATGGGGCCACACTGGTGAAGACTTAGGCAGTTAAGACAGCCTCTCTGCGCTTTCTAAATGAGCTATTTTTACAGTCAACAGGCAGGGGGGGATTTCAGACCAAACCCAACTGGCTTAGTCTTTGGAAAATTTTCTATAATTACTTTGTGGTACATCTGCGCGCAAATGGAGATATCATGTCTAATTAAACATCATAAAAGCCAGGCGTTACCAAACAAGGGCCGTAAAAGTCATATTATGTTCTTTTTATTAAGTAATTGTAATGGCAATATGGTTTTTGATTTTTCCGCGTTCATTTTGCAGCTTTACAGTGCACTGTGTAACTTTTGTGATGAAGGGTTGTCTCCATGGCGATAATATTGCTTTGCGTAGAATGTTTCACTGTATGACATTAAGCGGACCACACCTCCGGGTAAGTTGCAAGTCAGATCTGCGTAGAGGCCACCCCGCTCACAGTAATATACATGTTTTTCAGTGTTTTTGTGACTGAATACATGCGAGATAGACATGTTTAATGCCACACTGTTGAACATTCCTGAAACTTTCTAATCAAACTACGAATGTCTTGCCCAAGGACACAACAATGCAATGTCAATATATGAGTCTGTCCATAAAAGATATTAAGGCAGTGGTTTGGCGGTGTCTGGTCCAGTCGCTCAAAGATCAGCGGTTCAAAATTGTTTTTATGTCCTTAGGCAAGACACTTAAAACTTGTCATCAAATCGTTATGCACATTAATTAGTTGTGACCTTTCCTAATTTTACTCCTCATGAAAAGTATATTATGCTGATTATGATATCTCTGCGACTATCTTGACGTCATTGTCCAAACATACGGTTCTGTCCAAAGGTTACGGACTGAGTCATTGTCTTGGCTCTTTGTTGTCGCCGTGGTGATTAGCCACATGTGACATTTCCGATTCCCACCTCGATTCACTGCTAATTCTATTAAGTCCCGGTTTGACGGGGAGCAACAGTGAGGAGCTCATCATGGGGCCTATATGTTTCATTAGTGACACTATGGCTGCATGGGGCGATACTGCAGTGCTCATGTATGTGGGGTATTATAGACAGAATCACAGCAGGATAAGACTAGAGCTGAATTAGACAAGAAGTAAATAGATAAAAATGCATAAAATAAAGTGAAAAATGTCTGATTTCTAATTGTTGGTGAATGTTTTAAAAAAGCATGGTTCAAACTGCCAACTTTTTGGGGTGATGGTGCTTTAAAAATTGAGCCAATGTTGCACCACTACAACGCCTGGTATTCCCACTGGTCGCCTACCCAAGTACTAACTAACTTCTGAAATAAGATGGGATCAGGCATTAATAGTGGTATTAATGTACAGTAAATCGAGAAGGTTGTGATGAAGAGTTTGCTGGACAGGACTGTGGAATTCTAGCGCTCAGACCCAGCAGTCATAGTGATGTCAAAGTGATGTAGACTCGATGACTGCTAGATCGAAACCGCTAGATTAGATGTCATCAAGCCTAAAAACATGCCTCTTTTTGATGAGAGAACATCCTTATAAATCATCGAAAACTCCAAAAAGTCGATTTTAGTTAATAATCCCTCTTTAAGACGTGATTGTTGAAAGGCAAAGGACTTTTCACACGTTCAGTTCAGGCATCATTTTCATATATTTCATCAATCTATGTTACATTTGACCTGATTATAACGTAATGTTTAGATTCATGACCACATATTATCCTGACAACTTAATCGCTAACCTTCTTGTACAACTCACTGTCTTGTATGTTTTGGTCAGCTCATTAGTTAGCTGTGATAAGGCCACATAGAGGTGTAAAAGCGTGCTCTTGCTTGCTCCTGTGCAGTCTGGTAATAGCTGGGTGTTGTCCTGGGTGAGTGTGGCTAACCTTTACCGTTGGAGAGGCTCACCGAGTGGATCAGGCTAATTATCGGCGCGTGAATGAGGAACCTCCGTAAGCACAGTGAGGGAAAGGTCACAACAACACCAGCAGACCTCATAACCACACGATGTAATGCAGCCATCATTCTGCCGACAGGTAAATTCTGCCGTAATATTGTTCAATGGAATATTTTTGACAAATATTTAAAAGCAGTGCTGCGTAACTTTCTGGAAATTACTTCACTTCTGGACAATACTTCAGAACATTATTTAAGTTTTTGACATACTGTGGGATATTATAGCCAAAGGAACAGCATTTCCATAGAAACAAGCAGGTGGAAGCCAGGTCCTCCAGGTCAAATAAGAGTGAGGTTTGTGGAGATGCAAGCCCGCTCACAGTAAGGACGCAGGTTTAGCCAGGTTTCTCAGTGCAATAAAAAACAAACTGAATGAAAAACAGTTTTATTTTAGTCCATTTTGGCTAAAACAAATAAAAAGTATATTAAAAGAAGGACGGGAAGAGTATATACTGACTAATCCAAACCAAAGTAAATTAGGAACAATTGTGTACATGTGGTAGATTCATTATACAATACAATTTAATTCTATTTTAATCTTATTTTGACAAAAGTTTTACATTTTCAAATAAAAAAGAAATGTTTTGGTCAACTAAACGCCTTATAGACTTTGTTTGCATTCACACTATGTTTCTGGTTTAAGACAGGTTTAGTCCTGATGTAGACTTGGTTTGGTCCTGTTCTAGTCTTGTTTTAGTCCAGGTTTAGTCCCAGTTTAGTCCCAATTTTGATGTGGTATGTGCAAGTATGAACTCATCCTAAAACTAGACCAAAAGTATATACCAAATGACTTAGACTAAAACTCATTCATAATCGTTTTTTTAAATGATCTTTGCCATCCCGAGTGCCCAATGGAAACCCGCAGACACCCGCCCTGGCACCCGGGGGCTTACCATGGCGTCAGGAGGAGCAGGGTGACTCCAGGCAGCAGTTCAATTACACCGATTACCTGATCCACCCCACTTATGCGCACAAGTCCTATTTAGTTTCACATGAGTTGATTACAGGGCAGGAGCCTGGCTGACTCATCAATCACACAGGTAGTTTCTATTGTACGCAGTGAGACAGCGGGTCTGATAGAGCCGGTGTTAACCAGGCATCCTCCTCACGCTTCAAACGGGGTTATGTGTATGTTTTGGCACGAGTAGATCAAGTAACACAATTAGTTTGAAGAGCTATGAAAGAATAACTTTTACACGGGCTAAAACAATGATCGCAGTCACTTAATGGGGCGGAGGTAATCGGGGTTTTCCCAGAGGTGTGGAGTGGTGCACTTTGAAAGAGGAATGATGAATGGTTCTTCACAGGACATGGCAACTCACAAAAGAAAATAATATATGTTTGGACATGATCAGGTGCTTTTATTGGAATATTAGCTACAAAGTATTAAGATTTAGGGGGATATATACATAAGACCAACACAAAAGTAGTCTTCACCTTAAAAAACTAAAACCAACCCTGCCATTATTTATAAACCTTCAAAAATTCTATGATTGAGGGAACCTTTACACGCTGAAAATCAGAAATACATAATCTTCTTTCAAAATCATTACAAATATTTTTTTCAGCATGAATTCAGCGTTTCCAATTTTTTAGCAGGGGAAAGACAGGAAAACGCTCAAAATAAAGCTCCGATGCCCTTTCAAAATAAGTAAAAATGCTACAGTTGAGTAAATCTATGTGCGTCACATCAGGAGCTCTGGGAATGACATGATGGACTACGAAAAGTTATAATATACTTACATATGTACTTATACTATAATAAATATAATACACTTTAAACAGCAACTTGATGAGGACAACTTATGAAGGTGCAGACACTGAAACTTGGGTGGTGCTGCAGCTCCAGGTGTAAATTCAGATTTACTCTGTGCGGGCTTGCATCTCCACAAACCTGACTCTTATTTGACCTGGAGGAGGGCCTTCTCCGTGGAAATTGTCATGATCCCTGTTAGTCCTGTCATTTTTTTGCACTTTACCCCTCCCTCCTGTGTCTGTGCCTGGAGTTGGGTGGAGATTTTGGCTCCTCCCGCACACACCTGGGGCTAATCGACAATAAGGATAAGAGGAGCCAGGACCTGACACCCAGCGCCAAATCGTCCGTTTTTTTGCTTTTTGACTTTGCTAAACTGGGTATTTTGCTCCTCACCAGATTACGCTCCCTGAACCCGCTCAGTTCTCCCGCCTCTGACCCTGCTCTTCTCTACCGGTGCAGTCTGTCCCGTCTCAGACTCCGCTTCTCACGCTCTGCCCTTGGACCACGGCACACCCCCGCTCCCGACTCACTGTTTGATCTACTGTCATTTTTGCACTTTTTTGTAAATAAATACTGTTTAACCTTCCCCGAGTTCTGTCTTTTTGGTCCCTCCTGCCTGACGTTACAACAGAAATGTTATTCCCTTGGCTATGATATTCCACATGGCATAAAACTATCTCTAGGGAGAATGTTCCAGTGTACGGTTTTGACTTTTTATTTCCATGGACTCCTACAGATAATGTGCCACCTCCAGAAAGTTGCACAGCGCTTTGTTTTAATTCAGTTCCCATACAGAATTTTGGAAGCAACAGACTAGAACTCCCCATCACCATCAAAGTTTGGTTCTTCAATGACTCTAATATGATTTTACAGTTTATTTTCCCCGTCTGTGGTTATATTCTTTTGGCTAATTGTCTATGGAGCCCTGATGCTATCGCTAACTCCACACCTCATCATTGTTCTGCAGACGCTTGGTTCATTTGGTTCTCATTACTCTACTCCACTATGATAACCCTTACAATAGAGATAAATCAGCTCCGTTGTCTCCGCACCTGGGCCCATGCGGAGGTGAAGAGAGAGAGAGTATGAAAGAAAAGAAGAGAAAGAAGAGAGAGGGAGAGGAGGGTGCGGTGACTGATGAAGAAGCTCATGCATGTGGACAGTTGGCTGGTGCTGGGAGAATAACAGGGAGGGGATCTGGCACTTCATCAACTAGATCCACGAGCGGGAAAATGGAGGAAGATGATGCGTTTATCCAACTCAACTCAAATGCACAACTGGAACTACTTTCTCTCCTCGTGCTATGGGTGTAGGAAAACAAGTCGTTTTTATGTATCGTGGCATGTAGGTGGGGTTTTTGTGAGACGGTTAGTTCTTGTATAGAAAAAGGCACAATGTATGGGCACAAGATGATGGGAAAGTGTCAGAGTTTATTCTTGTCACTCATCAAGAAAGTTGTGGGTTAGATTACCTGGGGTTCTGGGGGACTTCGGCTTCTCCCATTTACCCAAAATAATGAACAATTGGCAAATCCTTCAGCTAGGTATTCAAATCTTGTTCAAGATCTGGTGAAGCGGTTGCCCACTTGTCCTCTACATTTGACCCATCCTTTAACGCTGCTGGGGCAACCTGTCAGGAACAGTGATCACCGCAGTGCAGCACCCAGGGACCCATCTCCAGATCTTGAGCTACTCTTGGTCAGGAGTACCTTAGCTGGAGGATTTGAACTATGGTGCATTTTGTGAGTTGATGGTGAAGGGCCCTGAGGAAATCCTCCCAGACACAGGGAGAAACTCCATACAGCAAGGTCTGGGAATTGAGCTCGGAAGGTTCTTGTTGTGGGACATGAGTGCTAGTGTAACCCGTGTCAAATAATGTCCCACTTTCGGTGAGGAGTTGGTTGTGGCAGGACAACTTCCTTTTTAGCGGTGACGTCAGACGCCAAAATCTCTTTCATGCTGCTCCTGCTCTGGCTGCTTGTGGCTGTTTCTTTCGGCAATTGGAATTATTGAATTGTTATTGACAAGTTCATTTTGATGTGACAAAGATTATTTGGCTATGATATATGTACTGCTAAGATGTATGGCATGTATTTATTCATTATTTATTTACTGAATTTATAGTGATGGTGAATTACGTTAAGCTAATTTATTTTAGTTGTATGCTAATTTTATTTTTGGTTTACTGACCCTGTTTTTAGGTCAGGTTTTTTTTTTCTGCACTGAATTCAACAACGACAACCTCACAATAACCTGGATGGTGAGCTACCCCTTTCCTTCATGAACTGGTAGGAACAATCGAACCTTTTTATTTTTTCTCCCGCTTCTTGGATTACAACACGTTCTTGGATTGCAAAGACATTACAAACGATTGGGATAACACAACCTTTGGAATAAATACTCGAACCTGGAACGGGACAATTGCACTTTTTTTTGGTTTCTTTTGTATTGTATATATATATATATATATATATATATATATATATATATATATATATATATATATATATATATATATATATATATATATATATATATATATATATATATATATATATATATATATATATATATATATATATATATATATATATATATATATTCACACACATTGGCTCCCTACCATATCTACGTCTGGTCAATGCAGTCAGGTCCTCATTAGCCCCTAGTGCGTTACACTACTCACTGTGACACTAGTGAGTAAAATTTAAATGAAAGCAACATTTTTACATCAAAATCTGGACAATGTAGTCATCCATGAGCTTTTGAATTTCGTTATCAGTCATTGCTGTGGCATTTAAAAACATGGGGTTTATTTGTTTTGTATAAAAACAATTCAAAAATGTCTTTTTGGACCAAAACTTAACAATTTTATGTCTTGCTGTATCATAAATTAAGTGTGCATTCATATTAACCTGGTTTGTCACTGGTTTGAGCCCACATAAGTCATGATGTCATCCTGTTGTAGTCCAGGTTTAGTTCCACTTTTCATGTGGCGTTTGTGCAACTGGACTAAAGTCACTCGGCATTGCATTCTCTCTTTGAAGAGTCTTGCCCAAGCAGAAACAGCAGCAGCACACCATGCTGGTAACAAGGTCCAAACTGCCAAAGAAAGACAAAACAAAGGAATCCCACCTATCAATTTTACAACCGAAACAAAATGAATTTGCAATATCATTTTTCCTCTGATTCTCATGTTTTCCTGCAAAACCGCTCGTATAATGCTCCCCGCATGTACCATAAGCTCTCCCCTGACTAGCATCCGTCTGCGGAGATAGTGTTTGTGACATATTGTGGAAATCAAGGAGCGCACATTAGACGCGCCCTGTACTCCTCCATCTGTAATGAGATTATAGAGCCCAGGGCGCGGACCGGATCATTTGTGCTTGTGCCAGTTAATTGGCACAAACGCGGCCTGAGAGGGGAGATGGAGAGCAAATGGCAAACAGTAACTTAGACTCGCGGCTACACTAATTATACAAGGCCCCTCAAAGCCAGAACCATGATAGGACGACTTCATAGAGGGTTTGGGTTGGGTTACTGTCATGATGTCAGTTTCCCTGTCCTCCCGTGCTCTCTCCCCCTCCCCTACCTGTGTGTCTGGAGCTGGGTGGAGTGCCTGACTCCTCCCGTGCACACCTGGGGTGCATCAGCCTAATCACCACCACCTGCTGCTGAGTACAAGAAGGCTTGGCAGTCTACACTCGGTGCCAGACCGTCCGCGTGTAAAACGTGAATGTTTCTTGCTAAGCTTTGTTATATGGTACTTTCCGGCAAATGCTCATTTGGATTTATGCACCCTCCAGATTCCTGCCTCTACTCGCCCAGCTCCTGCCGCCACGTTCCAGTCCCGGTATCGCTTCCAGCTCGTCTTGTCTCCTGCTCGTCTCGTCTCCTGCTCGTCTCGTCTCCTGCTCGTCTCGTCTCCTGCTCGTCTCGTCTCCTGTCCGGTCCTGGTCTCTGGTTTGTCACCCGCTCCCCGCTCTGGTCTTCGTCTGATCCGCCTGCCCTGGTACCGCACCTGCTTCTATCCCCGTCCTGGTCCTGTCCTGCCCGCCTCTACCTGCACCGCACCCGCCTGACCCGTCTCCCGCTCCCCGGTTCCTGTACCTGCTCTTGTGACCTGTTTAAAGACTGCATTTTCACCGCTGTAAATAAACACTGTTAAAACTGCTCTGGTCTGCATCCTTTGGTCCTATCCGCACCGTTACGACAGAACGGTCTGGCCACTATGGACCAAGCAGGCTCAGATCCGGACCAGACGCGCCGCCTCACGCACTCTCACCCCGAGGCGGTGCTGGGTCAGCATGAACAATCCATTCGGACTCTATTGGAGCTAAATCAGACATTGTCCCAGCAGGTGGCACAGCTTAACCACCAGGTGGCCGCGCTCCTCGTCACCCCGCCTGCTGCAGCCGGAGCGCCGCCACGCCTCCCGGAGCCGAGAGGCACGGATCCGGAGCCGTATGCTGGACAACCTCACCTCTGTCGCGGATTCCTGTTCCAGTGCGAGTTCATGTTCCAGCAATGCCCTTCTCGTTTCAGCTCGGGGGCCACCAAGATCCGATATATATGTGGATTACTCCGGGGCAGAGCTCTCCAGTGGGCAGAGGCGCGCCTAATGAAGACGTCTGTGGATAGCCTGGATTTTAATGAATTTGTGTCCACGTTTAAGCTGGTGTTTGACCACCCGCACTACCAGGACAATGCTGCCTCCCGGTTATTGACTCTCAGCCAGGGCTCCAGGACGGTAGCGGATTATTCCATTGAATTCTGGACACATGCGGCGGAGCTGGACTGGACGGACAGCGCGCTGCGGGCTGTGTTTGTGCGGGGCCTGAACGAGACTTTGAAAGATGAATTGGTTTCCCGGGACGAACCCCCCGACCTGCGGACCCTCATCTCCCTCACTCACCGTATAGACAACCGCCTACGGGCTCGTCGCCGAGAGAGACGCCGGTCACCGGTCCCGCCGGAGCCACGCGCTGCCCCGCCCCCGCCGGATGAGCCCATGCAACTCGACAGGACCCTTGTGTCGGCCGAGGAGCGTCAACGGAGGCGTCGTCTGGCCGGGGCTTGCCTCTACTGCGGTGAGCGCGGACATTATGTGGTCACTTGCCCAGTTCGGCCAAAAGGGGGGGCCCACCAGTAGCACTGGGAGTACTGGTGGGCGAGCAACACATCCTGGACTCTTCTAATAGACTGCGGCTCAGCGCCACCCTGTGCGTTCGCACAGAGACCTTATGCGTTTCCGCCCTTATCGACTCCGGGGCTGAGAGGGACTTTATTGATGCCCAAGTCGCGGAGCAGCTCGGGGTCTACCTGGAGCCCCTCGAACGCCCCTTAAATGCCCAGGGGCTCAATGGACGTTTTCTGGGGCACATCACTCACATCACAGAACCTGTCACCGTGATTCTGTCCGGCAACCACCAAGAGAACCGTCAGTTTCATGTCCTGTCCTCCTCCGCTTCTCCTCTGGTCCTTGGTTACCCCTGGCTACGCGCCCACAACCCTGTTTTCGATTGGGCCAGGGGCGGAGTTTCGGGCTGGAGTCCCGATTGCCACGCCAAGTGCCTTCGGTCCGCCCTCCCTCCGGCCGGGAGGTCCGTTCCTGTCGCTGATCCGTCCCCAGACACCCCCAATCTGTCCTCGGTGCCTGCTGAATATCACGACCTGGGGGAGGTTTTTAGCAAGAGCAAGGCCCTCTCTTTACCGCCCCACCGTCCATATGACTGCGCCATTGACCTCCTGCCGGGTGCCCCACTACCATCTAGCAGGCTATATAACCTGTCTAAACCTGAACGCGAGTCAATGGAGGACTATATCCGTGGGTCCCTGGCTGCCGGAATCATCCGCCCGTCCACTTCACCCGTGGGAGCGGGGTTCTTCTTTGTGGCTAAGAAGGACAAATCCCTGCGGCCTTGCATTGATTACCGGGGTCTGAACAATATAACTGTAAAGAATAAATACCCGCTTCCCTTACTGGACTCGGCATTTACGCCCCTCCACGGTGCGACCATCTTCTCAAAGTTGGATTTGCGGAATGCGTACCACCTGGTGCGCATCAGGGAGGGAGACGAATGGAAGACGGCCTTCAAGACACCCCTGGGACATTTCGAATACTTGGTTATGCCCTTCGGTCTCACCAACGCCCCTGCCGTATTCCAAGCCCTCATCAACGATGTGCTCCGTGATTTCCTTAACCGATTCGTCTTTGTTTACTTGGATGACATCTTGATTTTCTCGCGGTCCCCCCAGGAGCATCATCAGCACGTTCGCCAGGTTCTCCAGCGCCTCCTCGAGAATAAACTGTTCGTGAAAGCTGAGAAATGCGAGTTTCACGCAGAGGAGGTCAGCTTTTTGGGCTTCATTGTGGGGCGGGGCCAAGTAAGAGCTGACCCTGAAAAGATCCAGGCTGTCACTGAGTGGCCCGTTCCTACCAGCCGGAGACAGCTCCAGAGATTTATCGGCTTTGCCAATTTTTATAGACGTTTCATCCGGGATTTTAGTAGGGTTATCTCGCCCTTAACTAAACTCACCTCTCCTGCTTTGCCGTTTGCCTGGTCTCCTGAGGCGCAGACAGCCTTCGAGAAGCTTAAGAGACTATTTACCTCCGCTCCCATCCTGCACCAGCCCGACCCTTCACGGCAATTCATCGTGGAGGTCGACGCCTCCGACTCGGGAGTGGGGGCCGTGCTTTCGCAGAGGTTCGACCCCCACAACCGCCTCTGTCCCTGCGCCTTCTTTTCCCGGCGATTGTCCTCGGCCGAGGTCAATTATGACGTGGGGGATCGGGAGCTCCTTGCCGTAAAGCTGGCCTTGGAGGAGTGGCGCCACTGGCTCGAAGGGGCGGAGCAACCATTCATCGTCTGGACCGACCATAAAAACTTGGAGTACATCCAGTCCGCCAGGCGCCTCAATCCCCGTCAAGCTCGTTGGTCCCTCTTCTTCAGCCGCTTCAACTTTCTCCTCACCTACCGCCCCGGATCTCGGAACGTCAAACCCGATGCCCTCTCCCGCCAGTTCGCCCTGGAGGATAGCCCGGTCACCGCAGAAACAATTATTCCCCCCTCGTGTGTGGTGGCCGCGGTCCATTGGGATATCGAGGACACCGTCCGAGAGGCCCAGACCAACGACCCCGACCCAGGTAACGGCCCTCCAGGTAAACTGTTTGTTCCCGATTCTGTCCGGTCTCAGGTGCTCCAGTGGGTCCATGCCTCCCGTTTCGCCTGCCATCCTGGTGCCGGTCGCTCTCTCTCCCTCCTCAGGAGACGCTTCTGGTGGCCCACGATGGACACAGACACCCGGGCTTATGTCGCCGCCTGCCAGGTATGTGCTCGGGCCAAGGCCTCCCACTCACCCCCTTCTGGTCTCTTGCATCCTCTCCCAGTTCCTCGTCGCCCTTGGTCCCACATCGCCTTGGACTTCGTGACGGGCCTTCCCCCTTCCCAGGGGAACACGGTGGTTCTCACCATTGTGGACCGCTTCTCCAAGGCCGCCCATTTCGTTGCCCTGCCTAAGCTCCCCACAGCCAAAGAAACTGCCGACCAGCTGACCAGTCATGTCTTCCGACTCCACGGCATCCCGGTGGACATCGTGTCCGACAGAGGGACCCAATTCACCTCTCAGGTATGGCGGTCTTTCTGCGACGGTTTGGGGGCCACGGTTAGCCTCACGTCCGGGTTCCATCCACAATCTAATGGGCAGACGGAGCGGGCCAACCAAGACCTGGAGTCGGCCCTACGGTGCACAGCCTCCGCCAACCCCGCGACCTGGAGTACTCACCTGCCCTGGATAGAGTATGCTCACAACTCCCTCGTGAGTTCCGCCACTGGTATGTCCCCCTTCGAGGCATCGCTGGGATATCAACCCCCTCTCTTTCCCACGGAGGAGAGGGACCTCGCCGTCCCGTCTGTTCAGCGCCATCTCCAGCGCTGTCGCCGGATCTGGAAGAAGGCCAGGGCGGCCCTTCTTCGGGCTGGAGCGCGCACTAAGGCGACGGCCGATCGCCACCGTGTCCCGGCGCCCGTATACCAACCTGGCCAGATGGTTTGGCTCTCCGCCAAGACGGTCCCGCTGAAGACGGACTCCCGTAAGCTGTCCCCCCGATTCCTGGGACCGTTTAAGATCATGAGGATCATAAATCCATCGGCGGTGCGCCTCCAGTTACCCCCGTCTCTCCGGATTCATCCGACCTTTCACGTCTCCCAGGTTAAACCAGTCCGGACCAGCGACCTGTGCCCTCCGGCCGATCCCCCACCGCCCGCCCGAGTCATTGACGGCCACCCGGCGTTCACCGTCCGCCGCCTGATTGACGTTCGTCGCCGTGGTAGGGGCCTCCAGTACCTCGTCGATTGGGAGGGTTACGGTCCGGAGGAGCGATCCTGGGTGCCCAGGGCACGCATTCTGGACCCCGACATGGTGAGAGACTTCCACCGCGCTCATCCTGACAAGCCTGGGGGTCCACCAGGAGGTGGACCTTAGGGGGGGGGTACTGTCATGATGTCAGTTTCCCTGTCCTCCCGTGCTCTCTCCCCCTCCCCTACCTGTGTGTCTGGAGCTGGGTGGAGTGCCTGACTCCTCCCGTGCACACCTGGGGTGCATCAGCCTAATCACCACCACCTGCTGCTGAGTACAAGAAGGCTTGGCAGTCTACACTCGGTGCCAGACCGTCCGCGTGTAAAACGTGAATGTTTCTTGCTAAGCTTTGTTATATGGTACTTTCCGGCAAATGCTCATTTGGATTTATGCACCCTCCAGATTCCTGCCTCTACTCGCCCAGCTCCTGCCGCCACGTTCCAGTCCCGGTATCGCTTCCAGCTCGTCTTGTCTCCTGCTCGTCTCGTCTCCTGCTCGTCTCGTCTCCTGCTCGTCTCGTCTCCTGCTCGTCTCGTCTCCTGTCCGGTCCTGGTCTCTGGTTTGTCACCCGCTCCCCGCTCTGGTCTTCGTCTGATCCGCCTGCCCTGGTACCGCACCTGCTTCTATCCCCGTCCTGGTCCTGTCCTGCCCGCCTCTACCTGCACCGCACCCGCCTGACCCGTCTCCCGCTCCCCGGTTCCTGTACCTGCTCTTGTGACCTGTTTAAAGACTGCATTTTCACCGCTGTAAATAAACACTGTTAAAACTGCTCTGGTCTGCATCCTTTGGTCCTATCCGCACCGTTACGACAGTTACACAATGAGGGGATGAAACCAGAGGAGCAGGTGCACAAGTGGAAGAGATGAGAAAGATAGTATTTACAACACTGTTACTGTTAGAGCGACAGTAGCTCAGTGTTTGTCCACTTCTTCAAAGGCTGTTGTTGTGTCCTTAGGCAAGACACTTAACTCACCTCGCCCCCAGTGTCTGCGTGCACCATTTTATAGATACAAGGGATTATGTTTTACCATAAATTACAGCTACAAAAATAACCCTCACACTTTCTGTCTCTGTCCCTTGTGGCTTTTAAACCTGAATTTATAATAAGATATGAGTTGGCAGTCTTGTTACAAAAATGTATAATCAGACAAATGTCACCTGCTTGTCTCCGTGGAGATATACAAGTTTAATGTCATACTGTGGAACATTGCAGGTATAGTCTGTGCACTGTATATTCATAAATGTTCTGATTAACTCACAACTCAACTTATTTTCTCAGCATTTTATTTAGTCTAGTGTTGTCACGATACTAAAATTTCAGACAGCACAATGACAACAAAAAGTTATAATAATAAAACAATAAAAAGTATATTTTTTGATACTAGTTTTGGTATCAATTAGCATCTGGTTTTCAATACTTTTGACAGCCCTACGTTAGTGAGATATTTCTCTCGAGGTGGTTTTAAAATGTATAATGCATATTTTTCTCCTTTTCACTGACACTGCAGATGGAACTCCTCCCTTTGTGCACCTCCTCTCCTCAGACACTGTTTTAAAATGTGAGGTCTGAATTTCTCAACAGTGACTGAGTCTGACACATGCACTGCAGTAGAAATCATGGCTGTAATTACATGCACAAGTCTAGACAAAGAAAAACATTAGGAAACATTAGGGCCAAGCTCCATTCCTTACACCAGAGGTAAGACTCATTTAACTGTCTGTGCACTTTATAGCATAAGCAGAGATTCAACTAATATGTTGTGCTTAATTTAGTGGAAAAAATTACCATCTGAAATGGGTTTAAACTGTTAGAATATTCAAGTAGGTTATGTCATTTGGCAAAAAGTTAAGTTAAATTTGAATAGGCAGTTTTCCCATATTTTAAGTGACATAAATCCAGTGCTATGTTCTTACCCTCACCTATGAGCTTTGGGGAATAGCCAAAAGGACAAGACTGTGGATCTGCAGAGTGGCTGGACGCTTCCTCAGAGGAGCCCAGTCACACGAGAGGAACTCAGAGTAGGAACTGCTGCACCTTCACATCAAGAGGAGCCAGCTGAGGCGGTTCGTGCATCTCTTACTGATGCCTCCTGGACGCCTCCCTGCAGGGCTGTCCAGGACCTGCCCCACTGGGAGAAGGCCACAAGGAACACCCAGGAGACGTTGGAGGGACTGTGCCTCTCATCTGGCTTGGGAACATCTCATAGCCTGGAAGAGCTAAAGGAAGTGTCTGAGATGGGGGAGGGTGACCACCGTTTTTTTTTTATTTGTTTGTTGTTTTTTTTGCCTTTTTAGGGTCTAAGCCAGGGGACGTTCTGGGACAGTTATAAATGTATTTTTTTCTTTATGAATGTGGGTCAGTTTGTTTCACTGATTTTCTAACTTTCTGTTGGTTAAATCAATTATCTTATTACGCCCTCAGAGGCAACTTCTGCTGTGATTTTGGGCTTTACAAAATAAACTGAATTGAAGGAAGTGTGGGCATCCCTGCTTAGATTACTACAGAAGAAGATGGATGGACAAATATGTGGACCTATATGCGTCAACACATTTTGTTCTTGGCATAACTTCACTAACTTCACTGTCAAGGTGTATTTCAAGACTGGACAAAATGTACTCAAATCAAGATAAATAATAATTAAGATTTTGCACTCATAACTAGCGCAGTTAGGCCCTGTTGGTTGAGTTCAAAACAACATGGTGGCATAGTGGTTTTTACTTTTACCACTCAACAAGAAAGTTCCCAGTTTGAATTTATCTCCAATATGGAAAGAAGTTTAAATGTATGTTTAGGGTGTTTTTGTAAAAATTGTGAGGAATGGATGGAATACAGAGAGCATTACAGGACAATAATATCCTTACAATCAAATCAAATGATAAATTAAGTAACTCGCTATTTCATTTCATTCACTCCAAATCAAAACTGCAAAAAATTACAAGTTGTACTCACTCAATGCCGCATACCTCAAAATGTACTCCCCACATCAGTGTTACTGTGACTGTCTCCTCACACACTGGCATACATTTCCAGGGAGAAGACACAAAAATTGAAAATGCATTCAAGTAAATAAGATTTGCCCCCATTTTTTTTTTTTTTTTTTTTTTTTTTTGATGGCTGTCAGGGTGTCAGCTGAGAAAATGTGTGTGTGTGTGTGTGTGTGCTGGAGCGTGCATGACAGAGGCTAATTATCAGAGGGAGATAGAGGAGGAAGAAGAGGAGGAGGAGGAGCAAGGGGTGTACAAAAAGGAGCAAAATAGAATAGAAGAGAGAGAAATGGGGACAATAGAAATCACACTATACCCACAAACTGTTGGGGCTCTAGGCTTTCAGTTGCTTAATCGATTAATCGGTCAATGGCATGTTAGTCGACCCAGGTCATTTTATTGATTATTTTAGTCAATCGGCAGAACATGTCTTCAGTCAATAAAGAATTTCTTTAGTTTGCTACAGCCCTACAAACTATTTATTGACAGTAATAGACAAGAAGGAGTTGTAAAACATTGTGAATCCATACTACAAATACTACTGTGATTATATTCCTCCTACTGCTGCTGCTAATACTTCTACTACTATAACTGCTTCTACAAATGCTACTTTTGCCCATTACTACTATGGTACGTGAGAAATACGATTAGTCATGTTAAATAATTCAGCGAGATAATTTATAAAATCAGATAAACAAAAAAAAAAAGTAGATCAATTATTAAAAAACAAACATGACAGTACCTCTGTTTGTCCACTGATCTGAAGATTGGCGGTTCGAATCCCGCTCTCGACATAAACATCATTGGTTGAGCGGTCAGATGACCCACTGACCCACATGTTGACAGTGTGATTCCAGCTCCCACAGATGAATGCTGCCGTTGTGTCCTTGGGCAAGACACTTAACCCACCTTGCTCCTATTGTCTGCATACATTGGTGTATGAATATGTGTGTGAATGTGTGAGTGGTTCCTTGATGTAAAGTGCTTTGAGGGGCTTGAAGGTGGAAAAGCGCTATATAAAAATATGACCATTTAACACAATTTTTGCTGTTGTTGGGGCAGTTGACAAAATTGCAAACAATACAAACAATACAAGTTATTTCTGTGTTTGTAAATTAATACATTTATTTATTTGGTATCCCTAAATTTAAATACATTTGTGAAAAAAACTCCATGTAACATTGGTTGACTATAGTGATATTCTGAAGTTCATAATAACATCATGTGTGGATATCCTCAATCTTCCAGCTCCATAATCCAATAAACTAGGGCATCTACATATTTCCACTAACCCAAAGAACCTGTGCATGACGCGGGCTAATTAGCACAGGGAGGAGGGGGGTGGATGGATGTCTGTTTTGTACCGAGACGAGCCAAATACAGCAGAGAAATGGGAACAACAGTCCTGGCCCCCCAGCGCTGCTCCTGTCTAGAGTTTGACAGCCCTAATAGAATAGCAGCGGAGCATGCATTCAGGATGGGTGCGGTAGGGTGGGTGGGGTTGGATGGCGGTGGTTATTGTGAAAGTCTTTGATCAGTTGTTACCGTGACATCAATTATAATGTAAAGCGGGAGAAAAGGAAGAAGAGTCCAGACCAGCGCAGAGTAATGGTACCTCAAGACAATATTTAAAGACGCTGTACCTGATTATTAAACATGAACAACAGAACTAGTTTTCACAACATAGGAAAAGACGAAGTTTAATGACAAATGGACAAATTGTTGTAGGAGTGAAGACGTTTCGCTGCTCATCCAAGCCGCTTCTTCAGTTCTGGTTAGATTACTGCCTTATATCTATCTGAAGGGACGAGTTAACTACATTGAAACTATAAACATCTATTGTCTCCAATTTCAGATTAAACTACCCTATTCAGCCCTTAACGACCCTGCTATTGTTCTCTTTGTTTTGGATCTGAGGATGGAGTTGTAGATTGGGGAGAGATTATGTCTTAGGCCCCCATTCCTGTTTACAGAAGGATTGTCTTTCCTAACAAAAATTGCTTCTTTAACTCCCCTCTCAAACCATTTATTTTCTCTGGCTAAGATCTGAACTTCACTATCTTCAAAGGAGTAGTTAGTGGTTTTGAGCTGTAGATGTACAGCAGACTGGGGTCCAGAGGAGCTCTCACGACAGCGTTGGTACATCCTCTTATGGAGCAGCTGTTTAGTTTCTCCAATGGAACGCTCACTGTACTCTTCACTACACTGAATGGAGCAGACTACATTACTTTTTTTATGGTTCAGGGTTTTGTCCTTTGGGTGAACCAGTTTTTGTCTTAAAGTGTTTGTAGGTTTGAAAAAGATAGAAATCTCATACTGTGTCTAGTTTTCAGGACCTTTCCCATTCTGGTTAAGGTAACAACAACTAGCGCCTGTGCACCAGCTTTACTCCCTCGTCTGCTAACCATAAAACAACGCTTTATAATTAGACACAGACAATACACAGAAATTACAAGTGAGATTGAAAAAAAGTATTTGTAAAGTATATAAAGCTTTTGTCACTTGTAGACTTACTCACAGTAGAAAGAGGAACCACAGCTTTTACTCAAGTACAAATCCTGTTACACTGTGCAATATTTTACTCAAGTAGGAGTAAAAGTAAGGTGTCTGAAAACTACTCTGATAAGCAGTAAGAGTATTATTAAAAAGTTACTTGTATAGTGCTCACAATGAAGAGCCTGTACCTATTGTATTATCAACAAAATGTGTCTTGCCTCAGTACAGATTTATTGTATAAGCAGCTCTTGAGATCAAAATAAGACTGCTGTGTGCTGCGTCCATCTAATTGCATAACGTTTTCTTGTCTGAGAGTTAGGCAGTGTGTGGTTTGCATGCTAGTTGTTGTATTACTGTGATGGGAAAACTCTGCTCCGGTATCTAAAACTTGTCAAATTCATCATGGAGAATAATTAGGATGCTCTAATGATGCATAAGATAAGTGAGGAGTAAATTTAGTCCAGAACTGTTTAACATCAACTACTTCTGCCCTGATGTAGCAGTGTTGTAGTATATGCTAATAGGAGAGTTAACCTTGAATCGTGAAGGGTTTTTACCTTGAATTGTACAGAAATGTTTGGAGTAAAGAGGTGAGTTTTGTTATGTAGAAAAGGTTTGTGAAATATGCAGTCTGTATTATCTGAAAAGGTCCTTCAGACATTTGTACTCAGCCCACACAGAAGAAGAATAGGCTAAACTGTTTTCCATAAGCCCACCCATGTAGTTTCAGTCCTGGATAAGATCTAGAGGCACTGCAAGAAATGAAAAGGGAAATCCAATCACAAAAGAACATATACATTTCTAAATGTTTAAATACAAACCATGGAAACAAAGTGTAAAAACAGACATTCACTATTTCACACCCAGAACTGGTTTGACTTTGTTCTATTCCTGGTTTAGTTCTGGTCTCCTATAGATTTAGTTGCAGGTTTATTTCCAGTTTAGCCCCAATTTTGATGTGATGTGATGTGTGTCCAAGTATGAACGCACAATAGAAAGATATGTGTTTAAAGAAAACCTAATGTGCTATATAGTTATCATCTATGACACCTGTGGATCATTACGTTAAACTTTGCACATTTTATATAGTGATATTCATCTAAAACAACTTAATAAAAGAAAGTCTGGCTGATTTCTGCATTAAAACACTGTGATGCCCAATGGGAGCTGACATCGCTGTGAACATCATTACAACAAAGAGCTGTGCAGCTGTCAGCACCTCCGATGGACAGCCGCACATCACACTAGCGAGCTGCAGATTTTTTTCCCCCCATTTGTACCAAAATGACTACGTGACGCTGTGGAATCCTACGCATATCACAGAGTAGGAAAATAAAATTAGAAAACCAAGTTAGTGGGTGTATATATCGGTGACAGTGAAATAAATCTTGAAAAAAACAATTAAAGATTGCTCAAACATGCACAAATCAGTCCAAATACAACTTCAGGTGAGTAAATCAGTAGGGGAAACAACTATAACATGTTAAAATTTTTCATAATAGGTCTGCTTTAATGAATTCAAACCGCTGTGTGCTGCCTGCATTTAATAATAAAGTATTATTTTCTGGATTTCTATTTTGGATATTTCTTTCAAAAACTGTAAATGTCCTATAGAGCTATATAGTCCCCTGTTCAGCATCTGAGATTACGACATCAACACCCAAATGTAATTGACACCCTAAAAAATGAGATCACACACACACACATCTCATGGGCCTATCCAAATTAAAGAAAGTAAAGAAGTCCAAAGCACTCTCCCACTTATACTTATTCACTTCAGCCACTGAACACTGGCTTCCTCCTCTCTCTCCCCATGCACCTCCCTCTGTCTCCCCATACACCTCCCTCTGTCTCCCCATAGACCTCCCTCTGTCTCCCCATAGACCTCCCTCTGTCTCTCCATACATCGCCCTCTGTCTCCCCTCACACTACCCTCTGTCTCCCCATACACCACCCTCTTTCTCCCCATACACCACCCTCTTTCTCCCCATACACCACCCTCGACCCCGCTCTCTGTATCCCCATACGCCACTCTCCTCCCCTCACACACCTCTGCTCCCCTCATACCCCTCTCCTCCCCTCACACACCTCTGCTCCCCTCACACACCTCTGCTCCCCTCATACCCCTCTCCTCCCCTCACACCCCTCTGCTCCCCTCAGACCCCTCTGCTCTACTCATACCCCTCTCCTCCCCTCATACCCCTCTCCTCCCCTCATACCCCTCTGCTCCCCTCACACACCTCTGCTCCCCTCATCCGTCTTCTCCGCTGCCAGGGCTGCGTGACATCTGGCACGGGTCGCACATTCTCAGGCCTGTGACCAATGTCCTCCATAACCAGGATCTATGGGTCCATTAGGCTCATGCTGATTATTTAATCATTTCTTAGATGGCTTTAATTGAAATGGTTTGATGGATGGGCGCGGCATGGTTCTCCTTCCCAGCACGGGGGCTCTAATCGCGGGTGTGTCCGGGGAGCTTCACCTTGACTCTGAAGAACGTTTTAGGCACAAGGAGGAGGTAGGACGTGGCAGGATGAAGAGGGCAATAGAAGGATATGAAGATATTGGTGAATCTTGTACAACCAAAGTGACTCCTCAACAGGTAAAGTTAGGAGTCGGGTCTGTGTGGAGGATTTTTTATTTTTTCTAAACTGTCATGTTTGTTTTGACACGAACAGAGCATGCGTCTCTCTGATTGGTTAATCCTACTGTCAATCACATCCAACTCAAATCGGACTGACAGGAAACGTTTCAGACCCACTCATCTTTGTAAAGTTTTGTGTGTGGTTCTTGCTGACAGGGGAGTCAACGGGGGGGAGGACAAAGGGGTCTGTTGTCCCGGGCCGCAGGGTCTTTCTTAGGGGCCCACAAATGGAACCTCTGCCTATGAATGAACATTAGAAGGGGGCCCACTTGAACCTTCTTGCCCTGGGCCCACAAGCTTCTGTCGACGGACTTGCTTCCATTACTACAGTGTGAGTACAATAAATTAGTCTGGTCTTTATGTAAAAACAAAGCTTTCCTTACCTTTTGCTATCACTATTAGCATAGCCATAATCTGGATGCAGCGCCTCTATGCTAATCAGTAACTTCTTTGGCATTAGCTGTTATTTCTCAGACAGGATTAATATTGAAGCTAAACAAAGATATATTGATTTGCTTTGACTGTCGACCCACATTACGGAGGAGACATGAGAGAGCGAGAGTGTGCACCCTTTGGTTTGTGCACCCTTTGGTTTGGTGCTGCCAGATTAGCTCGCTCTGTAATCTATTGATCCTCTGGGAATGTTCCTTCCTAAGTCTCTCAATGGCTTCCTACTTAAACCCTCATCAAAGCAGAAGGCAAGGCGCCAGGCGAGCTGTTTATGTCAATACACTTAATGCGCTGCTCTTCACGGCCCCCTCTCGCTCCCCGCTCACGTTATAAATATCCTGTTGTAAATAATATGAAACAAATAGAGTAATAAGTACTGTTTTTCCTCGCGTGGTGATTGGGGTTGCACATGTGAGCTTCATAATACAGTCGTAATTTTAGACATTGTCCCTCATCAAAATCATGTTTAAAGAGGTTTTAGATGTCGTCCTTGCATGTTTGAATAATCTAGCGTTCTCTCCCGGACCCTATTTGAACCCCCCAATGCAATGATCAGCCCACAAGCCTACGTCAGCCCCATGCACTACTCTACAACTTCACAAATCTGATACGATGTGCAGTCGTTTCATTAGCATTAGATTGTATGTGGATTGTGTTGTGATAGCGCTCTGAAGGGGGAGTGACTTAGCTTGGAGAGCAATGAGGGGAGCGGGCTTAAAGCGGTTAGAGCTGTGGTCCCTCACCCCGAAATTCTGAAGATTGATTCCCGTTCGGACCAAGTTCTGTCATTGTGTCCTTAGGCAAGACACTTCACCCACAACGCCTAGTATGAAAGTGGTGTGCACGTGAACGATTGGTGGTGGTGGGTGGGGTCGGTGGCGCAGATTGGTAACATAATTGATAAGATAAGATTGTAACACTTAATTACGCTAAATTAATACGTTGTTTTCTGCGAATGTACCATTTTCAAAACAGTAAAAGGTAACATGGTGATATAAATACGGTATGTTATGTGTCAGCAGTTAATACCTCCTCTTTAAGGTAGAAGAACACAGTGTAAGGTAGTAAACACACAACACATAATATCATATTGTGGAACATTCCAAGCAAAACAATATACACCTCCATGGGCTTGAGAAGGCTGGCCCAATACTACTACTACCACTACTACTGCTACCACTACTACTAATATTATACCAACCTAGAACTCAGAATTGCTTAGTGGTTTCATCAACTTTTCTATACAAACTCTCTCTTGGCTGCATGAAACTATACGAAACACACAAAGGCTATCGCACCAAATAAAGTTGTAATATTAAAAACATAAAACTTTGCCATTTTAAAGTGCTCAAACGAAGATATTTTGTAAATTCATAAACCGGCGCTGAATTAAATTTTAAGCTGTAAAACGTGAAATACCAATACCAACTAAAGTACTTGAATAATGCATCATACGTCCCCTTTAATGCGCGGCTCACCTCTCCACCATATTGTGCATGTGTGATCCTAACTGACAGTAAAAAGGATGGATGCCGTGAATAAGCTCCAGGATCCAGGCCTGACCTTTGCCGAGAGGAGCTTAAAGCAGAACAGAGGACCATGTGAGGAGATAGTTTTAGATGTCAGAATATGGAGAATGAGAATGTAAGAATTTGCACAGTGACAGCTAAAGCTAAAGGTTGTGAGAACAGGAAGACCTATTCTGCGGGCAATTCCACGGTTTCATTTGGCTAGGAGATTATAATATGGCTCCCTGGCAAATCCTGAATGATATCTATATATATTTTTTATACAGAGGGATATTAGTCTAGTCACTAAACACAGCCATCCAATCAGATCTGTTTATTTCAGTGACGCAAACTCAGGTGAAACAAAGCAGCTCATTGGTCGCCTATCATTAACAAACAAAATCACATTTCTCTCACCGCCTTTATTTTTGCCTCATAAGCAGCCATATTTGTTTTAATACAGACAGATGTGTGTCCCTGATTGGTTAATCCACCTGCCAATCACACCCATCTGAAAATGGAGATACACACTGACCATTCTCACATCTTTGTAAATTATTAGAAGTGTAAATTGTGTATTCTGGATTCCAAGCAAATAAGAATAAGCTAATATGTTTCTTCTGTGGTGAGAATTTGAACATGAAAATTGGAAATGTGTTAACAATTTTGATTTAAATTAAAAACAGCAGTGTTTGAAGTAGCAGTGTTTCAAATAGAAGCAGCTGCACATAAACAGGGAGGAAGGAGAACCAACGATCTGTCAATCACAGTTAGCCCCGCCCATTTATATACGTTTTTGTGACAAAAAAATGTGGAAAAGAATAAATGTGGATATAAATACATGTAGAAATTAAAGTGGAAATAAATGTGTGCGTAAATAAAAAATGTAACAATAATAACAAGTTTAAATAAATAAATGTATAAATAAGTTATTGTAAAAATATGTTAATACATAAAGAAATTAATACAGACATATAAAAACAAGCATATTTTAGCTTTGTTAGCTTTACATATGTTTTTATTCCTCATGTTACAACCAGCTCAGCTAGAAACAGGGGAAGAAACAAACTAAATTATAATTTATTTAAAAGAAATGGTAAAGTAAGAACTAACAAAAAGAAGCTCTCAGTGAAGTAATTCAATGTACAGCTAGAAGTAAAACAGCCAACAAAACAAAAGTATAGAAATTACAATAACATAAAACAAACCAGTCTCAGAACTAAGTTGAAGGACTATAAGTGTCTCAGTTTAGAAGGTACAAAAACTACAGAGACACAGAACAAAAGTGGCACACTGTTCACTGACAGAACCCAGCAGGAGGGAGTAGCATGGGGCGGGTCTTTTTAAAGGTGTGGCAGCTGCAGGTGAAAGCTCTAGAGTGATACACCAATATCCACGATAGGACCCAGGAGCCAATCAGGTCCTAGCTTAAGACCTATGCACCAATCACAGGAGAGGTCTGGCGGTTCAAAACTTGCACACAGAAACACAGAACACAGAGCAGGGAGTTGACACATAAGGCTGTAGGAGGAGCTGGAGGCCTGGGGCTGTACCACCCAATTTAACTTAATACATTCCAACATTTATTCTTTAATGTATTTATTTCCAGTTATATAATTTTTGGTCCTCTGTAGGTGTTCTGCAGTATGATGTTAAACTTATACTGACTCATCTATGTTGCCTTTATTCAATTACAGATGTTTTTTTTTTTGTTTTAGTTGTATGTATTCTTCCTTGAGTTGGGTTGTCTTCTCACAGATCTGACCTGTAACTTGTCCTAGTGGTGTCACCTGCTTGTGTTGCCTGGATTCATTTTATGCCATACCATGGAACATTGTAGGTAAATCAGTAAGAAGCATGTGGTGAACCTTTCACCAGCAAACATACTTAGTGCATTTTTAATAACAAAGAGGAAATACAAAAGTAATAACTACGAATGATAATGGAAAATAATAATTGAAAGCCCCCATCAATATCCAATATAATAATTTGAAAGTTCTGTGCTACTTTATAATAACGGCACAAAACTACTTCACTTTAAACAGTTTGCAGTGGTCCAAAGTTATTCCACGTGTATTCTGAACATCCTAATTATTCACCACTATGACTTTATAAGCTCTTTTCACAAGTCTCAGAAACCAGAGCAGAATTTTGCCATGACGGTCAAGCTAACAACAACAAGCATGCTAACCACGCACTTCCTGACTATCGGACAGTAAAGCGCTTCGTAACTAGAGGCAAACAGCACACAGCAGACTTATTTTGACCTAAAGAGCTGCCTATAGTCTCCAGTATGGTCCAGTGGCCTTCAAGAGTGTTCACAAACTCCATCACAAATTTGTCACCACTTAGTACGAAAAGTAAAGTGAACTTTTTTTCCCCCCTGTAGCACAGTCCTTCCATTTAGTTGAAGCCAAACACATCTTCTCATAGTCTACATAGCCCAGTGTTATCTCTAAGCAAACATAAGGGTGATTACAGCGTGATAAGGATCCGGCTGGACACATTACGCACTCATGTTATTCTAGTGCACAGAGGCTTAAACGATCATTTATCAGCATATTAAACGTACAGGGGTTATCTCGGGCAGGAAAATGGCTCAACACAAGCAGAAAACCATGCTATTAAGTCAGTTTGTTTTTCCAAGTCAAGATAATCAAGGAGACTGAGGAAGAGGAAGGCTATTTGCTTGTACAGTGAGCACAGATAGAGATGCATAGACAAAAACTGTACTCAAGTAAGAGTTTAAGATTTTACTGAAAATGTGGCCTAGTTTCTGTATTTTTATTCTGGCTGAGTTAATACTTTTACTTCCTGGTTGAGCCATGGACTGTGTAAAGAAGTGGACTAGGGAAGCGTGACTGTGCGTAACATCAGATTTATAATAATAAGTTAGTGTAATTGGAAACATTATGCACAAAATGGGTTGTCATCAAAGGATAGACTCAAAACTGAGACAAAATAAATCATATCTGAAAGAGCAGTGCAAGAAACATAAACGTTCAAATCATTTCATATTGTCAACATAAAGCTTTTGTCACTTGTGGATTTACTCACAGTGGGAAGAGTAACCAAGACTTTAAATATTACTCAAGTAGGAGTAAAAGTATCACCACCTTTGACATTGAGGCTAATTAACTGAGTTGACTTTTCGAGAGGTTAGAGATGGCATGTTGGATTAATCAAGCTAATCAATAACTACAGTCTAGGCCCAATCAACAGTTGCCATTCAATAGACAAGAACTTCCAGACACTGCTCTAATAAATGGATTATAGTCCAATTATTTGACATTAAATGTTCCAAGCCCATTGTAATCAAGTTCTGCAGACTCAAGTGTATCTATTTGAAAGCTTTCCAGTCTCACAATAATTTAATCATAACTAGAAGGAGTGGCAATCCTCCGACAACTTCATACAACTTTCAAGATACTTCATTCTGCTTTGAGACAATAAAACATGAATGAAATATGGAACTTTAGATTAGATTAAATTAGATTTGACAGCAGTGCTGGTTCATGGCATTTATGGTATTCTTGCATAACAATGGCTGATGGTCTATGGTCAATTCTTGAACATGTGTAAATCATAAAAGATGAGCTGAGGTCCAGGATCTAGATCCTGGGGCATTTAAGCAGTGACCAAAGGGACAAAAGTCACCCCTGAAAACTGAGGTTCTGTCCCACCATGAGAGGCTTGATTGTTACTATTTATGTATAATTTTTCTTCCTCACTGTGGCAAGAAAGTTATATTGCAATTAGTCAATCAAGGGTGTAAAGGGTCATAAAATATTATTATTATTATTATTATTATTATTATTATAATTATTATTATTATTATTATTATTATAATAATAATTATTATTATTATTATTATTATTATTATTATTATTATTATTATTATTATTATTATTATTATTAATAATAATAATAATAATAATAATAATAATAATAATAATAATAATAGAAACTAACTGTGAGTGGAAATTCATAAGAGTAATACCATACTGTGGAACATACTATATCAGGTCTCTATGGAGACAGATGATGAAACATCAACCAGAAAAGTTACATAGTGCACCTTTAATTGTGAAATTATTGCTTTAGACAGGCTGGTGTTGGTGTCGCTCTTGGGCCACTTGAGAAACTGTGTTGCTGTTCATTGGCTGTTCACACCACATTTGTAAATAGGCAGGATGGGTGAAGTGTCTTGCCCAAAGAAACAACAACAGTGTTTACTTTGAGTGTCAGTCTCCAAATGCTGAGCTGCTGCTGTAGAAGTTGACTATGCCAAAGTTTCATAATTCAACTATCCATTGTGTGTGTGTGGACCTGTGCTAACTTAAGCGCATGTACAGCACTGTCTCGTGTTTGCCTGAGTGTGTGCTCAGGCGTACCCAGATAAGAGGAGCCGCAGTTTGTTGAAATTCAAATATGTGAAACTCATTTTCTCCAAATCACACACTCGGCTAGATATTCTTTGCGCTGAACATGAAGGTATTTGGTGATGAAAGTTTGCACGTGTCAAAGCCGTCACCATGGTGACACGCAATTACTCTCTCTTTGCATAAATGAGTCAGGATAAATTAGAAATCCAATTTGTATTGTTTGCTATGCTCAGAATAGATTACAAATGTATCAAGCCAGCTGATGCTAATTTGGTTGGCAGCCGGTGATGTGGGGAGGAGGGAGGGGGCGGGAGAGCGGACGCAACGGGACGAGTGTATTTGTCATCTGCTTTATTTACCTCAGACAGTCCACAGGATGCAGGCGTATGGCTTATGATCAGTAGAGGTGGCAGGAACTACTCTGTGTTAGCTTTTCTTTGGCACGACGGCTATAGTGGTGATAGATGTTTTCAATGTTACACATTTTTAATCATGACACTGCAAATTCAAGCAGCATGAAACAGTGTGAAGAGTGGAGTGAAACATTCAGCCGAATGTTGGAACGGGAAATCAACGCCATAACACTGAATCCAGCACTGAGTCTACAGCCCTTGGCCATATGCACGCCGACATAAACAACTTAATTCTGTCTATTACATTTGTTTAGCCTATGATATTATCTTTATGCAAGTTTATGTGCAAGTTTATTTGCATAGCATAACTTGTACACAAAGTAATTCAAAGTGCTTTATAGAATAAGAAATACATTAAAATCACAATAGAAACCAATTAAAACATAAATAATCATTGTAAATGAATATTTAAAGAGAAGAGCACAAAATAAAAACCTTTCAGTCATATGCACAGCTAAACAGAACTGTTTTGAGTCTGAATTTAAGTATTGTTAAAGTAGAGGTCTGTCTCTCATTTTCAAGAAGACTGTTCCATGTTTCAGCTGCATAAAACTCAAACGCTGATTCTCCATGTTTAGTCCTGACTCTGGGCACCAGCAGGAGGCCTGTCCCTGAAGTCCTCAGAGTGTGAGATGGTTCATGTGGCACTAACATGTCAGAGATGTACTTTAGTGCTGGACAATGGAGAGACTTGTTCACAAGCAGAGCTGCTTTAAAGTTTATTCTCTGAGCCACAGAAGCCAGTGCAGAGACCTGAGCACAGGACGCATGTGCTCATACTTCCTGGTTCTAGTCAGGACCCAAGCAGCAGGGTTCTGGATGTACTGCAGCTGTGTTAACACTTGTTTGGAGAGGCCAGTGAGCAGGCCCTTACAGTAGTCTGACCTGCTGGAGACAAATGCATGGATAAGTCTCTTCAAGTCTGGTTTTGACAGTAAACCTTTGATTTTTATAATGTTTTTAGACGGTAAAATGCTGCAGATGTTATTGATTTGATGTGACTGTTAAAGTTCTAACCAGGCTACAGATCTAGGGGTAGTAATGGAGCAAGACTTGAAGGTTTTAGAGAGAGAGACTGGAGGTGTCTATGTTTCTGTGGGCCAAAGATGATTACATCAGTCTTGTTTAGTTGCAGAAAGTTGTTTTGCATCCTCTGTTGGATGCAGTGGCAGAGTCAATCCACTGGTCCATATTCACCTGTTGTTAGTGACACATAGATCTGAGTGTCATCTGCATAGTTGTGGCACCATGTAGATTGAGCTAAAGGAGTCCCAGGATTGCTGCAATGTAGCTTTATTGTTAGCATATTAGCATATTGCGTGCGTACAAGTTAATTTAGCTGGAACACTTTGAAGTCAGAACTCGCAACGTGGGAAATAACCAACCTCCCAGTTGTCTAGAATGAAACATAAGCTCTAAACTGCAGTGGCAGGTTGGCTAGCACTCTCGCCTCACAGCAAGAAGGTTACAGGTTTGCTCTGTGGGTCACCGGGGCCTTTCTGTGTGGAGTTTGCATGTTTCTCCATGGGTGGGTATCCTTCAGACACTCCTGTTTCTCCCATCACCCCAAAACATGCACCTAAGGTAGTCCTAGCTCAAGATGAGGAGATGGCACTGCCCAGGGACAAAAAAATCCCTCATGGGAACAATAAAGTTTACCTTAACCTTAACCAGGTATACACTATGCCTAAGCTAGCTCTAAACCAGGTTTAAGGTCTAGCAAGAAGGTCATGGGTTCAACTCCTGGGAGGTGTGTGGCCTTTCTGTATGGAGTTTGAATTTCTCCCCACGTTTGCGCAGCAAAAATAAATGCTATTAAATCAACACTATGATTAAAGTTGTTGGAAGTAAATATTTCATACTTAACAATGGTATGACCTAAAAATGTACTCCAAAATATCTTTAATCATCAGCTGACATAGTTTTCTTCACAGCTTTTCTAAATCGTACTCATTCTGATGGTGCACATTAGCATATCGCCCAAAGGTGAGACATAGTGATCCTGCAGTGATGGCACATGTGGGGGAGGTGATGTGGAGGAAGCCATGTTTGTAATGTTAATTTTAGTTCCCTATGGGTTCCATGCAGCGGTTGGGTTGGCGCTGTAGACTAAATCAAGGATTCCAGACGATTATAGTGAAAATATTTATGCGTTGCACGAGTTATGGGGAAAAACATGTTTACGTTCAGACTATACCTTGGGCATTTCAGAACATCAATGGGCACACGGGTCAAATTCAGTGTTACAGCTCGTACACTGTTATGGTAAGGGAATTATTTATGTGTAAAACAGTATTTAATAGTTTTACATTAAATTAGTTGTTGAAAATAGCAGAAATTAGATGCCTGACTGGCCAGTTCCATCTGTATTCTGTTTGAATCCAGAAGAGTCTGGAACAGATCACAGAGCATAAAAAACCTCTGTCTTAACTTGGGACAATTCAGCCATAGCCGCTAATTTGTAGCACAATGTCCTGAGACTTGAATCAATAAGCAAAGCACTAAACTCGTATTTATTAAGAGTTCAGTGCTTTGCTTGTTGATATTGCAGTGTTTCTCAGTCCCCTGTGTTGTTTTTTCACTTTTTTTATGTGTTAACCACCATGTTTGTTTTGATATGAACAAATCACGCGTCTCTGTGATTGGTTAATCCGCCTGACAGTTACACCCAACTGAAATTGGGGAAACAGGATAAGGTAAAGAAGATAAAGAAAGTTGTGGAATGTGTAAAACAAGAAGATGACAGAAACTGGCAAAACATGGTACTACATAATTACACACGGTCCATTGTTTTAAGTTGACAGGTCTGTGGTCCAATCCCCTAACAAACACACTTGATGTAGGTTCAACATTTTGAGGATTTTCTTTAAGGATAACCTAATAAAACCCTGCTTTTCCCATCTCCATCAAACACTGTGTATGTAACCTTTTTAGTGGCATCAAGCGAGCGCTGACACTCCATTAGAGCCATTAGGTCTGATGCAACAGGGGTGAGCTTTCTCTTCTTACAACAAGGTTATGGGTTAAATTCTGGGACCATGTTTCCTACATCTTGACTCAAAATCTGCTTTGTCTTTACATTCATTCATTCATTCATTCAATCAATTTTTATTTATGTATTTATTTATGTGTCGGTTGTCTTTGGGGAACAATGTCCAATCCAGTGCCTAATTTAACTGAATGAGAACTTTATGTGTGAACGCATTGGCCTTATTTCTATATCTGCCAGCAATTTGATTTGACACAGTATTTCTCTCTCCAACTGTGGATACATTTGTGCTAAACTCTACTGTTAGATTGCATCGGGCCAACCACAGGGCAGCATTGTAGTTTGGGTGGTGGCTAAAGACAAGGCGCCCAAACAAACCATGACAAACACAGACTTATTTGATCAGAAATACTGGAAAAAAAAAGTGTTTTGTTTTAAAAAAAGATCATAGCAAAGCACTTTGCAAATTTGTGGATGGAAAAAAGATTTAGCTCGCTCCAAAACGAAAGAAACATTGAAACAAAAGCCCACAGCAAATAACACTGCTCTTCGCCTGTAGCTGTTTATTGTCCCATACTCTCTTGGAGCGTGTGTGGATTTATCAAGATAGGATTGGTCCCATTCGTCTGCACTGGTCTGAGGTTATGACTCTCACTGATGCCCTGTTTGATAAATGCTGTACACGATTACTCTTGTTTCCTGTAGGCCATGGCTTCTTGTGTTGTCATTCTTTCTCTGTATTGCTTGAGCTTTCCATACAACTGTGCATTATAAATATTTCATAAAGCATAAATTTCTCAGCAGGTGGATGGAGTAAAGCAATGCAATTACCAATGAATGTTTCTCGCATAGAAACAGTTTGTGCGGGCCTTGTGTGAGTTATTGTTAGCACTTTAATTCAATAGGTTCTTGTTTGGATTGTTTGTTGACCAAATGTGAAATGTGACAGGTTAGACTACTCATTTTACTACAGTTAAGATACAGTTGACAATTTTTATAGGTTTCTTATTGCATTTCCTGGTTGGACATGACATCACGGCATAAACTGTTTAAAGAAGTGGACTACGGCATGATCCATAGCGTTCAGCTCCAGTCAAATGAAGCTCATCAAGGCTAGCGGTTATAGGAGTGAATTTGAAGCCAAGTTCCATATTAGGAATACTGACTGCGAGTATCATAGTATCCAAAGAGTCAGTCCGAAGTGAGGCTATTGAAGGTAACGTCCCGCACCTCTGGTTTAGCAGGGAGCAGGCTCTTAGCAACGCTGTCAATCAAATCTGTTGCTAACACTAGCAGGAGCGATCTCGGGGAAAGAAGGCGCCTGATTTGTCTCTTATTATCATATCTTGAGTTACAAACACACAAAATAAAAATACCAAGATCATGTAGAGCAGATTAATACAAACAAAACCAAAATGAAGAGCCTGACAGCAGCATTTACAAAGAGACGGGCGTTTTCCAATGTAAACTGAATTGGAGCCAGAGTCGATGGAGCCGGAAGTGCGCCCACGGTCACTTCTTATTTGGAATGCAGCGGCTAGCAGGTTAGCTATGTCCATTTATATATACAGTCTATGTTTGGGCATTACAAAATTAGGCTCTGTGATTGGATCGTAGACAATCTCACATTATATATCAACAGAACTACTACTTTCCATACAGCACAACCATCCCTCAAAGCCTTATGAATACTAGCAGGTTTAGATTTGCCACAAAACAAGGCCTCTGCTGGAGTGTTGTGTTTACACTATAAAACATCCACAGGGTCAATAGCACTTGTGAACTGTCCAAACTGCAGCCTGCGCTCAGAGGCTCTCCACTGACCTCTCAATTACCAAACTATTGATCCACACTCACTTTACTGGAAAAGGCTAAACTACACGACACGAGGACACTTTTCATAAAGTTTCATAAATTTGCTTTAAAGCAGACCTATTATGCAAAATCGACTTTTAGAGCTTTTAGCCATGTTATAGTTGTTTCCCCTTCTCATTTACCCGCTTGAACTTGTTTTTATTTATTTTCAAGAAGCCATATTGACAATCCGTCCCCGTTTTCACCACCTTGCCATACGCCCGCTGCTCTGTACTTACTTTGTTCTTCAATTTAATTTTCTTAATATGTGCAAGATTCTGCAGTGTCATGTAGTCATTTTGGTAAAAATGAAAAAAAAAAATCTGCTAACTGCTAGTGTGATGTGCAGCTGTCCATCAAAGGTGCTGACAGTTACAGGGCTCTCTGTTGTGATGACAGTGATGGCATTGTTGGTTGCACAGACTTGTTTCTTTTATTAAGTAATTTTAGATCAATATTGCGATTTTAAAAATGCAAATTATAACATAATTATCCACAGGTGTCAAATATTGTATAGCAGACACAATGTCGTTTTTAATAGCATTTTATCTCTGAATATTTAAAGAGTGGACATTACACTAATATGGGGTATTAACTGCAAACACGTAACATATATAGATCACAATGTCACCTTACCGAAAACAACATATTCAAATGTTTAATTGGTTTCAGTATCAGTTTTGACTCTCTGAATAACCCCTCCCTTTGCTCTGCGTCACTCCCCCTTCACAGCACTATCACAACACAATCAGAGTGCATCCCTCTAAAGAAACTGAATCAGGGTGTGAAGTTGTAGTGTATTGTTTTTGAATCCTGCTTTTGTATATTTATGGAAAATTGCCGTGTGGGAGCATGGATCACGGATCATGTAGCCTTATGGACTGAGCTTTAGATTGGATCTTATTGCTGACTGTAAGGAGGGTTCAAATAGGGTCCAGGAGAGGGCTTGAACATTTATCACGTACACAAAAGTTCTGTTATATTTTAGAGATATAATGAAAGGCCTTTTAGATATTACATAGTTATAGTCAGTTATTATCTTCAATTTCATGTGGATATAAGGTTGTGTGTGTATGTGTATGTGTGTGTTTCTTGTATATTGATAACTTACTTTCTCGCCTACAAAAACTATGCTTTCAGTTTATTCAGGCAGACCAACTGCAGCTCTGCAACTGTGCCCTTAAGACTTCTGGGACACTGGCTCAGTAACACTTGTACTCGTAAGAAACCATAACAATAATTTTAACCAGATGGACTATGACTATTTAAAACAGTATTTATTCTCCCATTAACACAAGCTGGAACAGTACTGAGTTACATTAACAAAAGTACATATACTTGAGTAACTTTTTAATAACATTGTACTTCTCAAACACATTATTCCTACTTGAGTAATATATTTGACAGTTTAATAGAACTCTTACTTGAGTAGTTTAGATACTCCAGCGACAAAAGCTTTATGTTGACAATATGAAATGATTTGAACGTTTGAGTTTTTTGCATTGCTCCTTCAGATATGATTTTGTTGTTTTATTATTTTGGGTATTTATATCTTTTCCACCCTTTGAAAATACCAGATTTGGAGCAATATTGAATTATTTGTCCTTCCAATCACATTAACTTCAAATTATAAATCAGATATTACGCTCATACCGAGGCCAGTGGATCTCACCGCTTTACAGGTGAGGTTTTCACGTCAAGCGCGGGATTCGAACCGCCAACCATCAGATCAGTGGATATACACATTGTTGTTCGTCACTCAGTTATTGACAATGACCTGAATAGAGGTTTTACCAAATACTTATCTTCTATTCTCTTATTTTGGTATTTTTTGGACTACAACTTCTACTCAAGTAACATTAGTTTGAAGTCAAGTTACTCTTACTTGAATATTTAGAAACTATTAGCTACACAACCCACTCCTGACTGAACCAATGACTATGTTTTTCAAATGATTACATGTAGAATCCCACTTTATTTTGATTATGGCTGCATTTGCGACATTCCTGGACTTAACCAAATTGCGAGATGTTGCAACTGATCCTACAGAAATGTGAATGAGCCCAGCTGCTGCGTAAATGACTTTAGCGGGATCACATTAGGACTGCGGATTGCTCACACTAATTGGAAATTTTGAAACGCGGTCCCAGAGTTGGCGGTGTGGGCCTGTCGGAGCATGTGACTAGGGATTTCAGCGACGTGCCATCCGGGTTTTTCCATATTTGATTTTTTTTATAAGTGCAAGCAGCCAGACACTTTGAAAAGGGATTGGAATTTAAAGTGAGTCGCGAGCCAAAGTTATGAAAAGTCTAATAGCATTCCCAGAAACCCTCAGGAGGCTGCAGTACTGCTCAGTGGCACAGTTTGGATCAGGCGTTATAGAGTGGACATATTTACCGTATGTCACTTGCATCTTTGGGGTATTACAGTGCACACCTTCTGAAAGTAGTGATCCAACTTGTTTATATTAAAGGTCCTATATCATGCCAAAGTGATTACTGTGAGCTTTTAGCCAAGTTATGATCTTAATACCTCATCAGAAACATACCTAGAGTTGTGTTTCGTTACATTCACACATGCTTGGGTAAACCTGGATTATTAAGCTGTCTGAATCCCTAAAGCTCAAAATGCTCTGTTCCACTTTGTGATGTTATGAAGTGGTAGTTTTCAAGCTAACGTCTACCTTTTGTTCAGTAGAGATTGTAAATTCCAGAGCTGAAATGATCCAATTGATTCTAGTGCAGGTGTATGGGGTTTAAAAACACAGTGAAGCACTTCCTGTATTAAAAATTAAAGAGGGTTTTTTGTTTGACAGAGAAGATTAAGGATAACATTTTAGTTAAAGGTGTATGATGTAACTTTTTCAGAACCAATTTTTTCCATATAAATATTATTACTTTGTATGGAATGTTCCTGGGTATATTTGTCAAATCTGTTTATTCAATTGCAGGTATTTTTATTGTTCGCAAAATATAATGAAAAACATGCATTGTCACACGTGAGTGGAGTAGCCTCTCCACAGATCTGTTCTGTAACTTGGCCTGATAACTTCTCTTGCTTGTTGCAGTTTAATGACATACTGTGGAATACTGTAGACAAGTGCTTTTCAAACTTTTCACACCATCAAAAATAATATTTGGTTTTCTGAGTACCAGATCTACACCAGGTCTAAACCAGGTACAAAAGAGGTTAAACATGAGACTAAACCATCATTTAAAGAGGGGGTATTTTACTTCTATGGGACTATTAACACATAATTTAGATCACCCTGTTACCGTTTATTATTTTGAAAAAGCTATATTTGCCAAAACAACGTATTAACATGTTCATAAGTCTCACTTTTGTTGTTGTCGCTCTGACTCCCCTCTTTCTGACTCTTAAGAGCACGATCACAACACAATTAGCGTGTGTTCCACTAATCAAATTACTGCACAACACATCAGGTTTTCAAGTTGTTGTGTACAGTTTGACATCAAATTTTTGGAAAATGTTGGGAGCATGGGTGATGTAGGCTTATGGGACAGAATTTTACAGCGAATCGTAAGGAGGATTCAAACAGGACCTGGGAAAGATCGCTAAAATACTCAAACATGCATGGATGACATATAAAATCTCTTCAGGCACGTACTTGCTGAAGGAATGTTATACCATGGTAGAAAGCTGCAAAAAGTTGATTTTGCGTAATACTAAATGAGTTAACTAAAAGAGAACAAAAACATGAATATATTTGTTCCAAAATAGAAATTAATACTGGCAAGTAACACCACCAGAGGCGCTCCACATACACAATTTGAGAAACACTGGTCTAGGCAAAGCGATTAAATCTCCATGGAGACAATCTGGGGGTGGCCCTAGGGCACCTTTAGGGGAAAAACACAAAAAACACACAAAAAAAACGTTTAATTTTAAGTTTTATTTGATTGGAATTGGAATAAGTCCACTGTATTTTGCAAATGGAAGTCAATGGGAAAAAAAAAAATTGGCCTGACTCTCTCTGTCTGGACTGTCAGAGCCAGGTTTGCAGTGCATCTTGACAAACATAAAACTTTAATTTAGCTGCCGCACAAAAGCACAGTTATGCCGAGCCAAAGTGAAAGCAGTTGTTGGTGAGTAAACATTCACTTAGTGCCAGAGTTGAATCCAAACCAGGACTGCTCAGGTACTGCTCTCCAAATCTCTCCAAATGTTAGCCAAGAAAACCAGCTATTTCAACACAACACTCCGTACGTGCTTCTTCCAGTTATTGTCAGCATTTTTCAGTTAACACAAGAGACAGTTTCACAACAATATCTACAGCCAGTTTTTGATCCGTAACAGTTGGGGTTTGACTATAGAGTCTTAAAGTCGCTAAAAGATGGAAACAAGGCATTGAGAGTAGTTACAATGCTTGAAATCAGAATACAGAAGCGCTGTCTTGAAAACGTGAAAAACAGAAGTAGTCACTAGCACTTATCACAACTTTCAAAGGCAGGGATTTGACGTCACGGTAAAGCTAACAACTAGCTACTAGGTGCCTACTGACCCATGCACTTCCTGGGAAAAAACAAACAAAACAAAAAACAGGCTGTATGCAGATTTTGATGTACAGCAAAAGGGGCATTGAGGTCATATTTTGTCATTTTTGTCTTAAAATGTTCCTATTAACCTGCTTTACATGATCTTGCTGGTGTTATTTTGCAATTCTGTCTGTAAATCAAGATATGAACATTAATAACAGACAATTCAGGTGCCTTCGTTCCCCAAGGTCGGCCCCTGCTAGCGGTAGCAACAGGTTTGATTGACAGCTATCACCCTCGTTGCTAAGCTCCTGCCCCGTAGAAACCAGCATTGTGGGCATTAAGAGACAAGTATCTTCAACAACCTAGCTCCTGACTAGCTCCTTCGTTGCCATGATACACACACTTTGATAACAAACATTTCAGCTCTTTGGTTCAAAAAGTAGCTATTAAAAGTTAGCTATTCTGATCTCATTCTGTATACCCCACTTTTATTTGTATTTTAACTTTTTGTATTCACGGTTCTATTGTTCTGTTCCATCCAGATTGCCGAATACCCCAAGCCACTTTGTTTTCCCTTCTTTTCCTCATTAATATTGGTTAGTCGGAAAAATGTCCGTCTGATCTGCGTGCCATATGGGTGCCCTGATAGATGCTAGGATGCTAAGTGGCTTTTTCAAAACCACGCTGCTAACAAAATAATTACAATTGATGAGACCGGACGTTCCGATTTGTCTCAAACCACGGCGTTTTAGGCAGCCGCGACATGGTTACGGGGTATCGCTTTTCATCTGATTGGCTCCCTAATCCAATGGAGCCATGGATGTAGCTTTAGCGTAGCCTAGCACATGCTATTGTTATTGCCAATGCTAATGGCTTTGACCTGCCGCGCACAGCTGTTACAATGTAAACGGTGGAGGCTAATGAAAGTTTATGTGGCGCGGTGAAGACGTACGGCTTTGCTAATGCTGCTATTGCTGTTGACGTAATGGGGACGAGTTACAGCTAAGTGTGGTAATCATGGAACAGCTGCTTTTATAGATGCAATTTCTGAGCTAGATGGAGGATGACAACTCAAAAATCTTAAACTTAATCTTTAACTTTCCATTTAGTTAAAAAATTGTATTAAATTACTAATCTCCTTTTAGAAGTAACATTAGACTTATACAAACTTAACTGATTCACAAGAGAAATGACTTGAGCTTACAAATTACAACATAAGAACAAAGGGAAACACAAATAAAACTAAGTACCCTCCGTTAGAAATACTTGGTGAGAGGCGATATTTTTACTAGTGCAGTAATGTATGTGACATTGTACTGTTACTTCAGTACATTTGTGTTTCTTGCACTGCTCCTTCAAATATTTCCACGGTCTATCCTTTAATATTATGTTTGTCTGTTCTTTTCCTTTAAAGCCTGAGTCAAAAACATAGACTATTATTTAGACTCTTCATTTTGGTTGCCTGACTCTTACTTGTCCTGAAGAAAGCCTCCTCCTGCTTGTGTATATGGAAATGTCGTTCCTTTGGCTATAACACATTTCCACAGTATAGCATAAAACTCATCTACCTCCATGAACAATGTTCCCAAGTGTGGATTTAACTTTCAATTTCTATAGAATCATGCAGTTGAAGCACCACCTCTGGAAAGTTACATACTGTGGGACAAATTGTAAATAAAATGTTGCATCCAGACAGTCAGTCTTAAAATTATTCTTACCTGAGAAGTAGTTTCCCCAGATACTTGAGTAATTTCTTGGAGAATTACTTTGTACTTGAGTAACTTTATTATAATATCTTGAAGTACTTGATGAACATTATTACAGGGGCCTCCGACAGTAGCTTGTAGCCTTATTTGCACAATGCTGTCATGCGTTACATGCAAATTCAGTGGTGGCCCACTCCCTTCATTTAACTTCATATAATAACCACATAATTTGTTAATTAGCCGTCAGTCAAACAGCACTAGCACTGCTGTCTCAGTCATGCTTGGTTACAGCTGACCAGCTTCTTGACACCCGCTGCACCATGATCGCTGCAAAGGAGCCCAAAACATTGTTTTCATGAACAGTGGGGATCAGACTTTTTATTAATGAATGTGAACGACAAGTGGGTGTGTCTGATCTGCAGATTCAGGCTGATGGTAAGTGATGCAATGTGGAGTGGCATTTTACCAAAGTCCACAGCAGCCTACGCAAAGAGAACGTAAAAGAGCTCAAATCAGTGCTCCAGAGACAACAATCTTTGTTTGCCAAGCCACGAAAAGAGCAAATGCTGCCACGGAGGCATCTTTTAAAGTAAAACACATACAGATGAAGCACACAAAGCCTTTTACCAATGGTGCCATTGTAAAGGAGGCTATGACTGCGATGGCTGAAACGTGTCTCCTATTTCTAACGTGCAGTCCAAGGATGCCATGAAACAGCTTGACACAGACATTCAGAGGTGTAAATGGTTTTCCATTCAATGCAACAAATCAGTGGACATGAGCGATACAGCTCACAGTTTTCATTCATATGACATTAGAGCAGTTTTTTCTTACTTCCACTAAAAACTACCACTAGAGGAATTGATATTTACAGTGCTGTAAAGGGCTATTTGTTGGATAAAAGATTCCCATTGAGAATCTGGTGTCAATAACTAATGACAGGGTCCAGGCTATGACTGGTGTCCACTCTGAATTTATTGTGCACTGCAAAGCATATCTGGACTTTACTAAGTTTCTGAACTATCATTGTATTATACATTAGTGAGCCATATGTAATAAAGTTCCGTATTTTGAGCATGTTAAGGGACCTAATGTTAAGATCATCAACTCCATTAGAGCAAAGGCAAAGCAAATTGTTCCTGGAGGAATGCACTGCAACCCACGGGGCTCACCCTGACACAGGCGTCAGGTGGTTAAGTCACAATGACATACTGCAACACTTTCTTTCTTTGCTGGGTGAAATTAAGACTTTTATGGAGACTGGAGGGTAGATACCACACTATTAACTGACGCAGAGTGGCTTCTTGATCTTGCTTTTCTGACTGATGTAACAGATAAAATCAACCAGCAGAACACACAGTTACAAGGCAAGAATAAACATGAGCCTGACATGATCAGAGCGTTCAACATGAAGCTCTCATTGTATATGCAGCATGTGGAAAAACTAAATGTTCCAGCACTTTGCTTCTGTCTCAAAGATATGTGAGAATAACTCAGGTGCAGCCAGTGCTTTGAATGTTGCCAAATACTGTGATTTTCTGGCAAAGCTTGGACTAGAGTTTTCAGACAGATTTAGGGACTTTGACAAACTTCAGCCTTCTGTGACATTTATGGCATGATGATGTCTGGTCAGATGGTTGAACTTTTCTGTATTGATCCTGTGCAAGTGGAAATGGAGTTGATAAACATCCAAAATAATGTGCAGCTGAAATCTCAGCAGAATTTAGCTAATTTCTGGAACCTTGTGGAGCCAAATGACGATAAAAATCAATGAGGTTGCAGTGAAAATGTCTGTTTTGTCTGGGTCTACTTACCTGTGTGAGACAGTTTTTTCAGATATGAATGTCATCGAATCAAAGTACAGGAAACGACTGACTGATGAACACTTGAATGACTCAGAGTAAACCTGATCAAGTTCCTCCTCTCTTGTTGACACCGTGCAGTCCCAGCCATCCCACAGAGCAGGTACACGTCACATAAATGATATTCTGTGTTAATTATGTGTGCATAGTTCATCAGTTAATAGCACTGCATATGTGTGTGAAATGAACATAATTTGTTCTATTTGAAATGCAAAATCGGATTTGTGTGCATCAAAAATAATTTAATGTTGAGTTAAATTGAAAACGCATTTTTTTTTCAGGCAAAACTAAACTCCCAAACATTTATTTAATTTCACGGTTGCTTTGTTTTAGTTGAAGTAACTCACACAGGAACCTCTGCATTATTATAATATCTTGTAATACAATTTTGTACTAACATTAAAATGACAAGTTACAAGTATCAGTAATCTTACATAAGCACATTTTTGTTACTCTACCCATCTCTGCCAAAATCCACAGCTGAAATTGAGAATCCTATCAGTCACCATACCAGCTCTAGTGACACTGTATAACCCTATCTGAATGCTCGCTAGTCCACGTGACACAGTGATTTAGCATCGCTGCACCTTGCTCTCTGTCCAAAGCGGCCGTCTGGATTCCTCTGGAGCTGAATATAGCGGGACAACCAGAGGACATGTCATCGCGCCGGGCTCCAGGCACTGTTGTATGGGGGCACTGTGACTTGTGAAAAGGGTAGGGGTTGACAAACAGATACTATACTTGTTTGGCACTGACAAAAGCAGGTGGCCCGACGGAAATAGAACCATCAGCTGGCACACTGGAAGATGGTAATCCCAGATCTGACAGACTGGTAGCAAGGAAGTCTGTTATGGACTTTATCATGGTAGGTGTTTGGACAGAATGATCTACATGGTTGATTCCCAGAAATGTACAATTGATGCTTTGTAGCTGGAGGCACTGCTCTGTCTCAAGTTAGGCTTTATCTGAGCGGAAAGAACTACAACAGGTGAGCTGATTTCCACTGTTAAAACCAGTTCCTCTAAAATGACATTACAGTCACAGGGTAGCTAGCATTAGCCAACTGTTTTTCAGTTGGTTAGTCTCATGTTTTGTGTTGAAAATCAAACGTATGAACAGGACCATGAACTTCGTATTGTATTCATTACAAGCTCCTGAAAATGTGTTGTTTAAATCCGTTTTGTGTTTTTCCTTGTGTTTTCAGACAACCTAAAAACGTATCAGGCTGTGTTTGGTAACGTATGCAGTGTGTCCTCCAGCTAGGTACTCCTGTCTGTGAATCTACGTGAAGATCTGGAGACAGGTTCCCAGGTGGCCCAAGAAACACAAATGTTCAAATCATTTCACATTGTTAATATAAAGTTTTTTATCACTTGTAGATTTACTCACAGTGGGAAGAGTAACCGCAACTTTCACGTTTATTTATTCTTTTTTTTTTTTTTTTTTTTTTTTTTTACACATTTTGAACACTTGACAAGAGTAAAAAATTTGAAATCTTTTGCATTTTAATCTTGTGAATACATTTCTTGCAATACCACCTCTGCCTTACTCTTGTAAACCTTGCATTGGTTCCCAGAGGTGAGGCAAGGATTCCCACCACACCAAGTCTGAACAAGCTGCTAAACTCCAAATGACACCACCTTAATCTGCTTTCCGAGTTGAAAGCTTTTTATCCTTTGTAGTGCTACTGATTAACATGAACCATATAAGTATGTTTGGAAATCTCAGTGCCTAGACCTCCAGAACGCATTATCCTAATTCCCGGTCATGTGTAATAAATGGAAAAAGTACAAAGACGCTTACCTGGGACACACACACACACTTCTCCAATATTTTATGAAGATATGAAGATCTGGTCACTGGTTCAGATGGATGTGATTGACAGGTGGATTAGCCAATCAGGGACATGCATGGTCCGTCTTTATCAAAGCTGGAGACTGATCCATCTGATAAAAAAATACAGAGAGAGATCAGTTTGGATTGGCCAGGCAAGATGGGCGTGATTGACAGGTGGATTATTTTCCAGACCCCCTATACACACACTATTTACACAGATTATGTAAAGTGCTTTGAGTGCCTTGCAGGTGGAAAAGCGCTATATAAAACTGTGACCGTTTACCCTTTATGTACAGCTGGACAAGGGACGAACAAGGACAAAAAAACATTAAGAACACTATTCAACTGTATTGTATATGCCTGTATATTGCACTGATTCATATTGCACTGTTCTACTGCACACTGGGGTACTGCAGTTATGTCTATGGCAAAATGTTCAGCAGTTACCGTGGTGACACAATGCACACACCAGCAAGCAGATTAGGTTACAGGTTTTTAAAATGTCTGAAAACTCATGAAAAAATACAAAACAACACATTTTCAGGAGCCTATCAATATGAGTGTTCACGGTTCTGTTTAAGTGTTTGATTTTCAACAAAAAAGGTAAGAATTACTAACTAAAAAACTGTTGGCTCATGCTAGCTAGCTTGTGACTGTTGTTATTTGAGAGCGTCTTTGAATTTCTCCTGTTGTAGTTCCAGCTAAGTCAGTTGTTTATGATCAGATTGTGGTAAAACAAAGCTCACATTAAAGTCTAACTTGAGTAACCGAGCTTTAGACAGAGCAGTGCCCCCAGTTAGCTTCAGACCCCCAGAGAATGTTCATGAAATCATCTGTTAAGTATCTATAGACATATTGCACTGATTCCTGCTGCATTTTGAGGTACTAAAATAGATTAAATGAATATGGCACATGTCCAATCAGTGAAAAAAATATATCACAGGGGGACTGAAAAACATCACACACACACACACACACACACACACAAAACACCATCACAAAGTATTAAACTAAACTAAAATCTAAAGTGTGCGACATTTGATCTTGTTCAAAATAATGGGTTGGCCACTGCAGGAATGCCAAATAAATGTGGTTACTGTGTCTTGCTCAAAGACACAATGGAACCTGTGACCCTCTCAGGGCCGGCTCTGATATATAGATGACTCTGCTCTCATCACCTTGACCAGTTGTGTTTATGTTTATATGACCAACATCAGACTGAAAACATCCAGAATGTCACAATTACCAGAGTCACAAGAACAGTACACAAACATATACAACATATAAGGGGAGGTCAAGATTTTTTTTATTCTAGACAATTTTTCTTTGTTTCTGGTGGATTTTAATATGTTCCAGTTGGCGACAGTGGGCTTACATTTACACATGAAGTGTCCTTGCACCGGTGTAAACACAAAGCTGCCCTCACCTCTGCCCGACTGAAAAACAAGCGTAGCAGCAGCAGATATTTTGCTACTATAGATATAAAACAAATGTAGTTGTTTTAGAGGGATATTTAGGCTGCTGTAAACACACAAGCCCAGTGTCCAATAAAACTTAATATATTATATTAGTTTCAATATAAATGTATAGGCTCTTGTGGGCCCTCTGGTGTCCTCGGGGCCCTAAGCAGCTGCTTATAGGCTGGTCCGGCCCTTGACCCTCTAGTAGATATGTGTGTTCTGAAACCACTGCACTACAGTCATCATTAAGAGTTTTTTTGTGCTATCTGGACTGTTCTAAAGTAAGCTAAGGTATTACACATATTTAGGACACATTTAGGACATTTAGGACACATTTAGGACATTTAGGACACATTTAGACAAACCCTCAGGCCAAGTTACCGGTTACACTAAGCTGAATTAAACTAAAATCTGGGAAATTTGTTCAAAATGATGCATGACCAATGAGCTTCTTCATTTTACATGCATCACTGAAATAAACTAATCTGCTTGGACGGCACCTAATTTGGGACAGTCCAACCACAGTAATGCCGAAGACATCTCCTATCTCCAAAATTGTCGTAACATTCTGAACAAAATATATAACTTCTTTGACCTGAGATAAAAGTTGAATGCGTTGATTGTTGATTCTGCAGAAATCCAGTGTTTCTCAGTCCTCTGTGCTCTGTCCTCTCTTTGGTGACCTGACTGATGTCCCTCTGTATAAAAAAACACAATCTGATATCAGTCTGGACTTGCCAGGGAACCATTATCCAAATTCCTAGTCATGTGTAATGAGCAGAAGGACAGAAAATGTACCAAGACACAACAGCAGAAAAGCAAAAAAGCCCCTCCAAAAAAAAAAAAAAAAAAATCTTTCTTCATCTAAACCGTTAGCGCGTATCCAATTGAGTCAAAATGCACTTTCTTATTCAAATGGGACGGGGTTGCTGGATAGGGTCGCAGGGTTGTCTCGCACTGGGAGGCTAAAAGGACAAATTGCATGGGGCTGATTGAAGGGAGGTAAAGGGAGAGAAAGGTGCGGCCGGCTGGTTTTACGCTTCACTGGTTTCGGGTATTGCTTCAGTCTGGTGCGTTTTGTTCAGCGGATTACATGTCCCCAAACTGGATGTCAGAAAAAGGTGAACCGGCTCTGTCAAATATGTGCATTTTGGGAGGTTTAAAAACATAAATATGAATGGATAGGGTAAGGAATTAAACTAAAATGTATGTGATTTAGTTCATATGTGTTTAATCTTTCAGTGTATCTTTATATTCTGATGTGCCACTGCAGAAATGTCAAATAAATGTGTCTTAACCCACTGCACCACAGTCATCATTACGAGGTTCCGTTGTGCTACCTGGACTGTTCCAAAGTAGGTGAAGGCATTACACATATTTAGGACACATTTAGATCAGTCACATCTGTGGAGAGGCAACCCGACTCACTGTATTTATGAACATAGCAACTGTCATTTCACCTGGCGTATCCAACCTTAACCAATGAGTCTATGAAAGAAAATCTAAGTTAAGTGTATTGTTCAAAGAGATAGTAATAATATGAGTTTTGGCAAGGTTTGAACCAGTGACCATCTGGTAAGTGGGTGTCGGTACTTAACTAGCTGCACCACAATCACCGCTGACTTTAGATTTGTCTATATATCTTTATTATATACAGTTATTATTTATATTTTACTTACAACTACAATGACAGTATGCATTTTGCCAAGGTTTGACCCGGTGACCATCTGGTAGGTGGGTGTGTACTTAACTAGCTGCACCACAGTTATCCCTTACATTAAATTTGTCTATATATTTTTATTATGTTTAACTTCACTAACTTCCATGTTAGAAAACTGCAGTACCCAATGTGAGCCAGCGTCACCGTAAACGCCGACAAAGAGCGGTGTAGCTGTCGGCGCCCCCTATGGATAGCTGCAGATCACACCAGTGAGTAGCAGATTTTTTTTATTTTATTTGTACCAAAATGGCGACGCGACGCTGCTGAATCCTACGTGCATCACCAATTAAGAGAATAAAACTGGGGAAAAACGCAGTAAGTACAGAGCAGTGGGCGAAAATTAGCAAAACGGTTTAAAATAAGCGATTAAAGATTGCTCAAACACGCACGAATCACTCCAAATACAACTCTGAGAGGGCAAATAAGACGAGGAAACAACAATATACACGATTAAAATCTGTGAAAAATCGATTTTGCAGGACAGATCTGCTTTAAAATATATCTTTCCATCTCCGTACTGGACAGGACTTGTTTAAAATTCACTCTTCTGTGCAGCGTCACATGGATTTACCCAGCAGTCCATACGTATTAGCTGAAGGGGAGCAGTCAGCCGTGCCTGTGTGGTCCTCAGGGACATGAGGGGGGTCCGGTTGTGCTGCTGTGGGAGGGGCCGGTTGTGCGGTGGATGGGGGCTGGTTGTCCCTGCTAACTGGAGGGGAGAGAGGACCTCGTTGTGCTTAGGTGGTCTTTGTGTCCCGGCACAAAAGGTAAAAGCTTGTTTGGGTCCCGAGGGTGTGGGTTTTTGGCACACGATAGTTTGAAATGTGGAGCTTGTGGTGTTTCAATTTTGGCTTTGAATTAATTGTCTGTATGTGAAGGTGGTTTTATACATTGCTGTTTCTGTTTAAATGTTGTGTCAGTTCATTTGCGAAGTACTGCACTTAAAATGTAAAATGTAGGTATCTGTACGTTACTTAATTAGGTACTTTTTATTTTTATTTCTCTACATTTGAGAGTAGGTATTTGTGCTTACTACTCTTGCTTACTACATTTTTGAACTGGACTGAAAAGTAAAAGTACTTTTATAGCTGAGACCTGCGTAAAAGTCAGCAGGGTTTATTTTTAACACGTTCGTAGTTTGAGAAAACAAAAATATACAGATAAAAACAGCTAGGAAAAAAATATAATAATAATATATAAGTATTCAGCACAAATCTGTATCAAAATCACTACATTTAAAGTTTTATTAGACCAAAATCTGCACAAATACTTTTACTTTTTACTCTTTAAGTAGATTTTTTTTCATGTGATACTTTTACTTGAGTATTTTTTATTTATCTTTTTTGCTCTGTACTGTACTTTTACTTAAGTAACACGATTAAGTACTTCCACTACTAGCTGTCATATTCTAAAATGGTGTCCTAAAATCAGATCAAGATTGGTTTTGAAATATATAAAAAAAATCCTCAGTACTCAGAACTTTTCATTTTTATGTTTATTTCATTATTTATTTTTATTTGTTTTTATTTATTTATTTGTTTTTATTTTTATTTTATTTTTTTTACACTAGATGCTCTACCTGACGCAACCTGTAACAGTAATGTAGTGGACGTCTGACATTATGGGCTTAAGTGGGATTCAAACCAGTGACGCTCCAGTTAAAATGAATTTGAATTTGCATAACACTGTTTTTTTTCAAATAAATACAGAAAAAAGTTCCTCTCCATTCATATGCGTCTACTCAAAATGCTGCGATTACTTTTGCATCAATTATGAAAATAGCTTTTTTATTGTTTGCAAGTTGTATTATTTCTTTTAAATTAGATTCAAATTAAAAAGCTGACTGGAATTTGGATTTTTTTTTTTTTTTTTTTTTTTTTTTTACAGTAATTGGCAAACTATTTGAAGTTTTTTTTTTTTTCATTTTTTTTTTTTGAAAAACCTTCAAAAATCACACACACACACACACACCCACAAACACATATATATATTTTTTTACCAACCATGTCCACACATTTATTCTGTACAGTTCTTACCAATGTATAATCCTGCTAATCCGCGTGAAGGACAGAGGGGTCAGTGGCAATGAAGCGTGCACCTCCACCTCCTCCTCTCCCCTCCAACATTCTTTCTTTCTTTTTACTCTCCTCCTCTTCCCTCCACCATTCTTTCTTTCTTTTTACTCTCCTCCTCTCCCCTCCACCATTCTTTCTTTCTTTTTACTCTCCTCCTCTCCCCTCCACCATTCTTTCTTTCTTTTTACTCTCCTCCTCTCCCCTCCACCATTCTTTCTTTCTTTTTACTCTCCTCCTCTCCCCTCCACCATTCTTTCTTTCTTTTTACTCTCCTCATCTCCCCTCCATTTGGCTCCTCTCTTCCCTCCCATCCATCCTCCTCACCCCCCCTTCCTCCTCCCGTCCTTTCTCCTCTTCTCCCCCTTTCTCCTGCTCTCCCCTCTTCCACCCTTGTCCTCTCCTCTCTTCTCCTCTCCCATACTCCTCCTCCCCAACTCCTCTCTTCCCTCTCCTCTTCCCTCCTCTCTTCTCCTCCCCTCTTCTCCTCCTCTCCCTTCCTGTCCCCTCCTCTTCTCCACCCTCTTCCTCTCTTCCCTTACATCCTTCCTCCTCTCCTTTTCTCCCCCTTACTTCTCCTCTCACCTCTTCCATCCCTCCACCTTCTTCCTCTCTTGTCCTCTCCTCTCTTCTCCTCTCACATCCCATCCTCCTCCCCCTCTCCTCCTCCTCTCCATTCTTCCTTCGCCTCTTCCTCTGCCTTCTTCTCCTCTCCCCTCTTATACCTCTCCACCTTCTTCCTCTCTTGTCCCCTCCTCCTCTCTTCTCCTCTCCCATCCTCCTCCTCTCCATTCTTCCCTCCTCTCTTCCTCTGCCTTCTTCTCCTCTCCCCTCTTATACCTCTCCACCTTCTTCCTCTCTTGTCCCCTCCTCCTCTCTTTTCCTCTCCCATCCTCCTCCTCTCCATTCTTCCCTCCTCTCTTCCTCTGCATTCTTCTCCTCTCCCGTCTTCTACCCCTCCAACTTCTTCCTCTCTTGTATCCTCCTCTCTCTTCTTTTCCCCTCTCCTCCTCCTCCTCTCTCTTCCTCTCCTCTCTTCCTCTCCCCTCTTCCTCTCCTCCTCTCTCTTCCTCCTCCCTCTCCCCCTCTTCCTCTCCCCTCTTCCCTCTCTTTTGGCCCGTGTCTTTATTTCCATGTTAGTGAGCACCTGTCTTCATGGTGAGTTTACGAGACTCGACACAGCTGCCTCTGAACCTCCAGCAGCACACGCTTTTACCATTCTACTGTTCCAACTGTTTTAATACTCTTTTTTTATTTTTTTATGTCACAGGTGTTTTGACACTAAAATCAAACGCACCCTGAACTTCGCTTAACCTGGTAGAAAGTTGGTATTGTGCTGTCTGTGCTGCATTACCTGGAATGTTCCCCTCTTACGGTTATAACGTTTTTCCCTCATCAAAAACATACCTGGAGTTGTATTTCACATCATTCTAGTTTCAGTAATCCTCAATAAAAATAAAATTGCAGTTTGAATTTTTCCAGGATAGTTGTGTCACTGTAAAAAAAAAAAAAAAAAAAAAATACAGCAGGGTTTCTAAGTCTAATCAAATTTCTGTTCAAATTTGACAAAATAGCTAAATAAAAACACCAGGATTACATAGCGCAATTAAATACAAACATTTTAAGACCAAAATAACAAGTTTGACAGCAGCAGTTACACAGAGGGGCAACAGTTTTTCAATAGAAAGTGAATTGGAGCCAGAAGCGATGGAGCAGGACGCATGCCCATGCTCACTTCCTATTTGAAACGCAGCAGCTAGCATGTTAGCTATGTCTATTTATATATACAATCTATGATTCCTACTGAGAATAGGGTCACCTTTCCACAGATCTGACCTGTAACTTGTTCTAATGCCATACTGTGGAAAATGCAAACCAAGAACAATCTCCACGATCTCCACGGAAACAAACAGTTATATTTTACATCGTTAACATTCATATTATCCGGTAACCCCACACTTTTTTTTCTTATTTACTGTATTAAATTGATGTTTTTACTTATTACCCGATATATTATTCTGAAATCAAATGCACCCTGAACTTTATTTCACCTTGTACAAGTTGGTATTGACTATTCTCACATGGGGCTGGGTGACATTTTGAATCTTTTGGAACAAATTGAGCATTTTTGTGGCAAATACAGAACAAGGAGTGACAAAAATGTGAAGCAAATAGTTAAAGTAAAAAGAAACAGACTTTGGATGATGACAAAATGGTGGAACATTTTTGAAGGTTTCTTGGTTTTAGAGAAATGATCCGACACAGATAGAGATTCAAAATGTACAAAGTTTAATCATTTTAAGACTGGAGCAGACATCATGACTGAGTGACACATCTGCAGGGAAATATTTAGTTTTTCTGCAGCAAAAAATGGGCCAATTTTGAATTTTTTGAGCTAAACAGAAAGAAATATTAGGTTAACCCAAAGCTTAAATGGTCGTGTCATAAAAAAAGGTTAGTGAGACAATTGTAAATCTGCACTATGCAACTTTTTTGGTGGAAGATCCGTGACCTGTTTGTCTCCATGGGAAAGATATTGCTTTGTTTAGAATGTACCACAATATGGCATTATTTCAGTGGGCAGGAAGTCCCCTCAAAGATGACTTTAACCATCCATCCGTCTATTTTCTTCCTCTTTATCTGATGGTTCCAGCGTCTGCTCGTCTTGTTATTGACTAAAACTTCAATCTTGCATTTATTCAATATATTTGATAAAAATCTTAAACATTCTTGGGCTGTGTGGGGAAACTGGGCAATACGATCGAAGTAGGAGGCAGACTAAAAACACTCAAACAAATTTATTACAGGGCACCGTGGTCCACCGTGAAAAAAAACGTATTTATAAAAAGTAATGGCACTGAACTAAAACAAAAGCAACAGAAATTAAGGAAAACTGACGTGCACAGAGCTACCTGACCCCTCCAAAAAGACTGACCTGCTTATATCCCCTCTCAACCCAGAAGCACCTCCCCCAGGTAAACACCATTTACTTCACGGGTAACTTTAAAATAAAACTGTAAACACAAACATTGAAGCAAATACACAAAGACATTGAAACAAAAAAACAAAAAAACTTAACCCAGTTCTCCTCTCCACAGAGTCCAGCCCACGACCACACTCAAGGCTTTAAAAATGGCCGACATAGGACACGCCCCCTTTTTGTCTGGACCATGTGGAGAGTCGGGTAAGAGTAGATGGATGAGTTAAACTGAATTGACCAAATGTAAACAAATAAAATATCTTTAAAGTAGCAGGTGACTGAAAGACTAAACAAGTTGTATATTGAAAAATGATTGGAAGTGAGCAAAGGTGTGAATAAAACAAAAATGATGGTGATATTAAAAGGGACAAAGGTGCACTTGTCACAGGCTGGGGTCACATCTCCACAGATCTGACCTGTAACTTAGCCTGGTACCATACTGTGGGAGACAAAGAGGTGGAGGTCCCGTTGAAAAGTTACATTAAAAGTTATGCAGACTTTCTTATTTCAATACCAGTGTCTTGTGTTTGATCTTGATCTTGGAATTGAATTATTTAATGAATTTCCTACCGCCGGTGCATACTCATAGCCGTTACCATGGACACTGCTAACTAAATAGCCTGACAGTGCAGAGTTCTGGTGATAGACGCTCGGCTCGTGTAAATATTTGACTTCCTGGAATGAACTGTCACTGGCTAATGCTAATGCTAATGCTAATGCGAAGGCAAATGTTGATCCATGGCCAGGTCTAATTACTATGGTCTTACACTGACAGAAGGCACATATAGAAGGTATGTCAGCATGTGGTGTACTGTGTAACTTTTCTTGTGGAGCAGATATCCGTGGAGATGTTCCATTTATTCACTTTCATATGTTTTTCTTGCATTCCTGCGCTGTCTCCATGGAGATAAATCAGTTACCAATGTGCGAAACAGACAAGGAGGTGGTGGACGTTCCTCTAGAAAAGTTGCACAGTGTTGCTTTAAGTTCTGTGCCTGCGTAAATGTAACTAGGTAAAATGTAACATTGCAAAATAAAACAAAAACTGGAGTTAGTCAATGAGAGTTATTATACAAAGGCCAACTGTTCAAAGCAAAGGACAGGCTCAATTTCAGCCACTGTTTTCAGCTTTTTGTCGTCTCCTCTGGTGTTATTTTCACACAAATAATGTTTCTATTAACACTAGAGAGAGTTGAATTATTGTTACAGAGAAAAGCTGTCTGCTCCATGACCCAATTTACTGCAAGCCACTTATAAATATTGTGGCATTTTCAATTATTGGGAGGAAAACTGTTAAAATGATCACAAATGCACTAAATGTATGTAGTATGCCAACTTATATAACAAAAGTATGAACTATAATAAAATAAAATCAAATACACATTATATTCAGTTCAATTCATATATATTCATAAGGTATACAAGTAATAATAACCCTGTTGTCAATGAAAGTTCATTTTCCAAAACATGAATTTAAAGGGAGCTTGCCTGAAATGTTCCAAACTATGGCATTAAACTCATCTAACTTTCATTTATTCAATTAAGTGTGTTTGTATTGCTTTGTGGTGTCGCCTCTCCACAGAACTGATCTGTAACTCGGCCTGGTGGCGTCGCATGCTTGTCTCCATGGATACAGATAAGGTTAATGCCATGCTGTGGAACATTATCAAGCAATAACATCTCTATGGAGGCAAGTAGGTGGCAGACCCTTCACCAGAAAAGTTACATAGTGGAACTTTAACAACAAATTGTCACAACTACACATTATATTGCAGCCTGTATTTGGAGGTTTTCTCCACTGCAGCAGCACAACAGCGAACCACCTCAGCCTTTCTAAAAAATAAGGGCAACAGATGAATACATTTTTAAAACATCTCTTAAATTTGTTTTTAAATGTAATGTTTGTTCGATGTAAATAAATTAGTGGTGGGTCTGCCCTATGCTTGTATCCTTGGAGATCTTATTGCTTTGCCCGGAATGTTCCACAGTATGGCATTGATCTGCTCTGTGGAGAAGCGACGCCGCACAGTAAGAAGAAGCATGTTTTTAAAGGTATTTTTTTTACCAATAAACATACGTGTATTTGAATAAATATAAGATAGATGCAATTAATGCCATACTGTGGAACATTGAGGACAAAGCTATAACATATCAGTGTAAATACCAGGTGGCAGATCTCGATAAAAGGTACATAGTGCGTTGAGGTCAGGACTCAAAATTGACATTCAAATTGTCAAATCAAGAATGTTTAAATCTCCACGGCAACCAGTGAATGCAACACAAAATGTCAACGCGTGGCAAATTTCACTACCAATTATGACCCCGCAACATACAAAGGCCAACTTCTCAACGCAACGGGCTTCCTCCATTTTCTCCCAGCTAAATTGTCTTGCAGGTGCTTTTTGCAACCATAAATGCAACTATTAAATCAAAATTACCCGGAGCTTTCAAATGGACCAATTACAATTTCAGAATCTTTTAGCATTTTTTTTTTTTCATGCCAACTTCATAAAACGTACAATTTGGAGTTCAGGGTATTTCTGGACTAATTGAAAAAAAAAAAAAAAAAAAAAAAAGACACTAACAATGGGCATAGAGTCTTGTCTGTATCCTTAAGGGTCTCGTTGTTCCCAGTTGCTATGGTAATACTCTGGGCCATTTTTGCTCTGGTTCGGCCCCTGAGTAACATAATTACATTCATTATATTTAAATTTTTTTTTGGTGAAGGTTACCATTTTACTTCCTGGTCAGACATGAGCAGCAGCAGACATGTGACGAGCTAATTCAATAAATGTTACCTAGCAACAATATAAAGGAGCAAAAATGTTCTAATTTACACAATAATTATGCTGCGTTACATTTATGCTCAGACGTCGAACTAACATCGTATCTGAGTTTCTGTGCTTCATTCCAGCTCTTTTGAACAGTTCCTTAACGTGAAGGTTTAAACCAGGTCTTATTTTTTAAAAGAACCAAATCTTTTTCTCTCTAATTTGTATACATTTTTATGATTAACACTGAACCAACACAAGAATCAAAACAGAAGCAGAGCAGGTGAGCTTTGTGCACAAAAACACATTTGACATCATAAATATTATTGTAATGCAATGTTTTATTTAAAGTTTTAGTCATTTCAAAGCGTAAACACACTCCCACTCTCGGTCTGAACCATTTTAAACAGATCTGAATCTTGGTCATTTCTCTGTGATTAGTTTGTAGATAAAATGAGTTCTCACGTTGGCTTCTTTCATATAAATCAGGGGTCTCAAACTCAAATTATCTGGGGGCCGCAGGAGGCAGAGTCTGGGTGAGGCTGGGCTTATCAGGAATTCCACAGAAAAAGCTTTGTTAAAATCTTCTCAAGCATCATCGTTGTTTTCAACATACATGAGGAAATATGCCAGTTCTCGTGGATTTTATGAAAATACATCTTTATTTGTTGAGTTGCGAGTACACAGAGCGAGTAACACGTGTTTGGGGTTTACCGATTTGGCGAAATCTTCTACACGCAACATGGTAATGCCACACTAACATTAAACTTTCATATTGTCCTTTCATGTAGGCCACAAAATATCATCTCGCGGGCCGCAATTGGCCCTCGGGCCGCGAGTTTGAGACCCCTGATAGAAATAATAAAAGCCAGTCTTTTGAGCGGCTCTTTTGAGTGAATACATCGGAAAGATTCAGATCCCATAAAGTCCTGTCAATCGTTCCAGCGGCCACATCAGAAAAACAATGATCAGTACATTACAGTTTATGTACAGTGAATAACAAAACTCACAGTAAAAGTAGAGGGATGTGCTAAAATCTGCCAAAAAAAAGTTTATTTATTTAACCCAGATATTGTTATTAAAATTGAAAGTTATAAATCAATTTCTGCTTTTGCATAACAGATCATAACTGCACATTTATAACTGCAGGGTGCACAGGAGGGATCAACTAAAAGGAAACTGACACAAGTGCTACCAATACTTTAACTGTCGAGTATAAAACTTTATCACACAGCCATGTTGGATTTTCTATCAGAACAAGCTTGGGATTCTGTAACGTCGCCCAAATTTCTGAGATGTGTGTTGATAGGGTCGAGTCATTGTTTTCAAATAGGAGTGATTGACAGGTAGATTAGCCAATTGCGCATCATCCATGCTAATCGGAAATGATAAAGTGAAAAAATATCATAGGAGGCTAAAAATCATCACAGATTTCTACCAAATCAATGAGCAAAGTACTAAATTCAGTTCAATCTGATTTGAGAGAAATGTGATTTATTGTAAATCATAGGTGACCAATGAGCTCCATCGTTTCACACGCGTCACAGTTAAGACTAATAAAAATACATGACAATACTTTTGCTTTGTTAAATAAATGTTTATACTTTGAGATTATTTTAACAACTTTTTTTTTTTTTTTTTTTTCTGACAACTTCATAAAACATCCAATTTGGAGTTTGGGGTCTTTCTTGACTAATTGAAAAAAAAAAAGAAAAGACACCAACAATGGACTTAGATTTTGCCCTTATCCTTTTGGGTCTCATTGCTCCCGGTTGCCATGGTAATACTCTGGGCCATTTTTGCTCTGGTTCAGCCCCTGAGTAAATGAAGACTAATTGCATCTATGAAGAGGCCACTCCATGGAACAGCGGCCCCCAAAATAACACTGGAAGCATCCAATCTCTCCTCTCCTCCATCTTTCGTCTTTTTGTTGATATATTTTGCTAAGGGTTACGTTAATGGGGTTTTTGTTGTCGTGGTTACGTGCTGTAGTACATCTTGGAAATAGGGGCTCGAAATGTGGCCTTGTTAGTAGAGGTACTTATTTTTTATTTTTTTATTTTGTTACAATAGACAGTCCATGTTTCACAATCATGAAAGGTGCATTGCGCAACTTTTCCGGTGTAGGGGCCAAAACCTTCTTGGACAGGTTCTGTGGAGAGGTGACCCCAGTTTGAGTCAAAATGCATGTTGTTCAAGGTATTTTTGTAGCAATAAACATCTATAAATGAACAGATATAAGTGGATAATAGTTTATATTTCTTTTAAGCAGACAGTATGATTAGCAGACCTGCCCAGAACTATCACTAGTTTTTGTTGAGGTGTTTTTACATTCTGGGGTGTGGTCAGCCTGAAGGAGCAGGGGTCTCATCTAGAAAACGTTATGTGGAATACTGATTAAAAGTGTACATGAAAAAAAAAACTAAACTTGCTCAAACTTGCTCCATCTGCTTTGAGCTCATCGTCCTCTGGCTAATATCTGGAAGTCCACTCATGCAAACTTCAGAGTTTCGGGACTGGACTGCGTATTTTCAAGCTACATTGTCATTTCATAGATGACATAGTATTTTGGGGCTTTCTGCCATTGTTCCTTCATCAAAAACATGCCTGAAATGGTTTTATGTGCCATCCATGCATGTTTGAATAATCTAGTGATCTCTCCTGGATTGTACAGCTAATTGTAAACGACCCCAGTACAATTAGCTGTACGATCCTGTCCAAGACTCAGCCCACAGCAATTTCCAACAAACAATACACTACAACTTCACAAACCCGATGAGATATGCAGTAAACGGTCATGGTAAATTTTTATATACAGTTGTCTCTCACTATATTGCGGTTCACCTTTCACGGTCTCGCTGTTTCACAGATTTTTTTTGTGCAACTTTGCATGCTTTTTTATAGTGTATGAACGTGCATTGTGTTCTGCGTCCTGATTGGCTAAAGGACGTGTCGTGTCTCCTGTACAGTACAGAATGTGTTCAGCCAAATTTACATAAATGTTGGATCGCAGTGTGACTCTGAAGTGCTGTATGTTTGCAAGTTTTCTCCTCGACAAAACCCACAATGTTGATGAAACGTTCTGCACCAACAAAGACACCTACGCTCACGTGAGTCACTATTAATCATTTCTTATGTGTCCATAAGAATCATTAAAATTAAACTTGTTACAGTATTTCTAAAAGCTATCATTTTTATTTACAGTTCAGTATAGTATTTGGTTTCATTCTATAGTACTGTGCTTTTTTTGTTTTGTTTTAATCTACAAAGGTTTGAACTTTGAGAGTGTTTAAACAAGAGAGAAATGTGAGAAAATGTTCATGCCTGTGTGACAAAAGTGTATAAAGTGTGTGGTGAGGGGTTTTACAGCCTTAAAACATATATAATAATTGTAAAAAAATAAAGCTGACTACACAGACACTGGGGACGAGGTGGATTAAAAGTCTTGCCCATTCATCTGTGGGACCTAGAATCGCACCGCCAACCTGTAGATCGGACCGTAGTGATTTTTTTTTATGTTGAGAGCAGGATTCCAACCGCCAACCTTCAGATCAGTGGACAAACACTCTACCAACTGAGCGACTGCCGCCCTTACCACCAGCAGGACACACACTGATTGCGTTGTGCTTTAGTCAGCGGTTGGTTGCTCCTGGCTGATCAAAAGTCAGACTCGGAGCTTTTAAACTCCCTTTGCCTCTGGATCCCAACACGTGTAACTTATGTAAATACTTAACCAATACTAAATCAACTCAATAAACAACTTCAACCAATATATATAAGTGTGCGTTTTAATTACAAGCTTTATTTATTCAAAGTTACACTATTACATTAATTAAGTGAGGCTGGTCTAAATATGTTACGTGTTGATTCGTCATAGAAATGTAATATCACGTCTTACACTCACCGCAGTACACTCACCACATGGGAACATCAAATCAAAAATGGAAAAGGAAATTGGGCCTTATTGAAGATTTGATGAGAACATATTGGACAAATAGGAAACATTTTTGTAGGGGCAATCAATAAAGCTTAGTTATTATGTTTGAAAAGGCCTTCCCCTGCCCTGACTTTCACGAGTGGTTGGGAGTGGGGTTGTTAGTTGGACTAGGAATAAAATGTTGTTTTTCTTGTACGTCCCGTATTACTCTCTGTTAAGTATCGATGTATCTGGGATTCGTTGGAGCAGAACGGTGCCAGATGGGAGGGAGGTTACTAATGAAAACCCAGAGTAGATTTTAATCTTAAAAATACATTTCCAGGCTGCTGCCATAAATTTGTGTTTGCATGTTCACTCACCTAGAACAAGTACAAATCATGAATGACTTTTCCAGAGAGGTTAAACCTGAAATGAAAAACGTGATTTCTTTAAAGGTGCACTATGTAACTTTTTGGGTGGAGGGTCAGTTAACTTGCTTGTCTCCGTGGAGATGTTATTGTGAGATGTGTTGAATGCTGCCTGGTATTTATTTCATTACGAGTTTTTACCTCTCCACAGATGTAGCCTGTAAATTGACTTGCATCACACGTTTGTCTCCAGAGAGATGGATTATGTCATATTGTGGGACAAGCAATAACATCTCCATGGAGACATGATTTAGGTAGCAGACCTCCTACCAGAAAAGTAACATAGTTTATCTTTAACCAGATCTCTTTTTGGGAAGAATGAATTAGAAAATGACATGGTTTAGTCCTGAGTTAGATCTTGGTTAGGCACGGGTTAGATATGGTTTTGTTCTGGGTTAGACCTGGTGATTTAGATGTGGTTTAGTCCTGGATTAGATCTCGGCTAGACCTGTTTACTCCTAGTTTAGATCTGAGTTAGACCTGGTTTAGTCCTGGGTTGGACCTGGTTTAGTCCTAGGTTAGACTTGGTTTAGTCCTGGGTAAGATCTGGGTTAGACCTGATTTAGTTCTGTCATAGACCTGGTTTAGTCCTGAGTTAGACTTGGTTTAGTCCTGGGTTGGACCTGGTTTATTAGTGGGTTAGACCCGGTTTAGTCCTAGGTTAAACCTGGGTTAGACCTGGTTTAGATCTGGGTTAAATCTGTCTTAGATCTGGTTTACTCCTAGTTTAGATCTGAGTTAGACTTGGTTTAGCCCTGGGTTGGACATGTTTAGTCCAAGGTTAGACTTGGTTTAGTCCTGGGTAAGATCTGGGTTAGACCTAGTTTAGTCCTGGGTTAGACCTGGTTCAGTCCTGGGTTAAACCTGGTTTAGGCCTGGGTTAAAACTGGGTTAGACCTGGTTTAGATCTGGGTTAAATGTAGATTAGATCTGAGTTAGACCTGATTTATTTCTGTCATAGACCTGGTTTAGTCCTGAGTTAGACTTGGTTTAGTCTTGGTTTAGTCCTGGTTTAGACCTGGTGGGTTCGACCTGGTTTAGTCCACACTGATTTAGTTTTGGATTAGATCTGGGTTAAACCTGCTTTAGTCTTGGGTTAGTCCTGGTTTAGTCCTGGGTTAGATCTGGGTTAGACCTGGGTTAGTCCTGGTTTAGTCCTGGGTTAGATCTGGGTTAGACCTGGTTTAGAGCAGCTGTTGAGATGTGCCCCTAGTTTTAAACACATTATTAATTATTACATTATCTTTCCATCAGTGTTTCTGAATACATCATTGTTCTATTGCACCTGCAGTTTTGGACACATTTTAAACAAAGCCCTCCTTGTATTTTAACCTTCTCCTATCCACCATCTGTCTGGTTAATCATCCACTAACAAGGCCATTCTATCCCGGTCTGGACCAAACCTTACACTATAGAACCTTATTTTTCATGTAGTCCATTAGGGGTCCCTCGCTTCACATATGCTCCAAAAAGAAAGACGTCCATACCAGCTGGACCGCACCTTTTAGACAACGGAATTAAAGTGCACATGACAGACGAGGCATTTCACTAAAACATAAATAACACGATTATTGTATTTAAGATTTGACCTTTTTTTTGTCAAGTTTATAATTTTACTTCCTGGTTGGACATGGGAAGCAAATGTCATATACGTAGAGGTAATTCCCATAGACTGTATATATAAACGGACATAGCTAACCTGCTAGCCGCCGCGTTCCAGACAGGAAGTGATCATGAGCGCAGTCCCAGATCCGTCGACTCTGGCTCCTATTCACTTTACATTGAAAAACTGTCACCCTTCTCTCCGCCTCGTCATTTTGGTCTTAAAATGTTTGTAATAACACGCTGGTAACTCCATAGCGGTTACCTAGCAACAATGATGTTAACAAGGAACAAAACCTGTCTGCATTACACAATAGATATGATGAGGCTAATCAAAATGAATGACAACACCATTATTTTTTAAATCAATGTTTAAACAGCCAGAAAAAAAGTTAATGGATGGAATTTTCGATGTTGATGAGATAGGTAAATGCAGGGGAGTCAACGGGGGACAAAGGGGTTTATTCTCCCGGGTCCCAGCGACTTAGGGGCCCAGATTTGGACCATTTTACTATTCATTTACATTAGAGGGGGAGAGGGTCATGTGAGTTTTTTTGTTTTTTTTGTCAGATCCCCAAATTTCTGTTGACGAGCCTGGGTAGGGGGATTCTGTGGATATATGTCTGTTATATTTTTGTACTTTTCATCACAATGTTATTTATTTTTTCTACACAATGCCCTTTAACTGATGTAAAATTATGATAGATATTTACCACAAGTACTATCCCACCAAACCAAGTCATAATTAGAAAAACATGAAAACCTGTGATATGCCTTTTAGATTAGCAAGTACCCAAAAAATAGGCTTTTTTTTCCATGCAATTATGAAATTAACTGGATTTAGGGCACATAGTGGGCTGGAGAGCGTATTTGATTAGCTTGTGTAGTTTCCGTTCCCTTAGCGACAATTTCAACACAATTCGATTTTATGTAGAGTACACTCAAGTCATTTCTTCCATTTTCCGGTAAGCTACAGGTAATTTGGACTCTTCAGAAACGAAATGAAAAATTGCAGTGAAAAGATTGGAAAATTCTATGCTTTTGTTATTTTTTGCGAATCAAATTTTGCTTCCATTATTGTTAAGTACAAAATGAGCTCGACTGAATGTTTCTGAATAGCATTTTTTGGAAAGAAAAAAACAAAACAACAATACAAAAATAAATAAATGGTGTAACTAGGCTCCTATTGGGTCACCATCTTGGAGGTGGTTACAAAGAAATTTTATCCAATTTAAGAAGACCCTGAATAATGTCAAAATACAAGAGAAAGTGTGTACAGTGTGTAACTTTCTAATAGAGAGGGATACACAAATTTGTGTCATCTTGAAATTCAGACTAGGCCACGTGTCAAAGAAAAATCATAGTTGTAGACACCACAAATTACAATTTTTTGGAATGAAATGTTCTTAAAGACGGGGTATTTTACTTCTGTGGGGTATTATCTGCTAATACAGAACACATTTATATCACCATGTTACCTTTTACTGTTTTGAAAATGCTATATTCAACCAAAAATGTTCAATAAATATCACGTCTCCCGTCCCTTTGCTCCCCGTGTTAAGTGACTTCCCCTTCAGAGCGCCATCACAATCAGCATGCCTCCCGCTAATGAACCTACTGCACATCGCATCAGGTTTGTGAAGTTGTGTACAATTTTGTATTTTTTCTGTGTATTTATAGGTAATTGTTTTCCCTTCTCATTTACCCTCCTGAAGTTGTATTTAGAGTGATTCATTATACTCCTGCATTCAAGATGTCATTGCTCTGATCAACCCCTGCAGTACACAGAGTATAAAGATTATTCAAGCGTGAATCACTCTAAATACAACACTGACTGGATAAATGAGAAGGAAAACAATTATTACATGGTTAAAAGCTCTCGAAAGGCATTTTTCACTGCATTCTAATGGACAACACCAACACATTTTTATTTGTATCCCTTTGTTACAATGATTCTTAGAAATCCAGTTTCATAATAAAAATCCACAGCTGTCTGAAGAAGAGATGGACCCCGAAACATGCCGCTCTATTGCTATTAAAATAATAAAAAACTGAGAGCTCCAAAGAACTGCAGTGCAGATCTGTTCTTTCTTTTCTACATTTTTTGTCTTTGGACTCAGCACACTGTCATAACTTTTATTTGATGTGCATGTCTCTATCTACCAGTGCCCTGACAAAAATCCACACCAATACCAAGTCATTTTTGTTGCCTGTTTTCAATCTTCTGCTTTGACTTTGACTCTTACTTTGTTATTTTTGTGTTTGTGTCTGCTATATAGTGGGTCAGTATGTTATAACTTGGACATTTTAAATCGGTATATTGTTCTATAACGGTGAAAGAAACAAGTCCACTGACCTCTGCATTACAAAACTGGTGCCCAGTTGTCGACAAAGAGTTATCGGCTTCTACCAATGGATAGCTGCACATCACGAGTAACAGATTTTTTTCATTTGTACCAAAATGGTTACCCACAACGCTGCTAAATTCTACGTGTATCACCGCTTAAGACAATAAAATTGGAGATGAAGTAAGTATAAAGCAGGGGGAGTACGTTGGTGGCAGTGAAAACAGGAGTTGATCGACATCCTGAAAATAAGCGATTAAAGATTGCTCGCACATGCACAAATCACTCCAAATAGAACTTCGAGAAGGTAAATGAGAAGCATAATAGGATTTACGTTATAGGTCTGCTTTAAGGCGTTTATAACCATTTTAATTATGTTCATTTGCTACTTTATACAATATTAAAGAGCTTTCACCTTCCGTTTCTTTGCCACATTTTTTCACTTTGTCTAATTACCCACTTGTGTCCCCAGGCCCCCTTCAATTGCATCAAACCTGCTAATTCCAATATAACTAGCATCTCGCCGCTAACCTACGTCTTTAATATTTCCCAGTTGGCGGAAAAGCTGTCGAAGTTCATTAGCCCTAGCTTGCGCAACCTTACCGCGTCCGGGGATAGGCTACCTGGTGTAGACTGTCAGAAACGTCAACCCGACCCCAACCCAATCCTGATCTTAATGCATTCAGACAAGACCTAGCCTCAAGTAGCCAAATCAATGAAGCGGAGCAAGGTCAAGGCGTAGACAGCTACTTACCAGGCGAGAGGGGGGGGGGGGTGGAGAGAGAGGAGGAGGAGAGGGAGGAGGAGGATGGATCCAAACACTCCAAGTGTCTTCCATGGGGTCATACAGAACAATGGGAGGAGGTCAGGGAGGTGGAGAGGTGGCTGGACAAACAATAGGGTCAGATGACGGATGATGGTTGCATAATGTGAGGAGTGAAGTGCAGTTTTAAAAGATGCAAAATAGTGAATGGTCGTGTTTTTATGTAGCCAATGGGTACCTGAAGCTGTTTATATCAAAGTATCAAAGGACTATTACTTGCCCAGTGTTTTACTGAAGGAGACAGTGGTGATAATGGTGCTTTTCAGATTAGACAAGGATGTGATGATATCATACTCCCAGATGGGGACAAGAGACAGTTTTTTCTATAGATAACATACTTGGCTGAGTTCAGATTTTGGAGAGTTTTAGGAAATTTGAACACATTTTTATTTTTGATTTAATTAATTAATTAATGTATTATTATTATTATTATTATTATTATTATTATTATTATTATTATTATTATTATTATTATTATTATTATTATTATTATTATTGTTATTGTTATTATTATTATTATTATTGTTACTGTTATTATTTTATAAAACAAAAAAATGAAAATTATAATCAATCAATATAAGGATTTTTTGGGTCTTATTGCCCAAACATTTGTGTGATTAAAACACAGCATGGCATAAAATTAATATATCTCCATGGAGAATGTTCCAATAAATGGATGGGTTGAACTTTCTATTTAAATGGAATCATGCAGCGGACTTTAAACCTCCAGAAAGTTTCATGATGTACCTTTAAATGGCTATGACTCTTTATTGATCATGTACATATTTACCTCAAAATTTAGAGATATTTATTTTATGTTTTTTATTCATTTTTAATTATCACCCAACTCTACATGTCCATCCACCCATTTTCTTCCGCTTATCCGGGGACGGGTTGCGGGGGCAGCAGTCTAAGCAGGGACTCTCAGACTTCCCTCACCCCAGACATTTCCTCCTACATGTGATTGACAAAAAATGATCTCCACTACACTTCGATAACCTACATCTAGCTTTGCCTTCCATACAGTCTGGATACTTCTACCTTGTCATTTCGTCGAATTTGTAATAAAAGCCAGTCAATTAAAGCAAAACATTTTTACTGTATCTATGAGCAGTATATTTCTGCAGCCAAGAGCATTGTAAAAGTGATATATGGAACATTTAATAGGCTTACGCAGGTGACAGAATATTTAGGTCATGACTTTAGCTGCGCCTAGCTTGTTGCGTATTAGCTTGGGTGCACTGAAAGGTAATGGGGCTTTCAAAAACCTGGCAGTAGTTCAATTTCTTGTGCCCATAAAAAGATGAGGAGAAATAGGAGATAGTAGAGACTAGAGTTATCATGATACTACAAATTCAAACTAAGGGATAGACCCGATGCTCGATACCGATTCCGATACCACAGTCATAGTAAAAACACTCTTTATTTAGACAATTGAATGTTAATTTCAACATTACACAACAGCACTAGTCTATGTGTCTTATACTTGTTCTGATGCAGCTTAAAATCATTCCAAAGCTATTCAGGAAATGTTCATTTTTATCCTGTGAATGCGACTTTTTTAGCATCGATACTTGCTCAAATGAGTATCTAGTTTCGATATTAGTTTTAGCATCGATTAGCATGTGATTTTTGATATTTTTGACAACCCTAGTAGCGACAGTTTCTTCGATTTTCTTCGATTTTCTATTTTCTTCGATTATTGTGTTGTAGTTACCATGGTGAATTGATTGAACTTTTCCAGATGCACTGCAGTATTTTGAGAGATACTGTCAGATAACTCAAGCTTTTCATGTTTATCTAATTAGCACTAATTAAGATTTATCATCATTTTACATCAGTTAAGTGACAGTTTGCGAGAAGTGTACAAAAATAGGAAGTAGCGCTGAGTTCTAAAACTTAATGGTTCGGAAAATTCGATCCAAAATGCAGGTAGAGTTTACGAGCAAGGAGCACATTTTTCTGGCGGGTTAAACACTGATTTAACAAAATAAAGGTGTTGCCGTTTATTGTATTGCCAAATCATAACTGTTGTGTAATTTTGATGCTATGTTTTGGTTGTAGGTAACAGTTAAGGAATTACTTCTACTTATGGTATATGGTATATGGTTACATTTTTATATATCACTCACCCATTCCCACTCCACTGTACGCAGACACTGGGGGCGAGATGGGTTAAGTGTCTTGCCCAAGGACACAACAACAGCATTCATCTGTGGTAGTTGGAATCGCACCGTTCAACCAATGATGTTTATGTCAAAAACGGGATAATACCTGTAATAACTTTTCATGTTAGTACAGTGTGTATAAATAAAAAGTAATAAAAAGTACTTACACGTTATCACAGCAGTGTTTTTCAACCCTTTTCTGAGTCAAGCCACATTTTTTGCAGCACACCATTAACCAAAAGATTCCCAAATTATACATTCTGAAAAAAAAAAAAATCTTATCTCTGTGTTTTTCTGTTCAACAATGATGAATGTTTTGCTTTCTCAACTCGTTCAGAAGTTGCATGAATCAGTGGATCTACCGGCCTTACTGATGATGTTTACGTCATGAGTGGGATTCGAACATCCAACCTTCGGATCAGCGGACAAAAGCTCTACCAACTGCGCTACTGTCGCTACATATGTCATACCTGTGCCCAAAAAGTAAAACGATAACCTTCACCAAACTAACGAAACAAGAAAAGACTAAATATGGTGATGTTAACAATGGTTTAGTGACATTTACGTTTTTTTTAACATCTAATTTATATCTGGATCATGACTTTCATTTCATCCATGCCGTCATTTGTCAGTTAGGATATGGAAGGTGATGGGAAGCCTCACAATGGAACGCTGGAACATCTCATCACTCCTGCTTTCACTACAACACTAGAACCATTGTGAGCCGCGACAAAGGGATGAAAAGGAATGCACGGAGCCGGCTTTGAACGCATCATATCAGTGGCACCGCTATAAGACGCCGAGCCTTTTCTGCAATGTTTACACTCCTCCAGTCACTCATGCAAATTGCCAATCACCGCGCTTAATACCATAACACAAGACCCGCGCTGAAGCTATATCATATACTTTTCAAATGGAAGCCCTTTGTGAGGCGTTTACGTGCAGGCAATTTGAAGGAAAAATGGATTTTCTCGGGAACGCTTTGATGCCAGGCGTGTTATTGTACGAAGGTTACAAAAGATGTTTATTCCAATCCACAGAGTCAATTTTGACAAGTGTGAACGGGGAGAGCGTATAGATTCTAGGTTGTCTCGCGTAGCTTCGGCCTGGCTGAGATCAAAGAGCCAGGAGACACTCGGGTAAACAAGAGCTGAGGAGCTGAGGGCAGTTTTTGGTAGTACAGGTTTAGCTAGCGGCGATGCAACTTTAATTTGAAAGTCAACAAATAAGAAAGAGAATGAAAACTGTATTGTCGTTCAGGTTTGGGGTCAGAACAATAGAACAATAGGTAATATATATATATGAGCTTGGGATTGGAATGTCAAATAAATGCTAGCGTAGTTAGCAATGGCGTTACAAAACATAGAACGTTATATTTAAAGGTACAGTAGTATGTTTTTTTTCTAATGGACGGTCTTGTCTCCATTGAGGTGTCGTTGCTTTGCTTGTATATTTCATAGTACGGCATTAAACTTATGTATCCCTGTGGGGAAAAAGAAGGTGACAACGCCAGGGCAAGTTACAGGTTAGGTCTGTGGAGAGGTAAGTAACTGAAATGTAAGTCTAAGAGGAAAACATTTTGGGAATAATCCATTTGTTTTAGTGAAAGGTCTATGAAATATCTTCTAATTTACCATCATCTATCAAAGTTTTCCCAAAGTTTAGATGCAAAAATCTAATTATTCTTTTGCATATCTAACACTTAGATAGACATTGTTTATAATAGTTTGAAAAGTACTGTGGCTACGGTAACTGCTAAATTTACAGTCTCCAAGTACATAGAATGCAATTAGTCAGTTATGGAGATACTGTATATAACAAAGTTTGACATGAACTTAACATAAACATAAAATCTTCCATTAATGGTCTTGTAAAATAATTAACTAAGCTAACAGTTTATAATTACTCCTAATTTGTCTTAATAATGCACGAGGAAAGACATAATTCATAACTAAGTGCTTAATTATTCTTATATATTCCTTCTAATACTAATCCCTTAAGAGCTATTGTGCTGGTGTCTACTATATAATTATAATATTCGACACCCATGGATCATTATGTAATCATTTGCACATTTTAAATCACAATATTCATCTAAAACGACTTACTTAATAAAAGAAACAAGTTCTCTGATTTCCCTGTTAGAAAACCGCGATGCCCAATGGGAGGTGACGTCTTAACAAGAGCAGTGCACCTGTTGGCACCGCTGATGGATAGCTGCAGATCGCACTAGAGTAGCACATTTTTTATTATGATTTTTTTTACATTTGAACCAAAATGACTACACGACGCTGCCGAATCCTATACGTATCATCGAGTAAGAAAACTGAAGGACGAGGTAAGTACAGAACAGTGGGCGAGGACGGGTGATGGTGAAAACGGGGATTGATCGGCAATATGGCATAATGAGAATAAGTGATTAAAGATTGCTCAAACATGCTCGAATCACTCCAAATACAACTTCAAGAGAGCAAATGAGAAGGAGAAACAACTACAACATGGATGAAGATTACAAACATACATTCTCCATGGAAATAGATACATCATACTGTGGACGATTATAGCCTAGGAACAACATTTCCATAAAAACAAGCAGGAGGAGGCCCTTCTTTAGGCCAAATCGGAGATATAAACCTGCTCAGAGTAAAGACAAGTTTTTCAGTGCAACAAAAGTAACTGTATTATTTTATTGATTTGTTTTGCTCAAAAGTGACATACTGACCCTGAACAACAATTTTAAAGGATATGTGTCTTTATTAAGGGTAATTAAGGTGCATTTATTATAGTGGAGCAAGACTAACAGAATATAACAGTAATAAATAATATAACTTTTACTTAACTTTTGTTTCGTGGTAGTCCGTGCTTCGCAAATACTTCTACTACAGTCGTTTGAAATGGGATCTGTGCGAGGTGTCAAACTCAGTACCTCATTTCCATATCACTCATTGTGTTTGTGTTTGGCCTCTTTCTGACACTGCCGCCTGTGTACACATCTACACCATGAAAAATGAATCAGCCGCGCTCCCGACAAGACAAATTATTTAACAGTGCAAAACTAGAACTGAAACTCCCCGGCCTACCCCGTCTGATATTAATATGCATGCCTTTTCACAAACCCAACCGGAGTCAGCGGTCTATTTCGAGCCCTCACTTTTGTTTATTTGGGACTTGCGTGAGTTGATAAAAAAGCCAAACCGTATGGGGGCTTTGGCAATCCAGAAGGGAGGACAAATGAACCAGATAAAGAATGAGAAATGATAAACAACGCACCAGGCAGCAGAGATGACCGTGGGAATGGCATCTGAGACTATTTGAATAGCGTTTAATAAATAACTTTGTGAACCGCTGCACCTGGCCAAGTCTCCAGCTAGCGTCGAAAAGCTAGCTAGTCTATTTGGCGGACTGACTCGCATTCAGTACATTCCGCTATTTGTGGTCTTTGGTGCGCTGCGGTGAGACACAATTGGCGGCTATGGGAGGTAGTGAAGAGAGGGAGCTGAAAAAGGATAGAAAAAGAACGAATACGGAGTTTAAAATGAGGATGGAGGACAAGTCGGAGTTCTATGGTGGAATTTGCTGTTTGACTGTCAAGATTAGAGATTTTGGACCTGGTCTATGGTTAATTTCTCTGTAATTACTGGGCCGATCCACGTGAAACAAAAGCCGGCACAAAGTGTACCGACTTCTCCGTCAGCACATAAAAACAAAAGTGAAATGATTTTTTCACAGTAGCTTCAGAAAGTGGTGCCATTACTTAATCGCAAAGGCATGATTGCTGTCAGTTGAAAAAGAGTTTCACCCTTAAGATTAATCTGACAAGTTTGTGGAGCCAAGTCCTAATAAATAATAATATGGTTCAACATTTGTGGATTTCTATTTCCTTCAAAACCAGTGAATCTCTCTTAGAGTTACAAAGACTCTGGCTCTTCATGTGGAGGCAGGTGGTACTGAGTTACGTTTACTTGAGTGACTTTTAAAACAAATGCCACTTTTGTTTCTATCCTTTGAAAATGCCAGATTTTGTGCTTTATTTAATGTTTTGTCCTTCAAATTACTTCAAATTAAAAATCAGATGTGAGATCCTATTAGATCCCGACAATAATTTTTTACTCTTACTTGAGTCATTTGAGGCCAAAAAAAAACAAACAAAAGAAAAACAACCAAAAAACGTCGCCACCAAAAAAAACCCCCAAAAACACGCTCTAATATTTGGTTGTACCACCTTTAGCTTTGATTACAGCATGCATTCGCTGTGGCATTGTTTTGATTTCTCTTCTGCAATATCACAAGATTTATTTCCATCCAGTGTTGCATACATTTTTCACCAAGATCTTGCATTGATGATGGTTCTAGCTTATGAACGCAACCTATTGTCAGCTATTGAAACCTTGGAGTGACATCACGCGGGGGGGTCTGCATGTATGCCTATGGCGAAATGGTCAGCAGTTACACAATGTCTGAAAACTAACACACACACACAAAATGCTATCTAGCTTATAACCGTAATATTATTTGAGAGAAACTTAGTCAACAGAACCAAATCACCTCACTATGGTCAGATTGTGTTAAATGTGTTAAAACTCAGATTAAAGTCTAACTCGAGTAACAGAGCATCAGACAGATTAGGGCCTCTAGTTAGCATAACACCCCTTAGAATGCTGATGACGTCAGCTGCAAACTATCAATGTGGGAGGTAGCAAGAAAGGATTGTAGGTTAAAAAAGGTCAGAAAAAGAAAGAATAGAAAGGCCAGGGCTAATTGAAAGATCACATTCGAACTGAATTTATAGCAGCATCTTGTGGGAAACGGAATCAGGCTGGAGGGAGAGTAAATGTTGCAGATAAAGAGAGTGTGCAGAGGAATGGCATTGCACAGACTAAATGAGGTTTTGGCTGTGGTTGACCTCTAAAGTATTTCCTACCAGTGTGGAGAGGTACAAGAGTGTGGGGCTGGAGTTCTCTGACCAGGACTAGTAGACGGGCAAATACAGGAGTTGCAGTGTGCACGAGTAGTTAGGGCCGCTTGCAGATTTGGCTCATAACTGATATCATGACTATTTCAAACAATTTCAAGAACTATAGCACATAAGTAGCAAAAAAGTCTCATGTATAACTCTTAGGGTTTTTAGTTTTTTGGTGTGTCAACATATACGCTTTCATGTGGAGACAACACAACGGATCAATCTTCGCCTCATTTAATCAACTTGAAGCCACAGAGTTCAAAATCAGTTTTCTCCAAATGCATTTTTCTCCCTCAAGGACATAAGGAAACCCCCGCTTAAAGTAGCACCTACAGACACCAAACTTACAGTCTCGTACGTAACAAGATTTTGACAAAACATACAGAACGATATTGACATTTAAACTACAGAGGAAGGTACATTTTATTGTTCCTGTAGGGAAATTTGACCTCTACATTTAACCCATCACTCAATGCTGCTGGTGCAATCTGTCAGAAGCAGTGGACGCTCTGCTCCTGACCAAGACTAGACCAAGATCTAGAGATGGGACCAAATGTTTGATAGGTTTCCCCAGCAGCATTGAAGGATGGGTCAAGCGCAAACACAAACTTCCCAGCAGCAACAATAAAGTGCCTAAATCAACATTAAACCTTATGCCTTTGCAATTTGGGTGGTGTGTCTTGCCCAAGAACACACTGGCACTATAAAATATTTGGAGCATTCTGGTAATAAAACAGCTGCTTGACCACCAACATACTCTGCCTGGCCAAAAAAAAAGTCACCACCTGGATTTAACTAAGCAACTTACCCAAAAGCACAATATGTATATACAGTAGTTATCCCTGGGAATAGAACCACCAACATTATGCTTTCTCTGTAGGTTGTAGCACTTATTTGAACACAGCTTGGATCCTTATAAGTCCCCTCTCCAATAAAGGCCCCACTCCCTTAGATCTGGGTTACTCATTATCTTTGCAAATATTCGCCCTGCTCTCAATTAACCAGTGTAGCATCTTTGTCTCACTGAACTTGTGTTGACTCTAATTAATTAAACTGCGCTCTCCCAACTTCCTTTCGCCTCCTTGCTAACCCGGGGCTACGAATTACGGCAAAAAAAAAAAAAAAAAATTTCAACATTTTCATTATCATCAAACCCATTTCCTAAAACAACAGGGTGCGCTGACGAGAATTCCTAATTAATATCCTCATTAATTTTATAATTGCCTGCACCGAGTGATTAAGAGCAGGGCCAATCTTCAACTTTGCCTTGGCGCCAGATTGACGATAGGTTGTAAAAAAGTCCCAAATTTGCCGCGTTCCTCCCCACTTGTTAAAACCATCAAGTAATTAGCTGGTGCTTTGATGATAAATATGCCCCCGCAACACGTTTAGCTTAAGTCTACGCGACGTTCTAGATCATTGCGCGTTTTGTCGAGCCCCGGGTTATGCAATCGAGAACTAAAGAGGCTGCGTTATTGCGTCTTAATGTGAGTATTGGAGAGATTGCGTTGAAATACGGTCGTTATAATCCAAAGATGTTTGAATATGCATGGGTAGATAGACAGATATGGTTTGCACTTTTAACTGGAGGCTCCAAGCTGGTAATTGTTATAATACTTACACCAGATGTGCTTTGCTATACGATGAAATGGGGTATGAAAGTAGGATCTGTCCATCTGGGTTTATTCTGTATATTATTTTAGGAAAGTAACAGATGTTTTGTGGTGGTTGGATGCTGAGAATCTTTTAAATGCCTGGCCGTTACTACTATTTAGGGATGCAATGATACTGGCATCAAATATCGACATTGATTCAGGATAATTTGCTGGATCGGTATGGTGCAGCCGATTCCTGACGCATTTCTTTGCTCCTTCCTTTGAAATTTGTTAATAGATGAGGAAATATTATAACATAGCACAGAAAATAGTCAGTTTTTTTTAGTTTTTTTTACATCTACGGGCCTTGGTGTGTGCCTTGTTTGTCAGAGCATAGACTGTTTTGCATTCAACATACGCCGCACATACATATTGGATTAAAAATACAAATCCAGTGGGCTCAATTCTAAAGCAGTCCCAGTCTTATAGAGACAGGAAGAAGAAAAAAAGAGGGAGGGATGGGGGATGGTTGCCGGTTTAATCCCCTGGTAGTCTTATCGTGCAGGTGTTTTGCAGACGCAGCTCTCCCGGTGGAACTTTGAAATCGGGCAGCGCTTTCATGTGCGGGGATAAGGTAGATGCTCGGGTGTGTTGACAATAAAAAAATGTAATAAATAAAAAGTGCCACAACAGAGCAGGACCCAGACACATAGCTTCACCTAATACCCAATCCCCATGAGGTCCCTGTCAGCCCGGTCGCCATATTGAAGACATCCAACTTAAACTATATGTTGATTTGTTTTATTGCATCTGTGGGTGAAAATTAAGAAAAAAAAAACTTACCACACAATACATAGTTGCCGTTTAATTTCAACCATATTTTAGTACATAAGGTATTTATAGATGAACGGGAAGGTACTTGGTTCAAACATTTCCCAAGCTGATATTTTTGCTATGTCCCTAAGCAAGATATTTAACAATGATTTCCCACTCACAGTATGTTCTAGCTGTGTTAGAAAGGGCATCCAGCACAAAATTCAGTTAAATCGTATTGTGATTGTTAAAAATGAGTTTTGCTTTGATTTAAATTTCACTTGTAATCTTATGAGAGAGTTAAATAGTCCATTATTAATTATCCTGGGAGCTGTAACGGCTACTACTGTAAGTTTAATACTTTCCATTTAACATTAGAGGAAAAGCAATAGCAGGTTGAAGGACTGATTCCCGCTTGGACAAAATTTTGTAGTTAAGTCCTTCAGCAACACACTTTAGCCACCTCGTTTTTTATGAATGTGGTGTGTGTGAGAGTCTTCGAAGTTGGAAGGTTCGATGGCGGCGTTAGCAGCCGGGCTTCCAGCAGCTGTAAAGCACATGACAATTCTCAGTTATTGAAGGTATTTCTATGGAGATACGCAGGAAGAGTTCCATAGTGCATCTTTAAAATTTGTATTTATATAATTACACAATGCATGAATTTGCAATAAAAATGACATTTACAACCTATTGATACTTTGCCACTGATGCCATCAACATTCAGTGGAGACGCTGTTCTGTCAGAAGCTCTGTTACTCAAGTTAGACTTTGACTGGAGCTTTGTTTTAACACAATCTGACCAGAAAGGTCTGATTTAGCTGGAACAGGTGAGATGATTGGTGCTGTCAAACAAGTCTCTCACACATAAAATTATAATCACGAGCTAGCCAGCATTAGCAAACACTTTTTCAGTTAATCTCACCAGTCACTCTCACATTTTGATATTTGAAAATCAAACACCTAAACAGGAGCATGAACGGTCGCATTGATCACCTGAAAATGTGTGCGTTGTGTCCCCTGCTGAATATACCGCCATAGACATACATGGAGAAGTAGCAATAGTTAACCAGTTTCTTTGTGTTAAAAGGCAAACTCTGACTCCCACCAATCTTCACACACATGACCTAAATTAGACCAGGCAATAATTGGACACTTCAGGGTTGGGTTACATGTAGTAGAGCCACATCCCGATCAGGTGACAAAGGTGGACATTAGAAGTCAAAATATGGATCTGGTGCTTATTGTCCATCGTAAAGAGTACCTAGCTGGTGGATTCTTATATCTTTAGGCTCATTGGTTAGCTCAACTGGTAATATGTCTGACTTTCACATAGGGGACCTGGGTTTGAATCCCCTTCAGGGGGGAATTTTATTCTAGTAAATTTTTTGAGCTAAAAAAATTACGTACTGTGGCTCTAACACTGTAACTTGTTTAATAATACACGGTGATCACTGACATTACACACAGACACTATTAGCCTGGAGTCTCCATAGATTATACTAGGTGAGTTTAATCATTGCACCTTGTCTAAAATACCCAGAACATGTTCTGTTTTCTATCACGCCTTTGCACTTTGTGCCACTGTTGCACTTTATGTCTCATTTGCACTTGTGCTGAGTTTGTCCATATAGTACAAGTACCTGACCAGTGTGAACTGCTCTGTGTGTGTGGTGTTTTTATGCTGTGATCTGTGACTGCATGTGGAATGGACCCATGGGGATAAATAAGGTTTTCTAAACTAAACTAAAGTCTAAAAATGGACACAAAAGTCTAAAAAGTAAGCCTTTTGGACACATTTTAGGTTCTCAGTGTGCTTGTATGTAATGTAAAATATAACATGTTGGCTACTGTGCCCTACACATTCCCTCCCATTTCCTCCCATTGTACCATTGATTCACTACATCCTTGAATGGAGCCAGCTTGCCTCAAACAGTCACTAACAGTGCTCGCTAAAAGCCACCCAGCTCCCCTGAAGTCATTTCAATCGATGACATTTTACCTCCACCAATTAGCTAGCATTAGCCCCTTCCCAATACACCCATAAGCATCTCTGGTTACGTTCCCCCACTGGTCCGCACACATGTTCCTGACTTCATTACAATTGAATACTGCATATGGATTTCCTCCTTGAAATTCAGCAGATTGTAAAAGCCCTGATGACCCATTGCCCCCCAACAGTCAGTAAGTATCGAATGTTGCCAGTTTTTAATGGTCCAGTATATCATTGGCGACATTGGATTGGTTAGAAAAGTAACCCCATTCCCCCGAGAGAGTTAACTGTTTTACCGGGTTCTTCTAAGCTGAGTTGTCCCCAGGCGCGCTAAGCCAACGGAAAGCAAAATAAAACTATGCTAGCATGATTAAAAGACACATATGATGCATTCTTGTGGCTTTACTTCCCTTTTAAACATGCTTTTGGCCTCATTGGAATAAGTATTTTCATTTTCTAACTTAAAGCAACATCAGCAACCAAAATAAACACTAACATAAAAAATAAACAGATTAGGAAATGTGAATGCTATGCTAATAGAGCCATGCGTACATTTTGAACACAATTCCACCACGGAACAAATTCTGAGCAGGCCTGTGGACTTAAAGTGGGATTAAACACCTAAACTCCGCCCACAACCACATTTCAAATAGAGCTGCTAAAATGGGCAGTATACTTGGACTAAAGGGGAGAGTGAGGGAGGAGGCGGGGCAGGATCTGGGGGTATAAGGAACAGTGTGATTGGTCTAACGGGTAACCACACCTCAAACCCCTCCCCTCCAGCCAGGTGTTTGTAATCAGAAACATCTTGCTGTTATCAAGGTAGTCTTGCGTGATATCACCAACTACTTGAAATTGCACTAGCCACAGAAGGCATGACACACTTCGAATGAGATTTTTTTGTCCAGAAAGCTGCAAATTTAGCTAGCAAGAACTAAAGTTGTCCAAAAAATTACTAGAAACAGTAGATAATGCTATTAAAACACCACATATACAGTTTAGAGCCAAAAAAAGTTGAATTTCTGTTTAGTTACACTTTAAAAATTGAACAAGAGAAGTCCAGATTTTGCCTGTGCCACAATAATTTGGGCAAAATGCAGTAATGGAGCATTTTTGAGTTCTCAGAGAAGACGATTTTGAATGAATAGATTAACGAAACAAGTGTAAATGAAACAAAATACGACTCCAGGTATGTTTTTGAAGAAGGTACAACAATATAATATAGTTAAAAGCTCAAAAAGGTCAATTCTGCACGCATTTTTTAACATTCAAAGGCAAAATAAAACTATGTTAGCATGGTTACTAGTTAGCAAATGTTAGCGTGTGTAGCTTGGTGTTGGTGTTCCATATTTTGGGTGGTAATGGGTGGTTTGGAGGTTCAAAGCGCAGCTAAGAGAGCGATCACTCAGGATGGTGTATGGTGGAAACAGGCACATGCATTGGGCTTTATCGAGCGAGACGTGCGCCTGTGAGCGAGGGAAGGAGAGGGAGATGGAAAGATGGAGAGATAGAGAGAAAACGGGAGGGTGTGAGTGAGTGATGGAAACAGAGAAATGGAGATCAACTAATCTAACAAGATAAACACAAAAAGTAATTCAGTATATCGATATGTATCACTATGATTCACACTTTTTTATGCTATTTATATGGCAGCAAAGTCTAAAAAACAAACTGAGGGACATTTCACTGATAAAAACAAGAAGTGATGTGTACCGATGGGAAGTTCATGACCGAGTTGGCTCTTCTGAACGGTTCCTTATGGCGAACGGTTTAAATGTATGTATTTTTACACCGTTTTATGTAGAACAAACACACAAATAAAAAGCAGAAGCAGAATAGGCAACACTAGTGAGAGTTTTTTGCATAGAAAAACATGTTTGGAATCATAATACACCCCCCACTTTCAGTTTAAACAATTGAATCAAATCTTAGCCTTGGTTTCAGATGACATCAGAGGGGTCTATAGGCCAAGAATATTTAATAAAGATAGGAGGCAGATAAAAAGAATATTGTTAAAATGCAGATTTTTTATAGAAATGATCAGGTTCAACATTTGTGAATTTACCTTCTAGATATTTCATTGCAAAGTACAATATAATCAATAGGAAAATCTGTCTTTTTGCCCCCGATGTGAGAGTACGAAAACCACCAATTTTCATTCTAAATCCTGGTAAAAATCTAAATGTTAGCCCCAATGCATTTTCAGTGGGAAAGTTAGCATTAGCCCCCAAACATCACAACCTATGAAAAACCAGGATTAGTTTGGTGACCGGCGATCACGTGACCACACTTTAGTAACGCCAAAGCCTCGTTAAAAAAACACCACCATGCATAAATTACAAATATGAACGATTAGCACCAAAATTTGCACGCACGCTAGCGACCACGTGATAACAAACTTTTCATTCTAACAATAATGCACCAAAGAAATAGCAGGTCACAACAGCTCGACAGTGAAATATTAAAACTGGAGCAGGGAGTTAGATATTGGCTAGTATTAATATGTGCCAAATGTAGCAAACATATAAGCAATAACCATTTGTCTGCGCTGTCTACAAATGTCAAAATGCATGTTTTTATATTACTGTCCGTTTAAAATGAATGTGATCGAACATTTATATCAGTACCAGGCTGTGTTCTAAACTTCTGCAATGGTCTGTATAAAATGAGTTGTCACATTGTCTTCTGTCATATAAATATATATATAAAACAAGGCATTTCATTTTTACTCTTTGGAATGAACAGCTTCAAAACATTCGGATCCAATGAAAGAGCTGGAAATCCCACCACTAGTTTTGAAGCCTGAACGATGCTAAGCCGCTCTCGGTCACTGCCCACCCACATAGGGACATCCAACATCCAAACGGCTCAAAACTCTGACATCTCCAGCGTCTCAAAGTATTGCCCAAATTCAACGTCGCATTTTCATAAGTCATCATCATTTTTAGAGCTCACCGTATTAAAACAGTATAAAACAAGAATATTATGGAGAACAGACCTAATATACATATTTTAGTTGTTTTTTATACATATATTTTACCGTATGTCATTTTCTGGAGGTGGCTTGCATGATTCCATAGAAATACAGAGTTAAAACCACACTTTGGAACATTCTTCAGGGACATAGATAAGTTTTATGTTATACTATGGAGGATTATAGCCAAAGCGATAACATTTCCATGGAAACAAGCAGGAGGAGGCCAAATAAGAGTCAGGTTTATGGAGATGCAAGCCTGCTCACGATAAGGATGCAATAAAAGCATTCAAAATGAAATCCAAAACAACAAAAACTTTAATTTTAATCTATTTCTGGTTAAAAAAGTTATATAATATTGCATTAACTACGTCTCTAGAGTCAAAAAATGTAAGACTTTTGAACACATTTTAGATTCTCTATTTGGTTATATATTTAAATACTATACTATTAGTTTTGAGGCCTGAACGATGCTTAGCCAGCCTCACCAGGTAACTGCTAAGACAAGAAGGAAAGGGGCATTTGACAATATACCAAACAAACCAACCATAGCTACACAGAAAGCGACTATTTCATTACAAACCTCTCAAAATCCTGACAACTCCAGTGTCTCCAAGTATTGCCCAAATCCAACGTGGCATTTCATAAGTGTGTATTTCCCTCACCACTGCTGCGGTCCGGAGCTATACATATTAATCCCTGCTCGGAGAATGATGCTTTCTGTAATGTGCGCGCCAAACTAGCATAGCGCAACGTTCACTGGCTATGATTTGTGGCCCTGTCAGCTTTAATGTTGTCTCATGAAAATTGGTTTTAGTGCCGGAGTACGCTGGAGAGATTGTGAGGAGAAAACTAAAGACAGGACGGCCAAATGATGGATTTAAAGTGGCTGTACCCAATTTTTATCCCCATGTATTTGTGCAACATTTGTCCCAGTACAAATATCAGAGGTTGGATTCAGTTACGTTTACTTGAGCGAAGAAATTTTACTTTTCTTGAGTAATATTTTTATTGAAAGTACCAGATTTTGTATATAAGTTCATATTTTGTTCTACCAATCTCAATAACTTCAAACTATGAATTAGATGTTACTTTCCAACAGTTAGTCTTACTTCTGTAGTAGTTTTCCCAAATACTTTTTAACTTCACTTGAGTAATTTCTTGGACCACTACTTTGTACTTCTACTTGAGTTATATTATTTTGAAGCAACGTTACTCTTACTTGAGTGAAATTTGTGGCTACTCTACAAACTTCTGACAGATATCATTGTATAAGAAGCTCTTGAGGTCAAAATAAATCCACTGTGTGCCATCTGCATTGAATTATAAAGCTTTTAGTTAGTATTAGGAGGTGCATGTTAGCATACTAGTTGTTGTTAGTAACAGCGTGATGGCAAAACTCCGCCTTTTTCTGCTGAAAGTTGTGAAAAGCGCTTATAAAGTCATCACAGTGAATAATTAGGACGGTTAGAATGCATACAATGAGGAATAACTTTGGACCACTGTAAACTGTCCTGTTCAGTTCTGTTTTTCACATTTTTAAAACAGTAAAAACCTTTAAAACTAGCATGGTCAGGATGGAATGAGCTTACGTCGCGACCTTTGAACTCGAAAGGTCGTGACATGGCTCATGGGAAATAACACATGGTCAAATGCCGATAACAGATAGGATGTTATTGGGGTTGTGTTATGGGCAGTAAGTTTTATATTATATCGATTTGTGTGTGTTTAATTAATCTCATTATGCTGTTAACTACCTTAGTTCATCTGCTAGAGCTTAAATTATTGTGCTGTTGAAAAAGGGTAACCTCTGCATAAGGTTTAATTCATACATTTATTTTTTGCTTTTTTAAATGAACAATTATTCAGGCTTAGTAACTACTGTATTAATGCCTGAACCTAACTCCAAATCCCTTAATTAAATTGGGATATTATGCAAAAATCTACTTGTTGGCGCTTTCTATAATGTTATAACACTGTTTCCTCATTTAAAAAAAACAAAAAACATCTTTGAGTAATCCTGTGGTCTCTCCTGGGTCCTAATCAAACCCTCCTCACAGTTAGCAGTACGATTCTGTCCGATGCTCCGCCCCTAAAGCCTACATCACCCATGCTCCCACACGACAACTTTCTATAAATAGACAAAAACATGATGTAAAATGATGCACTACAACTTCACAAACCTGATGCGATGTGCTGTAGTTTCATTAGCGGAATGCACGCCGATTGTAATGTGATAGCGCTCTGAAGGGGGAGTGACTTAGCACGGAGAGAAAAGGGAGGGGGGACTCATTTTCAAGTCAATAAAAGGTAACACGGCTAAATATTTTACATGTAAACAGTTATTACCCCGAGTCGTTCTTCATTCTTCTACACTCCTTGAGTCAAAAGTGCCAAAACATGCAAGTCTAAGTCAAGTCCAAGTCCTATGGTTTGAGTTCAAGTCCTTTCAAGTCTTTATACCACATTATGGAAGCACATATCTGCAATTGATATGGTTTTTGCAAACTGTCCTATTAAAGTACTCGTAAGGATGGACATGTTCCAGTTTGTTTCTATTAAATTAAACACGAAAGAGTGTTTTTTAAACCATTTTTTATCGAGAAGCAACAAATCATCTCAAGTCACTGCTATTTAAGTCCAAGTCCTGTCCCAAATCCATTTTATTTTTTTTATTTTAAGTCAAGTGGTAAATCGGCAAAATAACAGTAAAATATCCAGTATGATACCTCTCAGTACTTGATGTATCCATGATGTTTTTCAGTGCCTTGTGATATTTTTCCTCAAAAGAAGCCATATTTGTTTTGATAAAGACAGACCGTGAACGTCCCTGATTGGCTGGTCTACCTGTCAATCAAGCCCATCTGAACTCTGAGATGCACCAGTGACCATCTTCAGATTCACATCTTCGTAAAATATTGGAGCTATTACCACAAAAACCATATAAGCCGACCTTAAAGTTCTCAACTAACCATGCAGTAAAGTTGATTTTCAGGTACAATAATACACATCTGAACCCGAGCCATTTTGTGCAGTGAGGTCGAGTAAGGTGCCATCTCCAGATATGATTCAAAGATAAGCCTGTAGATGCCTCCATAGGTCGACCGCGACGGCTCTCTCAGCTGACCAGCACACCCCAGCCCTGACCACCTCCACTGGGCATGATAACCTCCACAAACCTGACCCCCGGCTCCGCTACCACAGCTTCAACTGCATTTTTCGCTCCAATGGACTCAATGTTTTGGAATTCTATTGACTCTGTCGGCGATCACCGATTTAAGTACAGAGAAAGAAATTGGAAAATGGTGGCGGTTATAACATGAGAGGCGAAGGGAGTTGGGGGTGCGGGGTTTGGATGGGGGTTGGGTTGAGCAAACTGTGGCCGTGCGTGGCCTTTTGCTCCGCTGAAATGTCAAATCTATCTGACGTCTTTTACTCAGTTGAAGTGTTATTACATTACTCTGGCCCGACAAGGAAGGTGTCAATCAACTGCGATCGTGCAATCAGATTTCGTATCTCAACTAGTCTACTACAATAAAAAATAGAAAGAAAATATAAAAACCTGACTATGACGATCTAGTAATCCTTTACAACCACTTTATAATAATGTAATAATGCTGCGTTATGTAATATGAATCCAAAATGGAATAAATTTGTCACTTCATTTTGTACTACAACCATAATCATTTTGCAACAATTTCTCAACTAACACTCCACAGTTAGACAAAATGCTCATCATTTTGGTCTTAAAATGTTCGTATTGACCCTCTCTATGTGATCCTGGTGTTTTTATTTTGCTGTCATGTCCCTAACTCAAGATGTGAACATTAATAACAGACAAATCAGCTGCCTTCTTTCCCCGAGGTTGCTCCACTAACGTTAGCAACAGGTTTGACTGACAGCGTTGCTAAGCTCCCGCCCCCTCCCAAACCAGCGGTGCAGAATTCCAACTAAGGAACTCGGCTCCAAATTCACCCCTATAACAACTGGCTTCAATGAGCTTCATTTGACTGGAGCTGAAATCTATGGATGGCATCACACTTGCTCAGTCCACTCCTTTGTACAGCCTATGGTTCCGCCCCAGTACAGATATATTGTATAAGCAGCTCGTGAGGTCAAAATAAGTCCGCTATGTACTGTCTGCGTTGAATTATAGAGCATTTTATTGTCCGGTAAACTTTCAAGGAATAGTTAGGATGCTTGGAATGCAAAAGGTAAGCGAGGAATAACCTTAGGCCAGTGTTTAAAATGAACTAGTTCTGTTTTTCACATTTTTAAGACAGTTAAAATCCAATACAGTGCCTGCTCAGGATATCTACATTAACATTTATTGCTCGTTTTTATTATTTCCAAGGAAGTATTAACCATTTTACAATGTTCAGACTGGGTTAGGGATAGAGTTAGGGTTATTTCCTGACAATATAATTAATCCTAAATGGAGTGACAGATATGGCTTGTAAAATATCAAGTAATGGCATCTGTGCTGTAGTATAAAGTCATCTGCACCATTATAAACGAGACATATTTTTATTTTAATCTAACTTTCATGAACGTAGCTATATTTTAAAATAACTGACCCTGACGTGATTTGAACACGCAACCTTCTGATCTGGAGTCAGACGCGCTACCGTTGCGCCACAGAGTCCTGTCCAATTGGTGATTAAACCGCAGCTGTGGTGATGGTGGGGGAAGGTGTGGCCCTGAACCATGTGCTGATTCCACAGTTCCCACGGTTTGGAGGCTGGTACTGAGGATTAGTGTGTCAAATAACTGATTTTTTTATGGCATAATTGGATGAGATGTCTGGGGAGTGGCAACATTTAAGTCATATTCACAGTAACAGTGCTAAAACGACCAATATGGAGCCTGGGTAAGGTCTATAGACTTTATAAACATGGAGGAGCACTTGCTGTCTACGTAATCAAGAGTTTTATCTATTCAGAAGACGAGGTTCTACTTTCTAATTTGTATAGTTTGTTTCAAGTTGGTGCTAAACTAGGACAAAACCTGGACTAGACCAAGACATAATAAGGTGGGACACTGCAGGGGAATAAGAACAGAATCTTAAATTTAGAGATGCCAATTTGAAACTTCTTGTGTGGTTTAGTCACATGAATATAAGAAAAAAATGTATTACAAGTTTTTAATCATGTAATGTTTTGCTGTATTTAGTTAGACATAATATTAGATCATATATCATATTACATAGAAAAAACATGCAGAGAAGATTTTGGATAGCTTATTTAGTATTTGAGTAAACAAAATCTCACTGAAAAATTGCCTAAAAATTCTAATTTCCCCTCATTTTTGGTGGTTAACTGGAATACATTAGGTTTGTTGTTTCCAGATAAAAGCTTGTATGCTAAAAGACAAAACTGAACAACTGAAAACTGGAAAAAAGAAATGATTTTGTGTCCCCTTAACCAGGTCTAGAACAGGTCTATTCTAACATTTAATTGACCACCTGTGTACCCCCCTCCCTCTTTGGTCTCCCATGGTGACACAGCCTCTCTCCTATCTCCGCCCTGCAGTCTTTTTTCCCCAATGAAAAAGTGTGTAACAAATCAGCGAGTGCTTCATTTTATGATTTGTCACAGGTGTTGTGTCTCCGCTCCGCACAGTGAGGACCAAACCTGAACGTCTTGTCTCCTCTCTCACTCCTCCTGTCCATCCTGAAGACCCTGTCACAAGTCTGGACTATATTGGTCACGTTCATGTTGTAGAATTTGATAATGTCATAATTTAAGATGGACGGAAAGGGCATATATAGCTGTATGGTGTTTTATTTTTGAAAGAAATAAGCAAAATTATAATCCACGAGTGTTTATCAGGAACTGACTCCACAAACTTGCCATATTAATCGCTTAAATTTGTTATTCTTAAAAACAGGACTTGAGGGCGTCACAAACACTACATTAAAATGCATTTAATATGAGATTGGGCCCTGGGTGACTGTATACAGAAAAAGTTGGGCCCTGAGATTGAAAAGGTTGAAAAGATCTCCCGGCTTAAATCCATTCAACTGACAACAATCATGTCTTCAGGGTTTATTTATTCTGACAGAAAAGACGTTGAACTTTGTGCCAATTCTTGTTTCATGTGGATAGGCCTAGTAATTACAGAGATATTAACCATAAAACATGTCAACAAATCAGCAATCTGACATCATAAAAAATCCAAACCACTCCAAACACCACTTGTCACTGACACATACAGCACATACACATACACTTTACAAGGGAATGTGGTGAAGTACCTTGCCTAAGGACACAACAACTTGGTCCAAGCAGGAATCAATCCTCTGACCTTCAGGTTGGGGATCACAGCTCTACCCACTGAGCCACTGTAAACCCATACCGCAGAAATCAAACCTGTCCTCCAGCTCAATATGAACTGTTTTTGTTTCATGCGGATCGTCCCAGTAATTACAAAGATATTAACCATAAACCAGATCAAAACATTTATGATCACAGTTAAACAGCAAACTCTGGAAGATCATTGTCGCCCTCGAAGTCCCTAGAACTGCATTCGTGTGGTTAGATTACGTCCATAACTTTCAGAGTGGAGACGTTCTCATTGCAACTCTTCTGATTAAATCGCTGCAAAATCCAAACAGTAATTTGCATGTAGATGGTGTTGATCGCTCAGTTTCCACGGTAATTCAATTTAACAACAGTCGACGAAACAATTGAAGAGCGTAATATAGTCTCGACGACAGCTACGCTCTCCTGTTGCGTCTTCACTTTTCGGGGGGATCGGAGGAGGCATGGGTTAGTTTCTCAAAATCAGACAAAGAAATGAGAAAATGATGTACATGATGCCACCTCCTCTGCCGCGACTATTTTTCTTATTATAGAAGTTGAGATGAGATTTTGTTGTAATGTTTGGATAATGTGAACTGAGACCTACACCAAGGCTTTAGGGCTAGGTTTATTTCTCGCAATTGTGAATATTCAGTGCCCAGACCAAACCCATTAGCCTGCAGTTGGAATTACAGTTTTTATGGATCAATCATCAAAAACTGAGACTTCTATCAAGACATTAGCCAAAGGTGAAGATATAGAGCCCAGACCCAACAACTAATCTTCAAACTCAGACCATATCTTAAATAAAATAGCGCAATGAAACAGTAAATAATGTTTGTAGAAATGTAGATGCTAAAAGGCTCATATTACGCTATTTTCAGCTTTATGTTAATATGTTTCCTCATCAAGAACATGCTAGGAGTTGTGTTTTGTTCCACTGTGTTTATAAACTCCATACAACTTCACAAGAATTATCTGGATAATTTCAGTCCTGGAATTTCTAATCTTCTCTGAACCAAAGGTAAAAGGACCTGTTAACTTGAAAACTGCCACTTCACGACATCATAAGTTGGAACTATCTGTCATTTAAGTTAATATTTTTGTGATTACTATAACTGTTCTATATTTCGATGAAGAATAGATAACAGAGAAAACCTTATTATATAACAAATTTGATACAATTTCCACACTTCTAAGTCCATGTAAAAGCACTGACCCTGACGTGATTTGAACACGCAACCTTCTGATCTGGAGTCAGACGCGCTACCGTTGCGCCACAGAGTCCTGGTTGTTCACCAAGATGTGAAAATGTAACTGACCACAGGCCATGGAGAGATGAAGTATCTTTGGGCATATGTCATTAAAAAAAAGCAAGATAGATAGTTTTAATGTCAGACTGTAGAACGTTGCAGACAAAACAATTGCATCATGCAGCAGAAAAATTATGTCCTGCACCATTTAAATAAATAAAATAAAAATAGATGCTTCTGACTTACAGAAGTGACTAGAGAAACTGTATGTAAAGTCTTAGCCTATTTGCTTCATATGTGTAGGTTTCACCCGTTTATTAAAAAAAAAGACTTTGTCCAAGTACAAATATATTCTATAAGCAGTTCTTGAGGTCAGAATAAATCCACTGTGTACTGTCTGCATCTAATTTTAAAATGTTTTATTGTCAGAGAATCAGGAAGCATGTGGTAGCATGCTAGTTGTTGTTGCATTAACGTGATGGCAAAAGTCATTGCGGTAAATAAGTAGCATCCACGGAATTCTTGCGGCAAGTGAGGAATAACTTTGGACCGGACCCGCAAAAAATTTACAATAATGAAGAAAAATACCGTATATTTCACATATAAATCCCACTTGAGTATAAGTTGCACCCTCGGCATAACTAAAGTGTGACTTATAGTCTGGAAAATACAGTAGTTTGGTTTTTCCCATGTTGTTTAAGTGTCTCTAAGCCACAAATATGTGATTGTGTGTACCTTTTGGGTGGTACTTGAGAGTCATATCGTCCCCTGTAAATGAATGAACAACTTGTGTAATGTAAAGCATCACTCTGGAACATGTAATTGTGTTTGCTCCATGCTTCCTCTAATCACTATCCCCACAGTCTGTTCCGATATCCTCCATGTTTACCTTCGGATATCTGCTTACATTAGAGCGGCAACCGAAACTCAAGCTCTTTACAAATCCCAAATCACGAAGAGCTCAAGTAACTGAAGCTTTTAAAAAACTGAATAAGTAATCTCCTAATCAACAGTTTGATCTTAAACAAAGAGACTGTATCCGCCCTCCGTCTGCTTTGACAAACACGAGGCAGGTGGGCCGCTATCGCCGCGCAAATCTGTAGACAAAATCGCACAAATTAAAGGGAGGGAAGTTTAAAGGGAGGTTTTGTCATGGAGGGAAAACATACACGGTCGAAGTATGTGGAACAAGATCTTCAAAGTCAAAGAACACTTGTAAAAACAGTGAAAAGAGGGAGATTAAAAGCCCTGATTATAAGACAACATGGCTGCCGTTATGGCCAGTTTGTACAAAGCTGGAGGAGGGCCACAAGTGAGATTCTGTTTTTTGTTTTGTGTGTGTGTTTTTTTTACAATTTCAAATTGTGGACAGGTTCTCTCTGAAGAGGGGGCTTGACAATATCTTAGTAGCTGTCTGTAGGGTTAAAAAAAAAACATCAAAATCTCCCCAAATTATTATTTTTTAGAAAGTCTGACAAACAAAAAACAAGGTATCCTGTCTGTTTTGAAATGTAAAAAAATAAAATAAAATAAAATAAAACAACTTAATTTCATCTTGGCTAATAAAGAATAACAAGAATACACACCGATGCATTTTGGCTGACATGGCCTTTCATCAGGGCACTAAGACAAACTCAGGTAAGAGGAGGGTATTCAGCTATATAGAGTGAGTTCATTAAAGGGCGATTAACTAATATGCTGTCAGCTAAATGAGGGAATATTAAACTATGTATCAGAAATACAGTAGATATGAGTAATAGGAATAAGTAATAGTAATGGTCATAAACAGTAAAGTAAAAAATCAAAAATAATATTCACCCTGCCACAATTTGAACTGTCAACCTTCCAACCTGGAGTCAGACTTGCTGCCGTTGCTCCATAAAGTTGCACATATCTGTTGTTTACACATGACTACAGTATCAGCAGCATCGTCTTGAAACATCCAGCTGCATAGTTCCCATGACGTGTGCTGAGGGTGAGGTGATCGGAGGAACACAGGTTAATAACAACATGGACCAGAACTGAAGAAGCAGCTTGAATGAGCAGCAAAATGATTTCACTCTTACAACTTTTTGTCCTGTTCCACAGATTTTTTAGTGCAATTTTGCATGTTTTTTATAGTGCATGAACACACATTGTGTTCTGCGTCCTGATTGGCTAAGGAACTGTAGACCACTGTCCATCAGTCTCCTACGTGCCGTGTCTCCTGTACAGTACAAAATGTGTTCAGCTTGACAAATTTACATACATGTTGGATCACAGTGTGACTCCGAAGTGCTAAAACCTTTGCTGACAGTGATGACATTCATGACAGCGAGGAGCAGGATGTTGCGGAGCCCAGGTCATCGACAAGTACTTTTCATGCAGTACCAAGTCATTTAATGACTACTTTGTGGATTTCACCTTTTATTTTTAGAACACAATCCCCGTGATAAATGAGGGACCACTGTACATAAACATGGTCTTTTGAGTTGTTTATTTTAATATTCATTTCTTTTTTGGTATCCGATATCAAACCAGTCACCTCAGATGACTTTACAAAAATGCAGATTTCATCGACTGACAGACTGACCATCAATAACAAAACTCCCAAATGTCTCAAAGCTTCTAATCTTGTTCTTAAGTTTTTAAAGCTGAGATAAATCGAGATGAGTCCCTCGGGGCTGTACAGGCTGACAGGTCACCTCAGATGCTGGCTAAACCTTAATCATTTTCTGAATATGGACAAGATAAGACAAGACAATCTCATTAAAAAAGTCTGAACTCTAATCTACTGACAGATGACTGGCTGTAGATCTCTCCATTAAAAACCCCCAAGCTGATCATCGATTATTAGAAATGAATACTTGCATAACTCTAAGAAATTCCCTTCAGAAAATTAACTATTAACTGACAATTTTGTGTACAATCCAGTGTTGTAAAAGTACTTTAGCTGCAGCTCTCCACCGGTTGTATATATCTCCAAATGACACTCCTCTCCATCTTGGTACTCCTGAACTTCATTGAAAACCTAGTGATAGCACCTCTGGGCCCTGAAATCTGTAATACGTTTTCCGTGACAACAAAACTTCTTCTGTCTCCCATTTCCCTCCTACTCTTCACAGGACGAATAGCAAACCAATCAAATACGGTAACCGGATCTCTCTTCATCACACTGGGTTTGGTGGTACTGGCTCTGTCTGGCACTGCTCTGTTTTTTAGTTTCGATCCATTATTGCGTCTCACTTTTCCCTAAGCAGTTTCATTTTGAGAGTTCAATGAAGCATGTTTACAGCTTTGGGAAAACGCTTTGGAAGGATCTGAGCAGGTGCCACATGACTGACGCTAAGGCTAATGGAGCTAACATTGTTCTGCTCTTAATGATCGCGGACTCAAAGCGACTGGATCCATTTGCCCTCGAGCCTGCCCGTTTTATATTAGCATACCAAGGGTTTTGTGAAGCGTTTGTTGTGCTATCATTTCTCTTTTTTTGTTATAACTTCAGTGGCAAAAATCCTATTCCAAATTCCGAGCTAGTTCTGTTTTAGATGTGTTAGTTTAAAGCGAAATTTTGTAACATCGAAACATACGTTGCTTCATAGAGGTGCTATTCTTACGCCTGGGATATATGGTTTTAAATCTAACTCTATATTGCGTCAAAAAAATGTTTGTCTCCCAATGCATCGCTGCCTAAAGCTGTCCCCAATCCAAATCCTTAACCAAAATCCCTCTTCCTAAACGTAACCCCAATCCTGATAATATATAATGTCGGGTCAATGTTGGGTGAAGTTTTTTGCTTAAAGACACAACAACAGTAAGTAAGCACTAGAGCAACACTATTAAGGTCATTTTTGGGGGTTCAAAATGGATGTTTCGAATCCACTTCTTTAATCAAAATCTACAAAAATGGATAATCAAATTCACAAAAAAAGTTTAAAAATCTTCTGTATTAATCAATCAGTCTACCAATCTATGTAACAAAATGTTCATGACATACAATACATTCTAGGCCTGTGTTTGTCAAACTGTGGTATGTGCACCACTGCTGGTACACAAACTCCTCTAGAGTTCTAATATTTGCTTAATTTAGAGCAAAGTGTGTCCGCTTTTTGGTCCTCCTTGGAGTAGTTCCTTGTTTATAGATGCTGTAGTAACATCTATTACAATTTTACACCTAATTTAGCAGTTTTAAACCATGTTTGTGTCTGGTGGTACTCTGAAGTATTCTTAGGTGATATTTGTTGTGAAAAGCTTGAGATCATTGTACTAGACTACTCTGTAGTGTAGCGTCATACCAAGTCTATTATACTGATGTGACTTATATGAGAAGGTTATATGGTGTCTGTTTCCAATGTGTTTTTAGCATTATTTGATCTTTTATGACATAACATTATCATTTTTGCGCCTTTATGTAATGTCTGTGTAATCCTTCAGTCGTTCAGGTCTGATCCATAGTAAAAGAAAAATTCAAATCTATCAAATGGACAAAAAGTTGTAGGAATGGAGACATTTCACTCCTCATCCAAGCCGCTTCTTCAGTTCTGGACAGATTCCTGGTGGACACTGCCTTATATCTTTCTGAAGGGAGGGACTAACTAGTTAGTTTCAGTGTGGCTGGCTCCATCCTTCAAAGCAGCAAAACATCTTCATTCCTACACATTTTTGTCCAGTTGATAGATTAGAATTTTTCTGTTACTTTCTTTATGTAATACAGTGGTCCCTCCTTTATCACGGGGGTTATGTTCTAAAAATAACCTGCAATGGGTGAAATCTGCGAAGTATCAGCTTTATTCTTTACAATTATTCTATATGTTTTAAGGCTGTAAAACCCCTCACCACACACTTTATACACTTTTCTCACACAGACATTAACATTTTTTACATTTCTCTCTTGTTTAAACACTCTCAAAGTTCAAACCTTTGTAGATTAAAAAAATAAGTACAGTATTATAGAACAAAACCAAATATCAAGACCTGTTTTTGGGCCCAAGCATGTTTGAAAAATAAAAATATGCACGTTTTCCGATACTGTAATTAAAAATTACAGCTTTTAGAAATACTGTAACAAATTTTATTTTAATGATCAGCCTGTGAACGTTTCATCGACATTGTGGGTTTTGTCGGGGAGAAAACTTGAAAACATACAGCACTTCAGAGTCACACTGCGATGCAACATTTTTGTAAATTTAGCTGAACACATTCTGTACTGTACAGGAGACACAGCATGGAGGAGACTGATGGACAATGGTCTACAGTCCCTCAGCCAATCAGGACACAGAACACAATGCACGCTCATACACTGTAAAAAAAAAAAGCATGCAAAATTGCACAAAAAACCTCTGCAAAACAGCAAGTCCGTGAAAGGTGAACCGCGATATAGTGAGAGACAACTGTATAGTAGCATTCTGGTGTAAGGAAACACACCAAATTCCTTCTGATTGTTTATTACTACAAGCCCACGTTAAAGCAAAGCCAAAACAAGAGCAGTCTCAACTCACTAGAGCCAGTCTCCAAAACAGACCAGTAAATGATGAATAGAACCTTCACGTCAACTTGTCGTCATAGCAAACAAGTATCACATACAAAAGCCAAAACATTAACAACACATAAACAGTTACAAGAACAACGAAAAGGTCTCAATCCTGAACCAAACACAAAATATCAGATCACCAAACCTCAGCTACACATCACCAGCAACATATCTCTGACCATATCCTTATTCACAGCACCATTCTGAACCTATTACAAACCACACCGTGGACTTGGAATAAAAATATGCCACGCAAATAGAGCAGAACTTCCATTGTTGTGCGTAATGACTTTTTGCTGGACTCACGCTGAGAATATGAAAGAATTCTCCTCCCCAGCAGCCTCTTCCCCAAAATAGCTCGAAAAGAAACCTATTGGAGCACATATAACAGTAAATGTATGCTAGTTTTATTTAGACAGTAAATATAGGCCGGTATAGAGGTGTAATTAGCAGTTGCTTTTCCATTGGGGGTGGCATTAGGGGCGGTTAAATGAAGTTATACCCCAGGTGCTGTTGTCCAGAGCGGGGGAAACACTCGGTGGTGATTATGAAGCCCGTGCACATATTTTTTACCAGGGTTAATTAGGACGTAAGCCGCAGAGACTGGCCATTGGAGCTTTGAGGGAGTCCCAAGTCTGGAAAAGGTTTTGCAGCAGTAAACACTATGGAAATGTAAGGTTAATTTAAAGGTGCTGTACCTGATTAAAAAAACAAACAAACAAAAAAAAAAGTTAATTTTAAAAGGTTTTCATTAGTCAAGTTATTCTTCACTCACCTTATTCATTTCGAGCATCATAATTACTCACCGCAATTAATTTATAAGCACTTTTGAGTGAAAATTTGCTGTCATAACAACTAACATGCTAACCATACACTTTCTGATTTTCCGACAGTAAAACACTATGAATAGCTGCAGACAGTACACAGAAGAGTTACAGTATTTTGATCTCAAGAGCTGCTTATCCAATGTATTTGTACTGGGGCAACACACACCCCCTCTGCATTTTTTCAGTGTGTAATGCTGTAAAAATGCCCAAAATTGCACATATTTGGGACATAAAATCTTAAAGGTAGCGTAGATAACTTTCTGAAGGTGGCACATCACTTGTATGATTCCATGGAACTATCATACTAACATTCTCCATGGAGACAGATATGTTTTATACAACACTGTGGAATATTAGAGCCAAAGGAACAACATTTCCACAGAATAAGCGAAAGGTCCTCCTCTAGGTTTGTGAACATGCAAGCACACTCATACTCAGAACACGTTTCTTTGAAGTTTTTTAGTGCAATAAACACAAGCTAAATTTAAACAAAAACATGCTTTTATTTTTTTAGCTAAAAGGTTGCATGCTGTTGCTTCAAATATAATGGATAGAGTCAGGTAAATGTAATTTGAGCTATTGAAAAATGAATAAACGATACACATACGGTATTGCTTCAAGGTCTTGAATGGTACCAGTAGATTTTGGAATAAATGACGATGGGGCCATAGAGTTGTCAGTTCACCTCTAAACAGAGTCCGTACAGTTTATTGTGTCCTTGAGCAAGATAGTTCACTTGGATTGCCCACTCAATGGAAGACAGGAACCCAAGGGTTAAAAAGGGTTTTCATGCATGTAAAAAAATCAGCAATTCTAAAAGTATATTGAAGAAAAAAAAATGTATCGTTGAGCACTTCAAACCCCACGAAGACAGGAAGAGCCAAACTGCAGATTTTTATTACCCGTAAATCTCCACATGGCATAAGTCCCATCTGCATGAGGAGCGGCCCACATCCAAACTACATTAACTCTTTATAATTGAGTTGTGTGGAGCGGGGCGGCTGACCTGGTTTCTACAGTGGATGGAGAAACATCACCACAGGCAAAAGGCCTTCTCATTACACTGCATGGGTTTGGCTCTTTCTTTTGATTTGGTAGAAATAGGTTGTGCTTTAATAGAGTGCTTTTATATGGTATACGCTCCTTGCTTCAAAGGGAAAACAAAAGCTGTGAATGATCGCCGCGAGCTGCCGATCCACATGGACATATAGACTACAATGATGGTCGTATACGCTAAATTAATGTACAGAGAGCTCGGCGTGTGATAATGAAGTTTGAATGTTATGGCTGTAAATGTATTTCCTGTTCTTGTTCCAGTTTGCAAATGAATAATGTGTGATATAAAGTTACAATTATATACAGATGTGACCATAGACTTTACAAAGAAGTGAACTAAGGAACATCTCCCATAGTGTTCAGCTCCAGTCAAATGAAGCTCATCGAGGCTAGAAGTTATAGGGATAAATTTGGAGCAGAGTTCCATATTTGAAATTCCGACCTCGAGTATCATAGCGGGGCTGTTGAACATAATGGCCCTTCCAACCTGCACCGCTGGTTTAGCAGGAAAGAAGCGCTTAGCAACAGTGTCAATCAAACCTGTTGCCAACGCAAGCGGGAGCAATCACAGGGAAAGAAAGCGCCTGATTTGTTTGTTGTTAATGTTCATATGTTGATTTATGGACATAACAGCAAAATAAATACACCAGGAACATGTGGAGCAGATGAATACGAACATTTTAAGGCCAAAATGACGAGCCTGATAGCAGCAGTTGCAGAGATAGGGACAGTTTTTTCAATAGAAAGTGAACTGGAGCCATCTGAAACGTGGTAGCTAGCAGGTTAGCCATGTCCATTTATATATACAGTCTATGTGTTGGATTTATGCCTCTTATATAGGCAGTGAATGATGACACGCAGCAGTAGAACAATAGCACTTACGCCTCACAGCAAGAAGGTTCTGGGTTCGGCTCTTTCTGAGTGGAGTTTGCATGTTCTCTCTGTGTCTGGGTGGGTTTCTTCCAGTCACTCCGGCTTCCCCCATCAATCCAAAACATGCACAGCAGGTCAAATACTCCAGCTAAGGTAGTTCTGACCAAGACAAGCTCAATATCTGAAGATAAGTCCCATCGAGACTTCTAACACTTGGTATAAATGTGTATTAATTCTCATGCAAAGATCAATCAGTCAATCAATCAAACTTTATTTGTATAGCATTTTACAACAGCAAAAACTGAACCAAAGTGCTTTTCAAGTGCATTAAAATGTAAAAACAACAACAACAACAAATTCTATATACAAAACAACAAACAATAAAAACAGTCATTAGCTGAAAGATGGTGGAATGTAAAGGGTTTTTTTTTTTCAGTTTTTGAAATACATTGTTTAGATTTAAGTTTATCTTTTTAGAGCAGTTCAAGCTATTTCATTGATTTGGTAGAAATAGGTTGTGCTTTAAGTTAGTGACTCTTTAGTACTCGCTCTGTGCTTCAAAGGGAAAAATAATGAGAGTGGGAATCATGGCCACGAGCTGCCGATTCACACGGACATATAGATGTAAAACTGATAGTCGTATATGTGAAATTATTGTACAGAGCTCAGCGTGTGGTGATGAAGTTTGAACGTTACGGCTCTACCCTTTTCTTGTTTCCGTGTGCAAATTAATAACATGATGAGAACATTGCACTAAAGTACAGCGTGTGTCTGAGAACGACCTTCACTTCCAGCGGTTGTGGTGATTGGAAAAAAAACATTTATAAAATAGCTGATGTTTATTTATTTTTTTACTTTCAATTAACACATGACTTGAATGGTTAATAAACAGTGTACATTTATTTAAGTCAGCATTTTTCCTCAGTGTTTGTATATAGCCCTGTTTCTACAAAAGAACTGGTAGAAAATGATTCATTCTTTTGCAAAATATCTATACTTAAATTGTATATTTAGTATCATATCAATATTGTATAGTTATGGTGATACTTGCTTTAGCATTGCTTGGTATCGAATCAAACCAAACATGATTGGTATTGACCAACACTAAAAAACATTACAAAAGACTACATTTGACTAAAACAATCAAAATCATCAAATTGAAACTAATCAGTGGGTAGATCTGATCCGAAGGTTGGTGGTTCGAATCCCGCTCTCAACAAACATTATTGGTAAAGCGGTCAGATCCACTGATCCACAGGTTGGCGGTGCGATTCCAGCTTCCACAGATGACTGCTGTTGTTGGGCAAGACACTAAACCCATCTTGTGTCTGTGTACACTGGTGTATGAATGTGTGTGTCTGTGTGTGAATGAGTGAGTGGTCCTTGATGTAAAGTGCTTTGAGCGCTTTCAAGATGGAAAAGCACTAGCCTATATAACAATGCCACCATTTATCAAACCTTAAATTGATTAGCCTACACCTTAAATACGATTTTCCAGACATTTCCAACATCATCTTTTTTCTCTTTTGAATAAAAACTATTTCATGAAAGTATCTTGTACTGAGCCAAGAACTTTGGAATTGTCTCGTCTAATCACTCTGAAACGAGCCCCCCACAACCACAGGTGCTCAGAGATGCTACGGGTGCTAGCAATGCTAAGACTATTGATTAGCTTCAGCGCTACACAATCAGCAGCCCATGCACAGTATCAAATGAAGCACATCTGCATCCACTCCGCCGGCGTCCGCTAATCACCACAGCACACATTCAAATTCAGAGCTTTGATTGGGGCATTGGATTACAGCGATTTTGTCAAATTTTTCAAAAGTTGGATGAGTTTAAGTTTCCGAGATGTGGTAGCTACGTGTCTACTGCTAACGTGGATCTGACTTTCTGATTGTGGAAGTAATGCTGAGGGTCATTGAGACACATTTCTTACCCTACTTGAATCAAACACTTGACAGAACACAATTCAAATCACTAGCTTTGTGATTGCTACGCACCGAGTTGCACTTTTGCTATGTTGATAACGAGAATGGATAAGTGGAGGTGAAATCTGGTGGAATTGTGACTTATTTGAAATTTTTGGGGTAAAACTGAAGAACTGTGTGTCTGTACTGGGAATGATCATGAAGATGGATAGCTGCGACTGAGGTTAGCATTTGTGGTTAGCCAAACCGACCACAAGCTAACAGGCTGCTCATAATAGAATTTGAGGTGACCGCAACTTGTATCTGTTGAATTAAGTTGTTGTTGTAGGGTTTTTCTCTTTTCTTTCTTTTTAACATGCTCCACAAATGAACCATGAATTTAACTGACAGTTGCATTAATTCACTTAGGAGAACCAAAATACACTGCCTGGCCAAAAAAAAAAGTCGCCACCAAAAAAAAAAGGTCACACACTCTAATATTTTGTTGTTCCGCCTTTAGCTTTGATTACGACACATGTTCACTGTGGTATTGTTTCGATTTCGCTTCTGCAATGTCACAAGATTTATTTCCATCCAGTGTTGCATACATTTTTCACCAGGATCTTGCATTGATGATGGTCGAGTCTGACGCTGCACAAAGCTTCTCCAGCACATCCCAAAGATTCTCGATGGGGTTAAGGTCTGGACTCTGTGGTGGACAATCCATGTGTGAAAATGATGTCTCCCTGAACCACTCTTTCACAATTTGAGCCTGATGAATCCTGGCATTGTCATCTTGGAATATGCCCGTGCCATCAGGGAAGAAAAAAATCCATTGACGGAATAACCTGGTCATTCAGTATATTCAAGTGTCAGCTGACCTCATTCTTTGAGCACAGACTGTTGCTGAACCTAGACCTGACTCGTACCTATAGGCTGGTACATATTTGCTTAGTTAAATCCAGGTGGTGACTTTTGACTGCCACGCCAAAACATTTACAGCATAGGCCTATTGTTGTTTCTGTAGCCACAGCAGCCCTGAGGCAGACTGGCAGCACCTTGGTCTCAATTCTACATCAACAACCACTATTCAGAAAGAGTAAGGCCTCACTCAGACTGCACCTGGTCCAGATGCAACTCCTGTATCAGACCTGACTTGCAGTGTGACACTCACATGAGAACCGGAGGCTCTGCTGTGCTTTTACCGTCACTTCCTTTGAAGCTGCACGTGTGAGACCACATGTTCATGCGATAACTATTTATTTATTAAGAAAAAGGGCATGAGGTCGGGTCCGGCTTCCAGCAAAAATAATCCAGACACACACAAACATTGGGGGACCCTATAAAAGCTGTCAACAGGCACATCTCAGGACTCTCTTCTATCTTTTCCGGAGAGTCCATTGCTTCATTGTTCACTTTACCTGTGTGGAACTCATTAAACCCTCCTGACTCTCTTGGTCCTCTTTGACGCTTAAACGAACATTCTTACAGGAGTGACAAATCGGGTACGTATTTATTCCCACGTATTAGTGAAAAATGTGTCTTGTCTCAGCAGATACATATCGTATAAGCAGCTCTTGAGATCAAAGTATGCCCTCTGTGTGATGTCTGTATCTAATGTCTGATGATGTGTGTGTTAGCATGCTAGCTGTTGTTAGCGTTCAACTTCAACCTGGTCTCTGAAAGTTGAGAAATGCGTGATTAATAATTATGATGCTCTGAATGTATAAGGTAAGTAACGAGTAACTTTGGACCTCTGCAAACCCTTTAAAATGAACTATTGTGTTTTTTCATGCTTTTAAGACAGTAAAAAATCAGGTACAACACGTTTAACAAGTCATGTCATATGTTGTAACCAGGACTGACCTTCTCAAATCCGGGCAGGCTAGTCCAAAGTCAAACTGTAGACAGGAGTAAGAGAAGGAAGAGGAGGAGGAGGAGGAGGAAGAGGGGACAGCATGAGGGACAGAGGAGCACTTCTGTGTCTCATATAAATATATAAAATCAATTTTGCATAATACGCCAACAGCCAATGGTGGAATGATTTCTTTTTTTTTTCTCTGTTTTTTTTTTTTTTTTTTTTTACAAAAGATGATGAAATGTGAAATCCTAGCACAAAACCCCAGTGTACCAACAAGACACAGCGGCACCCAGGAAAGCCATTGTACCTGCTTATGACTCCTCTCTCTCTGTCCTGGCTCTTTGTTGTGTATCCCGCGTCTGCCCGATCCTTATCTCCCCACTGTCAAGATAGCATTCTCCATGAACAAGGAGCGCAGTGTACAAGCAGCCAGGCCAGAGACTACATGTGTAACAGGGAGCATGCCACGACTCAATGATTTCCTCCTATTTAAATCAGACACTGGAGAACACTTAGGCCGCTTGGAATGAAATAAAGTGTGGTACTTGAATAAAGCGATAGCACTGCCGTTTCTTTGGCACTGGTTTTCTGATTTTGCAATGTGATGATGGGGATGGAAAATATATATATATATATATAAATGGACATAGCTAACATGCTAGCCGATGCTCCAATTCACTTTACATTGAAAAACTGTCATCCCTCTCTCTGTAACTGCTGCTGTCAGACTTGTCATTTTGGTCTTAAAATGTTCACATTAACCCATTGTATATGATGCTGGTATTTTTATTTTGCTATTGTGTCTGGAATTCAAGATATGAACCTCCCTGCCAAACCAGTGGTGCGAGCGGGAACAGGAGAGTAGCCAATAATTGTAAGAGTAACATGACTTCAAAACACTATTACTCAAGTAGAAGTACAAAGTAATGGTCCAAGAAATGACTCAAATAAGTGTAAAATGATATTTATATAGTAGTAAGTAAGTAGGAGTAAGGAGAAGGACATAAACATCACTGGTTGAGCAGTCATCAACATGAAAAATTTGATCCAAAATGTAGCTAAAATAAAGATGTAATATATATATATATTTTTTACTATAGTCATCATAACTATTGTATAATTTAGACAGATTTTGGCCCTTCTAAACATTACTATTGCTCAGTTACAGGTGGAGCTGAAATGACCTCTGTATATGTCACATCTGTTGCCTGTGTCCAACCAGAAAGCAAAATTATAAACCAAAATGTATAAAACTAAGAAGAAATTCACAATATTTGTAGTGGAATTTTAAGCATAATGATGTTAACAAAGTTTTAGTAAAATGTGTAGCCTAACCTGGTATATTCACTTAAACAGGTCAAACTGAAAAAAAAAAAGTCTAGATGATCAGTTTGGATACTTTTGTTGCTGTTGGCTTATACCACATGGGAAATACACAGATCTTTGACTCACATCAGTGTGTTCTTGTACTGCTTTGCCTAATGCCTTGATCAGATTTCTCCTCTTTTGAGCCTAACTTCCTCTGGACATTAGGAGCTTTGATCAGGACTTGGGGTCAATGCTCAGGGTCAGTTTGACCTCAGCAGAACCATTCTCAGGAACGTGATACTTCAGAAGCACGACTTACAAATAAAGGCTGACAAGTTAAGCTTTAAGTTAGATGTAATAATTAGATCTATTTTACAGGCTTTTTACAATATTAAAGGGCTTGAACCTGATTTTGAACTGAGAGTCAGGAACATGTTTTAGTTTGAACTTTTAGCCCCTTACAGTTAGTCCTTTCTGCTACTGTGATATTGCATCATGACAGAGATTTATGTACAACTAATATTTATATACAAACAGTCAAATAAATCAAATAAGTGTAAAAAAAAAAAAAGTGTAAAAAAAAAAGTGTAAAAAAAGACCTGTTAAAATGGTTCAAACTGAAAGTGTTTACCCTTTGAAATAATGTATGATATAAATAAAACATTGCACAATAATAATAATAAATTATTATTATTATTTTTTTTTTTTTACTCGCTCACTCGTGTGGCCTGCTCTGCTTCTGTGCTGATTCTTATATTGGTTCAGTGTTAATCAGTATAAAAATGCTGAAAAATTAGAAAGAAAAAGATTTGGTTCTTTTAAAAATGAGATCCAATTCCAACCACTCACGTTCAAAAGAGCCGACTCGTTCTTGAAAGTCACATCAGTAGTCCCAATTCAGTTTTATTGTTCATTGTGTCTAACGAACCGTTTCTTCAAATGAAAAAGTACAATTTTCACTCTCAACTTTTTATTTTATTTATTTTTTTACGCGTTAACACAAACCTATTATGCAAAATCAACTTTATACAGCTTTTATAGTTGTTTCCTCTCAACATTTACTCAGCCAAAGTTGTATTTGGAGTGATTCGTGCATGTTTGAGCAATCTTTAATCGCTTATTTTCAAGACGCCATATTGCCGATCAATCCCTATTTTCACTCCGTTCTCCAATTTTATTTTCTTAATCAGTCATACACATAAGATCCCACAGCGCCGCAGAGTCATTTTGGTACAAATGAAAGAAAAAAATCCACTGCTCGCCCGACTCTTTGTTATGATGACGCTTGCAGCAACGTCGGTGGACTTGTTTCTTTTATTAAGTCATTTTAGATGAATATTTCGATTTAAAATATGCAAATGATAACATAATGATCCACAGGTGTCAAATATTACAACTATAGAGCACACACAAACACAATACGTCTTCTTTAACTATTTAAATTTGACATGCACATGATGTACTACACAGCAATGTTTTTTCACTGCTTTTCTTCAAAGTAAAGAACTGACTAATCCACAAATTGATACTGTTACCTCACTAAACACTGGACAACTACACAAAGATGCAAATACACGAGACACAACAAGATTCACAGACTGTCACAAACAACCCTTGGAAAATCACACGGCTTCCTCAAACATAGCTTACACTCTCCACCCCGACGAGCTAGCGCCTCTTTAATCTCCCCATGTTGACGTTTTTTTTTTCCCATCTGTGCTTCCCTGCTCCTATTCCGGGTCATGTTTTCCGGGATGAATATGTAAATTCTTGGTGTTTACTCAGATAATTCCTGTGTTTGGTGTATGGTTCCACTGAGGCTAAGGCTAACCCCATTAGCGGTGCGCTGTATAAACCCAAGGGAGGTCATTACCAACAAGTGCCTGCTCCCCTCATGTGTAATTAACATACGCAATGCTTATTACTGCTTTCAGCATTTAACCCAGATACTGTGGAGCGGGTGAAACTAAAAAAAAGGGGATTGGAATTGAGATTTTAGATAGAAGAGGCAACAGGTAGAACGCTAAAACACGCGTGAAATAACTACTGTATATAGGCACTGGAAAACCTATTGTCTGGATTAAAAGCTAAATAAATTCTCGATTTTTTGCACACAATTACCATTTTAATAAACTTGAATTAAAATCACAGCTGGTAATTCAAACAGGGGAACCTTAAAATATGTTCATTCTCATCCCACGATTTACTTCCTTTATATTTGTATAGATATGTTCAATCTATAGAGTTTGTCCACTGAGCCGAGGGTTAGCGGTTCAAACTCCGCTCTCGGCATAAAGCACTGGTTGCGCGGTAAGATCCACTAACCCACAGGTTGGCGGTGCGATTTCAGCTCCCACAGATAAATGTTGTTGTTGTGTCCTTGCGCAAGACACTTAAGCTCCCTCACCCTCAGCGTCTGTGAATGGGCGAGTGGTTCCTTGATGTACATTTTTATATATAGCGATTTTCCACCTTCAAGGCACTTTACGTCAAGGAACAACTCACCCATTAAGTGTCTTGCCCAAGGACACACAACAACAGTAATCATTTAATGGGAGCTGGAATCGCACCGCCAACCTGTGGGTCAGCGGATCTGAACACTTAACCAATGACGTTTATGTCGAAAGCGGCATCAGTGGACAAACGCTCTACTAACTGAGCTACTGTTGCCCTCAATGTGGAAAAGTGTTTGTTTTTTTTAAATGTGACTATTTTCCATTAAAATCAAGTTTCATTGATTTAATTTTATTATTATTATTATTATTATTATTATTATTATTATTATTATTATTATTATTATTATTATTATTATTATTATTATTATTATTATTAATTTATTTATTTAATTTTTTTTTTTTGTTTAACTCTACATATTCTTTGGTTTAGTATCAGTTTCTGTTTCTGTTTTTTGGCCTAATTTTACATGCACTTTAGTCACTCAAGCAGGACAACACTGCCCGGACATGTGAGACCCGTGTGACTTGGCATGACTCAATTATTTACCTTTCAGTTTGAATTTCCTCCATTGTGAATTACAAGCAGCCTTTTCTTTACTTTCGCACCTCCACTTCCTGGCATAACGGTGACTCAAACACGCTATATTTCTTTGAATTGCAGGAAAATGAGCCCGGAATTGCATGTTCTCCCTGTGGTATTCCGTGGCGCTGCCCTTCCTGCGACTACCAGCTGTGGAATCCAGTTTTTATTTACACGGAAGACGGCAGAACAATTCAATCACGGGCGGGTCAGCTTGGTTTTGGAAAAAAAATGGGAAAAAGAGAGGGAATAAACAGATGGAATAAAAATATTAAAATGTGAGATTGAAGCAGAATAAATCAACGGAGGAGGAATGTTTGATCGCCACTTGCTTGTTGATAAAACCGTTTTTTCATCTCGGCTTGTACTGATCTTCCAATGCCATAATTCCGTTTCAACGTATACCTTTTATTTTTTCCCGAAGTAAAAACAGCAAATTTGTCTTTTTTCATCCCCGTTCTTTGATAAAACGGTTTGGTTGAAAGCAGAGAGGCTGACTGAGGCTTTGATTTGCATGTGTTTGAAAAAAGCGCTGGATTCTTTGGAGGAAACAGGTGGGGACGTGTGGTAGCTTTGAGTCGCTGCGTCGCCAGATTGTGATGGTTTTTAATTCGCTGCTTCAATGCGACGGGGTGAGTCTGTGAGCCCGGGCCAGACCCTCTCATCAAGGAACGTGCTCAACCTTTGGGATGCGGATCTCTGTGTGGTTTTTGTTTGTGTTCGTTTGAATTCTTTCATCTGACAACGGCGCTACGCTTATCTGCTTTGGACAGAGACTTCTACAATGGTCTACTAGTGTGTGGTTGCTTAGCTGCCAAAACTCATGTAGAAACTAATCGTACAATAACTCAAAGTTTGTGGGGCGCTCTGTCACTTTTCTAAGTCCACCACCTCACCCTGCAAGATGAATTACTGCAATATTTATAACTTCACAAACTCTGACAAAATTTAAATTCTCGGCTTGTTCAGTTGTCGCTTACCTGTCCAGCCAGAACTACGCGCTTTGGCCAAACTTTACAAAGACGAGAGGGTCTGGAACAAATCCCTGGGTCTAAACATGGCCGCCCATTAAAGTCAAAGGGCCGTGCTCAATGGCGCAGGTCTCGAGTTTAGCTTTTAGCGGCTAAGGACATCCGGTCCTCCCACGCCCATGCACCATCGAAGTTGATCTACCTTATGAGACTTTGCGCGACAAGAGTGAGCAGAACGGCCATGAAGGATGCAAGGGAATAATAAATAAATTACAAGTTATAAATGATAATGTTTATGCTTCCAGGACACTTCGGCACCATGTTCTAAATCTGAAGCTGGTTCATGACAGTTGGGCTCATTCACGTCGCTCACACTCGTTCATATCGTACCATGTGAAAGCTCTAACCCGGACGTGCCCAAACTGTGGCCCCGGACCAATTTTTCTTGGGCCTCAAGCTTCCACGTAAACGGTATTTTTTACTGTACATGTCTGAAAATCTACTTTAACAAGCCCATATCCAATATTTAATGTGTCCTACTGAGGATGTAAGCATGAATAAAGGTCTAGTGCTTCAGTCGAACTTGTAATAATCACGCTGATTTGAAGTATTCACTGTATTGGCGACCCTCAGCTTTGTCTGTGTTTTTATATGTGGCCCTTAATGAGAAAAGTTTGGACACCCCTGCTCTAACCAGTCAGGACTTGAGCTTAGCTAGAGCGGACATAGAGCGTAGCCAAAGTTAACGATTAAAAAGTGTGTTTTTTAAGAGAACAGATAGATTTTGAGCTGGGAAAATGTTTATGATCTGTGTCAGCTGAACACAAGCAGTTTGTGATTGCACTCTATGAGAAAAATCCTTTCTCGACAGGAGGGATCTTTTTGTTGTAGTACCAATGAGTGGCCACTAATCCAACTCTACGTAGCAATACCCTATTCAGTTATTTTAATAGCGCCACGATCTGGAACCGTATCCTGTCTCCCCGACTCTAGAGAGAGCGATTGACTGGAGTTGTGTTTTGTTTCTTTCACTTGTGTTTGAGTAATCCTTTTATTATTAGTCTGTCTACATCTCCAAACCTCAAAATGCTCCGTTCCACCTTGTGATGTCATGAAGCTGTAGTTTTCAAGTTACTTTTACTTTTTGTTCAGTAAAGATTGGCAACTCCGGGGTTTAAATTATACAAATAATTCTAGTGAAGGTGTATAGTTTTAAAACATAGCGGGGCACTTCCTATATTACCTCATGACATCACAAGGTGGAACAGAGTGCTTTCTGTTTGTGAGAAAAACTAATAAATCTGCAGAGTTTGTGCGTTAAACATGTGTGAACGAACCAAAACACAACTCCAGGTCTGTTTGTGATGAGGAAACAACATTATAATAACATAGATCAGAAAACAGTGTAATATGGGCCCTTTAAGTCTCAGGAAGAAATATACCAAAACGTTGCCCTCACGTAACCCGCCAACCTGTTTTCACACATTCTACGACTGAAAACTCGATTTAATTGCAAAGCTCTTGGTGCAGTGGGAGCCGGGCGGAGCGCTGTGGCCTAGTTGCTTCTGTCTCAGCGTTAAGCAGACTCCCCCGGTCTCCATGGATGCGGCGCGTTGCATTTTTAATGTGGTGATAAGCACATGCAGTTAGAGTTGCGCATTCAGCTCTGTACACTGGAGCGAACAGGGAGATAATGCACAAACAATAGTGCATAAGACTTACAGTAAACGCCACGGCAACCGAGGAAATGCTGGTGTGTGTAACTTTTAAAAATATCTAAACTCAAATAGATACAAAAACACGGAAGCTATATTTGTGAACTTACAGGTAACTTAAAAGTAACCGTTCTGGCAGTAAGCGCGGCACATGCTTGTCACCGTGGAGATGTTATCGCTTTGCCTGGAATGTTTCAAAGTATGGCATTAAAGTTAGTCACGATCTTCTATCATTAAAAATACTCTGAAGAAATATTCTCATCGTGAACATCCAGTCTCCACAGATCTGACCTTTAACTTGGCCTGGTGGCATTGTCTGTCTGTTTCCATGGAGATGAATAAGTTTGTCATAGATGTGTTATACTGTGTAACATTTCACACACAGTAATAATATCTTCATGGAGACAAGCCGGTGGCAGACACTAGCTTTACATATGACAAAAATAATATGTCATTTTGTTTTCTCTCTCTATAATAATAATCAGATGTTTTTTTTCTTGTTTTTTTCAGAAACCAGAAGTGCCTTTGTGTCCTGAACTGTATCCTGTCTCCTCAATTCCAGAGTGTGTGATTGACTGGAGTTGTGTTTTGTTTCATTCACACATGTTTGAGCAACCCTTTTATTATTAGTCTCTCTACATCTGTAAAGCTCAAAATGCTCTGTTCCACCTTGTGATGTCATGAAGTGATAGTTTTCAAGTTCACAGCTACGTTCTTTTTTTAAATAAACGGGTTAAACCTACACATGTGGAGCAAATAGGCTAAGACTTTACATACAGTTTCTCTAGTCACTTCTGTAAGTCAAAAGCAGCTATTTTTATTTTATTTATTTAAATGGTGCAGGATGTAATTTTTCTGCTGCATGATGTAATTGTTTTGTCTGCAACGTTCCACAGTCTGACATTAAAACTATCTATCTTGCTTTTTTTTAATGACATATGCCCAAAGATACTTCATCTCTCCATGGCCTGTGGTGTATCTAGGTAACTTTAATGCCGTACTGTGAATCAGTTACATTTTCACATCTTGGTAAACAACCAGGACTCTGTGGCGCAACGGTAGCGCGTCTGACTCCAGATCAGAAGGTTGCGTGTTCAAATCACGTCAGGGTCAGTGCTTTTACATGGACTTAGAAGTGTGGAAATTGTATCGGATTTGTTAGAAAAAATGTTTTCTCTGTTATCTATTCTTCATCGAAATATAGGCCAGTTATAGTACCGGTAATGATCATACTTACTTAACTTAAATGACAGATAGTTCCAACTTGTGATGTCATCAAGCGATAGTTTTTAACTTAACAGCTCCTTTTACCTTTTGTTCAGTATATATTGGCAATTCCAGAGCTGAAATTATACAAATGATTCTAGTGAAGGTGTATAGAGTTCAAAAATACAGTGGAGGACTTCCTGTATTACCACATGACATCGCAAGTGTCCTGTTGTCCTGAATTGCACAAAATTTGGACTCAAAATGTAACAAAATTTCTGAAATATTTCTTTACACTAGGGCTGCGTAAATCAGTAACTGCAATTAATTATTTTTCAGCACTTACACACATCAGGAGGTGGCTCCGCTGTGTCTGTGCACTGAACATGAGGAAGAGGGCCCTGCTCTACAGAGAACTCAACAGAGACGCGTCCAAGCAGAGTTTTTCAGCTATCCAAATGAGCAAAAAACCCTGATTATATTGTTTTTTGACCTTTGCGTGCAACATGGAATTAGTCGCTATAAAAAAAGTTTGCTCTGCCAGGCTCTACTTTATATCCTTTTAGACCTTGCAAGTTGCTAAATTTTGCATAACGTCAAAGTAACAATCTCAGTACAATCTCTAGGTTATCACTCACGCTGCAACTCAATTTAAGTAGATTCCCCACATAGATCTTTACCTCTTGACTAGCACGCTTATGTTATTATCTTAACAATGTCCTAACATAGTCCAGGTTTAGGTATTTTTATAATTTCACTATTTTAGAATGAGCACAAACAACCTTTTCAAACTTTGTGCACTAACATGCCCGGGGGATGTGGCATATATGGTTAGTATTTGTTCTGACCATTAGTACTGGCTTTGAGACCTAGTTTAGTCCTACTTTAGTCCTGGTTTAGATCTAACATAGTCCAGGTTTAGACATTTTATGATTTCATTATTTTCAGAATGAGCACATGCAACCTTTTCATCTCCACCTGACCTTTCGTATTGACTCTCTGCGTATGGCCCGCTGGATTTTATTGACAAAAAAAGCAATACAGTGAAGCAGTTTGGAGCTGAGAAATAGCCTGTACAAGCTAGCTGACTTTTGGATTTTCACAATAAAGGTTATGTGAAAGTAATATCTGTGCTCAGTGGGTTCTGACAGGTCTGTACTCAGATCAAGGTCAAATGTGGCCAGTTACCATAGCAATGATACAAGGAGACGTCCACACTTGAATAGGTTGAGTTAAAATGTGCTGTAATTTGATGATGTCATGATTTCAAATGGGGGCAAGAGCCAGTTTTTCCTATTCACAACACTGTACTTGAAATATGAAAATGTAAATGCACAAATGTTGAATCTGATCAATTCTTTTAGTGACTAGACCCAAGATCTCACTGTATTACAACAAACGTCTGTATTTTAACAGTATACATTTTAGCTGCCCCCGTCTGTATTAGATATCCCCCCATAGAATTTTAACTTTGACATAAACCTTGGGGTGAGTCTGCACCTTTTGAAATAATGTGTCATTGAAATAAAACTGTATTTCAAAAAAAGAGTGATTCTATATATATAACTTTTGCGTGGTCTCTCGTGTGCTGTCTTCTCTGCTTCCCTGATGCTTAACTTTGTCCAGAGTACCTTTGTGAATAAAATGTATAATTAAAAAGTCAAAGAAAACGATCCGTTATTAAAGTCCATAAATGTAAGAAAGGTTTTCATCATGTAATGTTTTCACACAAAAATAAGGCATTTTATGTGTAAAAAATGGCAAAAGAGAGCTGAAACCTTACAGTAATAAATCAAACTTACGTTTTGTCAAAAAGTATAAGATTGCAAAGTTTGGTGTATGTAGGAGCTACTGTATTGTCTCCCCTTAACCTTTTAACTAAAATTGGGCTCAAGTAAAAGCATGTATTTCATTTTGGTTGTTGTTATTGCAAAACAAAAAAACAGTGAAGAACATGTGTCTTAACAGAACGGGCTTACATCTCCACAAACCTGACTCTTATTTGACCTGGAGAAGGGCCTTCTCGTGCTTGTTTCCATGGAAATGTTCTTTTGGCTATAATCCATTGTCATTGAAGGACGGGTTAAATGCAGAGAACAAACTCCATGAAGACAATGAAGTATCCCCTATACAAAACAAAACATTTGAATGGATTATAGCTGTAAGAAAAGGGCCACTTGTAAATACGTTATTCATTCAGTGTCTATAGCAAATGTTGGCCAACCACAAATTCTGACTCATTAACTTCCATTTCATAAAAATAAAAACACTGCAATTTGACACCTGACTCTTTAACTACGGAGCACCGCTGTCTATTGGCTTTTAGTACGAAACATCAGCAAAGAACAATGTGGGAGAATTTGTCTGCTGTAATTACTGCCTTCAAACTTGAATACTAATTGCCTCTTTATCATGACTTTAGCAGAGTGATGAGTCAGCGGCTACTTCCCTGATTTAGCATGCTAAAGCTGTGGCTGCAGTAAGTCATTAGCTTTGTTTTTCTGCCTGTCTAATAGCATTCAGGGCCAGGGTTTACCGTTAGCATTGACCTTTCGCAAACCTTGACTGTAGAATTCTATAGTTTGAGTAATTCTGCAAAATCAATGTACAGCTGCCTATAATGTTAGAAGCAGGTTAATAACAGACGTAGAACTGATTGTTTTATTCTACAATGTGATGATGTCATACTCCCAATTTCCCCCATTGATTGTGATCATCTGAAACCCACCAACAGGTCGTGTTCAACATTACAGCTGGAGGATAGGGCAGAACTCTGTGGTGGAATTTACTGTCAGACTGCAGATTTGTTGAGCTGGTTTATGGTTAAAACATGAAACAAAAACTGGCACAAAGTTCAACAACTTGTCAACAAGTATAAATAAACTAAAGTGAAATCATCTTTTTTTCTTTTTGAGAATACCTTCTGATAGTCGTGCTACTATTCAGCCCTAAAGCTGTGATTGTTGTTTAAGGCAGAAGTATGGTTATGGTCATTAATATGGTTAGTTTCATAAGGTTCAACATTGTTTGCATGTTTGGATATTTCTTTTAAAAACACTGGTAAAAGTATCTGGAGTTGTGTTTTTTTCATGCAAGTTTGGGTTTTCCTGAATGCTCTGGCCAAGTCTGAGATGGTTGTTATTATTGTACTGATTAACATAGAAAAACATGTGTCCTTACTATGAACAGCCTTGAATCTCCACAGACCTGACTCTTATTTGGCATAGAGTCAGGTCTGTCATCCTGCTTGTCTCCATGGAAATGATATTTTGGCTATAATCTCTGCTCTGAAGTGCTCTGAATGGTTATAACTTTCTATTTCTATAGGATCATGCAGGTGTTGTGTTACATACTGCACCTTTAAATGACTTCATAGTTCATACTGTTGCCAACAAAGGCTGAGGGAATATTATACGTGCTTTTTTATCCTATGCATCGAAATGCCGACTGAACTTAAAAAAGATCTCCCCACATTTTCATAACTTTAATGTATAAAACAAAAACCCAAGGTGTCAAAAAGTATTTATAAAACTCAGAATAATGCTAATGCTTCATGCACAATCACAGCTCTTTTAGCATTAGCGGCTGCAGTTGGCTAGGCTATATAAATAACAAAAATACATAATGGACTGTTGGCTCCAGAACTATAATTATTTGCCATTGTCAAACAGTTAACGTTAGCCAGGATATCCTGCTGTGGATGGGGTAATGAGCCAGGATCCTGACAAACAGAATATGCGAGCAGCTGGTGTGCACTTATTTTAACACTTTCTTTGCGATTGGGATGGGCTGGCCTTTAGTTTGGAGGTCTAAAGAGCCGCAGGGTTGGAGGGTACAGCGCTGATGGTTTCCAGGTGAAGTTTGACACCAAGAGAATGCCCGAGGAAAGTGTTGAAAATGTATGTTCATACATGGTCAGTGGTCCATTCCTTCCACTTCATTCCACTTAAAGAACTTCTAAGATGATCTGCAAGGCTTGGTTTTAATACAAATATTTACTAACAAATATCATTATTTAAGATGCTCTATACTGGGACTACTGTGAGTCAGTGGTTAGAGCACTCATCTACCAACCCAAAGGTCGGAGGATTGACCAGACAGACCAAGTACTGTCAATGAATTCTTAGTCAGGACTGTTCACTTTCCTCGCTTCATTTGAAGGTGATGAGTTCGAGTGATGGGTCGTGGATGGTGGGTGGATGGTGCCGTGTCAGTCTCAGGGTAGCAACGGCTACAGTAGCTTATCACAACTGAGTATGGATTGAATGTACAATGGCTAAAATGTTGCGTTTTGAGAGGCTTCAACAAGCCTGTAAAGTACTTCCACAAGTGTAATGCTGTGTTCAGACCGCTGCGTCAAAATGGCACCAAATGCCTCTTGTTGGACGCCTTCGCATTTAAGAGCAGATGCTTGAAACTCATTGACGCACAGAGAATTTCGCCGAAAGTCAAAAATTTTCAACCCTGGTGCTGTGTGAACATTTGAAGCAATCGCTGGAATAACTCAAACAAGCGTCCCCCATAGACTTTGCATGTTCAAACAGGGCGGGAGAGATCGCTAGATTATTCAAACATGCATAGACATCTAAAACCTCGGGCCTGTTTTTTTTTTATGAGTAACTATATTTGCATAATAGCCTGTCTTTGTTTCGGTGTTACCAGTTTGGAACAGAAATCTGTTCAATTTGTTGCAATTTTTTTTTTCAAACTTATTTTAAGCTTTGTTCATCATTTCTTTTGATACAACTTTAAATCTTTTATTTTTTTGTTTTTTGTCTTTTCGCTGCAGGTGCATGTTGAAAATTAATTTTTTTCTTTGCAACGTCAAACTCCCCATCCTCTTCCTCCTCTTCATTTAGAATGCTGATGAAGTCAAAACACATAGGCAGAAAAAAACACAAATGTTGTCGAGAAGCTTGCCACGTCAGGACTTTAAAACAGGTCAACCATTCCGCCTTCTCCTACCCCTCCTCTTCCATCATTCTTTCTTCTCTTTTTGTCTTTTATTGTTCAGGTTTGCTCCTTCATCAGCGCTTTCTCTCTATCTGAAAGCCTGGGATTATGCAAGATGGAAAGCAGGCATGAGATGACAGGCGGGGCATCCTGCTTATTTCTTGTCTCACAGGCGCCATAACTGATCTTTACTGTCTAAAAACGTGAAACACAACTCATTTGAATTTGTTTTAAACAGTTAGCAGAGGTCCAAAGTTATTCCTCACTAACCTTATGCGTTCTGACCACCCTAATTATTCACTGTGATGAGTTTTAAAGCACTTTTCACGGTTTTTATAGGTCAGAGCAGAGTAAAGATGACAACAACTAGCTTGCTAACTACGCACTTCCCGATTTCAAGACAACTAAACCATTTATAAGAGAGCTGCCTGTACAATATATCTGTACTGCTCAAGTACATGGAAAAAATACACTGAATGGCCAAAAAAAAGAAAAAGGTCACACACTCTAATATTTCATCGGACCACCTTTAGCTTTGATTACGTCACACATTCGCTGTTTCATTGCTTCGATTTCGCTTCTGCAATGTCACAAGATTTATTTCCATCCAGTGTTGCATTAATTTCTCACCAAGATCTTGCATTGATGATGTTAGAGTCTGACCGCTGCATAAAGCCTTCTCCAGCACATCCCAAAGATTCTCAATGGGGTCAAGGCAGTGGTGGGCAAACTACGGCCCGGGGGCCACATACTTATTAACTTATTAATCCTCAATCATCAACCTTGTATTACTCTTTTATTCTCTCATCAGCCCTTATACAAAAATTAGTTTGTCAAAGAAAAGAAAAGTGGATAGTGAGCGCTGAGTGTTTAATATGGACTAGACAACAAAATATTTTTTTCACTGAATCTGATCAAAGTACCAAGGTAAGTTTTTTGCTGGCATTTAAATTAGCAAAAGCTAGCAAGCCTTTGTCTGAAGTCGTTTTTTTAAAAGAATGCATTTGGAAAACTTTGTACAATGAGCCTTGCATATTCATGCTTTGCTACATGTTACAGGCCAAATCTCTAATGTAATATCTACATATATATATCTACATATATATATATATCTACATATATATATATATATATATATATATATATATATATATATATATATATATATATATATATATATATATATATATATATATATATATATATATATATATATATATATATATATATATATATATATCCTGGCCCGGCCCCCCTGTCAAAATTTAGAACCCATTGTGGCCCGTGTCTCAAAAATTTTGCCCATCCCGGGGTTAAGGTCTGGACTCTGTGGTGGACAATCCATGTGTGAAAATGATGTCTCATGCTGCTGAACCACTGTCACAATTTGAGCCCGATGAATCCTGGCATTGTCATCTTGGAATATGCCCGTGCCATCAGGGAAGAAAAAATCCATTGATGGAATAATCTGGTCATTCAGTATATTCAGGTGTCAGCTGACCTCATTCTTTGAGCACAGACTGTTGCTGAACCTAGACCTGATCAACTGCAGGAGGCTCGTACCTATTTCCTTTAAAAATCCAAGTGGCAACTTTTTTTTTTTTTTTTTTTTTGTCCAGGCAGTGTAAATACAAGCTCTTTAAAAACTCTACTCAGGCTATCATGACTACTCAAAAGTTTTATTGACTTGTACGCTTCCTCCAAAGGCCTAACGTTTTTTCTCAAGTAAAGCCTTTGCGAGCTAGTCATTCTTCAAAACAAAATCCGTTGCTTTCTCAAGACTTTGGGGATGCTGAGTTGAAGTTTTTCATATTTTGATTTTTTAGGGTTTATTCATACCACAGCAACTCATAAATTATTTTTACACATTACAATACTGAATTTCACAGTCCTGCATTGAAAACTTGAATTAGAGTAACTGTAAATAATGCACAAAATCTAGTATTTTCAAAGGACAGACACAAAAATGAGAAACTAAATCATATCTGAAGGAGTGGTGCAAGAAAGACAAGTGTTCAAATCATTCCATATAGTCAACGTAAACATTTTGTCACTTGTAGACTTACTCACAGTTGGAAGAGGAACCAGAACTTTTACTCAAGATGGAGTACTGGTACTTCAATAAAACGATTGTTCAAGTAAACATAAGCACATAAAGCAATGCCACATGAAAAGTAAGTTAAAAAGTCACTCAAGTAAATGCAATAGAGTAAACGTAACTGAGTAATCCCCACATCTGCATTCAAATTTCATCACAGGACTTTGAAAAAAACAGGCCAACCCCTCCTCCTCCTCCACTCCTCCATCATTCTCTCTTCTCTTTGTCTTTTATTGTTCAGGATTGCAGCTTCATCAGCGCTTTCTCTCCATCTGAAAGCGTGGGATTATGCAAGACAGAAAGCAGGCATCAGATGATAGGTGAGTGGGGCGTCCTGGTTAATTCCTCTCCCCTCTGCGTTGGATGCTCTTGTCTTAAGTCTCGGAGATGCTGAGCGCGTAAATCCGACGGCGCTTGTGTGGAGGCGATTCAACAGTCAAGTCAGTCACTGCGAAGAGAGGAGTCAGCAAAGCAAGTCTGGCCAAGGTCAAGTGGTGCAATGGCTGACAACAGTTTTTTGTTTTTCTTGGACTTTTATGGAGAATTGTCACGTGGGAGCATGGGCGACGAAATGCTTCTGGACAGAATCGCACTGCTAACTGTAAGGAGGGTTCGAATAGGGCCTCAAACATGCATGGATGACATCTAAAACCTCCTCAGGCATGTTTTCGATGAGACAAAATGGTAGAAAGCACCAAACTAATCGATTTTAATAGTTTCCTTTAACCCAAATCGTTTTGTTCACACCTCTGATCATTTTCTTAGCTATTGTGTTCATCTCAACAAACACGGCACATTAAAATAACTTGTCAGTGAGCATGTCCTCCATTGTTAGTCAGCGTCCTTGGAAAAACTGTTTTTTTCACACCGTTTATCCCACAGTGAATGCAGGAGCGAGAGGGCGGAAAAGCGTACAGGAATATAATGTCGAATCATGGCCACTCACCAACAAAATGCAGGTTCAACAATAGCCCCCACATAGCTTGTCTGCAGTCGTACCATTACATCCTTAAGGCATAGAAGCTTTTCATTGTGTTCTGTTTCACCCACGCGTAATATTCTTCACTGTTACAATAAGTCAAGGTTTTTGACATGTTTAAAAAGAGTAAGCATGGATGAAGAGGGTACAGAAAGATAATAGCATCAAGCTAGCAACCAGTAGATGCTACTTCTATGAACAGAATCCATTATGTGCATCATTAAAACTGCATCTTCTTGTTACTGCATTGACTGGAACTTTCCACAGTATGGCATTAAACTTATCCAACTAGGTCTTTTTATTTCTCAGAATCATGCATTTTGACTGTGAGAGGAGTCACCTCTCTACAGATCTGATCTGTATCTTGGCCTTGTGGTATGACCTGCTGCTCCACATACACATGTAGTATGTGCTTTACATCCCTTGAAAAGAGTGTTATTCAAATACTATTAGGCCATCTACTGCCTTTGAATATTATTGTAAAGAGGCAGAATAATAGTAAACATCGAATAGAGCCAGATTTAAGTTTTATAATCAGTTGAACATGTACAGTTAATCTTTTACATCACTACATACATCATACATCACTGACTGGTCCAAACCCAGTCTGGACCAGTCAGTGTGACAGGTTAGGTATTAAAGCCCCTAATACCAGGGGTGGACAAAGTAAAAGTAGTAAAGTACTGCACTTAAGTATAAACTTGAGGTATCTGTACTTTACTTGAGTACATTTTAAAGTGGATACTTTTTATTTTTAGTTTACTACATTTGAGAGCAGGTATTTATACTTTCTACTCCACTACATTTTTGAACAGGACTGAAAAGTAAAAGTATGCTTTATTATTGTTTGAGATCTGCAGAAAAGGCTCAGGGATTCATACATTCATACTTTGAGCAAACAGAAATATTCAAATAAAAAGTTACAAAACGAAAACAAAGGTCGTTTTCACACATGTTAGTGCACTCTGTGGAGTGACCCCAGGGCCCACTAGATTTACTACCATTTTCTTTATTTGTCAGTCAGTCTTGTTCACATACACTGTGCATCATTTACCCCACACACACTCTGTGATCCACGTGAGGGTTCATCAGCTGATTGAATAACTTATTTCTATGACCCCACGCTGGCTTCCCCTGTACACGGTGGTCTTTTCTTTCACCTGTGGCTAAATACACTGTGAGAGAAGAAAAAGCTTTTTGAACGACACACAGACAGACCCAGACTCACCTGCTCAGACAGAGGCAGGAGGAGAATGTCATGATAATAAGTTGATCCAAATGGCCTTGTCAAACAGCCCCGGTGCCCATTTACACAAATATATGTGATCCAAGCACTTTTACTGTCATGGCTGACTGTGTGGACCCACAGAGTCAGCCCATGCTCTGCCATGTTCAAACTGCACATCTGCTGCTTTTTACCATCTAAAAACATTGCAAAAATCAAAAGTATACTGTCAAAACCAGACTTGGGGGGACTTATCCATGCATTTGTCTCCAATAGATTAGACTACTGTAAAAATCTGCTCACTGGCCTCTCCAAACAAGCGTTAAGACACAGGCAGTACGTCCAGAACACTGCTGCTCAGGTCCTGACTAGAACCAGGAAGTATGAGCACATAAGTCTTGTGCTCAGGTCTCTGCACTGGCTCCTGTGGCTCTGAGGCCAGTTAAATTTCTCTGGTGGCACTCAAACATGAATATACTGCCTGAGCAAGAATATTAAATGAACAGCAAATATAAATTTAAAATGTAATTGAAGGTACATTGCATCTTTAACAATATATGTATTTAAATAATAGACAGATAAACATTAACATTATGTAACACAGCCTATGTAGAAGAGAATTCCAGAAAAAAAGAGGCAGAAACACTAGTGATGCATAATAGTGCTTATGTTACGCACATACTGTCACTATCTCGTTTATTATTCTCTGAAAAGGAAAGTAGAACTTGCCAATAGAATGGAGTTACAGCGTGGGATATGCTCACCAGGCAAGATCCTTCAAAAAAGTTATTAATTGTAGTTACTCGTTACTTCTGCCCCAAAGTAATGGTGTTCTTGTGTGATGACAAAAAGTAATTACCAGATAAAGTAACTATATAATTACCAAAAAAAACCCTCAAAATACACCCCAGCTGCTTTTTTCAAGTAAAACAAGCTATATTCAGCCTTATTTCTCCTGCAAATCACCAAATGCTCCTAGAGTCAGCATTATAAGCTATTTTCCTCCACAGAGCTCAAATCCCCGAAATCCCCCTGACTCAAAACTGTACAGTCACAACAACACAGAGGAGACTACTGTCCCCTTTACACAGCAGACTGAGACCAAACGGCACATTTACCAAACACACTGATATCAGAAGATTTACAAAGCTGTACTTGTAAAACCAGAGGTGAACCACCAAACGGATATTAGATCAGCTGCACTTACGATGAGTAGCGTGAACAGAGGGCTATGTTCACTATCGCAACACTGACATATTTTTTGCACTCTGTAAACTTCAAACGCATGTGTCACTCCCGCTGTAGTCATCTGTCTGTACTCCCATCACAGCCGCCTAACGCTGCTTCTGATTGGTCATCTTTTTTAGCCAATCACTGTCTCTAATCCATTGTCTCCGTCTTGTTTACCTCCCAAAACAACGGAAAAACTTTGCAGCTCTTGTGAATGAGACTCAGAGTAAAATATTGAGCTCCATTAAGGCTAGACTAGGCCCATATTAATGGCGGATATGGGCATTTGGAGAAATATCAGCTATGGGCCAAAATCTAGCCGATATGAGCTGATAGACCACGTGGACATGTTATAAAGCTTAGATTCTCTATGCTACAGCCATTTAATCAAATTTACAGACAGATAAATGTCCTAATATGTGGAGAAGAGAGCAGACTGTCACCATAGATGGAGCACACACAGACTAATGCTGGACTGTATTCTTTTTATAGACAATCGTTTTGAGTCAGGAGTCAAAGGAAACTTTTTTGTGAAGAATTGGAATTTGGAACGTAGCCTGTATGAGTGGTGTTGCAAATGAGTCAGTTTTCATGCTTCTTTTGCATCGGTTAGTGCTTAGATACTGACATGTTACTAAATGGAAACAGTCTGTTCGCTCTCATAGGCCAACTGTAAAGTGGCTGTAGTGGCTGTGTACATCTTACTGGATCCGCATTGTACTGCATGTAAATGAGCTGTGAATAGAGAAGTGGATGGTCGGCATTTATTATTTCACATATTACTAATTCATTACCAGTGAGTGCACTCATTTAGGCTAATCGTTCACTTAAATGACTGTACAGAGGTAGAATAATAGTAAACCTAGCCTAAATAAACTCAAATTGAAAACTTATAGAGCCAAATCTAATTTATATAATTAGTAGTGAATTTTTACATCACTAAATATATCATCATCAGATAAGCCACACTTTAATCCTGGGATCAGAAATTGCACAACTGATAGAGAACAGAATCCTTTAGAGTGTGTCAAACTCAAGGCCTGTGGGCCAAATGTGGCCCATCACTTCATTTTTATGTGGCCTGTGACAAAGTAAATTAAAAGGTATGACTGTCTTAAAATATCAGTGTGTATCAGGAGATACACAGTTACACAGCCATTTTTTCATATCGATGCAAATCCATATGCAATATTTGTAACTTGAATAAGTAATAAATATAGAAATAGTTAATAAACAAGATTAAAAAGTAGTTGCATTTATTTTACATTACATTTGTTTACATTTAGTTACATTTATACTGTCTTAAAGTTAATTCTGGCCCTTTGAGAACAGCCATTTTGTTGATGTGGACCTCTGTGAAAATGAGTTTGATACCCCTGCTTTACAGGGTTAGGGTTCTACAAGAGCATCCTATTGTTGTGTCCTTGGGCAAGACACTTCACAGGTGTATGAATGTAGTGTATGAGCATGTGATTGGTGTGATGGTCAAATGTGGCTTAGAAGCATTGGTAGGTTGGGCAGCCATTAAACCAAGTCGTTACATGAAATTGTACCTTGAGTTTTAACAAAAGGCCTGAACAACAATTTTATTTTGAGTTTTATTGTGTACGGATAAGACAGTAACTCCCTCACGCCCTTCAAATAACCAAGAGTAATAACACTGGTAGATAACCCAAGCTTTAATCCTGGGATCAGAAGTTGTCCGATCGATTGCAAACCGAATGCTTCAAAGGGGTGAAAGACTGGGAGATTTCATCAAGAGGAAGACTGAAAGGGACAGTGTCAGTTCCGGTGCGCGAGGATAGCTTCAGAAGAGCAGTCAGCGTGGAGGGGAGATGGGAGAGGGGGGAGATAGGGACCAGAGCTGGGGGGATTGGAAAGTGTTGGGTGAGGGGGGGGTTCACAAGCAGTTCGCCAAGTGACACCCAATAATCGATGCGTTTTAGCGTGACAGGCGCGGATGAGTCTTTGCAGAGAACGTAAAGTCCTCCAGCGTCGATAAAAACAACTCTGAGACGGTGCCCATGACTTCTGACAGGGGTCAATACGGAGCGCCTTCAAAGACTCACTCCTGATTGAGTCACTAAGAATACCCCGGGCTTCGTTCATCAGAAATCGTTGGCTGATTGGCACTTCCAAACAGAAGACGGTGTACATTTGGAAGATTGTAAATTCTTTTAATTGAAAGGATTAAGGACTGTCTTAGAAAAAGTAATAGCTTATGTTGTTATTAAAGTTTGATGATGGAAATTTTGTAGTTTAACACCTACTACCAAACTACCATTTTTGTTGTGCTTTTGGGACCTTATTGATATGAAGAAAATAATGGCATTTTTATGTGATGTGATAATAGAAACATGTATGTATGTACTGGACCAATCATTTGAGGCCAAATTTAAAGATGGGCTATTTTACTCCTATAGAGTATTAACTGCTAACACATGACATATTTTGATTACCATGTTACTTTTTATTGTTTTGAAAATGCTAAATTTGTAGAAAATGTTTTAACATCTTTTATAAGTTTCACTTTTGCTTTTGACCTCCCTTTGCTCTCCATTCCCCTCCCTTCAGAGTGACATCAAGACACAACTACTGCACATCACATCAGGTTTGATAAGGTGTGTATTATTTTGTATCATGCTTTTGTAGATTTATGGGAAATAGCCGTGCAGGAGCATGGGTGATGTAGGTTTGTGGGCGGAGCCTTGCACAGGCTCGTACTGCTAACCATAAGGAGGGTTAGAATAGTGCATGGGAAAGATTTGTAGATTGGTAGAAAGTTCAAAAATAATATATATAATACCCCCTTTCTAACTAATGTTCAACATTTAGCTGCTTGCTACAAAGTTCAGATGTTTAGGCAATTTTGGCAATGAAATGTTCAGAATGCCTTTGGTAAAGATATATGGACAGACTTAAAAAAAATACTAAAAAAACATTGAAAATAGGCCTATCACAATTGTTGACTCATCGCTCAATAAACAGAACAATGATTTTTGGGTGTGAACATTTATAGTGGAAACTTTTTCTTTGTTCTAGTGGGAAACTAAGATCAGACTTGAGCTGTTCAGCGTTGAATAACGTCTATGACTCATTATAGATACAAACTAACTACTGAAGTGTTTCATTTTGCTATTTATTCAGTGCACCAGTTTTTAACAATACTGTAGCCTACATTTAGAATGAATGAATAGAAATAGAACTGAACGTGCCAATGGCATGAATTAGGTTCATTATCATTTTTCCTTTATATTTTCTTCTACAAAATATTGCACTTCAAAATGTGAGAATTGAGAAGCTGTTCCTGGATTTTGACATGACAGAGTGGAACTGTTTTGAGATCTGAAGACTGAGATGATCTAAATACCCAACCATGTTTTATATTTATTTATTAATTATATATTAACTACTCAAAAAGTAAATTTAGCATCCTACAAGGCATTTTGTTTTGTAATCCCATCAAATTGAAAATCATCTCACCCGCTCTAACCTCGTGTGTTTCAAATCATGCACGCTTCTATGCTAACACAGCTTATCTCCTCTGCCTCATCTGTATCTGTTCTGACATCACTTCCCTCTGTGTTCTCATTAGCTCCCATTTATCCAAATACAATACGGACCTGTTGTTTTATTGATAAAGCTGCTGTTTACTGCTTCACCGCACCAATAATCTATAACCTCTTTGTTTTCTTAGCCGGCGCAAATACAGGCACTTTTAGCATCGTAGAGCATGTATTCCAGTCCATTTAATAAAGCTATTAAAGTTTACAGTGCTCCAAGCAGCCATTAGACCGCGTATGCTGTAATTTGCACCGTATTATCACCTCCACTGCATTTTACTGTTTATGGAGTGACCTAATGCAGCAGACAGACCGGACCACTGCTTTATATGCGGCTATTAAGTAGCAATTAGGTTATGGTTTTATCTACTGCTAACCACAAATGCTTGAATGTTTGAAATGGAAAAAGGTGAGTTTTACAGGTACAGTTGGAGAATGTATGGGTTGTAATCGTGGAGATTACGAATTTAAGGTCAAAAAGAAATGAAAAGTAACTATATTTTCAAGTCAAATATCAAAATTGTAAGACCTTTGCTGAAAGCTGGTATTTCAGTCTCCAATACTGGCATTGAACTCTACTGTTCAATGTCGTGTCACTGGGCAAGACACATCCTCCTATTTGTGTGAATGTGTTGGCACTGAATAAAACATAGGCAAGATCTCAAATGATACTCTTTACTATGAATCAATCGCACTTAGTCTAGACCAGTTGTAAACAAAAGGTGCAACTTTGAAACCCATTTGCAAAGGGTTTCAAAGTTGCACTTTAAAAAAAAAAGAAAAAATTACATATTGTAAATACACACACAAGGTCCTCCACATCGATAAAAACAACTCCATGGTAGAGGTCATACTTTTGACAAGGGACATCAAAGACTCACTCCTGCTTGAGTCACTAAGAATCCTCAGGGTTTTCTTCATCAGATATCGTTCAGTGAATGGCATTGTTTCTGAAATGTGGGACAAAAAAAAGGTCAATTTATTGTCTAATGTATTGTATGTGTAATTCCTCAGTCGTCCAGCTCTGATCCATAGTAAAAGCCAAAGTTAAATCTGTCAACTGGACAAAAAGTTGTAGGAATGAAGATGTTTCACTGCTCATCCAAGCTGGTCAGATTGCTGGTGGACACCTCCTCATATCTATTTGAAGGGAGGAGCTACACTGTGTCTTTCCTAACAGAAATGGTATCTTTAACTCCCCTCTCAAACAATTTCTTTTCTCTGGCTAAGATCTGAACCTCACTATTTTTGGATATACTACAATCTAAGAAAGCTTGTGCAGTAACTATAGTATTTGCCTTAAAGAGATATATTAAGTCATCTGCTTCTTCTGAAACTTTACACTTCACTGTGATTGGTTTATTCAATTCAGTTTATTTTTCTAAAGCCCAAAATCACAACTGCTGCCTCTTAGGGCTGAATATGAGAATTGATTTATCCAACAGAAAGTTAGAAAATCATCAATGAAACAGACAAGCAAATTAATTAACAGAAAACAAGCAAAAGGATAACTGCCCCAGAACATCCAGTGTCTTTAGACGCTCCATCTGCAGGGGAAAAAAAAAACTATGGGAAAAAGAGAAACCACAGAAGAACCACAGTGAAGGAGAGAGCCACTGCTATGGATGGGCAGGCAGCAGATGTGTCCACAATGAGATTAAATCCACCTGTCACTTTACTTGGTTAAATCCATCTTCTCTCATTCAGGACCTTACAGAGGCAACCCAATTGGAGAAATAAATACATTTTATACAATAAATATACAATAGGATGATATGACCAAAACAGCATTTCGCCACAGGGTTGAGATCACAGTTTGATTTTTACTTCTACCATAAAGCACGTCTATTTGAATCCGTAGGACTTGCTCCTCGTTTTGCTCGGAGCTTTGAGAACTCCTGTGTGAAAAGATGACATTACACCAAAGCTCGCAATCTTGAGCATAATGGAAAAAGAGATGGAATTACTATCAAAAAGCACCCTTTCTGGAATTCCACGCTGGATTCCTGTGAAGAGCGGAGTGCTAAAACGCTGCATCGTCACCCATGCGAGAGTGTCACCCCGCGTTAGAGTACGGTGCGTGCACAGCTAACCGGCGTACCCAAGCTAACCAGTCTGCCCAGTCTGCCCAGCAACATCTTCGACACTTCACCGGGACATCATGGAACACCTCTGCCCAAGCGCGTAGGGGGTGTCCTGGGGTGGGCTTCGGGGCAGAGGGGGTGGGGGTTGGGGGAGGGTAGATCATGTAGAGCTCCATAGTGGTTAATTTGATGACATGGTTTAACAATGAGAAGCGACAGTAGTGTATGCATAACAAAAAGGAATGTAAAAAAACAAGGTCAGTGAGACAGTTAACGTTAAAAGGAGAACATATTATGCAAAATTGACTTTTTTAGAGCTTTAAGCCAGGTTATAATTATTTTCTCCTCTCATTTACACACTCGAACATGTATCTAGAGTGATTCATGCAGGTTTGAGTTATTTTTTTTTCTTAAATGGTGATACACGGATTGAATTTGGCAGTGTCATCTAGTTATTTTTACACAAATCACAAGCAAAAAAATAAATAAAATGCAGCTATGTAGCATGTTGTTTTGATGACATTTACACTGATGTCCTGTAAAGGGCCAGCGGAAATCAGTACTGCAGTTTTCAACCCAGATTTCAGAGGATTTGTTTCTTTTTTTAAGTCATTTTAGCTCAATATTGCAATTTCAAATGTCCAAAATATAACATAGTGATCATGTTATTGTGCCATTCATGTCATTCTTAGCTTGTAACACAATGAATTACTTATTTTTTCATTTTTTTTCCCTTAGCGTGGCTCCAAGGTTTCATGTTAGCATCCTGTATAGCCCATGAAAGGCTTCAGGAAGGGGTAGGGGTGGTAGGCTGCAGGGAGGGGGTCATATGGGGCGAGCAGTTGGTTCAAGCCTGATAAGAAAAAGCAATACTGTAAGAGTGAGCAGCAGCCAGATAGAGAGCTCTGATGACTTATTCCACACAAGTCACTGACCAGAGGAATGAAGGGCGCCACGAGCCATGGACACACACACATTCAGATGGATCCACTGGATGCGGACCAGTGGATGAACAGAGAAAGAGAAAGAATGAACCTAGTTAAAATCAGTACCCAAAGACCCCAGATGTTGTGTGGAGCTTAAAAAATAACACAAAAAAAAACCCTTGTAAACCTAGACCAAAAACTGAACTGCCATCAGGGTTAACTAAAATGTTGCCTGGGATCCAAAACACAAACTTCTTCATTTCTTTACAAAGATGTGGGTTTGGTCACTGGTCAGTTTCCCACAGGTTAACGAATCAGGAACATGCATGGACCTTCTGTATCAAAACAAATATGGCTGCTTATGAGGGAAAAAGAAATTTTAAAAAATCACATGGGGCTGATAAACATCATAGGTCACTAAACTCTGTTAATTTGAGAAAATGGAAATTGATTTTATTTGTAAATGATTGATGTCCAATGGGGTCCTTCATTTCACATATGTCACTGGAAAAAACAATCTGATTGCACAGTGATGTTTGGTTCTGGCTTGTCCTTATCTGTATTTGCCAGGCCAACTCTGGATCTATACCAAGAGTAAACCAGACCTTAGTTGAACTAAACCACTAAAACTAACTAAAAATATCACATTTTTAACATGGCAGGTCTAAAGCCAGACTAAACCAGTTCTAAACCAGCTGCAAAAATTCAGTATGAACCAACCCCAAAACCCAGGACTAAACTGAGTCTCACCTAAAATGACCTAATCTGGGACTACACAAACACAGACCAAACAAAATCTTAACTAAGCATTCACGACTAAACCAGCTTTAAGTGTGTTGTTTGTTAACCAACAAAAAAACAAAAAAAGACCAAAACCAATGCGTACAAGCCCGATAAAGAGTTTGCTGGGTTTGATGTTATTCCAATGTTATTCCATACCAGTCAAGGCCAGGAGCCATGGACACACATACACACTCTTCCAGATGGATTCAGACAAAAAGAGGAAGAGGTTGAGGGTACAGAGGTGGTCAGATTCTGGATGTCCGTGTTATTGTCATGGCAGAGTAATCTTCTCCCCATCTCGGCAGTGTGTGATGGGGGGGACGGGAGAGCGCAGGTGGGCTTGGCCTTTCCCATTCACCACAGCATGAGCACGGAGCCAGAGCCGATTGGATGGGCGCTGTATTGTAAGCATCTGGGGCTATATGTTTTTGTCCTGGACCCCAAGGACAGGCCGGAGGAGAGGGAGGGGGAGAGCGCAAGCAGAGAGATAAATGGGAAGTCAGACTGATAAAGGAAGAGTATCAAAAATATTGTGAGTCTATCTATAATTACATCTACACAATGTTATATGGCAAAATATGTCTTTATACAGCAAATTTAAATCAACAGTTTGGATTGAGCTATTAGGTGGTGTCGAGTTTGTTAAAATTGTTTCTCAAATATAGTTTATGGTGCATTATTTGTTCGTTATGATGGTGGCTGCAAAATAATTTCCAGTCAGGTTTTAGCCCCCATTCCAACATGAAGTCTTGCTTTTCAAAACTAGGCTCTTGTTCATAGATCAAGTCTGAACCCTAGAAGATTTTTTTATAATACACTTTATAAAAATGACAGAGTAAAACAAATATTTAATTTAATTTTATATTTTTTTATGTTTAGCTCTATACTAAGCATCATTATTTAAAATAATACAAATGCAAGAAATACAAACAATAAAGTAAATAAAGCAATACATAAAAAAACATTAAAATACATAAAACAACACTGGTTAAAACAATTAAATAAATAAGATAAAATCAATACAACTTTGTTAAAATCAGTAACTGTGTCTCAAACAAAATGGCCTTGATCTGCAGAATTCCCCAGGGGTCAGTCATGGGACCTCTTTTGTTCATTCTCTAAACCCTGCCATTAGGCCACTTAATACGCAGCAATAATGTGCCCCACCACAACTATGCAGAGGACATTCAGATCTATGTCTCACTGACAACAGGTGAATATGGACCAGTGGATTCACTCCATTCCATCCACCAGATCAGTGTGTGGATGCAAAACTATTTTCTCCAGCCAAACTCAGACAAGACTAAAATTAGTCATGTTTGATCCACAGAAACAGAGAAGTGTCAGCAGTCACCTCCAGTCTCTCTCTCTCTAGGGGTGATAACAGACTCAGACTTGAACTGCAACAGCCACATCAAATCAATAATTTTGACCATCTAAAAACATTGCAAATACCAAAGGTATACTATCAAAATCCAGACTTAGCGAGACTTAAACATGTGTTTGTCTTCACTAGGTTAGACCAGGGGTCTCTAAATTCTTCAAACCCCCCAAAATAACCATGCAACCATCTTGGGACCCCCACAGTAAAAATATATTTTAAATTATGTGAAGCTGCAAAAATATCAGGTTTAATTGCATTTCATAAGTTTATTATGCTATTTTAGTAAAAATCTGTTGTTTTAAATAAAAAATAAAAAAAACAACTGTCAAAAACAGTTGAATAAAGTCATTATTTTAAACATTTCTTCCAAGTCATCTCACAACCCCCAGCTCTGGGCTTTCAGGAACCACCGGGTTGGACTCGGCTCACTGGCCTCTCCAAATGACAACTGTCAACTGAAGATATTTAAACCCCATTCACACATATATCCTAGTAAATTTTCGGGTACAAAATTGCAATGATGCCCTTTCACACATACACCATGTGCTCTCTCACATAGCAACACTAAACCAAATGATTGCCCTGTGAACTTTCTGGCTTTTTCACACATTAGCTTCTCCTGCATATTCCCAGTAACATGCATATTCCCAGCAGATACATTACCGGGTTCACATGTCTGAATGGGTAGTTCTTGGAGACCTAGCTTACAAACATGACAGTAAACTTTCCTCTATTCAACAAAATACACTGCTCTTGGTTTAATACTTTTCAGGTTACTACATGTTCAATAAATATCCCCTTTTTTTTTACCCGGTTAAAGCTACTCATGCGTAAGGTTTTCTTCAGCTGTGTTTACTTGAGAGCTTGGAGAGTTAAAACAGCCAGAGCTTCTTTATCCTTTTGTATCCATCTGCATTGCACTGGAGTCACCAGGCAACCCTTTCAGAAGTCCACAGCTAAACGTGTTTGCTCCACTCTTTCACAGCAACAGTTCCCGTACGCATACACAACATAGACCCACTTCTCCAAATCCACCTCTCTCTCTCCAAATCGCCTCTAAGCCTGTAAGGGCAAGACTAAACACGGAATCGAGGTTAAAAGAGGCTCAAACCAGGCCTAAAATACTGTAGGTTTAAACCAGAACTAAACCAAGTCTAACTCAGAACTAGAAAGCATGTCGAAAGCAGATATTAACTCAAATGACCAGGTTTAAAGCAGAACGATGCCAGAATTCTACATCTAAACCAAAACTAAATTAAGTGAATACCAGCGCGATAGAAAATTGAAGGTTTTTGCTCTAATCAGACTAAAGGTGCTACACCAGATTATTAGAAAAACGTGTAACTAGTTCGTCTTAAAAAGTTATTCTTCACTTCACCTCATGCATTCTGAACATAAATCACCGTGATGTCACCATGATGCGCTTTTCACAACTTTCAGAGACCAGAAAGAGATTGCTAACAACAACTAGCATTCTAACCATCCACTTCCTGATTCTCAAATGATAAAACGCAGTACACAGCAAACTTGTTTTGACCTCAAGAGCTGTTTATACAAGATATCTGTACTGGTGTTTTGCTCAAATACATGGAAACAATTCGGGTACCGGCTCTTTAACTAAACTACACGGTCTAAACCATATCTGAACCAAAACCAAAAAACAGGAACTAAACCAGGTCTGAACCAAAACCAGAGGATCAAAGCAGGTCGTACTTACAGAAATTACCATGCCTAAACAAGGACTATGCCAAATATAATGCCACACACTAGAACATAGTAAGCAAAGCAATAGCATCTCCTTTAGGTTGTGGACACCCTAAAGAAAAGTTATGTAATGTACCTTTAACCAGAAGGCAAGGCAAGGCATGTTTATTTGTATAGCACAATTCGTACACAGTCCTGACTCTGGGCACCAGCAGGAGGCCGGTCTATGAAGTCCTCAGAGTGCGAGATGGTTCATATGGCACTAACATGTCGGAGATGTCAGAAATTCTCAACGTCTATAATAATAATTGAGTCCTCGCTTTCACATGAACATACACACAAAAAATCTACACTCTCTCTTCCAAATCCGTTTTTCTGTCTCTAGCACACCACTAATCCTTCGGAGCCTGACCGAAGTGGTACAAACAAAGTACTCGGACAGTAATCTGCACGTGGGGGACCGGACCGGGATTGCTTTGTCATGCTTAGACGCCCAAACACAATCGCATCGTCTGCTTATAATGAAGGAGGTTATTAGAGAGATGATCTTATGTCCCCGTGTGGCGTATTCAAAAGTTTCACACCAAAACAATCCCCTCCCTCATTGGCCGGCTTATTGTTCAGCTATAGATTCCTCTGCACAATGCGACACAAAGCTGCACATTCTGGCACATTAGCACTTTAATGGAGAAATAAATTGCCTTACAGATGATGAAACGGGCTGCAATTATAAAAGAAGAAGCAGTTTTCTGAGATACTGTCATGCGTTGGCTTGATTTGGACCGCACATGTAGTCACGGGGAGGGGTTTGGACAGGTTGAGGACGTTGGGTACAGCCAGAACCTACATTTATGCATATTTACATTTCAGTTACACTCTATGCAGGGATCGGGTTCCTTCGACACTGCCAATAACAAATAGTTCATTTTAAACAGTTTGCAGTGGTTCAAAGTTATTCCTCACTTACCTTATGGGCTCTAAGTTTCCAAATTATTCGCGGTGATGAGTTTATAAGCTCTTTTCGCAGCTTTCAAAATCCAGAGTGGGGTTTTGCCATCACAGTAATACTAACAACAACTAGTAACTCCTTATAAAATATATATATGTACTGTAATTGTTTTTCAAATACATGAGGGAAAATGAGTACCTTTAAAAAGACATATTATGCTACTTACGTGATACATATTTAGATCATCATTTATTTAACATTTTGTCCATTGTAAATTGCAATAATGATCCAAAACAATGAGAAAAACCTGTCCACTGACTTCCTGTTTAAAACTGCTGAATCTGAGAAGCTCCACCTCTTCATAGTGGAATTTAATTGCCATGTTTTTATTGCTGAAAAATTATTATGTGACATTTTTTAAGGCAAAACATTTATTTATTTATTTATTTATTTATTTATTTATTTATTTATTTATTTATTTATTTATTTATTTATTTATTTATTTATTTATTTATTTATTTATTTATTTATTTATTTATTTATAATCTCAAGTAAGTAGGGAGAAGTGGGCAGCTATAGAGGTGAAAACTCAAGTCTTTAATGCCAGACCATACGGGATTACTCAAACATGCATGAATCAATCAATATACAACTTTGAGTAAGCTAATGTTGAGGGAACATTAACTCATAAAAGTCAACTTTGCATAATATGTCCCCTTCAACTATAAACCACTTCAGGTCGCTGTGGTATTTAGGAAAAATTGACTACTTGCGGCTAACTGTTGCTAACCTTTAGCACCCAGGCCTTGAGGAAACATTAAGCTACATAAACAGTACCTCTGCATAAACTGGATCTATTCTGCAAAATTGACTTTTTAGAGCTTTTAATCATGTTATAGTTGTTTCACTTTCCATTTACCCTTTCGAAGTTGCATTTAGAGTGATTCAGGCAAGTGAGTAATCTTTATTCTCCTGTATCCAAGACGTCATTGATCTGCCAGTTTTTCAGTGCCATTGGTATACACCCAATGCTTTGTACTTACTTCGTTCTTCAATTGTATTTTCTTAATCTGCAATATGTGTAGGATTTGGCCGCGTCGTGTAGTCATTTTGGTACAAATGAAAAAAATCCACTACTCGCCAGCTGCACGGCTCTTTATTGTGATGATGTTTACGGCAACGTCAGCTCCCACTGGGCACCGCAGTTTTCTCAGTGGACTTGTTTCATTTATGAAGTAATTTTTAATCAATACTGCAATTTAAAATATGCTTATTATAAGAGATATGTAATAAAATATAGCAGATCTGTAGGCGTCATACTGTAGATTATAGCTGTATAGCAGACACAAGCTTTAAATGAACTGAAAACCATCCACCACTCACCATTTGCAGCCAATCATTAATCAGTGCCTCTGCTGTGTAGTTGTGTAATGTATATGCTGTCCGTATACTGAGAATGAGAACAACTTGTATACGTTCTCTGTCTGCAGGTTATGGCACTGGCAACACAGACTTAGTTGATTGTAATGCCATTTTTAAAAACTGTGAGAGTGCAGGCTACATACATTCCTTTTAATTGAAGAATTTACACTTGTGGAGGCTTACCAAATGTAGGAATGAGTGTGGAAAAGTGTCTATATTTGAGCGTCGAGCTATATTAAAACATTGAATCACTACAGACCCATCCACTTTCCAGCATTCATGATTGATCTCATCATTGCCCCAGCTCATTTCAGTATTTAGGACAATGCTTCTAGTTGCCATGGCTGCGCATAACTGTGGTTTCCGTGGCGATTCCCCCCCTCCTCCGCATTCTCACCTGTCATTAAAGCCCTGGACCCCTCCCACTGCAGATCACAGCCAAGCAGGTGTGAAAGAAATCTATTAGAGCATCTGTCATACAATCTGACCTCCACCTCTGCTATGGAGAGAGGGCAGCAATGCACATTTATACTAAAACTGTGATTCACCAATATCCCACGCTCTGATATGACATTAAATGCACCACTTGGACCAAGATGTAATCAAATTCTACAGATCTAAACTGAGGTTAACCAAGTTATTTGATACTTGGGGGATTTTAGATAAGATACACAGGTCGGGAGTAGGTCTTGCTTCATAAATACAAGTTTTGGATGAAATCTAGGAGCTTCTAAAAATCAGTTCAGCCGATATCATGGTTGGACATATAAATTGATGTAATAAGACTATTTACTCATCATAGTTGTCCCAGAAAGTCTCAGAATGTTTAGATTTTTATTTATACAAAGTTGTTCTTGAGATAAATAACAGCTACATAACGCATTTGGACACATTTTGTTTTAAGGAAATAAATGCTGTCAGACTCTGCACTAGTATCAGTTGATATCGGGTATTGGCAGATACTTAGAGCTATAGAATTGAAATTGGTATCAGAGCTGAAAAGGTGAATGGCAAGTGGTTTTTATATATTGCTTTTTTTCTTCAAGGCACTCAAAGCTGAGTTCTCAACCAATGATGTTTATGTCGTAAGGAGGATTTGAACCACCAACCTTTGGATCAGTGGACAAATACTTCACCAACTGAGCCACTTTCGCCCCATTGAAATTGACTATATTTGTTGTAAACCAGTGAAACAACCATAAAAATGCATTAACCAAAACTATCAAAAATGGGGGAAAAAAGAAAAAACTGCACGTAAAGGAGTACACATTTATTTACTGTATAGTGCAGGGGTGTCAAACTCATTTTTCTGAAGGGCCACATCAACAAAATGGTTGCTCTCAAAGGGCCAGATGTAACTAAGGTAAATGTCCCTACATTTTTATCTTGTTAATTAACTGCTTCTATATGTATTACTTATTTAAGTTACAAATATTGCAGATGGATTTGTATAGATATGAAAAAAAATGGCTGTTTAATTGTGGCTCTAATGATAAAGTGACATTTTAAAACAGTCATACCTTTTAATTTACTTTGTCGTGGGCCACATAAAATGACATGGCGGGCCGCATTTGGTCCACGGGCCTTGAGTTTGACACATGTGGTATAGTGCATCCAAAATAATGTAATTGCTGTATTGTTAATTTGTTAATGTGTGATAATATAAACTCAATTCCTATAGTTGTGTACTAAGTCTAAACCAAGACAAAACCAGGACTAAAACTAACTGAAACCAGGACCATGACATAAATAGCACTACACCAAATTTTAACGAGTTCACTCAATGTCTAAAACAAGTCTCAAATGGTGGACCTGAAGATATAACAAAACAAAATCAAAGAATGCAAAGGACCCTGAGCACCACTAGAAACCTGAAGAAGTAAAATTATTTGGAGCAAATTTGGAAAAAGAAATTGCAGTAAATATGGGGATCCAAACGAATAATGTATAGTGTAAAATGCTTTACTATGTTTTATCGTCAACAACTTTTGCTAATAAAGCCGTCACTAGCCTATAAAACTAAATATGTCACTTTTTGCAAGAGACTTCCTAGATACTATATTAGCAAGGCTCATGGTTGAACTTTTTTGTATTTTATTTATTTATTTATTTATTTTGTTGCCAGGATACCTCAATTATAACAGCTCCTCTTCAACGTACTTAACCATCGCAAGGACCTTGAACAGTTCGCAGAAGAAATAACAGCGTTTTTGCTCAACATCGCATTGGTTGCCTGGCAAATCCAAAATATCTCTCAGTATTTTTTGAACTTCCGGAAATCAGTCTGGTCACCGCTCCCTCTGTCACGCCTCGAGCCAGAACCAAACAAGTCAGTCCAATTGAATTTGTTTGTTTTCAGTGACGCATGTGAAACGAAGGAGCTCATTACTCACCTCATTAGTCATTTACAGACAAAATCAAACTTCTCTCACCTCAGATATTTTGCTCCGCTCATTGATTCTACAAAAATCCGCAATTCCTTTCAGTCCTCTGTGATTTTTTTATTGCATCACTGATTGGCTAATCCACCTGTCAATCACAGGCATTTGATCTTTGTAAAGTATTGAAGAAGTGTGTATTCTGGATCCCAGGCAAACATACTGATACTTTGCAGTGACATCGCGCTGAGGAGGGGGAAAGTTTATGGTTCATGGATGTTTATGGCAGAATGTTCAGCAGTTACCATGGTGACACAATGCATACATTATCAAACACTGTCAAAAAAGCTTCAATGGATTTGTGATCCGTACAAGCATTCATGGTCCTGTTTAAGTGTTCGAACACAAATCAGCTCTCCTGTTGTAGCTCCAACTAAGTCGGTTCTTTATGGTCAGATTTGAGATTAAAGTCAAACTTGAATAACAGTTAGCATCACAACCCCAGGGAATGTTGATGGCATTAGGTGCAAAGTATCAACTATTGAACACAGATGCCCCACATAGCAATCACAGCCTTGATTTCTTATATATATTTCCTCTATATAATATGGATTTTGTGACTACCTACACATTCACTTACCGCACCAAATGTTCCTCGAGCCGCCACAACCTCAGCAGGACAGATGCTTTTCTTAGTTCGAATAACGACCATTACCCCCCTCGCTGTCTTGACACCAGGAAGCCAATTTTACCCCATTTGGACAATTACGGCGCGCAAGAAAAACAACATGAGGGAAAATAAGCGATTACTTTTGCCTATACCTGTGCCTGGAGAGACGTGGTGCTGACAGGTAAGTGGCTGGGGGCTCTGGAGGCACAAGGCAGACTGGTGCAATCCCAGTGCTTCTCATTAGCTGATGTCTTGATTTAGTTCATCAAGAGATTAAGAGTTAGATGACTCAATCAGAGTGGCAGACTGCAAGGACTGGAGAGTGAGATGTGCTAAAGAAATGCAACTTTGTTTTCCTTCTGAACTAGTGTATTTTTTGGAAACCATTTGTCTGTATTCAAAAAATCTATTGCAAACCTACTAATAGACTCTATGTACAAGTCTCTCCATGGACCAGCACCAAAGTACAAATCTGACATGTTAGTGCCATATGAACCATCTCACACTCTGAGGCCTTCAGGGACCGGCCTCCTGCTGGTGCTCAGAGTCAGGACTAAACATGGGGAATCAACAATTCAGTTTTAAGCAGCTAAAACCTGGAACAGTCTATCTGAATATGTGAGACAGGCCTCTATATTTATGTTTTGATTTGTTGCATTATGATTTTAAGTTTTTTCTTATTGTAATGTATGTTATGTAAAGTACTTTGAATTACTTTGTGCTCGAATTGTGAATACAAATAAACTTGTTGTAAACTGTTGTAAAGTTAAAGTTCTTCTTAATAAATAGACTAGAATAAAAGCTTGTTTTTTTTTTATTTCATTTTAGTGGGTTTCATTGCACTTAAATCAAATGAAAAAATGGGTCCTTATTCTAAGCGGGCTTGCATCTCCACAAACCTGACTCCTATTTGGCCTGAAGGAGAACCTCTTCCTGGTTCATTCCAATATAAATGTTCCTTTGGCTATAATCTTCCACACCATGACTGTATGACATAAAACCTGTCTATATCCATGGAGAATGGTTTTAACTTTCTATTTCCATGGAATAATACAAGTGACGTGCCACCTCCAGAAAGTTTCATACTGTTGCTTTAACCAATTGACTTTCACCTTTGTTAAAAAACGACATAAAGCTTCATGGCTGTTCTATCTGAAGCCACACTGTTAAAAAAGACACATCTGATGAATTGCCTTCAGTTTTGACATTTTAAAGGTTTAAGCACACTTTATTGTCCCCCACAGGGAAATATGTCCTCTGCATTTGACGTATCCTTCAGTGCAGCTAGGACAACCTGTCAGGAGCAGTGCAGCGCTCGGGGACACATCTCCAGATCTTGAGCTAGTCTTGATCTGGTCTACCTTAGCTGGAAACCCACCCAGACACAAGGAGAACATGCAAACTCCACATATGGGAACTCCACACCGATCCAAAACCCTCTTGCTGTAATGGCACAACTTACTGGAGTACTGAGGAGCGGGTAAGTGAGCAAACGGGGCTTAACGTCATTCAGAATATTCATGTAGGAACAAAACAGCAATGGTTTACCAAAATACTACATAAATAAACTGAAAAGATTTATGGGGCTTCAACACATGTACAACAGCTAATCTATTCAGTACCATGGCTTTAGGACAATACTGCAATAGGGCTGAATGATTTGGGTAAAATATTTAATTGTGATTTTTTTGACAAGTATTGCAATCAGATTTGTGATTTATGTTAAAAATAGTAGGATTTTTATCAACGTTCACATTTTAAACACATCCAAAAGAATTGACAAAATGACTGAAATATGAACTGACAAACTAATACAAGACCATTACTTTGTACTTTGTAATATTATTTTGAAGTAACGTTACTCGACTCTACCGACGTCTGAATATAATGTTCAAGGATTTAACTATTTCAATTAACAAAAGTCATGCCCCAGTGTCTATTACTCATTACTGCGTTTTACTCTTTGTACAAGCTTTAAAACTGAAAATCACTACTTTCTTTGACTCGGCGAACGTCACCTTGGCAAATCGACTTTTTATTTTATTTTTTTCTCTCACTCAAAGTCAGCGCTGCATTGTTAGCTTCCCACACATCATTCATAACCTTGAGCTAGCGGGGAGAAATAAGAGACTGCTAGCACATAAATTCAAAAAAGAAACGAAAAATATATATCTGTGTGGCCGTCACGTCTCCATGGTTACCGGGGCTTTATTGCTGTTTGTCTTGGCTGGTCGGAGCAATAAAACGCACAAGGGAGGAAAGATGACAGGTCGCCAAGTGCAATTGCTAAGAGAATCCTGAAGAGCTAGCATAGTCTGGTACGGGGCAGATGATGAATCCAATATGTCCCCTTCTACATTCAAATCTATTTCACAAAGTGCAGGAGTTCCAGGACATTGCGGTTGGCTATTAAAGTTGCACTATGTAACTTCGCTGGTTGTCTCCATGGAGATATTTTTGCTATGTCTGGAACGTTCCACATGCAGGACGGGATTAAGTGTATGTATCTCCCTGGAGACAAAGTTTAGAGCAAGAAAACACGTAAAAAACACATAATTAAATCAATGCCGTATACGTGTAATGACCCCTCTTTAAGTTCCATTAATGTCGTTAGCATGTTCGTAGTACTGGTAGGACGGTATAAATTTGGATGGGTGGACTGTTTGGGAGAAGCTTGGGAACATCACGGTTATCTCCTGACACCACATGTGACACCAGCCCACATCCTCGGACTGCTCAGCTCTGCTCCTCCTGGTCTACTCGAGTCTCTGTGAATCATCTACAGAGTATGGGCTCAAATAATGCAGATTTTGTGAAAACTGTGGTCCAATAAAAAGGAATGATCTGATGAAGGTTGTCGGAGTTTGAAAGATATTCAGAGTTTGGTAAGGCACAATCCAAAATGCTTTACAGAATAAGAAAGACATTCAAATCACAACACAAATGAATCAAAACATAAATAATCATCATGAAATTAACAGTAACACTTTAGACCACTGACCGCCATCATTTTTGGATTTTAAAGATAAACATTTATAGCAGTGCTTTAAGTGAAATGCAGGGTTGATTGTTGGGTTTCTAATTCCATAGCACAACATTCATAAGCATATTCATGTAAAATAAAGTAGGGCTGAGTTATTAATTACATTTTAATCAAGTCAATGATAGGCTCCGCTAATGGAGAGGTCTATAGCCAGTCCTCTGTCCTTTAAACAAAAAGCATGTAGTTTGGAGCAAAGATCACATTTTGGAGGAAGACATGACTATTTTTGCCAGTATCAGTCGATATTCTATGCTGGTCCTCAGTGCATCAGATTAGTAAAAAAGTAAAAATGGAAATCGAAGAGTGTTATTGGCCATATTTCACCCCGCCCACTTTTGTCTCTAAATGCTCCAAACCGTGCTTTCTTTGTGGTGGCACTTCTGGTTAAGTGGAAATCCCATTCATTTCAATAGAGAATTTGGGAAAAGTTTTGCCGCTAAAATATAGAGTGTAAAACTCATTTTCACCGAGGGCCACATCAGCAAAATGGCCGCCATCAAGGCCCAGATGTAACTGTGCGGCAGGATAAATATCACTAAATGTAAACAAATGTCATGTAAAATAAATGTAACTACTTTTAAACTCGTATTTATTACTTATTCAAGTTGCAAATATTAGGTGTCTGTGTAACTCCGTGTAACTGTGTATTTCCTGATAAACTGACATTATTAAAAGTGTGTATCTGGTCAGAGCACACCTTCAGCACTGCTTCAAAAACAGCCGTTTTTAACCTTTATTGGACAATTTGTTGTTATTCTTGAAGGCTAACTTTTTCATACTTAGCTCCTTGTTTGGTGTCAAAATGTCGACGTATATTGTACCAACACAAAAAACATACAGATTTTCTCCATAAAGCACAAACTTGTATTCACCTTTAGCACCTTTCTTGAAACTGCCTTCCACGCCGACAATTTTCCTCTTCCTGAACAATTTGGGATGATTATTTGCAAATATTTCTCAGTGTCACTTGTTGGGAAAATCTCATTAATTTATTGTCAATACACACATTAAAGCAGTATAGATTATTATTCCCTCATGAGTCTTATTTTAAAATGACAGTCAAGCCTTAATTTACCTTCTCGCGGGCCACATAAAATGACGTGGCGGGCCGCATTTGGCGAGTTGAGTTTGACATATGTGGTGTAAAGCTTTCAATGTTCATGTGCACCAACAAATCAACACCTCACCGATTCTCTGGGAGGCTTTAAAACGGCTCTGTAGTCCATATAGAACTTAGTTGAGGTCAAAATCAGCATCTGGAATGACGATGGTGGTGTCCATGGCAACTTTCGGAATAACGGGGATATGTAGTTGTAGGTTTACATAAACATGGAACAAATTACTCCATGTTCCAGATAAACACATTTGTTTTTATTTGTGATCTTTACTTCAACTTAAGATAAAAGTGTGGGCCTTTGCTCTGGATTTTAAAAGCTAAAGTATCAGCAAATATTGACTATCAACCACAGCCGTACGCCAAATATCAGATAATGGCATCTCAAAAACATCCACATCAGACCATCCCTGAAGAGTCTTTTGCAGAATTTTGTAGAAGAAACCCATGAAAAGGCTAATTGGTCTCCCACATGTATCAACCAGAACGTTGCAGTGTCACAACCACACATTCCTGGTCTTGAAAAGTACTACTTAGTGCAATTTGGGCCTGTTGAAAACAATGCCTCAGGGACGAAGAATGGTTTGCAGTCTCATAAGTTCAAACATTCTTGATTCAATCCATGCACGCAGGTTCTTGTAGGTTCAAGTCAATTTCTGTGCAATTGATGGAATGCTACAGACCGTCCTTACAAAATCAGTACGTCTTTTTTGAAAATTTCCTATGTATTTGAAGAAAATTTGTCTTGCTCTAGTACAGGTATAATGTACAGGGTGTCCATAAAGTATTTATAACTTAAAAATGTAATTACAAAGGCAACTGATAAGATATATTAATTAGATCCATGGTTAGAACTCAGTGGTGGTACATTTTTTTAAACTACACATTGCATTTTTGTATTTCAGACACTGTTGATTAAAGAGGCATCCTGTTGAAAGAACCACTAAGAAATGGCTACTCCTGAAAAGAAGGTACAATGTGTATCATGGTTTACTGAGACAAAATCAGATACCCAGTCTCAACGAAACTACAGAACAAAGTATGAAAAACATTTCACCATCATGTGGCACAAGAAATGTATGGAGACGGGAGCAGTGTTAGATAGAAAGAGAAGTTGGTGACTAAGAACATCTGAGGAATATCTTTCTATGGGGCTACATTAAAGATATTGTGTGTCGAACAAAGATTTGGAACATTACTGAACTAAAGCAAAAGGTAGGATTGCAACTAATGGTGCCCATATAGAGGTGTATTATGGGTAAAAAAAAACTTTGTAAAAACTTGGGAAAGTATTGAGTACAATAGAGTCTGATTAAGATCTCTTATCACCTGCCTTTAGAATACATTTTTTATTGTAAAGAGACTTTATGGGCGCCCTGTATAAGCAGCTCCTGAGGCCAAAATAAGTCTGGTTTGTTCTGTCTGCATCTAATGAAAAAATGTCTTCTTCAATAATCAGGAAGTGTGTTAGCATGCTAGTTGTTAAGAACTCCGCTTTGGCATTTGAGAGTTAGAAAAAAATCACTTGTAAACTCATTAATCAGGATGCTCTGAATTCATAAGGTGAATGAGGAATAACTACAAACCGGCTACTACAAACCGTTTAAAATGAACTAGTTTTGTTGTTCACGTTTTTAAGACAGAAAAAATCAGATTTAAATTGAAATCATTGTTGTAGCAGCTCACCTAAAATAATTGACAGCGCATTTTTGAATAGCTGGAGAAATGTATATTCACTCAAATTACTGCCATTCATCGCCTTTGTTATCTCTCGCATGATAATTACTCTGTCAATATGATAATTTGAAGCCTGCGCGCTGATACCGCTCACGATTGACAACAGTAGCTGCTTTGTAACCTTCTATGGCCCCGGTTTTTGGAGGATTTTGCTCCAGCTGTCTGCTCGCATCCCATTGACATTTGCAGCACTGGGAGACAATGGCTGAATGGTGATGCCCTTCTCACCGGGGAGCGCACAGGATTTGAATAACCGAAAACGCAAAAAGTCACCGATGATGGCGGAGATTGGCAGTTTGCTCCCAAATGAACGGAATAGGAATGGTATGAATGTGAGACCGGGAATGCTACGGCGGAACGATCGTGAAGTCTATGATCTATTTTAGTTGTTGGTTGGTTGAAGATAGTTTTAAGTTATTCCACACTTACCTTATGCATTCTGAGCAACCTAATTATTCACCCCGATGAGTTTATAAGTGCAGCTCACTTCCTGATTCTTGGACAATAAAGCGCTCCATAAACAGATATAGACAGCACACCGCGGACTTATTTTGACCTAAAGAGCTGCTTATAAAATATATCTGTACTGGGACAAGACCAAGTTTGCTCAAATAAATGAAGAAAATGAAGTATAGGCCCTTAAAGAAAGTTTTTTTATTAAGCAAAATTATCAGCCAGTGCAGCAATGCTTTGAATTCACTCAAATAATCTAGATCTGTGTTGATTTGATCTGTTTTTTTTCCTTTTGTAGTCTGGGCACTACCATGGCACAGTGGATAAAGCTTCAATCTCACAGCAAAAAGTCCAAGGTTCGACTCATAGGCAGCGTGGGTCTTTCTGTGCAGAGTTTGCATGTTCTCCCTGTGTTTAGTTTCCTCTTGGTGCGCGAATAAACATGATCCTGGTATTTTCATTTTGCTATTTTGTCCGTAAATAAAGACAAAGATTAATAACCAACCAATCAGGAGCCTTCTTTCCCCGATGTTAGCTCCGATATCAGCTCCAGCTAGCCATAGCAACAGGATTGGCACTCGGGTTTCAAAAATATGGAACTTGGTTGCTGATTAGCCGCTATAACTGCTAGCCTTGATTGGCTTCATTTTGCTGGAGCCAAACGCTATGGGTGAGATTACATTCCCTCAGTCTATGCTATATACGGTCTATGAGTGATCCTGTTTCCCTCACCATGAAAAATATGTACAGTTTGGATCTGTCTGGGACTACGACTAAAGATTCTGGATCTAAGATTAGATTCCCACACAGAGTCCCACTTAGATTCTAATCTAAGTAGGACTTTACTGATTAAATAAAGGATATTAAACGCATTACATTATGTTGACCTGGTTTAGATAGTTCTTGGATAGCCGTAGTTGCAGAGAGGTTGTGTTGCAGTAGATTGAGGACTAGTGGTGTAGGTTTAAACCAAAATGAATATAATGTGAGCTATGGACTGATGTAATAGTGAATTGTATAAGATGAAGCCAGCTCTTGATTTTGTAAATACATAATGCTTTCTTGAGGTGTGTGTTGCATTGTACATGTGTGATATTGTGCGAGTGTTTAGGTCAAAGAGTGGAACAGTGTGAATTCTTCCTACCTTTGACCTAATATAACTGCATTGTATTATTTATGTCTGTAAATCAGGGACTGCAGATGGAAACTTGCTGTTTAGTAACAATCTGGTGCGGAACATCTGTTTTTATGAGCTTAATGTCTCTGTACATTGTCCCGTCAGTTAGTAGATTTATTTTGCTTATGCATTTATCACTCAAAGTAGCAACTTGCTGCAGTTGTCTTGCTACATCAGTATGTTCCATGTTACTAGCGGGTGACACTATCCACTTATACGAAGGATGGTGGTTCAAATCCTGCTCTCTACATAAACAGCTCCCATAGATGGATGTAAAGGACTTTGATTGCCTTGAAGGTGGAAAAGCACTTTTAAATACAATATGATCATTCAGATTGATTGAAAGACTGTTTGCTTTCTCCTAAATGAACGCAGCAGCACGTACACCAAACCTCACCGCACTGAAATGACAGCTAGTTATTGTTGTAGCACTTCATCAGGGAGAGTGGTGCCTGCTGGGAAGGGCACCCATGGGAGCCCGAGGAGAGCGGGTGATGATGACACACGCATGCGGTGCTCATCATTCAGATGCCCTCCCCTGGGGCCCCTAACCTCCCGATGCCACTCCAGGAGCTCCTCACACTCTGACGGCCAATCCAATCGAACGCAGAGAAAGGAGATTCCAATTAAACAGAGCGCTGCAATTTGGCTCCTAAATGAACTGGGTTAAAATGGAGTTTAGGCAGGAGGATGAAGTCATTAAAATGTCGGCTAAAATAGATGGGTTCAGTTACAAGCAGCAATTTGAAGTTTAAATTCAAAGTTCATTTTGAAAAACATTTGCTGCATTTGGGTGTATTGAAATGAGACTTTATTACACTTCTATGGGGTATTAACTAACACAACATATTTAGATCATCATGTTACCGTTTATTGTTTTGAAAATGTTATATTTGCGGAAAACAACGTGTTAACATGTTTTATAAGTTTCACCTTCGTTTTCGAGTCCCCCCTACCTTTGCTCCCCCACTAAGTCACTCCCCCTTCAGAGCGCTATCACAACACAATCAGCATGCGTCCCACTAATGAAACGACTGCCTGGATGACAGTTATGCAGCCATGTTTTTGAAGAGGGAACAATATAATAACATGGTAAAAAGCTAAATAAAAATGTATTTTGCATAAAGAAATACAGTGAGAAAGCGCACATCACATTTAAAGCAGAAATAAACACACAAAAAAATCAACTGTGTTTTTGCTACTAAACTGTGCACATGGAGGGTTTAATAGCATTCTCTGCTGCAATTTCAAGTACTATGTGACATCACTCAACACATCACTGTCTTTGATTACAAACACCTGGCTGCAGGGGCGGAGTCTGAAGTGTGGATAGCTGTTAAACCAATCACACTGTTCTTTATACCCCCGTTTATTTGAAATACGGTTGTGGGTGAAGTTTAGGAGTTTATTCCCAGTTAAAGTTCGGGGCTGAATTACCAGGTCGACATTAGTACCAAAACAGGGATTAGGCAAGTCTAAACTAGGACTCAACCAGGACTAACATCTTAAAAGTCTTAAACTTTTCTGGTGGATGGTCTTATTGCATTGCCTGAAATGTTTCAGACTATGTCATTAAACATGTATATCTCCATGGAGACTCAAAGGTGATGCGAGTTACAAATCTGATCTGTTAAAAGGTGAATCTGCTCAGTAGTGCATGCTCCACCAGAAAAGTTACATAGATCAGCTTTAAGTAGGAGTATAAATCAGATGTAAACTAGACCCAAGCGATTTCTAAATCACTGATAGGGCCCAGTGCAGGACTAAACCAGGTCTAAATCAGGTTGGAACTACTAAGGGTGCATTCACATTCTTGGTTTAGTTCTCGTTTGGAAAGGCTGAGTCATAATGTAAATGTGGTTTGATCCTGTTATAGTTCTGGTCTAGTCCTGGTCTAGTCCTGGTCTAGTCCTGGTCTAGTCCTGGTCTAGTCCTGGTCTAGTCCTGGTCCAGTTCCCAGTTTAGTGACTCTTTTGATTGTGCAATAATGAAAGCATCCTACGGCTAAAAGTACACAAAAGAAGTGATACTGAAAGAATCCCTAAGCTGCTGCTGCTCTTGTTGCTGTACTTGTTGTTGTTGTACTTGTTGTACTTGTTATAATTTATTTATTGATTGATTTTATGTTAATGTGTCAGACAAAAAAACAAGAATTAAAGTGACTGCTGGCTTGTGGGTGAGGCAGTGCGTTGGTGACACTCTTTTTTGTTCAGTCTTTTTAAAATGTTGTGTTGTTTTCACCATTTTGATTTATTTATTTTGATTGGAAGTGATAAAGGACACTTTTCACTCCAATACCCTTTAAGTTGATTGGCATTGTGGGTAATCTCGTCCAAATTGACGCTTTCTTCTAGATGAGTAAAGATCCGTAAACCAATTGAAGCTTTTGTACTGAGCGTGCCTGTGAGCTGTGGCAGTATTTGGGAAAGTGCATTGCGTTGCATAATTAACTGTAGTGACCAATAAAACGACGGGAGATGGTCTGAGGGCACGTTACCCTCAGGATGGGGCCGTAAATCTGATTGGACGATCCACCTGTCACTCTCTCTCATTACTTTAATATAGGGCTATTGACGTTTGGACAAGCTGCCCCCAAACCATCTGCCCGGTAACAGGCTACTAATTATTGGATTAGTCGTTCTTTCCCACGACACATAGCAATGCGTTCTGTATTTATGTATGTAAATGTACTTTTTTTTTTTTTTCTTTTTTTTTTTTATTGTTGTTATTGGTTTTTTATGAAATTTTAATATTTTTAATAGTTTTATACAATCTCTCATACCTTCTCATGCCCTAATTTTGATTTTAGTTAGACAATAACTAAAATCAGTAGAATTGTTTTGTATAAATTGGCCTCTGTCTTTATTTTTGTATGTCATCCCAGGCTTCCGTAGACTATCGACATACAGCAGCTTAAGATTTAACAAAGGTTTTGTCACCAACTTGAAAGGTAATGATGGATTAGGTTGGTCTTAGCAATCACAGAAAACTAAAAGTAAAATAAATACTAAAAGTACAGTACTTGAACATCTCGCTTTTTTCCTGAAGTGATTCTTGGGATACTATACCTCAAATAAGGGCCCACATGTAGTAGTAACTGGTATGCAAGTTGGTGTTTTTTAGCTTTACTTTCTATTACTAAAGCAGTTATGGCACAACAAATTATTAATTATGTTATTTTTCCCATGTATTTGAGCAAAACATGTCGAGCCCCAGTACAGATGTGTTATATAAGCAGCTCTTCAGGTCAAAATAAGTCCACTCCGTGCTGTCTGCATCTAATCATAGTCAAGTATTTTATTGTCCGATAATCAGGAAGTGCGCGTTAGCTTCACAGTCACCATACCATAAATTCTTCAGTACAATCTTTGAAAATTTTTAGATTTTTTTGTGCGTTTGCAGCCATGTTCGGAATATTTAGTTGTTCTCCTGCTTGTTGTGTGTGGGAATGAGGCACTTATCAAAGCTAACATGTCATCTCCGCATCTCAGGGAGCGCCCCGTAAATTAGGAGAGGAACCGCGTACGCCCAATTACCAAAGCACGATTTGAGCTGTCATCGATCGCTCTCTGGCACCATTCAAATCAGGCAAACAACATCGCTGCTTGCATACAGATGAGCTGAAGAGCCGTGTCAAAAGTTATTTATTTATGTAGTATTTTTTTATTATTGTTCAAAAGGCTCCCCAAATTAGCCTGGTCAGCTCCTGACAGTGATTGATCAAGGTGTTTCTGACTTTCAAATTAAGCTGAAGCGGAACATGACAATTGATGGATAAAAAAAGATACAAAATAAAAAGAGAAAAAAAATCATTGGGAAAAAAGAAAATTACTTGGACAAAAGATTGATTTTTGACCAAAAGAGACAGAGGTGAGGTGTGTAGTTAGCATATTTTTGCTAAGAGTGAAGATTTTCACTTTTGAGATTGGGGACTGTGTTAGCTAGCAAGATGTTTTTATAGAAAAATCTTGTTGTAACTGCAGTTTAGATCTCAAAAATGTTCTGAAATCCATGGGCCTATGTCTTTTCTCATATGTTAAAGTGGAACTAAACACTAAATCAATTTAGTTTGCTACTAAAAAAAAGAAGTATAAAAAGTGTGTGTCCTGAACATACACTGTATATAAATGGATGTAGCTAATCTGCTAGCCGCCGCGTTCCAAACAGAAAGTGACCATGGGTGCACTTCTGACCCCATCGACTCTGGCTCCAGTTCACTTTACATTGAAAAATTGTCACCCATCTCTCTGTAATTGCTGGTGTCAGGTCATTTTGGTCTTAAAATGTTCGTATTAACCCGCTCTCCATGATTCGTTTTTATTTCACCATTGTGTCCGTAAATCAAGATATAAACATTAATAACAAATAAATCAGGTGCCTTCTTTCCCCGAGGTCACTCCCACTTACCGTTTTGATTGACAGCACTTCTCAGCGCCTGCACCCTTCTAAACCAGTGGTGAGTTGAAAAGGGCGTTACCTTCAACGGCCTTGCTCTGGATTGGCTGCAGGGGGCGGAGTTTGAAGTATGGATACCTGTTAGACCAATCAAACTGTTGCTCGTGTGTCCAGACCACGCCCCTCCTTCCACTTCACACTTTTCTTTAGCCCTCCTTACTCCCACTTTAACGCTCATGTTTTTTCTTCCAAAGTGTGCGCTTCCAAATAAAACTATATTAACAAAAAAAAATGTAGTAAATAGAGTTCAGCCATAAAAAAGAGAAAGAAAAAAAACAAATACAGAAAGAGTGATCTAAAATGTAGCACCATCGTGGCAAAATAAATAAATATAGACATAAATGCATAAATACATAAATACTGGTAATACAAAAAAAAATCTATAAACTCCGCCCACAACTATATTTCAAATAGAGCTGCTAAACTGGGCATGTTCACAGTAGTGGAAACAGAATATTAGCTTTGGAAAATGAATAATTTGACTATATTTTTAGACAGGACTTTTCCTTTTGCTGATTACACAGTGTAATTGTGTAAAGTGGTGTGGGACTGCCCTGTCTCTGAGGGGTCATTAGCCACAGCATGCCCAGTCACAGCTCCACAGGTCTGAACCAGGACTGGACCAGGTCTAGACCAGGGACCAGCCGCCAGGGAACACTCTTCCCTCCAAAAGGTACCAGCTAATAACACATGGGAAAGTGTCTAGCCATAAGTACCATGTGTGATTTTATAGTTACATTGTGTTAAAAGCGCTGTGCCAGATTTTTACTGTCTTAAAAATGTGAAAAACAGAAGTAGTTGATTTTAAACGGTTTGCGGTGGTCCAAAGTTGTTCCTCGCTTACCTTATGCATTCAGAGCATCCGATTATTCAGCGTAATAAGTTTTCAGTTTCAGTTTAGCTGTGACCATAATGCTAACAACAACTAGCATGCTAACGCAGACTTCCTCATGTACAGATAATAAAATGTTTTATAATTAAATGCAGACAGTACATATTTGACTTATTTTGACCTCAAGAGCAGCTTATACATCACATTTGTACTGGGGCAAGGCTAATTTTGCTGAAATACATGGGAAAAATCAGGTACAGGTCCTTTAACATGATTCAAAGCTTAAAAAAGCACTATGTAACTTTTTTGGTATAGGGTCTGTCACCTGTTTGTCTCCACTGACATTGTATTGATTTGCTAGAAATGTTCCTCAGCATGGTATTACATTTATTGCTGAAAAATATCTTGAAAAACATGTATTCTCACAGTGCCATCTGCTTATTTCCATGGATATATATAATTTAATTGCCATACTAAAGCTATAACATCGCCATGGAAACACATAAGTGGGATTTTACATAATATGACCCCTGTAATATCGATTGTGAGTTACATTCTTCATATCACCCATACACCTTTTGGAGCAATCTGAAATGGCTTGATCGCAAAAGAATCAATCAATTTTTCCATCTACACAATTCATCTTCTTTTTTTTTTTTTTTTGAAACCACTCCACTGTACAAGCCCCCATCTCCGCAGCCCACTCTTACCTGGCCTCATATATGTCGCTTTTGTACCAAATATCAGGCATGAGCCCTCCTCTCCTCCTCCAATCTTCCTCTCCTCCTCTCCATCGCCTCTTCATCTCTCCGTCTCTCCTCACTTCTCATCCCTTCATCGATTTCTCAGAACAAGGAGCAGAGCGTGAGGCGTATGGATGTATTTCTGTGGAAGAATGGAATCGATCAGGAGGCACAGTGTTTAAAGATGAGAGCCTGTTGGACTGTATTATTAAGAAGGCAGAGCTCACTCCTCATGTTCTGTGTGAGCTGATGACCGCACCATGACCCACCTCCATGTGCAGTCAATGCACCGGGCTGGTACTGTTTTAAGTGCATATGACAGCTGCAGGTACAGGTATGTCATGAATACTTCTTCTCTAAAACATAGATGACAAATAGATTTAAGATTTCACTAAGAATTTTACCTAGTTTTGTCAGTTTTTTTTAATTCTGGAGAACCTTACAATTTTACTTCCTGGTTGGACTTGGACAGGAGATGTGACATACATTTGGGTAATCCCAGTTCTGTTACCTAGCAACCATATGTTAACAAGAGCTAAAACTGGTCTAAATTGCACAATCGACTAATACAAAATGATGAAAACACTTTTATTTTAAATTACTGTTTGAACTGTCAGAAAAATGCCTTCCTTATGCGTAAATTGGCTCTGTGAACAACGGTAGCCGCTAGTTCCAATTAGAGGGACAGTCCAGTGTAATGTAGCCCATATGAGGTTTTTACACAGTTGCGCTGAGATCGATGAATCCTGACAGATAAGACAGTGGACGGGGAGCTGCGGGTGGATGTCACTGACAATGTGTTAAACACTTTACAAATGTGAGGAAAACTTCACTGGAGGATACTTCGATGTTTACAAATTAAAGTAAAAGTATTTGTGTGTCGGGGCTAATGCTAATTTCAGAGCCTAATAAATATTTAAATAATGCCACAAACTGAAAAAATCTCTACCTAAAAATAATTTGGTCATCCTTACAACACATTTAATTTTGTTGTTATGTTACATTTAACATTTTAATAAATGTGAGCATTAATATTGACATGCATTTGTAAAGTGTTAAATATGTCGTCAGTGACATTCACCTGCAGCTCCCTGTACACTGCCTGATCTGTCGGCATTTATTGATTTTAGCGGGATTATATTGCTCTAGAAATGGTCGGGCTGACTGTCCCTGTGGTTGGGACTAGGGGCTACTGTTGTGCACAGAGCCAAAAGTCTCTGCATTTTGGATGGAATGACAGATGATGACAGAGGCAGAGGTACAGAGGCCCTGCATGGACATTATTTTAACATGCAACTGGTACTGAGGCTGAACTATGGGCAGCACAACAGACCAAATGTGTTTCTTTGCTTTTTATTGCCTCATTTTTGTCCATGGAGACATTGTTTTTGCCCTACAACAATCATTTCTTCAACACACAGACTCAGAAACATCTTATTTAATGAGAGAACGGTTCAGTTAAACTCTGATCCAAAGTCTGTATCAGTGATACATGTGTCTGCAGGGCTCCTGTTTAACTGTTAACTGGTTCTCTACTGTTGACTCGATTTTCTTGTTTGATAGTCAGGTACAAACTAAATATTTAGCAGTGTTGTAGATGTTTATATTTGTAATTAAACTGTAGCAGGTTTGTCATATTTTAGATATGTATGGAGCTTTTACAGAACAAAATGTCATTACTCACATTCACTCATATACCTTTGTTACTCACTAATAAAGTCCCAAATGTTGTGACGTCATCTACATTTCCTCTGTTCTGTTTAGAACTCAGTGCTACTTCCTGTATTTTTCAACTGTTTGTTTTGTTTTGTATGTATGTTTTCTAATGTATGTTTGTTTGCTACTTTCCTTCACAAATTACCACTTAGCTGATGTAAAACTATGATAAATATTTACCTTGGGCTCCCACCAAACTGAGTCATAATTTGAAAAAGTATATTAATCTGTCAAATGCACTTTAAAAAGCCCATAAATAAGCGTAGAGACTGTAATTAGATTCATTAGGTCTCCTTGTATAATTATACTATCATTTCTGTTTTTGACAGCTCTGTAACTGCTTTCCTCAGAAGTGTCACATGATGTTGCTGTGACGTGTCTCAGCTGATTTAAAAAGACTTTGGTGCTGTTTTCTTACAGCTCCAAGTAGGAAAACAGACTTCTTCAGAACTGTATCTTAGGCGTGAGTAAGTTAGTACGCCCCCTCATCCCGATTTACAGTCTGATGTGTACGTTTCCCGATCTCAGTATTCTCCCTAATCCAACAATGGTTCTTGTTGCTCTCTGTGCTTATGAACATTGCGTTGTGCAGTGCACTCTGGTCCAACAAACAAAGTGTTTATAAATGAATTATATTCTATCAATAATTTGTGAACCTAATAACTGAACTCGAGTGTGATATCTGTACCTGCAAATTTTGATTATTGGCCACAACAGCAAGTCAAATATCCAACATTAAATTGGGTGAATTATAAAACAGCAGCTCTTATGAGTGAAAATGAGACAGCTGTGTGCTGTTTGCATATAAATATAAATATGTTTTTATCCTTATTAAACAAGTTTGCTTGAGGGGAGGCGGAAATGAAAAATATGAGAAATTAATAATAAGGAAACATATTTGTGTAAAAGAGTTGAGATGTTCACTGTTTATGAAGAAGTTTTGCAGGTTGTGGGATATCAAAAAAAATTTACATTATGATTAAATATGGTTGTTGTGGCCCTGTGCCATTTTTCTCAATGTATTTGAGCATTTTCTTCTTGCCCCGGTACAGATATATTGTATAAGCAGCTCTTGAGGTCAAAATAGCCTGTTGTGTACTGTCTGAGAATCAGGAAGTGCACAATTAGCATGCCAGTTGCTGTTTTAACACGAGGGCAGGTCATGAAAAGTGCTTGTATAAACTCATCACAGTAACTAATTAGGGTGCTCTGAATGCATAAGGTAAGTGAGGAATAACTCCGCAAACTAAAATGAACTAGTTTCTTCTTCACATTTGAAGAAAGTCTAAATCAGGTACAGCGCCTTTAAATAATATGTTATATATTTTCCATTGGTTCCAAGTGAAGTTAGTGAACCAGGTTGAGTCTTAATGATGAACAGTGACAGAAGGTGAAGGAGCCATCTGAGGCCAGGCTCTTATTCTATGTCCCACCTCCAGAAGCAGCCCTGAGGCAGACCAGGGGCATGCCCACTGCCTCTCAGATGGCCTGGAACAGCTTGGAATGCTTCGGGAAGGAGGTAGCGTCTGGGGAGAGGGGAGGATGGACTGGGACTGAATGATTTTTCCGTGTTGTGTCTGCAAATGCATTGGGGGAAGAAAGAAGAAGTAGGAATGCAATTACAACATTATGAACTGAAGCGTGTGAGACAAATGTGTGCAAATGTAGATATGATATTAAACGTGTCACTATTAAAGGTGCACTAGGTAACTTTTTTGACAAAGGGTTGCCGTGGAGATTTTATTGCATTCCAAACTATGGCATCGAACCATATCCACCTCTATTGAAAATTACAGGTCACTACCAGGCCAAGCACTGACATCTCCATGGTAGCACACTGCCCACTGTAAATGTTACACAGTACAACTTTAAAGTTCTTGGAGCTTTTATCCATGTTATGTTGTTCTGTCATTGAAAACATGCCTGAAGAAGATTTATATTTCATCCATGCATGCTTGACAATTTTCCATAAATATATAAAAACATGATACAAAAAATACAATACAACTTCACAAACCTGACATGATGTGCAGTAGTGTCATTAGTGGGATTCACACTGATTGTAATGTGATAGCACCCTGAAGGGGGAGTGACTTAGCGCAGGAGCAAGGGGAGAGGGGACTTTGAGTGTCAAATGAGCAAAAGATAACAGTGGGAAAAGTGCCACTCAAATAAGACTAACTTAAAGTGTAATTGTTGGGACATAACATCTGATTTATAATTAGTGTGAAGAACAAAACATTAAATAATACATCGAGTAAAAGTACTGTACTGTTAATTGAATAAAATCTTACTCAAGTGTGTGTAAAAGCTGCTAGAAAAGTACAATTTCTTTAAAAAGTTACTCTAAGTAGGGAGGTGTTCTGGGTATGTTCCACTGCGAGGAGAACAAGGACACGCTGGAGGAACTATGAACTATGGGTCGCATCGGGGGAGCTGGAGGAAGTGTCTGGGCTGGGGGAAGTCGGGGAGTCCATGCTTAGACTGCTGCCCACGCAACCTGGACGCAGAAAAGATAAAGAAAATGGATGGAAGTTGCTCAAGTAAAAAAGTAACTGAGTAGTGCCCATCTCTGAGTTGAAACTGCTTCATTCCTCAGTGCAGTAGCCATTGGAGTGATGTGTTGCAGACTCAAACCAACCAGACCAATAATAAGATTTAAAGTTTAAAATAAGGTTTAAATCCTGGACGAATTATAATGATTTGTAACTTTAGGGCCCTCTTATTTTTGAAACATTTGCTCAAGGTTGAAGGATGCTGCTTCACTTCTCAACTTCAAACAAAACATCAACAAGTCCACAAAGCCTCGCGGCCTTCCAAACCGTCTTCACTATAGCAGCGTTATCTTCAGGTGTAATTTAAATCGACCCAAGCTTCCAGGACCTAGCGTCGCGCAATTCAGTTTGTATTTCTGCTGAATACTGAGGAAAAACCTTCTCAAACGCTCGGCTCCAACTTTGAAAACGACTTCAGAAAACTAATTATTGGTGCGCGCGAAGACGATGGCACCTCTCCGCTCTCCCCCTCCAGTTCTTGAGTTATTTACCAAATTGGTTTAAGTTTTTGTTGACACAGTGGTTGGCGGGTCTTGGCGTTTCACTGCTGCACGTTGCCAGTAGTTTCTTTAGCTTAAGGCAGTGCGAGCGTTCAACTAATCAGAGCACGGACAAAGCGAATGTAGTTTCACTGAGACGCAAAGTCCATCAGAAAAGTGGAAGGAGTAAAGTGGTAAATTGAATCGAAATGTGTTTTCTATTAAGTTATTTTTAATTTTTTATACTTTAATAAACAGTTGGTTCCCTGGTCACAGTAAAAATTGCTGCTTATTCAAGGCATTTTTGAGAAACGCTCATAGAAAAATAAATGAAAGATAGACACATTTAAGACAGAAAAGTTACATAATCCACCATCCTATAAGTCAATATGTATTTGTATGGCTTATTTTGTTATATACAAATAAAAAATAAGGCCCATTCACACATGCAGCCTGACCCAGGAATTTACCTGCATTTTGCCAGAACAGGGTCATGTGTGAACGAAGCCAGAACTGATTTTCCTGCATTTTTGAACTCACAATTTCCCAAGTACTGTAAATTAATGTGAATATATTGCCTGAACAGCCAGTCTCTGTTTCTCTGTCCAGAATCCAAATAAATAAATAACTAAATAAATAACTACATAAATATCTAACTACATAAATAAATAAATACACTCAGTCCTAACTTGAGATGGTCCAACCACAGCCAAAAATTCTAAAAATATAAACTGAATTTTCTGGATTATAATTCGTACTTTTTTTCATAGTTTGGCCAGGGGTGTGACTTACACTCCGGTGCGATTTATATTCCAGAAAATACGATAACTTCCTTTTCCTGTGTTATATTTTCCCGTTTTTACTCGTAAGCAGTCACATTTGCTTTGATGTAATAAAATTAATACTGGATTTGTGACTTTTGTATCATTTATTAATTTCTCGTTTAATTGGCTCAGATGAGTATAACCTTGTAGTAGGCTCTGTGCCGACTGCCCGAGCTGTCCACTTCCTCACTGTAATTAAAACTGCTGCTGGACCTGTCATGGAGGACAGATGGGCAGATGGTCAGAGGCCCTGGTCCTCTGGTAGAATGGTGTTTGGTTGATTCTCGGGAGGTTTTGGTGGGGCCTTTTTGACAGCACACAGTTATGATCAGTCTGGACGCCTGCAGGGACAGAGCAGGCCTGTCATTCAGCTGTACACAAAACTACAGGATGTAACTGTGACAGACCCAGTGTCCCAGGATGCACCAGGGCAAGGAGGAAGTCCAAACATATTGTTACTTAAATAGATGTATAGCTTAGTGTAGCTTAAAAGTCTTGTTTGTTGAGAAGTAGTGCTAATGTAAAGTGAATATAATATAAAGTGAAAGGTTAAAAAGGTTACAGAAAAGTCAGATGTATTATTTTAAAATTAGGAAAATACTCTTTAGCATATGTTGAATAACCAGGCATTTGTAGAAAAAATAAATGTATTTTTAAAATACATATTTCCAGTTCATTTGAATAGACATTATATTGGATAAGAACTATATGTAACAAGCAGCAGTGATGCCTGGACTTATCAATGTTGGCTTGTTTTTGAATGAGAATGAGAATATGGAAACAGCTACTACAGCTGTTTGTCATGGTCAGATTCATCTGATTGATGAGACAAAGTGGAAGGGGCTAACTGTTCAAACAGATTAATATTCCTCACTCATGGTTCAAAATGAAACACAAGGCCTTTAAATAAATCGCTTTGGTGTTCTGTGTGTAGAATTTAGCATTGGTATTTTTTATTTTTTTACATACTATTTTTGTACAATTATATATATATATATATATATATATATATATATATATATATTTATTTATTTTTTCTTTTTTTTACATATACGATTATGATAAATGATCACATTTTTATATGGTGCTTTTCCACCTTCAAGGCACTCAAAGCACTTTACATTGAGAAACCACTCACCCATTCACACACACATTCATACACCACTGTACGCAGACTCTGAGGGCGAGGTGGGTTAAGTGTCTTGCCCAAGGACACAACAAGCGTACTCATCTGGGAGCTGGAATCACACCACCAACATGTAAGTGGATCTGACCAATGATGTTTTTATGTCAAGAGAGGGATTCAAACTGTCAACCTTTAGATCAGAGGATGAATACTCCATACTCAATACCAACTGAGCTGCTGTCGCCCTTTAAAGTTATCATTTTGGATTATTATCAATATTATTATGAATACGTTATACATAGCGAATATTTTTGTAGATTCATAGATGAATCTACAAAAAAAAGTTAAACTTTAAAGTTTGACTCAAAATTTGAATATTTTATAAAATGATTTCATGACCATTTCAAAATCGCCGAGCTGTTTTTCAATCACCCATTTAATCTTCTTCCCTCTAAAATTGGACGTCACGACATCTTTAAGCCCCTCATTGTTTAGGTCAATTAAAGCGTCCTATTTGAACACAATAGACTGTCTGTGATGGACGGGGCTGATCGGGTCCCGCTGCGCTGCCTCCGTTTATGAGGCATAAATATGCATACACGCGATCTGTCACCAGGGAGCACGCAGGAGTAATTGGCCCGATGGAGGAGCGTGTCAGCCGCACAGTGTGAACAGAGGAGATGATCTATGGGCTGGGGTCCTGCTGTGGAGAACCGCCGGCAACACTGCAAACACTAACATCTACTGCAGTTTACAAAGAAGAAGTTTGAGTTCAAAATAATAATCTTCATTTTGACTAGTTTATTGTAAAAGAACATGTTATTCTGTGAACTGGACGAAAGCTTTTAAGAGTTAATACGTCTCACCGCTCAGTCATGAGGCTTCTTCAGTTCTGACTGGATTAGTCTTGTCACGATATTGTCACTATAATTTCAAACTTGATTTCGATACGAAGAAATAGACTCAATACCGATTCCGATATCACAATGATAATTTAAAAAAACAAAAACCTAATTAGACAACAGAATATTATTTTCACATTAAATTGTAGTTCTTTCTTTTATATTACCACACCATTAATTTCTGCACAGCAAATGTGACTTTTGAGTATCGATATCTGCTCAAATGTGTATCTAGTTTCGATACTAGTTTTAGTATCGATTAGTGTCTGATTTTTGATACATTTGACAACCAGGATACTGCCAAGTCCCTGCTTTATACCTGTCTGAAGGGAGGAGCTACTAACTAACACACTTTAGTTGTACTATAGGAGCATATGTCATTAGTTCAGTCAGTAGATATTGTCATGTAGGTGTCAAAGAGGCTAGATTTGTGAGAAAAGACAATCTATCTCTGAACAGAAATGAGGGTCTGAGGGAAAACCTGTTAACCATATATAACTGCATCCTCAGACCAAAGTCAAAACAAAGAAAACAAGGGATAACGAGTATGCTAATAGGAGATGATCATGGAAAATACAGTTCACACCTTAAAGGGCTTGTACCCAGGGACGGCCCCAGTCTTTAGGGGCCCTAACCTGAATTTGCCCTCGGGGGTCCTCGTCAGTGCCACATATTCATATTTGACGTCATCATAACCACTTATAAAACAATTGAAAATTCTAGAGGCTCACAACAGCACAAAACACAAGTATAACAGTATAAAAATATGTAAGGAAGAGGGGTTTGCCAAAAAACAAACAAAAACAAATTCTGGACATTTTTTTCTTGGTTTCTGGTGCATTTTAATGTGTTCCAGCTGACTAAAGTGGACTTACACTGATCAACTGTTTATGTCATAAAATGCAGAATTAGATAACAGTAGCCAAACAATGTACTTAAGCAAGAGTACACTTACTTCAAAATCATCTCACTCAAGAAGTACAAAGTAGTGATCCAAGTTAAGAGTTGCATAAGAGAAACAGCCTGGACATAACTTCAGATTTATAATCATCAGATCATTTGGAGTGAACATTAAATAAAAGAGGATTTTAGGATCACATTACTTTTACGTTTATTGTCAGGCTTTGGATGCTGTGATTTCACGTAAATGTTCATATTAATGAGTAGGGATGCACAGATACTGAAACCAATATCGCGTCCCAGTACGAGTACGAGTCAATGGACTGCTGATACCAAGAGCCGATACCACTATAGCTGTGAATGGATGTAAAACACCCATTCAAATGTCCCTCTGCTGTCCCAGTCCTCCCAGAGTGCACCTGGAGGGGAGGGGTCCCTCACACAGGTGTAAACACAGAGCTGTCCACACCACTGTCTGATTAAAAAACAAATGTAGGCAGCACATATTTAGCTACTGGCAGTGAAACACATCTGATCATTTTAGAAGGATATTTAGACTAGTATAAACGAGTGACATTTAGTTTTCAGGGGAAAAAAAACCCTTTCCAATCATTATTTTTAATATAAATGCGCAAAATGTGTCTTGCCCCAGTACAGGTATGTTCTATAAGCAGCTCTTGAGCTCATAATATTTAAATATAGTGTCTTATTGTCAGATTATCAGGAAGTGCACAATAGCATTCTAGCTTGTGTTAGCGTTACGGCAAAACTTGTGAAAAAGTGCTCATAAACTCATTGCGGTCAATAATTAGGATGCACAGAATGCATAAGATAAGTGAGGAATAACTTCACAAACTGTTTAAAATGAACAAGTTCTGTAAATGACTAAGTCTCTGCACTATCACAATGGATTGCAGCTCCTGTCTAAACTTCTCAAGATAAATATTGTGAATTCCTGTCATTTTAACTCATGCAAATACCACAGTACAGAATGATCAGGAGCGCACACATTATTAAACCCCGTCACTCAAACAAAAGTAGAAAAACTCTGGTGGAGTCCATCTTTCACCATGACAAGCAGACAGCTGACATTTAACACTGAGTCTGTTCATTAGCCACTGCACAGACATGACGGATCACCGCTCACCACATCCATAAACACTCTGATACAAGAGGCACTTCTGTCAACAGGCTCGTACTCAAACAATGGGGAAACATTTGATATGCTGAATTTAACCAGGACAGGCTCAACCTGACTAATACAAATGGGTTGGGAGCGAGGAATAGTTGATTGAATGGATAAACTTTAGTGCTTAGATCTTGGCAGGTAGAGGTAATGGAGGAGTATACTGTGTGTATTGTTACAGAATACAAATGGTTGGCATCTAGATAATGGTGGTTGTGAGGAGGAGGAGATGGAGAGTCAGGGGGTTGTAACTGAAACAGTGATGGGGCAGTGAGCATTTAGCAACCTGGCCAGCAAGAAGAATTCTTTCAATATTTGTTCACAAACTCAGAAGAATCCATCTGGCCAGACTCCCACCGTTCTGATTGGGTCAGGGCCACCAGTGGATGGGACCAATCACAGACCAGCATTGTGGTTTAGGTGAAGCCCAAAGAAACCAAAACAAACATGGCGACGGCAATGGACATACTTCAGCCTATTCTAGAAGAAATACAGAATATTTGGTTTTTGAAAAATATGATGAAGGAAGTGCACAAACGTAATGAAAAAATGACTTATTCACTGTTGAATCCCCTGGTCAGTGGGCAAAATTTAAACCCAATCCAACACCTTCGCCCATGCCAAAAAGGTCAAGATACTAACATTTAATATTGAGTATAAGATGTCCACAATTCCACAATCCTCTCTCCAAATGCCATGTAGCACACCAACGTCCCATCTGTAAACATGAGATGCAATATTTCCACATTTATTCCAGTCTACGAAACAGTACCCATCGGGGACAAACGCCTGGCCTGCATAATACATTTGTTTGCCACACATGCACATACATAACCATGGAACACTCTCTAAGGGTGACCCCAAATTGGGAATCCCCTCCTGCACCCTCCCCGCGCTCCCCTACCCCGTTTCCCCCCGGAGGCTACGACATGTTCAACCAACCACATCCAGACAGCTCCAAAGGCATCGCTCCCTATCCCGCAATCTCGTATCCCCCCTAACGAAGTTGACATTTAGCTGATATTTACATAGCACACCACGCCAAATTTGTATGGCCACAACTAAGCAACCGGATTAGACAAAGCTTAGCAATTACAGCCAATCTAGACCTGCTCCAAGTGCACCTGCGTAGCTTAGCCTTAGCCTCACCTTATTAAAATGTCGCGCACACACAAACTTATTAGCATTATAGCAGCGAATCTAGGAGAAATCACGCTACGTCCGTCACGGTTTTGAAATTGCTCTGTCGACAAGAGGTGAAATATCAATATAAAGTCATTTTTTCTCTCTGATGTAGGCTGGTGACCCTCTGTCAGAATGTATTTGTTTAGCATTAGCAAATTGAGACTCGGAGATGTTGTGGTACAGAGCGGGACTGAATGATAAACTGTTGTATAGAGAATTTCCTGAAATTACCAATGTGATGAAAGGTAGACTCTCAGAGGTGACACTGGGATAGTGGGTTAAGCATTCGACCACCAACCAGAGGGTAGCGGGTTCAAGTGAATGCTGTTGTTGTGTCCTTAGGCGTGCAATTAAAGCATGAACAGAGACACAATTTTTCTTCTGTTTTTTATGTGACACCCATTTTTTTCTGGTTTTAAAACTGTAAAAAGCCTAATCTAGATTTGTTTTGGTTCTAGTCCTAGATTAGTCCTGGTCGAGTCTAGGTTTAGTTCTGGTGTTAGTCCTAGTTTAGTCCCAATTTTAATGTGCTGATTGTGCAATAACAAGTTTTTTTCTGTACCATTTTATAATTACTATACGTTACTTAGTCTTAAATGGCATGGAAAAAGGTTTAATTTCTAAAGAACAAACATCACAGTACAGAATCTTATTGCAAATATAGGTCTACTTCTGTCTGTAAACTGTCAGATTTTTATATAGCGCATTTCCTCCTTCAAACATCAGTGTACACAGGCACTGGGGGTAAGATGGGTTAAGGTGGATCAAGTGTCTTGCCCAAGGACACAATGATAGCATTCATCTTTGGGGCTGGAGCTGGAATTGCACCGCCAACTTGGACCTCACCACTCAACCAATGATGCTTCTGTTCAGAGCAGGATTCGAACCAGCAACCTTCAGATCAGTGGATCTAACACCCCAAATGAACTACTGTCGTTCCCTTGCCAGATATTTTTAGCTGGCAAGTCTTTTGACCTACATAGATGTTGCTTTCTCAGTGTAAAAGTCTAGTTGGACAGTTTAAACACCCAGTGAAAGGATTTGTCTACTATGTGCATGTAATGGCATCGAATAGCCATGTAGTCCCCCATTTACTGCCTTTATAATGGAGATGTTAGCTGTCTGTCAGACTTGCTAAATGTGACAGACTAGCTTGTGTCAGCAGGTTAGCTTTAGCCGTGTGCTCACAACAGCCTGGTACAATCTATGTCAAAGCTAAATCCTGATGAGTTTTACTGCCTCGTATAAGAAAATCCATCCTTCAATAGGCTGCAGAGTGAGTGGACTTGACAAATGGGTTCTCAGGTAAGAGCAACGTTACATCACAATAATATTACTCAAGTAGAAGAACAAACAATTTATTTGGTTAAGATAAAAAATAATTAAAATGACTACTCAAGTAAGAAATGTAAGATGTAATGTAACTGTCTGCACCATAGACTGTATAAAAAAGTGGACTAAGAGAGTGTGACGTCACCTATAGTGTTCAGCTCTAGTCAAATGAAGCTCATCGGTGCTAGAAGTTATAGACATGAATTTGGAGTCCATTTCCATATTTGGAATTCTGACCGCAAGTATCGTAGCAACCAAAGAGCCAATCTGGAGCGAAGGTGTTGAAGGTAACAGCCCTTCCCGCCCACACCCTTGGATTACAACGGAGCGGGTGCTTAATAATGCTGTCAATCAAGTTAGCTAAGGCTAACGGGAGCAACCTTGGGGAAAGAAGGCGCCTGGTTTGTCTGTTATTAATGTTCATATCTTGATATACAGACACAATAGCAAAATCAAATGACCAGGATCATGTAAAGCGGGTTAATACGAACATTTTATAACCAAAATGACAAATCTGAAAGCAGCAGTTACAGAGAGAGGGTGACAGTTTTCAATGGAAAGTGAATTGGAGCCAGAGTCAATAGAGCGGGAAGTGCACCCATGCTCACTTCATATTTGGAACGCAGCAGCTAGCACGTTAGCTATGTCTATTTATATATACAGTCTACGTAGCATCTGATCTATATTTTAAAGTTAATGTAATTGGAAGGACAAAACATTAAATAATGCACAAAATATTGTATTTTGAAAGGATCAGCACAAAAATGAGAAAAAGCTCATTTATATCTGAAAGAGCGGTGCAAGAAATTCAAATGTTAAAATCATTTAGTATTGTCAGCATGAAGCTTTTGTCACAGTGGGAAGAGGAACTATAATAATTAATGGTGCCAAAAAGCATGGTATAAATTGCTGTTTAAATATCAAAAAGCACATGTACTGATCTGGTTTGTGGTTAATATCTCTGTAATTACTGGGGCCATCCACATAAAAGCGGCACAAACATTTCTCTGTCTTGTTTTCATGATTTGGTCCTGGTTTGAGCTGAAAATAGTTCTAACGTAGACTTGATGTGATCTTGGACTACTCCAGGTTAAGATCTATTTTAGACCCCATGTGCAAGCGCATCTCAAGACAAAGGATTAATATGACAAGTTTCATCTTAAATAATAATTGTAAGGTTGCCGAGGATCCAGAAAACACACTTTAATACTTTCCTTAGGAGTGAGTTTTGTCACCAGTGAATCTCCAGTAGTTCAGATGGGTGTGACTGACAGGTATATTAGCCAATCAGGAATACGTATGGTCCGCCTATATCAAAACAAATATGGCCACTTATGAGGAAAAAAAGAAAAGGAAAAAAAAAAAATTACAAGGGATTGACTGATTTCTGCATAATCAATGAGCGATGCACTAAACTCTGTTAATCTGAGGTGAGAGAAGTTTGAGTTTGTTCAAAAGCAACCAATGAGCTACTTTGTCTCACATGTGTAACTGAAATAAACAAATCTGAATGGACGGTCGTGTTTGAGTCGGGTTTGAGACTCTACAGAGGAAGTGGGGATTAGACTGATATCCCTTTGTATAAATAACTAGGGGAGATATCCTTCTGGACTTTGCAAGCAAAATAGATGGTTCAGCTTTTTAATATTTTTTGTTTAGTTGTTTCTTTCAAAAATAGTGCATCTCCTGTCGCGTTAAACAGTCCCCTTACCTGCATCTGAAATCAAGACATCAAATTCTGCAATGTCTTTAACACACCCTATTCTCCTCCTGCACAGTGGTTTTCCTGGGCCCTGATGGAAATGTCAAGTTGTTCATTACCAGTACGGGGCTGTTTTGCATGTTCCTGGTCACTTAAATTGATTGTGTTGAGCGGGTCAGTGGGGAATAAGAGCTTAAGGCGGGAGGGTGACACGGCTGACATTTGGAGTTAAAAGTCAAGTACTACTGGATTAGTGGCTGTACGGCGCAGAGTGGAAAGTAGGGTTTGGGGTGGGTAAGACGTCTTTATTGACTACTGGACCAGGGATGTCAGAGTTAATCAAGTTTGTATTTGATTAAAAAGTAAGTATTATGCAAAATGGACAAAATGAAGAGTCAAAAGCAAAAAACAAAAACAAAAAATGTTTATATTAAAGTATTGAAAGTGTCGCAAGTTTAGAATTAAATACAAGAAGCCGTGCTAACAATGCAATCTATAATGTTAATATTATAATAAACCAAATTAGTACAACCTTTAACATTCTGCAGAAAACATCATTGTTTAAATGTGATTGTAGATTTTAGATTCTAGAGATAATTCCTCAGCTTTGAAAAGTCTAAAATAACTGTTTAAAGTAGCTGATTGCAAGAATGACTTAAGAGTATTCATCTTGCTTTGAGGATGTGTTGAGTGGTAAAGGCAGAACACACACACATATATATATATATATATATATATATATATATATATATATATATATATATATATATATATATATATTGTACAGAAAGTTTCAATCAAATCATCTTGCTCCTGAGTGCCTTTAGTGCTCGTTATTGGTGTATGAATGTGTTCATACATAGATTAGTTGATGGAGTCAGAAATCAAATCCCTGATCAACAACACTCCACATTATTCTGCCCTGCCAACTTGTATTTGTGACTGCGTCTGGTCCACACATTTGTCCTTTGGCCATTTCCAGGAATCCCATTCACTTCACTGCAGAAGTATAGAAAAGCCTTGCAGCTAAAATATGATAGTAATATGAGATGAAATATGAAAGTATGTATTTGTGTAAAATGTTCATCGTTAATGTACTTTATATAGAACTGTTTTGCTGTTGAGATCCACAGCCCTAAATCTGCTATTTGTGTCACTATAACAACGGAACGTTTTGCACTTCTGCTCTGCCCTTACTGTACATTTTATATATAGTCAATCAAAATGCATTTTTATTTTTTGATTAACTTATTTTTTAAATGCCCTTGTTTTTATTTCATTTATTTCATAGTTTATATTTAATTAATATTATTATTCTTTGTTTCATGTTGCACCATAGTACAGAAGCAAGTTCCTACTACTGGGTTTATTTACCTACTGACAAAGGTAATAAAACTGATGTTCGTCCAGGATGTATTTCAAACATCTCATCTAATTAGTTAAACCATAATACTAACACTTGTGAAATATATAAACACTTGCACAGGTTGCACTTCACCCTGCATAATAAGAATTTAAAACCCATTACTGCCTGAATATTTCCCTTGTTTCTTGAACTTTGATATGGGAACTTTTCATACAATATCTCCTGATGGTCTACACCTAAAAACTAGCTGCACTAGAACTGAAATGGGAGAAATCTTTTGGTTATTTTGCTTCCCAAACATGAAATACATTTCAAGGACACACAAACCTGACCCTCTATATAACCCAAGTCTCTGTTTATCCACTTGTTGCGGCTCCATTGTTGTTTTGGATGTTTTTATTGCACTGAAAAAAGTGTCTGTACTATGAGCGTGCTTCCATCTCCACAGACCTGACTCTTATTTGGCCTGAATAAAACTTATCTCCATGAAGAATGTTCTGGAGTATGATTTTAAGCAGTGGTGGAATAATAATAAAAATAATTTAAAAAAAACAAAACTCAAGTAAAGAAAGCGTATCGCATAAAAAAAAACATAAAAAGTAAAAGTAGTATATGTATGTGTTGTCCTTTATCTTGTTTGTCCACATATATATCCCCTCTCATCAGTATTGTCCACGCGCCTCCCTTCTACTCAAGGTGCCTGAGCTCCGGGGCCCATCTGCGACCCCCCCTCCTGGGCCTCTCGAGCGGGGCCACCAAGGCTCCTAATTATCCCTGACCTTCTCCCTGCCGGACCCCCGCGGCTTACCCGGCTCTCCGCTCTCTCCCTGCACTCCTTCTCTTTCCGATAGCCCCCCGTAACCCCTCCGCCATAACCCCGGTCGCTAATTGCTTCCATTTCCGAGAGACAAAGACGGTTGTTTGGTTGCGAGGCGGTGTAGCTCAAGGTTATCCAAGGAGAGACGGCTTAGCTAACACCTGCGCGTCAGTCAGAGGCTCGTGGGTGTTGATTTGATGGGCACGGTTCTTTTGTTTCGTGTGTTCCATTTGTGGAGGAAAGTGATGCTTCAAGGCGATCATTAGCCTCCAGAGCAGAAGAGACAGGCGAGGATGAGGAGGACGATGAAGAGGAGGGTGACTACATGCTTTTTGTTGCCAGAATGGGTCAATGCCAAACAGACTTGTTTGAGTATTGATACAAAGTTGGTACAAAGCACACAATTCAGATTTTAAAGCAATATACATTTTAAAGTAAATGTTTGTTTAGCGTCATATTTAAGGGTCCTATATTACAAAAACTTAACGTAACATGTTATAATGTTGTTTCCTCCTAAAAAACAGACCTGGAGTTGTGTTTTCTTTCATTCACACATGTTTGAGTAACACTTTATTATTAGTCTGTGCATCTCCAAAGCTCAAAATGCTCTGTTCCACCCTTGTGATGTCATGAAGTGGTTAAGTTAACGGCTCCTTTTACCTTTAGTTCAGTAGAGATTGGAAATTCCAGGACTGAAATCATCCAAATGATTCTAGTGAAGGTGTATGGAGTTTTAAAACACAGTGGAGCACTTCCTGTATCACCACATGACATCACAAGGTGGAACAAAGTGTTTTCAGCTTGTTTTTTTTTTTGTTTTTTTTGTTGTAAACATGTGTGAATGAAACTAAACACAACAAAAATAGCATAATATGGGACATTTAAAGGTAACGTACACTGAATTTAAACATTGAGTTAAACATTTAAAGCTACAGTTTCAGTTTTTTGCTTGTTTGTTTGTTGTTGTTTTTTTGGTTTTGGTTGCGTTTATAGCACGGAAAAAAACATGTGTATTTACTCTGAGAGGGTTTGCATCTCCACAAACCTGACTCTCACTTTGCCGGAAGAAGGACCTTTCATCTTTGTCTCAATGGAAATGTTGTTCCTTTTGCTATAATATATCTCCAACATTCTGTTTGAATCGGGCCATAGGATGTGACAAACCTCTGTCCTAACTTGGGACGGCCCGACCACATCCAGCTGGTTAAACCCTGTAGACCAACACCAGCCTTTGTTGCGGGGAAACAGCACGGCCCCGTACACTTGACCTTCTGCTCTGCGAGATCCACCTGACTGGCCAACTGGGCTCTGCGCCTCTCGTCCTCCTCTTTATCCTCCTCTGTTTCTCGTGTGCTGCCCCTGTTTTATATTCCATGTTCTAGTATCAGATTTACTATAGAGATACTGTACATATAGTGTTCCCATTCAAATAGAAGGGGAAAAAGAACTATATGGTTGAGGATATGAATATAATAAGCCAAAACATAGAGAAGGGTGTATTTGTTATGAAAAAATCAGGTTTTATCATGCAATTATAACCCAGATGCCCTTTCAGACTACATTTATTTGAGCTTGACTGGAGAGATTGGCTCCACAAATGCGTCAGACTAATCTTACAGCTTTAGGATTGAATAATGGCACCACTTTCTGACCTGTCCTCCAGCTCAGTTTTAAACTTCATATGGTAAATGGTTTATATAGCACTTTTCCACCTTCAAGGCACTCAAAAGCACTTTACATCAAGGAACCACTCAACCACCCATTCATGCACCAGTGTGCGCAGGGGGGAGGGGGGTTAAGTGTCTTGCCCAAGGACACAACGACAGCATTCATCTGTGGGAGCTGGAATCGCACCGCCAACCTGTGGGTCAGTGGATCAGACCAATGATGTTTATATATTATTATGGCACTTGAAACCAACCTATTCACATGTAATAGTTTTATTAATTATTTTGGTCTAAAAGGGGCACGTCCAAACTTTCTTGCTCCAAAAAAATAAATAAATAAAATAAAATCGATCTGAACATTTTTCTGAAAATACTGTGCTTTTTTAACTTTTGTATTCAGCTTTTGTAAAACTAAAATGTCAACTTTATTTATTTTTGTTTTTTCATTCATAACATTTCTAAAGTATACACTTGTATGTAACAGGTACAAATCTGAATAGAAACAAAAATATTCTGAAAATTTTTGTCTAGTATGATTTTGAGGGACAGAATACTTAAATTTCAACTTTTTGGAAAAATATAGTAAAATATCATTTTTGCTGCTCCATTGTTGTTTTGGATGTTTTTATTGCACTGAAAAAAGTGTCTTTACTATGAGTGTGCTTCTCTCCACAGACCTGACTCTTATTTGTCCTGAATAAAACTTATCTTCATGGAGAATGTTCTGGAGTATGATTTTAAGAAGTGGTGGAAGAAGAATTTGTTACTTAATTAAAAAAAATATATAGTAAAATATGATTTTATTTTTTTTTGTTATCGGGTATTTGAATTATTGGAAATATTAAACATTATTTTATTTGTAGCATATTGATAGATCAGAAAATAGTGTAATATGGGCCCTTTAAATCCTCTATGTTATAATGTTGTTTCCTCATCACAAACAGACCTGGAGTTGTGTTTTGTTTTATTCACACGTTTAACACACAAACCCTGAATATTTAGACTAATTTCCATCCATCCATCCATTTTCTTCCGCTTATCCGGGGCCGGGTCGCGGGGGCAGCAGTCTAAGCAGGGACTCCCAGACTTCCCTCACCCCGGACACGTCCTCCAGCTCCTCCGGTGGGATCCCAAGGCGTTCCCAGGCCAGCCGAGAGACATAGTCCCTCCAGCGTGTCCTGGGTCTTCCCCGGGGCCTCCTCCCGGTGGGACATGCCCAGAACACCTCCCTAGGGAGGCGTCCAGGAGGCATCCTGAGCAGATGCCCGAGCCACCTCAACTGGTTCCTCTCAACGTGTAGGAGCAGCGGCTCTACTCCGAGCTCCTCCCGTGTGACCGAGCTCCTCACCCTATCCCTAAGGGTGCGCCCGGCCACTCTGCGGAGGAAGCCCATTTCAGCCGCTTGTATCCGCGATCTTGTCCTTTCGGTCATTACCCAAAGCTCATGACCATAGGTGAGGGTAGGAACGTAGATTGACCGGTAAATCGAGAGCTTCGCCTTCCGGCTCAGCTCCTTCTTTACCACAACGGACCGATACAGCGACCGCATCACTGCAGACGCTGCACCGATCCGCCTGTCAATCTCACGCTCCATCCTTCCCTCACTCGTGAACAAGACCCCGAGATACTTGAACTCCTCCACTTGGGGCAGAGACTCACCACCCACCCGGAGAGAGCAAACCACCTTTTTCCGGTCGAGAACCATGGCCTCGGATTTGGAGGAGCTGATTCTCATCCCAGCCGCTTCACACTCGGCTGCAAACCGCCCCAGTGCCTGCTGCAGGTCCTGGCTCGAAGAAGCCATCAGGACAACATCATCTGCAAACAGCAGAGATGAAATCCTGTGGTTCCCAAACCAGGCCCCCTCCGGCCCCTGGCTGCGCCTAGAAATTCTGTCCATAAATATAATGAACAGAACCGGTGACAAAGGGCAGCCCTGGCGGAGTCCAACATGCACTGGGAACAGGTCTGACTTACTGCCGGCAATGCGAACACAGCTCCTGCTCCGGTCATACAGGGACCGAACAGCCCTTAGCAAAGAGCCCCGGACCCCATACTCCCAGAGCACCCCCCAAAGGGCACCACGAGGGACACGGTCGAATGCCTTCTCCAGATCCACAAAACACATGTGGACTGGTTGGGCATACTCCCATGAGCCCTCGAGGACCCGATGAAGAGTATAGAGCTGGTCCAGTGTTCCACGACCAGGACGAAAACCACACTGCTCCTCCTGAATCCGAGGTTCGACTATCGGTCGGATTCTCCTCTCCAGTACCCTGGAATAGACCTTACCGGGAAGGCTGAGGAGTGTGATTCCCCTGTAATTGGAACACACCCTCCGGTCCCCCTTCTTATACAGAGGGACCACCACCCCGGTCTGCCATTCCACAGGTACTGTCCCCAACCGCCACGCGATGTTGCAGAGACGTGTCAGCCAAGACAGCCCCACAACATCCCTCCCACCCCTATTTAGACTTTTTTTATAGAAGAAATTAGTTATTTAGACTAATTTCTTCTATAAAAAAAAAAAACAAAACACTCAGTTGCACCTTGTGATGTCATGTGGTAAAACAGGAAGTGCTTCACTGTGTTTTTAAACTCCATACACCTTCACTAGAATCATTTGGATCATTTCACACCTGGAATTGCCAATCTATACTGAACAAAAAATAAAACGGCAGCTGTTAATATGAAAACTACCACTTCATGACATCACAAGAAGGAACAGAGCATTTTGAGGTTTGGAGATGTACAGACTAATAATAAAGTGTTGGTCAAACATGTGTGAATGAAACAAAACACAACTCCAGGTCTGTTTTTGAGAAGGTAAGAGTATCATAACATAATTTAAAGCTCACAAGAATCAATTTGGCATAATATTAGAACATTATATATGTAAGAATTGTATAAGTAACATAACTTCACAATTACAAGGTGGAATGCAGTTTTCCTTTTCTTTCTTTGAGAGAAAAACTCAGTCTCAATATGTAGGGTTTGTGTGTTAAACGTGTGTGAATGGAACAAAAAAAAAACAAACATTATAACACAGATCAGAAAAAAGCGCAATATGAGCCCTTTAAGGTTCAGTTCACCACACATTTTGCAATTAAGTCAAGGATTAGCATGAAAACACTAGCATATACAATCCATGGGGGGTCGCCTTCAATGACATAGCACCTCTCCACTAGGTCACTGCTGTTTATTTAGCCTGACTTGCACGGGCAGTTAGCTTGTTCGGCGGTTGCTAATTGTTAACCAAAGTTTACCCATGTACGCCACAGTGGTCCGCTGCTGACAGACGATGATGTATGGGGCTGGGACAAGGTGAAGCTTAGCCGCTCCGAGCTGCAGCAGGCTTGGTTTATAGTCACAGCTGAATGGACAAGTGAACATGGAGGTAATTAAGAGCCCTGCTTATTGAATTTCACTCTTTTCAGATTTAGATTTATCGGCCCGCAGTAAAAGGTGGCCTTGCTGGCTGCCTGGCTTCATTGAGAGGCGGCTAAACCGACGCGTAGTGATTAGCACAGAGAATAGCTGCTGTAATAGGCCTTGAAGCTCGCGTTTGGAAGTGAACCGCAAAAGTCCACCGGTGAACACAATGTTGTTAACATGTTGTTAACGTGTGAACTTGACTTTTGAAGACGTGGGGATTGAGAGAATTTCTGGTACTTGGGAGCTCGCAGCAAGGTCTCTGGTTTGATTGTAGTTGATTGCTAACCCAGCACAAAAAGTATCATCTTGTTTTGTGGCAAGAATGCTTAATATTTACAGTGTCACTATGCGACCATGTGTGCTTTACTTATGTAAAAATGATGTGACATTTTGTTCATGTTTGTCTAAAACTACTCAATACAGATTTAGCACATTTTTTTGGAAACTTTGGCCCCTGTTCAGATACATGTTTGAATCAAACCATCAAACTAAACAATCATTTAGAACATTTCTCATCAGTTCAGACAGTTCTCAGGCTCTTTCTCAGAACATTTTGACACAGCTCTCTCTCATTCAGAAACATATGAGATTCTGGATTCAGTTTGTTTTTTCAATACTACAGGTCTGTCCTCACATGGAGAATGACACTGGTCTTAACACACTCATGTTCACTATAGAAACTCAAACATAACAGCAAAAAAAAAACATCTATTTGTGAGTACCCAAAATTTAACATGAAAAGGATTTTGTACATGAATCAAGGAGTACACACTGCATGAACATATACATCCTGCATACTGTTATACATACAGTATACTGCACATCCTACATACTGTATATACTACATACAGTACACATGAATTTGGGGTTGAAAGAATAGTATGTAAAGTGTGAACCTCATTGTCAAACTGCACTAAACCAGTGAATGTTAGTGTTCACTGAGAGCAGGACTATGGCAGCTGAGCTGCACTATCAAAGCTACTGAAAAAACTGAAATAGAAACAGGTCCATTGAGTTGAACTTGAATTGACAGGCCCCGCCTGTTCATAGTGAAATATGAGTGTAGTAGCAGCAGATGTTCGTTTAGTTTAAAGTGTTTTTTATTGTTGAAAAAATCTTTTCAGTGGGTTATTCGGGCACACAAGTTAAATAGATTTATATTTGGATTGTTGTTGTGTTTGCAAAAGAAACAAAATGTACTTTGCGGAATAGTAAAAGAGGTTTGGCTTAATCAATACTTTATTTATTTTTTTCATTGTGTCATTGGACAAGACACTCATAAGCATATAGTGTAAACACATGAGAACATGGGATATTGCTTTAGAGTTGAAGTCAATTTACCAACAAAAACAAAAAAACATCACATTTTTGTGCTTTCTTGCATTGCTGACTACATCTGACAAACAAATGTGTGGACTTTATAGTCATTTTGGGTTTTTTTTACCGATACAGCTTACCAACTTTCTTGCTCCTGATCTTATATATTTTTACCACAAAAAATAAAATAAAATAAAATATGCACCATGTTCATCACATGTTCCACCTGTACAAAGCAATCCTCTTTAATACTTGTTTTTCATCTCAAGCATAACTCAAGTCGCAGTATCACCATGGAGACTAATAATGCAACTTGATGTTCGGGTTTAGAAATAGACATGGTTAAATGGGGCGATGTAGTAAAGCGCACCGGGCAGTATCACAGACCACATCCTGCAGTAAATAATGACTGCACTGGCGCACTCTGGTTCCTTGCTCGCACCCAGTTGCCATAGAAACGGTGAATAAAATAAATCTACAGTTCTGTGTCAGAAGGTTGAGGGACACAGCGAGACAGGAGACTGAGACATATGTCTGCAAGTATTCAAAGAGCAGACATCTGAAATGGTAAATGGTATAGTGCTTCTTTTTGGGGAAAAAACTAATTGTGATTTTTATATCTTGCCATTGTGTTTAGACTTTTTTTTTTTTTTTTTTTTTAAAAAGCTACATTATGCAACTTTTCAGTTTAGGGATTCACCAGCTGCTTGTCTATATGGAGATGTCATTTCTGGGAACGTTCCACAGTATGGCATGAAACATATCTTGCTTTTATCCCATTATATGTGTTTCTATATAAACACTATAACCTCCCGCTGTGATTGGGCCCAGGCACCAGTCGTTAGACGATTGGACCAATCACAGGACAGCATTATGGTTTGGGCGGAAGCTGAAGGTGAAGCGCCTAAACAAACTAAAACAAACATGGACAGATGTATTTCAGTCTGATAGCGTCCATGGAGCGAGATAAGTCCAATGCCATTCCATGCAATCCAGACAAAGCACTGACATCTCATTGGACACACGCTGGTGTTAAGTAGTGATGCGACTTTTGGCTCTTATATGGGATCTGAATCTTTTGGATCCGTACATTTCAAAGAACTGTTCAAAAGTTTTATTTATATGATAGACGCCAATGTGAGAACTTATTTTTAACATCAAACTAATCACAGAGAGAAAAGACGAGGCTAAGATTTGCTTAAAAGGATTCAAACTGAGAGTGGGAGTGTGTTTACCCTTTGAAATGATGCATAATTTAAATCAAACTTTACGCTAAAATAATAATTAGAAAGCTAACTGTTATTATGATACCAAATATGTTTTTTGTGCACAAAGCTCTCACTCGCCTGCTCTGCTTCTGTGCTGGTCCAGTGTTAATCATTATAAAAACGCAGACAAATTACAATTATAAAGACTCAGATCCAGTTCACACCATTCACGTTAAGGGATCGTTGAAAACAGCAGACTTGTTCACGAATGTCCACCGCCGTCTGAAAAGTTCCTTAGCGCGCCTTAACAAGATTCAGTTTCCACATTTTAAACACATCCAGAAGCATTAACATTTAAGCGAAAACTGCAAAGCTAATACAATAATCCCTTAAATCTTTGCAATGTTTGACTTTTCAGACTCACTGGGATGCAATTTACACGGCTCTCGGCTTATCTGTCCAAGGCCACATAACTTTTGTTGCAGAGCAGAAAGCACATATATATTTTAAGACATACACATTTGATTTGAGGCGTCTAACGTAATGAACGGTGTACGTATGGTGATACACGTTTATTTAGCCAAAACTTGTCAATTGGCCGCTGCGATTGGCTTAAACTCTGCTGAAAGTCCCTCCTTTTCCCAAACTATTTCAACACGACCCGCTCCACATTGATCATAGGTAGATTTCTCGATTTAAAGTCAACAATCCGGTGTTATCCAGGTTAAGAATCCCTTGCATTCAGAACATGTTTTTCTACTGGGAAAAAAAGTTCTACAATTGATGGCTGCAGACCTCTTTGGCCGTTGTATTTTTATAAGAAAAAGTTGCAAAGAAACTCCCACTGAAACCAATCAGTCTGAACAAAATAATATTTATTTTGGAGTCGAGCCTTGACAGAAAAGGGATATTTCAGTATAAGTATTGTAAAAATAGTGTGTTCAGTATACAATATGGACCAGCAGATTTGCAATTTGAGACTTTCGTACGAAAAAAGTTGTATAGGGAATTTCGTCTCATCCTACAGCAGATTTTTTGTCTGAGGTTTGACACTCAGCCACTGAAATAAATAAATTTTAAAGGTGGTTTCTGTAACTTTTCAGGTAGAGGGTCCACCACCTGCTTATCTAAATGGATCTTTGAATGGTTCCAACTGATCTATTTCTACGGAGACAAGCAGGGGACCGCACCAGGCCAAGTTACAGGTCAGGTCTATTGAAAGGCGACACCACTCATAGTAAGAATGCAGGTTTTTGAAGCCAATAAAACACACATTTGAGGGGGGGTTAATGCTACTGTGGAACATCTCTGACAAAACAATAACACACTAAGTAAGCAGGTGAGACACAAAGGTTACATAATGCAACTTTATATAACAATCATCCTAAAAATGTCCATTGTGTAACTTCTCAGGTTACCACGGAGATGTTATTCCTCTGCCTGGCAAGTTCCACAGTCTGGCATTAAACTTATCTGGCTTGCATTTATAAATACTATTAAATTACAAGTGTTTTAAATGTTGTATTCTTAATGTAAGTGGCGTCACCTCTCCACAGATCTGACTTGTAAATCTACCTAATTTTATTACCTTCAGTGATTGAGTATCTTCATGTCTCCACAGAGATTGATAAGTTATACTAATAATACTATAAAGAGCGAGGAATTACACTTCTGTGGGGTATTAAGTGTAAACACATAACATATTTAGATCACCACGTTACTTTTTATTGTTTTTTAAATGCTATATTCGCCGAAAATAACATTAACACATTTTTAGTTTCCCTTTGCTCTCTGCACTAAATCACTCCCCCTTCAGAGCGCTATCACAACACAATCAGTATGCATCTCGCGAATTAAACTACTGCACATCGCATCGGATTTGTAAAGTTGTAGTGCATTGTTTTGTATCATGCTTTTGTATATTTATGAAAAATGTCCGTGTTTGAGCCTGGATGTGGGCGGAGTTTAAGGAATGTTTAAACAGAGATCCCTAGATTACCCAAGCATGCACGGTTGACGTCTAAAACCACTTCAGGCGTGTTTCTGATGATGGCAATGTTATAACACGGTATAACGCTACAATAATCAGTTTTGCATGATACCCTCTCTTTACAGAATTAAACGTTTTTTTGTTGTTTTTTTTAATATAAACCATTACATTTGAAATCCCAATCCTCCAAACATCCTTCATAATTAACACGCTTTTTTTCCCCCTCCTTTTTTTCTAAAACGAAGGCCAAACATTGCAATTTTAAATATCTTCCGACGCCTCGAATACAAAGTACAGCAGACACACGTAATACCCTGTACTGCGGTAGCTTGTTAGCTCCTTGTTAGCTTTCTGTCAGTTACCCCGCGATGTTGTTTCGTGCCTGCGCTTCTAATTGACAAGTCGAACGTCGTTACCCCCCTCCTTCTTTGCCCCACCCCACCCCCCTTTTTATGCATAAATTAAACATTCCTCCTCTCTCCTAATTAACAGAGCATTACAAGAGCGGCGAAATACTAAATCAGCTCATTGCATACATCGTGGCAATAATTTATTCGCAAGTATTTTTTTTTTTGACGCAGTCCTTTAGCTTTTTTTCCCCTGGTGTAATTAGACGCTGATCAAAGTATTGCAAGATTTGATAATGCAAAAACCCACTTTAGTGAATAAATCAAGGGAATACACTTAGCACAAGCCAGAACAGAGCGAAGACTGCAGTGTTTTGTAGCATTGTGGTGGTGTAGCACTGTCACCTTATAGCAAAAAAGGTCTTGGGTTCAATTCCCAGGCATTATAATTTCGTCCAGCAATTTCACGGTCCAGTTAATTTACAATAAACTATGTAAACCGCTTTTGGATGTCTTAGTATTTCATGTGTTGTAATGTAAATCATGTAGGCATATGCTTAAAGGCCTCTCTCGCTGATGCATGGTGGAGTGAAGTAGTTTAAATCAGGCTAATATTGAGAGACGCTGGTATTAAAGTTGGTTCGCTGTGCAGCTGTGTGCAGGCAGTGTACAACAAATATATCTATAACTTTAAAAACATGGAGGCAGAGAGCACTTCCTGGATTACTGCCTGATGACATCATAGAACGGCGTTAGGGTTAGGGTTACATTTTGAGCTCTAAGTGTCAAGATTCTCAATATAAATAGACAAAGACCAAAGCTTCATGTGACAATAACTAATAAATACATTAGAGTGGTGGCCCTTGTTAACATTATTTTATATAGAAAGAGACAGAGAGAGAGAGACAGAGAGGGAGAGACAGAGAGACAGACAGGGAGAGACAGAGACAGAAAGAGACACAGAGAGAGACAGAGAGAGAGAGACAGAAAGAGAGAGAGAGAGACAGAGACAGAAAGAGACAGAGAGAGAGACAGAGACAGAAAGAGACACAGAGAGAGACAGAGAGAGAGAGAGATAGAGAGACAGAGAGAGACAGACAGAGAGAGAGACAGAGAAAGACAGGCAGAGAGACAGAGAGAGAGAGACAGAGAAAGACAGACAGAGAGACAGAGAAAGACAGACAGAGAGAGAGAGAGAGACAGAAAGAGACAGAGAGTGAGACAGAGAGAGAGAGAGACAGAGAGAGGGACAGAAAGAGAGAGACAGAAAGAGAAAGACAGACAGGGAGACAGAAAGAGACAGAGACAGACAGACAGAGAGAGAGACAGAAAGAGAGAGAGAAAGACAGACAGAAAGAGAGACAGAAAGAGAGACAGAAAGAGAGAGACAGACAGACAGAGAGAGGCAGAAACAGACAGACACAGAGAGATAGAGAGAGACAGAAAGAGATAGAGAGAGAGACAGAAAGAGAGAGACAGAGATAGATAAATACAACTTTTTGTAAAATCTTAAATACAATCATGTTAAACTGTGAGGATTAGCCATCAGCCATCAGATGTATTAAGGCCATCAGATCCTGTGTCACATCAGTTTGAGTTGAGTAGCAGCGCCCAGGACAAAAGTGCCTCTTGTTTGTGTCCTGTAGCATCAAGGGGAAACTAGGTGAACATTCACTCTGTTGTTTCAGTTGGTGACACAGGCCAATCCATCAAATGAATTCTTCTGGAAGATCTACACAGACCAAATCCTGAGGACAAATTTCTCCAAAAAGGCCTCAGTGCATGGTTTAAAGGGCCCAAATTATGCTGTTTTCTGATCTATGTTATAATGTTGTTTCCTCATCGAAAACATACCTAGAGTTGTGTTTCGTTTCATTTAGACATGTTTAACACGCAAACCTGGCATATTTAGGCTCTTGTCTCAAACAGAAAACACTCTGTTCCACCTTGTGCTGTCATGTGGTAACACAGGAAGTGCTCCACTGTATTCTCTACTAAACAAAAGGTAATAGGTAGCCGTAAACTATTGCTTCATGACATCACAAGGTGGAACAGCGCATTTTCGAGATGTGCACAAACTAATTATAAAGCATTGCTCAAACATGTATAAATGAAACCAAACACAACTCCAAATATGTTGTTCAGGAAATAACATTCTAACTTGGCTTAAAGCTCACAACAGTCAGTTTTGTGCAACATTGGACTTTTAACCATTCCTCACTTGTCCCACTCTGTCCTGCAGTGTGGGTGCAGTAGTGGGTGCAGTGTTCTGAAGAGTATTGGTGGTAAGTGGCTCCATGTTGATCAAAGGCAGCCTTCTTCTTCACCGCAGTAATAACAGCAGTGATGACAGTGTAATGTGAGCGCGCTGTAGGAGGAGAGATGCTTTTAAATGCACAGGGGCCGAGAGCAGTTCTGTGCCTGAATGAGTGTGCTCCTGGCTCAAATAAAGACTGACAGCGGTGGTTCTTTGTGGTAATGCTGCACAGCCTTGTCAGTGTTTCACAGCGGTAGATCCTGACCAGCATATCTTCAATCAGATTAGATGTTGTAGCACACAGTTTGAAAGATGAAGTTAGAATATTGGTATAGCAGTGGATTTGGTGACACTTCCTTTAACGTAAACTGAAATGACTACACTGTACTTATGTATGGGTTAAGATTGGGTTATGACACAGTTTCTTACTTGATATAGATTCAAAATTTCATAATATTCGTTCTGAGAAATCCTTTTGCTTTGTCAACAGCGCTGCAAACCCTTGGCCTTCTCTTAGTGAGGTTCTTGATGACGTCTCCTGAAATGGTTTTCACTTCACAGCTGTGCCTTGTCAGGGTCAAGGAATAATTTCCAAGAGTGTCAGCAAACCAGTGTCAAAGCAGGAGCGGCTATTTTTTTTTTTTTTTAAATGTCTTTTTGTTGGCTACATTGCACATAGAAATAAATAAGAAGCATTAATGAAAAAGTGTTTCCAAATACATTCAAAGTAAAGTTCAATGTCATTTTTGAGCCCTCAACGTATTTCAAAACAACAAAAAGTGAAAAAAATATAATAAATAATAAAAAATCAGCTTGAGCATCTAGTTCTCAGACATGGTTGTTACTGATACCAAGAAATTAGAAACTCATTTGAGCAGGCATTGATACTAAAGAAGTAACATTCAGGACAGAAATGAACCTTTCCTGAATAGCTTTAGAATGATCTTGAGCTGCATCAGAACAAGTATAAGACACATAGACTAATATACGTTCATGGACCACTATGGAAACTACCTGGACGACTGAGGGATTACACAGATATGAGACCAGATGGTAATACTGTGGAAAGTACTATGATTTAATGTTGAAAACGACATTCTTGTATCATGGTGGTTTTGGAATCTGTATTGAGTATCGAGTCTATTCCTTGGCATCAAAATCAAGTTTGACATTTTAGTATCATGATAACACCAGCAGACACATACCTCCTTATGTCCACACATGTTTAACCTCTTGTTGTCTTTAGCTCACATGTACATTCCTCTGAGTAAACCCTTTAAACCCTGTCATTCATTATGGATCACAGCCTATGTTCCATGTGTTCTCCACCGTCAGAGAGGCCGCTGTGTACTGGCTCAGGGCCCAGTCAGAGGCAGCGTTGAGCGGGGTGACGCAGAGGACTGCCAGCCTTTGCGGAGGAGCTGCTCAAATATTCAACACTGGAGCCACTAGTGACCCGTGGGACTGTGTGGGGGTAGGATACAGTCAGGGGTGAACGGAAAGGACTCAAAATATATACACAACCCGTCACAGGTTAGGGCACGCTTTTTCGTAGATGTTTCTTCTTTATTTCCATGATTATTTACCATTGTAGATTCTCACTGAAGACACAAATGTAATGTAGTAATGGAATTGTGGGCTTTAGCGAACCCATCGTATGCCCTGAAATATTTGTTAAAGCCACAGTATGCAACTTTTCTGCCAACATAAACTAAAATACAGCATGTTTTTGTTATGGATATTTTTATTGCACTGAAAAACATGTGTCTTTACCATAGCCTTCATTCCAAATAAGAGGTGAGTGTTATTGCATTTCCAGCTCCATCAACTGTGGCTCCAATTCACTTTCTATTGAAAAATGCTTCAAGGAGAATGTTCCAAAGTATGGTTTTAACCCTCTCTTTTAATGGAATCATTTGGTTAATGATCCACCTCTATAAAGTTTCATACTATCACTTTAATCCTCCAGGCACTGTGAACTAAATCTTGATTTTAAAAGTTACTGTAAATCACAAATTCTAATCCGAATACTATTTTTCAGTGTTTCTGTTTTCAGATTGCATCCACGTCTTGCAGGGAGATGAGACTGCTTTTAGAACCAAAGAAAAAAGTCCATATGAGGAGAAGCAACCCTTCAGTATTGACCTGCTGCTGTACTCTTCGTCCTGGACCGTCCCCGAGGATGGACCTGGGCGACTCGTGGTAACTGGGTCAATAAAACGACAAAACTGTTGGGGTAGCCTTCTCATCTTTCACTGACAAACCGTAACTATACAGAGAAGGGCATAAATGCATTTTGACATTGTGTATGGACTGGGAAATAAGAGTTACGAGTAGGTCTACAGGTCAGGTTTATGTATACAGCACATTTAAAGAGACAAACGTCCTGCCCCAAAGTGCTGCACATACACAGAACAGACTCTACACCAATACAAATATATAATGTAATGATCTGATGTTTTGTGTTTAATTCAGGATTGACACCTTTTGTTGTTCTTGTAATTATTTATGTGTCATTAAAGTAACTGCTTTAGTATGTGACACTTGGTTGCTATGCTAAGTTGATTAGAAAGTTCTATTTGTCAATTACTCGTCTGTTTTGGAGCCTGGCTCTGGTGAATTGAGACTGCTGTTGTTTTGCTCTTGCTTTGGCGTGTGTTAGAGCCTACTGTAGGCCTTGTGTTCAGAAAATAAACAATCAGAAGAAAAGTGCATCTTTACACCAGAATACTACATTGGTGTCAGAAGTGGGATCCAAAACTGCTCGATAAAGTTTCAGTTCAGCTAACCTTGACATAAAAATGTCTAGCTCAGGCTGATTTAAAAACTAGTTAAAGTTGGTGGTCCACCAGGTACTCGTCTCCATGGAGATGTAATGTCATAGGAATGTCCCATATTAATTGCTGAAAAAATAAACAAAACAAAGAATGTTTATGTTGATGATAAAAGGGGATTGATTGGAATGGAGGATTTATGGAGAACTAAATGCTGCGAAATAAAATAAATAAATAAATAATCCAATCTGCGGTGTGGTCATGGTGTCTGTCTGTCCGTCCTTGTCTTATGTGTTTACCATTATTTTTGGTATTCTATAATATTCAAGTCTTATGGGAAAAGATATATAAAGACACAGTATGTAACTTTCTGGAGGTGGCACGTCACCTGCATAACTTTCAATACAGATACGCTTTATGCCATACTGTGGAAGATTATAGCCAAAAAGCAAAATTTCCAATTTAGGCTTCTTCAGGCCAAATAAGAGTCCAAGCCCACTCACAATAACTAAGTGTTTTTCCATGTTTTTCAATAAACACAATCAAAACAAAATGCCATGCTTTTATTTTGGTCCATGTTTTGACTAAAAAGTTACATACTGTGACTTTAAAATGCATGTTATTTTATGCTTACAGTGACAGTGGCTCTTCACAGCTGTTTATCATCAACAGTAAGCTTGTCCTTGTTACTGTTGTTGTGTCAATAAATAAAGTCAAATAAAAAGATAATCCATTCTTAATCCAAAATTAAAAACACATTTTTGGCACCACGTCCATCTTTCCGTGGATTAATTACCCCAGACTTTGAAAACTTCAGGCTTCACTCCCACCCAGGCTCAGCGTTCCAGATGCCAGATTTGGAGGGCTGCCACACAGTCCCAGCGTGTCAACAGGGCATCAGGTGTTTTGACTCATCCTCTGCCCACCCCGAGCCTCCATCGGCTGATCTGTGAGCTGCCACGTGTCAGGAGCCGTCTCTGAGTTGAAAACCTTATGGATCCAAGCAGCACAATTTCTACCAAAAATGTTGAATTAATAATGTGGGAATAAATCCAGATAGAAAGAAAAATATAACTTTACACCCCTGTTTAAAAGATTACTGTGAAAGGTAGACAGGAACATTTAGCATAAAGCAATTACATAAGTATGGCATTGAACTTACTGATCTCCATAGGGACAAGCAGATGATGCGAAAAGGCCAAGTTACAGGTCAGTCTGTTGAGAGATAAGCTTGCTCAGAGTCAAAACAAACATGTATTCAAGGTATTTCTTTAGTAAAAGTCAAATAAATGTAATGATAGATGCAGTTAATGTCATACTGTGGAACATTCCGGGCATTTCACACTAACATCTCGATGGGGGCAAGCAGATTCCCCACCAGAAAGTTACATAGTGTACACAGTTGCAGTCGTTTTAATTGTATCTTTTTTGCTTTTTGTTTATTATTGTTGTTAATATGAAAGTCAATATTCTGTTTTTGCATATCTTTAAAACAATATCTGTGACATAAATGTTTTAATATATCTCCAAATGACATGCACCAGCAATGAAATCCTGATTCAGAAGATTCATTCGAGTAAACATGAACTGCACTTGACCTTTAGACCATTAGGAGAACATCACCAACAAATGTTATAACTAAATGAGCTTCTGTCGTTATTTTTTTGTTTTTAAAAAGTAGATTTGTATCTTGTGTATCATTAGAGGTATTGTCGCTGTGCAGTGAGGACTCTTGGGGTGATTGTGGACTCTATGACAGAGCTAATGTGCTTGTCCAGACTGAACATAAAGTCCAGCTTATTTCAGTTGAGGCTCCTTGCTAAAGTAAAGACTAACCTTCCACAGGCAAATTTTGAAAGATGAATGCACATATTTGTAACGTCACACCTGGATTATTGTAATTCTTTGTCTGGGGGGCTGGACCAGTGCTCCCTGCAGTGTTGACAGAATGTCCAGAACGTAGCAGCTCGTGTCATATCGGGTCAGTTCAAAATGTCTGCACTTTATGGGTCCACTTTGAGAGAGTTACTGCAGCCCTGTACTCCAGAGCCTTTTCTGTGGCTGATCCTCAGTCTTTAACAGAGTTTAAGACTAGAATGGGAACCCACCTCTTCCCCCTGGCATTTAATACTAGCTAGGCATGATATCTTGGCATTTTATTGGTATTTTATTCTTTCATTGTTCTTTGCCTATGTATATATCTGTATATTTGATTTTTTGTTGACTTTTAACGTCAATTTGGGCAGCTTAAGTTGTATTTAAATGTGTTAAATAAATAAAATGTAATTGAATAGCGGTAGGTATTACAGTGGATTGCATTTACTCAGTTACATTTTTATTTATTTATTTTATTTTATTTTTCAGTACCTTTCTTGCAGCATACTTTTACTCCTACTTGAGTAATATCTTAAGTGTTATAATAGCACTAAAAAAAAAGTGCCCAAACAACCCCAATACCAGGTCTACATGTGTCCCTGGCTGTCCGGACACGAGCAGCGTGCCAGACTGCCACACAGGCTGCAGATGCACATGGGTGACACAGGGCACTACCCCCCCCTCTCTACCCCCTCCTCCTTCTGCCCCTCCTCTCTCCTCCTCTCCTCGCCATCTGGAGCCAGTCTTTCGTCACACATCCCTCTGCTCTGGTCCTCCGCTGTGTCCATAAAACAGCCATCTTCACAGGTCTCGCTCGCACCTCCTCTCTCCTCCCATCACCTCCCCTCTCTGCCCCCTTCCTTTCCTCTCCTCCCATCACCTCCCCTCTCCGCCTCACATCACCTCCTCTCTCCTCCCATCACCTCCCCTCTCCGCCTCACATCACCTCCTCTCTCCTCCCATCACCTCCCCTCTCCACTTCACATCCTCCCCTCTCCGCTTCACATCCTCCCCTCTCTGCCCCCTTCCTTTCCTCTCCTCCCATCACCTCCTCCCGTCACCTCCTCTCGTCACCTCCTCCCATCCCCTCACCTCCTTTCCCCCCACTTTCACCTCTTCTCTCCTCCAGTCACCTCCTCTCTCCTTCTTTCACCTCCTCCCATCACCTCCCCCCTCTCCTTTCACCACCCATCTTTCTTTTCCCTTCTCCCTCACTCTCTCCTCCTCTCACCCCTCCACATGTCACCTCTTTTCTCCTCCTCTCCCATCCTCTCACCCCCTCATACCTCCTCCCTTCTCGTCTCAAACCCTCTATCCTTGTCTCGCCTCCTCTCTCCTCCTCTCTCTCTCTCTCCTTCTCTCCTTACCATCTGGAGCCAGTCTCTTGTTACGCCTCCCTCTGCTCTGTGGTCCTCTGCTGTGGCCGTTGAACAGCCATATTCACAACTCCTGCTCACACCTCCTCTCACCTCCTCCTCTGAGCGCTGAGGCATGGATGAGTCGGGTGGTTGGTGGTTCCCAGGTATAGTAGACGTAGTAGACCTTCCACCCACTGACATGTGCACAGTGGGATGAATCAAAAAACATAATTTTGGTTTTGAATTAATCCTTACGCCAGACTAGGTTGGCAAAAAATATCCAGATAATAAATGACTGACTTAAATACAAAAAAATATAAAACAAAAAAACATTCAAACTAATTTAGAATGGACTTGAGGGGGCTCCACTACCTTCTTGTCTCCCTATACAAGTAATTGTTTTGCCTACATTATTACTGCTCAAAAATATCTTGAAAAATATACACCTCTCCTCAGATCTGACCTGTAACTTGGACTAGTTGACTCACTTGTTTCCATGGAGATAAAGTTTATTGACAAAAAGCTCTAAAAAGCTATAGACAACAATTAACCCATCTAAACTGTTCACACTCATCCTATTAATCTCACCTTAGTCTTGATGCAGTTTTGGTTTGGTCTTGTTCTAGTTCTAGTTTAGTCTCGGTCTAGTTCAGATTTTGTTTCAGTCCTGGTTTAGCCCCAATTTCTATTTGTCTAATGTGAATTTAAACTACTGTACCATGTATGTCTGCAGTGTTTAAACCTTTCTCAGATGCGTTTTTTTCAGTAATCCTGCGTAATCCCGTTATTAGACTGTCTATACATCTCCAAATGCACTGTTCCACCTTGTGATGTCATCAAGCAGTACTTTTTGTGTTAATAGCCATCTTTACACTTGAGTTCAGCAGAGAATATCAATTTCAGGGCTGAACTTATCCAAATGGTTCTCGTGAAGGTGTATGGACTTTAAAAACACAGTGGAGCACTTCCTGTATTACCACATGACATCACAAGGTGGAAAAGAGTGTTTTCAGTTTGAGATAAGAACTCTGCCCTAATATGCAGGGTTTGTGTGTTAAACGTGTGAATGAAACAAAGCACAACTCCGGATATGATTTTGATGAAGAAACAGCATCAGAAAACAGCGCAGTATGGGGTCATTATTTTTTCAGACCAAGGTTTAGTTTGTTTTCATATCTGACACTTTCGACTGCTCACGTGGTGCTGTCTTCCTACCGGTGGAGGCGGGACACCATCTGCAGTCGGACTTCTTTAAGACAGTATCCCAGGTGTGTGAGAGTAAAAACGCCCCCTCGTCCCGGTTTAAAGTCGTGTGTGCACGTTTCCGTATTTCGAATGCCTCATTTCAGCAGCGACGTTTGTGGTCCTGTCCCCATGACGTTTGCTCCGCCCCATTCCATAATGTGGTTCTCTCTTTCACAATGGTTGGAAATGGTCGTTTTACTCCTGTTCTGCTTTGTATTTTGTCGCTTGTCTTCACACTTCCCCATTTCCTTCTCACATTTTGTCCTGTTTCTTTTTTCCATGTACTGAATAGCCTCCCCGTTTCCCCCATGTATGTTTTATTGCAAGACAACAAGAGACTTTCTGAAGAGAGGTCTTGCTCCTTTAGATTGACTGTCAATTTGGAGACAAAGAAGACTGTTGTGGTAACCCGGCAACCCGCCACTTTGTCTTGTCTGCTCCCATCAAACTGTAGCCGAAGAACAGATGCGTTGCCGCGGACGACTGAGAACATCATGTAGAAAGACTCATCAGTCCATCTCCTGTCAATCAATGTTAGCCGCTAGCAAAGCTTCTGCCTGTTGACGGATGGCGTTTGGTCGGACATTAGTATGGCCTTTAGCGTGAGCATCAATATTTCTTAATAGACAGGTGTATGTAATTTTTCTAGTTCTTTATTCTGTTAACTCATATGATGCAGTTGTTTGCGTGTTTACTCCTTGGCATCTAATTTGACATGGGCAATGGACAATTTAAAGTGCATATAACAGGTTAGACAACTCTGACAAAGCTAACATACTGTGTTTTCTAGCTTTTTAATTTTGGTGAAGTTTATCATTTTACTTCCTGGTTGGACATGAACAGCACATATGACATAAGCAGACGCGATCCCAACTGTTACCTAGCAACCATAATGCTAACAAAGTCCAAAATAGTAGCACAATAGTTATGATTAGACTAATAAAATTAACGATAACACCTTTTTTGTCAAACAAGGGTTTAAACTGTCCAAAAAACAAAAAAAACCTCTGCATTTTGGATGGTGTTAATGACATCGGTAGAGGGCATTTACACTTAACTGACAAAAAGCTATAAATATTTACTACAGGTACTATCCCATTAAACCAAGTAATAACACAAAAACCAGCAGCTAACACAACTAGGCTGTGTTCGCACTTGTCCTGGTTTGGTCCAGGTTTAGTCCTAATGTAGACTTGGTTTGGTTCAGTTAATCCTGGTCTAGTGTTGGTCTAGTCCAGATTTAGTTTGATGGATGACGTTTCAGCGGCCTTTAGCAAGGCGGTCAATAAACACAAACGTAATTTTTCTAGTCCTTCATTCCATTAACTTATACTTGTTGACGTCCGTTTTGACACGGACAATACATCAAGCTAATCCATAATGGTAGCGCGTCTAAATCACATCTTTTATGTCAACAGCTTGTCAAATTTGATGAGTTTTAAAAGTAAGCACTAAGCAGGGATGACATCTGTAAGGAGTTTACGCAGCGGTCTTTTGGGTTGTTGAGAAAATGGCTGCCGTTTGAAAAGATGTCTTTGAAACCTGATCCTTGTCAGCTTTATACCGTACATGAGATGAGAAGAGCTTTGGTTAAAAGAGTATCGGCTAAACAAGTTCATTACAAGGAACTTTGGTGTGGCTTGGCTCAGTTTGCGTTGTGTTATGGCATTGTATGGATGGTACTGACAAGAATATGCATTACCAGTCTATTCTGTCAACTGTCCCCATTGTATTCTTCAAAACGTGGTATTAAAACTACGTTACAGCATTCATTGTTTATATATTTTGCAAATGGTTTGGTTAGGTCATATATAGCTGGAAGAACCCGAACCCTTATTCTAGTGATCAGCAATACCAGGGATTGTGTTTCGATCTGACACCAGGCACTACTATGGCAAGTATTGCAGTGTCAGTCCAATAACGATATTCAAATACATCAAGACTCCTCCACTATAAAGAATTTCACCTTGGCAGATAAAGGCCATCGTTTTCTTTTATCCATTCCATCTTGAACTAATCTAAAGAAATATGTGTAGATAAACCAAAATAAGCAATGTACTTTGAAATTGTAACTTTTTAATGCAATTTTTGGAGAATTTTTAAGTCAGTATACTGTTGAATATACTGATAGTTGGTATCGATCCACCCATCGATTTGTCCATCACCATCTCATCAAGAAACCATGAGAAGAAAAATTCAACAAAAAATCCCCAAAATATGAAATGAATATACACTCTCTACCTGAAACCCTGGAGTGAATCTCGTCTTCCTCATCATTCAAGATCATAGATGTCCTTGATCTTAGAAAGAAAAAGAATCATATTCCAAAGTACCCATATGTATTTTCTGGAGTTGTTTAAGAAGAAAGAAGATAGAATGATAAATGTAAATCAGGCAGACAGACGATTCCATGTTTTTCTCTTCCACCCAGGTCATCCACCATTTTCTTCATTCTTCAAAAGGATCAAACTGTGCCCGACATCATGTTTGAAAACTGAAGCTGCACTTATCTGAGCTTTCCTAAACACTTCCAGAGCCCCTGTCTGCTCTCCTGTCATTGGCTTAATCAAAAACTCGTGGGTATCCTCAGATTTGACAGTTTGCAAAATCATTTTCTTTGAGATTTTATTCCCGTTCTCACCGGGCGGGAGGATGACAGGCCTTTAAGGTTCTGTCATCACATGCCAACTTCATCAAATTTGCTATTTTATTTTTTTAAAGGGTTGGATAAAGACGTTTGGTAATTTGCCAGTCAAGTGCTACGGAAGTTAAGTGACCCTCTTCTGTGGTGAACCAACACATGTCCAATTCTGACTACTGTGTGAGTAATGTGAGTAGCATAGAGAAACAATGAAGGGAAGATTTGAACTGGCAACCCTCTGGTAGGCACCTCTAAACCCACTGCATCCTCACACGAGTATGACTATGTAGGTATATTGTTACTTGATTTAGTGAATTATGAAAAAAAAAAAAAAAAAAAATCACAATTCCATGTCTAGATAATACTTATATATTAAGTATTTCTGTAAAATCTTGTTCTAAATTATCACCACAGCAGCAGAAACATTGGTCACCTCAGCCATCTCATCCTCTTAATTTGATTTTTATTCAAGGATTTCAGATTTGTGTTATTTCCTTTTCTATTCAAAAGGGCACAGCTCCCTTAGGGTAAACCATCGGCCTCTCTGACCATCACCAACTGCTCAGGTGACGCGTCTTGCTCAAGAACACATCAACAGTACGCCCTAAGACCACAAATAATCATAATGTCTAGTCCAAGTCAGAGCTGTGGAGAGGCTACTACTTCCACAGTACGAATGCAGCTGTTCAATACTTTATCCTTTAATGCCGTACTGTGCAACACTGCAGTACATCTCGATCCACTCAAGTAGGTGGCAGACCCTAAACAGAAAGGCTATATATAACATTAAAGTGCATTTTTTTTCCACATTTTTGAGTTGATTTGGTGGGGCAGTACCTGTGCTAAATATTTATCATAGTCAAGTGACAGTTTATGGGAAAAAAATTGAAATGAAAAGTACAAAATACAGGAAGTAACATTGAGTTTTATAAGGGAATACATTTAGCCATGTCATCAACACTGAAAATTCCATACAAAATGCTGAGACTTGGAGACATTTAGACAAAAGGAAAGACACGTTTTGTTAACATTTGGATTGCTTGGTAACAGTTGTTCCATGTCCAGTAGTGATGTGATGTTCCAGAATGAATCGGCTCTTTTGAACGGTTCCTTAATGGTTGGAATCGGATCTAATTTTTTAACTGAATCTTTATCATTCTGATTTTTATTAATGCTGAACCAACACAAGAATTAGCACAGAAGTAGAGTAGAAAGATTAAGATCTCATAAAAGAGCTGAATGTCCAATCAGAAAGTAAAATTATAAACTTCACCAAAAAAGGAAATGTATATAAAAATCTTAGTTAAGCCCTAAATCTAAAGACGTTAACCATGTGTTAGTGAAATGAGCTGTCTAACCTGTCATCTCCGCTATAATTAAACCAAAGAGTGTTAGCATGCACCATCCCTTACTCTACCCTACCCCTGTCTATTTTTACTCGTTCCCCCCGTGTACCTCAGCAACAGTTTGGAGATAAAGAGGGAAGAACTGTACGCACCCGAACACTACATGGCGATAAATGTCACAGCTCTCCCGGGCCTCCCCTCAGATAAAGCCCGGAGCAGATGAAAGCTCCCAAGAAAATAAAACACGGGGACGGCCATTTGTTGTGTTTGATAGCATCAGTATGAAGAGGACAATAGAGATGCACAGGGAGGGCCCGCTATGGCTAACACGCTACAAATGTGTTAGCACGCAGGAATGAGATACTGCTAGCATCATTCAACGGAGTACGACTGGGATTTGGAGAAGTCTGGAGCTGATTTTGTACAGTGAAGATTTTTGTAAGACTTGCAAACTTAGATAAACAACCTGATAATGTAGCAATGTCATCCATTCAGTGCACGCCACACTTACACCGTCTTTATCCTTTAGTAACTTTTATTCTTCTTTATTCTTTAGTAACCTTAAGTCTTTTGAAACTGTTTTGAGTTGACCCTTTAACAACACGTCACTTCAGGTGTATGTTCGCCTTTATCCTTCCTTCAATGCCGCTGAGGTAGTGGGCAGCATTTGGGGACCTGTCTCTAGATCTTAGGCTACTTTTGGGCAGAACTACCGTAACTGGAGGATTTACCTATGGTGCCTCTTTTGGGTTTTGATGGGGAAAACTGGGGTGCTTGGAGGAAATCCACCCAGGCACAGGGAAAACATGCAAACGCAGCACAGAAAAGCTCAAGCAGCCTGTGAGTTGGACCTGGAACCTTCTTGCTGTGAAGCGAGAGTGCTAGATACTCTACAACTGTGCTGCCAAGACTCTGGAGAGCACAATACACTGCCGTTTGAAGGTGAAAGTCTTCAACTCAAAACTAATAATTGGATTTATATTGCTCTATCCGTATCAGTTTGTTAAAGGGATTTACTGAGTATTATTTGTTAACACCAAATACTAAAAAAAAAAAAAAAGGAACTTTGACCACTTATACGCTACTGTCATACAAGGTGGATGAAGTTTCCAGAATGTTTCTCCCTTTCTTAATCCTGGAAAAAATAGAAGACGCATAGCAGGTGGTCACATCCAGCTTTCCAGTCCTCTGATTAATGACTCTGATAATAAAGCCTCTTAACACCAAATCTCATGGAAACAAACAAAATGTGCTGGATTTACACAGTTGAACCGGGATCCATGAATCAAAATGACGGGGCCCCCACCCTGACAAGGCCCCAGTGAGGAGTTTATTTACACAGCGTTAGCATAGCGTATTACACACATTGGACAGAGAGAAAGGACGGTAATTTGCAAGAGGCCCAAGCTGTTATCTTATCTTGATTTGTGCGCTTGTGTCTGGACAACTTATTAAACCGAGTCTTAATTAAAAATGAGGTCCAGGGAGTGAGTACAGATTGCAGGTGCAGGTTTCATAGTCTCTAACATTTAAGTCTTTTGTAAGGAACATCGATAAAAGTCAAGTGGTACCCTTTATTGAAACTGTAGTAAATGAATGGGCATTTTCGTACAGAAGAGTGTGATTAGCTGTAGATGGCAGTTTATGGGGGGACCAGGGTACGCAGCAGTAAGCTCGTATGGGAGTTTTTTTGCTTAAGTACAATCAAATTAAGGCAAATGAATTAAGAAAACCGTTAACATGTTTTGGGTTTTTTTGTTTTGCTTTTTTCATAATGTATAACAGACTAATCATCTAACTATACCTGACCCAGACCCTAACTGCCCAAAGCCTCTCTGGGTGGAGTTTGCATGTTCTCGCTGTTACTCTGAAAATTCCAGGATTAGGAAACCGGAGTACAAACTCAGAATCCAACATCTTATTAGTAATTGCTAACAAGACAGTGGTGAGGGTAGAATATGGCGACAGTAGCTCAGTTGGTAGAGTGTTTGTCCACTGATCCGAAGGTTGATGGGTCAACGTGACCATCATTGGATGATCCACTGATCCAAATGTTGGAGGTGCAATTCCAGCTCCCACAGTTGAATGCTGTGCTCTTGGGCAAGACACATAACCCACCTTGCCTTCAGTGTCTGTGTATCCTGCTGTTTGTGTGAATGGGTGAGTGGTTCCTTGGTAAGGCGGTTTGGAGTGCCTTGAAGGTGGAAAAGTGCTATATAAAAATGTGATAACTTACCACACACAAACAATTTTCTTTTAGTATCAAAGTGTGCCATTTGGCTGCTGTGATTGGTTAAAACTGCATTCAAAGTCCAAACATTATTAATATCAATTTGGCTATTGCAAAGTAAGAAGTTACCAGTGTCCCCCATCGACCTAAACATGAACAATCCTCCAGCTACGATACTCATGACCAAGTTTACAGCCTGATATGGAGATGGGTCCCACTGGGTGCTGCACTGTAATGTCATCCTGAGGCATTGAAGGATGGGTCAAATTCTCATGCAATGCTGACCCATATCAGGAAATTACATAGACTATCACAAGGACAATACACTTAAAAAATGTGCATGTTTTTGGACGATGGGAGGTATCCAGAGTATCAAACAAAGGTTTCAATGGATATTTTGAAGACTTTTCACACTTCAAAAGAAATTAATGTGAATCCCTATGGCAACCATCCTAATTATTCAGATATTGTGGTATTCTGAAGGTTGCTCTACACATCTCTAGCATACACACTAAAGTCAAACATTTACGCCAAAAGTCTTCATCCCAAAACATTGCGGACATAATTCTCAACAGATTTCGCGATTCCAGAAGAGAAACTACCCTGCGAACGATTCACTGTCAACGCTAAACTGTAGGTTAAATAGAAAGGGGCCCGTTGTCACATCTGCGGCTGTATATGGTTATGAATGTGGTCATTGTCTGAACCTCTGACCCTTGGTATGCCGCAGAATCTATCTCACAAAACAAATACAAAGTGATGGATTCATTCACATGTGCTGTATAACTCCCCTGCACAGACCCATGTCCGAGCTCCAGCTGTGGATTCCAAACCTCCTCCTTTCTATATATCAACAAGATACTGGGTTGTAAGTCATTGACAGACTAATAACTCACATGGATATCTGATTATTAGTGTTGGTAGATGTCGACAGATGGAACTTCCTGAAACTTGCATGTTTGGGGAAAGGTTTGGGTTCAAAAGTGTATTAATGAGTCTACTGCACCAGAGTTTGGAAGTAGAAATCTCTGGCTTTGCTCATGTTTTAGTTATTTTTATCACAATAGGAAACTCTTTAAATATGGAAGTGAAAAGCTTTTGTATTCAGTCTGAAGCCCTGGATATTTTCAAATTGTTGTTTGATTCATTCTGCACGATCTTTCTGGACACCAGGATATAGCAGCACTCAAGTTTTTGTTGTTATTGTTGAAGTTAGATGGTTGGAGGTCTGCAGTCAACAACAGGATGTTTTTGGTTATATTCAAACAAAAAAAACACTACTATAATTTGTTCGTGTGAGCCATTTTCAGGACTTTTGGACATCAAAATATACAACGTCAGACTGTTTTAAATTGCTATGACAATGATGCAAATTTGAAGTCACTTGAACCCCATGAGAATGAGTGTGGCTGAAGAGTAGTTTCAATACGAAATACGCAGCATCAAACAAATAGTCAGTCCAGTAATCATTTGACTTTAACCAATATTTGATTTGAACATTGGGAATGTAAAAAATATATATGGAAGCAAAATACACTGCCTGGTCAAATAAAGTCGCCACCTGGATTTAACTAAGCAAATAAGTACGAGCCGCCTGCAGTTGATCAGGTCTAGGTTCAGCAACAGTCTGAGCTCAAAGAATGAGGTCAGCTGACACCTGAATATACTGAATGACCAGGTTATTCCATCAATGGATTTTTTTCTTCCCTGATGGCACGGGCATATTCCAAGATGACAATGTCAGGATTCATCAGGCTCAGATTGTGACAGAGTGGTTCAGGAGCATGAGACATCATTTTCACACATGGATTGTCCACCACAGAGTCCAGACCTTAACCCCATTGAGAATCTTTGAGATGTGCTGGAGAAGGCTTTGTGCAGCGTCAGACTCGACCATCATTAATGCAACATCTTGGTGAAAAATTAATGCAACACTGACTTTTTTTTGGTGGCAACTTTTTTTGGCCGGGCAGTGTATGTATTTAAGTAAAAGTACAGGTAAGTTTACTCATTTAAAAAATACACAATTTCCATTTTAAACCTGTCTTTGTAATTGTGTGTATTTTTCATCATGTAATTGTAATAAGCTACATTAAAATCATAGTTGGTTGCTCAAGAAAAGTACAATTACCAAAGTCATGTGAGTATTTATGATTAGTTACTTTCCACCTATTCCATCCCCTCTTGTGTGGCTGTGTGTGTGGCTCCAGTGGCTCTACATCCCCCCTGTTTGACTGTGTGCTGCAGGGCGACTCTGCTCCTCTCCTCTCTCTTCAGGTGTGCGGTCGCTGTCACAATCCATTGGCTCTGCTCCGGTCCTCTGCTTCGCTGAGGAGTTTAACTTGTACTTTCCACTCAGCGCAGAGCCGCGGGGTACAGCTATGTGCATAAGTGCTTTTGAAAGAGGCTACAACTTTTTGAACTATACTGGCCGACTTTGGCTTTGATGAGTACTTTTTTTTTTGGTAGAAACGGGGAGACATGAGTGAGGTAGATGCTGAATGAATAAACGGGTATGAAAATGCAATGACTATCACTATGTTTACATGCGCAGAGGAATCAAATCAGGCCGCTGTAGTCCCAGCAGTCTACAGCAGGTCAAAGAACCAAATAGGTGTGAAAGGGGGGCTACGAGGTGTTCAGGGGTGTCTTGTAATTTAACATTAACGTTAAAACTTTGCAGCTATACCTTTACATTGAGCATTTTATTCACAAGATATTTGCTCACTGCAGTTCAACAATTTAATTTTACTTATATAGCACATTTAAAATACAACTTAAGCTGCCCAAAGTGCTTCACACTAAAGTCAACACGCGCACACACAAACATATACACAACACAACCCCACAGCACAAATATACATTGAAGCTCCAGTAAGTTTCATTTTCACTTTAATGTAGCGGTTTAAAACAAAGAAACGTGTGCTCAGTGGGTGCTCGGTGGAGAGGCTAAAGTTTGTCATCTCTGCTAATCTAAAATGAGTGAGTGCACATCCAAACACATGCTGTTTCTTACCATGTGCAGTTGAGTGCCTCTCCTCGTCTGCGCATAACGTAGATCGGACTGTGCCGTTACATGCAGCAGGTGTCTGAGTACACATCGGCTCCTCCAGATGTTTTATTGGACCATGGTATCAAACTATAACAGCTCAATCGTAGTTCCCGAGTTTACATGCATTTAGAAAAATCTGTGGAATGAATTCTGTTTTGGAGTTTTACACAATCCTGCATCACTCTTACTGAAATCTGTCGAGAAAATGCAGAAGTCCAGTTTAATGTTTCAAGCTGATTGGAAAAAGTGTTAAAGTAGAGTGCCCTGATTAATTAAAGGGCTGAAGTCTTACCAGATTTTTATTTTTTCATGTAGTAATAAAGTAAATTTGCTGCAGTAGATGTATTGTAAAAGCAGCTCTTTGAGTCAAAATGAGAGCGCTGTGTGTAACTGGTACATGGTAAGTATGCTAGTTCTTGTTAGCAAGACATTACCATGATGCAAAACTCTGCTCTGGCCTCTGAAAGTTGTGAAAAGCTCATCACACTGAATAATCAAGATGCTCAGAATGTACAAGATAAGCCAGGAATAAGTATGGAGTACTTTTTAGTTCAAAAAGGACTCGTTTCCCACCCATAAATCCTCAGTAGCAGTTTACATAACTTTGTTGGCATTGCTGTTTATTGTATTGTTTGACTACAAAACTGCTGTGATTGGTCCGATGGGTCCAATCCCCAGGAGGATTCCAACTCAAACCTAATGATGGGAGAGGAACCAGATGAATTCTCACATGTTTTTGAACTCACAAATCATCTTGAAATCCAGACCAAATAAGGTTATGGCATGTAAACTGTAGTATCGCTCTGTTCTCTGCATTGTGTTGATTTTGGGTGCTGCAGAAATTCCATAATTCCATTGAATTTCCTTCAAGAGGAGGTATTTTACTTCTATGGGGTATTAACTGCTAACACATAACATATTTAGATCACCATGCTACCTTTTATTGTTTTGAAAATGCTAGAGTCACTGAAAACTATATTAACATGAATTTTTTGACACTCTGAGTCTCCCCTCCCTTTGCTCTAAGTCACCCCCCATTCAGAGCGCTATCACAACATAAGCAGCATGCATCACTCTGATGACACTACTGCACATCGCAACAAGTTTGTCAAGTTGCTGTGTACAGTTTTGCATCGTGTTTTGTATATTTATGGAGAATTGTCGTGTGGGAGCATGGGAGACGGAGACTTATGGGCTGAGCATTCCAGAAACTTTTACATCTAACCATAGGGAGGGTTTGAATAGGGCCTGGGAGCGATCACTAAAATACTCAAACATGCACGCATAAAACATCTTCAGGCATGTTTTTAATGAGGGAACTTTATAACATGGTAGAAAGCTCCAAAAAGTAGATTTTGCATAATACCTCCTCTTTAACTGCCAACTTGTTAGCAGCAGTGGGTGGCTTCCAGATCCTAGTTGGGAGTACCTAGCTTAAGGATTACCCCATTAAGGAGTTCTACATCTACAAACATCTACATCATTGTTATGCAGTACAGACAAAATTCTTAAAATGCTTCAAAAAACACTAACCTGCAACTCTATCAACTCGCACACATCCCCAAACTTTATTCTCCGTGGGCACAACCATCATTTCCTTGTTTTTCAAATCCAAACTTAATCCCCCCAGACATTTTTTCTGCATATGCTAAACAAAAGCGTGCACTTTAGCAAACAAACCTCTCCAGAACAGTACTTTTTATTACACTCGCTGCCTGTCTCCCCAGTTAATTCCTTGATTTGAATGCATTATTGGGCACAAGCGAGTTCCCGTCATCGCTAGCTCTCCACGACGCCGCTAATTATTCCTCATCATATCCAGCAGGTAGTAATTAGTCCTTTGTTAGGCGCTATCATGGTGTTGATACAATAGACAGGCTCTCAGGATCGGATTGTTCTCTGCGGCGGTGGAGAGGTAAAGGAGATTATGTATTTTAATAGGTGCGAATTAAAATGAAACAACGCAACCGAAGAATTCTGCGTGTTCAATGGAGTGTTCTTGACTGCAGATGGCGATGATCAAAACAGCAGAGCAAAAGTGTACACGGGGGATTTCAAATGTTTTCAATGTTACACAGTGGGTTTCGTACACTACTGATGAAGGCAGGACTGGGAGGCCTACAGAAGTGAGGTCTCCTGAAGTGATCGAACATTATATAGTTGACATAGTCCTTGTACCGGAAAATTCACCTTATTTATTGAATGACCCTCGTAGATCATTCAAGTGTAACCAAAAAATGAAGTGTTTTAAGTAATACCTGCTTGTCTCCATGGAGATGTTGTTGCTTTGTCTGGAATGTTCCCCATTATGGAACCAAACATCTGGAGAGTACATGCTTTTTGTTTTGTTTTTATTAAAGGAAATGTACACCCTGCACTCCTACCATTTTTTTTTTTTTTGTGTGTGTGTGTGTTTTCGGTAAAGGTACTATAATTACAACTGAACCGTGGCTGCCAGTGCCATAACCTGCTTCTCCATGGGTTTCACAATGAAAATTTTGAAGCATTGTCACAGTAAGAATAATTTAAAATGAAGTATGTTTTGAATGGGAATCCTCAGAATGTTGCATATAACAGGATGAAACCAACAGAGGGCACATACAAGTTTTTCTCATTCCCAGTAGATGGACAGGCCTCATGTGAAAAAACTCAGAACCTCCTGAATTCACTCACTGAGCTGCAGAGGCTGCACTAACACTGATTACACTATCACTTTTACCATATTTATACATTACGATAATATTGAAGTGTTCTTGACAACACAAACAAATAAATAGAGCACTTAATTCATAGTTTTATAAACAAAACAGAGTGATTATAGTTTAAAGATCTGATTGGAGAGAGAGCCAAGAGAGACGTGCTGATTTCTGAAGAGCACCCCACTCCAGTCACTCAGCTGATTACGGCTACACCCACTAGAGTCCACATAGGTGTTCATATCATATTGGTGTAATTTAGGTCAGTTATCTTTGTATGCAACACTCACATTTACATGCATGGCAGAAAAACCGGATCACTTGCACAGTCCTATTTAAACCCGGGAACTACAACTGAGGTGTTGTGAATTGATTCTCATAGATCCCAATAACATTCTGTAGAAGTCGATACATGCATCTGATATCTGAGAATGTAACTGCAGTTTGATTTACATTAGGTGCAGACTGGGAGAGGCATTCAACTGCACCAGGTAAGAAAACAAATGTTGCATGTTCCTCTTGCATAGAGTGTTCAGAAAATGTCCAACTTTTCTTAGAATTCAGACTCTGGGTCATAAATATAATGTTATAAAAGGTCACATAGCTATTTTTCAACAATAAAAATCTCTCTCTCGCTCTCTCTCTCTCTCTCTCTGGTGGTGATGGAGAGAGACTGCGCAAGGGATAGAAAGAGAGGGAGATGGAGAAGTGAGAGACAAGATAATGCTAAAAAGAGAGATTAGGTGAATTAGAGAAAAAAAGAGGGAATGAGAGAGTTGGGGAGAGAAAATGAGAGAGGGGTGATGGAGTGAGAGGGAAACAGATTGAGGAAGAGAGAGAAAACACGGGTAGGGGGGCGAAAGATGGAAAGAGAAGGCTTTGCGGAAGAAATATGCAAATGAGTGTGGGAATGGAGCACAACTTGTGGTTAATGGCTCACAGCACAGAGGCCCTCCAGGGGACGGAGGAGAGGGAAGCTTCATCAGAGTGGGGCCCATTACAAAATAAATAAATATTTTTGTTTTTATTTTTTTTTAACCTTACATATTACAAGATTATAATTTTAGATACATTTTGTAAAGTGTATAGGAATTACAACTATAGATGATATTTTGTGTTCAAATGACAAATCTGAAAACTAATGCAACCATCATTTGACTTGACTGTATATGTTATGGACAAAAAACATTACACTATATGACTTTAATATGTTTCTATAGTTATTATGGTATTATGGATTTAAAGCAGCATTGCCCCATGTCATCCTTAATTATCGCTACTGGCAACAATTCCATGATCACCAGTTACACTTCATATTTACTCATTGACAATGGGGGCAGAGGGGTATTGCCCAAGGACACAACAACAGTATGACTTAAGAGTGTGAGTCAAACTACAAACATCACTGAGCTAATTTCACCCCAGTTAAATTTAAGCTTTAACCACAGTATGCAACTTTTACTCAAAAAATAGATTAGAAAAAAGGATGTTTTTTCACACTTTGGTGGCTTTATTGCACTGAAAAACATGCATCCTTATTGTGAGCAAGCTTGCATCTTCACAGACCTGACTTTTAATCCTGCTCTAGGCCTGTCCTTGTTCTTTTGGCGATAATCTTCCATAGCATGGCATAAAACGTATGTATGCCTATGGAGAATGTTTTTCATATTTTTCATGTAGGTGATGAGCCACCTCCAGAAAGTTGATTTTTTTTTTTTTTATGTATTTAATTTTTTCATTCATTTATTAATTTTAATGTATTTATGCATTTATTTTATTTCTTTGTGCATTTATTTTATTTATTTTTATTCATTTTATTTTATTTTTTTTCTTTTATATCTTTTTACTTTATTCAAATTTCTAATTAATTACAAGTACTATACCTGTGCTTCAAAAATCAAATCAAAGCGGAAGGCACCCAAAAACAGCCCCCAAAGCAATTTTTCTTCTTAATGCGGTGGGAGCAGCGACTCTACTCCGAGCTCCTGCCTTTAACCTCAGCCCTCAGTTCTGTGTGGCATTCCACATCTGTTTTCCCAGAACACAGTGGCCCGCAGTGTCTCCAATTACGACTTCGAAGGCAACAATTATTAAAACAAGCAAATGAATAAACATAAACAAAAGGCGGCTCGGAAAATTAAGACCAATCACCGTAATGACAGAAAATAACAAGCTAATGCTAATTGCACATTGGGGCATTACACAAACAAATTATTAGTCCAATGAAGAGTGTGATAACCCCGGACCAAAAGGATTTAAAACAGTTATTCTGTGGGAACGGTGCAAAACAGATACAGACTTTTAATAGAAAGATTAAAGGTGCACTATGTAACTTTTATAATATAGCTTTAAAGGCACTGTACTTGGATTTTTTTCTGTTTTTTAAAATTAAATTCTGCTTTTGAAAAGGTTTGCAATGGTCCAAAGTTGTCCCTCACTTATCCATTCAGAGCATCCTAATTATTCAGCACAATGAGTTTATAAGCACTTTTCTGTCGTAGCTAACATTTTAACGGCCACTTCCTGATTACTGAACAATAAAACTTACATAACATAATTACAATCTGACAGTACACAGACTATTTTGACCTCAAGAGCTGCGTGTACCACATATATGCACTGGGGCAAGAATAGTAGTACTAGTTATAGACCTGTCACGATAACACATTATGAAGCATTATATAACGCTAATACTGAATCTACTTTATACCAATACCAAGATGATCCCATAAACTTTCATTAAAAGACATGAGCTACAACAAATAACAGAATGTGCCAATACTTAGCCATAAAAGGGACATATTCACCCCTCCATAGCTAAAATCTTATCATATTACAACAAAAATACCTCAAATCTCCCCACTTTAGAAAAGAAAAAGTACTCACGATAAAGACTGTAGCACATAGTAGATGGTAATAATCGTGATAGGCCTAACAATACTGGTACAGCAGCAACAGTAGTAGTAGTAGTAGTAGTAGCCTTGTAGTAATAGCCTAAAGTAGTAGTAGCAACACCAAACAGCAGCAGTTTAATTCATAATAACTGTAGCAGTAGCATTTGTAGGAGTATTTAGAGTAGGGTAGTTTAGGTTGTATAGTTACAGTACAGCAGCAGTAGTATTAGTATTAGTAGTAGTGCTAGTAGGAAAAGTAGTAGGTAAAGCATTTAGGCCTGTGCTCTACTGACGTTTGGACAAATATTATGAGCAAATGCAAAATAAAAGTTATGTGGGCCTTCATTTGGATTTGAAGATACTGCATACAGAGTGCATGAAAAGTGGAGAAAGTCAGTTATAGTTTTGGAACAGTGTTAAAATTCCAGCTGTAGCGGTGCTTATATGTGAGAAAAGTCTGCAGGGGCTTCTATGAAAGTCCATCTCATCTTTGGATCTTCAACGCTCCTCGTCTCACTCCAAATGCTCTTTGAAACTCACATCTCCAGTCTCTCAAACTCAAACCTCAGAGATTTCACACCAAAAATCTGTGCTTTTCTCCTATAGCTCCAAAAGCAGGGATTATGACTGGATAATACTGCAGATCACAAAAATATATGGTGTTATAATATGAACGTCATATCCAGAGCAAATCTAAATTTTCATTACAGATTTACCAAGTGGTGGTTGTTTGACCTGCAGGATACTTTACTTGAGGTCATAAACTCATGAATGTGTCCGGACAGACTCCCTCATCTGTCGACAGGGAAGAAGTCTGGATTTAACAGAAGTTTGATTTCTCTGTTTGCTCTGCTGTTGTGACATTTCAGGGACTAGGGCCAGGACTGGACCAGGACTGGACCAGGACTGGACCAGGACTGGACCAGGACTGGACCAGGACTGGACCAGGACTGGACCAGGACTGGACCAGGACTGGACCAGGACTGGACCAGGACTGGACCAGGACTGGACCAGGACTGGACCAGGGCAAGACCCAGAGTGAACCAGGGCTAGACCCAGAGTGAACCAGGGCTAGACCCAGAGTGAACCAGGGCTAGACCCAGAGTGAACCAGGGCTAGACCCAGAGTGGACCTGGAATAGACCTGGAATAGACCTGGAATAGACCTGGAATAGACCTGGAATAGACCTGGAATAGACCTGGAATAGACCTGGAATAGACCTGGAATAGACCTGGACTGAAGTACGACCAGAGCTAAACCAGGAGTGAACCAGGGCTAAATTGGGACTAAACCCAGACTGAACCAGTACGAGACTAGGACTAGTTGCTATTCTCAACATGGCAATTATTATATTATAGATAATAAACTCAAAACAAGCATAGCCACCCAGCACAGGAATAACATGCAAACTCCACAGAGAAAGACACTACAAAGTCTGGGAATATAAAAAAGAACTTCATAGCTTTACCCGAGAATGCAAACCATACTCGATCATGGTACCATTTCTATATGCAAATATATGTATAATTTAAAAAAAAACTATGACTAGCAATAGGCTAATACAGAACATAGCTATTAGCACTGCATTTTTCTACACATACTGCAATGACAGCGACAAAGTATGCTAGCAGGCACGACCAGCACATGTATATGAAATGGTGACACTTGACGTAACCCGGAGCGTTTGTGAATCTTCAAGACCGGGTCACAGCAAGGTCACCCAGACAGTGAATGCAAATAGTCTGAGCTCCATATTGAAATAGAAATAGTCTGCGTTGATTAAAAAGACACATTTTGTTGTTTAGCTTATGGGTGCGCCGCGGAATAGCCTCATTTAAGCTCGCGGAACTATCAGGGGAAGGGGTGCAATCGAAAAAAGCGGGCCCCAGACAATTTGACTTCTATTCGAATTTAATGAAACCGCACAATCGCTTTGAGTGACAGCGCCCTTTGTCACCGCTAATATTCCCAACAATGGTGGCGCCTAGCATAGCAATTGAGAATAAATGGAAAAACAACAGTGGGAACAAGGGCTATATTTTTCTTAAAGACTATTTTTTTCAAAGGGAATTAAAGTGCAAATTAAAGGAGTGCATTGATCCAAGCAGCTAGCGTGTTGTGTTTATCTAAAGGCTTGTCGGGGCTAATCCCTCTGTTATTGAGGCCTTTGAGTTAGCGTTACATAACCACTAGTGCCGCCAGGAAGTCTTAAATTAAGCCTCAAAGTGCGTTTATCACAAATGAAATAAAAAAAATATGATGTCAAATGGTACGGAATGACAACAACTGCAGAGAAGTGGAAGGTGCTAGCGCTATCGTAAGCCCGGAACACTACGGCTTTATGCAAGATTAATGTCACAATTTTACAAAGTACAAAAATTTGAACTTTTTCTGCATGATGAGAAATGATAATTCAGTATCAGTAGTAGCAGTAGTAGTAATAGGGAGAAGTAGTATACTAGTACTAGCAGTAGACTTAGTAGTAGACATAAGTGGAAGCACTAGTAGCTTCCTGGTAGTGATAACATTCAGAGACAAGATGGCGGCAAAGTCTCTAAACGTTACCTTTAAGTAACCTTCAGTTCAGCTTCAATGGGACAGTAACATTTTGGATACAAATCATTAGCTGGTAGTACTACTTGGCAGAAGTAGTAGTAGAAGCAGGTCAAAGCTGTAGTAGTCTTTAGTAGAACCATTAGTCATAGTAATAGTAGTAGTAGTTGTAGTACTAGTGGTAGTAGCAGGTAGAAGCAATAGTCGGCGCAATAAAAGTAGTAGTGGTGGTAGTAATACTAGTAGTTGTAGCAGTGGTAGTGGCAGTAGTAGTGTTAGTGGTAGTAGTAGGAGTATTAGTAGTAGGTAGAAGCAATAATCGGAGTAATACAATCAGTAGTGGTAGTAATAGTTGTAGTGGTGGTGGTAGTAGTAGTATTGGGTAGAAGCAGTAGTCTTAGTAAGTAGAGGCAGTAGATGTAGAAATAGCAATAGTAGTACTAGCAGTAGTAGTGGTGGTGGTGGTAGTGGCTGTAGTGGAGGTGGTAGTAGTAGGCAGAGGCAATAATGGTAGTAGTAGGCACAAGCAGTAGTGGTGGTAGCAGTAGTAGTAGTAGTAGTAGGTAGGAGCAGTAGTAGTAGTGGTGGTGGTGGTCATGGTGGTAGTACTAGTATACAGAGGCAGTAATAACAGTAGTCGATGGGAGCAGTAGTAGTAGTGGTGGTGGTAGTAGTTAAGAGACATTTGATACTACTGCAACTACTCATATCACTCTGTCTAATCCAGTCACTCTTTGGGAATACTATAAAATTGAACTCTAAAAACATGCACACAGTACAAAAACACAACTGCAACTTTTGTGACACTGCCCAGGGTCAAAATTTGAGAAAAACATTGAGAAAAATGTAAAGAATGTATTACAGAATCCCAGTCATTAAGAGCCCATTTTATATCTAATCAAATCTCCATAGTGAAAAACAAGCTGGTTTAATTTTGTGATTTTCAACAGTAAAAAAAACACCAAGGCCAAACTAAACTGCAAAAATACATTAACCTACTGCACTATTGCGAATGAAAACAAAATTAGGTTTGTACACACTTGAGTGAATCTTTGCTGTTGAAATCTATGTGGAATTACGGCTTGCTGCTCGGCGTTCCCGTAAGTCTTTCAGTCAAATTGAATTATTTTTATAGAGAAATGTATTCAAAAAATGTACAAAAGTTATCCAAGGTGCTCCTCACAAAATACGATTATTTCAGAGTGCATTATGTTCTGGGTTTTTTCGAAAAGAATGAGGCAAAAATCTGGTACAAATATGTTAGTGTTATGCAAAAATCATGCAGAGTTGAAGATGGGATGAAAAGTATTGCTGGTAAGAATACTTTGAGAATGTATTTAGTCACAGAGTACTGAATACCTATGCTCAATGTACTGTGTCATGTATTCTGTTACATTTCCCAATCAGAGTACTGTATTCAGAGTACTTAGATTACTTTCACATTGGGTTGTAGTTTAAATTAAATGCTACATTTGCCAAATATACTGTGTTGTTGTCGAATAGTGGCTGAGAGAGATCACTAGATTACTCAAACATGTGTGGATGACATAAAACCTCTTCAGGCAGGTTTTTGATGAGGGAATAATTTTATAACCAGTGGTGAATGAAGTACTCAGTTTTGTTACTCAAGTAAAAGCATAAATACAGAGGCCAAATGTTACTTATGTGAACGTAAAAGTACTGCATGAAAAAAATCTATTAAAAGTATTAAGCACCTCTTTATGTAAGTAGTGATATTGATTTTAAAACGGATAGATATTTTGGTCAACAATACAAATAATTTTTCTTAATTTCCTTATGAATTTTGCGTATTTATTCTTGTTTGCCCAAAGCCAAAACTTGAACTCAAAAACTTTAGTCAGGATGTTAGCACGAACATGGAAAAAATACTCCCACAAATCATAAGAAAAGTACTTTTTTTACTTTTCAGTCCAGTTAAAAAATGTAGTGGAGTAGAAAGTACAGATGTCTGCACTCAAATGTAGTCAAGTTAAAGTAAAAGGTATTCACTGTAAAATGTACTTCAGTAAAATACAAATATCTACTTTTACTTTGTTACTGTAATGTAGCTAGTCCATTAGAGAAGCTAACGGTAAAAAAATGACAGCGCTCAAAGAAGTTTGAAATGTTGTATTGATTGAAGTGGTTGCGTATCAGCAAATTAACCGTAATTGAATTTTTGAATTTCAACTCACCCATATTGTCAGCCATCTTAGGTGTTACAGCCAAATGAGTCCCTGGGGAGCAGGAGCACCTTAAGAAGGTTCTGGGGCAGACCACTGTGTGCTGAGGAGGAGGGGTGTCCAAAGATTTTAGCTTTTTGTGTATCTAATTTGTTTTTCACAGTTAAAACAGATAAATTAACCTAGAGCTCTATTTTAACAACATATTTGATTGAATAAAGATTTACATTGTTTTGTTTTAGTAATAACTTTTAACAATATTATGGGATGTGCTGAAACTTACCTGTACTGCAGCGTGGGCTCAACCAATTAAGGGAGGTGCTCTACAAAAGGAGCAAACCTCAGTCTGCTAAAGAGGAGGGGCTTTGTGTACAGGAGGTTATGACCATGCTGATTTTAAAATGTACCTGTTATTGTAAATATTTTTGGTGTTGGAAAAATAAATGTACTGGATAAATTGTTTCAGCTCTGCTTTGTTCCCTCGTCAGACCATTAAGGTTGCTATCCGGGAGATTACAGTTACCTTCCACTATTGTTTATAACATAGTAGAAAGCTGTAAAAAGTTCCTTGTACATGTACACACCGTACATGTCACTAATACCGTACAGTTTAAAGCCTAAATTGTGCGATCAGATACCACAGTGTATTCTTTTGATTATATGACTGTAACCAAATGAAAGAGTAACAGTACCAGAATACAATTACTGAAAATGTGTATTTGAATGTGTATTTTGGTATAATTAGTTACTTCCCAACACTACATGCCAACCACATCAATATTGGGACTTAAACCAGAGCTAAACCAAATCTAAACCTGGACAAAAAGAGGCACAAACAAAACAACAAAAGGACGAAACTGGGCTCAAACCAAGATCAAGCCAGAATAGGTGATATTTTATGTATTTATTTATTTATTTATCTATTTATCAGATCCTCAATTGAAATCACATTAAAATTATATCATAGGTGCATTATGTAACTACAGTAGCATACCCATCTAGCTTACTGTGTGTGGGCTTGCCTCTCCACAGATCTGACCTGTACTGACTTGACTTGGCGGTGTCATCTGCTTGTCTCCATGGCGCTATCATTGCTTTGTTGACAAGGCTAGACAGAGAAATAACGTCATACTGCGAAACATTCTAGGGAAAGCAATAACATCTCCATGACGACGAGCAAGTGACTGACTCAACCAGGAGAAAAGTTACATATTGAATTTATTTATTTATTTATTTATTTTCTTTAAACAGTAAAAATGGAGAAAAATGCCATATCCAGTGCATACTAGTTGGATTCTAATAAACCCCAGTGAGAAATGACAGATGTTTTGCCGTGTTGAACCTGTCCAGGCGACGTCAACAACACCTCGGTTTGGCTCCCTTCCCCCTAAATACTTGTGTGTTGTGTATCTTATTATGTCTGTTTATTTTGCCCCGCAGCTGCCCCCGGGCTTCGTGTAAAGGCATTATCCACAAATCTGAGAGTGGACAAATGACCACAACAACGAGCGTCACTGCCTGTCAACAACATCGAAAAATGGAACAATTTCACAACATTAAATATTACACTTTTTGTTATGTCATATTATAAGTACTATTGATTATCCAGAATCAAGATACCGCTCTCGGATATCAGTGGTCACCACGCCAAATTCAGACAGTATCATCAGTGTCATGAACGTAATTGAGTAAAAGTAGTAAAGTACTGTACTTAAGTAAATTTTGTGGATACTTTTTTACTTTTCACTACATTTGAGAGCAGGTATCTGTACGTTCTGCTCCACTACATTTTTTAACTCGACTGAAAAGTGAAAGTGTGTTTTATTATTGTTTGAGACCTGGAGTAAAGTCTGAGGGGTTTATTTTTACCACGTTCATAGTTTGAGCAAACACAAATATACAAATAAAAACAGCGAGAAAAATCAATTGTTTCTGTTGAACAAAATTCAGCACAAATCTTTATCAAAATCGATACATTGGAAGCTTTAATAGATCTTAAAATCTGCACAAAATAGTTTTACATTTTACTCTTTAAGTACATTCTTAAACAGGTACTTAAATAGATTTTTTCACGTAATGCATTTACTTGTACTTGAGTACTTTTTTGCTCCGGTATCTGTACTTTTACTTAAAGTACAGAAAAACTGAGTACTTTTTCCACCACTGAGTATCATACAGTCAGATTAGTTTATTTCAGTTACACATGAGGTAGTAGTAGTCGTAGTAGCAATAGTGGTGGTGGTTGCAGTAGGTAGTAGCAGCATGAATAGCAGTAGTAGTGGTAGCAGTAGTAATGTTGGTGACAGTAATAATAACAGTAGTAGAAGTAGTTGGTAGAAGTAGCAGTAGGTAGGAAACAGTAGTTGTATAAATGGATAGAAGCAAAAGTAGTAAAAAGTAGTAATACTAGTTAGTAGAAGTAGTAGTAGAAGAAGGTAGTATTATTAGTAGTAGTAGTAGAAGTGGTAGTAGTAGTAGTAGATAACACTATTACTACTAATGGACTACTTCTACTTACTACTATTACTACTGCTACCACATGTGTTATTGAAATAAAAAATGGGATTGCACGTTTTTTTTCTGAATCTGGCTCAAGGCACGAGGGGGAGTCTGGTCACAGGGAGAGGTGACCGGACTGATAAAAAATACAGAGTATCAGTCTTGCTAAGTAATAGTACTTAGACACAATAGAACAAAAAGACTCATATTTTGTGTTGCGAAATGAAGGAGGTCATTGGCCATCCATCATTTAGAATTTAGAACGTTTTTCAGTCCGCTGTGATTTATTTTTTCCTCATAAACAGGCATATTTATTTTGACACAGACAGACCACGCGTGTCCCTGATTGGCTAATCCACCTGTCAATCACCCCATCTGAACTCATGGAGATTCACCTATGACCAGACTCACATCTTTGTATTGGAAAACTGTGTATTCTAGATCCCATTCAAAAAGTACTCTGTCACCTGTAGTTGGTACATGTAATTCCATCTCCTTAATTGTGTGTGCGTTGGTTGCCAAGACAGTAAATGGCCATTAAGCAGCCAGTTGTGCATAATTACTCGGGGAATGTGCACTTAAAAGTTGGCGTCGCAGACAACCACTCACTTGCATGTGGCACGCACAGGGCCGTCTCTAATCATGATAATAGCATTTGTTATTGCACCAGTAGAGAGCTCCATTGATGACAAGAAAATGGTCACTGTTATTTTTTTTTTTTTTTCCCCAAATTACGCTGCATAGGCTCTCACCCACGTTTTAAAATTAAGCTAGTTAAGGTATGATCTTTCAATGCATTTGCGCAGCCAGCTGTCAGGAGCACTTGGCAACAATGAGACCTGTACCTGATTTGAATTTATTCCGCTCTTTACTTCATGCATTATATTGTAAAAACTGCTAAATACAAAAAACAATTAGGAGTGTAAAATATAACCTATGCGTTTTACATAGCAGATGCATGAAATAAATGAAAACACTGACGATAAACCGGAATTAGTTTAGTGTTTATGCTAGCTTTAGCTTTAGCTTTAGCCTCATCTTACAGCGCCGCAAATTTGGAATACTATATGCCTTTTTGTGATTCGCTGAGATCAGCCTTATGAGAGTATAATTCAGGATTTTATTAAGTTAATATTAGTTATGTTGAGGTGACGTCAGATCCCTGTTCCTGGACCCAGAGCATGGAAACACAACTTGGCTGGAGTTCCTGCTTGGCCCTCCAATGACCCCGCGATTCGGCTCCAGGTCCCAAACGTTCCAGACCCCTTCGGAAAGCAGTACCTCCAGCGGTCTGCTTTGGGGCAGTACGGCTCGCTAGTGGAAACACGCAAGGTCCCTTGTACTGGCCCTATGGAAATGAGGGTTATACTGTATCTCATAATGTCCTATGTTTATTTTGATACGACTGGAACATGTGTTTTTCATGGTTATTCTATCTGTAATTTACGACTATAATAACTCTGGGAAATAAGACTTGGAAAAAGTGCGTAGTCTTGTCTACACTGACCACATTCGTACATTTCTTATATTGTCTTTTTTCTTTTATTTGACCTCCAGGCTTTAAAATTTGGTAAACAACGACAAATGACATTCAGCTAACCCCTAGGTCCCCCTGCAGCCTGGATATTTTATTTATTGTAGCGCTCTGATTTACGTTAAGCTGTTAATTTTATAACTGACAAACCTCTTACTTTAAAATGGAATGCCAACTACTTCACCACGTGCTGCGATACAACTTTTTTAACAAGAAAATTAGAATTTTGCTCAGCGCCTGTGTCTTCTGTGCTAATAACGTTTCATGTACATGTTCTGCTACACGGCGCATGGCTTAGCTGGAGCAGAGCAGACCAGAGCTGTTAGACAAACCCGGGCTAGCTAATCAAAGGCCTTACCCCGGGAGCTGGAGCGTTAGCATGTAGGGCTGGTCGGTGTGCAGAGGGCTAATTATGTCCTGAGGGCTGCGAGGGGCTTCCCTGGATACTGAGCTCTCCCATCACAAACACCGAGCTGGCCAGCGGAATCTCAACTGCTGTTTTTCTCGGAATGTTGAAAATAAAATGAGGTTTCTGACATGGATTTTTGCAAGGAAAACATGGGAATTTCAACATGTGTGCCAGGCAATGATTTTACCTGTTGACGATCTATGAGATATTTTTTATTAGATGAAAAATGTGGTCCTTGGTAAAAGCAAATATCTCAAATTAGGCATGGATGAAATTCATTTTAACTTTTTAAGTTGTGTATGAATGAAATTATTTGGAAATATTTTTATCATTTCCTATAGCAGTGTCCTTTATATGTAATTGGGTCACATGCTTTTTTTTGTATTAAATAATTAAATAGAAACTGCTTTATTTAATTTTTTTGAACAATCACAATTAAGTACAGAGCGGAGGTGCGGGATAGGGGGGTTTTCAGAGCCTCGTGGGCTCGAGGTCCAAAAGGTTAAGTGTTCCTGCTTTAGTCAAGAGCCTGCATGCTCCTCTATAATTACACTTGTAGGTACGGCTAATTACACACCTAAGTACTGGTCTACCAGTACTGACCACCTTTGAAACATGTTATATACACTCCTGGATGAGAGGGATTACATCACCCAGTGTAACCAACCAGAATGCACTCACTGAGCTGCAGAGGCTGCACTAGAATCAAAACACCAAATTATAACATAAACAACTTGGCCAATCATGTCCAATATTTTTGTAATTAAGAATTAAGAAAGTACAGTTGGTATCAGCAAAAGCTAGTTATTTGATTTGATCTGGTCATGTCTGTGGAAATTAAAATCAAAATCTTTACAAGTGCTTCTCACATCTTTCAGAGACCAATGCAGAGTTTTGCCATTACAGCAAGGCTAACAACTAGCATGCTAACAGCACACTTCCAGATTATTGGACAATAAAATGCTTACACTGCCAGTCAAAAGTTTTGACACACCCTCGTTTTCAATGTTTGTTTTTTTTGGGGGGGGTTTTCTACATTTTAAGTACATACAGAAGACATCAAATATATGATGCAGATGTGTGGGATTGTGTTGTAAAGCAAAAGCGTTAAGTAAATAACTCAACTAAGGATTTGGTGTATTTTGTTATCACATTCCTGTGTGTCCATCCTTTGTTTTGTTGACAGCGCAGCAAACCCTTGTCCTTCTCTCAGTGAGCTTCATGGTGAAATCTCCTGAAATGGTTTGACTTCACAGATGTGCCGTGTCAGGGTCAGGAAATACCATCAATACAAACTAGTGATCAAAGTAAAGGGTGGCAACTTTTGAGTATTTTATAGTTTATTTTTGTTTACTACATTCTATATGTGTCAATTCATACTTTTGATGTCTTCAGTGAGAATCTACAATGTAAATAACCAAAGAAGTAAAGAAGAACCAAAGATGAAAAAGTGTGTCCAAACTTCTGAGCTGCACACAGTACACAGTGGACTTATGTTGACCTCTAGGGGCTGCTTACACACTAGATCTGTACTGGCACAACACATATTTTGGTCAAATATAAGGGAAATCTTCACTTTTTTATTAAGTTTTCATCAGAAGACGAACAATCAGCATTTTACCCTATCACGACACACTCTCCTCCCCGCTATCTCAGCGCGGCTTGTTGCACCATCAAAGCCCCGATCCGCAGATAGCACGCCGGACACTACAGACACGGCCAGAGTCGAGTTGACCTCTGACCTTTGTAAACACAGATAACAGCTGACTCATTGTAGGTTGGAGTGCGGGACATGCGTGAGGTTATCTAAGAGGAGAATGGAGCCCCCAGGCATGTGGCTTTGGTCGAATGCGTGCTGTGTGAGCTGAAAGTTTAAAGGTGAACCCTGAACATAATAAAAGTGTTTTCGGAGAGGCTGACCTGTAAGAGAGGTGCGTGTCAACAGTGACCGCCGTGGAATAAGAATGATACAGAGCAATGATGCACTATGGGAAATGGCTACGGGGGAGATGTCCTTAAATGGTTGGAAAGTCAAGAGTAATATAATGGATAAAAATTATTCTAGAGATGTGTTTCCAAGCAAGACACTGTATCCAGGGAAGTGGTTGTGCTGGACTACAAAACTGTACTACAAATTACTTTAAAATACCCTGATGGTCTTTATCATACTGATATCATCAATTGATTACGTCTTTAGTGAAAAAGCTGTAAGTATTTGAACGGCTAGTTTCATTTAGTCAAGCCAGGTCTATGTAAGTGTAGCATATTATAGCGTTCTGGTGTAAGGAAACACACTGAATTTCTTCTGGTTGTGTATTTTCTGGACACAAAAGCTACTGTAGGTTATAACTCGTGCCAAAACAAGAGCAGAACAACACTAGTCTCAACTCACCAGAGCCAGTCTCCCAAAACAGACGAGTAACTGACCAATAGAAACTTCACGTCAACATGTCGGCATAGCAACCAAGTGTCACATACAAAAGCAGTTACACTAACAACACATAAACAGCTACGAGAACAACAACTAAACACAAAACATCAGATGATTACAATATCCTGGGGTGCTCTATGAAGTATGTTTCAAAATCAGACTGATGTGCACCATATTAATGCAATCTGATGTTTGAAAAAGCTGAATGAGTATCATAGCAACCAAAGAGCCAATCCAAAACCAGGCTGTTGAAGGTAACGCCCCTTCCGTGATGAAATGAAATAAAGGAGCTGATTGGTCGCCCATCATTTTGAACAAAGCAAAACTTCCTCTCACCTCAGATGGAGTTTAGTGCTTCGCTCATTAAACCTGAAGAAATCTACAATGTTTTTCAGTCCCCTGTGATAATTTTCCATTTCTTTATTCCTTGTAAGCAGACATATTTGTTTTGATGAGGACAGACCATGCACATCACATCCTCGTAAAGTGTTGGAGACGTGTGTACTCTTGTGGGGGATGGCTGTGAACACTAACAAAGTGCCAAAGAGTAAATCAGAGCTAGGAATAAGTTACTGTCTCCTTCTCTCAGGCTTTGCTACCCCTTCTATAATAATATTCTTGCTTCATACCAGACAGTATTGTTTTACTTTAGTCCAGATGTGCAATAATTCTCCATCTCTTCTTGAAGGTCAGTGCGTTTCCAACAATAGACAGTCCATCAGCGTGTCTGTCACTGTGGCTCCGAGCAAGTTTTATTGTCTTTGATTTGGAAAAACAATCATCCGTACCATTGGGATTTTTTATTTTTCTGAACATAGAACAAAACTAGCCGTATATCTTTGGACAAAAGGTCATGTTGCTAATGTTTGATCAATATAGCACAATGCGTCTTGTTGATCTTAGTCTAAAAAACTAGTGAAGATTTGTTGGCTCACGTCCCTGTGCTGTCTGAAGATAAGGAGACCAGATAAGATAAGCAGTTTGTTTGTTTTTGCTTGATAATCCCCCGTCTTCCTGTCCATGTAAAGCTATCCTGAAACAGCTTGAGACGTGACTACTGTAAAAATACAAGCTACTTCAAATTAGAAATAATGGATAATAGCAGTAGTTGCCACTTTGGTTCCAAGATGGCGGCCAAACATTTCAACAAATTCGATGAAAAGTAGCTAGTGGGAGATATACTATGGGAAATGCAGTAGTGGAAGTACTCAATTTTGTTACTTAAGTAAAAGTACAGTGCCCATTTAGAAATGTACTTAAAGAATACAAAGTAAAAAGTATTTTGCGCAGATTTTGAGATCTAATAAAGCTTCAAATGTATTGATTTTGATAAATATTCATGCTGAATTTTGTTCAACAGAAACAACTGAACTGATAGCTTTTTATCCTCGCTGCTTTTGATTTGAATATTTTCTTTGCAAATGTGTTAAAACATACAGCCTCAGCCTTTTCAGCAGGTGTCAAACAAAAACTGCTTTTACTTTTGAGTCCTGTTCAAAAATGTAGTGGAGTAGAAAGTACAGATACTGCTCTCAAATGTAGTGAAAAAGTAAAAAAGTAAAAAGTATCGACTTTAAAATCTACTTATCTTGAGAGACAGATATGTCATAGGTGGAACATTTTATCCAAAACAATTAAATTTCCATGGCGATAAGCAGGTGGAGGCTCTCTTCCAGGCCAAGTAAAAGTCAGGTTTGTGGAGATGCAAGCCTTTTCTAGCTTTTTGGGGAAATATAAACATTCATAATGAAAATATATGCGTTTATAATAGTATGTTTCTGGCTAAAAAGTTACACGGTGGGAACAGAGAGTTATTACAAAAACATAAAAGAATAAGTTGAAGAAGAATTATTTCATGTTTTGGCTAAAGGCTCTTATAAAAACATGAAAAACGGTTTGCAGTGGTACAAAATTATTCCTTACTTACATTATACATTCAGGGTTTAAAAGCTTTTTCACATCATTCAGAGGCCAGTCATGGTACAGTTAACAACAGTTAGCATGCAGATTATTGGACAGTAAATGCTTTATAATTAGATGCAGACAGTACACAGAGGACATATTTTGACCTCAAGAGTTGCTTTTACAATATATATTGTACTGGAAGTCAAAAAAAAATAAAAAAATAATAATAATCTGGTACAGGTTCTTTAAATATTCAATTTTTGATACCATTAATGTTTTTGTTGATTTACTTTTCAAATATAAAATAGATTTTAAAATCAAAGTACAGATATTTTTGACTCCAAATAACCAATAAACAGTAATACTCCAGATTGTCCCTATTTTGTTCAAAGGGTACTTTTTTCAGAAATAAGGAATGAAAGCTTTTAGATTGTTCTCATACATTACATTGCATTAACTACAAATCAGCTTAGTCAAAGACAAAATCGTCACTACAATTACCCTCTTGCCTGTGTTTGAAGCTTTTCTAAGTAACATAGCAAGTCCTTTTACTAAAGTTAAATCCTCACCTCTGAGTACAAGCATAATTAGGTTTGTTAGCTTGTACACATCAATTAGCAGGACAGCGACTCTTCTGACAAACCAAAATGAGGTTACATCACATGGACTGAGCTGATGTGGCTCACCTTTAACTTGAACTCTTGACAGTTTGATCTGGTTCACATGTGACTCAACAGCAGCACACATCCACCCAGTGTTAGAAGACGCAATTACGTAATCCTGGATGTCGTACAATTTTAACCCGAGTGAACAACTGCAAATCCGAATTTAATTTAGCAACTGGGACACGAAACTCTATATTAAACGGCCCATATTACACCATTTTCTCATCAAAAACATACCTGGAGTTGTGTTTTGTTTCATCATCTCAAACTAAAAACACTCTGTTCCACCCTGTGATGTCATGAAAAGTTGCATAGTGCTGCTTTAAGTTAACATCTCCTAGTCGTACATATCCTTTCGTCACCAGTACTATTCTCCGTGAGCCTTGTGAAAGCATTGTGCCCATATCCCACTGTTATGTTGGAGTGCTTTAGATTAGCCGCTATCAGTTTAGCGTCGGCTTTGTTCTGCCTCATTGTTGGATATTTCCTCTCCTCTTCAGGTAGAATCCTATCTGCAGCCGCTTTTATTAAAATCTCTATTTCAATATCTCACTTTGCAATTGGAGTCACGTCTGGCGCCCGCACAACCGCACAATAAGTTGATATGGTATTCGATTGGAAACGCGGTGAAGCAATAACCATTTGAAACAGCAAACAGCTCGCAAATAAAGCCTGTGTCTGCGTGAGCGCTAATAAAAAAGCCCAGTGCGGCAGAGGTTAGATTAGGACTGTGAGAAATCAGGCTGATAAGATCCAGAAGAGTGGCTTTCCGCAGGGTTCGGCCGTGTATGGATCACGGATTGTCAAAATGTGTAAAGAGCTTTCAGAGGAACAATGGGAAGTTTGTTTATGGATTCGTAGAGGACTCAGTTACATTTACTTGAGTAACTTTTTAAAGAAATCATACTTTTCTAGCAGCAACTTCAACCAAAATAAGTGAAAGTAAGTGACAGTACTTGTTGTGGTTACTCTTCCCACGGTGAGTAAGTCCACAAGTGACAAAAGCTTTACATTGACTATATGAAATGATTTGAACATTTGTGTTTCTTGCACCGCTCCTTCAGATATGATTTCGTTTGTCTCTCTCATTTTTGCATCTAACGTTTGAAAATACCAGATTTTTCCCTTCATAAATGTTTTGTCCTCTCAGTTTAACCCATCAACTTTAAATTATCAATTATCTCTAACTTCCAAATACTTTTTTCGTCTTAGTTGGGTAATTTCATGGACCACAACTTTGTACTTCTACTTGAGTGATATTATTTTGAAGTAACGTTGCTCTTACCAAAATTTTGGCGACTCTACCGACCTCCATGGATTTGAAAGAAGCACCCAGCCACACAGTGAAATGATCCCAGGTTCAGTTCGAGGTCCACGGTCTTTCTGTGGGTTGCATGTGATGTTGGGTTTTAACAGTGCTCCAGTTTCGCCTCATCATCCAAAAATGGGCTGCTTGCTTCACCAATTTAACTCAAACAGATGGTGAAGGGTTTAGACGAGGTTGTTAATAGGGATTTAACGATATTGAAATCTCGAAATAGTTTCACGATACACATCTCACGATACGGTATTTATTGGGATATTTTGTAGAGGCTAACAAAATTGTGACTATGCTACATTTTCCCATCAGAAATGCCTTGACATAATACAAATAATTAAGATTTAAATGTGCGTAATAACATATCTGTGTAATCCCTCAGTCATCCAGGTCTGATCCAAAGCAAAAAAATAAAATAAAATCTGTCAACTGGACAAAACGTTGTAGGAGTGAAGATGTTTCGGTGTTCGGAGCTACACTAAATGTGCACTGTGCCTAAGTCCTGCTCACTCCTACAACGCTTTGTCCAGTTAACAGAGTTTATATTTTTATTTTGCTATGCTTAATAACCTAATTTCTTTGTGTAGTCTGCACTGAAACAGAGCAAAGGATCATGGTCTATGTAGTTCCCTCTGTTGTTTTTTTTTAGCTGTTACTGCACCATAACAATGAATTTAAGCAAAGAGACTTGTAATTCAATATCTTATGATGTCCCGTGATATTATAGTGAGACTTTTGATGATGCAGTATCAGTATATTTCAGTTATTGTTACATCCTACATACTAGTTCTTAAAGGCCCTGTATCAGATTGTTTGCTCTAATCTGTCATGCTGTATTTCGAGACACATGAGACTGTCCACATGCATTTCAGTTTGTCTCAAGGTCGCTAACATCAGCATTAGATCAAATACTGAACCGTGCAATTCATCAAATTGTATTCAAATAAATTCAGTTGAAATAAGATGTTTATTTGGTTTCAGTGCAAAAAATATATAGTGGTTAATATGTGGAAAAAACATTGTGACGTTTTTATTATTACTGGGGGTTTTTTATTGCCAAGCCTAAAGCATCTTGCCACAGCCCATGGGAAAGTGAAGCTGCGCTACCTCCATTTCTAATACTACATTTTTGAACCTTAAACTAAACCCTAAGCCTAACCTAATAACCAGTTCAACCATGTAGCTGTTAAAATAAATAAACTTTAAATTAATGAACTGTCTAGTGTTTTAACTGTACTGAAACTACACAGATGGGGGTGGTTCTAGTAGACTAGGTGTGTCAAACATTTTCACCAAGGGCCACATCAGCAAAATGGCTGCTCTCAAAGGGCCAAATGTAAAATAAATCTAACAAATTATAACTTGTTAATTAATTGTTTCTCTATTTGTTACTTATTCAAGCCACAAATATTGCATATGCATTTGCCTAGATGTAAAAACATGGCTGTGTAACTGTGTATCTTCTGATAAATTGAGATTTTAAGACCATCATACCTTTTAATTTACCATGTTGGGGGCCACATAAAATGATGTGGAGGGCCACATTTGGCTCGCAGGCCTTGAGTTTGACACATGTGTAGTAGACCAAAGATTCACCGTGGACCACTGCTGAAGTGTGGAAGTTGCCAACATCATCACAAATTTTATACTACAGTTTTTATTTTTGTTTTTAGCTAGCTTTATCCATTATGCATTTTGTTTCAATCACACATTTTGAGTGACCTTAAATCGAGAGTCCAGTAGCTCTCCACGCCATTGCAAGTAGCTCACCAAAGGATTTCTGAATTATACATACTTTGTGCACTAATAAATGGATAATGGTTTATGTTTTATAGGCGCTGTACCTCATCTAAGGTTTGCTGTGACTCTTACGTATGCTCAATTTCTTGCATCTGCTAAAATACGTAGCTCTGTGGCATTTTCATTTTGTAAAAAGTAGCTCACCAGAGGAAAAAAATCAGAGGCCCTTGTCGTAAATTCTCTGGCACTTTTTGTGTAAGCTCCAAACTGCTTATGCTTAAATATCTGTATGACTCCATTAAAAATTGCAAAACATTTTCTCATAAAATTTCTATTGGGCTGTCACTTGTTAATAAAGTTTTTACTATATTTTTTCAAGCATTCAGGATGATGTAACTGAATCATTTTAAACCTCAGTAAATAAGTGTGCCTGTGTCATATGGAGCTGTGTGGCCTCAGTGGGGGAGCTTCACACATTGGTGGTTACTATAGACACCGCAGTACATGGTGAATACTGTTTGTTCCATGCAACAATTTCATGCACTCTGTGGTTCAGGGGTTGTTGTTTTTTGACAGTTAGCTAACGTTTCAACTTTAGTCATAGATTTTTGAGCTGGCAAAGATGCAGTACATGGACTACTCACCCTATTACAACATATATCATATAAAATCACTTTCACTTTTCACCTAACCCCTATCTCCGCACAAACTGCTAATCCTGTTAACTATATTACTGACTAAATGCACCTCAGGATTGGCGTTCAGTTACCAGAAGGTTCATGGTTTGATCCCAGCTCAGACCACAGCTTATTGTCTTTGTGTCACTGAGCAAAACAACTTTCTATGTAAATGTGGTAATTAGTGAGAGTTTAAAAGGCTGTTAACCTAGCTAGTACCGGATTAATCTGTAAATGAATGTGTAACGTCATATTTACTGTTTCTAACACTTGGTACCGTGTTGGCAAATATTAAAGTGGAAATAAACACCTAAGCTCCGCCCACAACCATGTTTCAACAAGGCAGTACTGGGAGGACTAAAGAAGAGAGTGAGGGAGGAGGGGGGTGGGGTCTGGAGGTATAAGGAACAGTGTGATTGGTCAAGAAGGTATCCACACTTTAAGCTCCGCTAGTGCAGCCAGGTGTTTGTGATCAGAAACACCTCGCAGTAATCAGAGAAGTCTTTTGTGATGTCACCAACTACCTGAAACTGCAGAGGCCACTGAAGGCTCCACAAACTTAGGTTCAGGTGTTTTTAACCAGAACGCTGTAAATGTTCATAGTCTGTAGTCAAGTTGCCAAAAACAGCATACAGTTTAGTAGCATAAAAGTAGATTTTGTGGTTAGTTCCACTTTTATAAAATGTTGCCGGAAATATACGGTTTCTGCTCCAAACAAAGGTTGTTCTCTAATGGACCGAGATGGAGCCGCGCAAAATTGATTTTCCAGAGTTTGGTATGAAAAATTACATTGTGACAATCCAGCTTTCTTTTGCCTTTGAGATAAAATACTCTCACTCTGTTTTTATGTGCCAGGGTCTTATTTTAATAATATATTTCAAAGGTCAGTAATATATTTTTTATCTTATTTTAAAGCAAATATTCATTAATGCTTTTTTGAAGGCATAATTATCAGCACTGACACCTGTACTGCCCTCACATGTGATTCCTCAATAATAATAATATGAATACTAAAGGTCAAAGAGAATATGCATAATGCAGTTCACAGAGAGTTAATGTAGCAATAAAATGTGCTTTTATTAGCTGCTTCATTTTGAAAATTAAATTAAAATGACATTTACCGTAAAATTGCCTACTGAGTTCATTTAAAGCAAGATTAAGTTGATTGCGGTGTAGTAATAATAAAAATTTGAGCAAGCCAAACCGCTATTAAAAACGGCTTTGTTGTTTGAAGAAATGAAAAATGAGTGTGGAAATGTAACCTGTGGTGCAAGAAGTAGTCAGCTACTTAAAGCCACGGAGCTCAACAGTGACCGCCCACACCGCGGCTCTGGAACAGAATTTCCCAATTGTTTTTCTCATAGACTTTACAAAAAAAAGAATAAAATTATATTAAAAGATTGAAAGCTTGCTCTGGAATAATCAGCTACGTGGTTTTAACTATTTTTTTCTGAAACTTTATAAACTGTCAAGTTATTAAAACATTTCACAGATTCTTATATTTTAAACATCCTTTTTAGACTTAAAACAACCATGTTATGGATATGGATAAGTTAGCACATAGCTGGTTAGCTTCTGCAATGTCTTTGAACTCTTAATATTTAAGTGATTCAAAAAGTCTATGGGAAAAATGAATGGAAAATTTACTTCTGGACCCTGAGCAGACTGTCACTGTTGAGCTCCATTGTATATAACTTTTAGCCATTTTACACAATGACAGTTTCAATTAAAAAACATAGAAAAACATGTGTCCTTACTGTAAACATCTCCACAAATTTGGCCTTGAGGAGGGTCTTCTCCTGCTCTTTTCAATGGAAATGTTGTTCCTTTGTCTATAATTTGTCCCAGTATGACATAAAACGTATCCACCTCCATGGAGAATGACCCAACATATGATTTTAACTTTCTATTTCTATGGAATCATGCAGGTGATGCTCCACCTCCAGAAAGTTACATACTGTGTCTCTAAAGAAGACCTAATGTGCTAGTGTCTACTCTATAGTTATAATTTATGACACCTGTGGAGCATGCTCAGACACAAATCACTCCACATTCAACTTCCAGAGCATAAATGGTGAAGTGCATGTTTAAAAATGTACTCCAAAAGTAAAAGTATTTTGCTCAGGTCTATATATCTTTGTATATCTTTGTTTGCTAGAAGTTGGGACTTGAACTCAAAACCTTTAGGAACCTCCAGGAACATTTTAAAAGTAACCTCTCAAACAATATGGAAAGTACTGTAGTGGGAGGTAGTTGAATATAGTACTTTCACTTTCTACTTTATTACTTTACAATACTATCAATGACTTCAAGCGTTAACTGCCATCTCCCCCGTCCAGAGAGTATACTTCGGTCCCCTCAGCACATACTTGGGTTATTATGAAAAGCTGTTGTTTACATGTTTGGTTACCATGGTGATGCCCCTCGCTCTCACGCACTGTTTGGACACAATGACACTCTTCTATCTGTTCGCCGTCTAAACTGTAGCTTGAGCCTCAATGGGACAAAACATACACTTTCTCTGTCTCGTAGAACTGGTGGGAGTTGGAGGAGACGTCTCAAGCGATGATGAACTGTCCCACCCTTGTCTCCAGTCTGAGTCTTTACATTGTATTAGCAAGTTGACTAGGTTTGTTTGTCTGCGTTGTATTGTAGTATTTCTGTAATCATGGCTTTTCATTTGGCAGTTCAAGTTTAAAATCTCCTGTTTCTTCATAATGGAATTTTGACATGGCTCAGTGGTTAAAGCTCATCCCTCAATCAGTAGGTTAGTGGTTCAAACCCCAGTTGCTTTTGTCCTTGGGCAAGACTTGATCACATACTTGCCCACGTATGAATGTGGTGAGTGTCAGTCTACACCAGGCATACCCAAAGTCCGGCCCGGGGGCCAATTGCGGCCCGTGTACAAATTTCCACTGGCCCGCAGCCTCTGGAATAAAAATAACTATGTGTGGCCCGTTGCACTGTTGACCAACGTAAAATACACATTTACAAGCAATATTATATTTCACCAAGGATGGCAGCAGATCCGGGCCGTGCTCCGAAGTCGCGCTCTTGCTGACTTTTAACGGCAATTGGATAAAGACGACAGGTTTAAAGAAATTCGAACATTTGCTAAGAAAATGCTGAGTTTTTTTAGTTTTCAGTTATGAACTTTAACAAGAACTGTGCGAGGACAAGACTGACTCACCTGCGTGACGTTTTGCGCATCCAAACCACCGTCTTTGAGCCAGACCAGGCCTATTTACTACAGTCCAGATCTCAGTTTCAGTCCAGTCTCAGTTTGTTTGGTGAATAAATTTGAAAATCTCAGTGAATTAATTTTATTGTGATAATCAAAACCACAGATTAAATGTTTCACTTTTTCATAAATATAATCTGTGTATAATTAATTTTGTTTTTAAAAGGTGAAAGCCAGTTGCAATAAAAAGCAAAAAAAAAAAAAAAAAAAAAAGTTCATGTGCATTTAATATTAATGGTTCAGAGAATGATCAGGGTGAATGTTCGGCCCCCGCACCTTTTCACCTCACCAAATCTGGCCCTCATTGCAAAAAGTTCGGACACCCCTGGTCTACACCATCAACTGTATATAAAAAATGACAACGCTAACCTAGTAGCCAAACAGGAAGTGAGCATGGGCACTATTTGGCTCCAATTCACTTCCTATTGAAAAACCTACCATGAACAACTGATTTGATTGACAGCTACTGCACTTTGTTGCTTTGTACCTACCCCTGCCAAATCAGCAGGTGCCTTCAACAATCGTCAACTGGTTGTAGCCGAAGAGGATCACTGAGTATGAAATGCATAATCTAATGTAATCCAAATCCATCCGAGTCAGTTTTTCTTTATTTTTTACCCATGTATGAAATAGTTTGTTTGAGTTTGTCTAACCCCTTGCCTGGGATCCACATCTATCCAGTACTTACAGCTTCTAATACAAAGCTATGAGTCTGATCATGAGTGAATCTCCACGAGTTCAGATGGGTGTGATTGACAGGTGTATTGGAAAATCGGGGACATGCATGGTCTGTCTGTAGTAAATATGGATGCTTATGTGGGGAAAAAAGACAAAAATACATTACAAAGGACTAAAAATAAATAAAAACATTACGGATGTCTGCAGAATAAATGAGCAAAGCACTAAACCTTGTTATTTTGAGGTGAGAGAAATTTTCTTTTGTTCAAAATAGGTGACCAATGACCACCTTTGTTTCACATGAGTGTTTGAAATAAATCTGACTGGACGACCATGTTTGAGCCTGGCGTGGGGTGTGGCAGAGCGGCAGAGTAACTTACCTTTTTTAAATTCTTTTGGCACCTGCGAATGAGCGAATGTTAAAAATCTATTAAATTACCATAACCCAATAAGTTACGACGGAAAGATACATCAGTTACAGATGTTTTGTGAAGTATCTCCAGTACACAGCTGCATTAGCACAAGTGAGAAAAGCAGCGTCTGGAGTGCTGTTCACAACTGGTTTTCACAATGAGATACTTGTGAAGAATCTGAGGCTGTAACGTGCACACGGCGTTCTGCTAAACCACCAAATTCCACATCCTTGTAATGTAAATATGTCAACACGCCATCCGCCAAAGCCAACTGTTACAAATCGAAGAGGGATCAGTGAAGGAGAAATCCCATTCAAATCTACGGCTTAGTGTGTAGTGAAAAGAAGAGAAAATATTTGGAATTTGACTATTTTGGAAACAAATATGATGGGAATGGTACATGTTGGGTTGGACCAGTGGTTTGGGATCCTGGAAAAGGTTGCTGTTTAAAAAAAGTGATGTTGAAGTCTACATAAATCGTATTGTAAAACCATATTTTACTTTCTATATATACCAGAGCTAATGTTCAGAGTGAAGTTTGATTCAACAAAAAGTCACTGTTTAAAAAGCCAAGTAGAGCCTATTTTCTCTACTTTATTCAATGCTTTTGTCTTAAAGAGTGGTACTTCTACGGGGTATTAACTGCTAACAAATAACATATATAGATTACCATGTTATGTGTGGGAGCATGGGTAACGTAGGCTTATGGGCGGAGCATTGGACAGAATCTTACAGTTTTGCCTCCTCACTCATCACTGCACCACTATATTTAAAAGAAATGTTAACCGTCCCTTCCCTACAAAGTCTGTGGACAATTTTAAAAGACAGATAAAAGTGTTTTTATTCAGACCTTTTTATTGCTTTCACTCCTCTTATCTGTTTTTATTGTAGCTATTTGAGATTTATGTTCAAATATAAAGAGCGTTATAAATAAAATGTCTAATTATTATATTATTATTAGCCGCAATAGGCCCCAGGAGCAGTGCCTGTCCTAGGTTTTTCAGAAATCTAGAAATTTCTGACGGCACCCCCAGACCCCACTCGTAGTAATTAGAAATCGAAAAACTGGGAACTTTTGCTAAGACCTTTGTGGGCGTTAGTCCATTAATTTGGGAGCCTGAATAAAATTTTTAATAGATTTTGTAGCTGGTAATCTTAAAAGCCAGTGTGTTAGAAGACATGCATGCACAGGCATTTTCTGAAAGAACAATGTTATAACATGGTAGAAAGCTTTAAAAAAAACAAAAGCACACAAACATTTTTCATAATACCCGTTCTTTCACGTCTGTTTTCTGCCCTCTTTTTTCTAGCATAACCCACATACAAGCATGGCCATGAAAGGTTGATTTACGCTTAAAGGCCCAATAAAAATCAGTGAGCATGTATTTTAGAGAGCAGATTGTCATGTTAATATACACTTTAACATATATTATAGTGACGAGAGTAAATGCTAGCCATGTTGCCATGTTTCCACATATTGAGACGGATATATTGTATAAGCAGTTCATAAGATCAAACTAAGTCCTCTGTGCACTGTCTGCATCTAATTTTACCCTCTAATAATCAGGAAGTGTGTGGTTAGCATGCTAGTTGTTAGGTTTATCATGATGGTAAAACGTCGCTTGGCCTGTAACAATATGAAATTTGTCGTCATTTAATTTCTTTTTCAACCCAAAGCTGAGTACCTCCACTTTGGTAACTACTGCTTTACACCAGTGTGGGGATTACACAGCAAATATCTTGTCAGAGCTTTAGGTAATATCTGCAAATAAAACGGTAAAAACCCCACACACGGTTGCAAATGTAAAATATAAACATCAGCTCCCAAATTGCTGTTTATTTTTCTGAAATACATACTTGATGGATTTTTATGCTTTTGTTGGAGGAGCCCAGCGAGTCTATACGGGCTCCAAGGAAAAAGGTTTGGGAACTCTACACGATAACTGTCCCACAAATTACTTCCTGACCCAGAGCGAACTAATAGACATGCCTTTGCGAATTTACACAGAAAAGCCCCCCACCCAGTTTGGGAATGAAACACAAGACCTTTTTGTTGTGAGGTCATCAGATATTATGTTACTATACTATAATATACTGTACTGTACTCTATTGGCAAAGACAGATTAGGTTTTATGTTTACTGTTAAGGCTATTGCCATTTATCTTCATTTTAATTGCATGTGATGGTGGTGAATTTAAACCCCATCACTGTGCACTCTATGAAAAAGTAGACTGGCCATCGCTCTGTGTCAAAAGAGAACACCACTGAATGAAATGTATTTATAGGAAACTACTTGATACACTGCCTGAATACTCATTTTTTTGTTGAACATTGATACGAGAACTTTTAATACAAGATCTCATGATGGTCTATGTCTAAAAACTGGCCGCACCAGAAATGAAATGGAGAAAAAGGTTTTGGTTATTTTACTTCCCAAAAATGGAGTACATTTCAAGGACATGCAAAACTGGATACATTTGTGCCACTAATGCACTTTAATAATCTGGTGATAAACAGTTATACTCACACCTGCACTTGTTTTTTAACGTTTAAATGGAGTTATGTACTTTTGTTTGTATTTTGTTTGTATTTTTCTGTATCTGAACAGGGTGGCAATGAAAAAGAAAGTCCGAGTGCTCTCATTGGGCTCTTCCTGTATAAATAAAAACAAACAAAAAAAAATGTTCTTGTCCTGCAGTTCTTGAACTTCCATTGCAACATTGTAATTTCCCCACTGTGGGAGAAATAAAGGTTTATCGTGCATCATGCTACCCCCAAAATATAGTCATTTTGCAGCGAAACGTCTTCACTCCTACAACGATTTGTCCAACTGACAGATTTAAAGTTCGTCTTTTACTATGTTTTATGTCATTTTGGATAAATTCCTTTTCGTATCTTGAATTGCGCACGTTTTATTCTAAATCCTTGATCTTCCAGCATGCCCCTTTCATTCCCAGTACCACCGCGCATATGCCTTAGATGTGGGAGGCCATCTTGTAAAACCCTAGTACAACTGATCCAATCAAAGGGCATGTGGCAACCAAGGTCTTCAATCGTCGAGTGTGTAGCTGATAAAAACAATAGAACCACACTCTCTTTGAAGCTTGACGGTAATGCCATCTTTGTGCGTTTACCTCGATGAGTACGCACAAGCTAACATGCTAACATCCAGCTTGTTATTGCCGGGTCATACCTAAACAAAGTGCGCCGATGAAAGGGTCTGTGCATCCTGTAATGAAGAGGAGCAGTGGTTAACTTCGCCTGCAAAAAAAAAAAAAAAAGTGTTTGGTGACAGAGAGTTATGGTGTGGGGTTAGCGTAGCAGCTTTTTAGATGCTAGTGCATGTACTGGGTTAACGGTGCATCAACTAGCTATATCAGATTTAAAGGTAACATTTCTGGTGAAGGGTTTATCACCTTCTTGTCTCTGTGCACAAACAGGTGACACTACCAAGCCAAGCTGCACGTCAGATCTGTGGAGACGCGAGCCAGCTCACAGTAAGAATACAAGAATGTGTTTTTCAATGTATTTTTGAACTAACACCTGAACTGAATAAATGCAACAAATAAGTTTAATGCCATACAGTGCAACATTCCAGATAAAGCAATGGCATTTCAACAAACAGGCGGCAGACCCTCTTCCAGTAAAGTTACATAATGTACCTTTTTTTTTTTTTTTTAGCTTTCTACCAAGTTATAACATTGTTCCCTCATCAAAGACGTGCCTGAAGTGGTTTTTGATGTAATCTTTGCCCATAAGTCTACGTTACCCATGCTCCCACAGGACGATTCTCTATAAATATACAAAAACAAGATACAAAACTGTGCACAGCAACTTGACAAACCTGATGTGATGTGCAGTAGTTTCGTTGGCGGGAAGCATGTGTTGTGATAGCGTTCTGAAGGGGGAGTGACTTAGCACGGGGGACCAAAGGCAGGGCAGACTCAGAGCGTCAAAAATGGAAGTGAAACATGTATATAGCATTTTCTAAATATATATATAGGTTGTGTTTAGACTTTTAGCTGTGGTCCAAAGTCATTTCTAACATCCAGAGGTCATAGTGGAATGAGACGATAAAGAACATTACATAACCTTCAGATGTCTGCAAAGAGTGCACTATAACGCTAATATTCAGACGGCGCATAACAACATGCATCTGGCATAATAAGCTACTTGACTACAACAAGAACAAACTGTGCACAGCCCTTTGATAAGAATGGAAGTACATGGCAACTTGAGAAAATAAAAGTTGAGAAAGAATACTTAAATTAATATGGTACAATTATTACTTACTCTGATAACTACAAAATATTAGGTTACACTTCTAATTCATTCTAATTAAACTTTTTTTAAACTTTTAGTTCATTGTTCATGTTTTATTAAGGATATTTAAGATGTTCTTATTATAGTTTATAACTAAATAGGAAAAATGACTCTAAGGAGCAGTTTAACAATTATTAGATTAGATTTTCCTCATCACAAACAGACCTGCAGTTGTGTTTTGTTTCATTCACACATGTTTTTTATGTACGTTATTCTCTCAAACATAAATAGTCTTTTCCACTTTGTGATGTCGTGTTAATACAGGATGTGCTCCACTGTGTTTTTAAACTCCATACCAGGTCTAAAATTATCCAAAGAATCATTTGTATAATTTCAGCCCTGGAATTACTAATGTCTACTGAACAAAAGTTATAAGGTAGCTATTAACTTCAAAATCACTGCTTTACAAGGTGGAACCGAGTATTTTGAGCTTTGCAGATGATCTAATAACAATGTGTTTCATTCACACATATTCAAATATGTGTGAATGAAACAAAACACAACTCCACGTATGTTTTTGAGGAGGTAACAGCATTTTAACATGGGCAAGAGTCAATTATGTGTAATACAAAATCTTAAAAAGAAGGAAAATGTGTATGTCCTATTAATCATTGATACTGACTTGTACTATATATTCAATTCAACTACTTGCAAAAAAAAAAATCAACTGGGTGAACCAGCAGCTCGCCTATAGAACAAATATATATATGGATGAAAACACATGTAGGGAATGGGAAATGTATATCTGCATTCAGTATTAGCTTTTCAGCAGCCAAAACACTGTCATGAACATCAACTCTCCATAGTGTTGTGTCTTTGGCCAAAACACTTCATTTATCTTGTCTGCATTGAGAATTGTGGATGTTGGAGAAGCCGTGTCTTTGGCTTTAGGCTAAAATGGCTACCCCCAAGCGTGACTGTCGAATGAATAAATAAAATCTTTCCACGCTGAAATAATTCGATTCTTGATGACAATAAACATACATTTGTAGGGGATTCAAATCTCGAAATCCGATATTTTGATTTGTGCTGTGAGGCTTTAACTTGGACCAGCCTGGCAGTAACACATCCAAGCAAGTTTCCACTAACGTTTTATAGAATTATCCCATTTCCAAACCGACATTTGAGTTTGAATCCTGCTGCTTTCTTTGCTCAGAGGAAAAACCCTTACCAGATCTTCGCACCTGGACGCAGAGCCAAGCCAAACATTCCACGCTGTGCAGAACTGGAGAACTTGACTCTGTGGTAGGTTCATCTCCGCTTGTTTTGGAACCACGGTCATATCAGAGCAAGAGGATTTTGTCAAGAACCCCTCGGAGCAAAGCACGAATGAGGCTTCGGATATCTTTATTGACACATGTTGAAAACAGACTTGAGTTTCAGTTAAACCTCCTCCAGATCTGGTATTAATAATAATCTGAAGGAATGGTGTCTGAGTGATCCATCAGTTGTCTCGGTAGGGGCCAGAGCAAAAGGAGGTTGAATTCTGTCAACTCGAAAAAGGTTTTTAGAGTAATATGTTGTGCCACTCATCCAAGTAGTTTCTTCAGTTCTGACATGGTGCTTATCTCTTAGAAGGGAAGACCTAACTACACTGAAACTAACACACCCTAGTTGTTTCCGGTATGAGTATGTGTTATAACATTAATACTATTTATTTCCTAAGGGTCTATCCAAAAGGCACACCGAGCACACAATCACGTAAAAACAAGATCAAAAAAGTTGGCTAAACAGAGAAAGGACTATTAAAAACACATTTGCATCACTAAAAATGTTGGTTAATTCACTGGCATAAAAGATTAAGTCAAGTCCATTGAACATTGAACATTCATGTGTGAACTGTCACGGATTTGTCTATATAGTATAAGTAGTATAAGTATAGTATGTTTTTATTTGTACAGGGTCAGTGAACATTGCTACATTGACTAAAGCTGAAAAGACGCCTTAGGGACACACCACGTTATAGCAAAATACATCATTTCCACCTGTGGTCCCGGGGCAAGTTCATGTTGCAATCTCAAAAACTGAATCTGGAAGTAGATGGCGACTTCGTATTTCATTTAATTCGCAAACGTGCTCGTACATTCTCTATATGTCGATATGTGGGTCTTGCAAGAAGTATGCCCAAGAGTATGAACTGGTTGTAGCTAGAATTGAACTATCGACCTTTGCGTTGGTGGACTAAACACTCTATAACGACTAAACCACTGCTCTATATTTGGAAAAATCACTGTGTTTAGGCCATATACACATTTTTGTCCTAATATTAATTTGCTAAAATGTTTTATCTTTATCTTTTAACTTGAAACGTAAATTTAGCTATCTACAATCATATTGAGGACTGCCATAATAATGTTTTTTCTGCAATAACATGCATATCTACAATTTTATCTTGTTGTAACTTTGGAGCCAGGATTTTTCAACGTGTTACTCAAAAGTACATGTGAGCTAACCAACTACAAAAAATAACATATTGTATGAAATAAAAACCTTCGAAGGCTCTGTTGCTGCATCTCTCCATTGCTCCTCTGACCTGCAGTCTCTAGCCTCTTCTGGCCCTTTTTTCTCTCCTTTGTTTCGCTGCCTGTCTTCATTAAACTTGTCAAGTTGCTGCCGAGCCGTGCCAGCCACGTATTCATCCGCCGTCCTTCAGTTGCCTGGAAACTGTGCCGGAGAAGTGCTAAGAAGTAGCCGAGAACACCTTTTTGACACCACGTAAACAGCTAACCTTGCCATACAAAGCGTACGGGAAAGTTAAGAGGAGAGCGGTTAGGTAAATGATTACAAAGTCGGTGCTAAAAATGTGAGTCGCTATAATTATATCACAATTAAGGTTGGCAGGCGTCGCTGCGGAGGAGAAGCCAAGCACACGGTGCCAATTCAGCTGCCAACCCATTGTCAGAGAATATAGCAGTGTGGAGCAATGGAGGTTTCACCCTAATATTCAGAGGAAATTCACTCAGTATATTATCAACAATGTATTTAATTGATGATTTAATAAAATGTACATTGCTTACTATTTTTTGGAATGTATTTGAGCAAAATTTGCCTTGCCCCAGTACAGATATATATTGTATACGCAGATCTTGAGGTCAAATAAGTCAGCTGTGTACTGCCTGCATTTAATTATAAAGTGTGGTTAGCATGCTAGTTGTTGTGAGCTTTACTTTGCTCTGGCCAGTAAAAGTTGTGGAAAGCATTTATAAACTCATCATGGTGAATATTTAGAATGGTAAGAAAGAAAAGGTAAGTGAGGAAGAAGTTCAGACCACTGCAAACTATTTAAAATGAACTAGTCAGTTTTCACATTTTAATAAGTCTCTGTACTTATAAACAAATGTAACTCGACAAAGAACTCAGCAACTAGAAATCTTCAGCTTGATTTTCACTGTCAAAGATTACAAATAAATGTATTTATTTATATTTTTGGAATATGCAAAACCATCTCCCGGCAAATCCAGAATGGTATATCTCTGTATTTTTTCAACCAAGCCCAGAACAAATCATGATCATGCAGTCAGAGTCATTTGTTTTTCAGTGATGCGTATGAAATGAAGGAGCTCATTGGTCACACATTTTCAATTAAAATGACATTTCTCTCGCCTCAGATTAACAGAATTTAGTGCTTTGCTCATTAATTCTGCAAAAATCAGCAACACTTTTCAGTCTCCTGTGATATTTTTTTTTCCTTTTAAGCAGCCATATATTTTTTTTTTATATGGGTGGACCACGCATGTCCCTGATTGGCTAATCCACCTGTCAATCACGCCCACCTGAAGATTCACCGGTGACCAGACTGACATCTTTAAATTGAAGACCTTTGTATTCTGGATCCCAGTCCGGTGAAACTGTCTCTGCTACATACCACTACAAAACAAATTTTATTAAAACAATCATCAAATAGCAATTAGTAATATCTGACAATGTAAGATTTATACATGTCACAGTTATTTCCAAGTATGTACGTCCTCTGTCCTCAGTATGTGGCAGCTAATGGCATCCCGGGTTCAGTTGTGATTGCTGAAGAATGTTTTCATAAACTTTACTACAAATACTTTGAGCGTTGGCATGCCAGAACTTGGTTGCTATAGTTATTTCTTATCATTTGTATCTTGGTAACGCTGCGAGACACAAGCATTGTCCATCCATCCATCCATTTTCTTCCGCTTATCCGGGGCCGGGTCACGGGGCAGCAGTCTAAGCAGGGACTCCCAGACTTCCCTCACCCCGGACACGTCCTCCAGCTCCTCCGGTGGGACCCCAAGGCGTTCCCAGGCCAGCCGAGAGACATAGTCCCTCCAGCGTGTCCTGGGTCTTCCCCGGGGCCTCCTCCCGGTGGGACATGCCCAGAACACCTCCCTAGGGAGGCGTCCAGGAGGCATCCTGAGCAGATGCCCGAGCCACCTCAGCTGGTTCCTCTCAACGTGTAGGAGCAGCGGCTCTACTCCGAGCTCCTCCCGTGTGACCGAGCTCCTCACCCTATCCCTAAGGGTGCGCCCGGCCACTCTGCGGAGGAAGCCCATTTCAGCCGCTTGTATCCGCGATCTTGTCCTTTCGGTCATTACCCAAAGCTCATGACCATAGGTGAGGGTAGGAACGTAGATTGACCGGTAAATCGAGAGCTTCGCCTTCCGGCTCAGCTCCTTCTTTACCACAACGGACCGATACAGCGACCGCATCACTGCAGACGCTGCACCGATCCGCCTGTCAATCTCACGCTCCATCCTTCCTTCACTCGTGAACAAGACCCCGAGATACTTGAACTCCTCCACTTGGGGCAGAGACTCACCACCCACCCGGAGAGAGCAAACCACCTTTTTCCGGTCGAGAACCATGGCCTCGGATTTGGAGGAGCTGATTCTCATCCCAGCCGCTTCACACTCGGCTGCAAACCGCCCCAGTGCCTGCTGCAGGTCCTGGCTCGAAGAAGCCATCAGGACAACATCATCTGCAAACAGCAGAGATGAAATCCTGTGGTTCCCAAACCAGACCCCCTCCGGCCCCTGACTGCGCCTAGAAATTCTGTCCATAAATATAATGAACAGAACCGGTGACAAAGGTCCAACATGCACTGGGAACAGGTCTGACTTACTGCCGGCAATGCGAACACAGCTCCTGCTCCGGTCATACAGGGACCGGACAGCCCTTAGCAAAGAGCCCCGGACCCCATACTCCCAGAGCACCCCCCAAAGGACACCACGAGGGACACGGTCGAATGCCTTCTCCAGATCCACAAAACACATGTGGACTGGTTGGGCATACTCCCATGAGCCCTCGAGGACCCGATGGAGAGTATAGAGCTGGTCCAGTGTTCCACGACCAGGACGAAAACCACACTGCTCTTCCTGAATCCGAGGTTCGACTATCGGTCGGATTCTCCTCTCCAGCACCCTGGAATAGACCTTACCGGGAAGGCTGAGGAGTGTGATTCCCCTGTAATTGGAACACACCCTCCGGTCCCCCTTTTTATACAGAGGGACCACCACCCCGGTCTGCCATTCCACAGGTACTGTCCCCGACCGCCACGCGATGTTGCAGAGACGTGTCAGCCAAGACAGTCCCACAACATCCAGAGACTTGAGGTACTCAGGACGGATCTCATCCACCCCCGGAGCCTTGCCACCGAGGAGCTTGCCAACCACCTCAGTGACTTCAGCCAGGGTGATGGACGAGTCCGCCTCTGGGTCCCCAGTTTCTGCTTCCTCCTCGGAAGACGTGACAGTGGGATTGAGGAGATCCTCAAAGTATTCCTTCCACCGCCCGACAACATCCCCAGTCGAGGTCAGCAGCTCTCCACCCGCACTGTAAACAGTGTTGGTGAAGCACTGCTTTCCCCTCCTGAGGCGTCGGACGGTTTGCCAGAATCTCTTTGAGGCCGTCCAATAGTCCTCCTCCATGGCCTCCCCGAACTCCTCCCAACCCCGAGTTTTTGCCTCTGTGACTGCCCGAGCCGCGGCACGCTTGGCCCGCCGGTACTCATCAGCTGCCTCAGGAGTCCCACGAGCCAACAAGGCTCGATAGGACTCCTTCTTCAGCTTGACGGCATCCCTTACTTCCGGTGTCCACCACCGGGTTTGGGGATTGCCGCCGCGACAAGCACCACAGACCTTACGACCACAGCTACGAGCAGCCGCATCAACAATAGAGGTGGAGAACATGGCCCACTCGGAGTCCATGTCTCCAACCTCCCCCGGGATCAGGGAGAAGCTCTCCCGGAGGCGGGAGTTGAAGACCCCCCTGACAGAGGGCTCCGCCAGACGTTCCCAGCAGACCCTCACAATACGCTTGGGCCTGCCAGGTCTGTCCGGCTTTCTCCTCCGCCAGCGGATCCAATTCACCACCAGGTGGTGATCAGTTGACAGCTCAGCCCCTCTCTTCACCCGAGTGTCCAAGACACGCGGTCGGAGGTCAGATGACACGACAACAAAGTCGATCATCGACCTCCGACCTAGAGTGTCCTGGTGCCATGTGCACCGATGGACACCCTTGTGCTCGAACATGGTGTTTGTTATGGACAAGCTGTGACTAGCACAGAAGTCCAATAACAAAACACCGCTCGGGTTCAGATCGGGGAGGCCGTTCCTCCCAATCACGCCCCTCCAAGTGTCACTGTCGTTACCCACATGGGCGTTGAAGTCCCCCAGGAGAACAACGGAGTCCCCGGTTGGTGCACTGTCTAGTACCCCTCCCAGGGACTCCAAGAAGGCCGGGTACTCTGCACTGCTGTTTGGCCCGTAGGCCGACACAACAGTGAGAGACCTGTCCCCGACCCGAAGGCGCAGGGACGCGACCCTCTCGTTCACCGGAGTGAACCCCAACACGCAGTGGCTGAGCTGTGGGGCAATGAGCAAGCCCACACCAGCTCGCCGCCGCTCCCCGCGGGCAACGCCAGAGAAATGGAGAGTCCAATCCCTCTCAAGAAGATGGGTTCCAGAGCCCAAGCTGTGCGTGGAGGTGAGGCCGACTATATCTAGCCGGTAACGCTCAACCTCCCGCACAAGCTCAGGCTCCTTCCCCCCCAGCGAGGTGACATTCCATGTCCCCAGAGCTAGTCTCCATGTCCGGAGATCCGGTCGTCGAGGTCCCCGCCTTCGACTGCTACCCGGATCTCTCCGCACCCGCCCCTCATGGCTCCTCCCGCAGGTGGTGGGTCCACGGGAGGACGGCCCCACGTCGTTTCTTCGGGCTGGGCCCGACCGGGCCCCGTGGGGAAAGGCCCGGCCACCAGGCGCTCGCTGCCGAGCACCCACCCCAGGCCTGGCTCCAGGGTGGGGCCCCGGTAACGCCAGTCCGGGCGACGTAAACTGCCTTGTTGTATTTTTCTTCATGAAGGGCTTCTGATAACAAGCATTGTTATTCTAGGTAACGGTTAGATGTGGTTCTTTTAAACAAGTTTCCTCTATGTCACTAAATCTGCAGCCACTAATTGTAACCATTATTGGACCATAAAAGTCACCAGTGCCGATAGCTGTGGATGGCAAATTCCCATCTCATCGGTGATTTGGTCAGCTACTTCCTCTCTAAAATTACACACCCAAAACCATTTACAATCACATTCACATTCAGAGAACCAATAAAAGCTCTTTCCAACCAGAATGCTTTGGTTGAAAAAAGTAACAGAATAAATACAAATGCTGCTGCTGAAAGTTCTAAATTGTTAAGTAAAGTTATGGGCACTGCAGAAGTCTGTTGTCATAAAACTCGTAGGCTCGCCTCTCTGCAGATCTGACCTGTCACTTGGACAGGTGGTGTGACCTCCTTGTCTCCATGGAGATAGATAAGTTAAATACCACACTGGGGAAAATTCCAGGCAAAGCATTAACAATGTCTCCACCAGAAAATTGACATAGTGTTTTTTTCCTGAGATCCAGAAACTGCACTTCTCCAACACTTTACTGAGATGTGAGTCTGGTCACTGCTGAATCTCCTCGAGTTCAGATGGACATGATTGACAGGGGACTGAAAAACATTACAGATTTCTGCAGAATGATGAGTGAGGCCAACCTGGCTCTCGGAAAGCTCATTGAATTGAGTTCTACACATCAATCTGTGATAGCTCTCGCTGAAAGTGATCAGAACTAATGATCAGAGCGTTCAAACAAAGACTTAATGTTAATTGGACAAAGCGCCAGAACAAGCTGAAAAATCAAACCAGCTGAGAGAAGTCTTGGGACCAATCACTAAACTCTATTATTTACAAACAAAATCACATTTCTCTCACTTTAGATTAACAGATGACCAATGAGCTGCTTCATTTCACATGTGTCACTGAAACAAACTAATCTTTTTGGATGATCATGTTTGGTTCTGAGCTGAGACACGAGGGGAGTGGAGACCAGACTGATCTCTCTCTATTGTTTATACAGAGGGATATCAGTCTGAACTTGAAAGAAAGAACAAATACAATTTTAAAAAGTAAGATTTCTATTTCTTATTATAAAGTTTGATTCAAAATTAAAAGAAAAATATATATAATGGAAAGCTTTTTTATTATGACAAATGTACTGTATATCCTCTCATCTGCTTCAAAATGCCCCAACATCCTGAACTCAAACTCAGAATTTATACATACATATTTCTGTCACATTTTCTCATGTTGATGCTTCCTCCAGCCCCTCCTCTTAATAACATCTCACAACTTACACCGACTCGATATAGATTTCACTGTCACAAAACGTGTTAGATGAGATACGTGGCTAACGGATTAGCTTCCATCCATTCTTTTCACTAACAGTGCGACCGCCTTGTGAGCGCCGCAAAATGGATGCTATAGGCTATATCAAATGCTATCCTTCCAACTCCGCGCCCTCCTCGCCAGTGGGCCGATACACGTTACAGCCGTCAATTTGTTTAAAACCAAAGACAAGAGGGTGTCAAAGAGCATCGGACGTGGGATCAATATGGAGGATAGCGTTAGCCAGCCACGGCACAAATGATGGATAAGACAAATGAAGTGGTCGTTTATGGAGCTACTTCAATTTGATGGAATGAAAAGGGAGACGTGATGGAAGACAGACATCCTTTTGATGCTATTAAGGGTGTTAAGAAGCTGGACTGCCAATGCTTTATGTACAAGGACATTATAGGTTTATGTTCAAGAATTTGATGATGCCATAATTTCAGAATAACCAACCTGAAAAATGAAGAAATGTGAATGCTACCTGCCTCCAGCTCAGTTTTAAACTATAGGGATTCTAGGATGTTGTGACGTCACATGAGCACACTTACTACTTCAGTGTCTTTAACCACATAGTTACTGATTCAACTTCAAATGAGTGCCATATGGAGGTGAAAAAGTGCCATAAAAATGTGATTAATTGTGCCTAAAATTGCACAAAATACCTTAAAAAAGATGCATTCTCATTGTGAATGACATCGCCTTTCCGCAGATCTGACATGTACTTTGGCAAGGTGCGTCACCCAGTTGCTCCAAATGATTACCACTCAACTTCCCTCCAGCCATAGGTGTTCCACAAGGTTCCATTGTGGGTCCACTGCTCTTTTTCCACTACATAAATGACCTCCCCTCAGTGTGTCTCGATATGTCCATATGTCAAATGTGTGATAAGATTCCACAATAATTTACACACGGACACACGGAAAAATTGCCGACGTCAGCTCCCATTGGGCACTGGAGTTTTCTAATGTGGAAGTCAGCGCATTTGCTTTGTTTTGGGGTTTTTTGTATTTTTTAGTAAGTCATTTTGAATCAATATTGCAATTAAAATGTCCAAACTGTAATCATTATTCATGGGTATCACAGATTAGACAAGCAGTACACCAGAAAAGTTCCATAGTGCACCTTTAATACTGCAGTGGCGCAACAACAGCTCCATAAACACCACATTATGTCCATTCCCATGTGTCCAAAACCTGATTTGAATAATAGTTTGAAATGGCTGCTCGCCGTGTGATGTGACACAGATTACAGCTGACGTGCCATGGCAGGATGACCCCCTTGTGGAGCCTATGTATCAGCTCGCATGTATACAGCAACGCACAGTGTATGGGACCCTGCGGGGGGTATGAGGGTGGGGGGGTGGGGGGGGGGTTAGGCAGCCTCAGGGGCCCAGCGGGGAGGGGTTGGACAGGGGCACTACCATATAAAATGAATGCAAGTCCTTCTAAGTCTGGTTTTGCCTGTATACCTTTGATTTTTGTAATGTTTTTAGATGGTAAAAAGCTGCAGATGTTATTGATTTGGTGTGGCTGTTAATGTTTGCTTAATTGGTCCACTTTAAATCCAGGCTTAAAACGGTGCTGTTTAGCTGTGCATATGATCGAAAGGTTTTTATTCTTCACTCTTCTCTTTGAATGTTATTATAATTTTATGATGAGTTTTTATTTCTTTGGATTGTGATTTTAATGTCCTTCTTAATCTGTAAAGCACTTGAAATTACTTTGTGTATGAATTGAGCTGTACCAATAAACTTGACTTGCCTTGTCTATGTCTGTCTAACAGTGTGTTAAATGTGGGTAATATTGGATCTTTAATATGAGACACGATAAATTAACCAAATGCTATATCATTTTATCTGTTTATTGGTGAGTGAAATTTCAAGAGCCTACAATCTTCATCCAATTGCAAATTAACACCACATTTAACAAGAAAGCAATGTGTTTGAGTGTTGTTTGTGTTGTGGGTGCCAAAGATACTCATTCTTAAGCATTCGCCCAAAGCTTGTGGCGATTACACTCGACCATATGTCTCGTCTGGAACGCGTCAAATGCCCCGGTCCATTCAGCCTTTTAAAAGCAGACTCTCTCATCAAATCATTCATAATGAACCATCAAATATGAGCATGGGGCGGTGGTGAGCTGTTGCTTTTGTGCTCCGGCCAAAAACTGGGTCTGGCTTCCACGGCTGGGATGATATCATGAGGCCAATAGGAAATGAAAATGGAGCTAGCATGACAATGAGAGAAAGAGGAGTTTTCAGTGTGTCACAGTGAAATCAAGCCGAAGAGTAAATCTGTGTAAATTTGTGATGGCAAAAAATAAAATAAAACTGAAAATTATCTCCCCACCTTGAACCACCACTTTAACGTGGTGGAGGGTTTTGAGCAACCAGTCACCTTGCTGGAGGGGAGGAGCATGAGCTTGTGCGGGAGGTTGAGCGTTACCGACTAGATACAGTTGGCCTTCTTGCATAGCATGGGCTCTGGAGCCCAACTCCTTGAAAGGGGCTGGACTCATTTCTCTGTCATTGCCCGCAGGGAGAGGTGGCGAGCTGATGTGAGCTTGGTTATTGCCTCACAGCTCAGCCGTCACTTGTTGGAGTTCACCCTGGTGAAAGAGAGGGTCACGTCCCTGCACCTTTGAGTCGGGGACAGGTCTCTCACTGTTGTGTCAGCCTACAGGTCAAACAGCAGTGTAGAGTATCCAGCCTTCTTGGAGTTCCTGGTAGGGGTGTCAGACACCTGGAGTGGGGTGATCAGGACGATGAGCACCGGGAGTAGGCTCTGGGGAAGACCGAGGACACACTGAAGGGACTGTGTCTCTCGGCTGTAGTTGGAGGATGTGTCTGGGGTGAGGGAAGTCTGGGAGTCCCTGCATAGACTGCTGCCCCCGTAACCCGGCCCTAGATAAGTGGAAGAAAATGGATAGATGGATGGATGAAAATGGCCAATCTTCGCCCAAAAATATCATCAATAAAATTACTTAAATTACAGTATTTAGATTGAATTAAAAGTGTAGCTTTTCAGATGAGAGTTTGCTCGCTGTCTGGAATGCACCTTATGGCATTAAACATATCTATTTATTCTGATGTTATTATGGGTGTTTTATTGAAAAAAGTAATAATAATACATTGAAAAAAAAGCATTCTTACTTTGAACGGGCTTGCTTCCCCATGTATGTGTAATATATATATATATATATATACCTGTAACTTGGTCTGGTGTCATCAGCGTGTTTTCATAGAAATATATAAGTTTAATGGTAATAGTGGGACATTTTAGTCAAAGCATCTCCATGGAGACAAACACATCATATATCTTCCAACAGAAAAGTTATGCAGTACACTTTAACAGGGACTAAAGAATTCTTCTAAGTGAGAAGCATAATAACCTCTCTACGTAAAGCCACAGTATGCAGCTTTTTAGCAAAAAATAGACAAATATGTATTAAAAAAAAAAACATGTTTTGTTTTGTTAGTGTTGTTTTCATTGATTTTGGTTCTGTGTATTGCACTGACAAACAGTGAAAAACATGCATCCTTACTCCGAGCAGGTTTGCATTTCTACAAACCTGACTCTTATTTGGTCTGGAAAAGGAACTTCACCTGCTTGTTTCCATGGAAATGTTGTTCATTTGGCTATAATATTCCACAGTGTGGCATAAAACCTGTATCTCCACAGAGAATGTTTCAAATGTTCCCCTTCTCTTTACCACCAATATATAATATATTTATCCCCAATTCAATGTAGTATCTTAAAAATCATTGGTATTTAATTTTTAAAAATCATTATTGCTAATATAAAATGTATCAAATAATTATAAACATCACCAAGGCAAGAAAAGACATTGCCACAGAACTGAATTTTGGAATTTTTCTTTCTGCCCATTGTATCTTAATAATGAATAAGGCCTGGGAGTGAAAACATCTAGCACAAAGTTTTTCGAGTGGGATTTTTGGCAGCAGAAGCACGCGGTGTACTGGCTCGGAACCTGCATAATGCACTGAATAACAAGGATAAGTTACTCCAGGTGAAATTCTGTCCAACGCGAAGACTGTGGAGCAGAAATAAAAAATTTAAAAAAAGACAAAAGAGAGATTTACAATGAAATAAACAAAACATGAAAATACCATTCAATTGATACTTTGCTGGGGAGTGATGCTAACTATAGGTACTGTTCTGTCTGAAGCTCTGTTACTCAAGTTAGACTTTAATCTGTGCTTTATTTTAACACAATCTAACCAGAAAGAACTGATTTAGCTGGAACTACAACAGGTGTTTAACAAGTCCCTCTCAAATAACTTTACAGTCACAATCTAGGTGGAATTAGCCAACAGTTACTCTCAACTTTTTGTGGAAAATCACCTAAACAGGGATATGAACACCCGAAAATGTGTTGTTTAAATACATTCTGTTTTTTTTGTCTTGAGTTTTCAGACAATCATTAAACTTTTTTTTGATAACGTGGTAACCGCTGCACATTATGCCATAGACATACATGCAGAATCTCGCCAGCATGATGTCACTACAAAGTATCACTTCAATGTCCGTATGTAATTCAGACTTCAAAGTCGAAAAAGAGTGGTGCAGTGGTTGGATTTTCGCTTTATAGTCAAAGGGAGTTCAGTTTCTGTGAGGAGTTTCAGAGTGGAGAGAGTGGAGTTGAAGTTTTCCCTGATGGTCTCCCTTGGGGGCTCTTATTTTCCCCACCAAACTAAAACACAAACCAAATCTCCAGCTCCGTACTTCTGAGTCCTGAGTCTCAAAACATCAGCCAGAAAATGGCACCAATACATGAATTATTTGCATAAAGTGGAATAGATACCCTTCATTCAATATTTAACCCAGTAAGTTTTCCTGGATTGGTGCCAAATCTTGAGAACAGTTACATTATTGATCGATATTGATGGTGCAGCTTTGATCGCAAACTTTCCAAACTCATTTCATAACTTCCCAATCTCTAACATACCATTTTGAATCTAGAAAACCATAGCATAAGACTTTGGCAGCGTTATAGCCATGGTAACCAATGAAACCAGTTATTCATATAGCCAAGATGGGATGTACCAAATCGCAAAGAAAAACATTATTTACAACTCTATGGCAATCCACTTTTGTAGGTTGACAGTCTTTGCTAACTCATATTTCATCATTCTTATGCACACTGCCCGACTCACTGCCTACTTTACTCTTCCTGCTGTATCCAATTGTATTTCTCTCCCCGGCTGTCAACCTCCATATTTCTCCCTCTCCTTTAGCGTCTCCATTTTTATACATATATATTCCTCTGTCTACGCTTGGCACAATCTCTCTTCATCCAATCCCATTACTCACTGGTGACGCATCTACATTCTTGCGCTGTCCGAATATTCTCTGCTCCTGTCTTTCTTTGGAGAGAAGTGTTTATCCTTGTCTGTGTCTCGGAGTGTCCAACTTGATTTGTCTCAGTGGACAGGTGGCTTCCCCTGTCGCGGCGGGCGTTCCCGACAGACTGAAATGGAGTAAGTTGGATCCCGGCGTTGACAGTGGCACTTGGCAGTCTGGCTATGGCACGGATCAGGCAGGCGCGGGGTCATCGCTGAGTGGGTCTCACGGAGCAGTTTTTGAAAGTTTTTTTTAGCTCAGTTTTTGGTATCATATCATGGGATTTTAACCAGCTAAGACACGCAGCTTGTGCAGTTCAAGGGACACAAGTAAGGGACTGTTGGATTGTGTGAAATGAGCGATTTGTTTTTCCCATATCAATCAAAATCATGCAACAGGAGCCATGGAGGTTTGAGATCCTGCACTTTTACACCAAATATTCCAGCAAATATGGCAGAAGACCTTCCAGATGAAATACTTTGAAGGAATGGCCCATTTCATCACCAACCACAACAACAGAGCCTAGTGAGGGTGAGGCGTTCCTGTTGTTTTCACCTGGTTCCCCTTGGACCCTGCTGTGATGCTCGAGTTGCAGGACATAGAGAATGAAACTTTTGTCAGTTCCTCTGCACAAACTGCCTTGACTTAGGATCTGTTGACCCTATCTGACCAGTCCCCCTGTTATGCTGCACTGTGACCTTTGATTGAGACACAAAGGTGACTGAGAAGCACAGTACAATTCTCATTGTTGCTACCAGTAAGTTTCCAGGTGGTTAGGTGAAGTTAATTAGAAAGGGAAGGACTTTTGTAGTATATTGGCAGTGGTTACTGTGGTTAGAAAAATTATATTTTGGCACTGTACTGAGGGCTTTCTCTACCAGTTCAGTTCTTATTATCTTGGCCTATGTCATCAGACGTATAATACTCCCTACAATGGAAGTATAGCCAGACTGGACTGATCTAGAGAGTTTATGTCTCCTGTACTGATGGTAAATAAACTGAGTAAGAACTCCAGCATCATGTCTCTTCTTTTCAACTCTCGGGCTACTACAATTTATTCTACAACAGTTAGCATCCATGCCTTCTAGCAAGAAGGTCACAAGTTTGATACATTGGGCAGGAGGTGGGGGTCTTTTTAAGTTGAGTGTGCATGTTCTCTGAGTGGCTTTCCAATGGCTTATGGGCTTAGCTTTGTGCAAGAAGCATGAACTCGTACTGCTAACCATAAGGAGGGTTCACATAGTGTCCAGGAGAGATCACAAGATTACTCTTCACTCATGGATGACATCCAAAACCTCTTCAGGCATGTTTTTGATGAAGGAACAATGTTGTTAGAAAGCTCCAAAAAGTCAATTTTGAATAATACCCCCTCTTTAACCTTAGACATTAAAATTCCTCTTTTAATTGGAAAACAGTTGCATGGTAACTGCATAGAGTGAGAATCAACAGGAATCAACCCAGCAACAATCTGGTTCTTATTTCTGTGCTGATTGCTGACTGCATTACTTTCCCTCAGCTCTTTGTGGAGGGTCTGCTTGTCTCCTTGGAGATGTTACTACTTTGTCTTTTTTATATAGCAACAACACACCTGTAAATGAATTAAATAAAAGTAAGTACCGGTTTAATGTCATACTGGGGATTATTTCAGACACAAATAAAGTTACTTATAGTTTACCTTTAATTTGCATATTAAAACTTTATAGAAAAGCTTTTTATGGAAGTTTGAAATTATAAACTTTTCTCCGTCTATGTTGAAGTATATGGCAAATACTCTTTTTTTTAATTGGGGACTGGATTAATTACCATTTTAATCTTTTTATTCTTTCTTTTCTGTTTTTTTATCATATAATCTTTTGTCTTTTTAATACTATCTTTTTTTTATATAAAGCAGTTTTTCTGTTCCCTTATATAGACTAAAGAGGGAGTATTTTACTTCTATGGTGTATTAACTGCTAACACATAACATATTTAGATCACCATGTTACCTTTCATTGTTTTTAAAATTCTATATTTGATGAAAACAACGTATGTTTTGTTTTGAAGCTCTGAGCTGCCGCTTCGTTTGCTCTCAGTGCTAATTCACTCCCCCTTCAGAGCACAATCACAACACAATCAGCATGAATCCCGCTAATGAAACTACTGCAAATCACATCAGGTTTGTCAAGTTGTTGTGTACAGTTTTGTATCATGTTTTTGTATATTTATGGAGAATTGTCGTGTGGGAGCATGGGTGCGTGGATTGGACAGAATGGTAGTCCTGACTGTGAGGAGGGTTCGATTAGGCCTCGGAGAGATCGCTAAATTACTCAAACATACATGGATGACATCTAAAACCTCTTCAGGCATGTTTTTGATGAGGGAACAACATGGTAGAAACAAAAACCGACTTTGCATAATGCCTCCTCTTTAACTTTGGAATAATTGACTCCACAACCCATAAACAGCTCCATCACGCTACAGCACGCTACAAACCATATGCTCCCCATATTCTTCTCAAAGCAACCTCACAACCTCACAATGCAATCTCGTTACCACACTTTCTGCTGACTCGACGGGGCAGTTGCGTGACGGTTTTTGTGGTTTTGTGGGCTTTGTGATAACCTCATGGGCAAATCAGACAACTTCAAACTTTAAAACCTCGACTTGGACAATTTTAGGCACGGGTCGGATCTTAAAACAAATTGATTCGGCAATTTGAATTTATGGAGACGTAACATGCAATAGGGCTCTTAACTGTCAGATGTGGCTCGTTTACGGTAATAAAAGCTGGGAAAGTGCATAGCAGCGTCTCGAGTTTCTCTGGCCTAACAGCTCCATGGAGCCAAAGCTCATTCACTAGACTGGCGTTGCAGGCAGGATGCTTGAGATAAATCACTAGTTATCCAATACGTTTGCATTTTGGCCGTTGGATTCGGAGCTCCCAAACATCTCACAGGTTCAGTTTTTATTGCTAAGTGCAGCCTATTCTCTTTTAGTATCTGCTCTTAGACCGCCGCTGTCCCATTGTGGCGTCTGGAGACCGGCCAAGCAATGAATGGAGGGAAAGGCATTTGTCACAAGTTACAGATAGTAGGAGGAATATTGTGTTCACTGACTTTAAAATCACACTATTGTAAAGCAGTGCGTGTTCTGACCTAGCTGTAACCTGGTCTGGTAGCATCTCCTTATTGCCTCCACATATATATGTTTAATGCCGTGCTGTGGAACAAACTTACAAAGATAGTGGCTTAGTGGCTAGAACTCACACCTCATACCAAAAAGTTTCAAGATTCGACTCTCAGGCCTTTCTGTGTGGAGTTTGTATGTTTCCTCCTGTATCTGGGTGGGTTTTTTTCCAAGCTATTCCGGTTTCTCCTATCACCCCAAAACATGCACAATAGTTAAAGAGGTTGTTTTATTATACCAAATTGACTTTTTGGAGCTTTCTACCATGTTATAACATTGTTCCCTCATCAAAAACATGCCTGAAGAGGTTTTAGATGCCATCCATGCATGTTAGAGTAATCTTGGGATCTCTCGTGGGCCCTCTTTAAACCCTTCTTAGAGTTAGCAGTACGATTCTGTCCAATGTTCAGTTCATAAGTCAATGGCAGTTTTCCATAAATGTACAAAAGCGTTATGCAAAACAATACATTACAACGTCACAAACCTGCATGATGATTATGTTGAGAAGGGGAGTGACTTAGCATGGAGAGCAAAGGGTAGAGGGGGGGACTACCTCAAGATCTGGAGATAGGTCCCACTGCTCCTGACAGGTTGCCCCAGCTGCACTGAAGGATGGGTCAAATGCAGAGAATGAATAAGAATAAAATGTTTCTTGGTATCCAGCGTCATTTTCAATTATTTACCCATACATATATCCATACTCTCCGATTTTATTATGGTTATATCTTATTTATAAAGTATTCTGGACCCTACTACGCCCAATCTACACCCAAGTAATTTTCTTTCCATGGTATTTCATTATTGAGACGACTTTGTGTCTTAACGGCGCTCGCTAATGTTTTTTGAATTCGCTATTTTCAAGCAGTTTGTTGTTGTTTTCAGATCAATTGACCATAATTACTCTGATCTGTTTTGTCACTTTCCAACGCACAAAAATTGCTTAATAAAATCCATTATTTTGAATTCCTTTCCGACAATCCCTCAAACGGAAATCACAAGTTGAATTAGTATTGATCGCGATGCAGAGCTGTAACTTCATCCTCTCGCTTCTTCCAAAATCACATTCCAGATCTATTTCCAGAAATTTGTTGAGACAGCTCCACAGCCTTGTAGCTAGATTAATTTAGAAAAAAAATAACAAGATTTATTGCAACCTGCACGCACCTCACCGGAAAAAAAAACATAGCAGTAAGCAGAAATGCATGTTTAATGTTTCGCCGAGAGATTCCTTCTTGTTGAGGCATGATCTTAAATGTGCCCTAATTATTTTTTATGGTTTTAAGAGCCCATGACAGGTTTTCATGTTTTTCTAATTCTGACTTGGTTTGGTGGGATAGCACCTGTGGTAAACATTTATTATAGTTTTATTTCAGTTAAGTGGCAGTTGAAAAAAGAAAAAAAGACAACAATACAGGAAATAGCAGTGAGTCTTAAAACAAAATACCTCTACTTATGCCACCAACACAGAAAATTCCATCCAAAATGCAGGGAGAATTTAAGAGCAAGAAGCCTAATTTTTCCAACAGTTTAAACATTAATTTAAAGCCACAATGTCACTTTTTTAACTTAAAAATTTGCATACTGTATATCTACAGTCTAGTACTTTTTCTTTTGTGTTTATTGCACTGACAATCGCAAAAAACACGTGTATTTACTATGAGCAGGCTCGCATCTCCATAAACCTGACTCTTATTCAGCCTGGAGGAGGGATTCTAGTGCTTGTTTCCATGGAAATGTTTTTCCTTTGGCCGTAATATTCCACAGTACAGCGTAAAACATATCTATCTTCATGGAGAATGTTCTAAAGTATGGTTTTAACTTTCTATTTCCGTGACGCATCAACCCCAGAAAGTTACTGTATATACTGTATCTTTAAGAAAATTAAGGTGTGGTAATTTATATTTATTTGTCTAATGGTAACTATTGTGCAATTTAAACAAGTTTTGGCACTTGTTAACATTATAGTTGTTAAGTAACCATTATGGAAATACCTCTACGTGTTCCATATCTGTTGCGGGAAGTAAAATTATAAGACTAGGCAAAACTTTTAGTGAAAATTCAAATATAATGATGTTAACTATGTTTCAGTGAAATGAGGAGCCTCTAACCTCTCATATGCACTTTCGTTTCATCCTGTCAAATAAAATCAAAAGTCATGTTAGGTCAAACCCGACTCACGTGAACATACTGTAAAATTTCTCTGAGCGGACAAGAATGTAAGGTTATACTCGCTCTCGGAGGTAACTTCAGCTGCTGTACTGTAAAACACACACATAAGTGCTTTAGACGGGTTAGATTGGAATTAGAGAGAAGATACCGCCTGCTGGAAATACGGTTCCCAAGGGTTAACTGATGTATGGAAGAAAGGCCGTGATCATAATGTAGAACAACTACTGAAATCTGGATTTAAAGGTTTTACTATCAGTACTTTAAGTGATTTACTCTTCAAAAACATATCTGGAGTTGTGTTTTGTTTCATTCTTGAGTAATCCTATAATTGCAGGATGGTGGTTGAGTGGCTGGGTGAGTTTGGATGTTCTTCCTGTGTCTGGGTGGGTTTCCTCCGGGCACTCCAGTTTCCTCCATCAACCCAAAACATGCACCAAAGGTCAGATCCTCCAGCTAAGGTAGTCCTGCCCAAGACTAGCTCAAGACCTGGAGATGGGTCCCCGGGTGCTGGACTGTGACGCCATCTGCTCCTGACAGATAGCAGTGGGACTGAAGGATGGGTCAAATGCAGAGGACACATTTCCTGAATCCAGTTTGGTGATGATGTCATGAAGTGGCATTCCAGTTTGCTTTTTTTTTTGAAGATTCTGATCGTGTTTCCTAGTCATTTATAATCTTCTGGGTTAGGGTTAATGAAAAATATAAAATAAAATACAACAAAGATACGTTCTGTTTGAATTAGCATCATATCGTTAGTGTAATACTGTATTTATACCCCAAAAGTGAAAACATTCCTTAAGTTTTCATAAAAACACCAATACGATCACACACTTAAAGGCACACAGTGTAACTTTTCTCCTGCTTGTGTCCATAGAGATTAGAGGTTTTGCTTTACCTGGAATCTTTTACATTACTGACTTAAATGTAACTTTATTGTGTTTTTCTAGTTTCTATTGCTGAAAAATACCTTGAAAAACATGCATTCTTATCATAGATCTGACCTGTAAGACTTAGATTGATGGATAGATTGATAGACTGAATACAACACGTATGTAACATCCCAGGTAATGCATTAAAATCTCCATGGAGACGAGCAGATAACATAGTTCACCATTAAAAACATGCTTGCGTAACTCAACTGTTATTGAATATTTAGTGTATTGAGGCAGACTTCTTTATAATAGCGCTGAACCGTGCCGTGACAAAGGCCTACTTAAAAGGCGTGTACTGAGAAAGGAAAACAGGATGTGTTGTCAGTAGCAACAGTGACCGCTCAGAGCATGATTGTCACTTCCTCCATAAATAACCCAAAATACATCTCCAGACATGATCCAATGAGTCAAACGTGTGTCAGGCTCTTTGTCTTTCTCGTAATCAGTCACCTTCATTTTGAAAACAGAAAAAAATGCATTGTTTGACCTGCCAATGTCCATTTTTATTTTCTTTTATTTATTCAAATTTAAACACCCTATACCTAATTTTTCCAGGGTATTTGAGCAAAATGTGTCTCGCACCAGTACAGATCTATTGTATGAGCAGACCTTGAGGTCAAATATGTTAGTTTTGTATTGTCTGCAAATCCAATCTAGACAGCATTTTAATTTATTATTGTCCGATAATTAGGAAGTGCGCGTTAGCATGCTATTTGCTGTTGTTAGCATTACCAGCAAAACCCCGCTCTGGTCTCTTGAGAGTTGTGAAAAGATTTTAACTCAAAAAAATCTGACTTCATTTTTTTTTTTTTTTTTTTTTTTTTTGGTGATGTTTCTTATTTTACTTCCTGGTCGGACATGGGCAGCAAATATGACAAAGGTAGAGGTCATTTCATAACTGTTACCTAGCAACCGTAATGTTTACAAGGGCTAAAATGTGTCTAAATTGGACAATAATAAAAGACATAAATGATAACACCTTTTTTTTTTTTATTAATGGTTAAACTGGATTGAATGAGGTACTTCCTGTATTTTTGTACTTTTCTTCTCAATGTTTTTGGGGGTTTTTTCACCCCACAAACTGACCCTTAAGTGATGTAAAACTATGAAGATTGAAGATTGAGCACATGTACTATTTCAACAAACCAAGTCATAATTAGAAAAACATGAAAATCTGACATACGTACTTAAAATGAATTCATATATAACATTAATATTTGCCATATTTTATTGATTTATTTGCTCGTATCTCAACTTTTACATGGCGCTTCACTGCATTTTTGTATTCATCTTCAATCTTTTTCCCATCATTTCAATCCAGTGATCCAATTTCTCCATTATCCTCCTTGTGGCTAATTTGTTTTCAAAGCCATGACTGTTATATTGCCTCTTGACTTTGTTTGTAGATCCAGTGTGTACTGATATGGGTATGTGTGAGGATAAGGGTCTCTACTTCCTGGTTTGGAGCCAATCAAAGGCGAGCATTTTCCTGTGATGTGAGCGCCGTGGCAAGTTTAGTCACTTCCTGTTTGTCCTGTGTGACTAATGGTGAGCGCCTCATGACTCAGCCCGCACAGGGAGCTTGTGACAGGGGACAGTGTTAAAATAGCAGTTCAAATGGGTATCAACCAAAGCATAACATTTGTATAATAAGTATCGTGTTTCGCAAAGTTTTGGCAGGAGGACTATGGGTGATACACAGAGTAATTCCACAGATATTAAAGTGTCTGTATCAGATTTTTTTTTACACGTATTTGAGCGAAATTTGTCCCACCCCACTACAAATGGATTATAAAGCGTTTTTATTAACCGAGAATCAGGAAGTGTGATGTTTCTGTTCTGGTGTCTGAGAGTTGTGAAATGCACTTACAAACTCATCTCTGTGAATACTTGTGATGTTGGGAACGCATAAGGTAAGCGAGGGATAACTTTGGACCACTGCAAATGGTTTAAAATGAGCCAGTTTCATGTTTTGTTACAGTAAAAAAAAAAAACAGGTACAGCTCATGTAAGTTCTGCTTTAACTTTCCTGTGTAGTTGCAATAATTTAGAATAAAAATTGTGGTTAGTTTTGCTTCCTTGTGCCATTCGGTCACAAGGATATCCAGACATTTAGTCATTAGTCGTCATTTAAGGTGTATTATGTAACTTTTCTGGTGGAAGGTGCCAGCTGCTTGTCCATGGTGATGTTATATTGCTTTGCCTCAAATGCTCCACAGTATGGCATGAAAGGTATCTACAGTATCTCCACAGAAACAAGCAAGACACACCACAAGGCCACGTCATAGGTTATATCTGTGAAAAGGCAAGCCCCCGCACGGTAAGAATATATCTTTTACAAGCCATTTTTAAGCAAAGAAAAGCCAGTGTTGTTGGCACCTCCAATAACTGCAATATGGAGTCTTGAAAATAAGTGATTAAAGATTGCTCAAACATCCACAAATCACTCCAAATACAACTTCAAGAGGGTAAATGAGAAGGGGAAAAAACTATAACATGGTGGAAAGCTCTGAAAAGTCTGTTTTGCATCATAGGTCCATTTTATTTATTTTTATTTTTTATTTATTTTATTTTTATTATTATTATTATTTTTTTTTTAAGGAACAAAAAAATAATAATTTAAAGAAAAAATATAAAAATATTTACTTTTATTATTATTATTATTATTTTCAAAGGTTGGTTTAAAAAAAAAAAGATTTTTTTTTCTTCTTTTTTGCACTCGGCTCCTGCTCTCACCCTGCCCTGAGGCGCTCCACCACACTCCTTCACAAAACCTCTGGATCATTTTACCTTTCACCATTGTCCTGCTTCCCCTGTTTAATCACCCCGACGCTGGGCTTTGTGGCTCGGGTTCGCAGCCTCTCTCTGAACTTATGGATCCACAGTACAGCTAGCTTACCACCTGTTGTGCCAACCATTAGCCAAACAAAGCTAATGCTATGGGGGAGGAGCCTAAAGTGCATTGATCAGCACTTTTTACCTGTGGGCGCTTCATGTAATCGCCATCACTGGGTAAAGTGCTATTAGCATTAAGGTTTTCTATTGTTATTGTAATGATACAGAATGGTGTGTTGAAGTATAGCCATTGTTTAAGTTTGACATATGGTTTTCCTATGTTTGTTAAGGACGTGCTTGTTGCTAGTATCCATAACACAACAACAGCAGATTTGTATTAAAAAAAAAAAAAAAAAAAATCCTAAAATTCTAGTAAAATGTGTGAAATGTGATAAATCATCTCATACAATTGGAGATTTTTATGAATAAAACAGAACATTGATGTGCCTTGCGTTTCTGTATTTTCAGTGTCTATTTTTTAGTAAAAAAAAAAGTTACATAAAATAACTTAAAGTAAAAAGTTACATACTATTACTACTATTTACTATTTTCTAATCTGTGCTTTAATGTTGTTTCCTTTTGTTGCGTTTTGTTTCATTCACACATGTTTAACACACAAACCCTGTAAATTTAGGTTGAGTTCTTCTCTCAAACTGAAAACACCTTGTTCCACCTTGTGATGTCATGTGGTGAAACAGGAAGTGCTACACTGCGTTTTTAAACTCTATACACTTTTACTAGAATCGTTTGGATAATTTCAGTTGCCAGTCTCTACTGAACAAAAGGTCAAAAGTAGCTGTTACCTTGAAAACTACCGGTTCATGTCATCACAAGGTGGAACAGAGGATTTTGAGCTTTGGAGATGTTCCATAATGCATCTTTAAGTGTTTCCCAAAAGGATTCTCTGGCTGTGTACAGTAGTGCATTGTCACCTCCCAGCTCCCTGTGCCCTATGAATGACGCTGATATGATACGGCGAGGGGAAATTGAAGGCTATAAGAGTAAACGGTGGCAGCGACTACACTGAAATTAAATAAATCACATGTTTATCATAACTGCTCCTGATGCCCTCCCCTGTAATTTGAGCGTGAACTACCTGACTCTGATAGACACATCAAATAAGTCAGGCACAAACATGCAGCGATTTACACCGGCTTTACATCTGTACTTAAAATGTTTTAGGAGGAAAGTACTTTAATCCAGACCTCCTCATAGTAATAAACAGCATATTTCATATAATTCTGTAGTTTGTCTAAACATGCTTTACACATCTGAGTGGCATACAAAATCTGCAAACAACAGAAATGAGATCTTGTGGACTGCACCTAGAAATTCTGTCCATGAAAACAATGAACAGAGCCAGTGATATAAGGCGACCCTGGTCTAACATTCACTGGGAACAAGTCTGAACCAGGATTAAGCAAGGACTAAACCAGGACTAAACCAGGACTAAACCAGGAAATGGTAACAGGTCTGTCTTACTGCAGAGAACACAACTCATCAATCACACATAAGTCACATCAATGTAAATGTGGAAGTTTATTATAAGATCAAGTCAACGTTTGGTGAGAAATTATTATTTTATGTTTGTTTTGTCTGACCTGATTTCGCCTGAGTCTGCAGCCTCCCTTGTCCAATCATCTCACTGTACTTATTAGCTCCTCCTTATAGCTAAAGCGCTCTGCACCAAAGTGAGCCAGACACCTCTGGGAGCCTTAGTATCCTCCAGGATCTGCTTGAGACCCCTCAAATGGGCCAGTATGGTTTGCTTTAGACAGTGGAAATACTCTTGGACCTTACCAATCCACTCCAAAGCGAACTAATGGAAACAAGACCTTAGAGGTAGATTCAAAAGGCTTTATTGTCTGATTAAAAAACAGGAGGTTTCAATCACATACATCACTCTTCCATGACCCTCTGATATAAAGTATACCTAGCCTTGTCCCTGTAGGGGAATTTGTGTTCTGTATTTGACCCATTCTTCAACGTCTCTGGAGTAACCTGTCAGGAGCAGTGGACACTGCAGTGCTGTGCTCGGGGACCCATCGCCAGATCTGGAGCTTGTTTTGGTCTGAAGAATTTTAATATTTTGTTCATATTTTGGGTTGTATGAAGAGCTCAGTTGTGTGAAGAGTAGAGCTGCTGCTCCTTATTTATTTTACCTTTATTTTACATTAAGAACAAATTCCATTTAACATTGTTGACCCGGGTATTTTTAGCCCTTCAACATATAGTCTTGTTTGACTGTACAATCCTTTCTGAATTCGGGACATTTTGATAATTTCCTTCTCCATATGCATCCCGAAAGACCCCCTCCTCTCCATTTCCCAGCTCGCGTATCTTGTGAACTTACGCTGACTTCAACATATTTACTTAGCTGATACGGAATACACAGATCTTTTTATAGCTCCCCTTGAGAGGCCGGAGTCGCCGAGGTGATTTTAGGCAGGGCTAATCTCTCATAATTCAAGTCGGATGGATTCACCGGAAATCAAATCAGCTTCCAGGGCTGCGCTGAAGAGGCAGGATCCCGGTGCTATTCTTCATTGACCTACATACGAGCATCTCACTGACAGCTCCTTCTTCTCTTCCCCCCTCCTCTTCCTCCTCTCCCTCCTCTTTCTCCTCTTCCTCATTTCCCTCCTTTTCCTCCTCTGCCCTCTTCTGTCCTCATCTTCCTCCTCTCCCTCCTCTTCCTTCTCTCCTCCAAGTGCTTCCTACCCCCACGCCTTTGATCATCAGCGCCATAATATTCGTCATTGAAAAAAAAAAAAAGTAACGAGGAAAGACAAATTAGGTCATAACAAATAGATTTTTCATGAGTTTTCAACAATCTTATGTTTTGTCTTGTAATGTTTTTGTCTTCATAAAAAAATGTTTATTAAGAATGACTCAGGCTTAGTAACTAATTCATACCCTAACCCTAATTTATAACCCCTTCATTAAGTAGTTAATAAGCCTGAATCATTCTTAATAAACTATTTGTTCATTTTAAATTGAGAGAAAAAAAAAATTGCAATCAAATCAGAATAGAAATTTGAATTGTCGCTATTCTCATGTTGCAAAGGCTGCTTGTTTCCATGGAGATGTTATTGCTCTGCCTGAAATGTTCCATAGCACGGCATTACACATCTATCTAGCATGTATTTAATTATAGGTGGATTTATTGTTCAAATTTCTTGTTGTGTAATATTTCCATGGAGAGAAGCTGGTGGCGTACCAGATTTTTGCATTAGCATTTCTCTCAGATGGTAATACCCCTTGATGTGTGAACCTAAATTGCAAATCTAATTCCAATATAATACAATAAAAATGTTCCCCCAAAATCATTGCAGATCTACCGTACACTGTATATATAAATGGACATAGCTAAACTGCTAGCCTCCCATGTTCAAAATAGGAATTGAGCATGGGCGCACTTCTGGCTCCAATTCACTTTACATTGAAAAACCGTCGCCCCTCTCTCCGTAACTGCTGCTGTCAGACTCTTTTTGGTCTTAAAATGCTCGTACATGATCCTGGTATTTTTTTATTTCTCTATTGTGCCTGTAAATCAAGATATGAACATTAATAACAGACAAATCAGGCGCCTTCTTTCCCCGAAGTCATTCCCACTCGCGTTAGCAACAGGTTTGATTTACCCACTTCTTGCTAAACCAGCAGTGTGGGCAGGAAGGGGCGTTACTTTCAACAGCCTCACCTCAGATTGGCTGTTTGGTTGCTATGATACTCGTGGTCAAAATTCCAAATATGGAGCTCCAAATTCTCCGCTATAATTGCTAGCCTCGACGAGCTTCATTTCGCTGCAGCAGAACACTATGGGTGACCTCACACTCACTTAGCCCCCTTGTTTATACAGTCTATGAAATCTACCTTATAAAATCACTAAGCGCACATAATCCAGCACACATCTTTGTTGAACACCTGCAACTAATTTTGGTACAAAGCGTTTACCTGCTAACAACATGAGGCTAACTGTCACAGGTTTTAATGTTACAAGAAAGCATCAAACTACAAATCCAGCTTTTGAAATGCTGAGTGATCAAGTCCTGAAAGTCCTACTACTTTTTAATGTTTACATAATTGCCAATGTGCATTCAAAAAGTGATAACACAGCCTCGTACCACTCCTTTAAAATCCCAAATCATATCAACATCCACCAGACATTCTGCTTCTTTCTTGGTTTGAAAAAAAAAAAATGTAATTAAGCATTGCAGTCTAATCAGAGCTCCCCACAAGATCCTCCTGATTATGTAGGAGGATGGGGTCCTTTCCAACAGCCAAGACTGGAAACTGGAACTTGAAATCGGGGTGCTGCTAGAGCGTGAGCCCCACCCCCCAAAATCAGTCATGTGCCATTTTACACACTCACCATACTGCAAAAAGTAAAAAAAATAAAAAAAATAAATACATAAATTTAAAAAAATCTATCCTAATTTAAAAAGATTTAGTTTGGCTACATTGAACTAAAATATGCACTAGAGGAACTTTTATTTATTTTTTATTTTTTTCTGGGGGATCGTCTGCCACCTGCTTCCATCCATGGACATGTTATTTCTTTACCTGCAATGTTCCACACTATGGCATTAAACATATCCATCATCATATATGTATTCATTGACAGGTGTTTTTATTGCATTCTTACTTTGAGCATGGTCGCCTCTCCACAGACCTGACCTGTACAGCTTAATGTCTGGTCAAAGATTGTGTCCCAAACATATTACGGAAGATTCTCCATGGAGATAACCAGTTGGCAGAAACTCTCCTAGAAAAGTTACATAGTGCACCTTTAATTTAGGCTATTTAAGTTTTAGTTATCCATTCCAACATTGTTCTTTTCAACTGTCAAGGCAAAAAGAAAGAAAAACGACAGCGCAATTGTTGAAGGAGCTTTACGCCACAAGATTAACATGGCAAAACATTGGACCCAATCCCTTATCAAAAAATATATTCTCTTTTTATTTCTTTCAGCGACTGTGAATTATGAATTTCCCATAGACCTCTGCTCTGCATCTAAGGGATTCAATTTTAAAATTCTGTGAACACAACCTATTTGTCCAATTGTCTAATCTGGGCGTTAGGTTTGGGGGTTTGAAAAAAGGTTATGTTTACAATAAAACTCTATGGGGTATTAACCGCTGACACATAACATATTTAGATCACCGTGTTACCTTTTATCGTTTTATTGTATGAGTCTGCCCTCCGTTTGCTCCCTGTGCTAAGTCACTCCCCCTTCAGAGCGCTATCACAGCACAAACGAAACTACTGCACATTGTCGGTTTGTCAAGTTGCTGTGTACGGTTTTGTATCATGTTTTTGTATATTTATGGAGCATTGTCATGAATCTTACAGCGAAACATAAGGGTTTAAATAGTGCCCGGGAGAGATCACTAGATTACTCAAACTTGCATGGATGACATAGAAAAACCTTTTTGATGAGAGAGCAATGTTATAACAGTTGGAAAGCCATGTCAGGAGCAACGGAGCCATCTCCAGTCTTGGTCCGGACTACCTTTCACTTGAGTAATCTACGTCTTCTACAGTACAACCTCAGAATTATGCATATGTATTCAGAAATCCTCTTCACTTCACTAAATGTCACTGTAAATGTTTCTGTGTCTAATGAAGCTATTCCTCGTGTCGTGGCAGTGTTCCGAAGACCTGCGCACTTAGACATTGGAGGTTGTACTCGTTCCATTGGCCGATTTCCATAATGCGCCTGAACCTCACATGCTTTTTATTCAGAGTGGTGGTTAAATGTTAATTCTGTTCACACTTAGTTTCACCTCAGAAGTGCCGCGAAGAAGAGGAGAGGAGACGAAGGCTTTTTAGTGATTATCCCCAACCCTGATCTTACTGAGGCATCCCCCCTGAACTACTCCAGTCTAGCTTTCGAAAGAGTACCTTGTGCTGATAAAAATAGATACTTATTTGATTGTAACTACTTCGACACGACATTACACATGACTAAACCACAGGAAAAGTAAATCTTGACATCAACCAAAGTAGATTAGCCTTAAAGGTAATACTGAAAGACAAATATACAGTATGGGTGCCTTATTTTGAATTTTATGACACTATTTTTGACTTATTTTAACTTTATTACTACCGTATTTTCCGGACTATAAGTCACACTTTTTTCATAGTTTGGCCGGGGGGTGTGATTTATATGTGAAATATGCGTTTTTTTCTTCATTATTATGCATTTTTTGGCTGCCGCGACTTACATTCAGATGCAACCTCTACTCCGGAAAAAATACGGTACTTATTTATTTTTGTTTCTTTGCCATCATAATGTATTGTATTGCAATGTGTGTGCTACCCAGCCCAAGAAATTCTCCTCGTAGGTCAGTAAAGTTAGTCTATATCTAAGTCTATTGTGAGTAAAGTTATTTGCCGTAACCTAAGAAACAAGATGGCAGAAACGTAAAAGTGAATGAAATGAGCTGGATTCTCCTTCAGTGATAAAGGTGGAGAAAACCATGCACTGGTGGAGCAGGCACATTTACTGCATCGAGTGTATGTCCTAGTGTTAGCCCAAAATGCCCTTAGTGTCATGTCTAAACGCGCTAAACTGTGGGAAAATGACCCGCTCCACTGCCTCCAACTGTGTCGTAATCACACAGGCTTTATGGTCACAACTCGCAGAACCAAAGATGCACAAAGGCTCATCAGTGCCTGAGTTTTATTTGTGTTTTAACATTGCAACATGTGGTTGTTGTATTTTCTTCAGAGAATAATAACTCAGTTTGAAACATATTTTTGTTATTCTATTGAACTCTCAGGACATAAGTTATGTGGTCAGGGAGCAGAAAAGGTCACACATCTAAATTGTATGGGGAAAGCATTCTGCCTGAAGTGTACCCCTTTAAATAAAGTGCAGTACTCTTTTAACATTTTCCAATACGTTCATGACTTCAAGACTCTTGCAGAAGTTCACAGTTTCGTCTTGTCTTTTTAAAGGTGCACTATATAACATTTTGAGTGGAGGGTCTGCCACCTGCTTATCTACATGCAGATGTTGTTGTTGCTATGTTCCACAGTATGACATTTACCAATCTCCATGACGGCAACCTCATGACTTGTTTTTGTTTTTTTTGAACAATAAAACACTGCAAAAAAATAAAAATAAATAATAATAATAATAATGGACAAGTTTAAAACCATACTGTGGAACCTTCCAGGCAAAGCTATAATAACATCTCCATGGAGACAAGCAGCTGATGGAACCCCACTGTAAAAAGTACACGCAATGCACCTTTAAAATTTTATTTTTTCATCTCACTCACCTTCCTTTGTCTTCTCACGCTCTCCAACTGAGCCACCCAGACTCCACATTCACAGCATTCCACATGAGGATTACCCAACATTAGAGTTTGAACTGGAGCAGACTTGGACTTGTGATTAGCAGCACTGCCAGGATTGTGAAACTTTTAAAGAGCATCATTTTTACGCGTTGGTGCAGCCTCTGGGCCGCGGGCTGTCTTCCTTGCGGTCGTCATGGAAGCAGAGGTAGAACACACTGATTAGAAGGAATAAGGTCCTTCAGAAAACTCATGGTCTGCACCTCCAATTTGAGCACTAATATGATGGGACAGGGGTGTGCTTTTGAACGTCTTCAGCTGGTCAAAATGCCATGTCCGTCATCTCGACAAAACCAGGAATTTGGATCAAAGATTTTTCCTGGTTTGCACTTTAAAGACCCCATAAAATGTAAATTCTTCCCTATCCTTTAAACGCATAAGGTTGGCTGCACCTCAGAGAACATAGCTTTTCATTTAATTGTAATTTGTGACTTCAGCCTGTCCAGAGACTACAGTGTCCTCTCAGTCACTGAAGGCGGATGAGTGGAGAACACTCACGCCTCTTGGCAAGAAGATTCTGTGTTCAACTCTTGGGCTCTGTGTGAAGTCTGCATGTTTCTCCTGGGTCTGGATGGATTTCCCCATCAACCCAAAACATGCACCATTCTCCAGCCTGACCAAAACTAGCTCAAGACCTCGAGATGTGTCCCAGGGCACTGCAGGCACTTCAGTTTCCCACAGCTCCTGACAAGTTGCCCCAGCAGCACTGAAGTATGGGTCAAATGCAGAGGACAAATTTCCCTACAGGGGTAATAAAGTGTACCTTAAACAAACATTTATGATAAAACCTTACACTTAACATATTTTCTTTATCTCTTTCTCTCTCTTTTCTGTGTATTAAATAGACTAAATCGATGTATAAAAAGTGTATTTATTTATTTATTTATTTATTTATTTATTTATTTATTTATTTATTTATTTATTTATTTATTTATTTATTTATTTATTTATTTATTTATTTATTTATTTATTTATTTATTTATTGTAAAGCATTTGTGATTCTTTCCTTACTTTTGGTCTATGCAAATAAAAGTTGTAAATGTTCGAAAATTAGCCTTCTGTGTAAGTATAACATGTAAACCAGTGGATAAAATTCATGCAGCTTCACTGGTTTTGTTTTTCATAACAAATAAATATTAGTCAGTATGGCATTAAATGTATCTGTTTCAAAGGAGACGATCAAATGCTGCCCCTAGACAATTAGTTTATTCACCTTATGCATTCAGGGCATCCTATTATTCATCACAAAGCATTTTTTACAACATTCAGAGATCAGAGGGAATTAATGCTAGTAACAAGAAGCATGTTAACCGAGCATTTCCTGTTTACTGTACAATAAAACACTTTATTAAATGCAGACGGCACACAGCTGACTTATTTTGACCTGAAGAGCTCCTTATACAGTATATCAGTACTGGGGCAAGACATACTGCAATTCAATTTGCTCAAATACGTGGGAAAAAATCAGGTCCAGGCCCTTAAGTGGAAAAGTTATATACTACACCTCTGAAAGATTTAAATTTCACCTTTTCTTACAACATTCTTTTTATGCCCTAATGCTACGTGCTGGAACAATTTGAACCTCTCCTCTTTAACGCTTGACTTTTACACTTGAGCGCATAAAGGCTAATGAAATCACCGCTGTACAGGAGCTATAAAACATCTGCGCTAGGTCGACGATTAGCTTAGATCCGTACTGTACTTGGAAATCCTTTACAACGTCTTTTTCTTTGTTCCCGCACAATCCCTGTTCTTTTTATATCAGCGCGCAGGCCGTAGTCTTGTGAAATGACTCGCACCATTGTTCACGAAAGGCTAGTTAGCGCTAGCTTTGATAAAGACGCTACATACGCTGCGTTTTAACATTGGCCTTATCAGTCAGAGGAAGAATTACGGAGAGCAGACAGAATAAAACCACTTCATCCTCTTTGTGGGTTTTTTCCGGGATGAAACATAGTAATGACTGTGTTCTTATCGTATGACTTTGTGAATGGAGGAGAGAAGCGTGCGGAGCATCTTAGTACTGCTAGTTTTAGTGATGTGGTTGTACGTAAAGAACAATATTACATTAAAGAGGCTGTATGCATTTTTATTTATTTATTTTATTTTTTTGTAGTTGAGCAAAATTTGTCTTCCCCACTACAGATATGTTGTATAAGCAGCTCTTTAGGTCAAAATAAGTCCGCCGTGTGCTGTCTATATCTAATTATAAAGTTGTTGAAGAATCAGGATGTGTGCTGTTAACATGGTAGTTAATGCTAGATTAATGCTAGACTAGCCTGGTTGGACAGATGGAAGTGATCAGGTAGGTCTGGTTGACATGGTAACAGGTCTAAAATGTAATATTTTTGTTGTTGTGTTGCTTTTGTTTTATTTTATGGTGTAAGTTGGGATAGGGCTATAGGTGACAAATTTGTCTTTAAAGTAACTTCTGCTAACATGTTAACTATCCATCCATCCATTTTCTTCCGCTTATCTGGGATCAGGTCAAGGGGGCAGTAGTCTAAGCAGGGACACCCAGACTTCTCTCACCCCGGACACGTCCTCCAGCTCCTCCGGGGGGATCCCAAGGCGTTCCCAGGCCAGCCGGGAGACAGAGTCCCTCCAGTGTCTCCTGGGTCTTCCCTGGGGCCTCCTCCCGGTGGGACATATCTGGAACAGCTCCCTAGGGAGGCGTCCAGGAGGCATCCAAGCTCCTCACTCGGGCATCTGCTTAGGAGCCTCTGCTCCTCTCAATGTGTAGGAGCAGGGGCTCTGTTCGAAGCTCCTCCCCTGGACCTACCTGGGGGAGGCAGTCGAAGGCGAGGCCTCGACGAGCGAATCTACGGACATGTTAACTAATCCAAAACATTTTAACCTTAACCTCACCTTAACATAATCCTGTTTCTAAACTGAACAAACCTGTGATGGCTAAACTCCAGTCTGAACACTGAAAAGATGAGAAAGCGCTTTTAGACTCATCGCAGTCAACAATTATGAAGTTTGGAGCACTGTACACAGTTAAATTTGTTAAATCAGTTTAAAGTCCATTATAAAGAGTTCATATTATGTGCATCTGTTCATTTTTTTCTTAAATAGGCTCAAGCTTCAGTTTCTGTGAACCAGGAGAATGATCTGGAAAGATGTGGAGGAGCAATGGCTCTACTCTGAGTTCCTCCCACCTGACTGTGGCCCACGCAGCCACTTTGAAGAAGCAAATTACTCTGAATGCATTTGGCACACAATGAAGAAATGGTAGTATAAACGTTATCTTGCCATTTTTGGTGTGTGTAAAAAAAGCTAAAACATTTGTTATATTATTTATAATTAGATGATAAATGGCCCATATTATGCCTTTTTCTGATCTATGTTATAATGTTGTTTCATTCACATGTTTAACACACAAACCCTGCATATTTAGGCTGAATGTTTTTCTCAAACAGAAAACACTCTGCTCCACCTTGTGATGTCATGTTGTAATACAGGAAGTGCTTCACTGTGTTTTTAAACTCCATACACCTTCACTAGAATCATTTGGATAAGTTTAGCCCTGGAATTGCCAATCTCTACAGAACAAAAAAGTAAAAGGAGCTGTTAACTTGAAAATTGCCACTACAAGGCAGAACAGAGCATTTTGCTCTTTGGAGATGTAAACAGACGAATAATAAAGTGTTACTCAAACATGTGTGAATGAAACAAAACACAACTCCAGATATGTTTTTGAGGAAGTAACAACATTATAACACGGCGTAAAGCTCACAAGAGTTAATTTTGTGTAATATGGGAGCGGGAGAATTGTATTTATTTATTAGGATTGGAAAAGAGCCACTGAGAGCAGGACTATAGAGGCCTCAGACTGTGGTTTTGCTTTACACTTTTTCCTGATGACTGGATGATGGGGAACATAACTATTTCATGTGGCAGAGAAAAGTCCAAACTAGGACAGGCCCATAAACATTACAAGAGTCTGTTAAACTGTGATGTCGTACTTCTGGTGAGATAAACTTCTCATGAGTCAGTGTGTTGTAGAACCAGGAAGTCAGATTAAACAACAATGGAGCTCAGATGACACTTTGCATTCCACTTGGGTTTCATGATTTCCTGTCAAATGTTTTATAGAGTCATGCATTGAGCTTTACACTACACAATAAGGTATATGTTCATGTTTTTGTAGTTTTTATTCGACTAACATGTTTTATTTACACTTTGGTGCCATTACTGCATTTTAATAATCTGGTGATAAACATTTATACTCCCACCTGCATCTGTTTTAAATGGACTTATTAGTGATGTGACATTCGTGAACGAGTCGGCTCTTTTGAACGGTTCCTTAAAGTGAACAGTTGAATATCCAAATCTTTATCTTTCTAGTTTTTTCTGCATTTTTATACTGACGAACACTGAACCAACACAAGAATCAGCACAGAAGCAGAGCAGGAGACACGAGTGAGAGCTGAGTGCATAAAAAACATACTTGGCATCATAATAACAGTTTGTTTCAAAATTATTATTATTATTGTGCAACGACTGAAAAAAAGCGCCAGTCTTTTGAACGGCTCTTTAAAATGAACAGATCCAAAAGATTCAAATCCCATAAAGAGCTGAGAGAGAGCATCTCTAGGACTTATGCAGTTGTTGATGTTTGCATTGTTCTGTATTTTGTATTTGTTTGTACTGACACTTTTAAAGACTACTTTGATATGAAGTTTATTTGAAATTTACATTTTTTAATGTATTTATGTATCTATTTTATTTGAATTTCAAAATTAACAGTTGAAGTTGTAATTATAATGCCTATATGTATGTATATATGTCTGTCTGTATGTGTATATATGTATGTGTGTATGTATGTATATGTGTGTGTGTATATATGTATGTGTGTGTGTATGTGTGTATATGTATGTATGTGTGTCTGTATGTATGTATGTGTGTATGTATGTGTGTGTGTGTGTGTGTGTGTATGTATATATGTATCTGATATTTTAATTGATATCAAAGTACAATTAAATACAAATGAAGAACATATCAACACAGCATTTTTATTATATCAGATGCCATCCCTGTAGTCCCCATTGTAGTAGCCAGTTTTATTTTATTTTTTATCTTGAATAAATGTTTTTAAATTTTATAACAGTCACATATAATTAAGTTCACTGTATATATTTAAAGTATAAACCAATATAAATGAGAGTCCTGGAGCTGGGACCCTTCCGTCTCCCTCTTTGCCCATCTCACACTGCCCCTATAGGCCGACTTGGGTCACTGCAGCCCCCCTTCAGCTGACAGCCCGGCCCTGCAGTTCTAGCACTCAATTGAGCTAAAGCAGCAGGGCCAGAGGAGAAGTGTAGAGGAAAGGAGCGGGGGTAAAGATACTTGGATACTTGTGCTGTATCAGAGCCGTACGGAACAGGCACAGTGGCACTTTCACTTCCTCTTATGGGACTTTCACAATCACCACTGTATGAATGAGGAGGACATAATAAGTGAATGAGGAAATAACAGATATCATTGTGAAACTTGTGAACTAGATTACTGGTCAACAGAAGTGATATGAGTGCAAAAGCTCAGAAAATCAAAACCAAAAAAAAAAAAAAAAGGATGCTTAAAGGTTTAAAGGTTTTTAAGTCACACCGAAAGCGAAAGCGAAAACTATTTTCAGTTTCCATTTTACAGTATAACGGTAACTTGAGCTAAAAAAAAAAAAAAAAAGAAAGAAAACTGAGGCCAAAAAAGCAAAGAAACACATTTTGCCTGTTATGCTGCACATAGTTCGGCCTCTCAGTTGTTGTGTTGAGGAGCGTGCATAGAAGCATAGGATTAATATACATAATTTATTGACATATCGTTTACTCCCATAGTAGCAAAGTAAGCAAAGTAGCAAACACTCTCACCTTACTGCAAGAAGGTTCCGTGTTCAACTCCTCTTGGGCCTTTCTGTGTGGAGTTTGCATGTTCTCCCTGTGTCTGGGTGGGCTTCCTTTGGGGACTCATGTTTCTTCTGTCACCCCGACACATTAACTAGACATACCATCCTGTAGCTAAGGTAGTCCTGACCAAGATTAGCTCAAGATCTGGAAATGGGTCCCCACCGCTCCTGACGGGTTGCCCCAGCAGCAGTGAAGCATGGGTCAAACGCAAAGAGCAACAAAATGTGGCCTAAACTATACGCTACACCTTGAGAATTGGTTTTGGAGGACTGCATATCGGTCTGGTATCATCTGGTTTATCTTCTCTCCTTAAATATTCGTGTTCAGTCCGTCACCTGCGCGATGGCCGCTCCTCTTGCCCTCTGCAGGTCACTGACGGTACCTCATGTTCAGACATATGTTCTCATTAAATATAGAAGAGCGTTTGGAGGGTTTGCACAGCAGCAGTAGGTGACACGTAGACTCAGAGCTGCCTATACAGAACAACCACATGCTTTGTTATGTTCGGCATCTATTATTGAAGAGGATGTTGTGTAGTAGCTTCTAAAAATGATATTTCACCGTTGTGTTACAATATAAATATGCATCGCAGAATTTTTTTTCCAACTTTTTAGCTCACTAATCTCTTAAAAATACGGTAACACTTTCGAAGACCTACACTTTTAAAAGCCATAATAAAACATGAACTAAGACTTATGTGCTGTAACCGATTTTTTCCAATGCACTTGAGCTAAATCTGTTTTGCCTCTGTACTTCTACAGTATCTTGAGGTCAAAATAAGTCCACTGCAAGATGTCTGCGTTTAATTAGAAAGCGTTTTATTGTCCGATAAATAGGAATCGTGTGTTAGCATGCCAGTTGTTGTTGGCTTTACCGTGATGGCAAAACTCCACATTGGTGTCAAAGAGTTGTAAAAAAGTGCTTATAAACTCATCACGGTGAATAATTAGGATGCTCTAAACGCATGAGGTAAAGTGAGGGATAACTTTGGACCAATGCAAACAGTTAAAAATTGATTAGTTTGGTTTTTCGTGTTTTTAAGACAGTACAAATCAGGCACAAGATGAGTCTGTGTCATGTTGTTCACTGTACCCAAAAAGTTACTCAATGAAAATGAAAAATAGCTGCGATCTACAAGTGTTCTGCAATTGGCACCAACTTTTCTTTTTTTTTTTTTTACGATTTTACGATTATCTTAAATAACAAATGCAGCTTCCAATTGAGCGTAAGAAACCAGGGGGCCGAATAATGGCAATTTTCTCCAAAAACGCACCCAGTAAAAGCTCACCACACAGTGCGCACGGTGAGAGCGCAGGCAGCTGGCTCAAATCTCCCATCTCCCTTTCGCTCACAGACAACCCCACCGCCGCGCGCTCCGTCTCTCTCTCTCTCATACACACACTCACATGCACGCGCACATCTCCACCTCCCCCCTCCATCCCTCCTTCCCTCCCTCCTTCCCCTTCACGCGCTCTCCTACTCCAGCAGCCTCGTAAAGGGGCGTGTGTGTGGCTGGCAGCGACTCCAAAGCCGGAGCAGCGGCAGTCAAGTCAGACAGCGAGGAGCGAGCCCAGAGAGCGGACACGGGGAAGGGAATCTATCCAACAACTTGTATGAAACCGTATTTGGGACTTTTTGTTTACGCTTTTTTTGGCATTGTTTTGGAACTGCGCGCGCTGTTAAGGATCTGAAATCTCACAAAAATACAAGGATTTAACTGTGAGAACTGGAAGAAGGAGCGGAGTCTGGAGGTCTAGGGGAGAACAGAGCGACAGTGCAGCCGGCAGCGGTGCGTCTTTGCGCGGGGAGAAGCCGGCCACTGCGCCGCGGCTGAAGAACGCATTCAGAACCGCCTCCAAAGGGATAAGAGGCGATTTGTTTACATTATTCACCTTGGACTATTTATACTTGGGACATATATTACTCAAAAGTCGCTCGGAATCTACCGCTCTCCCTCCACGCATGGTTGGAGTGGACTGTGGAGTGGACCGGGAGGGTTCCTTGAAGACGCAGGTGAATTTTTACCTAACATAATTTAGCTTTTCGTAAAATTCCGATACCTTTATCTTAACACAGATAGATGTTTTACCCGCTTTTGACAGATGGCACCTCAACCTTTTGTCTCCCCCATTCAAGTCATGATCAAAACGCACTCTTTGCTGTGATCAAATTGACTTAAATCGCACTCGCGCGTCAATATCTTTCTTTATTTCCTTCTTGCCTAACCCGTTATCAGTTCCAACCTTTACCCAAACGACCCGTGTTCACTCTAATTTATGTTTTTAATTGATTTCCACGTAAATTCCGTGCGCTCTTGTCTGGCTTTACGGTGCCACTGTTGCTGGGGCATAGATCGTGGGGATTCTGGGGGAAATAGCGCATCTGTTGGGAAGCCACTGGTGCGTAAAGGAGTGACTGAGAGAGCAGGACTTGTATTATTTAGCTCAGGGGAGAAGAGGCTGGGGCCGGGGCCTTTTTTATGAACTGCTCCGTATGGATATGACACTCATAACGCGTAATGGAGATGTGGAGGGAGAAGCGAGGAGGCCTATATAACGAAGTGTGCCACATATTAGCCTATTATTAACTGTTCTAGTTTCGAAACAGCACTGAAATAATGTAAAATACAGGCTACTTGCGCGTTAATCGTTTTTGGAGATATCGTAAACATAATGGCACATTTGGTTATTACAACGCACTTTTTGTTCGAGTTTAGCGTGTAATTATAGCATTACAGTTGCATATATGGTTCATCTTCCATATATGCAACATTTTGAGGACTTTTCCCCATTCAAAATATGTACTATTTTGTTTTTAACTGTGATGGCAACCGTTCCAGATCCTCAACATTCAGATTTTTTATAAGAAAATTGTCAAAGTAAACCAATTTTCTATGTAGGCATTCTTTAAAAGCGCTCTCCATTCATGTTCTGTTTACGTTCGTTACGCTCTGGTTCAAACTGAGAGTGCCTACTTGAAAACAAGCCACTACAAAGCTGTTATTTAGTCATTATTATGATCCTGAACGCGCTTATAATCAAATGCTGTTTTGGTGAAATATTTTGGGTTTTGCGTGAAAGAAAGAATAGAACGAGCGATAAGAGAGGGGAGGGACGGAGGGGGAGAGTGGTGGAGGGGTGAGGAGAAGTGAGAGAGGTATGCCACTTCGTCTTAAACCGTCGTTCAGCACAGTAGTTAGATAGAAAGGGACCACGAAGAGCGCTGGTACCTTATACTCAAACATCCAACATCCAAACACAATATATCTTTTAACCTGTTGTTTTTCTATCTGCAGATTCGGGATTAACTTCATTCTCTGTTGGACTTTTGGGGATCTAAAAGGACTATAAACTTATATCCACTTTTGGTTTTCTTTGTGGAAGATACATGGCACCAAGTATGGAGCCAGGAACCAGAGCCCAGATGCGTAAAGACGAGAAGTGAATGTAGAGCATGCCAGCTTCGTTCACGCTCCTCCGCGAGAAATCAACAGCAGACAAACTTTAAAATACGGAGTTCCTTGTGGATTTTTTTATAACTTTATTTTGGGACACGATTCAAGGATGCATTGTGGATTAGTTTTGTTCCTTTTGATGGGGATACTCTTGGCGGCGAAGGCTTTCGTAAACGGTAAGTGTTGAGATAAATTGTAGCGATAAACATATAGAATTACGCGCGTAAAAACAGTCGTAAATCGGTTTAATCCCTGTATTTTCTTTAGAGATTAGACTTGTCCGTGTGGAGCGCAGGGAGAGGGCAAAGTGGGCAAACGTTCACCTGCCCTTTTGTATGTGAAGACACGGAGGAACGCGCTTTTATTTACAACTAGACTACCGGTTATTTTAACGCTTTTCTGGCACGCGTAAATCACAATCTATACATAGTAGTTTGTTAACTTTAGCGTGTCAGTTTCTTAACCTACAACCTTCCTGTTTAAGGTGAGACCCTGCAGGTGAATAGGGGAAAAAAAATAATAAATCTTGTATTGTGGATAGTCTGTGGCCCATTCATTTGACACGTTTTCTTAGCCTTATTTTGGAGTTAAACCTTAATAAATCAGGTTTAAAATTAGTTATGAATAAATTCTTCTGTAAAAGTAGTGAAAATGTTGCAACGTACAAGTTTGTGAAGTTTGGGGTATGTAGGTGCTACTTTAAGGGATGATGTTAAGGTGCCTATGTAAGAAAAATGCATTTTAATAAAACGACTTTTGTAGATTATATGAAAGAATAAAACTGAAAACTGGACAATAGTGTTGTGTTCATGTCAAAGCTTATAAGTTAAGAGACCAAAGAGAGAGTTTTTATAGACCTAATGCATTTAAAAGTACAAGAAACCGAACTTTTACGCACCGCTTCTAACTTTTACGCACCGCCTCCGCACGCGTTTCCAAAGTTGGTTCAAAAAGTCACCAACTTCCTCCTGTCCAAACGAGCGCTGCTTTCATTTCCCTATTCATAGCGCCTGCTTCGCTACAGCAGTATTTGTTGCGCCCTAATGGATTTTAACGAGAGGTGTCAGTAGGTGCAGCGCGGCAGATGGCGAGGTAAAACACATGCTTAAATGAAGATAAACGCGACAGAGGCGGTTGAGCAATGCATTGTGGTTAAAAAAAAATGTAGATAGAACTTTTAGGACTGCACAATTTGGAGAGATCTGCAACAACTGCGATTTTTATGACAAGCATTGCGATTGCGATTAGATATGCGATGTGTGTTTTCAAAGTAAGCTCACATTAAAACGTGTCCAGAGAAAGTGACGAAAAGACTGATATATAAAGTGACAAACTAATACACGAATCAATGTTTATACACATTTAAACCGCAGGGTTGGAAGTTTTTTATGCAGAATAAGACATTAGACTGAATATTTTCTTGTTGTGGAGGAAACTGTGTGGAGAAAAACTACTGAAGCCTCAATTTCACTGTCTACATAATTTATAGTTTGGTTGCAAAAAAACTGCAAGTTCTAACAGATTGTGACCATAAAACTTGACCAATTTGGTGAGTGTAAACCCCCAAATCTTGTTAAAACGCCTTCTCTTTTTCCATACATGCACAAATTATAGAAATTTGTACCATTTAAGATCATTGTAGACCAGTTCATTGCTGACATCTGGGGTTATTTTTGTCGTGCAGAGTTCTAATCTAATATCCTTACCATTGCAGTTAATCACAATTTGATACAATATTAAGTTTCATTACATTTGCAAGGTCTTACGTTTCCCATACGTTTGTGTCCTAAGTAAATCTTTACTTAGTTTTGGTTAAAAGTTGGTTAATATGTCATTTGAGTGCTTAGTCCATTGGCTATTTCAGTTAGGATGTGAATTCTGTTTTATATGGCTCTAATCTGACAAAACATTAGAAAATAGCGTGTAAATTATGGTACCGGACTACAAAAAAATCAGAATGACAATACAAAGCTTTTATCACATGTGTGGGAAGAACTGCAAGTTTGAAAGTACTTCAGTAAGATCAACTGAATGATTAAAATATTACACACAAAAGCTGTCCGTATGATATATATATAGTGTTTGATGCCACTTGCCGTACGTAAAAAAAATAAAAACATAAGGTACCTGAAAACTTATATGATCAAAATATAGCTTTATCATTTATATTCTATTATACTTATGGTACGAAGAATAGCCAAAAGTAAAAGTAATTTCCGTTGTGGGTCAACAAAGTTTGTCCAACTACTTCAACCAAAAGTACTGTTGCTTCCAAATATTACTCCATAATTACTCTAAGTTCACCAAAATATGGCCATAGATGGAACAAAGCAATTCTAAGTACAGAAGTGCAGACCTTTATATGTGGTCCCTAAACTAAAGTGTTACTCTACAACTATTTAAATAAATGTTACATACCTTACTACTACCAGTTACTCTACAAAGTATTACTACATCATCTACTGTCGTACTGTTATAAAGGATCTAAAACTCTCTCTTTCCTCTCATCCTTTCTTAGACAAATGTGGCGGTAACATTCGTATTTCCAGTGCTAGCTACCTCACGTCCCCAGACTATCCTCGCTCCTACCCGCCGTCGCAGAGGTGTACCTGGGTCATCATGGCTCCCGGCCCCCACCAACGCATCCTCATCAACTTCAACCCCCACTTCGACCTGGAGGACCGCGAGTGCAAGTAAGGCTGACTCTAAAAGAGAAAATAAAAGTTGAGAATGGATTGGCATGGGATGAAATTAAATGGTGTGATAATGTTTTCGGTGGAAGTCAGTTGGAGTTGTTGAATGAAAGGTTATGGTAAAGTCTGTACACTGGTAGAATCTATAAACAGGACTAAATTAGGACTAAACCAGGACTATATTAGACAAAGCACTGGTTACTTGATATTTATACTATGTCTAAACTAGTTCTTAACCAAGCAACCGGGACTTAACCAACTCTAAACAAGGACTTAACCAGGTCTAAACCAGGATTAAAGCAGGACTATACCCAAAGGAAACTTGACACTAGACTTACCCAGGTTACTCAAGGTCTACGCTAGATCTAATAAATGCTAAACCAGGACTGAACTAGGTCTAAACTAGGATTCAATCAGTTCTAAACCAGGACTAAACTAGAACTTAACCAGAGTCTAACTAGCCAAAGGAAACAAGGTCTAAACAAAGACTCAATCAAGTCTAAACCAGACAGCACTAAACTTAATCGAGTACCTCATGGTTGATACTACTTAGATCTAAGCCAGGATTTAACCAGCTCTAAACCAAGACTAAAGCAGGTCTAACCCACGAATAAACCAGGATTAAACCAAGACTTAACTAGCCAAAGGAAATCAGGTCTAAACAAGGACTCAACCAAGTCTAAACCAGAACTTAACCTGGTCTAGCTCAGGTTTACGCTACTTCTAAACCAGCACTAAATTAACCAAAAGAAAAAATAATACAATACAATGAATAACTTACCTACAACTAAACCGAGTTTAATCAGAACTCAACCAGGACTCAATGAGGTCTAAACCCACTTCCGTGTCTCACCAGTACTGGTACCACATCTTGAAAATCACTGACTTCAACTATAATTGTACAAACATGATGTTACCACTGTATACACAAACAGTTTGGCTTGAGAAATAACAGCAAGATTTCTCAAACTGTCCCTCGAGTTGTATTTGAAAATCTTGCTTTTAGTGACAAATATGTTGTGAATGAGAGACAGATGTGCATTTTTCTTTTTTTACAAATTCATTCATGCGTGGAGTCCCTTTTTAGTCGCTATCTGATCTGGGCTCTGTGGCTGGAACACTGACTGCAATTACAACATGGATACTCCGGCACTAAAAGCCATGCATAATGCTATCTAACTGCATATGTAGCTTATCTATGGATGACTATAGCAATAATGGCTACCAGGGTTTAAAGGGCTCATATTATTCTATTTTCTGCTCTGTTTTGTAATGTTGTTTCCTTATCTAAAACATATGCGCAGTTGGGTTTCGTTTCACTCACATGTTTAACATACAGATCCTGCATATTTACGCTGAGTTCTTCTTTCAAACTGAAAATACTCTGTTCCACCTTGTGATGTCATGTGGTAATACAGCTCCATTGTGTTTCTAAACTCCACACACCTTCACTAGAATCATTTGGATAACTTCAGCCTTGAATTTTCCAATCTCTACTAAATAAAAGTTAAACGCTAGTGGTCCAGTTGTGTTGAGTTATTGAACATTTTCAAACTTAAACGTGTCAATTTCAAAATAAAATGTGTTATATGTATGTTATATGGACCAACCTATGTTCAAATTGATATCATGATGGTTACACGCTCATTTTTTAAGACAAAAACATGTTAAAATAGTGTTTTTATGTCACAATTCATAAGCGATTAAGCTATAAGAGGCTGTAACTTCATAGAAACAAGTTTAGTACAGTTGAAATGTATAAAAATGTTTCAAACTTGTGATTCTAAATATAAAAAATCATTGCCAATGTTGCTAAGTTGCATGCATTGTTTTGTTTGGTGCATTCATTGCTAGTGGGGAGCATTATGTGGTCCCATGCTCGTATGTGCCAGGAGATTATAGGGCATGAAGGTGCGCCCTCTAGTGGTGATGGCCCCCACTGGAGCTGTGTGTGTGCAGGAGAGAGAAGGAGCAGGCTTGTCTGGGGCAGGGAGAGCTATGCACGTCCCTTGTTCCTCAACTTTTGGAAGTGAAATGAAGGAGATAAAAGTTTGACTCTGATGATTTTGAAAAAGAAAATGATATTATATTTGAGATACAATTTAGCCATGAATTGAAAGCTGTACTATTATACGAGGATTAGTAAGTATAAAAGATGGAATGAAAATAAGATATGAAGATGTTTATTTATTTATTATTTACTTATGTATTTATGTCAAACTTGATCCACAGATTTCTACAAATTCTCCCTATACCAGTTAAAACCAGTTGAATACTCTCGATACTCATTTGAGCAGGTGTCAATACTAAAAAAGGCACATTCAGGGGACAGAAATGAATCTTTGTGAGGTGTATCAGAACAAGACACAGACTAGTATACACCCATGGACCACTATGGAACGACGGACGGATTACACAGATAAGGCCACGTGGTAATATACAAGAAAGTTCAATGATTTAATGTTAAAAATTACATTATATTGTCTAAATGTTTAAATGACTGTTGTGGTATTGGAATCAGTATTGGTTAACAAGTCTATTCCTTAGTATCGAGATCGAGTTTGAAATTTTAGCATCGTAACAACACCATCACTTAGCCAGCGCTTTGCTCCTGTCCGATTCCCCAAAGTTATCCTGACATCTTGGAAAGTTCAACCACTTTAGCAGAGACTAGCTACATTCCCCTTCTAAACATAGATTTTCCAGACTGACAACTGAATTCTTACTTCCCTTGCACTTGTCCCTGGTAACAAAAGTGGTCTAAGCTCCTCACCTATTGTAACCCTGATCGTTTTAAGCCCCTTGAAAGCTGAGACAGGGGGGTAATGTGACGAGACCGCCCCCAGGTGAGGTTAGCCGAGCCCGGGCACGCCGCCTGGCTGTCCCCCCCCCCCCCCCTCCCTCTCTCTCTTTTACCTCACTACATCCATCTAATCGTGTGTGGTTTGGAGTATACGTGTGTCTCGTTTTCGGCATCAGCTATTTGTTTACGCTGCAGGGCTGATGAAAGGGAGGAGAGAAAGAATAGAGAGAAAGAGAGATGGCTTGCAGATATTGTTACTCTACTGAATGTATAGGAGGAAGGTCCACCCAAAACATAGTGTCCAAAGTCCTATCATGCTTTGTAAATGATTTTCAGTTGCCTTTATACATTTCAGGCTTTGGGTTGTGAAACTGACTTGGTTCTTTCTTGTTTCTTCTACTTCTGGTTTAGTCCTGGTCTTAAAATCTAAGGGGAAGTGTTGAAAAGTCACTTACAAACCATTTTAAAAGTTCTTAAAGGTGAAAAGTTGAAGAATGAAGCAAAAGCAAATCAAAATTGGCAAAGATTACAATGATGTATGCATAAGAACGGAGTATTCTGTCTTAACACAGTCCCGTACTAGTGGCCACAGCTTTCAGTTGTGGCTACTTCTAACATTTGAAGAACATTTTTGTGAGAAGTTTGTGAGAAATGAAGTATCAAAGACCACAAAAATGCTATTAAAAGCTGAGATAGCAGTTTGATCCCAGTTTTGTCCTGATTTAGACTTGGTTTGGTCTTGTTCTAGTCCTGCTTTAGCACTGGGCTAGTCTAGATTTGGCTAGTTTCTGGTTTAAAAATACTACTACCTACAACGAAGTTCACGTAATACATCTTAACACCAGCTAATATCTTGGATTGAAAATATCTGAAGCCAAATGCAAGCCAATTGGTACTTTGGCCCCAGTTTTAGCCCAGTTTAGTCCTAATGTAGACTAGCGTTGGTCCTATCCTAGTTTTACTTTAGTCCTAGTCTAGTCTAGTCTAGTTTTGGGTCCAGGGTTTGTCCCAGTCTATGTATCAGTGTAAATGCACCCTTAAGTCTTGCCAAATCATTCTCATTGACCCATTGATAACTTTCCACTCTTTTTTAGCAATACCCGATTGTCCTCAGTCTATTTGATTTTATTTGCTTGCCATTTTGAACCTTCTTTTACCTCTTTCCCTGATTTACGGCGGTCTTTCAAAGCTGCGATGCTTTTTGACACCAAGCCGAGATCTGGTTTCATCCCCGTTGGGACTATTAAACTGTCCAAGCCCTGATGTGCGAGAGAGAGAGCGAGCAAAAGGAAGGGACAGAAGGAGGAGGGCAGACCCAACAATGGCCGACGTTAATCAAATTAGCCAAGAATGAATTTCCTGTCTCGAAAAGCACGCGTCATAAAGATGGTTTGGGGTTGTTGAACGGGGGAGGGTTGAGGAGTGGATGGGTTGAGTGAACTCTTGGAAGTATCTTTTACAAATTAGCCCAGCTCTCGGGGTTTACGGCTTTAGCGCGTGTTCAGAGATTGCGCTTTGCTAGTTAATTGGCAGTTCATGAATGCACTTGCGAGATGAAGAGAAGAGCACCTCTGGGCTTAAAAGAGAGGTTTCGTTACATTTTTATTGACGGTAATTACAATATAGCCAGAGGTGGATGAAGGCTAAAATCTGTACTACCATTAATAATTGCCTCATCTATTGATTCATATATTTACGTGCAATTTTTCAAAGCAATGGAAAAAAAAACACCATATGCTAGAATGTTAAAGCTTCACTATGTAACTTTTCTGGCGGAGCGTCTGACCTGTAACGTGGCCTAATTGTGTCCATACTTCGTACACGCCCCCATGGACCACCCACACCAGAAAAGTCACATAGTCCACCTTTAACGACTACTAGTACTACTACAATTCTATTTATTTATACTACATCTAGGCTATTTGGTAAAAGTAGCCTTGTTAAAATGTCATAATTTGAATGCCCTTCATAATAATAAATACCATAAATACAATTTCTTCCTCTCTTATTCTTTATATAAATTTGACACATAATAATCTAGCTAGCTGTACTCCTATTAGCCTGATTATTAACCTACTTTTGCATACACGTCTAATGCAATTCGCACGGTCAGAAGGTTAGCAGTTAGCAGACACAACATAAGCTTGAATCCGGGCCAGTCCGACTGCAGTAACAGTAAGTACGTTTCTGGTTCATGTAGGCCACAGAGGAAACAGAGGGGAGACCTGACCTCCAACGAGGACCTATTTTTATCTGCGGTCCGTACATTTTTAATGCTTTTAGTGGAGGATTTTCATGGGGCTGCGCTTGTCCTTTTGGATACCCTGACAGCAGTTTTATGGCTTGGACTGTGTGAAAATGAACAAATAGTAGCAGATTGGCTTGATTGTTCCGAGGGCTGGGCAGTTTTGGTGGGTATGAGGTAAAAGTTGGCGATATTTTTAGCGTTAGAGCAACTTTTTGGTTAGTTGAAGAAGATATGAATTTAGCATTATGATTTGAGCATTTTTTTCAGTTGCAGAAGAATGTTATTTGCTTGTTTCCTGGTTGGAATTTAGTCCTGATGTAGATTTGGTTTGGTCTTATTCTAGTCCTTGTCTAGTCTGGGGTTTTTTTGTTTTTTTTTTTGCACGTTTAGGCCCAATTTAGTCAAAATTTTGGTGTTGCGCATTTGGAAATGTGAACACACCCTTAGCCTCTAATTAATTTTTGCAAAGGTTTTTTTTATATATATTTCAAGGTTCATTACTTTCCAGTGGAGTAAATATACAAGAATGACAACTTCAAAACACTGGTTAATATCTGTAGTCTTATATACGCTATAAAAAACTGTACTTATATAGAAAGAAAGCTAACACTGTAGCTTACTTTACACTATTCTTAATTCACTGTACATACCTTATTCAGCTCAGTCGTTAATAACATGTACCCTTCAACCATCTTTACAATCAGGCCTACTACGATGTCACTGCATATATGACATAGAAAAAAGTGTAAAATAAAGCGTGACTAGAAGTTCTCCCAGTATCTAAAACACGACGCATTTGTTTAGCTGGGCCCACATGTCGTACGTTATCATTTTCCCATGAAGCTTAGATGCCCCACTTATGCAACGGCCGTGTCTAACCCCCTTGAACCTTTCGTCACTTAAGGCACTTTTCCACCAGTTTGCAATGCAGAATTCACGAGCAACATTATACTATTTTAAACTACTGTAATACGTAGCAGGTACATACAATAGACCACCTTTGTTTTCTGTAATTGAAATAATGTAAACATGGTTCTGGGGCTTACTGTATGTAGCAGTTCAAACCATTCCAAGCCATGTGGAGCAGCGTGCGAGTGTTTCTTTTCTGTTATGGAAAAAAGATTGGGCTAACACCAGCACAATACAGCAAAAATGAATGGCAAAGGGGCTAATGTTTGACGTCATTGTGCGCTAAATAATACATGAATATGGCTAGTCATGAATAGAATAATATGATTTGCTTTTTGGGCCCCGTAGTCGTACCCACAGACAGCTGTTGTGTCATCTGTGGAAGGCTTTGTGACGGGCGTACATCCACTCTCCGATCCGCCGCGCGCATAATGGGAACGGATGAGACTCGGAATGGCCTCCTTATCTGATGGACTGGCAAAGCAAAAGGGTGAGGGAGGGGAGGGGGGTATAGAGGGGGTAGTGGGAGAGGGGTGGAGGGGTCTACAATACATGCTTCAGTGCGCTGCCTTGCAATGTAATTAGCGGGCAAATGGAACACACATGCCCCACATGTTCTTCCTACATGGCTGTTTTCGGCCAGCCAAACAAGAAGCACTTAAAAAAAAAAAGAGAAATCCAAACACAACAATGTTAAGAGTTGTTGTTTAGTGTTTTTGAGGCTGGTGGAGTTTTAAAGTTGGTTTTCAGACTCTTATAACTGATGATGTCACCGTCCCGATTGATTACAGTGTTCTTTCCGTCTGATTAGGCCTGTCACAAATCAATATACAAGATAAACGATCATTTTGAAACCAAACCATAAAGCGAAATCATCCCCAAAAAGTACTCTAAATGTACAATATCAGCGAATAACGTTGAGCTGTTTAAATGAATAGCAGAAGGCAACACGTAACTGATTAGTTTGTGTCGTTTTAGTTCATAATTCAATCTTCTACAGCTCAAATCTGATCATATTGCAGGAAAAATAACCAAAAATGTCCCACTTACTACAAAGAAAAAGTTCCCACGATAAATCCCAAACATTATAGTTCCATTTACAATATATTGAACGATAAGTCAGTATAATAATTACTGCGAGGGGCCTAAATCTGATCTTTTACTGACTGGAAACTAGAATATTACAACAGAAATCTGCAGACTGGCCCCATAAGTATTATTATTATTGGCCTATAGAATGACGGAAAGTTACATTTGGCAGATACGTTTTTGTGACTAACTATGAAGTTTTGGACTTTTATGAGTAAAGAGAGAGGAGAGAAAAACATGTAACAGGATGAACTGTAAGACCTGCCTACTTAGTTCCTTCTGTTTCTCTGATGTTAAAACATAACAGAGAAACAACTGTCTGGGATTGAGTCACAGGACGTTGGCTCCACATGGTTCTCATCCAACAACATCTCCTGCCTCATCTAACAAAATGTCTCTGTTAATTAGGCTACTAGTTGATTTGCATAACATATTAAGTCAGGCACCGGATTGTATATTGTTTGGAAAAGGGACTCATCTTCTCCAGATCTTGTTCCATGATGAGGAGGACCTGGTTGAAGTTGTAGCCTAGGAAACCCACCGAGACAGGCCAAACACGAAAACCTGAATGACTCTTTACTACAGGAACATTCTCGCTGTCCACTTACCACCCTGCTTCCAAAATACTTCATACTACATCGCCAAATACTTTTCTACTCTTAACAAACCATTAGCATGACAACCTGAGTACCATTTTGTCTACCCTCCCTATACCTTTAAGCTGTGTTTGGACAAGTGCACAGGGCCGAATCCTGAAAGCGGAGGCAGCTACACACTTCATCGCTCTGATAAGGAGACTAAGTGAGGCCTAGCATTCTCAATACAGGACGTGTTTACCTTTCACGCTCCGATGTCGACTTTCAGAGTGGACTTTTTTGACGGGGCTAATGAAGTTTTGAAGCGAAAAGCATGGTCCGCGTCCAGGCAAATATTTGAAGTCAATTTGTCGGGAGAATCGGCGGAATGAAAGTGAAAAAGTTGAGTAAATAGATATGTGCTCGTGCCTCGCGCATCCACTTTGGGGTTTTTGTTTGCAATCTGATAAGGGCTGTCAGGCGCGTCTGGCGGAGGCTGCAGTGCAATCTGAAAGAAAGCTGGGGATTTGAATTTAAACAAGGGACAGGCTGTGTTCACGTCGTCGGACAGAGAGGCAATTTATCTCATTTGCAAAGTATTCCTCTTGTTTTTCTACTGACGTTTCAGGCTTGGATGTCTTCCGCACTGCACTGCAAAAGTTGAAGTGAATTCATGAATATCAGTGATCCAGATTCAAGATTTTATTGTCAAACACTCCATAGTTTTGATGTAAAGTGCAATATAAAAGGTGCATGTGGAGTAGCTTCGATTATTTGTTTTATTTACTATTGATTTGTTTACAGATTTTGCTGAATTTCTGCATTTTTTAAATTATCTACCAATTAAGTTAAGCTTTTCTTGTACTATTTTAACTGCAATTTTCTTAAACCATTGATAAAAACAGTTTTCTTAACACAAGGAACTATTTAAGCGGTCCTTGTATCTCAAAATCTCAGTAGATCCTAGAAAATCTGGTCAAATCAGTAAATGTATAAAAAATTGTCAACAAATCTCTACACTACGAATCATAAGTATCCCAAATTTAAATGAAAATATTTCAGTTTTTGACAATGCAGACAAAAATGTGCTTAAAATCCCCCAAAATTGTAACTCCACTGGCTGAAAAATTGGCTTGAAATTGAAAAAACTAAATGAAACATGAAAATAAAACCAGAAACTCTGAAACATGTCGCACAACCTGATCCCAAAACATCTATTGAAATCAGACAAAACTGCTCGAAACTAAATTCCGAATTCATTTATAAACCCATTTTCCTAAAACCCAAAAGTATGTTTCTCTGCCGGCAGTTCTCACCACTCCTCGCTCTCCCGCTGCCTGTAACTTGGTCCTAGAGAGATATGGCGCATTCCTGACAACATTATGAATCATTGATGGATGAGGATTTGCTGACCACACTGAAAAAACAGCTCCTCTCTCTACATGGCTCAGTGGAAGTGCTCCAAGCCCCAAGCCCCGTCACTCAAGTCCAGAATGTTTGTTTTGGAGAAGCCCCAGAAAGTAGAGACGCTCTCCTCTTTCCTGGGCCCACCTGCTTTCTTTGCTTTTCTATCTGTTCTGAGACCTCACAGAGATAACCCAAAAACTACAAGAGTTGAAGTTAAATTGATTTGGGTAGCTTGAGAACTAAGATTTTTCATCCTATGTTAACAAACGGGTTAAAATCTCTATTGTGTAACATTTCAGCCAAAAAAAAAAAAAAAAATTCTACAGAAAACATGTTTCTTTTTTTCATTTTGGATTTTTTAATTGTACTGAAAAACATGCTTCCTTATTGTGAGCAGGGTTATATCTTCACAAACTCTTATTTGGCCTGGTGGAGGGCCTTCTCCTGCTTGTCTCTACAGAAATGTTGTTCCTTCGGCTTTAATATTCCACAGTATAGCATTAAACTTATCTATCTCCATGGAGAGTGTTGGTAAAGTATGGTTTTGACTTTGTATTTCCATGGAATTATGTAAGTGATGTGCCGCCTCGAGAAAGTTACACAGCGTTGTTTAAAAAAGAAACATTTGCTACGTTATGGGACAGTGGATTTTTTATTTGTTTATTGCCAGTTTAAAAAAAAAAAAAAAAGTAAAAAAAATGTGGATGTGGATGAAATGAATAATTATTGTTAATGTAAAAAAAAAAAAACCTCCAAAAATCTATTATTGAATCTTTTTGATAGCTACAAATTTGGTGTCGTAGATATGACACTTTTGAAATAATTTTGGATGGACAATATAAGAAAATATAGTATAGTATAGTTATAAGTAGTTGGGGAAAGTGGGTGGGGGTCCACTTAGTTTGGAGATGAATAGCATGCCGAGCTATCCCAGGAATGCCTCCTTATGTGGGAGGCTGCACACTGGTCCGACGCCTGACTGCGCCTCTAAACTTCAGGAAAAGCCCTCCTGCCTCCACTGGCCTGAAACCCAAGTCCTGGAAAAGCACCTCTTTCCTTCACTTAATTGTTACCCGGCCCTATCTCGTTCCCGTGCCCCGCTGTGCCGCCTCCCCTGAAGCCGCTCGGCATGCTGGGAAGGGCAAACATTCAACCAGAGTCCACTCTTACAATGGACATCCTTAGCCCTTCAAGGCATTCCTGACAGGGCCCCAGTATAGGTGAACAGATGCTAGCAGGGAGGGCAGCTTTAGCTTTAGCGGCGTGGTCTTTGTTATGGGGAATGCCACTGTATGCATGGTCAAAGCAGCACCACCTGTTCCCAGGAAGTGAGAGTGCTCCAAAGAAGGGGCTTAGGCAGACTGGAGAATGAGCCCCCTGGACACTTCCCTTAATACCACTTAGTACCGTTTTAGCTCCTCCTGGACATTCAGCCGACAACTGTCTGCTTTGTTCAATGGGAAATCAATGTCACCTTTGTTAGTCCAAGGTCTGTTACTGGTTTGACTGTTTGAGCCCCTAAGCAAACAATGAGTTAATATGTTGAATCGGTGCTTGTTTCAATATAGAAAACGGAAAAATTCAGAAATAATATTGAGAAAAATATTATATTATAAATTCAGAAATAATATTGAGTCAATTTTACCGGATTTAATGAGGTAAAATGACTAGATTGGACATGTTTAAATAGGCCTATGATTACAACAAGTTTCAATAAATGTGTTGTTTTAAGCAAAAGAAAACAACAGTGCGTAACTTTCTGGTAGTGGCACATTACCTGGATGATGTTATGGAAGTAGAAAGTTAAAACTATACTACGGAAAATTGTCCATGAAGATATATGTTTTATGCCAACATTACAGGGACACGTGTTTTTCTATGATGTTCATTCAAAAAAAAAAAGACAAAAAAACCCAAAACATCCCAAAAAAACAACAACCAACAAGTCTATATTTTGGCTAAAAAGTTACATGGCGGGTCTTTAATCATTAGTAGGCTACGTTTATACACAACATACTAATTCTACTTGAAAAAGGGAAAATGGTACAGTCCTATAATAGAAATATAAGTAAACCTACAATAATTTAGATCTTAAGTTTCAAATCTCGTCAGAACTAATCATATCAAGATGTGCATTTCAAGTCATTTCAACTCAAGTATTCTATTTTGAGTTACAGACTTGGATGGGGTGTTTTATTTATGATCTGGGGCCTGCTCCTGCCTCTTTGCTCCTTATTTTTTCTTTTTCTGTTGCTGTGAAGTGGAGCTCCCTGGCTCCCCGCTGCGTGCTGGAGTGGCTAGCCTCCCGGTTGTGGTCAGGTTGAGCATGAATCAAATGCGGTGACAGAGCAGCGGGGAGGACGGCAGATGCCACGGCCAGAAAGCTTTTCAATCAGCCTGCCCTTCCAAAGCTGCCGGCCAAGGTGAAACCTCTCTCCTTGACTGAGAAAAAGAAATAAAAAATTTAATAAAAAATGGAACCAACCCCTGCGGTCACCCAGCTAGACGCTCTTGTGCATAGACCTACTTAAAGACACTTCCTCATTAGCCGGTAGGTCACCTTGAAGATTTTGGAGAGGTCAAGAAGAGATGGAAGGAAATTTAGGTCAAAGATTTTGTCTGTCCTGTCCTACGCTTAATTACCAAGGTTAGCGTGTTAATCTAGCTTGCATTAGCTTGGAGTGGCTAACGTGCCTGCTACGTTGTCTCGATGCTCCTTTCATTTTTTGGAGAGGGCAAGAAAACAAAATTAAGTTTAGGTCTCCTGCCCTGCCCTGTGCTTATGTACAAAGGTTAGTGCTAATCTAGCGCAAATCTAGTTTATGGCAGCTTCAAGTGGCTAACCTGCCTGATAATCAAATTTAGGTCTAATTTACGCTCAAAGGTTAGCATTTAGCAACAATCTAGCTTGTATTAGCTTGAAGTGGCTACCGTGCCTGATTAGCTACTATGTTTTTTCAGTCTTCATTATTTCATAAAGGTCAAGAATAGCTTACTGTATGAAATTTAGGTTTGTCTCCTATTCACAAAAAAGTTAGCACTTAGCGTTGATCTAGCATGCATTAGCTTGAAGTGGCTAACAAGCCTGATTAGCTGCTACGTTGCATCTATGTCTCTTTCCTTGTTTTTCGGAGAGGTCAAGAAGAAAATGAAATTTAAGTCTAACATTTTGTCTCCTGTCCCGCCCCATTCACATAAAGGTTAGCGTTAATCTAGCTTGCATTTCCTTGGAGTGGCTAACTTGCTTGATTAGCTGCTACACTTTTTCTATGTAATCAAAAGAGATAATACATTGTAAACTGATTTTGTGAGTGCTTGGCGTGGAAGTTTTCCGTGCTGGCAAAATAAGCTAAGGTGTAATTACGTTCAAGTGCAAACAAGAGATCCTAGAAGTAGATTGCGTTTTGAGATGCTGCCGTACATCGCTTCTATGTAATTTCAGATGTAATTTCATTGCCATTGTGATGAACAGCAGGAGTGTATGGCAAGTGAAAATAGCAGGTGCATAATTTCAGCCTCTTTTGTTAGATGTGCTAGCATAAAGACACACCAAGTTAAATAAACTTTTGGAGTTTCTGATGTCATGATTCCTTAACCCCCGAAGAATACGCTGAGAAGTTTAGTGTCTTATTTAAGTAACGGCACTATAAACTCTTTGATTTTCACTTTATGTAAATTATTCAACAAAGAAAAGCATGTTTTAAAGTGGACTGAAGAAGCGTCTTGGATGAACAGTGAAACATTTTCACTCCTACAACTTTATTTCCAGTTGACAGATTTGAATTTTTCGTTTACTTGGGCTGAAAGATTTAGGCACCATTTTCTTCCGCTTATACGGGGCCGGCTTGCGGGGGCAGTAGTCTAATATCTAATCAGATTTTTCTAGCAAACAATGCGATTACGGTTAGATTTGAGATTTATGTTTTAATAGTATCCTGTCCCAAGTTCACAATTTAAACCCATCCTGGCGAATTGACAACAAGACTGAAATATGACTCACGTGTAGGTGTAGGATTTGGTTGTGTTGCGTAGCCATTTTTGCATAAATGAAAAAAAAAAAATCCGCTAGGCGTGTGGTGTGCAGCTATCCATCTTTACGCCGACGTCAGATCCCATTGGGCACCACAGTTTTCTAACGCAGAAGTCAGCAAACTTGTTTCTGTTATTAAGTTATTTTAGATCAGTTTTGTGGTTTAAAATGTCCAAATTATAACATAATGATCATATCTTCTTCCAGCAAAAAATCTTTGCACTTACATAACCAAATCTTACGTTGCTTGAATGAAAAAAAAAAAAACTTATCCCATTGGTAGTTTATTTTACTTGTGAAGTTGAATCTACTCAAAGTAAAATGTTCTTAAAGTCATTTTAAACTTACCTAGATATGACTGTTCGCAGTGATGACCCTACCGAGCTTTTATTTTTGCATTTGGCGGCACCTCTTTGAACTTTGAGTGTGCACTTTAAGAAGAGAGCAAAAACAAATGTCGCTAACAGGCCATAAGTATCGCACCCAACAATCCCTGTCACTCCGGACCTCCTGGGGTCAAGGCACTTCCCTCCTTTAAAAGCCTCTAATGCCATCGGCCCGATTAAAAGGGTTTCTGGTATGCTCCGGTTGTGTTTATCCCCCTCCATGACAACGGCTGATAAACGCTGCCCACTTGTCCATGTTTGCCCGTGACTTCTGCAGAGGAGCGTGAGAGAAAGCTTCTAAGCCTCTCCAGCTGTGCGAGCGTTATTGGGTTTTACCATGCGTGTAAGTTAAGTGGGAGACTGACAGTGGTTAGCCTGGTGCTGCTATATTGTCTGCAAAACATTGTATAATCTAGGATGTCATGCCTAACACCGAAAAGGTCCCAGGTTTGATTGAAGTTTTCTGTTTAGCGTTTGCTTGTTCTGTGTCTGGGTGGGTTGGGTATAACATTGTTCGGTCATCAAAAACATGTCTAAAGAGGTTTTATATGTCATCCATGCATTTTTGAGTATTTTAGCGATCTCTCCCAAGCCGTATTCGACTCCTCATTACGGTTAGCTATAAGATTCTGTCCATTGTGCATTCCTTTTTGCAGTGTAACTGGGGTGGCAAAAACGTATGATAGAATCTTCCGTTTGTTTTGAATCTCACTGTGAGACTTTGCCAAGGATGGAGTGTCGCTAAGCCCTTTTCTGGCACATAAACGCTATTTTCTTCGCTCCCCGCCTCCGAGCTCCTTCCCTATATGGTCGCTTCTCCGTCTCAAGGAATGGATCGCTCACAGCTTTAGAGATGTCAAGTCGGATGCGCTTTTATCCGAAACAGATTGTCAGAACAGAAATGCCGTATGGGAAGGCTCACGATTAGCAAGACAACATTTGCTAATCTGCGCGCGGCGTATCTGGACCAACATCTATTGACTGTGAGAACATGCAGACTCCCTTTGCCTTCCAACGGTAATAAAACAGCCTTAAACAGCAATAATTCAATTACGCAATACACTTTCCAAAAGGACAGTTGGCAACCAGAACTGTCTCCCTCTGTCTCATAAAATATAATTAGCAACAGGTTTTTATTGTTTGGAAGCCCTCTGCTTCTTGCTATCTTGCGCAGATGAGTAATCAGGTTTTTGTGCAGTAGACTTTTCCAGATATTTGTTTTGTCTTGTGTCTCCACATTTTTTCTAACATAAATATAAAATTATTCTATGGTAGTGTTGTCACGATACTAAGATTTCAAACTTGATTTTCCACACTAAGCAATAGACTCGATATTCAATTTGATTCTGATACCATAATAATAATAAAAAAAGGCAGTAGAATGAAATTTTCATCACGGAATAATAGTATTTTCTTTTACATTACTATGTGACCTTATATCTGTGTAATCCTTCTAGTCTTTAAAGTGATTCAGGAAAGGTTCTGTCCTGTGAATGTGACTTTTTTAGTATCGATACCTGCACAAATGAGTATCTAGTTTCTATCCTAGTTTTCATATCGATTAGCATTTGTTTTTCAATACTTTTGACAATCTTATTCTAATATATATATATATCAATCATATAATGTCAAAAAGATTTCAGGTGTAGAACTGCTGACTTGGTTCTTTTGTTGCCATCACTCAATCTACTACTTTTTGGAACTGTACTTTGTCATATGAGTTTTTGACAGTTTTTGCTAGAAATCTGATTCGTTTGACCTCTTCAGTGGTGCTGGGGCAATCTGTCAGGAGCAGTAGGCAGTGCAGTGCCTAGGGGGCCATCTGCAAATCTTGAGCAAGGTTATGGACAAGAGTACCTAGCTGAAGGATTTAGACAGGAAAGCACAGCCTACAAACTACATGTACTTGTAATGGTTGACTATGCAAACCACCTCGTTATCTAATAGTAAAGCTGTTGTACTTTAAACTTGCTGTATCTTAAAAACGTGAAAAACAGTATATATAATTTGTTTTAAACAGTTTGCAGTGGTCCAGTTATTCCTCACTTACTTTATCTTGTGCACAGAGTTTTGCCGTGATGGTAAAGCTAACAACAACTAGCATTCTAAAGAACTTCTTGATTTTAGTACAATAAAATGGTTTCTAATTAGATGCAGGCAATATGGAGTAGATATTTTGACTTTTGACCAATTTTGCTCAAATACATGGGAAAAATTAGGTACAGGACCTTTAAGTTATGCCTGCCTCAAAAATCAACCTCCCAAATAAACTTTTCAATCTCTAAGCAGAAAAGCAAGATAAGAATAAAGAAAAGCTTTTTGCTGGAACATTCTAGACATCTTGGTTTGACCATGTCCTTTCTGGTCAGACTTGTTGCTTTCACCTCGAATGGGGCTCCTGATTTTGATTGATGTCCGGTGCTGCTCCGGGCAGCCCCTGTTTGTTGGCCTACCGCCCTTGGTGCTTCCTGATCCTTGCAGGGTTGGCAGGTGGGGGGTGAAAGGAGGGAGCTCTCGACAACCAACCGCGGGGGCCCCTTTATTCAAACAATCTAGCAACTCCCAAGCGTGAGGAAAAGTTTGTTTGGAGGGTTGAGAGGGTTGATACAAGTGAAGGGAGGGAAGGTTATCGTGTCCACCGTTTCTTGGGGCAATTTTTGAAGCCTCACTAAACTAAAACTAAAATTCAGTGCTGGTGCAGCCTCTGCAGCTCAGTGATGAGGCATGACCTGTCCATATACTGAGAATGAGAAGTTGTGATTGTAATACCTTTTTAAAACTGTTGCATACAGCTTCTATAAGGATTAAGGAATAATATGATACAATTTAGGTATGGCTTTTTATTAACTTGAAACAACAATTCGAACATGGTTAAAACTCCTAAAGCCAGTTGGGATAGAACACAATTTTTGAGATATTTCATATTTCACCATGTATTGTGCTGTGGGTCCATTTTGTCATTGTGCTTAAGGGCTTGTCCACACTGCGTCCTCCTCGCTCGAGTCAACTCTGATGTGGTAAGCAGACAGTGATTGATGGGACGGGTCCCCTACTGCTCCCTGATTGAGTTAGCGCCACTCACAATCCTTGGCTTTGTTTGTTGGTTGCTTGATCCTTCCGCACTAAATCGCCACCATTAGCTGTGGTCTTTTAAGCTAGCCCGGCAGCTCCTTTTGTTATTTGGAAGTAAGTGGGACTGTAAATTCAGAGCCACTTCAACTCTTAGAGGAATTATCACAGCAGGGAAGTGCAAAGTGTGTTATTAGTTGCGTCTACCCCTGGCGCCTGTGCAACCTTTTCACTTCGACCCCTGCAAACGAACTGACAAGAAGGTTCCTTTTTTATATTACATGTTTTGCACTGTGTTAATTATTTTGCCAGAATCTGTAGTGAAAAGGCCCCCCGGACAGACTGGCTCCAAGTTGGCAGACAGGTTTGAATATGAGGGTGTAAATATTAAGTTAAGTTCAATTTTATTGGGCAACCTGTCAGGAACAGTCAGATAATGTGGAATATTATAGCCAAGAGAACAACATTACCATGGAAACAAGCAGGAAGAGGCCCTAAGAGTCAGGTTTATGGAGATGCAAGCCTGCTTAAAATAAAGGCAATGAAGTGCCTTTATTTTATTTTATTTTTGTTTTGTTTAAAATGTTATGCACTGGGTCTTTAAGCAAGTTAATTTGTCATGAGTACCTAGAGTGACAATTAGCCCAGTACTTTCTAAGTGAATAGGAGAAAACAAAGAAAAACACTCAAATGAAACTTTCCAGTCCAAAATTATCCAAACAAAAAGGATATGCTAATAATACATCCATAAGCCCTGCTTATTAATAGACTGCTAATCACTGAGCTACTCTTACTAGCATTGTTGAAGCTCCCTATATTTATTTTCACCGCTGACCCTTTTCCTCTTCCTGTTAACAAGCTCAAGTGGCCATTCTTATCTGAAGGTCGCTGGGGGGCATCAGGTGCAGTGGCTCCAGGCCGATTGCTCATTTGTACAGCGGTGAATCTAGCCATAGACACACAGCTATTTGGGGCCCCAAATCATAGCAGATTAGTAGTAATTTATTTATTCATGATTATTTCAAATTTTCCAAAATACACTTTTTTTTAAACACAAAGTTATTAATTTATGTCTTTAATTGTTATGTTATTGGAAATTTTAAAATAAGCTACTTAATTGATCCACAAGAGAAAGTATGTGATTAAAGCAGCTCAACTATCCAAAATATCTCATGGAGACGCACTATGTAACTTTTCTGGTGGAGGGTATGCCACCTGCTTGTTTCCAAGAGGATGTTGTTGCTTTGTTTAGAATGTTCCACAGTAGGGCATTTTCATATCTATCTTGTATTCATTCAATTAAGTGTTTTTATTTCTGAAAAGTATCTCAGAAAGGTGAATTCTTAATGGGAGTGGGCTCGCATGTCCACAAGAACTGACCTGTAACATGGCCTGGTTATGTCACCTGATTGCCTGCATATAGCTAGCTAAGTAAAACGCTATACTGTGGAACATTGCTGGCAAAACAACAATATCTCCATGCAGTCAAGCAAAAAAAGTTACACATTGCACCTTTAACTGATATTGTGATAAGAAAGATTAGTTATTGTTCCAGGTGGGTAAATCCTAAAGTATTATTTAACATATTCCATAGGACACCCCCAAAGCAAGAAATGTTTCTGAATTTGTAGACAATCAAGTGGGACAAACCAACCCTCTGAAGACCATCATCATCAAGGCCTTGTGGAGAGTTGCCAAGTGGTCGCTCCACTCCAGCCGGGATGACCGGGTCATGGCACATCCAGGCTAGACTCCGCGTTGACCCCTACACAAGCGTCCCCCCCTCCACACACTCTCCACTGGGAGCAGTCAGGACATGGAGAGGGGGTCACCAAGGGGGATGGATGGGCCTTTTAATTGAATAATTCCCCATGCAGTTATTACGCCAATCGCCCCAGAGCATGCTAGCCATTCCCAAGCTAGCATACTTCACACCAATGGGATTTATGGTGGCACCTCCAAACGATTCAAGGAGGCGTTTAAGGAGTCAAGGAATCTATCTTAATCTCGCTCGTATGTGAACGCAAATGCAATTTAGAACCAAAATGTCACTCAAATCCTGCACCAAAGGGCCATTATCTTGAATTATGTCGATCATGACCTAGATTTGCCTCGAATTTAGAAAGTGTTGCCAGGTAACTATTGCAAAGTTTATGCTGGCAACATGTACATTTTCATCTAGAAGTAGAACGCAAATACAATTTGGAACTACAACAACACTAAATTTATACCATTCGACAATTACCTTGAATTATGTTTGCTATGACCTAGATTTGCCTTGAAACTGCTGCTGTTGCCAGGTAACATTATAGATAACAAGCAAATTGTGATAGTTGCTAAGTGTAGTTTTATGCAACACAATAATTAGACCCGGATAAAAAAAGACTATGGCTACAGAAATGTAACCCAGAAACATCTCAAATTTTATCAAAAGAGATTATTTATCAGAGAGCCTCATGGTTCTTCTTAAGTTGTGAGCAAAGTTAGCTATTAGTTTAGCATGATTCAGCGCTATCGTAAATTAAATTAATCAGGAATACAACATTTGTGTTGTTGAGCTAGTTGCTAATTTTAGCTCCATGGTAATTTAATTTGATTTATGAATTGACCTCTAAAAGACCTATCCGCATAACAGGACCATCTATGGAGTTTAAATGGACTGACCCAGATTTCAGTAGTTTTGGCAAGTTCAGTATTTTTAGCAGGTCTTATTTTACTCACAGTAGAACACAACGGGTTTGACGGGTTCATGAGTTTTTTAATTGAAACAAAATGATTGACCACTGGTTATATTTACCATTACCATTAATTCCATTCTCACTTGCTTATCAGTGACAGTCTATTTAAACCAGGGCGCTCCTAATCTAGGGCAGTGAGGAGAAAAATCCAAAATATGCAGCCGTACTACCGAAATTCAACTTAAAATACTTGAATGCAATTGACTAAACTCCTTCTAAGATTAATATTTTGCACTAAAATTTGGGACTTCTTGTTCTTAAAGAAAATGCGTTGGGTTTTTTTGGTTTTTTCACACCACCTTTTCTTACCCTTCCTTTTACTTGTATTTATCTCTGCTAATGTAAACCGTATGCTTCCACACTTTCTTTATCTCGCGCACTCTGTTTCCTGCCCATTGTAATGTGGAGCCACTTCTGCTTAGCACCCAAACTAACCGTTACCTCTGAGTGACCCTATCCTCCACCCCTCTCCCTCCTCTCGTTCTCATCTCTCTGCTTCTTCTTGGATCTTTCTGGCCTTTGAAGAGCTCATTTACCCAGTGCGCTGCTAGCTGCCAGATTCACCCAACTGCAGACGTAGTATTGGCTGTGCGCTAACAACTTGCCATGACTTCTTCTCATTGAGGTTCTGTTCAAAGTTCACGATGTGAGTGGTTTAGTCTAGGTTTTGTCACACGTTTAACAGCCAGGACTTTGGACATCAACAACTTCAATACCGAATGGCAAAGTTAAGCTTTTTTTAGACATGGTTTACAACTTTTACCGGATTAGTCTCCAATTGTTGTAGTTATGGTTATTTAAGTTGTTAAAATGCAGTATTTCTATGCAAACTTGTTCCTGGTTTTGTCTTGAATTGTCTTATCGTGGTTGGTTTAGACAGTTTCATAGAGTGCTCTGTCCTAATTTGGTCCGGATTACACCTGGTTTATCCTTTGTTTAGTCTTGTATTGTAAGTAGTTGTAGCAAATACTTCCTATCAAAGTTGTACTGCCAAATCTTAAAAAAAAACACTCATTTAAAACATCAGAATTTTCATGTTTTCCAAACCAACATTGCTAATTGATTAACAAAGCACATTTCTTCACGGTGCTTGAACCAAATTGCGTTTTATTAATATGCATAGCTAGGACTTGTTTGCAGAGTCTAATAAACATGCATATCCCACACTAATGCTAGCGCTAAGTTATCCGCGGAGGCAGCCTTGTTGACAGTCTTCAAACAGCGGCTAAGCTAAGTTATGCTAATGCCGCATATTGTCATTAACACTGGTATTTGCATGACAGATTCCTTTGATGGGCTTCATTGGAAAACAAACACAGTGGGAAGTGTGTCCAGGGCGATAAAGGCCACACAGCTAGTATGTGAGGGTAGCTAATATTTATGATAAGCGATATAGCTAACTGATATGCTACATTTATCTATTTTTTTTTTTTCATTTGTACTATTTCATGAACTCTTTTTATGAATCTTCTTCCATAGCCTTGTTTCTTGGACATAGATTTGTAAAAATCTACCCAGATACTAATCAGTGCTCCTATTGTCATCAAAATTTGGATGATAGGCCTACTAAAAACTAATTTCAGCGTTTCTTGAATAGTTTTAGTATGATCTTTATCTATATTAGAAGTAGTATTTAACATCCTAGTATAGATTTTAAAGAAACAGCCTATTATTTTGTGTTGAACAATATATTCTGTTCTGTTATAATCATGGTCCTATAAGAATGTGTATCAAGGGTTTTCCTTATATTGAAATCGACTGAAAGTTTAGTGTTGTGGTGAAATAAAAATGAAAATATATATAAAATAACTAGTTTTCCATGGAGATTTGATTCTTTTATGTATACATTTTTATATACATTTTTTCAGATTTTCAAAAAAGGTGGTTTAGACTTAGACTTGGTAAATACTTCATATAACCTAAATTATTATATAAAAAGTTACATAGACCTAAACATGAAAAAAAAAATGTTTTAATTACTCATTCCTTTTGAAATATTGCCCTATTTCACTGCACTGAACATATAAGGGTCCTTTATTTACCTCTAAAATGGTTTCTTCCCGCCACATAAAAGAAACGTATTAAGTGCACAGTTGAAAAGGATACTATATGCTCCATACAGTATGCTCATTCATGGTCGGCCCTCCCTGCCTACGGGGTGTCTGCCTATCCATGCCACCGTCTCGGGTAGGTGCCTCGGGGGGTATGTGTGAGTGGGTGGATGGAGGGGTGGATGGGGGGGGGGGTCTTCTTCATATGGAGATAGGATACGCGAGAGTCCTGCTGTGCTACGTTGCCCCCTCTTGTTGGAGGACTTGTTATTCTTACCCTTGGAACACTGTTATTTTCAGTATAGAGGTCTTGGTATTTAGAGACAAAAAAAACATAGCTAGGTCTGCAATTGTTTATAAGGACCATTTTCAGGGCGTTTCACCATTCACAAGATGTTATATTTTGTTTTGAACTGTTAATCGTAATGGCAACGGTGCTAATTTTTCATCACTCCATAAATAGGACTGTATCAATAAATCCAGACTAAACCAGGCCAAAAGAAAGACAAAAATTGAGAACCTAAACCCAACCAAACTAAAACTGGGACTATGCCAGATCTAAGCCAGGTCTTTACCAATGAACCTGTAATAATAAGGGACTAAAGCAGGTCTAAACCAGGACTAAACCTGGTCTTAGATGGGACTAAACCAGCAGTAAACCAGGACTAAACCTGGACTAAACCTGGTCTTAGATGGGACTAAACCAGGACTAAACCAGGACTAAACCAGGTCTTAGATGGGATTAAGCCAGGACTAAGCCAGGACTAAAGCTGATCTTAGATGGGACTAAACCAGGACTAAACCTGGTCTTAGATGGGACTAAACCAGGACTAAACCTGGTCTTAGATGGGACTAAACCAGGACTACTCACTATGACATCTGCTTGCATAAACGGAGATATTATTTCCTTGTCTTGAATATTCCCCAGTATGGCATTAAACTTATCTATCTCCATGGAAATAAACTCAGCCAGTTTCAGTAAAACACCTGTAATGCAAGATAAACAAGTTTAATATCATACTGTGGAATATTTCAAGCAAAGCAATAACATCTCCTGGTGGTTACACAATACAACTTTAACCAACAACAAGATTCCCAGTAATTCCAGTTTTCCCAGTATTTCAAAGATTCCTTGTATGTCCCTGCCCTTGACATCGCATTGTTATAAGGATCCCATATCACCACGACCATGCCATAGATAGACCCCTGTGGAGATTGCTTCATGCTGGCTTCCCTAAACCTCTGTAATCAAAAATCCTCTCACATGTCAAGGTAGGACAAATGGTAGTCATTCGCTCCGGTAATGACCTCCAAGATGGAATGGAATATCTCCCTCTCTTCCTCCTGCATCTATGACAAGAACAGGTTTTCTCCTCATAGAATTGCCTGTTTCCATGTTTTCAGCATTTCATAACAGTCCCACTGCATTTGGCTTTGGGAAAATGTATCACAGACGTTCTGCTTGTTTGCTGTGCGTGTTCCCGAAGCACATTGTGTAACAGATTGTTGGCCCAAGTAATTCAAAAGCTATTTTAATATTTAGAAATGATTAGAAATGTAGCTTTGTAGAAAAGTATGTTGTTTTGTCTGTTGTTGCATTCTTTCAAAGGTACAGTCATTCTGTCTTGTTTCTTTTATCTGCTGTTTTTGCTGAGGAACACCTAAATTAATAACCATATCTTAACAATTTGGTTCAGGTGAATTTAAGGATGGATTAAATGCAAACAACATACCGGATTTTTCTTGCCACAAATTTTTCAACTGCGTAAAAACATGACATCCTGTTTCTAATATTACATACAATTTCATACTAATTTGTTCAAACTTACTCAACTGATTTAAACAGTGGTATTTTTGTAGTGCTAGGCTCATCTATTTGTTCCCATACCCAGATCAAGATTAGATTAAATGCTATGCTAACTCTTTGTTCTAACCATTCAACTATTGATGTGGTAACATCCCGTATCTAAGTGGCGCTAATGTTAGATATGTATTTTTCTAGTCATTAGCATTAGCATTTCATAATCATCTCCATTGTATTCTTTAAGTGGCTGCATTCTTGAATGATTGCTATCTTTTAGGCCGTTCCAAATTTGAATCACGTTGCTTCTTCCGTCATATTTCATAACAGATAACTTTTTGTATCTCCACTCCTATTATACAATTCCTAGAAAATTTGCTAAAGGCTATAGTTAGAATATGCTAACTGTATGCGCACATAGAGATGTATTGCGAGGCTCTGCTAGCTTGGGAGCGTTTCCATAGCAGGGAAAGTGCTAAATGTGGATTTGCCATGGGCTACGTTGTAATTAAATATACTTAGTCATCCTCATTGTGCTCACGATAACAAGATGTGCGGTAAAAAGGGAAATGAGGAGCAGATGGGGTTAGCCTACCTGCAGCTACTATTCAGTGCAGGCTATAAACCGTGCGATTCTCTACCAATTGGTTTGTTTTGCCACTGGAGCCAATCTTTTTTAGACTATTGGCCCTAAACCAGAAGTCCTTGAAACAGAGAATACTCAAGATTTACTTCAAGGATGAATTCTGTAAAGGTTTAAGATGTACTTTACTGTCCCTGCAGGGTAGTTTGACCCATCCTTTCCTGCTGTTGGGTTACACATGTCAGGGGCAGTTTAGTACCAATGGTTTTATGCCTCCCTGGATGATCATAACACTGCATCACCACTTTTTGGGACACTTAAAGCATTCAATCACTCTCTGCGCTAGTGGTGGTTAGCTACTCCTGAAACCACAGCTGCCTCGGGGCAAATTGACAGAGTTGTGGCTGCCAATCTGCCCCAAAGAACAATTAATCACTCATCACATTTGCTCTACAAGACAAAAAACAAAGTCACATCCACTTTATTTTCTAACAAATATTGCAAATTGAATGTTAAAAATACACTATAGGTTTTTGTTTCATGTGCACATAATTAGGTCTACCCAAATTATTTCAGCAATTCAGTTTGCAATTTCCACAAATCATCCATTTCCAGTTAAGTTGCTTTTGATTCCAAGATTTATTTCCTTCTGTTCAACCACATCTAAAGCTACATCCGATTAGATTACGCTAACATTTGGGTCAGCGCTAACAACACCAACTGGCTACTTATAAAAGCAATTTCTGAAACAGCAAGAAGCTAACAATGGACGCAGTAAATAGACTATCTATTAACCGTGTCCATTGTTTACCGCTGACACATTCTAGAGCAATAATCGTGTTATTGTGACCTATTTGTCATGCTTTGCTCTCTTAATGAGCTAGGAAGGTCAGTGTGAGTTAGCCTGGATGACTGAAGCTATGTACAGATGTGTTAGGACCCGGAGGGATGGCCCCGACACCGATGGGGATAAAGAACCAGTCAGCTGAGCATACTTAGGCATCAACAGAGAGCAAAGGTCACCGGGCCCTGCATTTGAGGTTCCAGTAACAGTGGTGTCTTTTGTGGTGACTTTGATTTGCAGTGCTTGTTTTTAGCTTTTAAAACCCTGGAGCAGTTGGATTTATTCACTGTAAAACAGCAGCATCTTATGCATTCCCTTCTGAATATCAAAGGTCATATTGTGTTTTATTGGTGCTTTACATATATTTTTGGACTACCTTTTATTTCATTTTGTATAGCAATGCAAATTTTGACAACTTGTGTATGAATGTATGTTTAAATATAGCTAAAAAAACATTGAAACAATTTCAAGCAGAACTCCCCATTTATTTGTAAGAGAATTTGGCTTAGACTTTTTATTGTATTTTTTTTCTTATATCAAGCTTTTCTGACAGTTGAGTAAAAAAAACTGGCATTGACATTGGATAGACTTGAATTTCGTCACCATTAATCAAGGCTTAAGTAAATACAAAGCTTCAAATCTACTCAAAACAATATTGTGAATTTAAGCCATTTCTACTTGTAGATTTGAGATGATTTTTGCAGTGTACAGTAACGGGAACAGTGGCAGCTTTTGTGGTCACTATGTAGTCACTATGATATGCTTGTTTTGAGCCCCTCCCTGAAGCCATCCAAAGTGGTTTTGTGCTAAATAGAAAGGATTCCTCCTCGGGCCAGAAATCTCCCTCCATCACAGCTCCTCATATTTTTGAATAAAGGATTATTGTGCTGGCTGCAGAAGGAGGGGGGATGCCATAATTGAGTCTAAATAGCCAAATTCATTAATTTGATTGTTGGCGACAGCGCATCTCTCGACAGTGTAATTAGAAGAGCTAATGGATGGAAGCGCGCGGAATCCATCAATGCTAATGATAATTGCTGTTTAGCAAAGTGAATATGCTTAAGCAACGTGTTGTAAAATCATAAACGCAGATCTAAAAATATGGAAGTGCGAGGCAGTAACACCCGTGGAGGCACTTTTGGGTACAGCTGTGTTGGACCAGAGAGCCAGGAGCAGAGGAGGGCTTTTATCTTCTATCCATCTGCACTGTGGCGGCTGCAATCAGGGTTTGCAATAATGTTTGAAGTGCTGGTTTCCCTGTTAAAAGAAAATACACAGGCCCTTTAAAGGGTATAAAAAATCTAAACTGAGGAATGGGGGAAACTGGAGGCAAAAGTGAAGTGGAACATAATGTCATTTCAATGGAGAAATTGGGACCACAGAATATCACAAAATATGAAAACTCAAGGGCAAACACAGTATTGTGTTTTTTGTATGTATGATTTTTTATGGGAAAAAAACATCTAGACAGAACACTCACAGAGCCAGGAGTACCTAGCTGGAGGATTAGCCTACTGTGGATATCTGAAGTTGATGGGGAGAATCGGAGAAAGACCAGCCAGACATAAGGAGAACACTGAAAGGTCTGGAAGTTGAACCATAAACCTTTTTTCTATTATTTCTATTTCTAAACTGTTACTCAGGACTCAAGTAGTAGTTTCTCTAAATACTTGTATGTGCTTAATTGAACATCTGCCCACATTTGAGTGAGAGTGCTAATTATTTCACCAACATTTTCCTATTTTTGAAGTAGCAAAAATTAAAAACCAAACATTAGCTACAAGCTGTGATAGCCAGCATTGCTATATCCATCAAAGCTAATGTTAATTCCTGTTTTGCCAAGTTAATAACACGAAACCAACATGGAGTAAATTAAAAACTCCAGAAATATTCCCGGTCACACCCATAGCCGCTCTGTTAGATGTTCAATGTTGCAGCTGCATCGTACTAGAGCGCAGAGAGGGCTTTTTTATCTGCCTTCTATCTGCGCAGTGGTAGCCGCAATCAGGCAACCACTTCTGAGACCATCGGCCCTGATTGGCTGCTGCTCCTCCTGCTGGGTGGGTTAGCCGTGTTGCGAGACCTCCCCAGAACGCCGTGCTCGGTTCAAATTGGAAACACATCAGTCCAGAAAGAAATGCCTTTTACACTCCGTGGTCAACAGTGTGTTTTAACGATCCGCGGCTTCAATGAAAATGTGAATGTAGACGGCTCTATTAAGGGACTACTTTATTTTAAGGGAAGGCAAAGTGGCAAGTACAGCTGGAATATACCCAAGGCTGGTTAATATGTTATTTGAGTTTGCATAGCCTATATACTCCATGGTAAGTTTAACAATCCAGAGGTCAGAGTGTTTTATCTTTACGGCTTTGAAAATTGAAATTAACTTTTGAACTTTCTTTGAACTGGACAAAAGTTTTAGAGTGAAGACGTTTTGCCGCTCATCCAAGTGGCTTCTTTAGTTCTGGTCAGATCGCTCATGGATACTGCCTTATATCTATCTAAAGTCTGAAAACTAACACACATAATTGTTTAGAGTTTCTGTTCATTAGCTTCGTCTGTTGAACTACACTAAGAGTCAACTGTGCATAATTGTTCAGACTCTCACACCTATTAACATACTGACTATCACTATTGTTTTCCTTGTTTTTATTTATTATTTAGATCTGAGGATGGAGTTATAAATCAGAGAAAAATGATGCCTAAGCCACCCATTTCTGTTCAAAGATGGATTGTGTTTCCTATAAAAAACTGCCTCTTTAACTCCCCTCTCAATCCATTTTTCTTTGACGGAACATCTTCACTCTAACGCATTTGTCCAGGTGACAGAATAATTTTATGTGATAGAACAACATATGTTTTAACAATTGCAGTTTCCATAAAGTGTTAATCTGCCATGCATAGATAGCAACAGTATCCAGTTTAGCGATAGACCGATATATTGAGACGATATTAGCACCGGGTATGGTCTTAAATCTCCTACACAGACCAATATTTTATTTAGTAAAACCAGCTGCCTAAAGAATACACGTAAAGCTTTAACATTTAAATCCAAACTGTACAAAATGTGACTAAAAATAAGAAGAATTGGCCCTACATATCGACTCAAAAATATCGAGCTTAACGGCCATTATTTGATCTGGATTCTAAATATTCAGCAAAAAAAAACATGTCTGTCAATCTCTAATACAACTTAAAATTTACTGTACATAATTGTTTTAGCTAATGCATGAAATAAAGTTGGATTCAACAAAATAAAAAACATTTTCATCTAAACTGTAAGTGTAATATGTGGCTGTTTTATTGGCTTAATCTATATACTGCTTATTTCAATGGATAACGCCGTTTTGTTGTAACATTTCACACTGGCATTAGACTTTTCTTTTTTGTAGTTATCCAATTATGTCTGTTTTTATTACTAAGAAATACCATAATTGTGCATTTTTTATTTAAGCAAGGTCGCCTCTCCACAGATCTGATTTGTAACATCATCCAGTGTCGCCATGGAAATAAGTTTAATACCATATTTTGTGACAATCCAGACGCAGCAGTAGCATCTTTAAAAATGTTCATATCACAATAATTATTACTCTGTTGTAACCGAAACAAAAACATCAAGTCGCCCCATTTTAACTTGTTTTAATTTGTAGGCCATGCTATTTTTACCCTCACAACTACTCGAGCGTTTAGTGCCTGCTCCGAGTACCTGGGGCGTTGGTTGGACTGTGACTGAAACCAGTTCATTTCATGTCAGCTGGGATTGTCCCCCCTCAAGGCTCCAAAAAAGTAAGTCAGCTTGTCTGGGGCCCCTTGTACAGACCTTAACGATGTTTTGCTAGTGCCTCGGGTGACAGTTTGTTAGCCTGGACTTGTTAGCACGTGAAGCCTGGTTGCATGGGCCGGGACTTTTTCTTGACAGCTGACAACAAGAAGCCCTTTTTCTTATTATGGAGTCTCCTGGGGTAGCAGTCCCTAGCCTGTTGTTTCAGTCCCTCTTTTTTTTCCTGCTTGTGAGATGTTTTGACGTGTTGTAAGTGACATGTTTTGGTGTGGTTTTAGTTGTACCATGTCAGGAAAGAAAGAGACGGGAGTGGAGTAGATTGTTGTCCTGTGGAAAAGCTTACAAATGCGCTGATTTTAAGGTGAAATATACTGCAACATAACTCGACTTTTAGTTTTAACAATGTTTCCTGCAACTAGTTGTTTCATTGAGGCATGTTTAAGTTAAGCTATCTTGTTGAAATGAAACCTAGATTCACTTTGACGCTAGCAGCTACTGTATTTAATCTCATTTAAACAGCTTGCAGTGTCAAACATGTGAAATGCCAAAGCTAAGGCTCAAAATAAACCCAAAACGGGAACGTCCATATGTTCATTTCCATGGTTACCACAAGGGGGTCATAGCGCTATACGTTAGTTTAAGTTGTAAATAGGGATATCAATATACAATACAATACAATATAATCGTAAGGCATATACAATTATAATGGTTGTTTGATTTTTTTAATTCCAATTCGCAGTTTTATCTGGTTAATCATAACACAAAGTTTTGATATTGCCCCAAATGCATTTTAAATTACCTGAGTACACCATAATACATCTAGTTTAACCAACCATACCGCGCTTACCGAGTCTGTCATCGCATTATTCCACTGCCGATTGCTTTCGTACGACCACATCAAGCTAACGTTTACAGCTACCAGACAGATGATTTCCACGGCTAAGCTGGAGGCGATAGAACCGTCATATTGTTAGCTTTGTCGCCTTCTCCCCGGCTTTCACTGCTAGGCCTAATGTTCCCGTTTGACACTAGCCGATTGCTTTTTTCTTTCTACGCGCGCCTGAAGAAATAAAGCAGGCTAATACATTTGAGTCGGTGAAGCGGAGGTCGTAGAGAATTACATTACAAGCTTCTTCGTCGTGCTACCCCCCCTTTAGTACTCCGTTCCTCATCTTTTTTTTTTTTTTCTTTCTTTTCGCTTTAATTTCCCTGTTGGATTGGCAAACCGTTTCGACTATTAGCGCCGCGGTAGGCAGTTGAGACAATGTATGTGTGTCCCAAGTCCGAGTGGTCCAGACAGATAGATGGATAGGTGGATAGTATTGTCAGGGGGATGGATGGAGAACAAAGCAATGACAACAGATTTGGGTCCCTTAAGTAAAAGTTTAATTTGTTGGGGCGGACTACGCGACTTTGCTACCTTTTGGGGTTTGTAAGTAGGTCATGTTGATGTTCTTTTGTAGAGCAAGGGACAAAAGCTTTTAACTAACTACGTGAACATTTGATTTCAAGCTGAAAAATATTGGAAAATGGTCTGTCAATATACCCATTTGTGTTCTTGAGTGATTGAGGATTATATTAGCATTGATTAGCATTTAGACATAGCTCAAAATGTAATGTATTGTACTTAAATAAATCAATTTTACAGATTGTTACTTGATAAGGACTTCTTAAGTAACTGATTTTGATGTAAGGGAGACCAAGCAAGTCCAAAACATGGCAAAATTAGTAGTACACGGCAAATAACGTAGTTGCATTGTAGATTTCTTTAGCGGACATTAATATTAGCGTCTTTGGGCAAACAAGTACAGCCTACGTCAATACTTCTTAAATCACATCTGTTAAGAAAGTTGGTTTGAACACTGGTGGAAGGAATGAGATCTACAGGATTTGAGATTTTGCAAAAAATATACAAAAAAATATGCAAAAGTCTATAATAATCTTGTCACAACATTATCATAAAAACATTTGATTTGATTGATTTTTAATTGACTTTTTCTTACTACCTTTACATAGATTGAGTAGACTGAAGGTAACCCAATTAATCAAAGGACTATTTTTCCATGTATTTGAGTAAATTTCTCTGGCCCCAGTACAAATATATTGTATAAGGAGCTCTTGAGGTCAATTGTAGAGTCTTGTCTGATAATCAGGAAGTGTTAAGTTAGCATGCTAGTTGTTGTTAGCATTATCATGGCGTCAAACTCTGCTCTGGTCTCTGAAAGTTGTGAAAAGCGCTTTTAAACTCATTACGGTGAATAATTAGGATGCTCTGAATGCATAAGGTAAGTGAGGAATAACTTTGGACCATTTAAAATTAACGAGTTCTCTTTTTCACGTTTTAAGACAGTAAATATCAGGTACTGCGGCTAGTGTTCAGAACATTGCACCAGTATATCTACATTTAACACCGTAACCAACAAGACAGCTCTCCACTCCCTCCCATCTACCTCCCAACCCTCTCCTCATACCCTCCCCACTCTTAAAAACCTATTGCAAATGCGCAAACCCATTGGCGTAGAACCTCAGGAGTTTTTCGAGCACAGTCATTTAAACAGACATTTTCATCTGAGAGCTTTTGCTTTTTATTTCCCCCCGCACACAGAATACAGAATGGATCCCTGGGGCGTCTTCTCCCTTCCATCTGCATCCCTCCCTCCCGCTGTGAGGCCTTTACGAGGGCAATCGGAGAAGATGATGATGCTCCGGCAACAAAAACACAATAAACCGTTTTCTTAAAAGAGGAGGTTGTGTGAAAGAGGAGCTAGAGTGTTGCTGTTATTTGGATGGTGAATGGAAAAAGTCAGCGAGGAGAGAGGAGGAAAATAGTGTTTGGACACATGCAAGCCCCATAGCAGGTCAATAGCTTGTGATGTTTGTGGAAGAGTTCATGTTTACTGTGGTTAAGGAGAGATACAACAAATTAGAGCAGAGAAAATGCTTGCAAAACAATACGTCTATAGAGATTAGGGTTGCTCAGTATATCATAATTGAATCTAAATCGCATTTTTAAACATATATATATTATTTTTATGACATTTTCAGTGGGAGCGTGCACATTAATACAAAATATAATAATATAAATCTATCTAAATATCCGAGATAGCTGGTTGTTATAACATTTGAAGGCTAGCAATGGTGGCTACATCCATATATGCTAACTGTAATTTCAAAAATGTTCTATGGACACTTGGTGATGTTCTGTCTTTGCCTAAAATGTTCCACAGTTTGGCATTAAACTCAGACATCTCCATAAAGACAAGCAGGTGGTGTACCTCCCACCAGAAAAGTTACACAGCGTACCTTTAATATCAAGTCTTTTCCCACATGCATTTGATTTATTATTGCCAAGTTCTCTTCTGTTTGGCTGGTGTACCTAAGGAAGTCTAAACATTGGTCATTTTTAAGCTGGATGAATAACCGTGTAAACATTTTGTCAATAAAATGGTAATTCACATAAAACAACACAGTAAACCCAAAGTGTACTCGCAATCAAATAAGCACAAATCAACAGGGACCAGATAACACAGTATTGACGTGTTTTCTCACCCAGACCTTGCCTCTCTCTGGCTCTGGCTCCTACCTAGTGTCAGTGATGCATCTCCGCATCTATTTTTTAGGCGTCTGCGGTACTCTTGCTTTTGGCACTTGTGCATGGCAGATAGAGGCAGCAGAGACACAGAAGGCTGAGGTGAATCATAGGTCTGCTGATAGAACGAAGCGGGCCTGAGACCAAGATTGATGCTCTCCTGAGTGAGCTGGGGAGAGGAGCGCGGAGAGCATTGATTGAGCAAACAGAAACTTTGAACAGGGTAAAGAAACGGCTAAATTGCGTTGTGAATATTTTTCGTTTTTATTTCAGAAGCCGTTGTGTTGGAGGGACATGTGTGATAGGATCTGACAGAAAAATAAGATGTCTAAAAATGCTATATAGGTTGTGTTTACAGTTCAAAAGTTGGAACTAAAATGGGACTAAACCCGAGATAGAAATACAAAAATAGGACCAAACCACTTCTCAAAGCAGTGTTAATGCACCCCTATAGGAAAATTTACGATGGTTTTGATTTATATATTTTGTTCTTGTAAATCACATGTGTCAAACTCAAGGCCCACGGGCAAAATGTGGCCCTCCACGTCATTTTATGTGGCCCTCGACAGGGTAAATTAAAAGGTATGATGGTCTTAAAATCTCAATTTATCAGGAGATACGCAGATACACAGACATATTTTTACATCTTGGCAATGCATATGCAATATTTGTAACTTGAATAAGTAGTAAATAGTAATAAAACAGTTAATTAACAACTTAAAAAATTAGTTAGATTTATTTTACATCGGGCCCTTTGAGAGCAGTCATTTTGTTGATTTGGCCCTCGGTGAAAATGAGTTTGACACCGCTGTTATAAATTGTCTGTATTGCCTATGAACCAGGAAGTAATGCTGGCACGCTGTTAGCATGCTAGTTGTTGTTCGCATTACTGTGATGGCAAAACTCTGCGCTGCCGTCAGAAAGTTGAGAGTGTGAATAATTAGGATGCTAGGAATATGTTAGGAAAAATGAGGATTGCCACCAACAGTTTAAAATAAACTAGTTCTTTTTCAAACTTGACAGTAAGAACAGTAAAAAATCAGGCACAGCTCCTTTAAAAATAAATAAATATAGACTATACTGAAACCAGTCATGAAATAGCGTAAAAATGTCAAACTAGTCCAAAGTTCATGTTTGAAATTGACAATAGTCTCAAGTATATAGCCTATCCTGTTTTTGCAGTGCACTAGTGATAAAAGTAGGCACAAGAATGACATAGTTACACCCGAAACTTGATCCAGGGGTTACGGGAGCCAGAACATTGTAAAGTCCAAGCAGAACCAGTGTTGTGACCAGTCTGCTGCTGATAAAGAGTTCCCAGACAATGTGTTACTTGTGTAAGGCGAGACTGGATGTTGCTACAGCTGGTGGAGGAGCAGACACCTTGGCTCAAATCGAAGCAATAAGAAAGAAATAGGGGCCAAAGAGCGTGTACTGATCTTTAACTGTAGTGGTAGAAAAGTTATGCCCTGAACTTTTTGTCCTTCTCCGAAACTAGAAACAGGTGAGGAGTTGAGCAATGAATTTGTTACGTTTTGCTTTGTTGCTTTAGGCTACACTGATAATAGGGTCTTGTATATTTTCATTATCTTACTCTACTCATTTGCACCTTCTACCGTAGCAAAGATTAAGAAAAAACATCCCAATCTAGTAGTTTGCAATATTCCAGCTAAATAACAACATTCAAAACATGGACGGAGATGCTTATAGTTGCAAGTTCTTTTGGCCCATAGGCAGCAAGGGACACACAAAACAGCTCAATTACTCGTAAACCATTAACTACCTTGTGGTTTAATTAATATGCTGGCACCTGGAACACTCTCTCATTAGTGGTTGCGGTTAGTGTAACAGATTACACTGGAAAAATAGAGGTAGGCTCTTAATGAAATATTGAAGTGTGATTTAATGCCACAGTAACCGTTTTTGTCCAGTTTGTCATAGAATCATAGATAGGCATATATCATTTATTTATTTTTTGCTGATTAAATGTTACAAAAATGAGAGATTGGTTCCTGTGGATTGTTTTGTAACAGATATTTCTCTTGCTACTGTGGCCAATATTTGCTTCGGGCCAAAAGTTTGTTATGTTATAGTAAAGTTCACAAATTCACTTTTAACTTTTGTAAAAATAAGTCATAGTTATTGTGACAAGCCTAACTGAAGATACAGAATTGCCAATGCTTTTCCAAGATGTTTTTGTGGATCATTTTACCAGGCGAGAACATGCAAAAAACTGTAATGGAGTTTTCAATCTCACTTCTCTGATATGGAGTGCACCTTAACAACCTGAAGTATTATCGTACTGTCCTCACCAGCGATACAAATTCGCTACAAACCTATTGCTATAGCTCCTGGACTCCCATTCGAAAGAGAAAAGTAGAAAAGGCAAACGCTTAATGTGACTTGGCAGCTCTGTATCACCTCAGATCACTCCATCCAAGCAGCAAGACAAGTGAAGTCATCCATCTACGGCGCAGCAACCACCCCGGGGGAGCCAATTTCCACAGCCGCACACTGCCGATTCTGCCTCCCCTCGCTCCCAATCGCTCTCTCTCTCACCACTTGCCATAACATTTCACATAACGACCAAGTGACAAGCCACCCCACTCTTTCACTTCACCCCAGTCACCTCCCGTTAGCCCATTTCTGTTAGACAAATATGTTTCCGAGACTTATGCTAGCTGGGGGAAAGCGCGTCGGTTGAGAAATACGCTTGCGGTAACATGTCTGGCCGCACCTGAGGGTTTGAGGAGTCGTTATTCACGGTTTTGCTGTCAAATCCGACGCATTAGTGAGTGTAGGATCACGGAGGGGGATTGATGTTTTTACAGTAATTTGGGAAGCAAGAGAAAGTATGAAAAGAGGCGGTTGTAGATGCTGTGCCCAGAAGGAACATAGTTTGTGAGGGGAGTGGGATAAATGGGGCCACACACCTTTCGTACAGTACTGGAATATGAAAATATGACTCAGGAACTATGATTGTAATACCAATTCACGTGGGACTTTTAGTAAATTTTGTTCTTCATGGATGTTTGTGTACAGTATCAAGCTTCAAGTTGCGGGCTAGTTACACGCTAACCTGTTGCAAAGTGGTATTGTGACCATAACAACAAATTCTATGGAAGGAAAGTTGTATTGCTGGGTTTCACAAGACATTGCAACATTTTATAGGCTAATAATATTTAATACAGATGGTGAGCAGCTAAAATTAATATTGTTAAAATGTGTATTTCTTTTTTAACAGTAATACTTTTAGGCTGGTGCTAACAGGAAGGCAAAACTATAGGTTTCCAAAAGAAGTAAGTTCAGTAAGTTCTTGTTAACAGTTATTCAAATTATAATCTTTTAAAACCATAAACTGATTTAACTCACATTTCAGGACTGTCAACATTATTAAAAAGCAAAATTACTTTCCCTAACCCTGGCATTCGAGTATTCTACTATGAGTAGAGCTTGCACAGAGATTGTCAGATTCTGGGCACGCTTAGATTGGATAATTGGCCTTTGGATCTTGCAACCTGGCATGAGCTGGTGTTACAGGCAATTACGTCGCTTGGATTGCCGAAACTAGCTTTTTGCAGTCATTTCAGAAACCATTTAACCTCCCCATTCTCCAAACAGACAGTAAAGGTAGCTTGGGAGAGGAATCCCCAACTTAAACTCATTTAAACCCGACTCTTAACACCAGCATGCACACACGATACCTCTAGGCAGTTTAGACCACCCTCAACGCACAGTCACGCCGCGGTATGGAATTTCACATGCCAGATTGCACCCATTGCCTCTCATTCTCCGCGCTATACTCCCCGAACTGTTTTCCCCTCTTTCTACGCTCAAATGATTCAATTAAACCTCCCTTCAATAGCCAAGGGTTTGAAATACCAATTCCTTTGTGTGTGTGAGCGTACAGTATTTAAAACCATTAGCACCTGCTCGTCCTACGCGCCACCCCCAAGCCATGAGGTAATCGCATTCAGCGTTCAACGATATTGCAACTAGAGATAAACAGCAGCAAGTTTAGGGAGTTAAAATTGTTACGTAAGGCAAGGTAACTGCTGCAGGGAACACAAAAGCCAATGTTACGGAGCGCGGGCCAGGTCGATTTAATGAAAGTAAAAACCAGCCCACCTGTTCGACGAGTTTTAACCCGGGACCTCATTAGGAGACTGTTTTATTTCCGCCACATTAGCTGCACAATATGTTAGCTTGCACTCTGCTCCTTAACAACCGTGTCGGAGTACACCCACGATGAACAGTCAACCGCTACAGGACTCAAATAAATCCACGAAAAGTGATTAAAAAAAAGTCAAATTTCAGTGTTTTAGGGGGTTTGTAACGTTTGAAAATATTTTTTGGCTTTCTGGTCTGGCAGTTATAGGCCACTAGTTTGAGTTTTAACTGTTGAAATGAAGTGGAAGTGCACAATTTCCAAATGTTTGTTCGATGGTTTTTATTTAGTCTGAGTGGTTCAATGAAAGCTTGAGAAATAAAGTATGTTTTCATTTCATTGTTGCATCTGACTTAAAGCCACAGAGTGTAATTTTTTAGCCAAAAAAAAGACTTAAATACTATTACTGCGAGGGGGGCTTGCATTTCCACAAACCTGACTCTTATTTGGCTTGGAGGAATGACTTGGCTGTAATAAACCACAGTATTGCATGATGTATCTACCGTCATGGAGAATTTTTCGAAATATGGTTTTAATTTTCTATTTTTATTTCTATGAAGTTATTAACACTGTACCTAATTCCACTTGACAACTTTTTATGAAACCTATATACAAAAAAATGCAGGGCTACATTTAGAATAACTTTAGAACTGTTCAAACTATGTTACAAATATACAAATCCATAAATCTAAACTTACCGAGCACGTCTAACTGATGTCCCCTTTTGTCTTGTTCAGGTACGACTACGTTGAAGTCCGGGATGGCGTGGATGAGAGCGGTCAGCTGGTGGGCAAGTACTGTGGTAAAATCGCTCCATCGCCTGTGGTCTCCTCCGGAAACCAACTCTTCATCAAGTTTGTGTCAGACTATGAGACTCACGGAGCAGGGTTCTCCATACGCTACGAGATCTTCAAGACAGGTGAGTCGCTATGCTAGGTCAAAACCTTCATACAAACATGTAGGGCTGTAGTCCTTTAGTCATTTAGTGGATTAACTGGTTGAGTTATTTATTTTAAGGACTTATATGGGACAATTGTAGGAACAGCAGTTTAAGATTTGGAAGTGAACCATGAGTTTAACCTGCATTTTTACGTACAAATACAGTTTCCTTGTACTTCACTGTATAAATAGCTGTTTTTGCATGAACTCCCTTGCAGTTCTTCTTTTGTGAGCGCAGTTTTGATCAGATACACAGGCAAATTATAGAGATATTTAATAGATTTGAGACTCAACAAATAATTTCTTTAGTTGGCTAGAGCCCTACAAACGTGAGCTCAAGATGTTTTTTCGCCTTTTCATTCTCAAATATAAACACATTAGTGAAACCATGGGGTGAAAATTTGAAAGCACTTTCCATTCCAAGTTGGATCTACCACATACAGTGAACAATATGCTGCGCTATAAAAAGTGCGGAGGTATTTCTGATAATGGGTCTAGAAGGAGCATCTAATTTCATGCTTTGTTTGTGGCTTATTCAAAGCACCGGAGCATCAAATTATGCAATCGCAATATGGCAGGCAATATGCTCCGTTCAAAGCCCACGTATCACACTCCCATATGTTCCATAATTGTAGTGGTTATGATGTAGTGCGAATTATAACAATAAGCAAGTGCATCAATTTCCCAGCTTTCATTTAATAGTGTTCTATCAATACTTTTCCAACAGGCTTTGGCTTTTTGCCTGTTAACCATTGTGGGCTTCCGTTATAATGTATGTTACAAATGTGAGAATGATTAGAAAACATTAGCCAAGACTTGATGAGTTCAGCAATGTTAGCATCTTTATCTGTGCTAGCAAATCTGTGAGTAATGCTTGGCAAAATGTCTGCAGTTTTTGCTCAGTAAGATCCATAATCCAAAAACAAATTTCTCTCATGTGGCCTAGAGTAATCAAAAAATGCTTTGACAAATTATTGAGAGCATGTTATAATAACTCAGGGGCAATTAGCCTTAATAAAGCATTAACAAAGATTTAAAGAAGGGGTATTACACTTCTATGGGTTATTAATTGCTAACACATAACATATTTTGATCTCTCTCTCTTTGATGTTACCTATATTCACTAAAACAACCTATTCAAAATTTTCATAAGTTTCATTTTTGTTTTTGTCACTCCCTGAGTCCCCTGCACATTGCATTAGGTTTGTGAAGTTGTAGTGTATTGATTTGTGTCATGCGTTTGTTCATCTTAATTACCGGTAACTATTTGTTCAATATTAATAAAATCTGTGTTCATACTTTATTAAGCATATTAAAGTAAAGTTATCATATGGTGTTACCTTATTCATTGTGAGACCTTTTATAGCTGCAGTGTATATTTACCATACACATAATCTGAATCACTGAATCAAGATGCAACTGTTGTCAGAAACCCAAGTGAAAAGGCTAAGGTTATATAGCCTATGTCTCCCTTTTGTTTTCCTTCCTCGCTTTGTTTGCTCTGGACCTGGAATGAGGTGGAGGAGGACATCACATATCTAGACATCAGCTTGAGAGAAGACAGGTGCTACAAACCCCTTTTTCATTAATTACCTCCGCTCCAGTCTACGGGCCCCTGTGTGACCTCAGGAGACATGACGAATGGCCCCGCGAGGTCCCTCTTTTCCTTTTTAATCTGGCCCCAAGTGAACCTGCAGTGTGACGGTGCGTAGTTTTAGACAGCCAATCTGGATGGGAGGGTCGGCCGTTGCCAGCTGGTGTAGGGTCAATTTAGGAGATCAAAGCTATGCTCCACCCACAGAACATAAAGGCATTTACGCTAAAGCAGCTCATTGTGACTGATAGCACGAGTTCAATCCACTCTGTTTTCATGATTAGCTTATGTTTGTGTTGGAAATATTAGCATATAGTAGGGTGACCTTTTTTGGTTCTAAATCCTTTGCTAAAGCTATTGTATTGAGTATTTTACAATTCACAGTATCTGAAGAGTTGAAACTACAGTGTTAGCATGCACGTTAGCTATAGTTCATTCAGGTGGCAGCATTAGCATTTCCCTTTTGAATCTGGCCTTGAGTAAACCCTTATGATGAAGTCTACCAATCTGGATGAGGTGGGTCGACCATTGCCAGCTGGTGGAGGGCCTGTTTAGGAGATCAAAGCCGCACTCCACCCACGAAACATCCCAGCCTTTATGCTAAAGCAGCTCATTCCCTCTGATAGCCCTGGTTCAATCCTCTCCGTTTTCGTGATTAGCTTGGTATTTCCTAGGCACATCTATTAGGCGGGCTTCTAAATGAGCCGTGTAAGAGGTCCTGGGTTGATAGAGGAGGGAAAGTGCTGAACAGGCTCTACACTTCTAACTACGCTCTTAGCACTTTTCGAATCAGACCAAATGTTGCACAAACTAAAGTAGTGTCTCACAAGTGGAATATTTCCCACTTCTAACCACAGACTGTTATGAATTCATCCCATGCATTATTGATGTTAGCAAACAGTACATTTATGCGTTGTGCTGTGTGAGAGAGCCAGAAAGAATTCACTCCCACATTCTCAGTATAAATTCTATTGTGTCTTCATGATTGATTAAACCTGTGGCAATAAATAACAGCGTTCCAAAATGAATTTTAAGCTAGGATTGAAATGCATTTAGTCTTTGTTGAAGATGTACACCATTAGAAAGTGCCAGTTTGGCTAGCTATCTCTACGTCAAGCAAGCCAAGTTACAAGTCACATCTGTGGAGATACAACCCCTCTCACAAGAAAAATGCTTGTTTACTAGGTATTTTTTTGCAATAAATACACCTGTAATTGTAGCTCGTATACCATACTGTGGAAGATTGCAGGCAAAGCAATACATTTTCATACAGACTTACCAGAAAAGTTACATAATACATCTAAGAATTCTACCAATAATATTGTCATGCCTTCCCTATATTATGTCTGCCGGATGAGTCCCCTTTGGGTAGCTCCTTCCAGCTTTCTTCTATCATTCAAAGATCTCCATTGGGTTAGATGTTTCTCTAAATTGCCCCCATTTAATTAATCAGATAATGAATAGCAAAAACTCATCAGTGTTGCAATTACAGACTTCAAATATCTCGACTTGCATTGTATTCATAACCCAACGCAGTAGAAATCAATTGGGATTCTACTTCAAAATTGCTGGATTAAATCTTTTCTAAAAAAAAAAAAAAAAAAAAAAAAAAAATTTAAACCATCCATTTATCCTTTGCAAACAGTTGGAGGTTTTTAAGTACAAAACCGAAACAAAAAAGCTAATCTATATTGGAGAAAGGAATTTGCTCAGAAACGCCCAATATAAATTCAGCTATTTTCATTTGTCCTCCCTCAAAATACTTTAACCAGGCCATGTTTGCTTTGAATCTACTACATGTTTTGACTAGTGCAGCACGGACTGCCGCCAGAAACAGAACTCTGTGATCAATTAGCATCCCTGTTTGCTGAAGCGAGAGGGACGCGAGAGAGAGAGAGACGCATAAGCCACGAGATACGGCACGCTAGCTGATTAGCCCGGCTTATCAACAAGCGGAGTATTAGGGAAAACACTGCGTTGGCTAACACGTGTAGTGCTAATGATGATACACAGATGCTAGGATAACAAATAGCACTCTCACGCTCTCGTGCATGCCAATGAATGCAAAGAATAGGAGTTGTTTATCACGCCGATTACGGGCCCCGCGAGTTAACCTTTTGGGACCGCTACTGACTTTCAAGCTAAGGTCGCGCGCTTGATGAATGTAGCCACAAAATAAACACTTGTAAACATGACTATCCTTAGAGATCAGTCCAAACCATGGCACATGTTTGTTTTTGCAGGTTTAGCCACTTAAACCATGTAAATACACGTTAGCGTGCGCCAACAAGATGGACTAGAATCTGGAAACTGTCTAATTGGAGGAGAACAGGTTGTTTGGCGGCTTCTATGTGGCCACTTGTACAACTGCCTGCTTCCTCTTTCACTCTCGACTCTCACCGCTCCTCCATCCCATCCTGGCGTCTTAATTAGCATGGGCTATTTATTTTATAGCCCGCAAATTGGCAGTCTTGCTTGAATGGCTGAAGTCTGGCAGGAGGGAGAAGAGTGATGGCAGGGATAGAAGGATGTAGAAGCTAAAGGGAAGATTAGCTAACGGGATTGTGTATATCAACATTACAGCTAAAGGCAAACACGGCTTAAAGGCTACTTCATTAGCAAGAGGCAGGCTAGGTTAAGGTTCTGATGCTAACCTTAGTGTATTATGACATTACATTTGATGGAACATTGCTCGTTGATTAGCGATCTGTAATAAAATACAAATGTTTCAAGCTAGTTATTGCATTACATTGAAATGGTAATCAAGACAGGAAGAGACCATGCCAATTATGTGCATTATTATGGTCATTAAGTCAATCAAACTTTAATCATAGCAACAGGTGAACCAAAGTGCTTTCAATTTAGCAGTAGTGTTGTCATGCTACTAAAATTTCAAACTTGATTTCGATACTAAGGAATGGACTTGATACTCAATACTGACTCTACAAACGCTTAAGAACATGTAGCATATGTTAGCTTAAGCTTCGATAAGAGGAAAACTCACATCAAGTTTCATGTTTTGCCTACGTAAAAAAAGCTATGTAGTGTCATATCTTCTTCTATATTTGTTTTCGAACTTGCTTTGTGTTGCGCTGCAGGAATTAGCTGGTATCTTCCCTCCGATCTTAAGTGTTTGATATCTCTCCACTTAAGCGAACATTTACGCAGCATATGTTTTCTTTTAGCAGCTTTGCTCAGAGCCACATCAAGGCTGGCTGAGGGCCCATTGAAGAACTAAGCAAGCAGACATAGAGACAGATAGACCCCTTCTCTCTCCCTCTCTCTCTTTTTCCCAAATGACTCAGTGCCTTGGAATATTTTTTTGTTGTGATGCGGGCACTATTAGTCCCTGGCACACACCTGTACAAACAACCCTGTCGTAGCCTGTTAGCTAGCGCCAGGGGCCCGGCATAGGGAGACGGCACGCCCCGATGCCATAGGTCACATCTGGCACAGAGCCCGGCTGTCATCACAAAGTGCCTTCATGGAAACCTTAGACAACAAATCTCTTTTAAGGAGGGACCCCCACCTACACCATTAGCGGCGTGTGTCATCATCCGCGGGACCCCTTTAAGGGCCTTGTTTTTCAAGCTGGGGCCTTGGTACATTAGGGAACTCTACTGTCCTCACACAGAATTTGGATGTTTTTCAGCTTTTTTATTGACAATTTGTAGCTGCAAAGTAAAGATACGGAGGAAAGGCAGAGAAAACAAAATGCAAAATGAAAACAAAATATTATTATTATTATTATTATTATTATTATTATTATTAAAACAAAATGCCACGGTGAAAAAACGTATTTAAAAAAAAAAAAGAGTACTGAATATTTATACTTGAAGCCACAGTATGTAACTTTTTAGCCATAAAAGCACTGGAGAACAAATATTTCCCAAATAGGCTAGGCTATTTAAGAAAGCATATTTTGATTGATATTCTAATTAAAATAACCATAAAGAAGATACATTTTTAAAATACTATGATGTAATTTACATTTTAACAGCCTAAATCGAGGATATCTGATAATTTAAATAGTTTATTCATTTTTTTTTTTTTTTTTGCCAAGCAGCTGCCTATGTTAGAATACGCAGAATGTGCCTATGTCATTTTACAGGCAAAAATGATACACCAGACTGAGATGCCAGATGCCCTTCTTCTAAAAATCAATCATATTTCTTTTTATAATTGGAGAAGGCAATGCAACAGAAGTGTCTTGCCCTGTGAGACAATAACAGCAATCTTCAGATCAGGTTCAAACCCGCGACTATGGGGTTAATGGGCAAATGTTCAACCTACTTTTCCGCCAAATTAAAGTTTTCAAATGTAAAATAAGTTCCTCCGTCATTGTATAGGCAAAAAAGCGACAACAGCTTTAAAATCTTTCTTCCTTTTCTTTGTGTATGAAAGGTTCGGTTGGATAGCTAACCTCATGCTGACTCAAAATAATGTCCAACCGGCTTCTGCTAGCTAGGCGACATATTTCAGTACAAGGTCTGAAAGGGACCCCGGGATTACCTTAGCCTGAAACCTTAGCCAGCAATTTTCTTTCAAGGATAGCCACCCCATCTACTCCACCTACCAGGGCTGTGTCATCACGTCTGAATGGACTTAGGGTAAGGGAGGGGGCTAGTACGATAAGCGCTGTGTCACTAGTAATGTCTTAAAGTACCCTTCGCCTATTTGGTCTGCCCGCCTTCCCATCTGTCCCTGCGAGTCTCCGCGTTAATGTTTGAAAGAGTTAATTTTCTACCGGCGATTGACCCCTATGTTAGCCGAGGAGAATGTGGAATCTTGATGGTCGTAATGGCTCCTAATGTAAAGAGCGGCTTTGCTAGCTTTGCAGAAGTGAGCTAATGATCGGCCTGAGTGTGACATGGAACATAAACATTGATGATTGACATAACAGGCCAAAAACAACACCTTTCGGGCCCTGTTTGGCTACGGACGCTAATACCAGAACCGTGCGACAGTGTTAAATGGATGGAAAAATGAGCGTAAATAGCTAGAGGTCGTCACTTTAAATGCCTGCTCCTTGGCACAATGTTATTCTTATGATTAAGACGACGGAGAACTCTCTGCAATGGCTTAATGGAGTCACTGAGAACAAGACGTTTGATATTTGCTTATGATTTGTAATAAATCTTCAATGCTTACAAAAGATTGAAATCTGAGTGCTATTAAAAAAAAAAACATTTGGCTTCCGATTACTTCTTCACTGAAGCGAATGAGTTTGTTTACAATTTTGGCTTATCACTCTATGCAGGTTTATTTCTTAAAACCAGATGCCCTTCCGGTGAATTTAACTATATTTATGTTGTGACTGGTGTGGGAAATGTAGCTTAAATGTTTTGCCCAGTGACATAAGGGCAGGCATTCAGATCAGGTTTGAACTGGTGATCGTCCGGTAAATGAGCAAATACTCAACCCACTGTGCCACTCACACACCATAGTTTAGATTTATAACTAGTTTTATGTATCTCCAAAAAAAACAAACATCAAAAGTGGAATGCATCTCAAATGTCCTCATGTAGTCAATCATCTTTATTTTGCAACTGGAGAAGAAAATGTAACTGAAGTGTCTTGCCCAGTGGCACAGCAAACCACTCACCATCTGATTAATGGGTGAACACTCAACCCACTGTGCCACTTAAACGCCCAAAGTCATCCAACACGGAATGTATCAACCATATTAATTTTGTATTTGGAGCGGGCAGTTTAGCTATCTGTAAGTGTGTTGCCCAGTGACACTATAACAGCAAGGTTCGAATCTCCAAAAAAGTGATAAATATATGCTAAAACTTGGCCCTGGCCTCAGTTTACTTGTCTGGTTAAACTGCACCAAAATGAATCAGAGTTGACGTTTGTTTACCGGTTCATCTTAAACCCACATACAAAAGAATCCATTACAGCGTGTTGTGAGCACAGGTTGCAGTGGAAATGTTATGCGCTCAAGGTTGCGTCTCTCTTTCCCTGGGCCGCTTCCTGTCGTAAATCCAGCTCTTTGTTTAAAAGCAGTGTTAGCCGGGGAGCGCCGGGGTGCACTGTGGTCAAGCTATTCATTTTATCAGAATGACAAATGTGTGGGATTTGGTGAGAGTACATCTACTGCTATTTTTACTATGTGGAAGAGGTTGCTTTTAATCGTGCGTTTTTTGGAGAAACATTTGTTGATTTGTGGTTAAGATCTGAGAAGAAATGTAGAACTAAAACCGTTGCCCTTACGCTGACTTTATCTGAAACCAAAGTTGCTCTTCCATATGTTTAAAGATACACTGTAGTCTGTATATTTGCTTAAAGGTACAGTATGTAACTTTCAGGAGGTGGCATGTCACTTGCATGATTCAGTGGAAATAGAAAGTTAAAACCATACTTCGGAACATTCGTCTTGAGAGATATTATAGCCAAATGAACAACATTTCCAGGTTTGTGGAGATGCAAGCCCGCTCACAGGAAGGATGTATGCTTTTCAGTGCAATAAACGCAACCAAAATGAAAACAAAAAACAAAAAAAAACATGCTTTTCTTTTTGTCTGTTTTTGGGTTAAAAGTTACATACTGTGGCTTTTTTACAAGTCTTTTACATTACTCAAAAATACAGTGGGAAAAAAATCATTCTTATGGTGAGTGTGATGTCCTCTCCACAGATATGACGTAGATCACATGTGTCAAACTCAAGGCCCGCGAGCCAAATGTGGCCCTCCACATCCTTTTATGAGGCCCTCGACAGTGTAAATTAAATGGTATGATGATCTGAAAATGTCATTTTACCAGGAGATACGCAGTTACTCAGCCATATTTTTACATCTAGGCAAATTCATATGCAATATTTGTAACTGGAATAAGTAATAAATACAGAACAGTGAATTAACTAATTAAAAAAGTAGTAAAATTTTACATCTGCCCTTTGAGAGCAGCCATTTTGCTGATGTGGCCCTCGGTGAAAATGCGTTTGACATCGCTGACCTAGATCTTGTCCTGCTTGGCTCCATTGAGATAGAGAAGTTTAATGCTGTACATGGAACATCCAAAGCAAATGTATAACAAGCAAGGCCCTCTTCTAGAAAAGTTACACAGTGTACCTTTAAAGTCAATTAACCTTTACCAGACCATTTGAGCGCTCAAACTTTGCCCCTTACAAACTTGGGAAATTGTTTAAGTTCTATACTGTTTTGAAAATAAAATACCCGATTCCCTCCATTCTAAGTTCAACATTTTTACACTTTCCGCTGCGGTCTGGTGGAATAATTGAACCGTCACCTTATATAATCCATTGGCTAAAAACGATGACAGCTGAAGTTAAGTGGAAAACTGCATGGGTCTGGGCACAATGCCGTTCTATGAGTCCACACCAACGCTTGATATTTGACAGGTTTAGTTAAAAAAAGGCACCGATTTTAAAAAACACAAATCTGTTACGGTCAAATGCTGAGTGGAGATAAGGTGCAGGGGAAGCTGATGAAACGTCTAAGCCAATGTCCACAGGAAGGCTGACCTGGTGTGCACTTACAGAACAGGGGGGTAGGCGTCAAGCTTTTTACCCCAAATGTGGTTGACAAGGATGGATAGGATTAGGAGGGAGTGCATCTGAGGTAGTGTTCAGGAGGGATGTTTTGGGGACAAAGTCAGAGGGTGGGCTAGGATGGTTGGACGTGTAGAGAGGAGGGACAGTGACATGGTGCAGATGGGGGGGACAGTGAATATATGGTGTAGATGAGGGACAGTGAGAAGTAAGGCTTGAGGTTAGCTAAGGTTTTGTTCCTGTAGTAACATTTTCGTCTGCATTTGACCCATCCTTCAATGCCACTGTCAGGTTTGGACCCATCTCCAGATCTTGAGCTAGGCCCGCTATTGTGCATGTTTTGGGTTGATGAGGGAAATCGAAGTACCCAGATGTAACTAGAGTTGTGAAAAGTATTGAAAATCAGATACTAATTGACACTAAAACTCATATCGAAATGTAGATACGTTGAGCAAGTATCGATACTTAGCAAAAGACAAAGTTTAACTCTGTCAACTGGATAAATTGTGAAAAGACTGAAGACGTTTTGCCGGTCATCCAAGATGCTTCTTTTGACTGCAGCAAAACGTCTTCTCTCTTACAGCGATTTGTCCAGTTGACAGATTTAAACTTCGTCTTTTGCTATGGATCAGACCTGGACGACTGAGGGATTACACAGATAAGTATCGATACTGCAAAAAAAAATCACATTAGCAGAAAAATGTGAACTTTCCTGAACAGTTTTAGCATCATTTTGAGCTGTATGAATGTGAATGAATAAGAATTAGTATATGAAAATTACACTGTGTTACTAAAAAAGACCTGTGCTACCTTGGAATTCAACCCAGAAGTTTCTTGCTGTGCCACTAGCCACTCAACCACCATGGCACCTTAAGCAGACATAAGCAGAAGCAGAATTAAAACTACTTTGATAACGACATGTACATGTAACTGAGTAAATGAAACATACTTTAGTACATTGCACATGGGGTTTTGCGGGTCGCTTTTTCAGCCAAATGGTCCTATATTTGTAGAGGTATAGCAGAGAACTGTCAACCACAAGATCGCTCGTTCTCTCACCAGTATACGTCCATTTTAGAAGGAGGTAAATATGATGCGGAGCTGTGAAATTAATGCTCGCTGTCGCTCTGAAAACCTCACTTAACCGTTGCACAAAATGTCAACTCGCCTCAGTCTCCAAAACTGTGGCTTTCAATCTTTAAGGAGAGTGCTTCCCCGGTGCCTTCATTCACTCCGGCCACGGACACACTCAAGTGGGGCCTTGATGGTGCTTTGGTAGAAAAAAAAAAACAGTTTGCCACATGTATTTAAGCCTCCGTGATGGTGTGATGGTCGACGGTAGCGTGGCGGCTCGATCCAGCGATAACTCCCCGCAATTTGGCTCTGGATTGGCCCCATCTGTGCCCATCACGGCAGCTGTCAGACGCCCATGAAAATGACGTTACCCTGAGCAAATTACTGCCACTAATGGTACCAGATAATTGCTTTGAATGACAGTAGTCGACCATTTTTTTTCCTTCGTTCGATTTTTATTTTTTGTGAAGTCAGCCTTGCTCAAACTTTCACAATTGAGCCTGAAAAACTGCTATAAATTTGGATCAATTTTCGTTGTTAAAACTTTCTTTGAGATGTTTGGCTTTAAATGTAGCTGTATTCATGGAGTCACGGGTCAGATCTGTGGAGAGATGATCCTGCTTCCAATAAGAACACAAGTATTTTAGGGTATTTTTGGCCATTAAAATACTGCTGATTCAAGGTAGATCAATACCATCACCATAGAGACAAGCAGATGGAATAGTAGTAGTAGTAGTAGTAGTAGTTGTGATAGTAGCTATGCAGTAGTAGCAGCAGCCCCAGCAGTATTAGTAGTACTTTTTATTTTCAGAAAACTTTTAATGAAAGGTGAAATTTATGACGTTTTTATGACCAATTTATTACCAAAATAAATACATGCTAATGAAGTTCCTGTATTGTTTTGGTTAACACAAAGCTGATGGGATGGGCCTGCCTTGTATCCCATTTAGTAGATACGGTGGAGATGAGTTGGCAAGACGAAGGGACTTGTTTTATAGATGGTGACAGCTCAATTTGTGGTGTCCATTTTTCAAAGTCAGCAAAACTGTAGCCACACGAGCAATATATGAAATGGAATGGTGATCTGACGTGGTTCTATAGTGTTCTTAATGTGGAAAAATACATTCGTTTACATTGAATATGACATGTTGATTCTACAAATTGTCACTATGAACTAAAACTAAAATCCTCCAATACATTGTTTTCCATATTATTTCAAAGTTGCACTGTGTAACTTTTTCTATTGGGGCTGTCTGTTACCTGCTTGTCTGGAGGTTATTTCTGTACCTGGAAAGTCCCATAATATGACATTAAACTTGGGGAAAAAAAGAAAAAAAGACATGCATTGTTACTGACATTGTTACTAAGAGCCAGCTCGCGAGTCCATAGATCTGACCTGTAACTTGCACCCCAATTTTCCATGTATTTGAGCAAAATGTGTCTTGCCTCAGTACAGATATATTGTATAAGCAGCTCTTGAGGTCGAAATAAGTCAGCTGTGTACTGTCTGCTTATAATTATTAAGCATTTACTGTCAAGGAATCAGGAAGTGTGCTGTTAGTATGCTAGTTCTTGTTAGCTTTACCGTGCTAGCAAACTCTGGCTTCTGAAAGTTGTGCTCATAAACTAATCGCGGTGAATAATTAGGATGCTCAGAATGCACAGGAATGAGGAATAACTTTGTACCACTGCAAACCGAACTATAGTTTTGTTTGTCATGTTTTCAGGTACAGCGCCTTTAATGTGCTCAACAAGAAGTCTGTGGCGTTATTGGCGCACTTACTTTACATATTATAAGAATCTCACTTTCTCAAAATACCCATCACGTACTTGTACTTATCATATCCATCTCTCCTGTCAGATAACATATGGCTTCCCATCAACCATCACTCATTCTCCCATCATACCGCGGTGCTTTACGAGGCTAGCCAAAGTGGTTCTCGTAGCATTGAATATGTTAGCACTCCTCATTAGCTTAAAGGCACCTCTCGCGGGAGCTGTGAATAAATATTTGGACTTGTCCCTGGTGTAAAATGCTGTGTTTAAGTATCTGCCGTCGTGCTTGTTGATGTATCTCCTCTCATCACCGGTGCAATTTCACTCAAGCACCTCTCGTGTGCCTGGCAGACAACCATTTTTTAGCACGAATCAAGGCTGTTGTTTATTCGTGATTGCGGTAGTCATCAATGTGCATTCTCACGCTCCAGAGTTGTCAAAAAGTATTGACTTTTAGTTCAAGATGTTACACGTAATCCCAATGCAATCCACTATATTAGTGTAAAGAAGAAAACAAAGTTGTAACTGTAAGATTGCAATATTTCTTTTTTTTTCAGTTGATTTGACACTAAAGTCTAAATTACGCCAAAAATTCCAAAACCTGCCAGGGAGCAAATGCTCAGGTCATGTTGGCACAACCTTATATTCATTTTTGAGCTTTAACTCTCATGTTAAAACTACAAAACACTTTTTGTAGAATCTAAAACAAAACAATCTATTTAAACACAGCTTGAATTGTAAGTCTCTGCACGTGCTGGCTATAGACTGTGTACCTATATACTACCCACTCTTACAAAAGTCCATAGACCAAAGACCCAAAGGACAAAACTAGACACACAGCATGAAACTATGTAGACACAAAAGCACTAGAAACCACAATGTAAAAGACTTCTGTAGTGAAAAACTAGGTGAACCAGGTTTTCATTTGGGGACTTTAAAAAGTATAAAAAGCTAAAAAAAAAAGTATAGATTTGAAAATCTGGAAACCAGATAATCAACAGATTCTGGCAGACATTTTTTTTCTTTTTGTTTTTGCACAAATCAAGGCTACTGTTTATTCGTGATTGCACTAGTCATCAATGTGCATTCTCACGCTCCAGATGTTCCAGGAGGTATATAGATTGCGGAAGATGAGAAGGAGTGTGATGTTGGCGTTCAAAAGGGAATTAAGTGGGAGAGAGCCAGATGTGGTGCGGAAATGCCTTGATGGTGGTCTCATGTGGATGGTATAGTAAACAGTACTTGGTTGGATAGTACATGTGGGAGGCAAGGGCTTCCAGGACACTCTTAAACAATCTTAATAGCCTCAGCCACTGCTTCCTTTTACGGTTTGTAAATAGACTCATTGTTGTAAAGCTGAGTTAGCCTCACCAAAGCCAGACTTATAAAACCAATGTCAATGTGTGAAAATGGTAGTTTTGCACATGCTAGGTTAGCAGTTAGCAGTAGTTGGCGTAGAGCTTTTGAATGTTGTCGAGCTATTTGTGGTTCTTTTTTTGAAGTTGTTCCCTGAAGAAGCTTATTCAGGTTGGTGGTTTAGCTATCGGCATTGAGTCTTGTTTTGGGTCCTTGGGCAAAACACTTCAACCATGAACGGTGACTGTTGACAAAAGAGTAGTGCTATATAGAGTTGACACCGTTATGGGATAGTTGTCTTGCTGCTGTGGCAATAACCAATTTGGCGATTTCAGTATTACTATTTTAAAATCTTTTTTTATCTGGAATATTTTTTCAATTTAAATTTTTACTAATTGTGTCAAAATATCGGTAAAATTTTCAACATTGGAGCGATATCTGGGAACCCTCTCTGATACATCGAATGCCAACACTGAACCCGATGTATTCCTACCAATGATTATGAGAAATGCCACCACAACAAAAAGCACACTTTAGTAGCATTAAGAGGCAAAAGAGGGCGGGGCAGAATAAGGTCAGTGATTACGTTCTTGTCTCCTTCTTCTAGGTCCTGAATGTTCGAGAAACTTCACGTCCAACAGCGGAGTGATCAAGTCGCCTGGTTACCCCGAGAAGTACCCCAACAACCTGGACTGTACCTTCATGATCTTTGCCCCCAAGATGTCCGAGATCATCTTGGAGTTTGAGAGCTTTGAGCTGGAGCCTGACCCCACGCCCCCTAGTGGTGTGTTCTGCCGCTACGATCGACTGGAGATCTGGGATGGCTTTCCTGGAGGTAAATGGAATTTTTTTTATTTTCTTGAAGCTAAATCGTTGGTGTTGCATGCTTGGTTGTCCACTCAATATTGTGTTGAGTTAATTTATTTTTGCTGGACATTTTGATCACTAAAGACCAGTTATAATTTTTTCTAATCTCTGGCAGGTTTAGAAAGTTAGGGCATTCAGCATAAAAACTCATAAAACATCTGCAAATAGTTCACTCTGGTAACCTTAACTTTTTTTTTCTTGCTTGCTACTCAGTTTAGCCTCAATACTTGCCAGATAAAAAAAAGCATTCAGTCCTTTTCTTTACAAGGCCATCAATTCAATCCTCGTACCAAAATATCTCCAACACCAAAGCTATTTTTAAGCTTCAGGGCTGACAAATCTGCACTAGTTGACAGCTTCTATGATAAAGTGTCTTAATCTCCTGTTTAGGATTACAATACACCTTTTTTAGCCCACGTCTCCAGTCATTTCCCTAACACACATGTAAAGCGATACCCAATGCCTGAAAAGATGAGCGGTGAACACATTAGCTGCCTCATTGTAAGAAGGAGAGGAGATTTTAGTTCAGAACGGAGTTGGCGGAGGTCCAGGAGTCTTTCTGCAGGAGCACAATGCCTGGTCATCGCTCAATGCCAAATGGCTGGCTGATTGTACGCGCCTGTCGACCCTGCCGCGCCTGCCGCTCCTGTCCCCGGGTGCTTTGTGTCACCGTCGAGTTTGTAAGCGAATTCGGGGTCTATTATAGGTCAGTGATACCAGTTGGGTCTTAAGGGAGTTGTCAAAATGGGTTGACAAGACATTGAGTATGTATACACTCAACTGTGCTACCACTGTCCAAACAGAAATTGTAGAAGTAACTTTAAGAATCGCAAAAAAGATATTTCTATAGTAGTAGTAGTAGTAGAAGTAGCATTACTTACTGAAGTTTGGGGTAAAAAGTGATGGCAGTGGTGGATGTAGTAGCCAAAGTAGTAATATTACCTAGTAATATATGCAGCAGGAAGAAGTAGTAGTACTGCATAACAAGTACAAGTGCATAGTGTAATAGTAACTAAAGTGGTATAAAAAGTTTCATTGCAAAATAGCAGGGGGTTGTAGTTGTAATGTTGTATTGCATAGTGATTTTACCAGTAAAAACAAATCGTAGTTGTGTACTTCTACCAGTACTACTACTTTTGCTATAAGTTTTATTGCACAATGCCAGTGGTAGTAGTAGCAAAATTTGCTATAATTATGACTATTCAATATACTTTATATTTATTTATACGGTGTTTGTACTCAAAAAAGTGGTATTGTATAGTTATGGTGGTTGTAGTATTTATATAGTAGTAGCAAACATATTGATGGTAGTTGAAGACTTTATTGGTAATGCAAACTGTGTGGTGCCATGCCTGACACAAAACTATGACAGCTAAATATTCATACATACTGAGGCGACAAAGATGAAGGAGCGGACATCTTGTGACACAGGGACATCTTCTGATTACAATAAAACATAAATTCACCACAAATCTCTACAGCCCCAGTCCTTCAGCTATGGAATATTAATGTGCACGCTCCTGTCAGAAATCTATTGTTTATACATGAAGCTCACCCACAGCGATTCTAGTATCAAATCAGCAAGTGAAAAAAAACCTGAAAGCATTGCGTTTTCTATGCGCAAGGAATTCTTAATAGAAAAATAACCTACTAAAGTAAAAATTTATAGTAAATGGTACATTTCTACCTCTATGTTCACGCATTGAACTTGACAGCCTCAAACCAACACAATGTTAAGTTAAGCAAAGTAGCTCCGTGGTCTTTCCCAAGGACACAGGGCAGAGTGCATTGCCAATTGAAGTAACTGAACCTCACTAACTTATTCACCAATATGCAGACAGTGGAGGTTAGTAAGGTTGAGTATATTGCCCAAGGAGACAACATAATCCTGCATTGGCAGCAGTGGGGATTAAACCAGCAACTTTTGTCTTGGTGAGCAAGACTTATCCCTACTCGATTACACACCAATTCAAAAACAAGGGAAGTTACCCATGAATTTCAGTGATGAAAACTGTGACTGTTCCACAAAAGTAAAAATTCTAAGATTTAAAAAAGAAGTCCTCAAAATGGCTCCTATGGAAATTGAAACAGTATGCACTGACCAGGAACTTTTGGACTGATGGAAAACTTACACATTCATATCGTAATTGTATATGAGTTACAATATATCTGTACTGGGGCAAGTTTTGCTCAAATACATGTAAAAAAATCAGGTACAGAGCTTTTAATCAAACTTTGTAGCACTCACATAGCCTACATTAGGTCCCATTTTGTGAAGTATTCCGCTCTCGTCTAAAGTATCGTTTTGCAATGCCATTAAAAACCCAGAGCGGAGAGAAAGAGAGGGCTTCAAACAGCCACGCTTCCATAGCTTGAGACAAGACTTTGAACCTAGCTCGCGATTCCACCTCTTGATGTTGGCACTTTTTCTCCTGGCTATTCCAACCTGGAGTGCAGACGAGATGAAAGCGTCTCTGGCCCATCAACAGTTCGAAAATTGACGGAATTTTATCTGCTGGAGCCGGGCGCATCAGTATTCCGCTCCCTGGCATTCCCAATGATAAGGTTGAAGTGTAAATCAGTCCGCTCTTTCATGGCGGTTTACTCAGAGTTCAATATTCTCACACAAGATTTGCAAGAGTTGACCTCCGACTTCACAAAGTAGTTCTGTAACTCATTGGGATTCTGTCGGTCTCCTGTAAAAAAAAGAGGGAATAAGTAAAATTTTCGAGGTTTGGGTTGATTAATGCGCGGAAAAAAATGCCGCCACTTAGTTTTCACCTTGGATCTTTGCTTTTATCATCCTTTTTGTACAACTTGTTATATCTGAGGGTTGGAATCTAATGTATCCTAAGATGACATTTAAAAGGATAGCAAAGGTTTATAGTCGCTATTTAAAACATGCTGTATGACTTCTAATATATAACAAATGAAAGAAATATGTTGTGTTCTTGGCTTTTAGTTTCACTGAGAACACTTTAATTGGCTTTGTGCACAGCAGTGCCCGGATACCTCAGTGTTGGGGTTACTGCTTCTTGTCCAATTGTTTGTCTGTGGGGTTTTTGTGTGTCAATACTTTCGCTAATGCATCAAACTGAAACAATCTACAAATCAAAACATTTGGGTAGCGTTTATTTTAATTAACTTCAATTGTAATAGGTTGTTCATTTTACATTTGCTAGAGAGTGAAAAACAGCGTGGATATTGTCAACATGGCACAACATAAGATCAATGCAATCAGGTCTTGATATATGGATTTTTTTTTTTACCTAATTTAGTTTTACAATTTCAGGGTTACTTAAAGGTGCACTACGTAACATTTTCTGGTTGGAGGTCCGCCACCTGCTTATTTATTCAATAGCAAGTGTTTTGAAAATAAAAACTTTGTGTGTGTACTGGATCATCTCTCTACGGATCTGATTTGTAACTTGGTCTGTTTGTCTCCATGGAAACAACCAGCCAAGTTACAATGCCATACTATGAAGCGTCGCAAAAAAACAACAACACGTTTTCATAGAGACAAGCAGGTAGTGGACTCACCATCAAGAATGTTACATAGTGCCCCTTTAGAGATGATAATAAATTTGTGTATGTTTTGGACGTTTTTGACATGTTTTTTGTGATACAAAATAATAACATGAAAAAAAAATTACAATATGTTCACTTTTTAAATTCAAAACCTCGTTACGCAATCTATCAAACAACATCATTTTGCATTTTGTTTTTGCTCATTTTGAAGCATATTGAGGGCAGGACTCGACACAGCTGAGGTGGCATCACACCCATCAAGTGTTGTTGTGGGTGACAGACAGAGCGGTGTAAAAAATAAATAAAAACTCGCCGTGGGAACGCTACTTATGACAACCAGTGGTAGGTACCAATAGTGCATTGGCCTAGAGGTTCGCAGACATGCTAGCTGGAGGTGGGAGATGGCTAGCGAAATCACACCAAAACAAATGCATTCAGATAGGATTTTAAAGTTTCATGAGGTTGTTTCATATAATTCACAACATGGCATTTTCCCCAGCTATAGCAAAATATATATATACCCTGACAACTTATGAATAATGCTGGCTTATTTTCCATAGTAACAAAATGTATTCACCTATATATGACTAATGGTACACATAGAAGTACTGGACTTTTTATGGGAAACTTCTGAAACAAATTCAGACATATATTGAAATTGTTTAAAAAAAATAAAAAAAAATGATGCTAGTTGCAATAGGAAGGGCATCTGGCATAACAAACTTAAAGGGGAACTATGTAACTTCTCTGATGATGGTTCCGCTATCTACTTTAATCCATGGTGATGTTATTGCTTTGCCTAGAATGTTCCAAGGCATGGCATTAAACTAATTTGTCTTGCATTAATTCAAAAATACCTTGAAAAACGTGCATTCTTACTGTGAGTGCAATCGCCTCTCCACAGATCTGACACATTTACTGATACTGAATTACGTTGCGTTAAATCAGACTAGAAACGCTTGTAGCTGCAGAGATCACTTTAAAAAAAATACAATATTGTGGTACTTGAATGCGGGGCGTCTAACTCACCCAGGAGACCTTATTCTGAGCGACCAGCCTTACGGAGCGCCACACATCCATCGCCGGTCCTCGGGGTCCCTTGGGTGCTCATGCTAAGCTCCGGTCTGTGCGTTGGGAGCTGTATGGGGCTAGCTGTGGCATGTTAGGATGACTGTCACTCTCCACTGGTCACAGCATTCCTAATCACAGATAAGCTGCAGGTCCACGCTCGCAGACCAAACTTCACGGATCAGAGCGCACATCACCGCATAGGCCAGGGTCACTGTGCTCCGCCATGCATAATTCCCATGTTTCTCTCCGCCTTTGTGTTGGACTTAAGGGGCTGTACCTGATTTTGATTTCTTCTGGTTCAGGAATTGTTGTGGATCATGTTTTGTCTGATTGTTTTCCATGTTTTAGTTTGCCTTATTTCTCTAGTTCATGTTTTGATTTGACATGTGTCCTGTGTGCTTGTGTTTTTGAGTTTTACTTCTTGTCTCTTGATTGCCTGCCCCACCCTCACGTGTTTCACCTGTGCCTTGTTTCTTGCTGTATTTTAGCCTCATGTTTCCCCTTGTCGTTTGTTGGTGCATTGTCATTGTCTTGTCCTGCTTTTTGTTCATTTTCTGTGATTCCTTGAGTTTGGACTATTTTGGAATTTTCCGTTTTTTATTTCTTTTGCAGTGCTATTTTGCCCTTGAATCTTACCATGCTTGGAATCTAAATTGTTGTTATAGTTAGTAAAACCTTTGACATTTCACTACCACCATATTACATAACATAGCATAGGTACATTCTCACAGCTAACTACAATTCTTTATAGACTACCTACTGAAACGTGTGCCTATCATTATCATTTTATTACCCATTGTCTTTGACCCGCTTTGAATTTCCACTCAATTCAACACAAAAAAACCCTCATCAAGTCACTAAAAAGACAGAAGGTGCCAGGAATTTACAATGGGCAAATAAACTGGGCCGGTCCTCCAGTAGACTTTGGCTGTCGTCTGCAGACTAATGGCCAGGCTTGGAATGCAGCAGTGGGGCTTTCTCACGCTTTATGATGGGCTATGGTTAATGCCACACTGACTCTCCAGTTTTCACGCCTCCACGGGGGGGTGGGGTGGAGGGAGAGGGCAAAGAAGAGAGGGGAGAGAGGACAGCCCTGGAGGAAGGATCAGGCGGTAAACAAACAAATATTGAGCTAACCCGACCTTCACTCTCTCCAGTTGTGGGGTCTCAAATGTATGGGGTTAAGTTGAAGTCATTTTTGTGTGCGTTTAGTAGAAGTAGAAACCTAAACGCACACAAAAAAAACATTATGTGTTTATTGTCCATTAGAATGGTCTTTAGTGCAAAACATTTTTATGTTGATTTGATACAACGTGAAAAATAAAATTGTAAGTCATACTTGAAGGTCCGCTACCTGATTCGGACGGTCTTAAAAACATGAAAAAGAGTTTATTTTAGCATTTTGCATTATGAGCATTATATTTAATTGCTTTATAATTAGATGCAGACAGCAAGCAGTGGGCATATTTTTACGACAGAGTATAAGGGTCACTTAAATAAAAAAAATTATGCGGGCGCTACGAGAAAAAAGTCGTAATATTACGAGAATAAAGTCATATTTTTATGAGAGTATAGGCTGCTGTGTGTGAATGAGTGACCAGTGTGTTGTGCGTTATGGAGAATTTGGAGCATTTTGTTCAGATAAACTTTCAACTGGGGTTTACGCACGATGAAATACTGTGTCTTTTAGCCCACCATCACCACACTATCATCAGTATAAGTACTTTGAAGGGACACTGCCAGCATTTGAGTTTGTTTAGTTGGAGGAACCAGACAGATTTGGAAGAAATTGCTATTTCTGAACAAAATGCTCCAAATTCTTCATAATGCACTGGTCACTCATTCACAGCAGCCTATATTCTCGTAATATTACGACGTTTTTCTCATAATATTACGACTTTAATGTCGAAATGCTACGACTTTATTCTCGTAGTGCCCGCATAATTTTTTTTATTTACCCTTATACTCCGTCGTATAGTTTCACCTCAAAAGTTTACAATATATTTGTAATGGGACAAAAAATCAGGTAAACTGCCTTTAACAGTACTGTTGTAAATGTAATTATTATATTTAAAATTATAGAGTATGGATAAATTGTGGTTATATTAAGTAATACTACTGCATATATGCACTTGAATTTGCGATTCATTATACTGCTGCAATATGCTTTTGGACGTAAATATGTTGCTAACAGTTTGATTACAAAGAAATATGCTGATTAAAAATGTCCAACTCATATTTTGTCTTTTTCCTGTTTGTTCCACAGTGGGACCTTACATTGGGAGGTACTGCGGGCAGAACACTCCGGGCAGAATCATCTCCTACACGGGCATCCTGGCTCTGACAATCAACACAGACAGTGCCATTGCTAAGGAGGGCTTCTCTGCTAACTTCACTGTCCTGGAACGCACTGTCCCCGAGGGTGAGTCCACCGAAAAGAATGAAGTGACCACTGTCCAGTTAGAAAGAGAACATTAGCTACTTGGATATAACTTTCACTTTAATATGGTGTAGGAATGTTGCAGTGCTGTAGGCTTGTTTAAAATTACCTGAATTTTGAATAGTAATCTTTTTTCAGTAGTTTTGACTGGATAAGATTTGATTAGGTTTTGATTGCGTGATGTGGAATAGGTTTCAAGACATTTCTGAGCAATTGCAAGATAAGTTCGCTTGAAATAAGAAAGTCAAAACTACTCAAATTAATTAAAATGAATTATTATGATGATTTAAAGTCATTTGAACTCATCTTGATTTGAATATGATTTGACTTTTTTGCCATGTAGACATTCCCGAACAAGGTTATATTAAAACTAGTTACTATTTAATAAAACAAAATGTATACTATAAATGGGAAAATGGCAGTAATGAATAGAACAAATGAGGATATTACCCCCCTGCTTTTACCATGACAGTACAACAAAACAGTGCATTGTATCCCCATATGTTCACAATTAAATATTCTAAAAATCCACAAAAATATGGCAACATTATCCAAATTATATTATACATACAGTTTCATTCATGTAGGTAAAGATACTGTAAACATTATATCATCTAATATCGTAATCTTATCAACATAATCCACTGTCAGTACCAAATCATTACAGTCCAGGAAGGATTAAGCAGAACCAGAACTCTCAGCGGGGAAGCATTTGGCAGTCGCACACGGGGTTCTTCCAGGAGATTAAAAAGGCCAGCGAACAGAGCGCAGACAGTGAGAAGCAGATGTGCTCCGCAGCTCCAGCCGCAATGTTCTGATTATGACAAATTCTCTCTCCTTAAACAAAGTGCAGGACTTATTCAATAAACAACTCCTGCCTCTACTCCCAAGAGATGAGCCAGAGTAGTCCACGCAGTGCAAAAAATGTCTACCATAAAGTGCTGATTAACTCAAATATAACTTAATTTGAATAGTTTTGACAGTTTTTTTTACTAGATGTTGACATAGGGATTTGTTTCAAGATAAAGTCAAACACAGTGATAAAAAGTTTAACACAAAAGAGCTTGAATCTGAAACACAAAATTTAGATATAAGTAAGCGCACATTGCAAAATAATAGTTTCGACAGCTTTATTTTTAACTAGACTTTCAATTGATTTCAAGATACAAGTCAAACACAGTAATAAAAAACATAAACAACTGATACAATAAATTCATTTAAAACATAATGGTCTGAATCAAAAATAGAAAATGTAAGTAGAGAGTAGTGATGTGACGTTTGTGAACGAGTCGGCTCTTTTGAACGGTTCCTTATCGTGAATGGTTGAAACCGGATCTAATTTATTTAAAAGAATCAAATCGTTTTCTTTCTAATTTGTATGCAATTTTACACTGATTAACGCTGAACCAACAGAAAAATCAGCACAGAAGCAGAGCAGGCGACGCGAGTGAGAGCTTTGTGCAAAAAAAACATATTTGAGATAACAATAGCAGTTAGTTTATATTATTTTTATTGTTGTTATTGTTATTATTATTATTATTGTAGTGCAACATTTTATTTGGATGTTCATAATTCCAAAGGCTAAACACGCTCCCACTCTGAGTTTCAGCCGTTTTAAACAGATCTTAGCCATGGTCGTTTCTTTCTGTGATTAGTTTATTGATAAAATGAGTCCTCACAGCGACTTCTGTCACGTAAATAAAAAGTAAAAGAACAAAAGATTTGGATCCCACAAAGAGCTGAAAATCCCATCACTAGTAAACCACACACTGCAAAAAATATTTACCAACATGTCATGACATTAACTAAAATATGGATCTTGATTTGAGATATTTGTTTTGTGTGACTTTAAAATAATGAAATTCCCCACCAAAAAACAGCCTAACGATACAAAACATCTTAGTAAAATTACTTAAACTAGTGAAATTAACTCTATAACATTCACTCAACCTTTTTAACATATGTATTTGTTTGTTTTTACTGCGCCTCCTATAGTTTACGATGACTGTTTCACAAACCCTGGTTCCAGTCAGGCTGCGAAAGGCAACATCCTCGCCTGCACCCCCTCCTCCCCCTACTGGGTTAACGCGCTGCTACGTCACCCTGAGCCCTGACCCCTGACCCCATTTTGCAAAAACACAGCAACTAAACATTTCATTACGGACGACTAGCGCTAGTTGCTGTCATAAATCTGCCCGGTAGATAAGACCACCCCAGATACACATGCACAAAGTCAGGCGTTCTTTGAAAACTAATGGAGACAGATGAAGTTCAGCCAATCTCCTAATCACCTCCCGAAAGAATCAGCCCAAAGGGAAGATTCTAAACGGCCCCACAGTGAGTAATACTCGCTGGGTGATGACGGCTGATGTCATACGGGGTTACTTTCCGCAGAATTGCCTTCAGGCTTAAGTCATGTTTCCAATGACGCTGCAGGCCGCTATGGCGAAGAGTAGCGTGTTTTAAAAAGCCACAGCAAAGGAACAGCAAAAGCGTTGGACTGATTTGCTGTGTGTAAACTTTAAGACATAAATATCCAAGTCATTAGTAGTAGTAAAATATATATACATGGTCCAATTTTCATCATGCATATAGGCTAGAATTGACTTGAGTATACGGCACATTTTAATAACTTAATACGTTATATAAGCCTAATGTAATGATGTCATACTCTCACATGGGAGTATGAGCCAGATTTTCATATTAATTACATTGTACTACATGAAATATCTAAAAGTTAATTCACAAATTTCTTTTAGTGACTGGACACTGTAATACATTCACATCTTGTATTACAAATTTCAGCGTTTTAACAACATTCATCGTTTTAGTTGTCCCCCGTCTGTATTAAATATTATTAGCCTATAAAATGCTGTGACGTGACGTGATCTGAAACCCAGTAATTACAAGAGCATTGCAACATATGTCGAACCATGATGTGACCGAAGCATTTTATAGTATAAAAACTTGTATAATTTTCACTTTTTGTGTAACATGCAAACAAAAGCAGATGTCAAACAGTTTGTTTTATGTCCTGAAGAGACTCCACCCCTTTTTTCCACAGTCCCAATTTAACAGAGTAACATATAACAGAACAGTATAACATAATTCATCGTGTTTGTTATCGTTTGAATCTTACAAAACACTAACAATAATTTTTTTCTGTAAGGTACTTTAACGGAATAAATGCATATATAAATACATGCATTTTTACTGTGAGCCTCTCCATAGATCCATCCTGTAACTTCATGTGGTGGCTTGTCTTTATTGTAGCTAAAGTTATATCTATCCTAACTATAAAATGTGTAGTTTATATCTGGTTTGACGCAAAATAGATGGTGATTCAAACAATATTATAAACTATCATATTACTTCATTTTTTGCTGCTTTGTAAACCATTGAAATCAGAAATGTGTCTACAAGTATGTCATATGATAGCAACCAAGCTAGCACCAGAAGTTAAGTGAATACAAGCGTTTAATCCCATATCTACCATCACGTTACATCAGTCTTTTTCTGCGCTTATCATTCAAAACCACTCTATTCATCACAAACTTACTTTCTCTTACATCACTGACCAGAGACTCCAGAGGTTGTCTCGCGTTCTTGCTGACCGTCTTAAATCATTCATAATCCCCTTATGCATAATACAACGCAGATTTTCACATTTCTGCGCTAAGCTAACGGTACGCTCCTAGCTTAAAACCGCTGTTGAAAGAGCGCCTTGTCTTTTGTTTCTTGCACCGTTCCTCCTCGCTCTCCTCCCGTACAATCGAAGCCCTCACACATCCACATACCACCCTCTCTATCTCAATCCACTATCAGTTTGGCTTCGGTCGGTAGCCCACATGATCCGATAGATAGGCTACTTAGCGGCTAAACAAGTGCCTCCTTTGTCTCATCAAACTGTAGTGCAAATGATTTCGGTTTTAGTGCAAAAAAATTTACTAGCCAAGTAGTTTTTACAAGGTTGTTCCTAGATATTCACTATTCATCAGAGATACGAGCCCCTTAAAACACTTAAAACACGAGCCGTCATTTTTATTTATTTAAAGTGCTATTTTGTATTAAAATAGTTGGAGTTGCGATAGCTTTAACTGAAATATTCAACAGTATGGCATTAAATGTAAAATACCTCGTCAACTGCTTGTCTCTACGGAGATAGATAAGTTTGTAATGCCAGTAATGCCATACTATGGACCATTCCACGCTAAGCAATCATATCTCCTTGAAAACAAGCAGGGGATGGACCAGACAGCAGAAAAAGTTACGTAGGTCATCTTTAAAACAAAATAGTACTTTTAAATAATGCAGATAGAATTACTTTATGCAATTGAAGATATTATAACAAGCAACTGGAAATGTTAGCGTAATTCGTTAAGTTAAATATTGGAATGTAAAAGATAAACTAGTTATGGATCAACTTAACGAGTGGCCCCCAAACATCTCGCACCCCCCACAAAACTGGAACGGGCCCTGTTGTGAGTGGGAGAGGTGCGAGACGGTTATGTCAGCAGACTAACATGGAGGATCTGGAGATGACGGTGGACATATGCAGGGAGACAATGCTGAAAACGCAGCCAGTGACAAGAGTGTTGGCTGAGAGGCAGATGGAGCGGCCATCTGGGGAGCTCACAACTTGTAGCTACATTGCAGTTTTATTTTTGTTCTGTGTCCTCCATCTGTTTGCCATATTCAGGTACAGGGAGGTTGAAACAGTAGTTCAGAATGGATTTTGATTTTTACTTTTTTGTCAAACATTCTGTACAAAGAAATCCGACAGTGAGTGGAACTTAAAAATTAGCTAGGTCTTGCTAGGTTGTCCATTTATAAATAAAACTAAATCATGATGAATAGTAATAATGCATACAGGTTTACTAAGACATTGCTTGAAAGTTAGCTGGCCAATTCACTTTAACAAACTTGAAAGCCACAATAAGTCACTTTTTTGCCAAGAAATAAACTAAAAATATATATATTTTTTCATTATGGATATTTTTATTGCACTTAAGAACATGTCCTTACTCTTTGCGGGCTTGCATCTCCACAAACCTGACTCCCATTCGGCCTAGATAAGGACCTCTTCCTTCTTATATCCATGTAAATGTTGTTCCTATGGCTATAATATTCCACAGTATGGCATAAAACTCATCTATGTCAGTGGAGAATGTTACAAAGTATGGTTTTAATTCACTATCTCAATAGAATCATGCAGTTGTATTTCCACGTCCAGAAAGTTACATACTATCACTTTAATATAGGCCCACCAGAATCCCCTATTTTATTTATGATCGTGTAGACCTATGAAAAAACTAAAATTCTAAGAGCCTGAACGTAACTTTTTAAGCTAGCTGGCTAATTAACCATACATCATTACAATTTCAATTACAATTTAGTAATATTAGTATGTCCTATACACCCATAGTTTTCATTAACTATGCAAGAATGTAATTAACTAGTGACATAGCATTTTAATAATTACCCAGAGCCAATTTGAAAATGGCCCCTGGCTGTCTATCAGGACATACTTATAACGGCCTAATTAGCCACTGTCATTCAGGCAACGGATGACAGTTTACCTTACTTGCTAAATTCTGCTCACAAGGTAAATCTTATACAATTTTAGTCTACAATTTATATTTCTAAGTGTAAGTATTTGAATTTTTGAATTGATAAAATATATATATATATATATATATATATATATATATATATATATTCATTTATTGTTAAAATTTGTTAAATATAAGGTCTGTATCTGTTTTTTGCGGTCTTCAAAACAAAGCTAGTTCATTTTAACCTTTTAACCTTTTTACCTTATGCATTCCTAGCATCCTAATTATTCACCAAGATGAATTTATAAGCACAACTTTTAGACGCCAGTGCGGAGTTTTACTGTCACGGTAAAACTAAAAACAACTATTATGCATGCTAACTGTGCCCTTCCTGATTTGGGACAATAAAACACCTTGTAATCAGATGCAGGCAGAACACAGCAGACTTATTTTGACCTGAAAAACTGCTCATACAATATATCTGTACTGGGACACATTTAGCTCGAATAGATGGAAAAAAAAAAATACAGGGCCTTTAAATACTTACAATTCTTAGTAATATTAGCTTGGACAAGAGTGTCACATTCACTGTAAGCTTTCGAGTTGAAGTTATTGCTTTGCGGTCAGCGGTTTCTTGTTACTTCTTGCATCCGAAAAACTGCCTCTGACTATTTGCGCCATCTGCAGAAACAATAACCCATAATCAATAGACACAAATGTGGCTTTTCACACACGTTCCACCCCTGCCCTCCGCTCCGGGTCACGTCGTCTTTTCCATACCTCTCTCCGATAGTGTCTGTGCCGGTGTCGCTACGTCTGACCTCTGGAGCATCACTAGGGCCCCCCCAGCCCTCTTCTGACCCAATTTGCTCCTCACAGCCAGAGGGGTCGACTGGGGATGCATTACGACGACTGCCCCGTGTCAACGCAAACAACCAAAGCCGCTGTTCCTCTCTGGTGGTATTCACATTGAGAAAGATATATAGCCTCCAAAACTAGATACTAAAATGTGGCAAAAGTCCCCCCAGAGACCAAGCTAGAGGAGAAGAGTCACCGTAGCAATTCCGATACCACAATTACAATTTTAAAAAAGCTTTCTTTAGACAATAGAATGTGATTTTCGACATTAAATCGTTCTTTTATATTACCATGTGGCCTTATATCAGTGGTCCAGGTATGTTCCATAGTGGTCAATGTTCTGACACAGCTCAAGATCATTCTAAAGATATTCAGGAAAGGTTGATTTCTATCATGATTGAGACTTTTTTAGCATTGAGTATCTAATTTTGATACTAGTTTTAGACAACGCTACCTATTATAAAGTTATAAGCATGTTTTTATGTAATTTTTGGCAATAAAAAACACAATTGAATAAATTCTACATACATTTAATGCCATACTGTGAAATTAATCTCAATAATATCTCCAGGCCTCCAAAACTAGATACTAAAACCACATACCAAAAGTCCCCCCAGAGACCTAGCTAGGGGAAAAAGAGTCACCATGTGCTAAATATATAAACTTTCCATGGGGACTTGAACGCAACACTAGCAGTTGATGGGGAAAAAAAATAATAAAATTGCATGGAAACAATGTTAGCGCTTAATATAGATGTGAACTCTTAAATGTTTGATAAAGACATTTGGATGACTTAATGCAAAACAGTGGCAGGAAAAGTCTGGAAATAGAAATGTGAAGTGAAGCGTGGCTTATGTGCTGAGTGCCTGTCGTGTGGTGTCCTCGTCTCCTGAGAATCTTCCAGAGGACACAGGAGGAATGTTTTTGCACATTGAGGAAATCTGTTGTGCAAAATTGACTTTTATGAGCTGTCAACCATGTTATAATGTGGTAAATATATATGCATTAAGCAGGATTACGTTTTGTTTCATTCAAGCATGTTTAAGTAATATGGTTTGGTGAGGTTGAAAATCAGTTACTTTCAGCTCTCTATACGTGGGTTTTACATTGATTAAAAATGTGGACGTTTCCATAGCGATAAAGAGTTTTACAAAATATTATATAAAATAGGAATTGCTTTGTTAAAGTTCGTAACATCTTTGTTGGGCCCTGTATTCTGATTTGTACGGCTCATTCTTCTTGTTGATTAGCTGTGCTGCTAATTTCACTTTTCAACATTGTTAACTTCCAATTGTTTACAGCAGAGGGCAGCAGACCTAATCCAACCATTTTCTGTGCAGCCAAAAAAACAAACAAAAATTGTATACTTTTAAGTAATATTTAAGCTATAAAATAGGAAATACAGTGCAGAGATGAAAGTGATTTTCATTATGATCGTACACTAGTTCTGATAAAAAAAGATCCAGCTCTTTCTAAAACTATTCAGGAACAGTCATATTATTGATTTTTTTCTCAGTATTGGTAGTTGTCTAGTTTCGATACTAGTGATTGAATTCTCAAAATTCTCTTCTCTCTTCTCTACAATTTGTTGTAGACTTTGACTGCAGTGATCCTTTAGGGATGGAATCAGGAGAAATCACATCGGACCAGATCATTGCTTCGTCCGAGTACAACCCCAGCTGGTCCCCGGAGCGCTCCCGACTCAACTACTACGAGAACGCATGGACCCCGGCCGAAGACTCCAACAAAGAGTGGATACAGGTAAGGAACTTTATGGATGCTTTAAGTATCTATAGACTTGAAAGGACACTAGAGTGATTGAAAGATGGAATTGAAAGTAAAAAAAGAGTAGAACTTCAGCCAGTGAAGGGATGGAGATGCTGTGGAGGCTGATGTTTCTGTTGCTGCCAATAATAACATTTTATCATAAACCTGGAATCTGAAATATCCAAATTCAATTACCAAAAAAATTCTCCATATGAATGATCGTGATGTGAGGGTTTTTAGGTCTATGAACAAGCCAGGTAGATAAATAATTACTCATTTTGTGTCTTGAAAACAGGATATTGCGACTAGGCAGAGAAAGCAACATTTTGGAGGACGGTAGAAACACATTATAGTATAAGAAAGTAAAGTAAATATAGTAAAAGTCATCCAGACAGCAGCTGTGTGTGGAGGTGAGTCAGATCGGTGGAGGCTTGTAAGGAGTAGGGGCCCTCTGAGTGTGGCCCGCAGCTTTCTCACGCGCTGATGTTTGCTGTCATTACTCAACCTGTACAGTGACAAAGCCCATCCATCCTCCTGGACCTCCACCACGGCACAGTGACAGTGAGGGAGTCCCGCTCTGTCAGACGATCTGCCTTTACAATTGGTAGATACTATTTTAAACTTCTTGCTGCCATCACAAGTAAAGGGGCCTGGAAATAGATGTAGTTTGATGTCCTTGAATCAAAGTGTTATGAATGTTCAAAATCGTCAAGTAAAATGATTGAAATTATAATGAGAAATTTGTGGATTTGGAATGAGGAATATACAAGTAAATTTTATTATTTTGATATATTTAAGTAATTTCTGTCAGACTTTATAGTGGTGTAAACCAGTAGAACCTCAAAACCTAGTAGTAAAAAAGGCAAAATGGCCCGAAGTAGACCTGCCACTATAACACATTTTGAAGTATGATTTATTGCTTAAGAAAATATTGGTGATAACTCTGAATTAGAATTATCCACTCAAAAAAATTCCTCCACGATAAATACTGACCCCCAAAAAGTAATGTTCCATTTAACATATATTGAACGATAAGTCAATATAGTAAATATTGTGACAGGCCTAACGCTAGAATCAGTAATATAAAAGTATAAACTTAAGCAAGACCGACTCACAGTTTTGGAAAAAAAAAAATCTAATTTTTATTTTTACTGATAAAATATTATAAATAAGATAAAAACCAGGATTTAGTTCACAGTGAATTATAAACTAAATTTTAAGCATATTTTGAGAGAGGACTAATACAGAATTTCAAACATGTTTTTGTAATCTTTGTTTAAACTTTTGTTTTTTCTCTAAAAATACCTGGCATTTTGTTGCAGAGGACATTAAACAAAATAACTGCAGCCTTTGTGATTTGATAATTGTGTCATTTCAAATAGCAGTTTTGTTTTGAATGTGATATTTTATGCAGCCTTATACAGACACTTGTCCAGACTGGACAAATTTAAGAATTATTAAAAAAACAACACAATTTTACGCATTCGTTCCACACAAAAAAAGAAGTTACAGTCCCAGAGATTTAATTCTCACAACTCTAACCTCAAATCCAACCCATGTCCTCCATTGGTTTGTTGATTTATGAACTTGGAGCCTCTGGCCTTGTAAATGCCTTCACTGTTGTTCCTTTTCTCTTGTTTTTCTGCACCGCTCCTTCACCGGAAAAAAAAATTTGGCCCTGGTTTTGGTCCTCCAGGGATAAATAATAGAACTGACCCCGTGCCAAATATTTGCTCTGGGAGTGCTGTAAGCAAGCTTTTTCCTTTATTATTGCAATGAAAATATTGTTCGAAGAGCCCTGGTTCCTCTCTCAGACTAATTCAATCAGCTGGAGTGTTTTGTGTGTCTTTTGGGTTTACGGGTGGGAATGGGGGTGCGGACGAATTCCACATTGTCCGAAACAGGAACTATAAGCTGGAGTTCAAATGCATCCGGAAGGCACATGACAATTTTTTCTGTTTCCTATGCTAACACTATTGCGTGGTTTCAACATAGGTGGGAAAAGCTATTGTCCATTGTCCAAATATTTTTACGATGAGAACAGGAATGTTTTAGGATGTTCCAACATGGATGCGGAAGTTTGAAAGATGTCAGCTGTCCTTTTTGACAAAGTAAAACATTTCAAAGTCAGTAGAATGTTAATAATTTTGTTCAGATCTAATAACAATAAGTGTGACAAAGTGGTTGCACATGCTGCCACCTGCTGTCAGCTTTAAAATGTTATTGTTTTGCCTGGAATGTTCCGCAATAAAGCATTAAATGTATCGATCTTGCGTTTTTATATGCAACAAAAAAGTAAAACATGCATTCTTACTTTAAGCAACCATAGATCTGACCCATAACTTGGCCTGGCGGCATCATCATGCTTGTGTAAATGGAGATTAAATTTAAAGCCATATTGAGGTACATTCCAGGCAAAGCATGATCATCAGACATCAGATCAGATATTGCATTTTTTGTAATTGTTTTAATGTATTGTATTCTTCAGATATACCAGATTTGCAAACCTCACTGGCTACCTATATCAGCACCATTGACTGGCCTCTCTTAGCCAAAGTATCTGTTAAACCGTACCTAGCTCTGTCAGCACACATTACTGCAGAAGCACCATAATTTGCCACCACTCCTGACCCTCTCTACCCTCTGCGTATTGATCATATCGCAGATTTGATTTGGCACTAAAACCCAAATTTCCAAGGAGACGGATCGCTAATGGGCTAGCTTCGTTTCCCCGATGCTAATCCCATCAAAACACTCGAATGGCTCTTTTGTCTCGGATTCTAATTTCTCATTTCGAAGCCCGGCAGAGGATCCAAGCACCGCAGCTATCCCATAATTTATGTTTTGCGATGAGAGAGACGTACTTGACGACGTGCTCTCGAAATGGTTGAGGTCTAATTATCACAAGTGGTATTAAAAAAAGAGTGGAATTCTTCAGAGCTGTTAAATTAGGGATGTCCACGGCAAAGCAACAAGCCTGAACTGCCCAGCGGCACGAACAAATCACCCTAGCACACTGTCTCTTGCATAGTAATCTGGTCGTTTCTTTCTAAATTCTATGATCATTTGTCATAGAAGCAAATTAGCGTTTTCCACAAAAGTTGACTTGTTCATTTGTGGTGTTCAGTTTGTTTTGGTTTTATGTTGTGGTTATGTGTGGATGGGCTCAATCCAGATTTGTTCATATCATCCATCTTGTTATCGTGGTTTAGTCTGCGTTGGGATGGATAAATCCTGGTTTAGTACTGGTTTACTCCTAGTTAATTCCTGATTCTATTTAGGTCTGGTTTAGTCTTGATTCAGACTTGTTTAGCCACACTTTAGTCCTGGTTTCAGCCCTGGTTCAGCTATGGTTATCCTGTTTAGTTTTGATGCAGATGACGGTTTAGTGAGTCTGATACAGTTTAGGTCTAGTTCAGTCACAGTCCTGTCACAATCCCAGCTTTGTCCTTGTGCAGACCAATTTAATTCAGTTTTAGTGTCAGTTTTTAGTATTGGTCTAATTCTTGATTAGGGCTGGTATAGTTCTTGATTGGTCCTACACTCAGTTTAGTCTTAGTTTAGTTCTGATTTAGTTGATAGTTTAGTTCATAGTTTAGTCCTGGTTCACCCTGCAGTTTCAATTTAGTCCTGTTACAATCCCCAAATCGTCCTTTTTCATACTTGGCTTAGTCTCATTCTGAACCTTTATCCACTAACAAGTTAACTGAGTCTACCATCTTTACTCTGACAAAATATTTGTAGTCAACAGTCCAAAATGACCTTTAAAGAAGACATGCTTATAATTTGGTCTTTTTAAATCACAATATTCATATAAAATAACTTAATAAAAGAAACAAGTCCACTGACTTCCACATTAGAAAACTGCAGTGCTCAGTGGGAGATGATGTCGTGAACATCATCACAACAAAGAGTCGTCACCTCTGATGGATAGCTGCAGATCACGCTTGCGATTAGTGCATTTTTTCCATTTGTACCAAAATTACTAGGCGACACTGCTGAATCCTACGCTTAACACAGATTAAGAAAATTTAATTGGAGAACAAGGTAAGTACAGAGCAGTGGACGGGGGTTGATCAACAATATGACGTCTTGGAAATAAGTACTTAAAGAGTGCTCAAACATGCAAGAATCCTTCTAAATACAATGGTGAAAGGGTAAATGAGAAAGGGAAATAACTATAACATCGTTAAAAGCTCTGAAAAGTCGATGTTGCATAATAGTGAATGAGTCATGTCCAAAATAATAATACTTAACTTTAGCCCTTAATTGCAATTTCCATCAGTAGCTCTCTTGTATGGGCTTGTTGTAAACATGTTTACTGCACTTGCAAAGTCACCATTGTCTGGCCTTTCCTCTCCTGCTGTATAACCCTCTTGCACTACAACCCATAGAGAGCACTGAACTTAAGGGCAATGTACCTGATTTCTTCAAAATGTGAAAAACTGGACTACTGCAAACAGTTTAAATAGAATAGTTCTAAGTTATTCCTCACTTCCTTTATGCATTCTGAACATCATAATTATTCACATTTTATAATTATAGACAGACTACTTCCTGTATTTTTGTACTTTTCTTCGCAACATTTATTCTCTCAAACTTCAATTTGAGGGCAGACCTATTATGCAAAATTGACTTTTTAGAGCTTTTTAAAGGCTTTAAACATATTAAAGTTGTTTCCCCTCACCATTTACTCACCCATAGTTGTATTTAGAGTGACTCATGCATGTTTGAGCAATTTTTAATTGTTTGTTTTCAAGATGCCATTTGGCCGATCAACCACTGGCATACACCCACTGCTCTCTATGCGCTCCAATTTTATTTTCTTAATTGGTGATACGCTTAAGAGAATAGTCATTTTGGTACATATGAAAAAATAAATCCACTAATCACTAGCTTGATCTGAAGCTATCCATCGGAGGTGGCGATAACTTAATGGCTGTTTGTTGAGATGACGTTCACGGCGACGTCAGCATCCACTGGGGACAGTTTTCTAACGCTGAATCAGTGGACTTGTTTCTTTTATCATTTTAGATTAATATTGTGATTTTAAATGTCCAAATTATAACAAAATGATCCACAGGTGTCATCGATTATAACTATATAGCAGACACAAGCACAATAGGTCTTCTTTAAGATATGCTTATACAATATATCTGTTTTCCCTCAAATACACAGGAAAAAATCGGGTACGGTCACTTTCAGATAAATATTTTCTTAGAGCAGTCACCCAATTCACCCTATTTGGAAAACTTCTTTAAGTCCAAGGGCTTCATTTAATTTGGCTGCTCTGATCCTCGCTGTTCATCCTCTTAAGCTTCAAAGTGAATGATAGAAAAAAACATGAGTACATTTGGAGGGAGAGTACACAAATCGACCCTGCGCTTGTTCAGGAGAATGTTGGGAGGGCTACAAAGCAGTGGTGGGCTTTGAAAGGCTGTTTCTGAAGGATTATTGGCTGCTCAAAGGACATCTGTCCATCTCCACACAGCCTGATTAATGACCTGGCTAACCCGGCACTCAATGCACAACCACAGCAATCTAATTACCCAAAGAGGGACGTACAGCGGGCTCTCTCTCTCTTTTCATCTCTCCTTCGCTCTCTCCATCTTTGTCTCCTTTCATTTTATTCCAAGCCAAATGAGAGATGTGACAATAGTGGTAAAGCTACATGTGGCTTGTATAAAGGGGAAATTTTAAACAGACTTATATAATACATGAAAGTATGAAAATAAATTATTTCTACCCCAGCAAATGTATTGAGAAAATAGATATTCAAGGCCCTCAGCTTTGAATATCTGTAACAAAAAATAGAAGTAATAGTAACAGTCTTATTAATAAATGTTATTAAGAAATGTCTTTCTTTACGAGGTTTGCACTATTTATGTTTTGCCACAACTGTCGTGCTGCTGGTCCAACAGTGACGGTGTGGAGGACCATGAGCTGGTCCCAGGTCCTAACCCTGCCGTACTTCCTTGGAAGATAGTTCATCCCACGGTTCGCTTGGGACCCCTGTGCCATTCCTATGAAAATTAGGTCAATAAACAGTGTGAATACTGGGCAAAAGCAGCATTTTAATGCCACAGTAAATAGCTTTTTAGCCTTTTATTTGGTTATTTTAATTTAACTGAAAAACTTGCAACTCCACAAACATCGTCCTGCTTGTTTCCATGGAAATGTTGTTCCTTTGGCTATAATCTTCCACAGAATGATATTAAAATGATTGATCTTCATAGAAAATGTTCCAAAATATAGTTTTAACCATTTGCACGTCACATCCCAGCTCCAGAATGTTACTTATTGTACCTTCAAGTAGTGTTGCCCCTGTTTCATTAAAATAGACCTATGTTATATTGTGAAAAATATGTTAATATTAATCCTACTGTAACAAAAAGCTTTTATTTTCTACTGTATTATCTTTTACATTTAGCCAAATTGACAAACTGCAATGCTCATGAATTATAAATGCACATTTACCCCCTGACTAGACTGTCTTTGCTTTATGAACTCTGCACGTCGGGTAAATTCAAGTCCACATTTGCCCCTGGTGGCTGAAACTCTATATAAGGTGCTCCACAGGGGACGATTCTAGGGCCGATTGACATAATGTTTGCGATGGCTTTCAGAAACTGGCAGACAGGATATGACTGCATGGGAGACTGTACAGTTTACGCTGGCAATGCTAGCTAGCCTTGAGTGTGTCTGTCCTGGGCCATTGATCGCACACGCATGAATAATTTACCGCGTCTTTGAGAGAAGCCCACTGTCAATACCTGAAAGCCTCTTTAGCCAGTAATATACAGTAGCGATATTCCATATGGCTGAGCACAGATAGCAGTTCTCGCCTGATTTCGCTCTGCATCCTATCTATAATTTAGCTGCAATGGCTCCTGTCATTATCTTCAATCTTCTTGCCAATGAGCAGTACATATGTTTCATGGTGGATTACTCTATCAGCCCGCACAGGTTATCGGCTGCAGGTTGACATTGATAGCTGAAATTGTGTAAAGGTTGAACTACCTCAACAATATTTTCCCTTGTTGGCTATTTGGGAATGAAACAAGTTAGTACATTTAATTTAAATTTTTTCTTTATTAAAACGAGCACAACAAACTCATCAGAGCATAGGCAAAATATACTCTGAAGGTACAGTATGTTACTTTTTGATACGTTTTATGTCACACTGTGTAAGATATTATATTATAGCCAAAGGAACAACATTTCCATGGAAACCAGCAGGAGGCCCTCCTTCATGCCAAATGAGAAGCAGGTTTGTGGAGATGCAAACTTCCTAACAGTAAGGAAGCATGTTTTTTTTTTTTTTTTTTTTTTTAAAGTTTTTCAATGCAATAAAAAGATGTCTGTGTAATCCCTCAGTCGTCCAGGTTTGATCCATAGTAAAAGCCGAAGTTAAGTCTGTCAACTGGACTAAAGACGCATTTAACTTCGGCTTTTACATTGCAATAAAAACTTTTTTTTTTAAATACATGCAAACATTTTTGCGTAGAAAATGTTACGTACAGGGGCTTTAGTTTTCTTACCAGTTGAATATGTTTTTCCTAAATTATCCAAACTAACCTCGGTCTTATCAGAGTGTAGATCTTTTTTTTTTTTCTCGCAAAACATAAATACAAAATATAACGTTTTTATTTGGTTATTATTTTATTTCATATGTTTTATTTTAAATTTCTTTTTTTTCCATTTAAAACATTTTTTAGTGACTCTTTTGTCTCCTGTGACTGACCCCCTTTTGTTCACACGGAAACATGAAAGACACAAGAATACCCATGTTTGTTTACCTGGGGCGCTAATTTGTCTTGATGCTAATCTCAAGGTTAAGTCTACCACTGACAGAGCGCGACTTCCTTTTTTGTGGAGAAACATGGAAACAGTGAAACCTGGCGCACTTAGCAAAGATAACAAGCCTAGCCGTGCTGCTCTGACCAGCCAAACAACCACTAATTGCACACTTCCTCTTGGAAAACGCCACTGAGCTGACGCTGTGTTTACCTAGCACATGCTAGCACAGCCCGCTAAGCCGTACCATACATTTCCTGTTTTTCCTTCTCATCTGAGTATGTTGCCAATTAGCCTAAGATGTGACTGTTTTCTGATGCTATTGTCTTGCTTTTGACCCATTTCCAAGACCCACCGCAGTGTAGAGCGATGAATGAACCCAGAATATGGAATAACGTCATTTAGTGTAGTTTGTCATGCACATTTTAATACGCAAGTGCAAGTAGTTTTCACTATTTCATATGTTCTATATCTTCAAAGTCACTATTAGTTAGGTTTATACTGCTAAAGTTTAAATTACTGAAACAAAAATATAATTCTCATGACATGTAATAATTCTTTAATTCACTTTGTGCAGATAAGTGTAATTTAATATACTGTCAGAGCAACATTTTGTAAGTAGTAAAATTAGAGGGACCAGCAGGGATGCAGTTTGTAAGTCTTTGCCCTCAGACCAGAGAGTCGTCAGTTCAAATCTTGCTAAATGCACATTCCACTTTTAAGTCCCTGGGCAAGATTCGCCCGCATTGTCCACCCCAGTAACAGTGACAAATAGGGCATCTGACAGAAATAATATCTGGCAAATCATGTGAAAAAGAAGCAGTCAAAAATGATAATACCAATACAAAATATAAAGGCAATAATACATATTTGGAAACAATTTTTTGTAGTAGTAGTAGTAATAGTTGTAGTACCGTTGTAGTAGTACTTGTAGTAGTATGACTTACCTATTTCCTCATGTGCTCTATAGTGGTCAGAACTTTAAACCTCATTATCTCAAAACTACATAGAACACAGAACCTTATAATTAAACTAGACCAGCTCGACCAACTATTCCTACCACTAACCAGGAATATTTGTAGTAGCCTCTTAGTAGTACTTGTAGTAGTATTACTTTACAGTTTACCATTGTGCTCTATGAGTCAGTAAACTAAAAGTTCAATATCTCAGAACTACTTCAAAACTAGATAAAGGCTAGAAAAAGTTTAAATGCCAGTTAGTAGTAGTAATAGTAGCCCCGTAGTAGTACTCATAGCAGTATTATAGGATAAAAGATTTCTGATTTCTGACTTCATAGCCTCACGATGAGTAATTACAACTCTGAATACAGTAATTATGTGTCGCTGATGAAGCTGGAGGATAATGTGCAGTGGCTGGCAGGGGTCCCCCGCTGACATCATCAGCGGTGGACGCACTGATGGAAACAATAGCGTCCGACGGTGCCCAGGCGCGGCTCAGAATGGGAAAATCAATACGAAGAGAGGCATCCACACATGAGTGGAGCGAGCTGAAAAAAGACGAGTGGAAATCAAACACTGATGGAGTGATGTAATAAAACAAGAGGATGCCATTTTTAGGGTGGAAAAAGTTCAGTTCAGTGCAGACGTCTGGCTTCTGAGGCAGAGGGAATTCCAACGCAGCAGGTGGAGATCAAACAATGAAGGTCTATGTTAAAATACTGTAGCGCCCAATACTTAAAAAGATAAATATGACTTAAGTTGAAAAACGAGTGAAGTGAGTAATCATTCAAGTAGGAAAGTGTTATTATGAATACTACTTGCATTATGAGTAAAAAAGTTAATGTAAGCTTTGAGAACTAAGAAATTTTTTTTTCCAATTTCTGTTTTTTTTTTTTATTGTTTAGTTTTTTTGACGTCACAATTCTGGCAAATTTGAAACCAAGTGTTTAAAGCTCAAAACAGTTTGTATAATTTAGCATAATAAGTGTCCTTTAGAATACAGAAGTTACAAATAAAGGAAATTTCTTAAATTTTACTTTAAGTTACAGAGATGAACCTTCAAATTTCATATGGTCAGAACTATGTTTTTACTTTGAAATACGTTATATTGTCAAGTACGAGTAAAAGGTACAGGGCTAGAAATGTATTTTTTAAACGTGCAGTTTCTTCAAAAATGTTACTCAGGTAAAGTAACTTTGAATTTTGAACTGTGTTTGACCCATTTCTACCCAACCATGATAACTTCTGAAAGAAATGAGTAGAGTCAAACTTTGTGCTAAAAACAGCACTAAATGAAACACCAAAAGCAGATGCAACAAGTGTGTCTGATCATTTCACGTCAGTTAAACATTTAATTTCATTTTATAGTGCTCTTTGAAACCCTGAATAGATAAAAATAGCTTTGAACGTAAAACAGACCACGTTAGCCGTTGAACATAACGCAGACTTGGCCTTGTCTTGTGAAGTTTGTTTGATGAGAGCTGGAGACAGAGGGAGGAAACGTTGAGAGGAAACGTCTAAATATTCTTTTCCTTTGCATGAGTCATCCTTAAGACTCTGTGTAGTCTGGAGTGTGTGTATGTGCCCACGGCGTCACATGACTAAGCCTGAGTAATGCTTATGAGAGCATGAAAAGTGCATGACCTACGGGTATGTCACGTCTGGACTACACGTCGCGATGCCACATTGGGATATAGATACAGTATGAATTAAAGAAAGCCTTGTGGATTTGTAACGGTATTTTTAGAAACTTTTAGTCATTTGTGTTTTTTATACTTAAAGGCCCCGTACCCCATTTTTACCCATGTGAGCAAACTGAATATTGTCCGATAATCAGGAACCGTTAGCATGCTAGTTGTTTTTAGCTTTACGGTGACGGCAAAACATTGATGTGGTCTTTGAGAGTTGTGAAAAGCCCTTATAAACTCATTGCAGTGAATAATTAGGATGTTCAGAGTGTATAAGGTAACTGAGGGATAACTTTGACTGCAAACTGTTTAAAATTAACTAGTTCTGTTTTTCATGTTTTTAAGACAGTAAAAATCAGGTACAGGCTTTAATCAATGCAGTTAAAATTGACTATAAATGTTGGCTACATATGTATCACTATTGTTTATCTTTAGTCTTGTATCAGAATATATGTTGTAATATATGCATGTGGCCTTCTGATGGGTCTAATAGCTCTAATGGGAAGGTAGCTGGTTCAAATCTTGAAGAGGGTATTGTGTTTTTATGTAAATTAGCAAGGCGCTTTACCCATTTTGTACTATCCTTGGCATTGGTAGGCTTATGTATGGTAAATGGTATACAGCGGTTTTCCACTTTCAAAGGCACTCAATGAGCTGTACATCAACCACTCACTCATTCACAGGCACATTCACACACCAATGTTCATCTGTATCAGCTGGAATCACACCGGCAACCTTAGGGTCAATGGGTCTGACACTCTACCAGTGATGTTTATGTTGAGAGCGAGATTTGAATCACCAACCTTGGGATCAAAGGACAAACACTCTACCAACGAAGCTACTATCGTCCTTTATGGAAAACAGAAAAGCTTACAAGTACTTCGGCCCTACTTTCTGTCTACACTAAACACCACTGTTACCAGCAGAAGGCGCATGGAGTGGAGTGGAGCAGCTAAACAAGGGCACATTGCAATCGCTGCCATTAGGACACGCTTTACAGTATTTTGTATTTAGATATACAGAAGTTTAAATGATCTGGTGAAGGTGTTTGAACTTTGAAAACATTGAGGAGCACTTCCTGGAAAGGGCGGGCACAACCTCATGACATCAGCAGGCGGAACATGAATGAAAAAAACAAACTCATCCAGGTATTTTTTTGAGTAAGAAACCAAACATTTTGCACAATATGGCCCTGTTAAAATTTCAACATAGCGTTAGTCGTAGTTATATTTTACTGCTCTTCTTAAAGCACAGAGTGATCAGTGGAACCCATGCATAATTTAACTTCACTGAAGATGTGTCACCGAGCTAAAAATAAACCCCATTGTGTCAGATGGATATTGTGATGAATGGAAGGTCCCCGGCACGGTGCACGGGTCCGCTAACATTTCCACTAATACAATTTTCATGAAAGGGGAATTAATTACACTTTCAGGTAATGGAGCGGACTGTAGTAAAATGGGGAACAGATGCTAGCTAGGTTTTTTTTTTTCAATCTGGAGCCAACCGCGTTATTTCGTCAACCCCGTAGCATCGCCGATTAGTGGCTGTCACTCGGGCACCTTACACACTGTCAGCTGCAGGCTAATTTCCATTTTTTCCCATTTTTTTCCCATATTTCCATACAGGGAGTGTTATTATGATGAATTATCTTCCATCTATTATCTCTGCAGGTTCTTATAGCCAGATTTAGAGGTTCATAACGTGCTTTTATTGCAATAGAAGCAATACAGAAAGAAATCATCACCTGGTATTATTATGGTTATGGCTCTGTATATTGTAGTTTGCTAATCTGATTTCTGTTATTGCCAATGAGGAGTGCAGGTGGTGTAGAGGTATAGAAAATCAGCTATGGGCCTTAGGTGGGTGCACTTCAGGGTAAGAGCTATAGTTGGTTTCAGTAGTAGCTGTATTAGTACTACTAGGAGTAGTAGGAATAGCTTTAGCAGGTTTTATATCACAGTAAAGTAGCAACAGTAGTAGCACTGGTAATGGATATACTAGTAGGAGTAGTAGTAGTAGTATCCAGATTCAACATGTTTGCTGTAGTAGTAGTACTAGTAGGAGGAGGAGGAGGAGGATTAATAGTAGTAGTAGAAGTAGGAATAGTAGTAGTATCCACAGTCAACTTGTTTGCTCTAGTATTAGTAGTAGTACTAGTAGTAGTAGTAGGAGGAGGAGGAGGAGGAGAAGGAGGAGGATTAATAGTAGTAGTAGAAGTAGGAATAGTAGTAGTATCCACTGTCAACTTGTTTGCTCTAGTATTAGGAGGAGGAGGACGAGTAATAGTAGTAGGAGTAGTAGTAGTATCCACATTCAACTTGTTTGCTGTAGTATTAGTTGTAGGAGGAGGAGGAGTAGTAGGAGGAGTACTAAGAGTAATAGCAGCAGTAGTAGTAGAGGTGTATGAGTAGTATTGTATTTATCGTTATAAATTAAAAAAACATTTTTAAAAAGCTCAAATCATTATAAATTTGAATTATTTTCAGTTGAATAAGTAAGTTGATAACATTCTGATATTTCCAGTTCAGTTATATATCACTTAACAGTACTAGTAGTAGGAGTCGGAGTAGGAATAGTAATATTTAACATTTTTGTAGGTACATGCGAATATGCAAACAATATCACTAAAAATAAACATATGAAATTATAATGAATTAGTACAAGTGTTAGAATAGTAATATCACAGATGCTTACCAGACGGGTAAATGGTCACAAATGCAGCTGTCATGAATAATACATGTCTTCAAATGATACTCAGTTGCATAAATAGTTGGATTTGTGTGATTTTTCATACTCCATCATCGCCCGCTAATGATTCCCACTTCTTTCTTTGGGGGATTTGGTTTTTCTCATCTGGGGGAAGAAAGTAGTTATAGTAGCATTAATCAATCAAAGTTTATTTATTCTGTTATACTTTACTGTAGTAGTTGTTGTTGTAGTAGTAGTAATAGAACACATTTTTTCACCTGGTGGAAAGTATAGTTGTAGCAGTTCTAATCAATGAAAGTGTTTATTTACAGCACTGTAGTAGCAATAGTGGTGGTGGTAGTAGTAGTAGTAGCAGTCGTAGTAGTTGTAGTAAGAGTGGTAGAATATTTTTGTATAGAATTGTTTTTTCATTGCTGGTGGAAAGTAGTAATCTATCAAAGTGTATGTGTACCATGTGACTGCAGCAGTAGTAGCAGTAGCAGTAGTGGTAGTAATAATAGCAGTAGTAGTAGTAGTAGTAGTAGTAGTAGTAGTAGTAGAAGTTGTAGTAGAAGTAGTAGTAACCTTGTAATACTACTATTGTTACTACTGCTACAACTTCTACACTACTACTGTTGTAAGAGCAGTGATAGTATTAGTAGCAGTAGTAGTAGCAATGGTAGCAGTGGTTGTAGTAATAGCAGTAGTAGCAGTTGTAGTATTAGTCCTAGTTACTGTAGTTGTATTAATTTTGAACCACATAACAGACATTACTTATCAAGTGTCTACAAAACTGCCTTCCTGTTAAAAAAACAATACAGTCCCAAATTATGAAGCGTTCAAATAATTTTCAGTAGCGTAAATAAATGAACTGATATTGAATCTCTCATAATAATTCCAGTTCTTGCTATCGGAATTCTCTTTTTGTTGTTTCATCTGGTTTTGGCAAATGACTTTTTCACCTTGGTATCCCCCTCCTCTTCGCTCCCCCACTCTGCATAACACTAGCAGCACAGCAGAGGGTTAGGAGTCTATCACGGAATGGATTTTTTCAGCATTCAACAAACTTTTTTTTTTCTCGCTGAGTAACTGCTTCTCCTGCAACTCAATTAGGAGCCAATCAAGCGTGCGCCAGAGATAGAGGCTTGTGCAGTTCTTTTCGATGTTTCTTCGAGGTTCATCCAATATCATGGGGCTGACTCACACTGTAATAAAGTATAGGGCTAGTGCCAAGAAGACTGTCAAATTATCTCTTCAACAACAAGAAATACATCCTCGACATTTTTAAAGGGGCTGTATTTTTTCATGTAATAAAGGAAATTTTGTTTTGTCCCAGTACAGTACAAAAAGCAGCATTTTATAGCAGTAGTAGAATTTTACTTTTCACTACCAGATGAAAAAATATATGTATTAGTTAATGTGTACTTGTAGTAGTTTCAGTTTATCAAAGTTTATTTATGTGAACCATGTTACTGCAGTGGTAGCAGCTGTGGTGGAAGTAGTAGCAGCAGTAGTAGTAGCAGCTGTGGTAGTAGTAGCAGCAGTAGTAGTAGCAGTAGTAGTTGTAGCAGTAGCAGCAGCAGTAGCAGTAGTAGTAGTAGCAACTTTAAGGGTCAAAATGAGACAGTAGTGTGCTGTCTGTATTCAAATTTAAAGCTTTTTTACTGTCCGCAAAAAGGAAGTAAGCCTGGTGCAATGTTAGCATGCTAGTTGTTGCTGGCATTATACCGTGACAACTGGGTTTCAGTTGTTTACTTTCCAGGTCATTTCTTTAGCAATTCTTTGTCCAATATAAAATTAGGGGCAAATTATTGGTTCATAGGTGGTAGAGTTGTTGTTCTATTAAAGATGCATAATGTAACTTTTCTAGTGGGAGCTTCATCACTCCCTTGTTACCATGGACATACTGCTTTGCCTATAATGTCTCAAAGCATCCATCGTGCATCTTTTAATTGCCAAAACACATTGAAAGACTTGCTTTCTTACTGACCTGGCTTGTCTCCATGGAGATAAGTCTAATGCCATATGGTGGATATTTGAGTTATAAACAAAAATGCCATACTGTGGCAGCAAAATTATATACTTATAAAATCTCCACGGAGACAAACGAGTGAACAAGTCTCCAAGGCAGATAGATGGAGAAGTCGATGCCAATCTTCAACTACCTCCCTCACAAATCCTGAATTCATACAGTGGCAAAATGGGCCAAAAGTGCCTTGCCCGAGGACACAACAACACTATGCATCACCTGTAATATAGCGATTATGTTTTTTCGCTCTTGAAGCAGCATGATTGCACTGATGCAAAATCTTATGCAAATAGTCCAGCTGTATCACCCACTAGTAATCATTATGTTTGTTTTGCTCTGCGGTCCTTGCGGTGCCGAATGGACTTCTCTTCACCGCCTGACCTGCACAATCCACCCACCTCACCTCCCCCCCAAACCACTCCCTCACCCCGGTCCGCTAAGCTCCACCCGGGCCGGCTAGCAATGTGCCTCTAACAAGCGCGCATTAATAAATCATGGCTCTCTCATTAGGCTCGGCCCCTGTTATCATGGTCTGCCTGTGAAATTGATCCAGCAGCCTGCTCCTCCAGCCAGTGCATTGCATCGGGCCCCAGGCTGCTGTGTCCTTCAGTCGGGGGCCCTCAGTGGAGTCCGAAGAGCGTGTTTTCATCGCGTCTGCCAAAGTGCAACCCAACGCCGAGCGCAAATGAATTCACAATGTCAAAACGTCTGAGCTTCACAGAGCGAGCTTTTCAAGGCCAATCAGGCAACATGTAAGCTAGCTATGTCTGACAAGAGAGTGTGATTGATGTTTTTGAAAATATTACAAATTAGGGCTGTCAAGTATTGAAAATCAGATGCTAATTGATACCAAAACTAGTACAGTAGTATACTCATTTGAACAAGTATCGATACTAACAACGTCACATTCACAGCACAGAAATGGACCTTTCCTGAACAGCCTACAGAAACTTGTATACTAGTGTTTTCTTTTATTTATTTGTCATTGTGGCATCAGAATTGGTATCAAATGTGTTGCTTAGTATTGTTACGAATTGGCATAGCATAGTGGCACAGGTATTCTCACCATACAGCAAGTTTCTGGTTTCAATTTCCAGACCGTGTAGGGTTTTTCATGTTAGAATAGGTTTAGTAACAGTTGTACAAGTTGTGGTAGTATCAGTCAAATGTAAGTTTATCTATATAGCAACTAAAAGTAGCACCATGCAACTTTTCTGGTGGAGGGTCCGCTCCCTTTATGAAACTACAGGTGTTTTATTGGTCAGAAATGCCTTTAAAAACATGCATTCTTACTATGAGGGTTGCTGCTTTCCACAGATCTGACCTGTAACTTGGCTTAGTAGTATTACCTGCACGCCATTCTGTGGAACATTTCGGGCAAAGCAATAAAATCTCCATGGAGACAAGCAGGTGGCAAACCTACCTCCAGGAAAGTTATTTAGGGCACCTTTAAAATAGTGGCAGTTGTTGCCGTAGTATAGGTGGCAGTAGTAATTATAGTAGAAGCAGTATTAATATATGTATATAGTAGTACCAATACTTACACTTATACTTAGTACTACAATACCTTACTGAATATATATTTCACCAGTCTAAAACATTCAGCTAGGTACTCCGGATCAAGATCCTGGCTCAGATTTAAACTGTCATATTTACATAGCACTTAAGTGCTTCTCTTGGGCATTCATACAGCGATGTAAGCAGACACTGGAGACAGACTGTGCCTTGCCCAAGGACACAACGACATTGACACTGGACAGGAGCCAGACTGCTTGCATAGTTACATATGTATCAGTGCACTCCAACAAAATAGCAACAAAGCAGTGTATTTAGTATCTATGGAGTATTGGCACTTGTACTAGTCATGGCCTGTTGTACTGTATTTAGTACTTCAGTACTTACAGTATTTTTAGGCTACCCCTACCAATAGTTTAGAAGCATTGTATTGCAGTATTCACATACCAACTGTTATATATTTCTTGTTACTGTATTTTTACTTCTAACACTAGTTAAGTTTTTATTGCAATAATCACACTCACATTGTGTTACTTAATTTTCTACCTATAGTTTAATCGTATTGCATTGCAGTATTCACAGTATTCAGTTTTTTTCTGATACTGTATTTTTACATCTACCAGTATTTTAGAGTAGTATTGTATTGCTGTATTCACTCTATTTTAGTACTTAATTTTCCGTTATATTATTTTTACTCCTTCCAGTAGTTTAGTAGCATTGTATTGCAGTATTCATACTCAATTGTAGTACTTCCTACTTCAAGACTGCTTTTTTCTTAACTCAACTTCTTAAAGTCTGTTTCTCTCCTTTTTCTCGGTGGAAGTGAATTTGCAAAACAGGAATGACCGCTGTCGCACGCCTCAGCTCCTGGCTCAGTTCATTTAATATGGCGCACCAGAGGACAGCCATAGAACTTATAACGGCCTCATTCTTGTAACGCACAATGAAAAATATTTAAACTCGGTATAAGATGCAATGTGATCTGTTTTAAAAAGGTAATTTCTTTGCCACAGGACTGCGTGGTTGGGGCAGACAGCAGTAGGCTATTTACAGATGTTTAAGTGATTAAGTAATGAAATAGCTCTACTTGGGATCAAATTGGACATTGTAAATCTTTAATATAGGCATATACGTACAGAATATGCGAGGTTGGTTTGTAGACATGCCATATGTAATATATTTGAGTTAAATGGATGTAGCTGGCATGATGTTGAGGTGAGTTACTACAGTACAAGATGTCTTGAGATGTAGGCTATACTTGTATTGACCAAACAGTGGTTTTTGGTTTAAATCCGGTGCAGTCATGATTTAGTTCAGGTTTGGACGCTTTTTGAGTCCTGGTTTGAGAATAAGATTATAAGGACCTTTATTTGGTCTTCAATAGCCAAGACGAGAAGTAAAAACAGAAAGGGCATCCAAAATAACGATTAACTGTTGCTAAATGTCCATACATACACACTAGTTAATTTTAAACTTTTTACAGTGGTTGAAACTTATTCCAAGCATTCTAATTATTCACTGTGATGAGTATATAAGCTAATTTCACACTAATGCTAACAACAACTAGCATGCTAACAGTGCCTCCAGAATTACTTCCTGGTTCACAAAGGATTCAAACTTTTTATTGAAGTTTAGGATTGTGACATCAGACCTCATAGACTTTTCATTAAGATGCTAAATGCTAGCCTTACTGTTCCTTCAAATGTTTTCTTACACTATAGAGTGATAGATGTATTTACCAGCAGTTTTTTGGGTTGTTCCACCACGCTTTTGTTTACTTTTTAACATTGTTTTGGCTAATAACTATCTAACTATCCATCTATTAGACTTTTGTACTACTGTTATGTTCCATCCTGAGCTCTATTGACAGACAGAACATAGCGGTCTACAGTATATCTGTTCTTTATTACATGGACTTTATACTTTTTCATAACTTTAATTACTTTAAAAACTTTCTCAAACTCACACTTTTGTGCACTCCTCATGTAGGCCTATTAATCACATATGCTGCAATTGCACACATTGACTTTACATTTATTCTTACCATCTCTCCCATCCCTTAGCCCTGCGTGCTAACATCAAACAACCAGGCTCCCATGATCCTTTGCTCTTCCTCCTCTTCTTCCTCTACCCTCTCGCCATCCACACGCACCTCCATTACTCCTCATTACCGTCAGAGCGCGCCTGTCAAAACTACTGTTAGCTACGTTAGCCACGGTTAGCGCTTGTTAAAACCTAGCATCGCAAAGAATACAGCACTTCTGCAGACTCTGGGGTTATGGATGAAGAGACAGTTGGTTGAGGTTAAGTAGCCCGCAAGGGGGTCACTATGGGTCAGGGTCCAGTCATTCGTTATGTGCTAGTGCTTCCATAGTGTATTTTGTAGATTTAGCTGAATCATCCCTTTTGTGGAGTAGCAGTGCAGGTAATATTTCCTACTATTTCCTGTAAAAGTGAGTTGGTTAAAAGCTAGCTGTGCAATATCATAATCGTATCACTAGAATTTTATAACAGCATACCAAATTGCCATACATATTCCACCATCAAGTAGGCTAGTAGTAGTAGTACTAGTAGTTGTAGTAGTAGCAGCAATAGCAGTAGTAATGGTGTAGTAGTGATTTATATATTAGTAGTTGCCTGTTAGTTGGACTAGTAGTAATAGTAGCAACAGTATTTATTTAAATACATAATACATCATAAATACTGCATATAGACAGAAACTGGAAGTGAATCATCTTTAATTAAAATGTTAATTAAAATTTTCCCACTTTATTCTCAACCTATTGATTTAGTCTTGGCTTTCCATGTGCTTATCAAGCTAGCTGTCACATTTTGGTGGAACATTAATTCAAAAATTGGCAGTTTGATTCTGACTACACTACCCGAAACACATTCCGCTGTTGCGTCATTGGGCAATACACTTCACCCTTTATTCTTGGGTTAGCCTTCAAATTTTGCTTTCAACTTGTCAACAATTGAACTCTGGAGGTATACGTTTTCCTTATGTAAACAGTCTCTGAAGTCTATCTTTTCCTGGCAGAGGATTAGCGTGTTATTCTCAAGCTTTGATATAAACCAGCCTCTCTCCCTGACAACTGCATACAGATCACCTCAACTTGCCCTAGCTTCTGCGCTATAACAACCTCCCTCCTCTATGTCCCGTGATCCGTAATTACTTTATAAAGCCTTGCATATCTTAAAAGCCCCCATGTATTTTTTATATTCTACCCCATCTCTCTTTCCCCTTGGCCGATTTCGATAATGCAATTTATATTCACTTTTATCCAATAAGCTCTTGTCTCCCATCTCAGGAAATTAAGTTGTCATCCAGTGTCTCTTTCATTAATGCTGGTATCGTTTCATTGCTGTTTATTGAATTCCAGGTAACGACTGATGAGGCTATGGGCCCAGCAGAATCTAATATAACATGTATTTTTAACTCTCCATCTTGTCATTGTATTATTAACAAAGGCTATGGAGTGAAAGATTCATGCATTTGTTCGCGTTCACATTTGTAGGAGGTTATGCCATGAAAAATTGAGCTTTCAAACATACTAGTTGTACGCACACTTGAAAACATACCTAAAGTATTTTTTCTACAACAGCATTTGGAACCATGAAATGCTGCCAGGGGTTTAAAGTTCATATTCCTTCACTGTGCTTGTTTGGATAATTCTAGGGATTAAATTTGCTTCAGTACAAAGGATTATCTGTTAGCATCCTGTTGGTAACTAGCTATTCCAAAATGTATTGGATAGAGAGAGTGTTAGAGGTAAAGGGTCCAAATGGAAAATGTTGTGAATCTGAAAATCTGAAATGTGAATCTTAAACTGGGGAACAGATCTTTAAAAAGCCAGACAAAAAAATTAAGTAATTTTTACTCTTTTTTTCAGGTGGATCTTGGGTTTCTGCGGTTCGTCTCAGCCATCGGAATGCAGGGCGCCATCTCACAAGAGACCAGGAAGATCTACTTTGTGAAGTCCTACAAGGTGGACGTGAGCTCCAACGGAGACGACTGGATCACACTCAAGGAGGGTTCTAAACAGAAGGTAGGACATGTTTGGAAGCTGAGTTAAGGAATGTTTCTGGGAATATTTTGAATCATGATTAAAAAAAATATTGGAATGGTTACAAAAACAGTCTAAATGTACAACCCAATACCGCTAACTTCAAAATTTCTTTGCAATAATTTGTTACTAGTGAAAAATTTTCTTAAGCCCTAAAGAACACCTAGTCTTGAAGCCAAAAAAAGATCACGATGATGATGATGATCAAATTATCATCATCATTATCATTTATACACTACCACAAATTGTCTGTAATCCCTTCATCATCCAGGTATGAGCCATACAGATTTTGGCTAAAGAAAAGTAATGGTTTAAGAGGGGAGGTAAAGAGACCATTTTTGTTAGGAAAGACAATTAGCTCCCATTTGTAACCCCATCCTCAGATCTAAATCAAAATAAGGAAAACAATAGTGACAGCTATTATGCCAATAGATTTGAGAGCACCCATTGTGGACTGAACAATTATGCAAAATATGACTATGACTATGCACAGTTCACACTTATCGTAGTTCAACAGACCTCGCTAACAAATGGAAACTGTAAGCAAATAGGTGTGTTATTTCAAGTTAGCTCCTCCTTTTATGTAGATTTAAGGCCGTGTCCACCAGCAATCTGACCAGAAAATCAAAACGCTGCTTGGATGAGTAGCGAAATGTCTTCAGTCTAAAACATCTGGCCAGTTGATAGAACTGAAGTTTTCTTTTGCTACAACCACAAATTGTCACAAGTCTCAAATTTATAATTCATGGCAATCTATTTTTATGTATACTTTGGCCGGACAATTAGCCGTATCAAACTTGATTAGGAAAATCTGTTTTTACCACCATGTCTGTATTTAAAATGTCTGCTGGCTAACCCAAAATAACTCCTCACTCCTTTGATTCCTTGCCAGATGATCTCACCAAAACCATCTTGGCACATGTTTACACTTTACACAACCCATCTTAGCTGTCTCCTTTGATACACATTGTGGTAAACGTTGCCTTCAAGGACCATGCATAGTATAGGGAAAACCCAACTTCACCACACGGGCCCCTGCTTGCCAACACGCGATTATACACTTTGCGCGCTATGCTAATCTAGCCACCGTAGCGTGTGTTGGAGCTTATAGCTAACACAAGCCTGAAGTACGTAGCCATGGGGCAAGTTTAGCGCAGGAATGTTAGCTTATGTTTTACGTCAAGCTCAAGACCGTATAGAAGCTAGCATGACAAAAGACTTGACAAATAGCCGTTTAAAGGAGGCGAGAGTATATAAGCAGGCTGTCATGTTTGAGCAGCTGGGAGGAAGGAGGAGAAAGCAGAGTACATAAGAATTGATTGGCAAAAGGCGTCAAACAAAAGTGAGCTAGTTCATCCGGAGGTAAACAAGCTAAAGTTCAAAGGTCAGAAACTGTTTTGGGAATGTGTAAATATCACAAGGGAAATATCTCTGGGTACTTAAAAATCCTTGGAAAAACTGGTTGTATTTATTAACTTAAACAGCTAACTATGCTAACTTAGCTAACTCAACAGGACCTATGTTGCAAATAAGCAAGTACTCGCAAGGAAAGGTTGCAAAAGTGGGAACGCCATGCACAACAAATTCAAGTTTTGGAAGTTCAGTTGACGCTTCAAATGCTACTTGTTGTTCAAGTCTAGTAATGTTAAAAAGGGTAAAAAGCGCTGTTGGCACAGTGGTTTAAGTGTTCACCCACCAACCACTGGGTAGCTTGTCCAAAATTCACCTAATTGGGGATAAAATAACCGTAGAACCAAAGTACGCTTCAAATCACTCCAGTCTTAGTTGCAATAGTACGGACATCTGGTGTATAAAGTATGTTGCCCAGTTTTCATTTTTTGCAAAAGATTACACAATTAGCATAATCAACCACAATCAAGAAAATCAAAAATTGAAATAACTTTGTCACGCCCCAGATGAAATAAAGGGAACAAGCTGGAATCAATTCAAAATAAAATAAAAGTTAAAAAATGTGATTGTTTAAAATGTTTTGAAATGTCCTACATATCCATATCTCCAATCTCAAATGTTACCTCTAATTTAAAAAAAGCATATGACAGGTTAGACTACTCACTTTACTAATACACAGTTAACACCATTATATTTAAGATTTTACTAAAATCGTGTCAAGTTCCTTCTAGGTTTTTATTTATTTTTATTTTTGGTGAAGTTTATAATTTCAGTTCCTGGTTGATGACATACGTAGGTATACGAGGTATTCCATTTTAGAACTTACTGCGACTTCCTGTATTTTTTATTTATTTATTTTTTATTTTCTTAACCTTTAAACATTTTTTTTTCATAAACAGCTTCTTAACTGATGTAAAACTATGATAAATATTTACCATCAAGTGCCAGTACTATCCCATCAAACCGTAATTACAAAAACATGGAACTGTGATATGCACTTTAAATGTAATAGCACTTCTTTTTCTTTAATACATGCCACCCATTGAAATTTTCTGAAGAAGCTATTGAAACCAAAAAGAAAATGTGTTCTTGTGCGGCGCCTGAGGAAGCCGTGTAGTAGCGTCGCATCTAACCCGGGTCCTGTCTACCTTTTGCTGTTGCTCCACGTGCCCCAGGGCTGACTTCTTTTATGTCCCCTCCAAACAACACTCTCCCTTGGGTAAAGTGCTAGCTTTAGGGCTTCCACTGAGCACTGTACATGTGTTTTTTTTCTTTCTGTCTAAAGTGCTTTTGTACAGAGGGACACCATTTGCGACATGCTGAGACTGCAGTTTAGCGGCGTTAGCTTAGCTCGCAAAGAAGAGGGGCACTTTACTGTTAGCGAGTGGCTGAAAGGTCTCGGTAGCGCTTAGGGACCTGGTGACACAAGGGAACACTGGCACGGTTGGCTAATGGCTAGGTGCTGCTTTTTTTTACAATATTTTTTACAGGTCGCTGTGGTTATTGTGCACAAAAGTAACCTAAACTAACCATAACATTTACCTGGCATATCACTGTTGAATGGGGCTTCAGTATTTGTCACTACAACAGACAGACATACTAAGATATACCGAGACTTACCAAGATATACCAAGAAATAAAATGGTTTGTAGACATAACAGCTCTTTACAATTGTATGTGACAAGTCTGATTTTGCAGAAGGTAAGGTGAGGACGACAGAGGCCAGTGCTAGTATTGGTAATTCTTAAGTTAGAAAAGATGATATATAAAATGTAAATGAGGTAAATAAATAAATTATTACCGGTAAGTGTTGTAATCGGTGAATCCCATTTTTTTTTTCTTTTTATATAAATGAACAAACAGCACCTTTATTCCCATACCAATATATTGCCAGGAGATAAAAATATTTCAAATCCATGTGCAAAAAACAAATAGCTGCGCTGCTAGTTTGTTGCTACTAGCCCTGCATTTGACTTTTTGACTGGTTGGCTAGTGCTAAAGTCAAGTTCTGTCACATCATCATACATCTAGGCAGGGCTACTTAGTGCGTGAGGTCAAGAGGTCGTGAGGTGACCGCTGGGATTGTATTACGCACAATGAGCAGTGATGGGGAAGCGGGGTTGGGGGGGGGGGGTATGTGTGTGTATGTGGGGGAGTATGGGGGGGGGGCATATGTCTATAGTAAAGTGTCATGTGTAACCTTTAAGCACAGCACTGGCACAGAGGGAGGAGAGGAAAAGGCCATTCGGTCAAACTTATACCGACACTGTCAAACCAACATTTACTCACCAATTGATTTCTTGTTATTTTATCATTATTAGTCACTAGTAATAATATATTCCAAATTATATAGATTATTTTATTGTATTTATTTATTTATACTTTTTAAAATTAATTTGGATACAATAATGGAGGATCTTTAATAAATTTGTTTACCCAATTGGATGTAAAATGTTTACTTTTTAAGGAAGGAAAATGTTTAAATTTATTTATTTAATAATTTATTTCAGAACAATACACAATAAATAAATACATTAATACACAATAAATAAATAAATGTTATGTATCTCCATGTTTCAAATCCATTGCTCTTGCTAGATCTATAGGCTTAATGATTTTTAATAATTTTACTGAATTTACTACTGAGACATTTATTCACTCAGTTGATATGAGGAATTTGTGTGTTGGAGAAGAAATAAGAATGCACACTGTATAGTTACTTAATTTCATAACTTGGACAAAAAAATTTATTAATTATGCATACAAACAATTTTCAGATTCACACTTGGCTGTACAGGCCTAAGCTACGGAGGCCGATTTGAGACCGACTGGGAAATGATTTATTCTCCTCTGATAAATAGTTCCAACTGTTTCCCTTTTTTTTTCATTCCTCCACTTCAACTCATCATCATCTTTATCTCATCCTCTCAGAAATAAACGCTTGCTTTTGCTCCCTGTTTTTCTGTTTCTGATTTAACAGCAACCAAGGTCGTACCTGCAAATTGTCAACTTCTATTTATTTCTTTTTTTGTTTTGTTTTTTGTACAGGTTTTCCAAGGTAACACCAACCCTACTGACGTTGCCAAGACGATGTTGCCCAGACCCACGCTGACACGCTACCTTCGCATCCGGCCCGTTACCTGGGAAACTGGCATTGCGCTGCGCTTCGAGGTGTACGGATGTAAGATATCAGGTAAGTCACTGCGAAACTCAGATCCCTGCTGATCCATAGGCAATCACTCAGCTCCGCTCCTGCTCAGAAAAAAAGTACTGCGTCAAACTAGTTCTGGTGCTGTACCTTGAAATACTTCGCTCAGTTCAATATGAAATAAAGACTTGCCATACGTTTGGTTCCTGTGGTGAAATATAAGATAATTTCCCATAGAGACTTATACAGGTATAAACAGATAGATACAATTAATAATATATAATAATGTCATAAATAAATAGTTGATTGATAGGATGAACCTGGAGTTTAGACCCACACAGTTGAAGATTGGGAGAGAGAATTATGGATTTGCAGAGAAACATTGGGTCTGTATTCACGGCTTTCAGTTTCCTATTTATAGGCGCCATTTTTAGTACTTTAGACTATTCTAATGATATATTTTGTTTTGAATTGTTAATTGGAAATGTTTATTTTTTGCTGCTGTGATAAAGTGTGATTTAGTTTAGTTTAGTAGATAAGTTGAGCTGGGAGGCTTACCTGAATGCTGTTCTCAGGACCTGTGCTGATGACATGTGGTAAAATGTACACATAAAATCCATCGTCTGAGCACAGATTGGTTGCTCACTGATGTTTATGAACACGGAGCGAGAAACACGCTACAGCTCTGCTCCATGTGGCTAATCAAACCAAAGACGCTGTGCACTCCATAAGGAAAATAAAGGTTGAGTGTGAGCACTAAAACAAGAAAAATGGGCCAAATATTTCACCAAACTGCTACAGAACAGTGAAAGACACTAGGCCAACTCTAACAGCTTGTATCTGTCAAAATAAGAGCCAGTTACAGCCGCAAGCCACAATGAATGGCCTTTAACTTTACTAAAACTGTTGTTTGGACATCATTCAAATCATTCTGAAATGCCATTTCTATACATGAATTATAGGCAGTTGGGCTTCAAAATAATTAATTTAGATTTGTGGAATAATTAAATTAAATCATTTTCTGTGTAATCGCTCAGTCATCCCGGTCTGATCCATAGCAAAAGAAAAATATAAAATCTGTCAACTGGACAAAACATTGTAGGAGTAAAGACGTTTCGCAGCTAATCAGTTTTGGTCAGATTACTGGTGGACACTGCCTAAGATAATTTTTTGTTAAAAATGCTTTAAATTTGAAAGTTTATATTACAACATTAAAATCAGTGCACAATGTGATTAATTGTGATTAATCATATTTCAAAAGTGTGATTAATCTGATTAATTGTTCAAAACAATTTGAGCACTAATAGTTAGTTTCAATAATCTATTAACCTACATTGATAGTTTGAGAACATAACCTTTATCCATCCACACACCAGAATCCATTCGCTATGATCCTCACTCTCCCCTCCGCACATGACGCTATTTCTCCATGCTTTCCTGTTTTCTCAAGCATTCCCTGTCGCACAAACACCTCCTGTTTGCCGAGTGTGAGAAGGCATCTTTTTATGACACTCTCAGCTGTGGCATAATGCAACTGCGCCGCACGAATTAGCTATTTATGTTTGGACGTAGCCAGCTAGCTCATTTATTATGAATGGTGTGGGCAGCTGGGAGCCAGATAGCACCCGTGTGCTGCGGAGCTGGGTGGGCTTCACTTTTAGCCATGTGTCAGCTTTGATTTTGGCACGGCTCGTCTCGTCTCATGCCTTTTTAAAAATTGGCCTCGGGATTATGAGTGGGGTGCGTTGAATGTTGATTAGCGTTGCAATCTATTGACATTAAGTTTAAAAAATTGACGTTCCTCAGAACTCGGGCTTTTTAAAAAGATGTTGGCATAAGTATTTCGCTTTAACCTCAAATAATGAGTCAGTATGGGTTTTTCGTCGTTGACATAGTCCTGCCCTTTGAGCATTTGGGTTAGGGTGCCCTCTGTTGGTAAGAGTAGGAAGCACATCCTGTTTAAAAATGTAAAGCAGCATGGCTAATTTAAAAAAATGCACATGATTGGACAGTTGAAAGCTTAAAAAGTTGACTGGTCAGGAAGTAAAATATCTTGTTATTCTTATAAATACTGACAAAACATATTTTTATGAACTGTATGTAGCCTGCGCTGTTACAGTTTAAAAATAAAAAGGTATAACATGAATATAGAGGTAATTCTATATTGTATATGGACAGAGCATGCCTCATGTGAAATCTCAGAACCTCCTGAATTCACTCACTGAGCTGCAAGAGCTGCAAAAGCTGCACTAGCACCGATTCATGATTAGCGGCGAATGCAGGGGTTTAGTTACGCTCATTCTGCTTTCTATTGGATAATCGTTTTGAGAACTAAAACACCAAATTATAACAAACAACTTAGTCATCGTGTCCAATGTTTTTGTAACTAAGAATAAATCTTATCAGTTATCTCGTATCTTGGAACACACTTAGGTCATGTTTATGAAATTTAAAATCAAAATCTTACGTACATTTCCTTTATCTCAAATCTAGTTCTGAAACTTTTTGACCCGCTGCTGTCTCTTTTGTTATTATTTGAGTCAACTTCATGAAACCCGTGAAGTCAACTGTTGAGCTGCGGATCCCCAGTGCACCAGAGTGCGTGTGGATCCCTGTCGTGTGGGCCGCTGTCTACACCCGGCCTGTAGTCTGTGGAGCACATGTCCGCTTCATTGTGGGTACAGCAGGCGTACAGATGGGGCTGCGTTTGGGCACAGAACCAGACCGCCGCAGCACACAGCGTAAACACATCACAGGAGGGTGGCACCGCAGGCCCTCGCTGGTGACGTCAGCACCCCTGGGTCCTCTGAAGACACAAGCCAGGCTCACGGCAACAGGACGCAGTAAACCCGGTGACTCCCTGTGCCGCTGTCACTGGAATTATTATCAGTTCTACTACAGAAGGGCAAACAGTGATTATTATGATTGATTTGGGAGCTTTTGATACACAGAAAAATTTACTATAATGCCACTTTTGTGAAGAGAGGTCAATGGTTTCCCCATATGGAGCTATTCAGTGTAGTCATGTTCCGGGTAATAACCTGCCCAAGAAGCCCTTGTGTGGAGCCATGAAAGATTATAGGCTACTGTAAATCTCATTATCCGCCTGGTAGCAGAGTGGTTAATAATGACACTATGCAGCAAGAAAGTCCTTTGTTTGTGAGTTTGGGTCAGGGGTACTTTCTAAGGTTGGTGTACATGGTTTTCAATATAGCTAGACACTCTCGATCAGGACTTTGATTCAAGCTCTGGAGAACGGTCTCTTTAGTACTGCTGTCAGACTGACTGCAACTTTGAAAACTATGCTCATACTTTACTCTAACTAATCAACTGATGCTACCAACTTTTGTTTTTCAGCTTGCTTTACAGTGGTTCACTTCTCAGATTGCCAGCAAGTAGTTGCGTCTTTTCACATACGGCAAAGATATCCGATAGCTAACGTTACAGTAGCTAACTCACTAAAACAGTTTTTACTACCTATACAATAACTACTAAATTGTCTTATATTTGAATTCTTTCTTTTCTATACATCCATGATCCACACCCTTTTGTTACTACATTAACTTATCTTAAAGCTACAGTATGTAACATTCTGGAGATGGCACATCACCTGCAAATTATAGCTAAAATATTAACATTTTCACAGAAACTGGCAGGAAGAGGCCCACTTCCAGGCCAAATAAGAGTCAGCTTTGTGGAAATTCAAACCTGCTCACAATAAAGATTTTTTTCATTTTTTTCAGTGCAATAAATACAACCAATCAAAAAAACTAAACTTTTGTCTAGTGACTAAAAAGTTCCATACTGTGGCTTTAAACAAAGTACCTGAACAGCACTTGCTACTTAACATCAACAACTATCTCAAAACTTTGAGAAAAAATTGCAAGGACGATGCAATCCTTTCAAACGCTCTTCAATCTTCCACTGTCTGTAGCTCCATATTTCAGACATCATGGCAGAAGATGGACTCTCCAGATGCTGCCTGATGTTCTTCTTCATCTATCTCGGTCACCCCACCTGTGTTGTGTGCCCTTGCCCAAATCAGCACTCTGTCATTAATAAAAGTCCCCCACCTGCGTGTTGGTAAATATGTCACAGGGTATAAATATCATCGATGCTACACCCAAAAACTCAATCTGGAGCACCCAAAAACTACGCATATACACCGCAGTTACCATGAAGGTTGGTTCCAATGGGTGTGGTGATGTGCGGCAGCCATCTTGGTAAGATCACAGCAGCTGAAGACGATTAAAACATCCACATGTTTTGGAGCAAACCCTGTCTTCTATCTATATCGGCTGTAATTTCAGAAATGGGGAAAGCACCAAATGGAACATGTTTACGGTACAACATATGGTAAAAGACAAGGGACAATCTACAAGTTATTAGACGTTAAAGTCGCTGTACCTGATTTTTACTGTCTTTAAACTGTGAAAAACAGACTAGTTTATTTTAAGCAGTTTGCAGTGGTCCAAACTTAGTCCTCACTTAACTTATGCATTCAGAGCATCCTAGTTCTTCACTGCGATGAGTTTATATAAGTGCTTTTCACACCTTTTACAGACCAGAGCTTCAGCGTAATGTTAAAAACAATTAGCATGCTAATCAATCTTTTCCTCATACTTGGACAATAATAGCCTTATAATTAAATGCAGACACTACACAGCTGACTTGTTTAAAAGACACAAAATACATTTACCACCACCTCAAAATTGAGACAAAACAGGGACTAAACCCGGAACTAAACCAGGACTAAAACAAGGCCACACCAAGTCTATATATCAAGTATCAAAAATCAGATATTAATATTAATAATTGATACTAAATCTAGAAGCGAAACTAGATACTCATTTAAGGAAGTATTGAAAAAAAAAAAAATTACATAACTGAATCAAATTTGACCTTTACTGAACAGTTTCATCTTGGTTTTATCACCAGTGTAAGACCACACGGTGTAATAAACAAATACTATTATTATGTGTTGAAAATTACTATATTATGTAAAAAAGCTCTTAAAATTATCATTTGCGTATAGAAATCAGTATCAAGCATTTACCAACTTTAATAAATGGCCCCCTCTTTCACTGTCGAAATTTAAAACTAAAAAACTAATTTACCATCATAAATCCTTTAATGCCATCCAAAACAACCTCCTCGCTGCTTGTAATATTAACATAGTGAGATGCATAAAACAGACAGGCAAACAGGGTATCTAAACATCATTGCACACTGCACATTATGCATCCATTTTTAATATATTCTCAAGCAGCCTGCACATCCAAATCTCTCCTCGGAAAATGCCAGATTCCTTCCTTTAGCTCTTAATCCTTCTACACGGCATGAGGGACTAGCGCGAAGCAATAACACACTGTATGTTCTGTCTGTGAGGCTATATTGGTTTTATTACATTTCTGCTATTATAGACGAGGCTATGCTAACGTTCTGTGTTACGCAATAAGCTACATTAGCAGATCTGAGAGTTTTTAGTGATTTTGGGCATTAAAAATAAGTCAAAAGAAAAATGGGACAAATGTTGCGTACTCTTTGATAGGTTCTTTCTTCCCTTGCCAAGCTGTGGCGATGACAGGAGCCAGAACTGAGCTAATCCGCTGCAGTTGGAAGTGAGTTATGTGTAAGTGTAGCATAAAAGCGACAGCGATGCAGTGGGGGATTGTTCGCCCTCCAACCACATGGTCGTTGGTTCAAGTAAAGTGGGAAAACTTCGAATGACCCTTTTAAACATGTCTAGGAGTATTAGCATTTGAGAGAAGATTGAAATATGAATGGCCAAACAGATACAGGAATGCAAGAATCAAATGCATTTTGAAACATGTTTGTACAGGTCTAAACTATGAGGTTAGCATGGTTTAGACTGGGTAAGGTTAATTTACACTTTACCCATCTCCAGATCTTCAGCTAGGCTTTGTCAGGGCTGCCATAGCTGGAGGATTTTACTTATGGTTCATGTTTTGGGTTGATGGGGGAAACCGGTATAAGGAGAACATTCAAACTCCACACAGTTAAACGTGAAACCTTTTTGCTGTGAGGCAAGTTACTGTGTCACCCCAATAAAACCCCTTGGAAACAGGATTCTTGGCATTGCATTAATTGTTTCAGTCTTTATAATTAGCTTAACTGCAACCATTCAAATGTTAGTTCAATTTTATTTTATGTTTTTCAAGCTGGACAAAGAAAAAGTAAATGAATATTATGTTTAATACCCTTATTAATAATATTGAATATTGAAATAATATTGAAATAGTTAAAAGTACATATTCATACTGCTTTTATAAGACCGCTACCTCACAAAATCCAACTCAAATTTAACTAAACAATGAATTGACAAATTGGGGAGAAAATGGTCGAATTCCAACAGTGGCATTTCAGTGCATTCTTATTGTTTAGTTGGTAACAGATCGAGATAAAAGCCACAAACAAACAAGATCATTTTGCTCTTGATGTAAAGTGGTGTCAGCACCAATGAAAGCGCCTTGAAACAACAACTGTCTCTCTTTGAAAACCAACGCTTGATTCGGGAAAAATAAAACAACAAGTGAAGATTAAAGAAACGGCGTATGAAAAAAAAATATCAAAAAGGCAAAAGTTCTGGTCAGGAGAAGAGCGAACGAGGTGCGCTGACAGCTGTGGAGCACAAAGCGAACGCGATGTTTGTTGAGATGAAACAGTGGGGGACTCCGATAGAATGCAGGAGGTGGAGGAGAAGACCAGGAGCAAGGTTTTAATTGGCAGCCTGGAGACAAGCGCTGCGGGCTGAATAGATTAGTATGCATGGGCTGGGTGGATGGAGGGAGCAGATCAGAGGAACATCACAGAGGAGCCGAGGAACTGTCTACTCCACTCTCTCCGCTGTGGATGTCCTGGTTGACCTGGGAAACAGCAGCGAGTTCAACTGCACTTGTTGGATGTGGTCTTTTAACGTCGTGTTAGATTTGCTTTGTGTTATGGATGTCAGAGATAGCAGTAGCAGTAGTTGGTTGGCTGAAAATATGTGCTCTTCTTGTTGGGTATAGTCACTGAAAACCAAGTTGAAGATTAGGGCTGAATGAAGGGGGAAAAATATTGATTCGCTATTTTCCTGACAAACATTGCGATTGAGATCAAAATTAATTAATTAATTCATTTTAAACCAGAATAATTGACACATCACAAGAATATCACAGATAAGTGGAGAAACTGCGTACTTCACTTGGTTTTTGCATGTCCTGGTTGACCTCGGAAACAGCGGTGAGTTGTTGGATGAGATCTTTTAACATTGTGTTAGAATTTCATTGTGCCATGGATGTTAGTGATAGCAGTAGTTGGTTGGCTGGTTTCACCGATCTGGAAAATATGTACAATCTTGGATTACTTATTACTGCGTATTGTTGTATTGTTAGGTTGAAGGTCAAAGTTTCACTCAACTTTAGATTTCTTATTACATGCTGTCAGTTAAAAATGCAATGATACACATTCTGACATGGCTTTAGTAATGTAAATTATAATAAAAGTATTTTGCAGTACAATGGCCGACAGTAGCTCGGTGGCCAAGACACTTAACCCAACTCGCCACAAGTGTCTGCGTACACTGGTGTATGAATGGGTGAGTGGTTTCTTGATGTGAAGTGCTTTGAGTGCCTTGAAGGTGGCCAACTGACAATTTTCCAAAACTTTTTTGAAAGATTCCCTTAGAGTGGTCATAAATATATGTAAGAAATCGCAGTACAGGTGCTCATTGCAGGTCAAGTTAAAATCTTAAAATGTGGCCCTTACTTAGTAGTATAAATATGGGCAAAGTGCAAACCCGAGGCACACCGACTGATTATATTAAAAGTCAGAGCATGAGCAAACATTGGGATGATCTTTGAATCTACAGACCATTTGAATAGTAAAATATGCAGTCTTTTTAAACATCCCAACCCTGTTTCCTTGTCTTTCAGAGTATCCATGCTCCGGAATGCTGGGGATGGTATCGGGCCTCATTACCGATAACCAGATCACGGCCTCCTCCCACACCGACCGCAGCTGGGTGCCCGAGAATGCCCGGCTCCTGACCAGTCGCACCGGGTGGACGTTGCTCCCACAACCCCAGCCCTTCACCAACGAGTGGCTGCAGGTGGATCTTGGGGAGGACAAGCTGCTCAAAGGTCTGATCATCCAGGGAGGAAAGCACAGAGAGAACAAAGTCTTCATGAAGAGGTTCAGACTGGGCTACAGCAGCAACGGAACAGACTACAAGATGGTGATGGACTCCAACGCCAATAAGCCAAAGGTGAGGACTTACAGACGATGAAAATATTGGAACTAAACACTAAATCAACTTTTTTTGGATAATAAACTGTGTGTAATGTCTACTGTTTTGAGACATTTTTGGCAGTTTTAGTATAACCAGGTATATTTGCAGTTTTTGGTTCAAAAACTGAGTGTGTGCTGCCTCCAGTGGCCCTTCAGTTTCAAGCACTATGTGACATCACACAGGTCTGCCATAATTACAGTCAGGTGTTTCTGATTACAAACACCTGGCTGCAGGGGTGGAGATTGAAGTGTGGATACCTGTTAGACCAATCACACCACACACATATGTCCAGACCCCACCCATCATACTCTCTCATTCTTTTCTTTAGTCCTCCAGGCACTACCACGTATTAGGATGCTCGGAATGCATAAGGAACGTGAGGAATGTCTTCAGACCACTGCAAACCTTTTCAAATGAGTTACAATGCCTTTAACTGCAAAATATCAAACTAGCAATTATATTTTTCATTCATAAATTAAACCATATTGATATTAGATACAATTGGTTTCCATCTTTCATTTTAACTCCTTTCCATCTTCAAACTACTGCCCACAAGCCAGATTGTGTATTTTCATTTCACTCCCGAATTCAACCAATACCACTGCGTTTTAAATGTCCGCCGCATCAGCCCTTAGATTTTAGATTTTCCCCACACCGTTGAGCAGCCCTTGGTGAGTTATTGCACAGTCGGAGTAAGTCAATTTCAGCAGTGCTTTGAATGGCATTAGGATAAGCATCTCTGGTCTCCCAAAGGTCCCTCCACCGGTTCACTCCTGCTGTTTGGTATTCGGCACAACACTTAGCTCCTCACAGATAGTCAGGCTGCTCAGGAGGAGAACTGGGTCTGAAATACTCTAGGTTTATTTGCCACTTGGGATCTCATTGGGAAAGTAAAGCCAAAACAGAAATACGGTAAAAAGGTGTAAAACTGAAACCTTGTTGAAAACTAGCTCACGTTGAACATTGTATTGTACTTTACCTAACTGTGCAATAATAAGGAAGCAAATAGTACAAATAGTTTTACAAATTTGGTGGTTTCACAATAATAATAATACAAAAAATGATGTGGTCGTTGAATATCTTGGTAACACTACATCCAGTTAGCCTTGATAAAGCATGAAGAATTACTTAAATAATAATCAACAAATTGTTTATTAAGGATGATTAAGGGTTAGTAACTAATATCTTAACACCCAACCCCTTAATTAAAGGAGTCTGTCTAAAAACATGACAAACTAACATGAAGAACTAGTTCATTTTAAATGGGTTGCAGTGGTCCAAAGTTATTCCTCACTTACCTGATCCATTCTGAACATCGAGTCTATAAACAGCTCTCACTGACCAGAGCCGAGTTTTGTGTCACATTAAAGCCAGCATATACTAGCATGCTAACATGCACCCTTGATTCTCAGAAAATAAAGCGTTTTATAATTACAATCAGACAGCACAGTATCTGATTTATTATGACCTCAAGAGCTGTTATACATTTGATCTGTACAAGGGGAAGACACATTTTGCTCAGATACATAGGCTAAAAAAAACTATTGCAGACCTAAATCAGTCTTAAGAAATGATTTGTTCATTATTAATTAAGTTTTTTACCATACTTTATAAGGCTAAATAATGTGTAGTCATTAAAAAGTGTAGTGTGTGCAGTGTTTTCTTTTCTTTTCTTACCTGGATGACTGAGGGATTACACAAAATATTTAAAACCAAATGTGTTATGTTTATATATTAGAATTTGGTTTAATTTACAGTTAAATGCTGTTGCACACTGTGATTTTTACCAGCATATATCCTTAGTTTTATTTTATTTACTGCAGTTAAATCATCACTTACACCAGCTGAGACTACTGACTTGGATCTATTGGCAGTTTATATAAAAAATGGTATGTCCAGATATGGCCCGTGGACCTTCACACCTCCAAGAAAAGCAACAAGCCTTCGTCCCTTATTACAAGCTCCTCTGACAGGACATAAATCTGATCCAGATGGTCTGATCCTTGATTTATGATGTGACAGACACGGATCTATATTCCTTGTGTCCTAGTTAGCCTCTCGCCTCCTACCTACCCCCCGTGCCCCCTTTGCTTTGGAGAGGCTCCTAACATGTCCGAATCCACTCTCATCAAAGGTTTTATCCACTTCTACGCTCTCATTTACCAGAGGCTCGCTGTGGATCAGAGCAGCTTTTGACAGAGGCCGGTCCCACCCACAAGTCACCAGCGAAAAGCCCCGAGAAGATGTCCGTAAGATGAGAGAGATTCGGAGCCGGTTCCCATCAATGTAGCCTTTTAACCAGCAGCCTTCACTTCTGTGGTTTTGCGCAAAGTGGGAATAAGTGCCTGTGGCTACCTGAGGGTCTGAGTGGTATCAAGCAAAAGTGAAGTTCAAGGAATTGCTCAAACGTATTCATATTTTATGTAGTGCAAATCAGTCCAGTTTACTGTAAATTGTGTTTGGTCTAAGAAGTTTACAGCAAAATAGGGCTGCGCGATTGTAGGAAAAAATAATCAGATTTTTTTATGTATTGTGATTAGATTTGCAATATATGTTTGTTTTGTTCAAAGTGCACATTTAAAACAACTGCAGGAGCATTAACATTTAAGAGAAGACTCAAGAATCCCATCATTTTTAGAGTGTTTGGAGAGATCTAAACTATAGATTAGGGTTGTCACGTACTTTGAAAATCAGATACTAATTGGCACTAAAACATGTATAGAAACTAGATACTCATTTGAACAAGTGTTGATAAAAGTCACATTTACAGGAATAAAAATGGACCTTTCCTGAATAGCTTTAGAATGACCTTGAGCTGTATCAGAACAAGTATAAGACGCATAGACTAATGTATGCCCATGGACCACTATGGAACCTACCTGAACAACTGAGGCATTATGCAAATATAAATCGTAGAACTTTCTTTTATATTACCATGTGGTGTTAATGTTGAAAATGACATTGAAATTTCACACTACTACAGATACAACAGGATTTATTCATGAAGACAGAATGTTTTATTATTTGCAGAGGACATTCTATTTTCTAAATAATTACAGCCTTTGCGATTATTTGATAATTGCGCAAACTATACCTTGCAGCCCTATAGCATAGTATTGTAGAAAATTGTAATAATCATTATTTCAAACTATAAATTAAGTTTCAACCTGCATAAATTCTACACTTCCAATGTATTTGTAGCTGTCTTAGGGAAGAATACTAGAGACATGGCTGCATTTGTATTATATTCTGCTGAAGTGTCTTGAACATGGGTACAACATCTGAATACAATGCATGCAGAAGATTGAGTGTGCAACCTTCAGCTTTCACTAGCACTGACCATGCTTGGGCAAAGAATAAACCACAATTTAAAACCACAATTTTAAAGTTCAAATGAATTTGATCACTTCTGAATAAGTTCAGATGCTAGTTTCATGTTTGACAATATCATTTATTTTTGAATGTTAGTCTCCACATATTTAACCTTCCTCTTCTCTGCTTTTCAGATATTTGAAGGGAACAGTAACTACGACACTCCGGAGCTGCGAACGGTGGAGCCCCTGCTGACGCGTTTCATCAGAATCTACCCAGAGAGAGCCACTCCCGCTGGGATGGGTCTGCGCCTGGAGCTCTTGGGATGCGAGCTTGAAGGTAAAAAAAAAAACTTCATTCCATTTTTCAATTTCGATTCGAATAGATGCAAAAGAGGAGCAAACCTGAAATGGCATTTTCACGGTTGATGGTGACATTTGTGCATACGGTGATGACTTCCCCGTGCGCAGTAATGGCGGTGGCTGGGGTTATTATCCGGACTGACGCGTCGCCTCTTCTCACTCATGACATTTCCGACCGTGGCATCGTTTTTAGCACCGTGGCAACATTTGACTGTCTCTACCGCACTGATTAACGGTGGCGCACACAATGACGACCTCACAGCTAGCTAGCATTATTTACAGACATATAGACCCTTCCATATGTGATGTATTCATATAGGTCTAATTTTCGGACAAAGGTTGGTTATGCATATTTTACTTTCATTTTTATAGAAAGGCCAACACTTTGTTTCCATAATTGTTTTTTTGTTTGGTTATTTTGGAATATGAGCGACTTTTCTGTAAGCTGCTACTAAGTACAAGCATTGCCAACATAGTTTTATGGAAAATTGGCAATGCTTTAGTTTCACAATTTGTCAAATTTGTAATTGGAAAATATGTATCCAAAAAAAAAAAAAAAAGCTGTGCAAGGTATGCCAATAGTCAACTAGGCATGTAAGTAGCATATTTAAGATAGTACTTTACTTTGTTGCTTATAGCCATGGGTTTCACAAAAACAATTTTATTACAATGGCCAAACATTTCTACTGTTATGTATCCAGCACTTGTATATTTGATTGGCTCTTTCTCCAAATCAAATAATCACAGTTAGCAATAATTTGAAGCTAATGCTAACTCGTGCAAAAAAAATCTATTGCTGTCTGTTTAGTTTATGACACAATGGTAGCTCTGAAAGGAAATGCAGGTGGGCCATCTATCATCGCTTTTAATGACAACCAGGAAGGAAGCATTCTGCTCAGAATATCTACGGGTTATTTAAACGCTAACGTGAGTGCTTCCTATGCTGAGCTCGCAGCTGCCCTGCTCCTGTTCTTTATCCCTCCAAAGGGCACTAAGTCCAGTCCGAGGAACATCAAAGCTGCCCTCACTGTAGACACTTCAAGTAGGATCAAACAAAGTCCACTTGGCACACTAGGATTAGGGCAAGCATGGGCCCCAAACCCTAAGCATGTCTAGAAGAGTTTTGTTGGAGGAAATATAATCTTAAAATATTCTCTGTCTACAAGTGGGTTTAAAGTTATGACTGCAGATTAGAATAGTTTGGAATTTGCAAGTGGTCACGTTGTAAAACAGTGTAGCTAGCTAACGATGGCATGTTGGCAAAGGAGGACGGAGGGCAAATGTAATACTAGGTTTCACATAGACACATACAGCAATCAGTCAACATGATAATGTGTATGTTATTGCACTGGTTATACATTTTCTATTGAAAATATATGATGTCATAATTTTCTTATTGTATGGTTGACTGTACATCCAAATTTGTTCTTATTAAGGCCCTGGGATAACTTGGCATGGTGTACTGTACATTGAATAGTAGTCATAGCAGTAGTAGAAGTAACTGTAATAGTATTAATAGTGGTAGTAGTACAAGTAGTAGCCTCGTAGTTGCAGGACTAGCTGTAGTAGCAGTAGAAGTAGTAGTCATAGTCTTAGACAGCTTAGAGCAAATTTCAACCAGCCCTGTTTAATGTTAGGCACTTTTGATGTGTTTTGCTCAAGGGCGCAATAGTAGCAGGCAGTCTACCAACTGTCTATTTTTTTATTATGTCTGCTTTAGCTAATTATAATGATGATTCTTGCTAATCAAGTTTTCTCTTTGAGCATGTAAACAACTTCTTAAAAGTACTTTTCACAACTTTCAGAGATCAGATGAAAGTGTTGTCACAATAAAGCTATTGATGAACAACAGTAACTAGCATGATAATGCACACTTTAGTATCTCAGACACTAAAACGTATTATATTTAGATGCAGACAGCGGACATATTTTGACCTCAAGAGCTGCTTATACATTGTATCTGCAGTACAGCGACATAGATTTTGTTCAAAAACATTGGAGACTATCGGGTACAGTGCTTTAAATACTGTTAAAGGTGTGTTAGCTACGATCAGGTCCAAGTCTAGTCAATCCACCCATACTTTTGTAGCCTCTTCTGTCAAGTACGCAGTCTGTCTAATCCATAAAATTATAATTTGTCCACAGCGACCCCTGCGCTTCACTTTACTACTGCCTTCCTGTTCTTCTGGCTTGCTATCTCACTGAAGCAAAGCTAGCACAAACACAGCTGAGCGCAATAAGAGCGTGTAGCGAGCTAGCCCTAAGTGGATTTACATATTGGATTTCAGGGCGGCCCGTTCCGTTGTAAGCCCTCCAAAGTCCCGACGGGAGCTTTAGTCAGATCATAATGCTTGTTTTCAGTGCTAATGCCAAACACACACATATCATAGAGCTGTAATGAACCTGCCAAACATGCGGCTACAGCAGAGCACCGGAGCACCTGTCTGTGGACTGACTGGTTCTCACATGTGCTGGTGGAGTAAATAGGATTTTAGGATTGTTTGGGAAAGTCCTGGGAATTTTGCCAATGTAAAAATGTTGACGTTTCATTATTATCAGATTTTTTGGAGTTAAAATATATATTAAAATGACATGTAAACAGCAAAATTATATATTTTTTCTGATTAAGGCACTTCTGATTACTACATCAGATTTTGCAGATTGCATGTAATTTAAGTAATTTTTGGTCCAGAAATCAGACAATAATCAGATGTTGGTGTGCATGTAACTGTAGCAGCTGTTCGTTAAACACATTATGTAAGTCAGCAAGTTTTTACTGTTGTGTAACTTACTGAAAAATCCTGGTTTGTTATAACTTTTATTACCAATATTAGCATACTTATTTGTCAGTTATTTCTATACATAGTAGATTAAGTCATTGTCCTTGTTCCTTATTTTAAAAATACACAAATAAATAAATAAATAAATATATAATTGTATTTATTTTTATTTTTTTGGATGATTTGCTAAAATGTTACCTTTTGATCCTTTGAGGCACTGTTTGTATATTTTATATTATTGAAAATTTGCCACATTTTTGCCACATTTTTACTTCCTGATGTTACATTTCACTGGTACTTGTTACCATGACGACTTATGCGTTACACTTTCATCTTTGTTACAACAGCACTGAAAATTTACTACATACCACTTTGTTGCTTTCTGTTACATTAACCCTATTGTCATCATTCCTGTCAAATCTCTCCTCTGCAGCCCTGTACAAATACCCCAATGCCCATGCACCTGTGTGTGGACTGCCATAACAGGACTGCAGCTAGATCCTCATTTCGGTGTGAATCTCCCATGATGCACCGCTGACCCCTACCCTGACCCCGCTCACCCCCGCACCCCCACAGCGCCCCCAATCTGACAGAAGCTGATCGGCCTCATATTTCATCCAGCTGTACGCACTCATACACACGCTCACAGTTTAAGACGGAGATTTTTCAGACCACCAGCTATCTATCCTGTCTCCTCTCGCCTCTGCAGGCAGGGGGAACCCATCATTAGTCAGTGAGGGCAAAGTGCATAGGGCTGCATTGGTGGTGGAGTGCTTGGGATTCCTACCTCACAGCAAGATGATTCCATGTTTGATTCCTGGACTGGAGTGTCTGCATATTCTGCGTGTGTCTGGGTGGTTGGCATTGAAGGATGGATGTAACATTAGCAGACAAGATCACATCACAAAGCAAGAAACTACATATTTTTGCTAAGTTAGGTACCACTTAAAGGCATACTATGTAACTTTTCTGGTGCTGTTACAGTATTAAACTTACCTGTATTGTATTTATTGCTCCTACATTCTTTGAAAAGCATGGATTCTTACTTTGAGCATTTATATCTGCTTGTGTTCACTTAGATACGTTTAATGACTTACAGTGAAACATTCAAGGCAATTACATGTTCCTGGAGACAAGTTACACAGTGCACCTTTAAAATATTCAGAAATCCAGTTAGCTATAATCTCTTGAATTTACTTTTTTTAAATTATTATTATTGTTTTGATCCAGGTTTAGTATTTTATTAAATTTTATCTATTTTAGTTGTTATTAATATCATTGTTGTGCTATTAAATCAAATAATACATTTTTGTTTCAGTGATATAAAGTCATAATATCTATTTTTCCCCTCAACCCTAAATGCGTAGTGGAGTGTGCAGTGCATATTGCCAACGTAGCCACATCCAAGCACATAATGATAGGCCCTGGTTCCAACCGCGAGGCCTGTGTACAGCTAACCCCAAACTCCTCCACATGCATCCTTTCAGCTCTATTTTTATACATGTCCACATTTGATAAAAAACAGGAATGCTAACAGTCCATATTGGAAGCTGTGGGTGGAATTATGGGTAGCATGTGGGGGCCAGAACTTTGTGCTCCATATTTTACATAGATATGGTAGCCTGGTAATGACTGCTCTTATGTGGAAAAAGATGGCAATAGTTTGTGGAGTCAAATCAAACGCATTTTATTGTAGTGCCAATTCATAATGTGCAAGGGTGAGAGTAATAATTAATTAGTTAATCAGCCTGAATCATTCTTAAAAAACAATTTGTTCATTATGAAGTAAGACCTTGTTCATGCTTTGTTAAGACTAATTCAAGTGTAGAATCTGAACAAAAATCTTATATAAAAGATAATTAATATTGTCTGTTTTGTTCTCTTGCAGCTCCCACGTTGGCGCCCACCACCCAAGCCCCAAGCACGACCCCGTCCGATGAATGTGACGATGAAGCCAACTGCCACAGCGGCACAGGTGACCGCTACGACAGGACAGGTGCTCACGCCGCCCTATGAGACTGCACCCTAACCCTCCCCTTTAACACTTAGCTGCTCTCCTCTAACACACTCTCTAACCCTCCCCTTTATTCCCTAAACATAATCTTTCCATTAAACGTATAGCCCATCCCCTTTCACAACCACCCTTACCTGCCGCATTACCCATTAGCCACTCCCCTTTAATGCTCATCCTAAACCTCCACTTTAACTTAGCCTTTCCCCTTTAACACCTAACTTCCCTTTAACCCTTACCCCCTCCCCTTTAATGCTAACCGTAACTCTCCCCTTTAACCCTTAGCCTCTCCTTTTTAATGTCCATCCCAGCCCTCCCCTTAAACACATAGTCCCTCCCCTTTAACCCTTAGCCCCTCCTGATTAACGCTCATCCTGACCTTCACCTTTACCCCTTAGCACCTCCCCTTTAACACCTATCCCCTCCCTTTAACTTATAGCACCATCCTTTTATCACTTAAACCCTCACCTTTATTCCCCACCTCTTTAATACCTAGCCCCACCTTGTTAGCCCCTTCCCCCTCCCCACTTCCTTCTTGCTCCTGCTTTGTTATGCTATAATTCTTTGGGAACCACTGATCTGGGGATGTAGGAAGAAATTGCACAAACTTTTCACACCAAGTATCACCTAACATAATATCTGACATTCTGGGTGCCGTCAGATCTAAACCCGGACTACATCAGGACTAATTAGGTCTAAACATGAGCTAAAATGAGACATAACCAGGTCTTAAATTAGACCAAACCATAAATAAATTAGTTCCAAATAATGCCCAAAAGACAACTGAGAAACTGTCCCAGACATATATTCTGACTAACTTACAGTATGTTGAAAATAGGTTTTAAATGAAGGCTACGATGTAATGTATTTGGTATTATTTAGCGATATTCCTTGTTATTTCTAGTGTTATATAAAAAAGAAAAATAAATATGAAAATAAATATGAAATCATCTTTAGTGCATATCTTTCATATCATACAGAATACTATAAAGGTCCTATATTACACAAAATGGATAATAGTGAAGTTTATGCCATGTTAGAATGTTGTTATTTCCTCAAAAACAGACCTGGAGTTGTGCTTTGTTTGTGATGAGGAAGAAACATTATAACATAGATCAGAAAATAGCGTAGTATTGGCCCTTTAATGAACACTCCTGAATCTAACACTGATAGATGTAATCCCACATTTGAACAAAGCCCTTAGCACAGACATTTTCGAGACTGGGGAATTTCCTCAATTTGCACCTGGCTTCGTCTTAGCTACAGTCCTCCTGCGCCCTCTACTGGCTTGTACGCTCTACTGCACTGCTCTATCCCCAGCTCACCATAGCTCTAATTATGTGCACCTGTCCCCCTCCCCCTCCTCTCCACTAGGCAACATTAGCGCGTTTGCCTGGGAGTCCTCCACACACCTGCTGTTGAGCGTACCTGCAGCTAGCCCGGCTTCCCCATCTCCTTTCCCCCACTCTGCTTTCCTCTTTTCTCTCCTCTCCTTTGGTTCCTTTGGCCTGGTTTCCTACTAACCCACTGACTCGGAGCATACCTCTCTGTCTGCCTGACTGCTCTCCCCATTAACAGCAGTCTCCAGCGATGAGCATGGCACCGTTGTACTATCTTGTATTGAATAGGTGACTCACACTAGCTTGAACAAAAAGGACAGCAGAAAAACGTGAACCAATGTTGCCGATATTAGCCAGGATAGTCAGGCTGATCTGCATTCATGTGCTGAGTCACAGAACTAGTTTTAAGTTGTATCTTTAACACTACTGCCAACACTACTACCACTGCAGTTTTGACAGTTATTACACTATTATTGATGTAATATAATTCTGAATAGACCACATACTTATAAACATGAACTATAAATCATAGAACCAATTTTAACCCTATTGTAACTTTATATTAAAATGTATTGTTTTAAATGCAAACATTTATCACTTAAAATGGAAAAAAATGTGGTTTATATAACTTTACTATCAGAATCACCACAAGCGAAATACGTATACATGAGAAACGTTCACACAACATGATTTGGTCTTGGTTTGAGCCCAGTTTAGTCCTGGAGTTCTTAGTCTTTGGTTTGGTCTTGTTCTAGTCTTGATGTAGTCCAAGTTTAGTTCTGAGACCCATACACTTAAATGATACCACACTATAACATTCATGATCGTTTAAAGTTCCTATATTAGACAAAATTGATTCTTGTGAGCTTTAAGCCGTGTTATGATGCTGTTAGCTTATCAAAACATACCCAGAGTTTGTTTCATTCACGTACATCTCCAAAACTCAAAATGCTCTGATCCACATTGTGATGTCAAGTAGTTTTCAAGTTAACAGCTACCTTTTATCTTTAGTTCAGTACAGATTGGCAGTTCCAGGGCTGAAATCATCCAAATGATTCTAGTGACGATGTACAGCATTTAAAAACACAGTGGAGCACTTCCTGTATTAGTAGATGACATCATAAGCTGGAACAGTGTTTTCAGTTTGAGAGGAGAACCCAGCCTAAATATGCAGGGTTTGTATGTTAAAGTGTGGATTAAACAAAGTACAATTTATGAGGAAACATTATAACAGATCAGAAAAGGCCAAGTCTGCAGCATAAAAAAATCAAAGTTATAGTTAGCAAACACTATAACTAGCTAAACATGGTAACAATTTTTTCATGTCGTTACAGGCGGACCCACTACACCTGAGCCTACCACCGCCGAAGTAGACACCATTCCTCGTAAGTACTCCTTTTGAAATCTCTCATCTCTCAACCGACTTACTCACATACATATGAAAAACTATCTGATATTTTCGAATGAATTTCCATAGAGTTTAGTTAATGGCTAGCTTCTCGTGATGGCATGGCCCCGCTGACAGGCCAGAGAGAGGTTGATTAGCACTGGCGCTCTGCTGCTGCCTCCTCAGCATAACTACTAATCACCACACATTTAAATACACACACACACGCACAACATCCACGGTACACAGGGGCCGGCACGCGAATGACCGCAGGAAATGAGGTGATGAGGAGGGCTCCGGGGGGCCACCAACTCCCCCTCAGTCCTGATCCACACACAGCAGCCCTGTATGACCTCAGCTAATGGTCCATAGGTTTCATCCAGCTGCCTGCTTCTGGGTTCTGGTTGGTAATCATCATTTTTTCATAGCAATGGTCTAATATGGATTTTTGAGTCAATAACGATACTGATATTTTGCTTGATACGAATGATACGAATGATATTCCCTGACATCGATTCTAAGCGATGAAAATCCATAGCAAAGACCAGTGTTAAGTTATAGTAAAGTTTACTTTTTGCTTTTGTAAAAATAATAAAATGTTTTGTTTTGTTTATCTGGGACAGGGGTCTGCAACCACTCTCTAAAGATCCACATGTGGCTCTTTGAAGCCTCGACTGCAGCTCTTTGCATTTTGATTGAGAAACATTTTTTTGGGTATACATTATCTGTTAAGTTTGTAATTGACAGTCTTTGTAGCACACCAGTGTTCATTTTATAGATTTTTTTTTTTTAACTATTCATCTGAGCAAATCCCATGCATAAAATCAGGAAGAATAATGATCATTTTGTAGAGTAAATATTACACATAAAATGCACCAGAATGTAGGAAATTACATATAATTTACTTTAAATAAAAAGTCCACAAAGTTCACAAAAACACAACCTTGTTACATATTCTTCATAATGTTTAATAGCTGCAAACAATCAACCTCTTTTAAATGTAATTATTTTTTAATCACTTTGTCTCGTTAGTTGTAAAAAATGTATGGCTCTTTCTGACTTTCATTTGGTCTGAAATGGGCCAATGTGGCTCTTTTGCTGTTAAAGGTTGCAGACCTCTGATCTGGGATATAAATTCATATTTTTATTAACAGTCAATAGTTACACTTTTATTAGCCTTAGTAAAGCATGAACGACTGTGGCCCTCAAATTTAGCATACAAATTACATACCAGAACAAAAACAAAACACTTAAGTTGCTTGCGTAGATGGAAATTAAAAGGGCTGTACCATATATATGTTTTTTTTTCATGTAAGTAAAATTTATTTTGCCCCAGTACAGATTGTAAAAGCAGTTTTAGGGTCAAAATGAGACAGCTGTGAGCTTTCTGCAACTAATTATAGACATTTTTATCTACCGTGAACCAGGTAGTGCACTATTAGCATGCTAGTTGTTGTTACCATTATTACCGCTAAAAGTTGTGAGACGTGCTTATAAACTCACCGCCATGAATAATTATGATGCTGGGGCTGTCATCGGAAAGTGAGGAATACGTTTGGACTCCTGCAAAGTTAAAAATAAAGGTTTTTTTTATATATTTTATGACAGTAAAAATGAGATGCAGTGCCTTTAAAATCTCAAATGCATACACTTGCCCTTCCAGTTGTAGTTTTTTTTTATTATTATTAAATTGCTTTGAAGATATAGAAGTCTTTCAACCATTTAAACTCAAATTAGTCATTGCATTTGATCCAATATCTATCAAATTCTATAAGCCCATTCATTGCCTGCACACATTACCATTATTAACCTTCAGCGCCCCCTCTCCTTGGCTTTTCATACCACCATACACTATTTTAATTGGGTACGCGATTCCTCCATCAAAACGCAGCCTTGCTTTGGAAATACGGCTACACGCTGGGGAATTCCAGTCTTTGTGTTCAATAGGCCATCATTGGTAAAAAAAAAAAAAAAAATCTGCTGCCCCTTTATCAGAAGAAATACAGCCCTGTGCAGTATTTAGCCATGTGAGGGGCCCTTTGGAGAGGCATCTCAACTATTCCCATGTGTAACTCGGAAGTCTTTCTTTATCCAATTTCGACATTCCCTTGTAGATTCTTGTCCATGGGGGAGTGCATAGTTGGAGGCTTGTTACTATAGCACCCATATTCATTAAAAAGGGTTGAATCTTGACAGGGGGTAGACCAACCAGGATGTGCTGGTCTTTGTCCCTGGCTTTGAACCCAAGTTTGTCTGTCTAGGGTTTTGTATTACAGCTTATTATAGGTATTTAGGGTTTCAAGATGGTGGTATGCTAGCCAACTCTGTGGGGTGTTTCATTTTCATTAGATTGGCTTGGCAAGTGTATATTTGTTAAATTTGTCCAGCTCAGCAGGGCCTCTATTGCTTTTTATGTTCAAATTACAAAAGATCACCTTTTGTCCATTCAAAACATTGACCTGTATACCAAGATACCTTGTTTCAAAGTATATAATACCTCATTTTGAAATATAAAATAATAAAGATTACTATGCAAACTAACCTAATTTTTCACCACACTGAAACCAAATAAATACATACACATCATTTTAACAGATTTTTAAGGTCAGCTATGATTTGTATGTTCACTTTAACCACTGTATCAACCAACAAACAAATAAACAAACACAATATGAACAAAAATATATCTAGTGCACTTGGAAACCTCTCACTGTGCTCCCTCTCCCCCACGTGCCTCTGCTGCCCCCCACTGGTCACACATGATCAGAGCAGTATCCTCAGCCCTGGAGTGTAGCCTGCAGACATACAGCGTGACAAGCCCATCGGAGCTTGTTAAAGTCCTCTGCTCCCAGAGAACCGGAGGAGTGGGTCACGTTCATGCACTGTCAGGACATTTCAGAGCTCAAAGATAAGACTGACAAGGAGGCGGCGGGAAGGAAAAAATGCAAAAGTCTGGGTCTGGTTGCATAGACTTATCTTGGTCAGTACAACAATAATCATGCAAACACAAAACAACTTACTGAAAATTGGGATTTTTACAATGTCGTAATTTGTCCATTTGTTCATTACAAACAGACATGGAATAGCTTTATATTTAATTTCCATGTTTGCATAGTCCTTCCTCCATATTTAGCCTGCGTTCATTCCACCTTGTGACATAAATGTGATATGTAAATCAATCTAAACTGAGTTCTGCTTATTATCACTCTGGAGTGGCTCTCGTCAATATCCTGTGGGAAGAGGAGTTTTAACCTATCACAGCAACCAACTGACAGTTAATAATAAAATCATATCGTTTTTGCCTCAATAAATCTGCAGCATCTTTTGTCCGATTTGAACAGTTTCACTCCTGGATACAAATACTAGGGTGAAAAATTATCTAAAAAAGCCTGAAGAATGCAGATTTTACTGACATATCTCTTCTCTCTCTGCAGCGTTTCTGTGGTTCGCCTGTGACTTCGGCTGGGCCTCTAACCCGTCCTTCTGCAGCTGGAGCTCTGAGGACACAGGCTCCAGGTGGCAGATCCAGTCCAGTGGAACTCCCACTCTTAACACAGGGCCCAACATGGACCATACAGGTGAGGGGCAGACAGAAAAAACTTTTACTTTTTATAGGAATGAAGAGGAGCGAATGGGCTCAAAAAAGGCTTTACAGAACAATTATGTAGTACACCTTTACATCATTCATTATAGTTTTTTACTGATAGAAAATGATTTAGAATATGACTATTTGAAAATGGTGTTGCTCCTGTCTTCTTCTCTTAAGTACACTGACAAAGGCAATAATTTTCAGCCCACTGAAAAAGAACACATCTTTCCTTTATCCAACAGGCGGCTCAGGAAACTTCATCTACACTCTAGCCACGGGCCCTCAGCAGACTGAAGTAGCGCGTCTGGTCAGCCCTATGGTCAGTTCCCCTGATGCTGACCTGTGTGTGTCCTTCTGGTACCACATGTTCGGACCCCACATCGGCACTCTGCACATCAAACAGCGCAAACAGACCCTAGATGGCCCAGCAGACATATTACTGTGGACTGTGAGCGGTCACCAGGGCAACCGCTGGAGGGAGGGGCGCGTGCCGGTGCCCAGGACCAATAGGCCGTATCAGGTGAGAGCATGGGAGGGAATATTGAGACGATTTGGCGGGGTATATGTACATGGGGATTTGAGTGAGACATGTTATTCACTCCCTAAATATTTGAGTAACATGTTGAATAGACTTGGACTTTAACTTTATTGATGGATAAAAGAAATTACTTGGACACAGTAGCTCACATTGTACAAAATAATAAAGATTAAAAAAAAATAAGTGGTAAAAAAAAGTAGCAAAAATACCATATCTCTACAAATGTGGTTGATTTGTCTGGAATTTTCCACAGTATGGCATTAAACACGTATCGAGCACTAAAAGCATCTGTAACCGAATACATGCTAAAGATGTACCGTAAAAAGTATTTTAATACCATATGTTGGAACATTCTCATGAAAACTATAACATCACCATGGATACAATCAGGTGGCGGACCTTCCATGAGAAAATACAAAATGATTTGTTCAAAAAGCTACTCATTCCTTGCGTTGTATTTTAGCCAATTTTTACTTTTAACTACTTTTTGTCTCCTATTTGAGTAATGAGTTAATACCAGAAAATGTGTTATATTTCCTTTGATTGGCTACAAAACTGTCTCAAATGGAATAATATACCCCAGTTATTCAAAAGTCCATGTGAAAACCATTTAATCACATTTTAAATAACTTCTTTTTCTACCCACCATGATGTAACATCCAACAGTTTGTGAATGGCAGCTGTATTGAAATATTGACTTTGTTATCAGGTGGTGATAGAGGGTCTGGTGGAGAGGAAGAGCTGGGGGGACATAGCCGTGGACGACATCAAGGTTCTGAATGGACTGAGCGCGGCCGACTGCAAAGGTAACAGTCAGCCCCTCCCCCTTCTGTTTGAGTGATCTCAGTGATGTCTTTTCTAACCAATAAATGTCCACTACACAGATCCCACTGTACCCACGGAGCCAATGCTGCCGGAAGATAGCCTCAATGAAATCTGTAAGTCCTGCTTTGTTTTGAATGTAATACATATGTACATACACTGGTGCTGCTAAGGAATCTAGGGCTCTAAGCAAAAAATAGTAGAAAAACAGAACTAGTTCATTTTAGGTTTGCAGCGGTTGAAAGTTTTTCCTCATTTACCTTATGCAATCTGAACATCCTAATTATTCACAGTGATGAGTTCAGTTTATAAGCACTTTTCACAACATTCAGAGACTAGACTGGAGATTTTCCATCAAAGTAGGCTAACTGGCATGCTAACAACACACCAGCATTACTTCCTTGTTTGTGAACAATAAAAATGCTTTATAATTATTTGACCCTAAGAGCTGCCTTTACAATACATCTGTGCAATGGGTACAGTACCGACACTAGAACACGACCAAAATAAGTCTAAAACCAGGACTAAACCAAAATCCAAGCAGAACCAAACCAGTACTGTGAACACAAATTGACTTTACTTTTTTACTATTAACCAAATGTTTACTTAAAAACATCACTGATTCTATGTTCCATCCATGTCCCTTGCAGTGGAAGAGATGACAGAGTACCCAGATCTTGTGGAGACCAATGAGATTAGCGGAGCGGGGAACATGCTGAAGACACTGGACCCCATCCTCATCACTATCATCGCAATGTCGGCCCTGGGCGTGTTTTTGGGTGCCATCTGTGGTGTGGTGCTGTACTGCGCCTGCTCACACGGCGCAATGACGGACAGGAACTTATCGGCTCTGGAGAACTATAATTTTGAGCTGGTGGACGGCGTCAAGCTAAAGAAAGACAAACTAAACGTACAGAGCTCATATTCTGAGGCGTGAAAAGATTAAATGACTTTTTTTACGATAAACGAAAGTGAGTGGATTTCCGAAGAAGTCCACACCAGACTGTTGAGGCACATTCTCAAGCACTATAGGAGGAGGCGGGCTCTACGGACTATGCCCCGCCCCCCTCGTTTGACAGAGCGACGCAACCAATGGGATGTCAACTCTGGACTGCTATTTTTTCTCAGGAGCTGCCGTAAAAGAAACCTACCACTAGGGGTCACTGTGTACAAAAGAAATACAGAAAAAATATGTAAATACGATCTAGATATTTTAATTTTATATTTTGATTTTCAATTCATTTTTACAATCGGATGCTGGTGTTGAGACCAATTTATTAATAATGTTTAAAGTATTTATCTTTTTTTTCCTTTTCAAAGAGAAATGTTTTTCATTAAAGGTCCTATATTACGCAAAACTGACTCATGTGAGCTTTTAGCCATGTTATAATGCCTCCTCAAAAACATAGCTGGAGTGTTTTGTTTCGTTCATGTGTGTTTGAGTAATTATTAGGTTGTAGAGTTGTCAAAATCTTTTGAAAATCAGATACTAATCAAGCTTTGGAATGACGTTGAGTGGATTAATGATGGTGACGATGAAAATGATTTTCTATTGTCTAAAGAAAGAGTTTTTTATTATCATTGTGGTATCGGAATCGGTATCGAGTATATTCCGTAGTATCGAAATGGAGTTTGAAATGACAACCCAAAGCTCAAAATGCTCTGTTCCATTTTGTGATGCCATTTAGTGGTAGTTTTGAGGTTAACTGCAGTTACGTATTACTGCTTTACTCTTCAGTACTCTAGAATAACCTTAAGTTACTTTTATATATTTGAATATTTACATTTTACCTTTTGTACAGTTGAGATTGTTAATAGAAAGTCTCTTATATCTGCTGGTGCACCGAGGAGTGAAGCAGTTTCAGTGAGGCTAAAACAATAGCTGTCACTTTAAAGTTTGGCAAATCCAGGGCAGAAACGACCATTTACTGTATTACCACTTAATGACATCACAAGGTGGAAAAGAGTCTTTTCAGTTTGAGAGAGAGGGTTTGTGTGTTAAACATGTGTGAATGAAGCAAAACACAACTCAAGGTATGTTCTTGATGAAGAAAAATAACATCGATCAACAATAGTGCTATATAGGCCCTTTAAGTTAATGAAGGCTATTGTTTATTTCTGATAAATTTCTACAAAAAAAGAACCATATCCAGCAAAACTGTAGAAGCGTCCCTGCGATGTGGCATATACAGGGTGTGCCCATAACACATGACCCTGAAGCCCCGCCCCCTTTCCCCTTTGGCCCCTGTCACTCTGAAAGTGACAGTCCACTTCATGGCAATGTGTATGGTTCTTTCTGACAGTGCCTTCCCATCATGCTCTCTGGTTTAGTCACAGGAAACAGGGCAACGTAACTCTTTGCAAAACGGGATCTATCGCAGCGCTTTGTCCAACCGTTCATCGTTAATTGTCAGAGAAAAACGCACTGTAAATATATGTTTTAATATATTTTATTGCCCTTTCCGAAAGCAAAAGTAAAGATGGCTGCAGTATCCCTTTTTTCATGGGTCGTTTGTGTGTGTGTAAATACAATCTCCTGACTGTTTCGTGAATGGTGTGTTCTTTTTTGTTTGCAATGTGCATTCAAGCCATCAAAATTCCATAGTATTGCTAGCTAAGTTAGCAAAAACAAAAAGTCATTCTTTGATAGTTGTTTTGACTCGACACCAGTATATTTTAATGTAGCATATAGCTCATAGCGACGGCAGAAGGGGTGGTGATGTTACGCTAGCTGCCAACATACCAAATAAAGAAGCAACAATCATCGCTGCTTTGCTTTAGCCAACATTAGCGCATCACCTCGTCACTGTGGATTGTTCATTGCAGATTTTGGACAATATTAGCTTGAATGCACTTTGTTCCCGATTCCCTAGCGTTAGGAGTCTCTTTTCTAAGAAGGGTTTTTGAAAGGCCCTTGCTAACTAACTGAAGATTGGTGCTATCATCACTTTGCATTCTGCTGTACCTGTAGCTTCTGTATGGCCTGTCTGGCCCCGAGTCACTCACCCATGTGTAGCAGCAGCCATACTGTCATGATGTCACTGCTGATGTCATTAAAATGAGACACCGGGTCAGTTTCACAAAAGTTTTTTTTGTTTTGTTTTTTTCTGCAATGTGCGTAGTTATTGTGTTATGGTTAAAAGAGGCTATAAGAAGTTGAGCCAAAGTATTTAGTAAAGTGGCTATTTAAGTTATTTGTAATTCAAAAATAATTGAAGGTAGATTAAAGTCCAAGAAGTACCAAATCTGCCCTTCATTTAACTGTGTAATTTAACAGGCCTACTAAGGCTTTCTTATTGTGGAACAACAAGACAGCTTCAGAGACCCATTCTAATAACATTATAGACATCCAGGCTTTGCCTGATCAAGTCTGTTTACACATGGGCTAAACGGTATTATCACTATAGGCCTATAGAATGTTTACAACATCACCTAGTTTGTCTTACATAATTTGTACATAGAGGTTTTGCTTCACTTTCAGTCAGTTCTTTTAGAGTTTCATGGTGATAAGGCATCCACACAGTGGGGCAGTGGGGGGGGACTCAACAGAAGCCTCGTCTTGTGATCTCCTGGTTGGAGAACATCGATTACCGACAGTAGGCTACAGTTTGTGTAAACAAATGCATAGCTACTCAGGATGAATGACACAATAGCTGCAATAAAGTATGAAAACAAGTTATAAAGACTGTGTTTTGACCGTTTTAAATACAGTACCACAGTGCTAGCAGTGTCTCTCAACTTAGCCAAATACTTAGCCTAACCACAAATATGCATTCTTGCTCAAAATGTCTAATCCAACCTGATGTAGTTTGTGAAACTGACCCAGGATTGGTGTAGGGAGGGCGGGGACATTACCTCAATCAGGTCCGAAAATGGTTCCTCTCTGCGGCTTCACCAAAGGACGTTTCACCGCTCACCGACGTCACCAACGAAAGACTGGCTTTGTAGAGCTTTTGTACCACTTTTTAGCTCCGCCCCGACACCCCTCTTTGTGAACTCTTCTCTTGGGACAATCCCGTGGCAGGGCAGTACCAGAGAATCGGAACTTTGTGTGAACTTTTAGTAAAGGGGCCCGTCTTGGGACACTACGCTAGCCCACGGGAGCCACTAACAATCACGATATTGGTCTAAGGGTGTTTTTCTACGTGTGTGCTTTACGTCGTGTTGTGGTGAAGACTTCAACTTCTTTTTGTAATTTTTTTCAGTTTTTTTTTTGCCCACCCTTCTCGTCTTTACTGCTTCAAGCTCTTTGGACAGTAGATAAAGGACTAAGCTAGAGAAAACGGATACTGTAGCGCTGGACTCAAGATGTTGCACTGATAAATATATTTAAAAAGATTTATGTGTTTTTAGCGTTCATTTGCAAAAAACTAAATGTAGAAAAAATAAAAAACACCAGTTTCATTTTGATATATAGTTTCAGATTATGTGAAATAATTCTGAAATGTAAAAAAATGAGATGGCTTTGCCCCCTCCCCCACCATGGACATATTAACGCTTCGTTTTGTACTGTCATCCGATTTTGTGCAGATTTTGTTTTGTTTTTTACAAGATGAAAATAAGACTTTTATTTTCAATACTGCTTCTGTAATTTGCTGTTGTAGGAAAAAATGAATAAACAGCAAGGCCTTATAAAATGGCTTGGTTTTATTCTTATTATTTGAGCAAGTGAAATGGTTTCAAGGCACAGCAAACTGTCTTCAATGTTTGCAGGTAATGTCTTTAGCCAAAAATAAACTGCTTCACTCCTCATATGCCCCCTGGTGGAGTTATTACACCCAGTGCTGGTGTAAACATCAGGACAGTATTGTAATAGTTTACATATGCAAGCAACATTTAAGATGTAACAAATGAAATATCAAAGTAAAAACAAACAAACAGTGCACTCAAGTTAAATTATGTATTTCCAGTAGGATACAAGTAAAAGGTATATCTGAAAAATAGGCTGCACATAAAACTAGATCTACATTAATGTATACTTTTCATGCTGTCGCCTGACTAGTTCCATTTCTCTCAAAAGTGCAGATTGTCACTTAACACTCCATTCATTCTCTATAAGCTAAGACTCAAAGACAGCATCTTTATGACAATGTAAGTACTTAATCAGAGGAAACTTCTGCGTTTATAAAAGTAGATCTTTGTGTCTCTAAGCTAATGCTAACCAATCAAAATCTCAAAATGGTACATGGATACATACAGCAATATTTTAACATCAATAAATAATTTTAATTTCAATTAGCATTAGCATTGTACCTATAAACAGAAGTTTCCTCTGATGAAGTAGTTGCGTCGTAGAAACTGAAAAAAGCTGAATTTGCCCTCCGAGGCCCTTGTCACTTCAGTGCCACATATTCATATTTGACAACATTAAGACACATCACAACCACTTAAAAAAGACTGTAAATCTAGAGGCTCACAACAGCAAAAACCACAAGTAAAACAGTATAAAACATGTAAGGAAGGGGGGGGTCTGCCAAAAAAATGTCAAAATTCTGGACATTTTTTCCTTGGTTTCTGGTGCATTTTAATGTTCCATAACATCAGATTTTTAATAATCAGACCATTTGGAAGGACATTAAATAAAAGAGGATTTTAGGATAATATTTTTATGTTTATTGTCAGTCTTTGGATGCTGTGATTTCACGTAAATGTGCATATTAATGAGTAGGGATGCACAAATGTCAATACCAGTATCGGGTGTCAGTACTCGTCAATGGGTTGTCGATACCAAGAGCCGATACCACTGCAGCTGTGCTGCCTCTTGTTTGACGCTCACAGCTCATGTTTCCACAGAGCAGTGAGCTCTGATCATATGTGACTGCCACATGAAATATACAAATATTTAGGACTAAAAGGTTTTTATAGTTCACAGATGATACCAGCGCAGTGCTTGTGTTTACAATAGTAGCAGCTAACGTTGCTAAGTGGCGCTGGAGATTATTTGCTCGTGCTGCATTTTAACTTATTGTAATTGACAAACACATTTAGCGACTGAACAAAGCGAGTTCAGAGCTTTTAAAAGACGTACAGCATGAACATATTAGTCAGAGTGTGGCCCTGGTAAAAGTAACACAACACTCACTATTATGCTAACAGTAGCTCGTTAGCAGTTAGCTCGTTAGCAGTTAGCGCGGAGCGCAGTCTGCTAAGAGGAAGTGGTAAATATTGCTGCTAACTATGCTAACTATAGTGATTTCATTAGATAAGATAAGAATTCTAAGATGAAAAAGTAGCTATACTATAAAACTCCTATGAAATTAATTAGATTTACTACTATAATCAAACACCAGTAAAAATTATGTCTGGAAACGTATTTTTACTCGTACTCGTTTTGCAAAACGTGGTATCGGTGCGTCCCTATATGAGCATTCACAGCACATTTAGGAGTCGTTTACAGGTCGTTCTTTCGTTCACAGATGTAACAGAGGTTGGTGCCTTAATCAAAGTTAATCTGACACAAGAGCAGTGACGCTTTAACTACGCTCACATCATCTGATGTTTAGAAACAAAAGGACGAGAACAACCAAAAACAGCCAGGGTAATAAAGAGACTCACCTACTGTCCTCTGAGGTGTGTCCTCGGGTGTGTCCTGTCCTGCAGAATTATACACATCCAGCTTCACTGTTTTATCTGCAGGTCCAATGATGTAAAATGGTGACTTATTTCGAGTCCTCACTGAAAAGTCCTTTCCCCAAAACGATCTTCCTCTGGTTTCTTCATGCATTATCCCAAACTCTAGATAAACTGAACTTCACTAACTTTTAGTCACTCATTCAAATGTCCCTCTGCTGCCTCAGTCCTCCCAGAGTGCACCTGGAGGGGAGGGGTCCCTCACACAGGTGTAAACACAGAGCTGTCCACACCACTGTCTGATTAAAAAACAAATGTAGGCAGAAAATCAGAATCAGAAAACTGCAGGTTGCCATCGTCTGAGAACACAGTTCACAAACTACAAACATACTGCGGTGATAAAGTGCAACATAAACCCACACTGAATAAATACAAATAAGGGCATGCACAAAGTTAAAAAATATATGCTTAAAAATAAAATACTTAAAGGTAGAAAATATATACAAATATAAAATATCTAGCAATATCTGGCAATGAAACACATCTGATCATTTGAGAGGGATATGTAGACTAATATAAACACACGAGCACTATTTAGTTTTCAGAAAAAAACTTTCCAGTCATTACTTTCAAAATAAACGTGGCATTAGTCTGCTTATAGGCTGGGACGGCCCTGACATATGCAAAAAAAAATTTAAGCTTTTAACCATGTCATATTGTCCGCTCACCAAAAACATACCTGGAGTTGTATTTTTGCTCCATTCCCGCTTGTTTCAGTCATCCTTTAATCCACCTCGTCTTCAGAATCAGAATCCTTTTATTGCCATCGTTCGTGAACACAGTTCACAAACTAGGAACTTACTTCGGTGATAAAGTGCAACATAAAACACACTGAATAAATACAAATACAAATAAGGTCATGCACAAAGTTAAAAAGATATGCTTAAAAAGTCAAATAAAATACTTAAAGGTAGAAAATATATACAACAGCAGCATCAGAACAACAGTGCAAACATGACTTATTAAAGTGACCGGTGTTATAAAGTGTCCACTTTTGTGCAAATAAGTGTTCATGAGACAAACTGCAGAGGGAAAGAAACTGTTCTTATGACGAGAGGTTCTGGTCCCAATGGACCGTAGCCTCCTGCCAGAGGGAAGTGGCTCAAATAGTCCAAGTCCAGGGTGAAAGGTGTCAGCTGCTATACGGCCTGTTCACCCCCAAGTCCTGGAGACAGGTCCTGTAGAGATGGAAGGCTGCAGCCAATCACCTTGACTGAGCATTTTGCCCAGATTGTTGCATCGCAGGTAAAAATCTGGATTTATGCTGTCTATTTCTTAAACCCATAAACTATCTCATGGTTTCTGTGGTAAGAACACATTGCTCTATTAGCATAGTATTCACAAGGGATAGGGACTTTTACTGTTTACTTTCCCATTGTTCATTTAGCCCCAACGCCTAAATGACTCATGGGAAACAGAGATGAAGTATATCCTCCAAATGCAGACATTATTTCAAGTTAGAAAATGTGAACTACTTCTCCTAGGTGACCAAAAGCTTGTTTAAAAGCAAATTAAAGTCACAAGAATGCATCAGACGTTCTTTTAAAAACTCATATATTTCATTTTTAAACTGCATATTGCACTTACCCATCTCAACACATTATCATATTAACAAGTAAATGGGGCTAATAAAACTATTTGGCTCTGTAGCATTCACACACAATTAACTCACTGCTGGTGTCCCCTTCCCTCAGAGCAATGTACTGTACAGCTCCAACATGAACATATTAGTCTGACGAGGAGCCCTGCACTCCAAATGATCCATGCACCGCACAAGTCGCTCCAAACCAAAACATTATGATTGACAAGAATGATGACAGCTCACACACCCTCACCACGGACAGTTACACAGAGAACATAAGCCTCATTTTCAAGCGTTTCTGGTGGTATTACTAGGGATTTCAGGATTATTTTGTTAATTGCTAATATGTTATCAAACAAAAAGATAATAGCAAAAAGCAGTTTTAATCCAATTTATTCTCCAAATACGTAGATCCAAATGTAAGGTATTTTTTTCTGCGTTGTAATGTGTAAGTTTTTTCTTAAGGCCAAAATGAGATGACTATAATTACGTAGGAGCATTCTGTGTACTGGGGGGTATTTGGGTATTTGAGTATTCTGTCTGCAGTGGACAGTATGTATCATCCAAAGTACTGTGTTTGTCATCCAAAAGTACTTAGAACCTGATAAAGTTCTGTTGGACCTGGTTGAGTCCTGGTTTGGATCAGTTCTTTCAGGGTGTTCCTGGTGTACAGCGAAGGAAACGTGGTGAACAAGAGGCTTGATGCACTGAATGAAACCTAGTGTGGATATTTGATGCACAAACTGCTCTAACCTTTATTATCACAGAATATACATGCAATATTAGTTAATTTGTGCATTTATTTATTTAACTTTTCCTGAATGCTATAATGTTGTCCCCTCTTAAGAAAGTCGTTGTATTCCATTTCATTCACACATTATCATGTTCAATCTGGCTCAAAACACTGAGCACCTGCTGATGTCATTAGGTGGTTTCTTCTTTGTTCTTCTTCATGTTTTTAAAGTTAGTAACCTTCCCTTGATAATTTCAGTAGTCAAACTGCCAGCACTAAAACATGACTTAAGCTTGTTAGTAGCTTCATTCCAGTCTATGCATCCCCTGTAATACTTTCTAGTGCTAAACTAGTTTGACTTGTTTTCCATACAAATAGATTATAGTTTTAAATGATAAAACAGAAAATGTACGCTTGATTTACTTTGATTGCCTTTGATGACTTAATGTATTGTCATCTGCTAAATTAATGGTATTTCTACAACAATAGTTCAATTTAATAATCAAACTGTTGCAGCTGCAGCACCTAAAATGAAAAACACTTTTAAAATATTTGCATCAAAATGGAAAATGTCAATATCGCCTCTGACTGCAGTTACTTAAAGGGCCCACCAGGTGACAGCATACACAAAAGAAACACCACTTTCTTCCCAGTTCCTGCAAAGACTTTTTCATGCTGTTCTTTTAATCGATGTTATGTTTTTACGTAGTCTCAGTTGAATTGGGGTTGTATAAAAATAGGCTATGTTTAAAAGGCGCACTGTGTAACTTTTCTGCCACTTGCTTTTCTCCATGGAGATTGTGTTAATTTGCCTGGGATGTTCCACCGTATGGCAATGAACTATTTGTTGCATTTATTCAATTACAGGTTTTTATTGCTCAGAAATACGTTGAAAAACATAAATACTCACATACTCACTGCCAGCAGGCTCGCCTCTCCACAGATCTGACCTGTAACTTGGCCTAGTATACTCACCTTCAGGTATCCATGGAATACCAAACTGTCAAACATTGTAGGAAAAGCAACAACATCTCCATGGAGACAAAGCCAAGCACCAAAAAAGTTACATAGTTTACCTTTATTTATTTCATTTCAGACCAATCATCTTTATATGAGTGATACTTTGTTTTGCCAAGACACTTTTATAATTGTAATACTTCCATAAAAATAAAATAAAGATCAGACGACATGATAGTATGCTGGAACACAGGAAATGGGAGCAGCCGTATTCCCAAGCTCACATTCCCAGGAGAATAAACAGTATTCACAGACGGGTCAGTCACTTATTTACATGTGAAAGACCCCACTCCCCTGAAAGCAGAGGTCAGAGAGCTCTCAGAAGACTCTGTGGCACAACGGTAGCGCGTCTGACTCCAGATCAGAAGGTTGCGTGTTCAAATCACGTCAGGGTCAGGTATTTTGAAAAAAAGGTTTGGTGAAGTAGGGTTGTCAAAAGCAGCACAAATCAGATACTAGTCGATATAGTAAAACTAGTAGAGAAAGTGTAAGACCACATAAATTAGTACCATGGACAACTTACCTGCAGATAAAAGAAAGTACTACGGTTTAATGTTGGAAATCACAATCCATTGTCAAAACAAAGAGTGTTATTAATTGGAATCGGTATTGAGTATCAAGTCTCTTCCTTAGCATCGGAAATTTTAGTGTCGTGACAGCACTGATAGGGTAAGCGTTATGTGCCATTCAGGAAATCTTCAAACTTCAAATGATTCATCTGCAAAGGAAAGAAAGCAAAACAATCATCATTGCCAAATGTATATATAGTGTATATATCTATATATTCATCACATAGTTATACATATACACAGAGGTGGGTAGTACACAGTTACTTGACTTAAGTAACTTTTAAAGGTTCTATATTTAGCAAAATAGACTCTTGTGAGCTTCAGACATGTTAAAGTGTTGTTACATCATCAAAAGCATATTCAGTTTAATGTTTTGTTTAATTCACATGGTGGAGTAACTCTCCAAAGCCACATCTCCAAAGCTCAAAATGCTCTGTTCCACCTTATGATGTCATGAAGCGGTAGTTTTCAAGTTAACAGCTCCTTTTACCTTTTGTTCAGCATAGATTGGCTCAGAATGCTTCCTAATTTCTCTCTAAAGTGAGGAATAACTTTGGACCACTGCAAAAACTGAAATAGTTGTTTTTTCACATTTTAAGATTGTAAAAATCAGGTACAGCAGCTATAATCACTGCAGCCATAGTACCTCATGGTTTAGGTTAAGGCTCAGTATGTAACTTTTTGTTCTTTCACTGGAATAAACAAAAACTAAGTTAAAAACATGTTTTTGTTTTAGTCTATTTTTGGCTGAAAAGTTACACATTGTGACTTTGATCAAAAAAGTATGCCAGGACTTTAAAATGGTTGAAAAACACTGTACTGGTGTTTTATTTCAACACAAAAGGACAATTTGTGGCTACATTTTTGTGGTTTGTGCTGTAATATTTAAAAAGGAAAGATGCTATAATATCACGACACATCACTATAATGTGAAGATCAGCCATGGAGGCAATTTTTTACTGTAAAGATTGTAGCATTCTGGTGTAAGCAAGCATGGCAAATTTCTTCTGGTTGTTTGTTGTTGTTTTTTTTGTTTTGTTTTGTTTTTGTTTTTTTCAACAGCCGTCTCACCTCACTAGAGCCAGTCTCCAAAACACAGTCTGTATAAAAAGTGAGTGTGATGTCACCCACAGCGCTGCACTCCAGTCAAATGAAGCTTGTCGAGGAGAACATTATAGGAGTGAATTTGGAGGCGAGTTCCAGTCTAGAGTGAGGCTGATGAAGGTAACGCCTCTTCCTGCCTGAACCGCTGCTTTAGCACAGAGTGGGCACTTAGCAACACTGTCAATCAAACCTGTTGCTAACACTAATGGGAGTGACGTCAGGGAAAGAAGGCGCCTAATTTGTCTGTTATTAATGTTCATATCTTGATTTACAGACACAATAGTAAAATAAAAAATACCAGGATCCTGTAGAGTGGGTCAATACAAACATTTTAAGACCAAAATGACAAGACTCACTGCAGCAGTTACAGGGAGAGGAGTGACAATTTTTCAATGTGAAGTGAATTGGAGTTTATTAAGTGCATTTATGTATACAGTCTATTCTCCAAAACCAACCAGTAACTCACAAATAGGAACTTCACATTAACTTATCGTCATAGCAAGTGTCACATACAAAAGCAGTTACATTAACAACAGATTAACAGTTACAAGAACAACAAAAGGCGTCAGCTCTGATCTAAACACAAAATATCAGACCATTACAATATGTTGCAAAAAGGATCTTTCTTACCATGTATAATGTAGCGAAATGGATAGAGATTTTTTTTCCTGGGAGACAATCACTCCGTTTACATGCATGCCAGGAAAACGGGTAATTTGAGTGGTCCAATTAGATTTTTTAAAATCCATGTATGATTGAGGTGTCGTTTTTTCAAATCTCCCAGATCCCAATAACACATGTGGAGAAGCCGGTACATACTCAGATATCCACTGCACTGCATGTTAGGCGCAGACTAGGAGAGGCATTCAACTACACGAGGTAAGAAACAGCCAGGGAAATACTAGACATGTGTTTGTTTACTTACTCATTTTAGATTAGCAACAATCAGTTGTTTTATTGTTTTGTTCTGCTATGTGAAAGTAAAACCTACCAGAGCCTCAACGTGTTTATTTGAGCATCAGAGAGTTCCTAACATGTCTGAAAATCAAAATCTCAAAGAAAATAAGATACCACATATCTGTTTCTGTGGTTATATGTAGGATGAGCATTTGTGGCATTGCTAAATTACTAGACGCCCCTGAATGCTTTTCATTCGCACCTATTCAGTTCTTTGAGCTGCTGATTTTAATTCAGTTGTTTTGTGCTCTCAGAATTCTGTGCATGTGAACGTGAAAGACCCCACTCCCCTGAAAGCTGAGGTCAGAGAGCTCTCAGAAGACTCTGTGGCGCAACGGTAGCGCGTCTGACTCCAGATCAGAAGGTTGCGTGTTCAAATCACGTCAGGGTCAGGTATTTTGAAAAAAAGGTTTGGTGAAGTAGGGTTATCAAAAGCAGCACAAATCTGATACTAGTCGATATAGTAAAACTAGTAGAGAAAGTGTAAGACCACATAAATTAGTACAATGGACCACTATGGAACTTACCTGCAGATAAAAGAATTTGTGGCTACATTTTTGTGGTTTGTGCTGTAATATTTAAAAAGGAAAGATGCTATAATATCACAACACATCACTATAATGTGAAGATCAGCCATGGAGGCAGTTTTTTACTGTAAAGATTGTAGCATTCTGGTGTAAGCAAGCATGGCAAATTTCTTCTGGTTGTTTGTTGTTGGTTTTTTTTATTGTTTTTTTTTTTGTTTTTTTCAACAGCAGTCTCACCTCACTAGAGCCAGTCTCCAAAACACAGTCTGTATAAAAAGTGAGTGTGATGTCACCCACAGCGCTGCACTCCAGTCAAATGAAGCTTGTCGAGGAGAACATTATAGGAGTGAATTTGGAGGCGAGTTCCAGTCTAGAGTGAGGCTGATGAAGGTAACGCCTCTTCCTGCCCGAACCCCTGCTTTAGCACAGAGTGGGCACTTAGCAACACTGTCAATCAAACCTGTTGCTAACGCTAATGGGAGTGACGTCAGGGAAAGAAGGCGCCTAATTTGTCTGTTATTAATGTTCATATCTTGATTTACAAACACAATAGTAAAATAAAAATACCAGTATCCGGCAAAAGCAGTTACATTAACAACAGATTAACAGTTACAAGAACAACAAAAGGCGTCAGCTCTGATCTAAACACAAAATATCAGACCATTACAATATGTTGCAAAAAGGATCTTTCTTACCATGTATAATGTAGCGAAATGGATAGAGATTTTTTTTCCTGGGAGACAATCACTCCGTTTACATGCATGCCAGGAAAACGGGTAATTTGAGTGGTCCAATTAGATTTTTTAAAATCCATGTACGATTGAGGTGTCGTTTTTTCAAATCTCCCAGATCCCAATAACACATGTGGAGAAGCCGGTACATACTCAGATATCCACTGCACTGCATGTTAGGCGCAGACTAGGAGAGGCATTCAACTACATGAGGTAAGAAACAGCCAGGGAAATACTAGACATGTGTTTGTTTACTTACTCATTTTAGATCAGCAACAATCAGTTGTTTTATTGTTTTGTTCCGCTATGTGAAAGTAAAACCTACCAGAGCCTCAACGTGTTTATTTGTGCATCAGAGAGTTCCTAACATGTCTGAAAATCAAAATCTCAAAGAAAATAAGATACCACATATCTGTTTCTGTGGTTATATGTAGGATGAGCATTTGTGGCATTGTTAAATTACTAGACGCCCCTGAATGCTTTTCATTCGCAACTATTCAGTTCTTTGAGCTGCTGATTTTAATTCAGTTGTTTCGTGCTCTCAGAATTCTGTGCATGTGAATGTACTGGCTGTTAAAAATGTAGTCACTCTGTACAAAACTTTGTCCAGCTGACAGAATTTTGCTATGGACTCTACCTCCATGCTCCATGAATGAGGGATTATACAGACATTTTCTTACAGTAACTACATACAAGTTGGTTACATGACAATGGTTGCCAATTTATTCAGGAAACTGACTATTAGTATGTTTTTCAAATGTAAAAAGGAAATGACTCCTGCGATGGCCGGGAATCGAACCCGGGTCAACTGCTTGGAAGGCAGCTATGCTCACCACTATACCACCATCGCATGTGAAAAGAACAGTTCTCTTCTGGAGGGAAACGTGGAATTTTCACAGAGTGGTGGGAGGAGGGAGGGGTGGAGCTGAGGAGGAGCTGAGGAGGAGCAGACTGGAGGGAAGAGTGCCTCAACTCCTCCATGACGCAGTAATGATGCTGTAACTCTGGAGTTAGAGGATTTATTTTTTTTTATCAGTTCTTTCCATTCAGTCTCCTGTACTCCAGCTCCTGTCCATCTTTGAGACACCACTGAAGAGTCATCAGAGAACTTTGCCTGGGATAGAGAATATAAATTTATCCACTACCTGAAGAAGATGTGAGTCTGGTCATGAGTGAATCTCCTCGAATTCAGATGGATGTGATGGTCCGTCTGCATAAAAAAAATATGGCTACTTATGTGTTAAAAAAAAGGAAAAAATATCACAGGAGACTGAAAAACACTAAACTAAATTCCATTTTGTTCAAAAACATAACCAATGAGCTGTTGTTTCATATGTATCACTGAACTAAAACAATTTATTGCACAGTTGTGTTTGGAGTATGGTTCGAGGTGTGACGGAGGCAGTGGTGACCAGACTGATATTCCTCTGTATCAAAAAATATAGAACGATTCTCGATTTGGAGCTGTACTGGAAATTTGAGATGTACAGAGTGAACAGGGACAGAGACAAGACAATACTGTGAAGAATACCTACATTACTCTCCATGGTACCAGACAGTGTTTCCTTAGCAGCACCTGTGGCATCCAGATCAAGAGAATGTGCAGGGAAGCAACGTTCTCCTAAAGGCTCACCTGGAACTTACACCTGGAGTTGTGTATCTTCTCATGTATAAACACCAAAACTGTTTCATTTTGCTTGCATATTAAATGATGGTTGGATGATTTATGTCAAAACTGTGGCTACCTTGCCTCTTAATCCCTCCCATCAAAAATTGGGAGATGGGTAGAGTTCCGGTCTTTCCCATGTCTTTGTAATGTATTGTCAAAGAGTGTGGTCCCGGCTGGCCAAACAAGCTGCTTGCTTAACTGATACATGTAGCAGTGCTCTATGTAGTATGTTTAAAATATGTGTTAATGGAGTTTGGGAGACTGAAGTTGTGACAACCCCCCAATCAAAGTTCAGTGTTTGCATGCAGTTTTATAAATCCAAATCCTGCTCTAAAAGGACTAGGCTTAATATTTGGATTTCCTGGTATGTAAACATGGTAAATTATAGGGTTCACTTTGCATTTTGGGTAGCTCTGACATATTTAGGTTACAATTTTTGACCACTGATGTAGAACAACTCTGCACCAAACTAGAAATTCTTGATAGAATCTACAGAAGATATTAAAGAGCTAATGCGCACGAAAAACTACCGTAAAACTTTGGGATGAGGACTATTGTAAATGACTTTGTCCAGCAGGATCCCAGAGGGGTGGAGCGGGGGAGGGCCACTGAGGCTCAGCTGAAGTATTTTAGGGTTTGCCGAAGTATTCCTTTAAAGGCACTGTACCTGATTTGTACTGTCTTAAAAATACGCAAAACAAAACTAGTTGATTTTAAACTGTTAAAGGTGGTCCCAAAGTTATTCCTCACTTACCTTATGCATTGCCATCGCAGTAAAGCTAACAACAACTAGCATACTAACGGCGCACTTCCTGATTCTCGGACAGTAAAGTGCTCTATAATTACATGCAGACAGTAAACAGACTTATTTTGACCTCAAGAGCTGCGTATGAAGTAGATCTGGGGCAAGACACATGTTGCTCAAATACATCACATACAGGGACTAACTGAAATACTTTAAACCGGTATATTATAAAAGAAACACTTTTTGAAGTTAAAGTTGTGGACTTAAGACAGAAATGTCTGAAACAAAATAAAGATGATGATGATGATGAGTTTGGTAGACCCCCTCCCCGCTTTACTTCTCCATATTTAAAAAAAAAAAAAAAAAAGCTGTACTAAAGTCATGCACATGGCTTAAAATCCATGTATGTGAAATAAAATCATATACTGAAAGGTCTGTGAGAGATCAGTCATATAGAAATACCCACTTCCTCCTTTCAGCAATGTGTGATTAATGATGTGTATGTCCACTTTGATACATTTAGCAATTCAGCTGTTTATGGGAGATACAGCTTATATACTGTGTCTTCTATTTATGAGCTATGTTTACAAAAGTCAAGACTCTGTGGCGCAACGGTAGCGCGTCTGACTCCAGATCAGAAGGTTGTGTGTTCAAATCACGTCAGGGTCAGTGCTTTTGAATGTATTCTAAGGGGAGCAGCAACAGTCTTAAAGGGCCCGTTATGATGTTGTTTCCTCATCACAAACATACTCGGAGTTGTGTTTGGTTCTATTCACACATGTTTAACACACAAACCCTGCATGTTGAGGATTACTGAAAACACTCTGTTCCACCGTGTGATGTCATGGGGTGATACAGGAAGTGCTCCGCTGTGTTTTAAAACTCCATACAGCGTCACTAGAATCATTTTTGATCATTTCAGTCCTAGATTTGCCAGTCTCTGCTGAACTGAAGTTAAAAGGTAGCTATTAACCTGAAAACCACTTCATGACATCACAAGGTGGAACAGAACATTCTGAGCTATAGAAATAGACAAACTAATAATGCAGGATTACTCAAACATGTGTGAATGAAACAAAACACAACTCCAATTATGTTTTGTTGAGGTAAAGGCATTGTAACATGACTTAAAGCTCTCAAAAGCCAAATATAGGACAGATTGAAAGATGTATAAGTTAAGCGTTTAAGTAAAAGAGTAGAAAGTAAAAATATTTCACGCAGATTTTGAGATCTAATAAATCTTCAAATGTAGTGATTTTGATAAAGGTTTGTGCTGAATTTTGTTCAAAAGAAACAATTACATAATTTTTTTCTGGCTGTTTTTATTTGTATATTTCTGTTTTGATGATGAAAATTTGTACTTAAGGACAACATTTGAGCATTTTTACTTTGTTACATGCCACCACCAACATGTTCAATGGTATGTATTGTTTGTACTTTTACATCATGTATTATGTGCAACATGACTTCATACAAGTTGAATCTTTCATAAATATGTAGCCAGTGTTTTAGTCGTGTATCATTCTTCCATAGGACGCTGTAATGATGCTGTAATTCTGGAGTTAGAGGATTTTATTTTTTTTTATCAGTTCTTTCCATTCAGTCTCCTGTACTCCAGCTCCTGTCCATCTTTGAGACACCACTGAAGAGTCATCAGAGAACTTTGCCTGGGATAGAGAATATAAATTTATCCACTACCTGAAGAAGATGTGAGTCTGGTCATGAGTGAATCTCCTCGAATTCAGATGGATGTGATGGTCCATCTGCATCAAAAAAATATGGCTACTTATGTGTTAAAAAGAAAGGAAAAAATATCACAGGAGACTGAAAAACACTAAACTAAATTCCATTTTGTTCAAAAACATAACCAATGAGCTGTTGTTTCATTTGTATCACTGAACTAAAACAATTTATTGCACAGTTGTGTTTGGAGTATGGTTCGAGGTGTGACGGAGGCAGTGGTGACCAGACTGATATTCCTCTGTATCAAAAAATATAGAACGATTCTCGATTTGGGGCTGTACTGGAAATTTGAGATGTACAGAGTGAACAGGGACAGAGACAAGACAATACTGTGAAGAATACCTACATTACTCTCCATGGTACCAGACAGTGTTTCCTTAGCAGCACCTGTGGCATCCAGATCAAGAGAATGTGCAGGGAAGCAATGTTCTCCTAAAGGCTCACCTGGAACTTACACCTGGAGTTGTGTATCTTCTCATGTATAAACACCAAAACTGTTTCATTTTGCTTGCATATTAAATGATGGTTGGATGATTTATGTCTCAAATTTATATAAACAAGATGTGGTTACCTTGCCTCTTAATCCCTCCCATCAAAAATTGGGAGATGGGTAGAGTTCCGGTCTTTCCCATGTCTTTGTAATGTATTGTCAAAGAGTGTGGTCCCGGCTGGCCAAACAATCTGCTTGCTTAACTGATACATGTAGCAGTGCTCTATGTAGTATGTTTAAAATATGTGTTAATGGAGTTTGGGAGACTGAAGTCGTGACAACCCCCCAATCAAAGTTCAGTGTTTGCATGCAGTTTTATAAATCCAAATCCTGCTCTAAAAGGACTAGGCTTAATATTTGGATTTCCTGGTATGTAAACATGGTAAATTATAGGGTTCACTTTGCATTTTGGGCAGCTCTGACATATTTAGGTTACAATTTTTGACCACTGATGTAGAACAACTCTGCACCAAACTAGAAATTCTTGATAGAATCTACAGAAGATATTAAAGAGCTAATGCGTATGAAAAACTACCGTAAAACTTTGGGATGAGGACTATTGTAAATGACTTTGTCCAGCAGCATCCCAGAGGGGTGGAGCGGGGGAGGGCCACTGAGGCTCAGCTGAAGTATTTTAGGGTTTGCCGAAGTATTCCTTTAAAGGCACTATACCTGATTTTTACTGTCTTAAAAACACGCAAAACAAAACTAGTTGATTTTAAACTGTTAACGGTGGTCCCAAAGTTATTCCTCACTTACCTTATGCATTGCCATCGCAGTAAAGCTAACAACAACTAGCATACTAACGGCGCACTTCCTGATTCTCGGACAGTAAAGTGCTCTATAATTACATGCAGACAGTAAACAGACTTATTTTGACCTCAAGAGCTGCGTATGAAGTAGATCTGGGGCAAGACACATGTTGCTCAAATACATCACATACAGGGACTAACTGAAATACTTTAAATACCGGTATATTATAAAAGAAACACTTTTTGAAGTTAAAGTTGTGGACTTAAGACAGAAATGTCTGAAACAAAATAAAGATGATGATGATGATGAGTTTGGTAGACCCCCTTCCCGCTTTACTTCTCCATATTTAAAAAAAAAAAAAAAGCTGTACTAAAGTCATGCACATGGCTTAAAATCCATGTATGTGAAATGAAATCATATACTGAAAGGTCTGTGAGAGAACAATCATATAGAAATACCCACTTCCTCCTTTCAGCAATGTGTGATTAATGATGTGTATGTCCATTTGATACGTTTAGCAATTCAGCTGTTTATGGGAGATACAGTTTATATACTGTGTCTTCTATTTATGAGCTATGTTTACAAAAGGCAAGACTCTGTGGCGCAACGGTAGCGTGTCTGACTCCAGATCAGAAGGTTGCGTGTTCAAATCACGTCAGGGTCAGGTATTTTGAAAAAAAGGTTTGATGAAGTAGGTTTATCAAAAGCAGCACAAATCAGATACTAGTCGATATAGTAAAACTAGTAGAGAAAGTGTAAGACCACATAAATTACTACCATGGAACTTACCTGCAGATAAAAGAAAGTACTATGGTTTAATGTTGGAAATCACATTCCATTGTCAAAACGAAGAGCATTTTTAATTGGAATCGGTATTGAGTATCAAGTCTCTTCCTTAGTATCGAAATTGAGTTTGAAATTTTAGTGTCGTGACAGCACTGATAGGGTAAGCGTTATGTGCCGTTCAGGAAATCTTCAAACTTCAAATGATTCATCTGCAAAGGAAAGAAAGCAAAACAATCATCACTGCCAAATGTATATATACTGTATATATCTATATATTCATCACATAGTTATACATATACACAGAGGTGGGTAGGACTCAGTTACTTTACTTGAGTAACTTTTAAAGGTTCTATATTTAGCAAAATAGACTCTCGTGAGCTTCAGACATGTTAAAGTGTTGTCATCATCAAAAGCATATTCAGTTTAATGTTTTGTTTAATTCACACGGTGGAGTAACTCTCCAAAGCTGCATCTCCAAAGCTCAAAATGATCTGTTCCACCTTATGATGTCATGAAGCAGTAGTTTTCAAGTTAACACCTCCTTTTACCTTTTGTTCAGCATAGATTGGCTCAGAATGCTTCCTAATTTCTCTCCAAAGTGAGGAATAACTTTGGACCACTGCAAAAACTGAAATAGTAGTTTTTTCCACATTTTAAGATTGTAAAAATCAGGTATAATCACTGCAGCCATAGTACCTCATGGTTTAGGTTAAGGCTCAGTATGTAACTTTTTGTTCTTTCACTGGAATAAATAAATTAAAAACATGTTTTTGTTTTAGTCTATTTTTGGCTGAAAAGTTACACATTGTGACTTTGATCAAAAAAGTATGCCAGGACTTTAAAATGGCTGAAAAACACTGTACTGGTGTTTTATTTCAACACAAAAGGACAATTTGTGGCTACATTTTTGTGGTTTGTGCTGTAATATTTAAAAAGGAAAGATGCTATAATATCACAACACATCACTATAATGTGAAGATCAGCCATGGAGGCAGTTTTTTACTGTAAAGATTGTAGCATTCTGGTGTAAGCAAGCATGGCAAATTTCTTCTGGTTGTTTGTTGTTGTTTTTTTTGTTTTGTTTTGTTTTTGTTTTTTTCAACAGCCGTCTCACCTCACTAGAGCCAGTCTCCAAAACACAGTCTGTATAAAAAGTGAGTGTGATGTCACCCACAGCGCTGCACTCCAGTCAAATGAAGCTTGTCGAGGAGAACGTTATAGGAGTGAATTTGGAGGCGAGTTCCAGTCTAGAGTGAGGCTGATGAAGGTAACACCTCTTCCTGCCCGAACCCCTGCTTTAGCACAGAGTGGGCACTTAGCAACACTGTCAATCAAACCTGTTGCTAACGCTAATGGGAGTGACGTCAGGGAAAGAAGGCGCCTAATTTGTCTGTTATTAATGTTCATATCTTGATTTACAGACACAATAGTAAAATAAAAATACCAGGATCCTGTAGAGCGGGTCAATACGAACATTTTAAGACCAAAATGACAAGACTCACTGCAGCAGTTACAGGGAGAGGAGTGACAATTTTTCAATGTAAAGTGAATTGGAGTTTATTAAGTGCATTTATGTATACAGTCTATTCTCCAAAACCAACCAGTAACTCACAAATAGGAACTTCACATTAACTTATCGTCATAGCAAGTGTCACATACAAAAGCAGTTACATTAACAACAGATTAACAGTTACAAGAACAACAAAAGGCGTCAGCTCTGATCTAAACACAAAATATCAGACCATTACAATATGTTGCAAAAAGGATCTTTCTTACCATGTATAATGTAGCGAAATGGATAGAGATTTTTTTTTCCTGGGAGACAATCACTCCGTTTACATGCATGCCAGGAAAACGGGTAATTTGAGTGGTCCAATTAGATTTTTTAAAATCCATGTACGATTGAGGTGTCGTTTTTTCAAATCTCCCAGATCCCAATAACACATGTGGAGAAGCCGGTACATACTCAGATATCCACTGCACTGCATGTTAGGCGCAGACTAGGAGAGGCATTCAACTACACGAGGTAAGAAACAGCCAGGGAAATACTAGACATGTGTTTGTTTACTTACTCATTTTAGATCAGCAACAATCAGTTGTTTTATTGTTTTGTTCCGCTATGTGAAAGTAAAACCTACCAGAGCCTCAACGTGTTTATTTGTGCATCAGAGAGTTCCTAACATGTCTGAAAATCAAAATCTCAAAGAAAATAAGATACCACATATCTGTTTCTGTGGTTATATGTAGGATGAGCATTTGTGGCATTGCTAAATTACTAGACGCCCCTGAATGCTTTTCATTCGCACCTATTCAGTTCTTTGAGCTGCTGATTTTAATTCAGTTGTTTCGTGCTCTCAGAATTCTGTGCATGTGAACGTGAAAGACCCCACTCCCCTGAAAGCTGAGGTCAGAGAGCTCTCAGAAGACTCTGTGGCGCAACGGTAGTGCGTCTGACTCCAGATCAGAAGGTTGCGTGTTCAAATCACGTCAGGGTCAGGTATTTTGAAAAAAAGGTTTGGTGAAGTAGGGTTATCAAAAGCAGCACAAATCTGATACTAGTCGATATAGTAAAACTAGTAGAGAAAGTGTAAGACCACATAAATTAGTACAATGGACCACTATGGAACTTACCTGCAGATAAAAGAATTTGTGGTTTGTGCTGTAATATTTAAAAAGGAAAGATGCTATAATATCACAACACATCACTATAATGTGAAGATCAGCCATGGAGGCAGTTTTTTACTGTAAAGATTGTAGCATTCTGGTGTAAGCAAGCATGGCAAATTTCTTCTGGTTGTTTGTTGTTGGGGTTTTTTTTATTGTTTTTTTTTTTGTTTTTTTCAACAGCAGTCTCACCTCACTAGAGCCAGTCTCCAAAACACAGTCTGTATAAAAAGTGAGTGTGATGTCACCCACAGCGCTGCACTCCAGTCAAATGAAGCTTGTCGAGGAGAACATTATAGGAGTGAATTTGGAGGCGAGTTCCAGTCTAGAGTGAGGCTGATGAAGGTAACGCCTCTTCCTGCCCGAACCCCTGCTTTAGCACAGAGTGGGCACTTAGCAACACTGTCAATCAAACCTGTTGCTAACGCTAATGGGAGTGACGTCAGGGAAAGAAGGCGCCTAATTTGTCTGTTATTAATGTTCATATCTTGATTTACAGACACAATAGTAAAATAAAAATACCAGGATCCTGTAGAGTGGGTCAATACAAACATTTTAAGACCAAAATGACAAGACTCACTGCAGCAGTTACAGGGAGAGGAGTGACAATTTTTCACTGTGAAGTGAATTGGAGTTTATTAAGTGCATTTATGTATACAGTCTATTCTCCAAAACCAACCAGTAACTCACAAATAGGAACTTCACATTAACTTATCGTCATAGCAAGTGTCACATACAAAAGCAGTTACATTAACAACAGATTAACAGTTACAAGAACAACAAAAGGCGTCAGCTCTGATCTAAACACAAAATATCAGACCATTACAATATGTTGCAAAAAGGATCTTTCTTACCATGTATAATGTAGCGAAATGGATAGAGATTTTTTTTTCCTGGGAGACAATCACTCCGTTTACATGCATGCCAGGAAAACGGGTAATTTGAGTGGTCCAATTAGATTTTTTAAAATCCATGTACGATTGAGGTGTCGTTTTTTCAAATCTCCCAGATCCCAATAACACATGTGGAGAAGCCGGTACATACTCAGATATCCACTGCACTGCATGTTAGGCGCAGACTAGGAGAGGCATTCAACTACACGAGGTAAGAAACAGCCAGGGAAATACTAGACATGTGTTTGTTTACTTACTCATTTTAGATCAGCAACAATCAGTTGTTTTATTGTTTTGTTCCGCTATGTGAAAGTAAAACCTACCAGAGCCTCAACGTGTTTATTTGTGCATCAGAGAGTTCCTAACATGTCTGAAAATCAAAATCTCAAAGAAAATAAGATACCACATATCTGTTTCTGTGGTTATATGTAGGATGAGCATTTGTGGCATTGCTAAATTACTAGACGCCCCTGAATGCTTTTCATTCGCACCTATTCAGTTCTTTGAGCTGCTGATTTTAATTCAGTTGTTTCGTGCTCTCAGAATTCTGTGCATGTGAACGTGAAAGACCCCACTCCCCTGAAAGCAGAGGTCAGAGACCTCTCAGAAGACTCTGTGGTGCAACGGTAGCACGTCTGACTCCAGATCAGAAGGTTGCGTGTTCAAATCACGTCAGGGTCAGGTATTTTGAAAAAAAGGTTTGGTGAAGTAGGGTTATCAAAAGCAGCACAAATCTGATACTAGTCGATATAGTAAAACTAGTAGAGAAAGTGTAAGACCACATAAATTAGTACAATGGACCACTATGGAACTTACCTGCAGATAAAAGAATTTGTGGCTACATTTTTGTGGTTTGTGCTGTAATATTTAAAAAGGAAAGATGCTATAATATCACAACACATCACTATAATGTGAAGATCAGCCATGGAGGCAGTTTTTTACTGTAAAGATTGTAGCATTCTGGTGTAAGCAAGCATGGCAAATTTCTTCTGGTTGTTTGTTGTTGGTTTTTTTTTTATTGTTTTTTTTTTTGTTTTTTTCAACAGCAGTCTCACCTCACTAGAGCCAGTCTCCAAAACACAGTCTGTATAAAAAGTGAGTGTGATGTCACCCACAGCGCTGCACTCCAGTCAAATGAAGCTTGTCGAGGAGAACATTATAGGAGTGAATTTGGAGGTGAGTTCCAGTCTAGAGTGAGGCTGATGAAGGTAACGCCTCTTCCTGCCTGAACCGCTGCTTTAGCACAGAGTGGGCACTTAGCAACACTGTCAATCAAACCTGTTGCTAACGCTAATGGGAGTGACGTCAGGGAAAGAAGGCGCCTAATTTGTCTGTTATTAATGTTCATATCTTGATTTACAGACACAATAGTAAAATAAAAATACCAGTATCCGGCAAAAGCAGTTACATTAACAACAGATTAACAGTTACAAGAATAACAAAAGGCGTCAGCTCTGATCTAAACACAAAATATCAGACCATTACAATATGTTGCAAAAAGGATCTTTCTTACCATGTATAATGTAGCGAAATGGATAGAGATTTTTTTTCCTGGGAGACAATCACTCCTTTTACATGCATGCCAGGAAAACGGGTAATTTGAGTGGTCCAATTAGATTTTTTAAAATCCATGTATGATTGAGGTGTCGTTTTTTTCAAATCTCCCAGATCCCAATAACACATGTGGAGAAGCCGGTACATACTCAGATATCCACTGCACTGCATGTTAGGCGCAGACTAGGAGAGGCATTCAACTACACGAGGTAAGAAACAGCCAGGGAAATACTAGACATGTGTTTGTTTACTTACTCATTTTAGATCAGCAACAATCAGTTGTTTTATTGTTTTGTTCCGCTATGTGAAAGTAAAACCTACCAGAGCCTCAACGTGTTTATTTGTGCATCAGAGAGTTCCTAACATGTCTGAAAATCAAAATCTCAAAGAAAATAAGATACCACATATCTGTTTCTGTGGTTATATGTAGGATGAGCATTTGTGGCATTGTTAAATTACTAGACGCCCCTGAATGCTTTTCATTCGCACCTATTCAGTTCTTTGAGCTGCTGATTTTAATTCAGTTGTTTCGTGCTCTCAGAATTCTGTGCATGTGAATGTACTGGCTGTTAAAAATGTAGTCACTCTGTACAAAACTTTGTCCAGCTGACAGAATTTTGCTATGGACTCTACCTCCATGCTCCATGAATGAGGGATTATACAGACATTTTCTTACAGTAACTACATACAAGTTGGTTACATGACAATGGTTGCCAATTTATTCAGGAAACTGACTATTAGTATGTTTTTCAAATGTAAAAAGGAAATGACTCCTGCGATGGCCGGGAATCGAACCCGGGTCAACTGCTTGGAAGGCAGCTATGCTCACCACTATACCACCATCGCATGTGAAAAGAACAGTTCTCTTCTGGAGGGAAACGTGGAATTTTCACAGAGTGGTGGGAGGAGGGAGGGGTGGAGCTGAGGAGGAGCAGACTGGAGGGAAGAGTGCCTCAACTCCTCCATGACGCTGTAATGATGCTGTAACTCTGGAGTTAGAGGATTTTTTTTTTTTTATCAGTTCTTTCCATTCAGTCTCCTGTACTCCAGCTCCTGTCCATCTTTGAGACACCACTGAAGAGTCATCAGAGAACTTTGCCTGGGATAGAGAATATAAATTTATCCACTACCTGAAGAAGATGTGAGTCTGGTCATGAGTGAATCTCCTCGAATTCAGATGGATGTGATGGTCCGTCTGCATAAAAAAAATATGGCTACTTATGTGTTAAAAAAAAAGGAAAAAATATCACAGGAGACTGAAAAACACTAAACTAAATTCCATTTTGTTCAAAAACATAACCAATGAGCTGTTGTTTCATTTGTATCACTGAACTAAAACAATTTATTGCACAGTTGTGTTTGGAGTATGGTTCGAGGTGTGACGGAGGCAGTGGTGACCAGACTGATATTCCTCTGTATCAAAAAATATAGAACGATTCTCGATTTGGAGCTGTACTGGAAATTTGAGATGTACAGAGTGAACAGGGACAGAGACAAGACAATACTGTGAAGAACACCTACATTACTCTCCATGGTACCAGACAGTGTTTCCTTAGCAGCACCTGTGGCATCCAGATCAAGAGAATGTGCAGGGAAGCAACGTTCTCCTAAAGGCTCACCTGGAACTTACACCTGGAGTTGTGTATCTTCTCATGTATAAACACCAAAACTGTTTCATTTTGCTTGCATATTAAATGATGGTTGGATGATTTATGTCAAAACTGTGGCTACCTTGCCTCTTAATCCCTTCCATCAAAAATTGGGAGATGGGTAGAGTTCCGGTCTTTCCCATGTCTTTGTAATGTATTGTCAAAGAGTGTGGTCCCGGCTGGCCAAACAAGCTGCTTGCTTAACTGATACATGTAGCAGTGCTCTATGTAGTATGTTTAAAATATGTGTTAATGGAGTTTGGGAGACTGACGTTGTGACAACCCCCCAATCAAAGTTCAGTGTTTGCATGCAGTTTTATAAATCCAAATCCTGCTCTAAAAGGACTAGGCTTAATATTTGGATTTCCTGGTATGTAAACATGGTAAATTATAGGGTTCACTTTGCATTTTGGGTAGCTCTGACATATTTAGGTTACAATTTTTGACCACTGATGTAGAACAACTCTGCACCAAACTAGAAATTCTTGATAGAATCTACAGAAGATATTAAAGAGCTAATGCGCACGAAAAACTACAGTAAAACTTTGGGATGAGGACTATTGTAAATGACTTTGTCCAGCAGGATCCCAGAGGGGTGGAGCGGGGGAGGGCCACTGAGGCTCAGCTGAAGTATTTTAGGGTTTGCCGAAGTATTCCTTTAAAGGCACTGTACCTGATTTGTACTGTCTTAAAAATACGCAAAACAAAACTAGTTGATTTTAAACAGTTAAAGGTGGTCCCAAAGTTATTCCTCACTTACCTTATGCATTGCCATCGCAGTAAAGCTAACAACAACTAGCATACTAACGGCGCACTTCCTGATTCTCGGACATTAAAGTGCTCTATAATTACATGCAGACAGTAAACAGACTTATTTTGGCCTCAAGAGCTGCGTATGAAGTAGATCTGGGGCAAGACACCTGTTGCTCAAATACATCACATACAGGGACTAACTGAAATACTTTAAATACCGGTATATTATAAAAGAAACACTTTTTGAAGTTAAAGTTGTGGACTTAAGACAGAAATGTCTGAAACAAAATAAAGATGATGATGATGATGAGTTTGGTAGACCCCCTCCCCGCTTTACTTCTCCATATTTAAAAAAAAAAAAAAAAAAAAGCTGTACTAAAGTCATGCACATGGCTTAAAATCCATGTATGTGAAATAAAATCATATACTTAAAGGTCTGTGAGAGATCAGTCATATAGAAATACCCACTTCCTCCTTTCAGCAATGTGTGATTAATGATGTGTATGTCCACTTTGATACATTTAGCAATTCAGCTGATTATGGGAGATACAGCTTATATACTGTGTCTTCTATTTATGAGCTATGTTTACAAAAGTCAAGACTCTGTGGCGCAACGGTAGCGCGTCTGACTCCAGATCAGAAGGTTGTGTGTTCAAATCACGTCAGGGTCAGAGCTTTTGAATGTATTCTAAGGGGAGCAGCAACAGTCTTAAAGGGCCCGTTATGATGTTGTTTCCTCATCACAAACATACTCAGAGTTGTGTTTGGTTCTATTCACACATGTTTAACACACAAACCCTGCATGTTGAGGATTACTGAAAACACTCTGTTCCACCGTGTGATGTCATGGGGTGATACAGGAAGTGCTCCGCTGTGTTTTAAAACTCCATACAGCGTCACTAGAATCATTTTTGATCATTTCAGTCCTAGATTTGCCAGTCTCTGCTGAACTGAAGGTAAAAGGTAGCTATTAACCTGAAAACCACTTCATGACATCACAAGGTGGAACAGAACATTCTGAGCTATAGAAATAGACAAACTAATAATGCAGGATTACTCAAACATGTGTGAATGAAACAAAACACAACTCCAATTATGTTTTGTTGAGGTAAAGGCATTATAACATGACTTAAAGCTCTCAAGAGCCAAATATAGGACAGATTGAAAGATGTATAAGTTAAGCGTTTAAGTAAAAGAGTAGAAAGTAAAAATATTTCACGCAGATTTTGAGATCTAATAAATCTTCAAATGTAGTGATTTTGATAAAGGTTTGTGCTGAATTTTGTTCAAAAGAAACAATTACATAATTTTTTTCTGGCTGTTTTTATTTGTATATTTCTGTTTTGATGATGAAAATTTGTACTTAAGGACAACATTTGACCATTTTTACTTTGTTACATGCCACCACCAACATGTTCAATGGTATGTATTGTTTGTACTTTTACATCATGTATTATGTGCAACATGACTTCATACAAGTTGAATCTTTCATAAATATGTAGCCAGTGTTTTAGTCGTGTATCATTCTTCCACAGGAAACTGGATGGATGCAGTTATTCATTTGATATTAAAAACTATTGAAGCATGACATAGTTGTTTTATACATCAATTTAAACCAATGACAAATTATAGCCTGCATGTCTTTAGCTTGTTTTTAACATATGTCAAATGTGTCTTAGATTTTACTCCAGTGTTGTCCCACACCCAATCCAAAAGTACAGTCTCACTGCCCCCCCTCTGCTCCACCCCTCCCTCCTCCCACCACACTCTGAAAAATACCACATTTCACTGGAGGCTAAAACAACTCATTTTTCATGCGATGGTGGTATAGTGGTGAGCATAGCTGCCTTCCAAGCAGTTGACCTGGGTTCGATTCCCGGCCATCGCAGACTACACTGGGACCTTTTTTATGCTACTATGAGTGGAGCATCTGGATAATGTCATACACCAGGGGTGTCAAACTCAATGTATATACTGTACTTGTATATATACAAGTGCTTCCTCCAAAATGGTTTGACATGCTGGTTCTCCTTGTTGGGGCTGGAGGCCTGAATGGCGAAGGCCCTTCTCAGTCTGGAGAGGAAGCGTGACAGGGCAGACTTCTTGGTCTGGAAGGCTCTCAGCTCACTGTTCAGATGTTTCACAACAGCTACTTCCAAAGCTGCAGTGTCAGCCTTATCCATAGCCCTCAGCTCTGCTTCAGCGGAGCCATATTCCTCTGTCAGAGACTTGGCTGTTCTTTGGCCGATTTGAAATATGTCATCCAGTTTGATTTGACATTGGCTATCCACAATAAGGTGGCCCTGGATCTTCCTCAGCAGCCACACACTCATGAGGCCAATTCTGTGCCGCTCCTCTGACCCAGCCATTTCAAAGGCTTCTTCGACCAAGGCAGACGACAAGTCCAGAGCTACTGGACATGCTGTGGGATGTTTTCTCTGGCCTTCTGGTCTAACTGAAGTCTGGTTGGTCGTTGTTGGCAGATCAGTCACAGGTTTCTCTCCATCAGTGTTCACAGCAGTGGCTGGTTCATTGATGCTCTGGTGTCCTTGGGCCAGAGTTTGAAGTGGGCTGCAAACATCTAGAGACTGCTCCTCATCAGCATGCAGCACCAGGTTCTCTAATGCCGGCAGGACTTCTTCCTCCCGCTCTGGGGATGGGGCGACCTTGGGGATATCACCTATCTGCTGATGGGTGTCTCCTACTTTGAATTTTGTTCAAAAGAAACAATTACATTTATTTTTTTTCTGGCTGTTTTTATTTGTATATTTCTGTTTTGATGAATTTGTACTTAAGGACAACATTTGACCATTTTTACTTTGTTACATGCCACCACCAACATGTTCAATGGTATGTATTGTTTGTACTTTTACATCATGTATTATGTGCAACATGACTTCATACAAGTTGAATCTTTCATAAATATGTAGCCAGTGTTTTAGTCGTGTATCATTCTTCCATAGGACGCTGTAATGATGCTGTAATTCTGGAGTTAGAGGATTTTATTTTTTTTTATCAGTTCTTTCCATTCAGTCTCCTGTACTCCAGCTCCTGTCCATCTTTGAGACACCACTGAAGAGTCATCAGAGAACTTTGCCTGGGATAGAGAATATAAATTTATCCACTACCTGAAGAAGATGAGTCTGGTCATGAGTGAATCTCCTCGAATTCAGATGGATGTGATGGTCCATCTGCATCAAAAAAATATGGCTACTTATGTGTTAAAAAGAAAGGAAAAAATATCACAGGAGACTGAAAAACACTAAACTAAATTCCATTTTGTTCAAAAACATAACCAATGAGCTGTTGTTTCATTTGTATCACTGAACTAAAACAATTTATTGCACAGTTGTGTTTGGAGTATGGTTCGAGGTGTGACGGAGGCAGTGGTGACCAGACTGATATTCCTCTGTATCAAAAAATATAGAACGATTCTCGATTTGGAGCTGTACTGGAAATTTGAGATGTACAGAGTGAACAGGGACAGAGACAAGACAATACTGTGAAGAACACCTACATTACTCTCCATGGTACCAGACAGTGTTTCCTTAGCAGCACCTGTGTGTGAGAATGTGCAGGGAAGCAATGTTCTCCTAAAGGCTCACCTGGAACTTACACCTGGAGCTACAGTGACACATGAAACATTTTTTATATATATTTTAAATTGTCATTTTACACCAGAAGCATCAGAGCTACCCTATACATTGGCTTGTGTATCTTCCCACGTATAAACACCAAAACTGTTTCATTTTGCTTGCATATTAAATGATGGTTGGATGATTTATGTCTCAAAACTGTGGCTACCTTGCCTCTTAATCCCTCCCATCAAAAATTGGGAGATGGGTAGAGTTCCGGTCTTTCCCATGTCTTTGTAAAGTATTGTCAAAGAGTGTGGTCCTGGCTGGCCAAACAAGCTGCTTGCTTAACTGATACATGTAGCAGTGCTCTATGTAGTATGTTTAAAATATGTGTTAATGGAGTTTGGGAGACTGAAGTCGTGACAAACCCCCAATCAAAGTTCAGTGTTTGCATGCAATTTTATAAATCCAAATCCTGCTCTAAAAGGACTAGGCTTAATATTTGGATTTCCTGGTATGTAAACATGGTAAATTATAGGGTTCACTTTGCATTTTGGGTAGCTCTGACATATTTAGGTTACAATTTTTGACCACTGATGTAGAACAACTCTGCACCAAACTAGAAATTATTGATAGAATCTACAGAAGATATTAAAGAGCTAATGCGCACGAAAAACTACCGTAAAACTTTGGGATGAGGACTATTGTAAATGACTTTGTCCAGCAGCATCCCAGAGGGGTGGAGCGGGGGAGGGCCACTGAGGCTCAGCTGAAGTATTTTAGGGTTTGCCGAAGTATTCCTTTAAAGGCACTATACCTGATTTTTACTGTCTTAAAAACACGCAAAACAAAACTAGTTGATTTTAAACTGTTAACAGTGGTCCCAAAGTTATTCCTCACTTACCTTATGCATTGCCATCGCAGTAAAGCTAACAACAACTAGCATACTAACAGCACACTTCCTGATTCTCGGACAGTAAAGTGCTCTATAATTACATGCAGACAGTAAACAGACTTATTTTGGCCTCAAGAGCTGCGTATGAAGTAGATCTGGGGCAAGACACGTGTTGCTCAAATACATCACATACAGGGACTAACTGAAATACTTTAAATACCGGTATATTATAAAAGAAACACTTTTTGAAGTTAAAGTTGTGTAAGACAGAAATGTCTGAAACAAAATAAAGATGATGATGATGATGAGTTTGGTAGACCCCCTCCCCGCTTTACTTCTCCATATTTAAAAAAAAAAAAAAAAAAGCTGTACTAAAGTCATGCACATGGCTTAAAATCCATGTATGTGAAATAAAATCATATACTGAAAGGTTTGTGAGAGATCAGTCATATAGAAATACCCACTTCCTCCTTTCAGCAATGTGTGATTAATGATGTGTATTTCTACTTTGATACGTTTAGCAATTCAGCTGTTTATGGGAGATACAGCTTATATACTGTGTCTTCGATTTATGAGCTATGACTTACAAAAGGCAAGACTCTGTGGCGCAACGGTAGCGCGTCTGACTCCAGATCAGAAGGTTGCGTGTTCAAATCACGTCAGGGTCAGTGCTTTTGAATGTATTCTAAGGGGAGCAGCAACAGTATTAAAGGGCCCGTTATAATGATGTTTCCTCATCACAAACATACTCAGAGTTGTGTTTGGTTCTATAAACACATGTTTAACACACAAACACTGCATGTTGAGGATTACTTCTTTTCTCAAACTGAAAACACTCTGTTCCACCGTGTGATGTCATGGGGTGATACAGGAAGTGCTCCGCTGTGTTTTAAAACTCCGTACAGCGTCACTAGAATAATTTTTGATCATTTCAGTCCTGGATTTGCCAGTCTCTGCTGAACTGAAGGTAAAAGGTAGCTGCAAAAAATATAGAAAGATTCTGGATTTGGAGCTGTACTGGAAATTACAGATGTACATAGTGAACAGGGACAGAGACAAGACAATACTGTGAAGAACAAAACTGTGGCTACTTTGCCTCTTAATCCCTCCCATCAAAAATTGGGAGATGGGTAGAGTTCCGGTTTTTCCCATGTCTTTGTAAAGTATTGTCAAAGAGTGTGGTCCTGGCTGGCCAAACAAGCTGCTTACTTGCTCTATGTACTATGTTTAAAATATGTGTTAATCGAGTTTAGGAGACTGAAGTCGTGACAACCCCCCAATCAAAGTTCAGTGTTTGCATGCAATTCTATAAATCCAAATCCTGCTCTAAAAGGACTAGGCTTAATATTTGGATTTCCTGGTATGTAAACATGGTAAATTATAGGGTTCACTTTGCATTTTGGGTAGCTCTGACATATTTAGGTTACAATTTTTGACCACTGATGTAGAACAACTCTGCACCAAACTAGAAATTCTTGATAGAATCTACAGAAGATATTAAAGAGCTAATGCGCACGAAAAACTACCTTAAAACTTTGGGATGAGGACTATTGTAAATGCTTTTGTCCAGCAGCATCCCAGAGAGAGGTCAAGTAGAGTTCAAGGTTTACAGCAATGAATACAAACTGTAAAAAATGTATTGAACTGCATGCTCTGTTTATCCTCATGCTTCTAACTCTGTCAGATTGTTACGCTTACCTGCAGGAATAGTTTGACAGTGCATGACATTATTCAGATGTTCCACTCATAAGGTTATAGCTGAAAAGAAAAGCTTAAATCTGCGATGGCCGGGAATCGAACCCGGGTCAACTGCTTGGAAGGCAGCTATGCTCACCACTATACCACCATCGCATGAGAATAAACTACCGGTAGTAATTTTCTGGAAAGATACGTGGAGTTTTTACAGAGCGGTGAGAGGAGGAAGGGGTGGAGCAGAGGAGGGGCAGTGACATTGGAGGGAAGAGTGCCTCAACTCCTCCATGACGCTGTAATGATGCTGTAACTCTGGAATTGGAGGGTTTTTGGGGTTTTTTTGTTTGTTTTTTTTAACAGTTCTTTTGTCTTGTTTAATCGGGACTGTTCTATAACATTTGCAATCAATGTCCTGTCCATCTTTGAGACACCACTGAAGAGTCATCAGAGAACTTTGCTTGGAATACAGAGAATACAAACCTCTCTAATACCTTACGAAGATGTGAGTCTGGTCACTGTTCAGATGAGAGTGATTGACAAGTGGATTAACCAATCAGGGACAGGCATGGTCTGTCTGTATCAAAAAATATGGCTGCTTATGTGGTAAAAAGAATGGGGAAAAAATCACAGGGATTGAAAAACATGAACGTCTGCAGAATGAAAGAGTGAAGCACTAGACTCTGTTAATCTGAGATAAAAGAAATTCCACTCTGTTCAAAATGATAGATGATCAGTAAGCTCCTTTGTTTCATATGTGTCACTCAAATAAACAAATCTGATTGCACAGCCGTGTTTGGAGTATGGTACAAGGTGCGATGGAGGGAGTGGTGACCAGACATATCCACTGTATAAAAAAATACAAAAGGATCTGGATTTGGAGCTGTACTGGAAATCAGAGGTGTACAGAATGAACAGGAACGGAGACAGGACAGTACCCTGAGGAACAGTACATTACTCACCGTGGTATGAGACAGGAGTTCCTTAACAGCACCTCTTCTCTTAAAGGCTCACCTGGAATTTACACCTGGAGCTACACTGACACATAATACATTTTCATATATATTTTAAATAATCATTTTACACCAAAGGCATCAGAGCTACCCCATACACTACCTTGTGTATCTTCCCACGTATAAACACCAAACTGTTTTATTTTGCTTACATACTAAATGATGGTTGGATGAATTATGTTTCAAAACTATACAGTACAGTTCAGTGTTTGCATGAAGTTTTACAAATCCTGTTCTAAAAGGACTAGGCTTAATATTTGGATTTCCTGGTATGTAAACATGGTAAATTATAGGGTTCTGTGACAAAGTGGGCCTTTGTCCCTTTTTAATAGTATTATGATTTTTATATTTTGTTTAGTTAAACACTTTTGGTAAAGGACTCGGGCCTGAGAGCTGTTTTTATGCAATATAGTGTTTATGATACTCCCACCACCCCCTGGACAAGAAATGGAGTAGACCGGGGGAGGGGCTTCCAGTACAGGGAAGTATATTAGTCTGCCCAATTAGCCAGATAGGGAACACCTGGTAGCCAGAGTACACGTGGCTTTTGTTTCAGTTGCTTAAGTTTGGTTGCTTAGTTTTTGTTGAGCACCGTTAATTTTTGTACATATGTAATATTTTTGTTTATCCACGGTGTACCACTGCACGGGTAATAAATGTGTTTAATGGGACTTCTTTTGAGTCTGCCTCCTATTTTGATCACTCGGGCCAGCTTCCCCACATTTGGTGGCAGTGGTGGGATCCAGGCCAGTAGGAGGCAGTGAAGATGAAGTCCACAAGACAGACCCCTAAGAAGACTTGTGCTGAGGCTGATGGAGAAACTGGGGTACCTGATGATAAGCAGAGCCCAGTCAGAGAACCACAGGTGAAAAGCTTGGGACAATGGAGAAGTCTACAACAACTTAAGAGGCAACAGAGGACTTGTGAAGTGGAGACTGCAGAGAACGCCCCTGAAGTGAGGATGGTGTCTCGTGCGGAGGTCCACCACCGGACAGAGCTGCTTGGGGCTTGCAGGATGTTGTAGTGTGGCACATTGTGGCGGATGACTGCAGTGTGTGCAACGTCTGTGGCGGCCAGGAGCTGCTGTCTGGAGATGTAGTCTGGTTGATGCCCAACTGTAGCTGTGTGCAGCTGGAGCAGGCAATCAGATGGTGTTTGGAGAACGGTGATGTTCTTCAGGAAAGGTTCCGGAAACCCGCTGTGGGTAGAGGTTCACCAGCTCAGGGTTCAACAGGCCGGTGATGGTCTGCTGGAGAGACTGGGAACGGTTTGGAACTGGACTCTTTTGAGAAGGTACTGTCATTGAAGAAAATGTTCTTGATACAAGAGGAGCTTTTGGACACTTTGCGGTAGCCTGTCTCATTGGGAAAGACTGTTAAATTTAGTCTTGTAGTGCCTCTAATTAATGTCTCGATTTTAGGACTTCCTGTTCCGTGACTCTGACGAGTAACGGTCTTATGGGGGGGGGGTGTGTGACAAAGTGGGCCTTTGTCCCTTTTTAATAGTATTATGATTTTTATATTTTGTTTAGTTAAACACTTTTGGTAAAGGACTCGGGCCTGAGAGCTGTTTTTATGCAATATAGTGTTTATGATACTCCCACCACCCCCTGGACAAGAAATGGAGTAGACCGGGGGAGGGGCTTCCAGTACAGGGAAGTATATTAGTCTGCCCAATTAGCCAGATAGGGAACACCTGGTAGCCAGAGTACACGTGGCTTTTGTTTCAGTTGCTTAAGTTTGGTTGCTTAGTTTTTGTTGAGCACCGTTAATTTTTGTACATATGTAATATTTTTGTTTATCCACGGTGTACCACTGCACGGGTAATAAATGTGTTTAATGGGACTTCTTTTGAGTCTGCCTCCTATTTTGATCACTCGGGCCAGCTTCCCCACAGGTTCACTTTGCATTTTGGGTAGCTCTGACATATTTAGGTTACAATTTTTGACCACCGATGTAGAACAACTCTGCACCAAACTAGAAATTCTTGATATGATGCAGAAGATATTAAAGACCTAATGCGTACGAAAAACTACCTTAAAACTTTGGGATGAGGACTATTGTAAATGACTTTGTCCAGCAGCATCCTAGAGAGAGGTCAAGTAGAGTTCAAGGTTTACAACAATGAATACAAACTGTAAAAAATGTATTGAACTGCATGCTCTGTTTATCCTCATGCTTCTAACCCTGTCAGATTGTTATGCTTACCTGCAGGAATAGTTTCACAGTGCATGACATTATTCAGATGTTCCACTCATAAGGTTATAGCTGAAAAGAAAAGCTTAATTATGCGATGGCCGGGAATCGAACCCGGGTCAACTGCTTGGAAGGCAGCTATGCTCACCACTATACCACCATCGCATGAGAATAAACTACCGGTAGTAATTTTCTGGAAAGATACGTGGAGTTTTTACAGAGCGGTGAGAGGAGGAAGGGGTGGAGCAGAGGAGGGGCAGTGACATTGGAGGGAAGAGTGCCTCAACTCCTCCATGACGCTGTAATGATGCTGTAACTCTGGAATTGGAGGGTTTTTGGGGTTTTTTTGTTTGTTTTTTTTAACAGTTCTTTTGTCTTGTTTAATCGGGACTGTTCTATAACATTTGCAATCAATGTCCTGTCCATCTTTGAGACACCACTGAAGAGTCATCAGAGAACTTTGCTTGGAATACAGAGAATACAAACCTCTCTAATACCTTACGAAGATGTGAGTCTGGTCACTGTTCAGATGAGAGTGATTGACAAGTGGATTAACCAATCAGGGACAGGCATGGTCTGTCTGTATCAAAAAATATGGCTGCTTATGTGGTAAAAAGAATGGGGAAAAAATCACAGGGATTGAAAAACATGAACGTCTGCAGAATGAAAGAGTGAAGCACTAGACTCTGTTAATCTGAGATAAAAGAAATTTCATTCTGTTCAAAATGATAGATGATCAGTAAGCTCCTTTGTTTCATATGTGTCACTGAAATAAACAAATCTGATTGCACAGCCGTGTTTGGAGTATGGTACAAGGTGCAATGGAGGGAGCGGGGACCAGACATATCCACTGTATAAAAAAATACAAAAGGATCTGGATTTGGAGCTGTACTGGAAATCAGAGGTGTACAGAATGAACAGGAACGGAGACAGGACAGTACCCTGAGGAACAGTACATTACTCACCGTGGTATGAGACAGGAGTTCCTTAACAGCACCTCTTCTCTTAAAGGCTCACCTGGAATTTACACCTGGAGCTACACTGACACATAATACATTTTCATATATATTTTAAATAATCATTTTACACCAAAGGCATCAGAGCTACCCCATACACTACCTTGTGTATCTTCCCACGTATAAACAACAAACCGTTTTATTTTGCTTACATACTAAATGATGGTTGGATGAATTATGTTTCAAAACTATACAGTACAGTTCAGTGTTTGCATGAAGTTTTACAAATCCTGTTCTAAAAGGACTAGGCTCAAGATTTGGTTTTGCTGGCATGTAAACATAGTAAATTATAGGGTTCATTTTGCATTCTGGGTAGTTCTGACATATTTAGGTTACAATTTTTGACCACTGATGTAGCACAACTCTGCACCAAACTAGAAATTCTTGATAGAATCTACAGAAGATATTAAAGAGCTAAAGTGTATGAAAAACTACTTTAAAACTGTGGGATGAGTGTTGTAGATGTCCAACAGAATCCCAAAGGGGGGGCAGGTAGAGTTCAAGGTTCACATTATCCAGACTTGACCCTGGTAATGTCATATTTGAAAAGATTACAATTGCGATGGCCAGGAATCGAACCCGGGTCAACTGCTTGGAAGGCAGCTATGCTCACCACTATACCACCATCGCATGAGAAAAGAGCAGTTTTAGCCTCCAGTGAAACGTGGACTTTTCACACTGCAGTGGGAGGAGAGAGGGGAGGAGTGCGTAGAGTGATAGGGGCATTCCAATCACAGCTGCTAATTTGTATCATGAGTTTGGTGCTTTGTGTTAAATGATTCTTCGCTCGTAAGCCACCGTGTTTGTTTTGACACAGACCATGCCTTTCTCTGCCTCTCTATCACGGCCACTTGAAAACAGGGAGATGGGATACAGTTCCAGACCATGTTTTTGTAAAAGAGTGTGGACATGGCTGGGCAGTCTCCTAGCTTAATCAATTCATGCAGCACTGCTTAATGTACAATCATGTTCTATGTTTGTGGTTTGGGAGGTTCAAGTCATGACAAAACCTCACTCTAAGTTCAGTGTTTACATGCATTTGACAAATCCTATGAGGAATTTATTCAAAATTACTCATAAAATATACATTAACAGTGGGAGTACCTGTTTTGTGAAACTTTTAAAAACTTATATCTCAACAAAAATATGTATTTATTTAAAGTCTATGTACAGCCCAACACTTTAAAACAGCTCCATTATTTTGCAGTTATATATAGTCTCCATATATAATGATGCAACAGAGCAGCAGACACGTCACAGCCTGGGTCTCACCTTCAGATCATTCACTAGACCCTTCATTAAGTCAAACTCTCTCAAGAGACAAGACGCATTTAACAGACGAGCTACACAAGCACAGCCCAGGTACTGAACTAAGTGCAAACTAAAGACAAACCGAAACACTGATAGAGGATTCACCATGTCTTTGAAGGAAAAGAGCAACGTGAATTACAAAAATGCAGTGAGAGAGGATATTGAGCTGGCTGTAGGAGGTTTCACAGCACAAGTCCAAGTGAAGATAAAAATCTTGCAGCACAACAGGTCCTATCACAAACGGACCTGCCACAACTGCTGAATCCAGATGCCCTGCCCATGTTGGCTGCAGTGGGAGTCACATCTGCGCCAGATGTTTCCCTGGACCAGACACCAGAAGAGGAGGTGACAGTAGGAGACACCCATCAGCAGATAGGTGATATCCCCAAGGTCACCCCATCCCCAGAGCGGGAGGAAGAAGTCCTGCCGGCATTAGAGAACCTGGTGCTGCATGCTGATGAGGAGCATTATCTAGATGTTTGCAGCCCACTTCAAACTCTGGCCCAAGGACACCAGAGCATCAATGAACCAGCCACTGCTGTGAACACTGATGGAGAGAAACCTGTGACTGATCTGCCAACAACGACCAACCAGACTTCAGTTAGACCAGAAGGCCAGAGAAAACATCCCAGAGCATGTCCAGTAGCTCTGGACTTGTCGTCTGCCTTGGTCGAAGAAGTCTTTGAAATGGCTGGGTCAGAGGAGCGGCACAGAATTGGCCTCATGAGTGTGTGGCTGCTGAGGAAGATCCAGGGCCACCTTATTGTGGATAGCCAATGTCAAATCAAACTGGATGACATATTTCAAATCGGCCAAAGAACAGCCAAGTCTCTGACAGAGGAATATGGCTCCGCTGAAGCAGAGCTGAGGGCTATGGATAAGGCTGACACTGCAGCTTTGGAAGTAGCTGTTGTGAAACATCTAAACAGTGAGTTGAGAGCCTTCCAGACCAAGAAGTCTGCCCTGTCATGCTTCCTCTCCAGACTGAGAAGGGCCTTCGCCATTCAGGCCTCCAGCTCCAACAAGGAGAACCAGCATGTCAAACCATTTTGGAGGAAGCACTTGTATATATACAAGTACAGTATATACATTGAGTTTGACACCCCTGGTGTATGACATTATCCAGATGCTCCACTCATAGTAGCATAAAAAAGGTCTCTGTTTTGTCTGCGATGGCCGGGAATCGAACCCGGGTCAACTGCTTGGAAGGCAGCTATGCTCACCACTATACCACCATCGCATGAAAAATGAGCTGTTTTAGCCTCCAGTGAAAAGTGGACTTTTCAGAGTGTGGTGGGAGGAGGGAGGGGTGGAGCAGAGGGGGGGCAGTGAGACTGTACTTTTGGATTGGGTGTGGGACAAGACTGGAGTAAAATCACACATTTGACATATGTTAAAAACAAACTAAAGACATGCAGGCTATAATTTGTCATTGGTTTAAACTGATGTATAAAACAACTATGTCATGCTTCAATAGTTTTTCGTATCAAATGAATAACTGCATCCATCCAGTTTCCTATGGAAGAATGATACACGACTAAAACACTGGCTATATATTTATGACAGATTCAACTTGTATGAAGTCATGTTGCACATAATACATGATGTAAAAGTACAAACAATACATACCATTGAACATGTTGGTGGTGGCATGTAACAAAGTAAAAATGGTAAAATACTGTCCTTAAGTACAAATTCATCAGAACAGAAATATACAAATAAAAACAGCCAGAAAAAAATTATGTAATTGTTTCTTTTGAACAAAATTCAGCACAAACCTTTATCAAAATCACTACATTTGCAGATTTATTAGATCTCAAAATCTGCGTGAAATACTTTTACATTCTACTCTTTTACTTAAACACTTAACTTATACATCTTTCAATCTGTCCTATATTTGGCTCTTGAGAGCTTTAAGTCATGTTATAATGCCTTTACCTCAACAAAACATAATTGGAGTTGTGTTTTGTTTCATTCGCACATGTTTGAGTAACCCTGCATTATTAGTTTGTCTATTTCTATAGCTCAGAATGTTCTGTTCCACCTTGTGATGTCATGAAGTGGTTTTCAGGTTAATAGCTACCTTTTAACTTCAGTTCAGCAGAGACTGGCAACTGGACTGAAATGATCAAAATGATTCTAGTAACACTGTATGGAGTTTAAAAACACAGAGGAGCACTTCCTGTAGCACCCCATGACATCACACGGTGGAACAGAGTGTTTTCAGTTTGAGAAAAGAAGTAATCCTCAACATGCAGGGTTTGTGTGTTAAACATGTGTGAATAGAACCAAACACAACTCTGAGTATGTTTGTGATGAGGAAACAACATCATAACGGGCCCTTTAAGACTGTTGCTGCTCCCCTTAGAATACATTCAAAAGCTCTGACCCTGACGTGATTTGAACACGCAACCTTCTGATCTGGAGTCAGACGCGCTACCGTTGCGCCACAGAGTCTTGACTTTTGTAAACATAGCTCATAAATAGAAGACACAGTATATAAACTGTATCTCCCATAAACAGCTGAATTGCTAAATGTATCAAAGTGGACATACACATCATTAATCACACATTGCTGAAAGGAGGAAGTGGGTATTTCTATATGACTGATCTCTCACAGACCTTTAAGTATATGATTTTATTTCACATACATGGATTTTAAGCCATGTGCATGACTTTAGTACAGCTTTTTTTTTTTTTTTAAATATGGAGAAGTAAAGCAGGGAGGGGGTCTACCAAACTCATCATCATCATCATCATCTTTATTTTGTTTCAGACATTTCTGTCTTAAGTCCACAACTTTAACTTCAAAAAGTGTTTCTTTTATAATATACCGGTATTTAAAGTATTTCAGTTAGTCCCTGTATGTGATGTATTTGAGCAACATGTGTCTTGCCCCAGATCTACTTCATACGCAGCTCTTGAGGTCAAAATAAGTCTGTTTACTGTCTGCATGTAATTATAGAGCACTTTACTGTCCGAGAATCAGGAAGTGCGCCGTTAGTATGCTAGTTGTTGTTAGCTTTACTGCGATGGCAATGCATAAGGTAAGTGAGGAATAACTTTGGGACCACTGTTAACAGTTTAAAATCAACTAGTTTTGTTTTGCGTGTTTTTAAAAATCAGGTACAGTGCCTTTAAAGGAATACTTCGGCAAACCCTAAAATACTTCAGCTGAGTCTCAGTGGCCCTCCCCCGCTCCACCCCTCCCTCCCCTCTCTCCTCCCACCACACTGTGAAAAGTCCACGTTTCACTGGAGGCTAGAGCTGCTCTTTTCTCATGCGATGGTGGTGTAGTGGTGTGCATGTCTTTTTTTTTTTTTTTTTTTTTTTTTGTTGGAAGAAAAAAGTTGGATCAGTCAGGATTCTGCCGCAAGTAAAGTGGTCTGGTAGAGCTGGATTGTCTTTCAACTGTACAAAGCAATAAACACGCTGGACTAGATAATATAGAGTAATATATAAATGATCTGTAGATAAGATAAGATAAGATATGCCTTTATTAGTCCCACAGTGGGGAAATTCCAGTATTGCACCATACAGTTAAAGAACAGAAGGAAAGTGGTACATGCAATAAAACAAGATAATAGATAAATAGCTTTAAAAAATAGACTTAAAAAATAAACTAAAAATAGACTCTAGTGTAACATCTCCGTAAAGTGACTTGAGTATTGCACATAGGTATGGTTGAATGACACATGTTCAGTGTTAACAGTGTTCATTGTACCGTCTGACAGCAGCAGGAAGGAAAGACCTGAGAGGCAATCCCACTCACAGTAACAATGCATGTTTTTCAAGGCGTGTTTGAGCAGTAAAAGCACCTGTAATTGAAACCTGTAACTGTCAGTGTGTCCTTAAGCAAGACACATCACCCTTATTGTATGAATGTGGTGTGTGCATGAGTGTTGGTGCAGAGTGAAAGTAGTAGCTTACCTCTACTGAGTGTGGAAATAATGAGTAATGCACTGTAAACAGCTGTCGGTGCTATATTCACCTAATGCATTATTAAGTCCACATAATGCATTTGTTTAAAGGTCCTATATTACACATAATTGACTGTTGTGAGTTTTAAGCCATGTTATAATGCTGCTACCCCATCAAACACATACCTGGAGTTGTGTTTTTATTATTTATTATGACATAGATTAGAAAACAGTGTAATATGAGCTTTTTAAAATCCTCATCTGAGGGGACAGTCTTTTGAATTCAGTTTGGTTTGAGAAAGATACTTTATGTGCTTCTCTTGTTTAATCTGTCTTCTTTTTTTCACTGCATTTGTTTTTATATTAAAATTTGCGTCATACATTCCTGCCTAAGTGTAAAATGCAAAAGGAAATTGACTGCGATGGCCAGGAATCGAACCCGGGTCAACTGCTTGGAAGGCAGCTATGCTCACCACTATACCACCATCGCATGAGAAAAGAACAGTTCTACTCTGAAGGGAAACGTGGAGTTTTCACAGAGTGGTGGGAGGAAAGGGGAGGGGCCAGAGAGGAGCAGGGGAGGGGGCAGAGAAGAACAGGGGAGGGGTCAGAGAGGCTTGGGGGAGGGGCTACAGAGGTTCAGAGCTGCAGCGTGGAGCACCATGTGTCCGAGGAGGAAAAACTACAAACACAGTTCATGAGATTTAAACTGGGGACAGTCTGATCACATGGCAAAGGCTCATGAACTACAAAACAGCCGGTCCATATGGGACATTTCATACAGTCAATAATGGTGATTTACAGGGAAAAATATGCAAGTTATTCTCTTAAAATAGCATAGACCCCATTCACCAGGGGTATGCAGGCAGTTACCAGGGGAATGGTTTTGAGTTTTAAACCAAAATAGATTTCTTTTTCCTTTCTGCCATGTTATAATAATGTTCCCTTATCAAAAACATTCCTGAAGAATTTTTACATGTCATCCATTCAAGTTTCAGTAATTTTGTGATCTCTCCCGGGCACTATTCGATCCCTCCTTACAATTAGTTGTAAGATTCAGTCCAATGCTCAGCCCACAAGCCTACGTCATCCATACGCACAATTCTCCATAAATATACAAAAACATGATACAAAACTGTACACAACAACTTCACAAACCTGATGCGATATGCAGATGTTTCATTAGCATGCTGATTCTGTTGTGATAGTACTCTGAAGGGGGAGTGACTTAGTGCAGAGAGCAAAGGGAGGGTACTGTCTGCATTGCACTGTCTGCATCATAAAGTATTTTACTGTCCAATAATCAGGAAGTGTGCTGTTAGCATGCTACTTGTCATTATCTTTACTGTTACAGCAAAACTCCGCCTTGGTCTCTGAAAGTTGTTAAAAGTGCTTATAAACTCATTGCAGTGAATAATTAGGATGCTCAGAATGCATAAGGTAAGTGAGGAATAACTCACCAGGACAGTAAACTCAGGTACAGGGTCTTTAACTTTATAATTACTGGGCAAATTCATGAAACAAAAACTAGTTGTTCTCTGTCAACACAATTCAAATATGGTAAATTATGATGTGTATTTCCTATTGAGACAGAAAGTGCTTTATTAAAAGTCTTTAAACCAGTAATATGTCAAGTTTTATATAAGTTTTTTAATATGTCAAGTTTTTTTTTTCTCTTTGACAATGATCTCATTCAAAGCAAACCTATCCTACAAAATGGACTTTTCAGAACTTTTAACCATGCTATAGTTATTTCCACTCACCATTTAAGTAGTATTTGGAGTGATTTGTGCATGTTTGAGCAATCTATAAAATTATACCACCAAATTCCTCTCAAAATGACGTGACAAAACATCCTTACCAGCAGCAGTGTTGTGGGGCTCCTTCTTGTGGGTGGGTGGTTGTTGGGCACCATGTTCTCCAAACTTGGTCAGCTGTGAGCTCAGAGGTCCAAACACGTCATGAGTTTCCATTGACTGTGAGTGTGTGAGTGTAACAAAAATAACTGCTGCACTTCACACACATAAACAACACTAAGCCATGTTTATTATAACTTCTCCAAAACTACTAGTCCTGCAGATGTAATAGGGGAGATATGCATTTAGCTTTACCGATCCATGGAATTTTAACATTTTATGTCAGAAAATTATGGAAAGCATGGTCTCACTTTTCAAATAGGTGTGGCTCCCTTTTGGCATCAATGAGGAGTGAAGCATTTATAAATAAAAGTAGCAGCTAATGTCCACATGAGCCTGATGCAAGGGTGGACAGTTCCCAAGGGCCCTATTTGAATCCAGGCATGTAGCGGAGGACCAGACCAACGAGATCATTAGTGCAACAATAAGGAAATGTCTGTAAAATATAGCCCACTGTAATACTTACTAGGCTATAGGTATTATTATCAACATCTTGCTGGGGAGCCGGATGTGGCCCCCATGTCACAAAATAACGGACAGCTGCTTTGTGATGGTAATTTAAAGGTCCTATATTACACAAAATGGGTTCTTGTGAGTTTTAAGCATGTTATAATGTTGTTACCTCATCAAAAACATATGTGGAGTTGTGTTTTGTTTCACACATGTTTGAGTAATCCTTTATTATTAGTCTGTACATCTCCAAAGCTCAAAATGCTCTGTTCCACCTTGTGATGTCATGTAATGGCAGTTTTCAAGTTAACCGCTCCTTTTACCTTTTGTTCAGTAGAGATCTATAATTCCAGGGTTGAAATCAAGGTGTGTGGAGTTTAAAAACACAGTGAAGCACTTCCTGTATTACCACATTAACTCGCAACATGGAACAGAGTGTTTTCATCTCAATAATTTAAGATAAATTGACTAAACACAGCAGCTGGCTACTTACAGTCAGACGCAGGGTCGAGTGAGCATTTCCGCTCCTGTTCTATCCCTATGAGGTTTTTGCCAAGACACACTAAAATCAATCAATCCTGACAGATCAGACAGTGGACAGGAAGCTGCGGGTGGATGTCACTGACAAAACTCAAATTATTTACTTAGGATACACATACAATTATGAGATGGAAAGAGGAAACATAAAATAAGCATCTATAGTCTCCCTTTACCAGAGTAATCAGAGTTCTCCAGTTTTCTTCAGATAAATGGCCAAATGGAGTTGCCAAATGTATCAAAAATCAAATAGAAATTGATACAAAAACTAGTATCAAAACTAGATACTCATTTGAGCAGGTATCAATATTGAAAAGTTAGATTCACAGGACAGAAATTAATCTTTCCTGAATAGATTTAGAATGAACTTGAGCTGTATCAGACTGTCAGTATCAGACTCGAGTATCGGGTCCATTCCTTAGTATCGAAATCGAGTTTGACATGTTAGTATCGTGACAACACTATTACCAAATGATGTTTACAATTTGGCAATAAACTTATTCCAAACTGTGTTCAAAGATGCACTCCCGCTGATATAATTTCATTTTGCCCCCTGATACTTGCCTGTCATGCCTCACTCTACACTCCCATAATGCCTTTGGTGATGCATCTTCCTATTTTGTCATCAGATTGTTTGCTTTTTGAATCATGTTCTAGAAATACATCTGAATTCAGAGGAAGTAATGCATGCGTGAGGGTGGGGCCTAATGGAGGGCGAGGGGGTCTTATTTCACACATGGCCTGGAAAGTGTCAAGGTGAGGTCAATACAACAGGAAGTAAACACACAGATGCTTCAAAATAAAACACTGATTTATTGGAAAAGGAATTATTGTGTCTGTCTAACTTTGTAGAATAAAATTGATTTCCAAATAGCCATGCCTAAATTTTATAAACTTGCTTAAAACTTTTTTATTTGAGTGTTTTACCCATAGACTATATATACAAATGGATATAGCTAACCTGCTAGCTGCTGCGTTCCAAATAGGAAGTGAGCATGGGCGCTCCTGGCTCAAATTCACTATCTATTGAAAAAAAATAAAATAAAAAATAACAGACCAATGAGGTGCCTTTCCCCGTGGTCACTCCTGCTTGACTCGAGTCCAAACTCACCCCGTAACTGCTACCCCCTCGATAAGGTTCATATCTTTTTTTTACCTTTGTGCATGTCCTTCTTTGTATTTATTCAGTGTTTTTATGTTGCTCTTTATCACCGAAATAACTTCCTAGTCTGTGAGTTGTGTTCACTGACAATGGCAATAAAAGTCTTCTGATTCTGACTGGTGCCGGACACTATGGGTGACGTCACACTGACATAATTCACGTTTTTATATAACTATAAAAGTACAGCATTGCAACATGAGTGCCTGCAAAACCCACTTATTTAGGCAGATTTTCCTTAGATACAGATTTGTCCTGGGATTATTGTTTTACAGACTCACCGATTTGGTCACATTGTAATTTTTATCATTTTGTTTTATGTATGTTAAAGATGCACTGTGTAACTTTTCTGGTGGGAAGTCGACGACCTACTTTTAGACAGTATTACATCAGACAAATCCATCACCACGGAGACAAGCAGGTAGTGCCACAGGTTAAAAGTTTGGTCTGTGTAAAAGCGACCCTGTTCACAATAAGAATACATGGGGTTTTTTTGAGCAGTAAAACATTATATATAACATCTCCATGGAGACAGTGTAATCCCTCATTCATCCAGTAGTGGTCCAATGTCGTCTATGGAGATGAACAGGCCACTAGAAAAGTTATATAGTACCTTTAAACTTCTTGTGAGTTTTACTGTGTGAATCTAATTACTTTAACATTATCACACAGGTTAAACTGGACTCAAATGCAACGTAAAGAAATAACGCCACACTTTTAGTCTGAGTGAATTCAACAGGTTCATTCAGGAAACAGGAACAGGGTCTCTCTTGATAGAACAAATGAAATAAAATGACAATCCAGCAATCACTCAATCAACACATGGAGCACAATGAGCGGCAGCTGCAGGGAAACCAGGGAAGTAAGAAAAAGAAGGACCGGAAAAGACTGAGAAAATGAACTCAGGAACGGGTCCCTCAGACAGGGATTAATACAGATTTAAAAACATAGCCTTCTGTAACAACTAGGCTCACTGTGGTTGCTGTTGGTACTGTAGCCAAGGTTTAAAGCGTCACAAAATATGATTAGCGTGTATGCCCTTTGTCACAGTGAATATGTATGAGACAGATTAATTGTTGTTGTTTTTGTTGTTTATGAACATTAATGTAGGCTTAGTTAATTATTTGCAAATCTAATCGTGACTCCAAGGCTACTGACCCTCTTGGACTTTATTCTGAAAGCGGTGAGCGGAAGTGTCTGTCTCCAAGCCGTGCGCCTTTACGCACTGTCCCATCCACTGTAGCGGTCCTCCTCTCCTCTCTGTCTCTCTGTTTCTCTCTCTCTCTCTCGCTCTCCTGATTTAGCCCGAGACGCAGAGGACCACGCAGGCGCCTCTCTCTCTCTCCCTCTGTCCTCTGTCTCACACCGGGATACTGTTTCCTCTTTTACGCACATTTGGTACCGATTGAACTCTTTGGATTTCGGGTGGAACTAACGAACTATGAGAAGAAACAGAAATCTAGCGTGACTTTAGATACGGGAGAAAGTGGCCCCTCGCTCTGTGCCAACAGGGCAGAGCTTGGTTTTACTCATCAGAAGCACCGGAGGGAAAAAAGGATCGGTTCTTCTTTATGTGGACGAGGACATAACAGCACACAGTGAAGGTAAACAGCGGTGTTTTTCTGCGCGGTTTGACTTTTCCGGCTTTTTACGCGTGCGTGTGTGAACTGAATGGATCAACATGTGAGAAAGTAGCTCGTCTGCGCTCTACGTGCTATTTCTGTCGCCTTTGTGTAGTATACTGCTGGATACCGATTTGGAAAAGAGGGAAAGCGCTGCGCATAGATTGAATTAAACTGCCCTATAAAACAGCAGCCGCGTTTAAGCTCCTCCAAAAGGCCTTCCATATCCCCAGAGTGTTTCTAAGTAGGGCTGCTACTAACGATTATTTTAGTAGTTGACTAGTCGGCGGTTAATTTTTCGATTAGTCGACTGGTCAGTGATTAATATTCCGATTATTCGACTTGTCAAACGATTATTTCTATTGCACACGGAGAGTTTTGAAACACCTTTTCAACCCAATAAAGACTGAAATATTTTGACTGATGGATGCTAAATAGACAGGGGTGGAAACTGAAAATAACTAATGTACCTGAGGAGATTTCTGGCTAATTGTACTTTATTTAGTAGATTTTTAAACCTGTAGCCAAATATAATTGAGTATCATTCTAGCCATGCAATTGTAATTTAAAATGAAATGAGTTGTGAATACAGCACAGTAACTTGTAACTTGTACTTTGAGTAGTGTTTTTCAGGTGTACTTTTTGCTTTTTCTTGGCTTAAGTACAGTTTTGGAAGCAGTACTTGCACTTGCAATTGAGTAGGTCTACATTTTTAGCCATGTAACTGTACTTTTACTTGAGTACACATTTGCAGTAGTCTTTCCATCAATATTTATGAATAAAGAGCAGGCTACTATCAGTGAAAATCAGAAATAGTTTATTCTGTTTTGACATGTAGACTGAATAATGCCTCTCTATGTGTTTGTATGTGTTTTAGTATCTGTAGAGTCCAGACAACAGAGATGATAAGAAAACAACTTTGATGATTTTTTATGATTCTTTGACGTAGGTTAATGACAATACAGACATGGTATGATATTGAAATGTGAAATTAATGGTGTCACTATTAGTGTTCGATACTAAGGAGTTGACTCAGAATGTAATTTTCAAAACAAATTGTAGTTTGTTCTTGTACTTTCTTTATGTTACCACTAGGTCTTATACTTGTTCTGATTAAGCTCAAAATCGCACAAAAATTGTTCAGGAAAGCTCAAAGTTTGTCCTGTGGAAGTGACGTTTTTAGTATCGATAGTTGCTCAAATGAGTATCTAGATTCGTTTTAGTATTGATTAGTATCTGATTGTTGACGAGCCTATCCACTATTATCATCAACAAAATAATTACAATTGACAATAATATAACAATAATTAAAGAATTGCATTGCAGCTATTTATGTAATGTACTCTGTTGCAAAGTGAAAACACCTATAAGACAACTGCAGTCTGGTGGTATAAAAGTAATTATCTTATTGTTAACTGTCCCAAAATAACAGCATTTCTGTAAACAACTTTGTGTTATAATAATAGGCTTATTACAATATAGACTCCCATGTTCCCCTGTGAAGCCGTGCAGCCATGTAATTTGCTCACTCAAGCTTTAGGTCTACTATTCAGACAGTGCAGTGTGTAGACTCATGATTAGACCTATCACAATAACACATTTTGATAAACAATAATACTGAAACCAAACCATAAAACAGAATTATCTCAAAAAGTATTCCAAATGTACCAAATTGTACAAAAAAAAACAAAAAAACATGAGCTGGAATAAATAAATAACAGAATGCAACTCTTAAGTAGCTAGTCTGTATCTATAATGAGTCATAGAAGTTCATAATTGAATCTTCCACAGCTCAAATTGTATTATACTGCAGAAAAAAGAAAAAGAAAGAAAAAGTACCCACAATAAATATTGGCCCACCAAATGAGTGTTCCATCTGTCATGTACTGAATGATAAGTTGATGTAATATTTATCGTGACAGGTCTATACACGGTTAAGTTAAATGGCTGTTAAAATGGTAAAAGCTAAAATTTCAGTCAATATTATTAGGGCTGCAACAATTAATCGGAATAATCATGACTATACGGACCCATACCAAAAGATGTTTTATAGCGAGCGGCATTGTTAAAGCAAAATGTCAAAAAAATGCTAATCTATTTGTAAATATTCTCTTTTTTGCAGTATTCATTTGCCATTATCTGGTTAAACTCCCTGAATATCCATATACAACAGAAATAATTCAACTAAAATAATCATTACTTGCAGCCCTACAATGTATGACCTAATTTAAAAGAATAGTAAAAAGGCTTATTATTTGTAGCTAGAATTCCACGTCTAAAAATATTTCTATATGTAATTACTCAAGGTGTTTTCATCACGATATGGTTAATTCTAACTTTCCCAGACACTCTTCATAGCGCCAAGTGTAGGTACAATACTCATTACTATCCACCGGTATGTTTAGATGGATTCAAAGTCACTCTCATTGTTTTTGCTGGGTCCATACGTTCAATGCACATTTAACCGGTGTGGTCATGTGATGCACAGGCTGTGTAGAGGTCACTGCGCTGGACTAGACCAAAAAAGACACACACATATCAAGCGAGGATCAAATTCTGTGGGAAATTCATCTCTATGTCTTGAAATAGACAAGAGGAAGTTCAGACTTTCCACCATATGTATTTGTATATGTTCCGCTGAATCAAATTATATCCATTCATGACCTTTGAATGCAGCGGTGATTTTTATTTAGCCATGTTAGTTTCAAAATGTATCAAGTTGTAGACGTTCACATTGGGTTAGGCATCACAAAGTCCTTTAGATTTCAATATCATACGTGATATTTTGCAGTTTTCTTGGTATTTTTGGGTTGTTGTTTTTTTGTTAAACCTCTAAATTTGGAATACTACATATTGTAAAAAATGTAAAAATCAAAACAGTGAATGCTTCGATTGTAATAAACATAAAAATACCAAGAATATTCATATCATTAGATCAGCCACAGTACTTCATTACATTCTAAACATATTCAACAAGTCCCATGATGCACCAGTGTCCAGGGGTCATGTCCCTTCACCAGGCCAACAGAGAAAGCATGTTAGGGGCATGGATCAAGCTGCTCTGGGAATTTTGTATCGGAAGTCCAAATGCGATTGCCTGGGAGCCAGAATAAACTCTTATAAACATCAAATTATTGCTGGGCTCTGGTGAAGTTTGGGTGACCAATGAGCTCCTTTGTTTCACATGTGTCACTGAAATAAACAAATCTGATTGGACAACCGTGTTTGAACCTGGCTTGAGGCGTGATGGAGGCAGCGGTGACCAAAAAATATCGCCAGGCAACTTATGTATACTATAGGTTTACAGTACAGTCATGTGTTAGTGTCTGCATCTCATGATTGGCTTTTGTAAGTTTTAATAGTTTTAATACGCTGTCTGCAAGCTGGTACAAATTTATGACATTTGTTGTGTGATTTGGTGTTATAGCCTTGCTGAATCTTTAGTTTATATAGTTGCAAGCTCGTTCAAACAAGTTCTGAATGCATTCTTGTATTAGTTCAAATTTCAGTCTTGTCTTAAAAGGATTAACTCCCCGGTCGTGTTTCAATGTGCACTGTGAAATACTAAATCCCAAATCTTGTCAAAACAAAATACCAATGCTTGTCACAAAAATCATAGTTAGATTTTCGGGAGCCATACTTAAAATTCCAAATAGTGCTTTTTTTTTTTTTTTGCTATTGTGATTAAGACAAACTGCAGATTCTTACTGAAAAAACTGTTATTCCAAAATTCCAGTATTGCAGATTTGCGATGCTAGCTTTGTCTCAATTCCAACCAAGGACTCATTGACCGGGACGTCCTGTTTCTCCCTTGGCGTTATAAATGGACTTTGACTTTAATCACGCTAATGGAAGGAGGGTTTGGGGAGGAGGAGGGAGTGTGTGTGTGTGTGTGTGGGGGGGGGGGGGGGTTGTATGGTTGGGTGGTTGTTTGAGGGAGAGGGTGGTGGTCCAAACCAGCTGACTACACGTCCGCTCATCGTCCACGTAGCAGCTGCCAGGTTAAGGCTGTAGCATCTGATTTACAACCCCCACTTATGCGAGCCACACCCAGGTCTCCGCGCTTCTCCTCGCCTGGGTGGCATGGTTCCTGGGGTGGGTTGATGGATGACCCTGGATGCCCCTTGGTGACATGGAGCTTTTGGCAACTGATGGGGAGATTTGAGGATTAGTTAGGCACATAAAAGGCTGATAGAAAGGGCCTGGTAAATTGGTCCCAGGAGAACACTTATCTCACATGAGCTTCAGGGAAATGTTGAACTATGGTCTAAGTGAAAAAGAATAATAACAACTACACCTTTTTGAATAATGAACCTATTATTCAAAATTGACTTTTTAGAGCTTTTAGCCATATTGTTTCCCCTCACCATGTACCCGCTCGAAGTTGTATTTAGAGTATTTAGATTGATCCATGTTTGAGGTATCTTTATTCTCATGTAATCAAGACGTCATTACTCTGTCACGGTACTTTATTAAGTCGTTTTAGATCAATATCGTGATCCACTCGTGTCATGGATTATAACTCTATTGCAGACACATGCGCAATGTGTCGTCCTTAAAGGGACATCTTTAAATATATAATCAAAAACAAAAACTAAGTAACAATTTAACAGTTTTTAGTTTGTGGTTTCCTGTCATTAGGGGTTGCAAAATTAAGAAAAAGTTTGAACCGTTGCCATGGAAATTGACAAAATATTAACCCATTAATGCCCAATTATGAAATGTATTTGCCATTTGTAGTACCTTGGCATGAACAAGAATTATTTTTTATGGAAATGATCAAAAGTGCATGTTAAAGTGAGTTTTATGGTTGGTCACATATCATGAATTCAAGGTGCCATAAAACATTTTTTGATCAACTGAGTGTAAAAAATACTCTATATTTTGACTTTAGTCACTGAGATTGTGAACACATTTATCTTTAATGGTATTTTAACATTAAGAAATGATTGTTTTCAGTTTGACAGATTTTGCAGTTCATATAATACAGTGTAATTGTTTCTCAAAAAGAAAACAATGCTGTTCTCACTTATATATGAGGGGCATATAGAATATAATCATTTCTGAGAGGACCTTGGATACTTGTCCCAATAACAACGAGAGGTCTTTGGATGTTCTTCAATTTTTTAGTGGTCATAATTGACAGCTATCCTCAAAATCACAGAGAGGGAGAGGAAGAAGCTGGACAAGGTAATCAAGAAGTCCAGCTCCGTCCTGGGCTGTTCTCTGGACCTCAGTGCAGGAGGTGGGAGACAGGAGGGTCCTGGCTAGGGATGGGACGATATTAAATTTTAGACCCACGATTATCATGGCCAAAATAATCATGATTAACGATATTACCGCGATAATTATTAACCTGTTAACGTTCCGACGGCCCAGGCCTACTTTACAACTTTACAGCAATGTACATACACTTCTGCATCACTCACACAAACAATCTACACATCAAATGAAAGCTGCATTTTCACCAGCAAACACCACAGTGCTGACAGGAAAGACGTATTTATAGAAAAGTCACAAAGTGTGAATCTGGACTTCACTTACCATTGAGCGCTCTGGTTCTGTCAAACATCAACATATTCACACAAAGTTGGTCTCATTTGTTCCGTAAAGGTCCAGAGAATATAATCCAGTCAAGAAATTATGTCCACAAAATAAGATCCTCCATGTCCAATCTGCTGCAGGATAGTACTCCAAATATGAAATCTGCTCCGTCACTTCTTTGCATTTCTTTTGTCGATTTCAAGCATAATAAACTTCTGACAGCGCCAACTTTGTTCCCCAGTGCTAAACACACGTGTCAGCTTGTGATTGACACCAGTGTTGGCCAATAAGGTGGGGGTTGTGGGTTACTGAGGCTGCAGACAGCGAATCAGTGCTACAGATGACTGAAAGTTTACACCCCACTCTTCCCCTTGTAGAATCAACCAATTACATTACACACATTTAGTGACGTTTTCCCCTTACAGCCAATGAGCAGCGGGACAGGATGATGTATCACATGCCACGGTTTTCCGTAAACAGACGTACCCGGAAGAAAATGTGTACTCCTCAATGCCATGCTGTTGAAATGGACCGGTCCTTGTTGCGCCGGAAGTGACGCAAGTGCCCGTCGACGAACACTTAATTTTTTTTAATTAAGGCACTTTGGTGAATTGGGAAATAAGTGGATGCAGAAATGTGTGCATAATGGCGCATTTTACACACTGTTGTTTTGTGTTTTAAACATGATGAAATGGACAAAACAAAGGGAGAACGTGATCGAGGACACTGTGGATGTTTGTACAAGTTAAACTAGAGGCATCTCTGACCTGGAGCGGTTCATGGCAAAGAGTAAAGATTCCACAGTGGACTCAAGAGTAAAGGACATTATTTTTTGATGGATTGGATGCTGTTCTCGATCGGTAAGCGTGGTTTATTCTGCTATTAACTTAATTGTAGGTAAAATATACCGTGTATAATCATTAGCTTTGCTTCTGTGCATATAGTGCACATTCGGACCATGCGCTCTGGCACATGTGTGTTCAGCTGTATGAATTAGATTTAATTTGTCTATTGTTTAAAATGTGTTGTTTTATTCTACAGTTTGCATTATTGTAGGTAAAAATCTAAGATGTGCACACATTAGCGTCTCATCTGTGCGCACGGGTGAGGCGCGCACTGGTACGTTCCTGTGGAGAGTTACGGATCAGACTTTGTTTATTGTTGATATCTGACGGAATATAGTTCAGACAGAGATATGCACAGAAGCTACAAGTGTCATTGCTATGTCAGAGTGGGCAAACACCAGAACTAACATCTAAACGTTGTATTGGAACTGGAAACATGAGGCAGTGTGGTGCCGTAAAGGTGATTATAATCGTGCGCGATGATCGCGATTATAAAAAAATGCCACGAACGATTAATTGCAGACCTTTTTTATCGTGATTAATGATATTATCGTATATCGTCCCATCCCTAGTCCTGGCTAAGGTCATTTCTATGCTGGGCCATGAGTCTCACCCTCTGCAGGACGCTCTGTCTGCCCTGGAGAGCAGCTTCAGTGACAGACTGATTCACCCTCACTGTGTGAAGGAGAGGTTTCCTTCCTGCTGCTGTCAGACTGTACAGTGAACACTGTTAACACTGAACATGTGTCATTCATCCATACCTATGTGCAATACTCAAGTCACTTTACAGAGATGTTATATTAGAGTCTATTTTTAGTTTATTTTTAAGTCTTTTTTAAAATTATTTTAAGCTATTTATCTATTATCTTGTTTTATTGCATGTACAATTTTCCTTCTGTTCTTTAACTGTGCAGTGCAATACTGGAATTTCCCCACTGTGGGACTAATAAAGGCATATCTTATCTTATCTTAAAATGGCACCTTATAACAGGAAGCTGAAACCCATCCATAGAGCATGTACAGAACAGCAGGACAGGGCACTTTACTATTGCACCAGTAAGTCAGCACCAATACCAAATAAATGTGTAAACGTTTTTGTGTCTTTTTAAGGGCAGGTCTAGTTGACTAATCAGTTGTACAGGTGTCTGTGTAATCCCTCAGTCATCCAGGTCCAATCTGTCTTTGAACAGTAATGGGGTCCTTAGACATCATCTATGTCCCATTTGTAACCAATAGGACCAATAGGTGAGTTAGTTTCAGTGTAGTTAGTTCCTCCCTTCAGATAGATATAAGGAAGTGTCCACCAGCAATCTGACCAGAACTGAAGAAGCGGCTTGGATGAGCAGAGAAACGTCTTCCCTCAGCACCGTTTTGTCCAGTTGACAGATTTGATTTTTCTTTTACTATAATCAGTTGAACATTTAACATACATTACTGCCCCATTCTCTAACACAATGAACTTCCCGTAAACAACATTCTATAGAATTATTTCCATATTAAGATTACGGGGTGGTTGCTTTCAATGGTTTTGGTCTATAATCTCTGCAGTTATTTTTGCACATGTTTCCCTCTCTTTAAGTTGGATCTCTTCTTGGGTGTTTGGTTTTATTTTTCTTTACTCTTTAGGGAGAATAGTGCTTCTAAAAACCACACACAGGTCTACTCACACTTAGGACCAACCACATGGGTGAATCTGACCTACCTACCCAACTTCTACTAGGAGTGCCAGATAAAACATGCTTGCTGTTGGTAGTAGGGTTGTCAAAAATCAGATACTAATCCATACTAAAACTCCACACTAGATACTCATTTGAACAAGTATAGATACTAAAATGAACCTTTCCTGAATAGCTTTAGAATGATGTTGAGCTGTATCAAAACAACTATAAGACCACATAGACATGGACCACCACATCTGGATGACTGAGGGATTACATAGATATAAGACCACATGTTTATATGGAAAGTACTACTTTAGTCTATTGTCTAAATAATAGACAGTATAGAGATACCTGTACAGTACTATTGAAACTACCCAATGCCCATGACCTAAAGCAAGATAATCAATGCCCTTTCTAAATAAGCTTCCATATAGATATAGTAATTATTGTGACCAACCAACTTACTGTTAATGCAGCTGTTTTCAAAAGTGATGCCATTTTGCTGTGCACAATATGCCATTTTGCAGTGAACCACAAGAGGAAACCACAAATATTGAGTGTACTGGCTAAACCCACGGTGTACTGTGATGTGTGTCGGAACATCACTCAGCTGTTACAAGAATGTCCACTACCTCTGAGGTGCATACAATTCAAATTTGTTTTTTGTTTTCAAATTTTCAAATGATGTTTTTTTAGTTACTTTCTTTGCATAGCTACTACACGTAAACTCGACTTTTTTGAATGTTGTTGCATATTGTAAAGTTGTTGTCTCATCCAAAACACTTTTAGAGTTGTGTTTTGTTTCATTCATGTTTGAGTAATTTTGTCACACAATGCTTGGCTTTCTACAGCAGTTTTGAAAAAACTTAAATTAAAAATATAGGTTAGCTTTTTTGTGACCAATTTGTTTCGTTTTTGCAAATCCAAATGGTTCAAATTCAGATTTTGAAAATGGATTTGGGTTGTTGTAACTAGTTTCAGTGTACTTTCCATATTTCAAGCAGTGGAATATTTATTTATTTGTTTAATTTAAAATGTGCAGAAGCAAATGGATGGATAGATAACGAACTATTCTTTATTTGTGGTGTTTTGGTGCTTTCTGATTGGTCCATTTGTGTAAAGGCATTTATGGGTTTCCCCTGCCCCTATGGTATTTTCCCTGTGCATTACCTCACATCGAGAGGACAAAGCCCGCTCTGTTTTCTGCCTGGGGTAATGTGGCCTGCACCCTGGGGTCCTGCACCCTGGGGTGTTATCAGCCTCTGTCCACTTCAGATAGTATGACTGTTGTTCACCAAATTGGGCTGACAAATGACACAATGTGACAGTAATGTATTTGTAATGGTTCTGAAGAAGGACAGGGCTGTGTACCATTCATAATAAACATTCAAGTGTGTGCTATATTATGTGTTTATTGCCATTTGCCATCTGCTTATAAGTTTTAGTTCAGAAATTAGGTTTTGATAATATTAATTAGAGTCAAGAGTTAACCGAAATTGACAACTTGAATTTGAGACCATCTCTATATTTACAACAACAACAAAACTGATTAATTAAAACAAAACTTTACAGATTCCTTGTGTCATTTTACTGCTGTGTGTCAAACATCGGCAGCAATCCAAATTCCATGATTCATACGATTGGTTGGGCCTTTAATTAGATGTAATTGGTGCAGATACAAAAAAATTTGCTGAAGCTGGAATCAGCCTCCCAATATCACTTTCAGCCAGTGCCGTGGTTTGGCAGATAATTGATGTAATGAGAGATTTGGACCACAATGTTTGAACGTATTTATTCAAAGCTGTTCTGTAGATACTTTAGGTATACATTACTGCTATGTAATGCATTTGGATCAGTTTTGTCTTATTTTCTTTTTGGAAATAAGGAAATAAATGCTACTTCCAATCTGACATCGGGTATTGGCAGGTACTTAAAGCTGCAGTATTGGAACTGAAAAAGCTGAATCAGTGCAGCTTTAGATGTAATCGTGGCTTAGTGGCGTATAATCACAGAATGTTTCAACTTTTATTCATACAAAGCTGTTCAGTAGTTACTTGCTGGATAAATGTTCAGTCTGTATCGATTAACTTTGAGTATTAGCAGGTACCAAAAGCCAAAATATCAATATTGGTAATAGAAAAGGCTGGATATACAGTATTCTCCAACAATGCATTTCAAACTAATTGTCCCATATACTGTCTATTGAACAAGCAGAAGGTCTTTTACTTCCCTCACCTCTTCCTGTTAGTCCCATGCATCCACAGCTCTGGGGCGGTCCCATGTCTGCTCTCCCGACCCTGTGATCCAGACTTCCTGTGTGATGTGTCCCACTTCCTGTGTTTGTCCACAGGAAGTGCTGACGGGGAACAGATAGGGTTATAGAGTACAGCTACTCAGCTTCAAAAGGCTCTCTACGCCATAAGTTCAATGATAAGCCAATGTCAGTGTCGCAGCCAGCATCCCACAAACACATCAGGAAAGAATGCTAAGCAAAACTAAGTCGAAAACATATCTTGACTTAGGGCTGTGCAATTAACCAAATTTTTATTAAGATTCAGTCATTTTCAACAATCAGAGTTCTATTTATCTTTATTTTTACCTATTATATCACCACATTCTACCATGGCCTAGACTCGCAGCTATTATTTCAGCCTTATTTATATTGCGGCACTTTTTAGTTTATTGGCCTGTTGTTTACGTTTTCCATACATAATTTGAAATAGCAGTACTAAGATGTCCAAAAGTATTTGAAAGAGTCGGAACAATGCATTATAGGACCTTCAGTGTACTGTCTTAAGCTGCATTTACTATCCGAGCTCTATAAATGGAAAACCAGATGCTCCGGAAATGTGTGAGACGACCCAGCAGAAACACGAAAAAGTCATTTCACCTTTTCAACATTTTCAACTCAACTTTGTTACTGGTGATTGTTTTGGGAGTTTGTTTAGTGTTATATTCTGCTCATGTTCTTCCTACAGCTTTTTGGCATTCATGAAAAAAAATTGTTCAGTCCAGATTTTGTCTACAGTCTGAGGTTTAGTAGATTTAGTCCAAGTTCAGTTAAAGTGTATCATTAGTTACACTTTATTAAACCAGGGATGAACCAAGTCTAAATCAGGACTAAACCAGAGCTGTACTATGACTATACTAGGAGTTTAGACTTATTCATTGGCAAGAATTGACCCAGGACTAAACCAGGTTTGGGTCTGGATTAAACTAAGGCTAAAGTATTCAACCTGGACTGAACTATGGCTGAACCCGGCAGGGCTGATTTGAATTGAAAGCATTGAATCAGGATTTTAAAGTAAACCAGAACCAAAGCAAGGCTGACCTGGGACTAAACCAGGACTCAATTAGGACTAAACCAGGACCCAACTAAGCAGGACTGAATTAGGACAATGCCAGGACACAAATAGGACTATCCAGGGATTATGTCAGGACCAGGGACTAGGCTACAAACCGAACCAGGGCTGAACTGGGTCTAAATCTGGACTCAATTATGACTAAACCAGGTCTCAGCTATAACAAAAATGAATTAGGACTACTCCAGGACTCAATCATGATTCAGTTAAGAGTTATTTACAGAGAGGATTAGTCCCAAGTCCTGATTTAGTTTCAATCAGGACTTTGGACTAAAACAGAACCAAACCAGGGCCGAATCTGGAACTAAACCAGGATTGGATCAGGACTAAACCAGGGGTCAATTAGGACAAAACCAGGACTTCACTAAACCAGGATTCTATTCGGATTACATCAGGACTCCATTACTAAACCAGAAGTAAACCAGGACTGAATCAGACTGGGGACCATACCAGAACCTAACCAGGGCTGAACTTGGACCAAGGATACGTCATAATTTGGTCCTAGTTTGACCCCAGTTTAGTCCTGATGTAGGCTAGAGGTTTGATCCTTAGAGTAGTCCCAGTTTAGTTCTCTAGACCAGGATTGAACCAGGACTAAACCAGAACCTAAACATTCTTTCACATGATGCTAAAACTATGTAAAACACCACAAAGCAGCACCTATAGCTCCATGTGTTTGGTCTGTCTGTGATGGCTCAGACCAGGTGGTGCAGAGCTCGGAATAACTCGTCAGCACCACTCTGCTATTTTCACCACATACTCGTGAAGTGCATACACTGCTGGCACGGTCCCATGGCCTCTGCGTAGCCCCCATTGTCTGATACACTATGGACTGGACTGAACTGCTGAGGAAGGACATGTCTGATCACGCTAATCCAGTCTACGGTCCTCCCTTAATCCACCGAAATCAGATTGATTTTATGCTCGCGAAAAGTTCACTTCGAAGGTCTTGCGGAAGGAGTTTGTGGTTGAGGTTTTGAAATCAAGATTCAGTTCAGATTGCACAATTTAAACACATGCAATATGACAAACTTGAGAGAAGAGAATAAATTGGCAATATTGGTTCATTCCAGAGAAGGTATCATTATGGCACCTGTAGTCGCTAATGTAATGTAATGCTTAAATATCAATACAGTCCTAATTTTTACTGTGAGCTGTGGTGCATACATTTATACAATAACATTACATTGTACAAAAATGCTCATTTGGCTTTGACGCTATTTAATAAATTAACATTTGTGATTATCATACAGGTCAAACATTATGGCCTCTAACATATCTTATAACAACTGAAACATATTTGTAGGTACATTTTACACGTGTGGCAATAGCGCTGCACTAAATAAGAATTATGTTTTTAGGTGAACTTTTGGTGTTTACATTTTTAACTGTCATAGTTTTATATGGGACATTGTGACTTCAAATTGTTCTCAAAATGCATTTTTCTTCCATAGGGACATGAGGATCAGTCTTTAAAAGTAGCACCTATATACACCAAACTTTCCAATCTTGTATTTATTTAATTCCAAGCCTGATTTATTTAAGTTTTAAACCAAAAAAATGTGGGAAATTTGAATTTTCAGGCACTTTTTCAGTGAGATTTAGTTTACTCAAATACTAAATACAATATCCCAAAACCCTTCTGCATATTTTTTTAGAAAAGGAATTTAACCTAGCAGCATATTTTTGAGATTCATATGTTAAATTTTGACTATTTTCACACATAAAATGCCTTTTTTATATCACAACATGAAAAATACATTATTGTAGTAAACGACAGAAGAAGTTTAAAACTGATATGTCTAAATTTTAGAGTTTTTCCTATTCACCTCCAGAGTCTCTCCTTAATACAAGAATCACATGCATTGCAGTACATGTTTCAATGGTTGAAACTTTGGCTTTACATAACACAATCCATGGAGATATATTTTGCCATTTGCTTGGGACATTACAGTTCTTAAATAATTACATCTGTTGCGATTTTTCCTAACTGTGCCCTTTCAAATTGTGAGTTAGTTCCAATTGTGCTTAGTCTCCAAGCCAAACTAGACCACCACTAGTACTGTTGTGCGGTGGGGGGTTTGAAGAGGGTTCTGGGGGAATGTGCACGAGGCAGCAGGCCAACATATGTGGCCAGTAGTTGCAGGAGAAAGCACAGAAGGCCAACAATAAGCTACTTAACTTAGCTTAGCCGCTATTTACATTGTAGCTAGCAGCCCGATTATTCTATTAAACGGTTACATAATGGAGGGCTTGTGTTATGGGTTGGCAGGCTGTTTAAGAAGCGAATATAAAGCTAGATGCTGGTCTGGCTGGATTCAGACACTTACCTAAACAATGTCTTTTGGAGAAGGTATTAAAATGTTAAAATAAAGATTTGTTATGATCTATGATGGAAGATGAGGATTTGAAATGCATTGGGCCATAAGAAAGCATAAATAGTTGTTATGCTGTGGACTTGCACTGCTAATTCTCTGTATCAGTGGCATAAACGTTTACTTTTCATTGTGATTTTTTGTTTTTGTTTTTATGACCTATTCAGAGCATAACTTCAAAAAAAGGATTACTGAAACATGTGAATGAAACACTAATCAACTGTAAAATATCTGTGAGACATTCCACAATCCTGTCTGATCTCAGAGGCTAATTTGACCTGGTTAGTATTTGGATAGGAGACCGCTGGGAAGACAAGGTGGGGCAACATTGGCTCTAGTGAATACTGTTGTTGTGTCCTTAGGCAAAACACTTCACCCACATTGCCTAGTATGAATGTGGTGCCTGAGTGTTGGTGGTCGGAGTGGTCAGTGGCGCAGATTGGCAACCTCACTTCTGTCTACCTCAGGGCAACTGTGAGATACTAGTTGTTCACTGTTCATTCACCTGGTGTGGAGTGAACAAATAATGCAATGTAAAATGTATTTGAGTGTCCAAAAATGCTATTTAAACTAAATCCATAGTTTGGAGATTGTAAAAACATCTGTCAAAAGACTCCCTTGAGAATCTAATGATGTGGTGTGGCGACCTTAAGGGCAAAAGAGCTATTGTAGAGTCTTAAACTTGTACAACGCACAACATCTCAATTATAGATATTTTGTGTGGAGAAAGAGGAGATGAAGAGGCTGAGGAGGCTGACACTTCTGCTGCTGCGGTGTAGATGGGGTGTGAGAAGGCAATACAGTCTTCCTTATTGAATTTGTGAGTTGGATTCATCGTTGGCGTTCCCCATAGAGGCCCCTCTAGATATTGACAATACATAATTCGTTATTCCGTCAACATTTTTGTGGCTGGCCAGCATGTTTATCTATTCTAGTCAAGAACAGGAAACAGAACCGTGAACCAAATTTGGAGAAGATAGGAAAAATGCAAGTAAGCTCAGCTGTAAATGATAAGGTTTGTGTGTTTTCCTTGTCTTTCAAGGTGACTAGTCCAAGACATCTTCGGAGCTGGAATGCCTTAGTAAAGTGGAAACTATGGTGAAGCTCTTCAGGCTCTGGATTTGTTTCAATGGAAAATTTCAACGCTCACCTCATAAGATTGGTACTAGGCTTAAAATAGATGTGCCCTGGTAATATTCGTCACACATAATGTCTCTATGTGAAGCTAGACTCTTGAAAGATGGACTGTTTCCCGGAATTCTGTCTTCTTGGCATTATAGAGTAGGATCATAAAACTAAGGTTATTAAATCTTTTTTTTTTTTTCTATACAGAATTTATGCAAGAGGAAAGTAAAAATGTGTTCCTAAGATCTGCTGTTGTTTAAAGTGTATTTGTGTGTATGTTTTTTTGTTTTGTGCAAAGATTAGCATCACATTGAAGCAGACAAGCCAATTAATTGAAGTTCCTTATAGAGTCGTCAAAAGTATTGCAAATGAGATCTGAAAACTAGTATCAGAACTAGATACTCATTTGATCAGGTATTGGTACTTAAAAAAGTCACATTCACAGGGCAAAAATGGACCTTTTCTGAATTTTTAGAATGATCTCTAGCTGTATCAGAACAAGTATAAGACACACAGAATGGTATACACTCATGGACCACTATGGAACCTACCTGGACTTCTGAGGGATTACACAGATATAACGGCACATGGTAATATAAAAGAAATTGCCGAAAATGACATTCTATTGTCTAAAGATACAGTGTTTTTTTTTTTTTTTTAAAGTATCATTGTGGTATTGGAATCAGAATTGAGTACTGAGTCTATTCCCTAGTATTGAAATTGAGTTTGACATTTCAGTATCATTTCAACACTAGTGTGTGTGTGTAGGTGTGTGTGTGTGTGTGTGTGTGTGCTTGTTTGTGCAAAGATTAGCATCACACTAAAGCGCACAAGCTAATTGGTTAAAGTTCCTTATTCAAAACAATCACAAAATGATGGATAGGGCTACTGTGAGTTTGTTTACTTTGGCTCTCAGTTCTGTTTAAAATTACATAATGAATATGAGGGTGTATTAATAACATAACACAGACCCGGGACTAATCACAAAATCCAACGTTTTCGTGTCGCCGTGCTAGGGCATGCAGAAGAATTTGAACTGATAGAGAGAGTTTGTGATATATAGAGATACAGAGAGCTTGTTTAGAAAATGGGTCCATGCGCCACATCATTTACTTCTGATAGCAGTGGCTTAGTCGTTAGTGTTTGCCCACCAACTCAAAGATCAGCAGTTTGATTCCAGCTCGTACTGTTGTGTCTTTTACTCACCTTGCGATTGTAATAATATGATGTGAGTGGTGGCAGTGGGAGGGGCTAATGGTGCAGATTGACAGCCTTGATTCTGTCATTCTTTCCCAGATATCTACAGAAGCCACCAAGTAGAATCAAACATTGTAAAACCAACTTATAAATAGTTTTTAATCAGACACTAACCATGCTAACTGTTGCTCCAGCCTCTGAAAGGTGTGGAAAGCGCTTATAAGCTCATTGCAGTGAATAAGTAGTTTCCCAGGCACGTGTTAGGAAAGTGAGGAATAAGTTTGGACTGCTTCTTCCCCCAAACACCCAAACTGAATAAATCTCATCATTTAAACATTTGGGATTCTTCTCAGTCTCTCTCGGGCAGCTCGACCATCTCAGCGTGTTCATAAGGTTTGAGAGGGAGTGAAGGGCGTGGGCGGAGCAGCCAACACAGCAGCTCAGAGGAGAGGAAGGAAATGACAGAGAGGCAGACGGGAGTAGGAATACCAGTGATGGGCCAGAGATAGCAAAGCCCGAGTGAAGAGAGTGGAATGTTGGCTGCAAGATTCAACTTTAGATTTAGAGGCAAAGGTTTTCCAATAAAGTCAAATAAATCAAGTTGTTTTTTTGTTTTTTTACGTCATCTTTTCATTTGCCTACTGTCTCGATTACTACACTCTAGTACTTATTTTAGTGTCAATAACTCTGACCATACTACCATAGGCTACTTCTGATGAGACTAATCTCATTGTTAGCCTATGAAAAATAATAAGGACACCAAAATATGCCTCTTTAGTGCCTCAAAAACAAAACGTAATAATAACTACTCCTTAATTAGTCTTGAAGAGTCTGTACTAAATTTTTTCCCATGTATTTGAGCGAAATGTGTCTTGCCCCAGTAAATATATTGTATAAGCAGCTCTTAGTGATCAAAATAAGCCTGCTGTGTACTGTCTGTTTATAAAGTGTTTTATTGTCTGATCATCAGGAAGTGGGCTGTTAGCATTCTAGTTCGATTTACTATAAATTCTGCTCTCACCTGTGAAATTTGTGAAAAGCACTGATAAAATAAACGCACTGAATAATTTGAATGCTTGGAGTAACCACTGCACACCATTTAAAATTAACCCGTTCTGTTTTTCATGTTATCAACTACAGCACCTTTATTAAACCATGGAAAACTTAATTCATAACAAATAAGCTAGTTCTGTCCATTAGGTGTTATTTTTTATTTATTATATTACTACTCCAGCCAATATTATTACTCCAGTTACAGTTAATGAAAGTTGTTGGACAAAAAACATTGATTTGCTCCTCCAGTCAGTACTTGTACAACCTATCTAACAATCAATTACTACTAAAAGAGCATACTCAACTAATATAGGCCGACTAAGCTATCCAACTATTGCAACTTCTACTAGGCCTGTCACGATAACAAATTTTGATGCACAATATTGTTACAGAGAAATATTGTGATAAACGATAATGTTGAAAACACTTATACCACTGAGACAAAGCCAGATAATCCCAGTAAACCAATTTTACGACAGTCTGTCGTAACGGCAGGTGCAGGAGCGGACCAAGGAATACAGACTCAGGGCAGATTTACAGTGTTTATTTACAGAAGTGACACAATATTACAGAAACGAGGGTTGATCTGGTGGTGAGCAGGAGGCCAGGGTCCAGGAGCGGAATGTGGAGTGCAGCAGAGACAACGATGCGGGTTGCACCAGGGCAGGGAGCAGAGTGCAAGCCAGGGTCCAGTGACATGGAGTGCAGAGATAAGTCAAGACAGTACCAGGGCTGGGAAGCAGGGTAGAAACAGGGTCGGAGCAGGGTCGGAGCAGGGTCGGAGCAGGGAAGGGAGTGCTGGAGCAGGGACAGTCCAGCAAGCAGGATGAAGACACGCGTAGGATCCGGCACCGAACAGGATGTTGATACGCAGACGATCTCGCACCAAGTGTCTGGCCCTGGCTCCACTCATGCTCCGCAGCAGGTGGAGGTAATTGCGCTGATGCGCTCCAGGTGCGCGCGGGAGGAGCCAGGAACTCCGCCCAGCTCCAGGCTCGGACAGGTGAGGGGAGGGGGAGAGCACACAGGGAGACAGATAATGCAGGCATCATGACACAGTCTCATTAAAAAGCCTGAGCTGCAACAAGAAAATGTCAGAATGAACCGATAATCAGCCATAGAAGTTATTTATTCTACTCTCTACAGCTCGAATCTTACGTTATTTCCGTAGACTGTATAAAGAAGTGAACTAAGGGACGTTGCCCATAGCAGTTAAAGGGCAAATTTGGAGGCGAGTTCCATATTTGTAATTCTGACTCCGAATATCACAGCAACCAAAGAGCGAGTCAATCTGGAGCAAAGCTGTTGAAGGTGACGCCTCTTTCTGCCCACACTGCTGTTTGGCAGAGGATGGGCGCTTACCAATGATGTCAATCGACCTTGTGAAAACAAGGCAGGTGATTTGGCTCTTATTAATGTTCATACCTTGAGTGATGGACACAGTAGCAAAAGAAAAACACCAGGATCATGTAGAGCGGGTTAATACGAACATTTGAAGACCAAAATGATGAGGCTGACAGCAGCATTTACGGAGAGAAGGGCAACACTTTTCCAATGTAAAGTGAATTGGAGCCAGAGTTGATGGAGCCAAAAGTGTGCCCACTCACTCCTATTTGGAACGTAGTGGTTAGCAGCTATGCCGTTTATATATACAGTCTATGGTTATTACATAAAAATGGCAAAAATCTCCCCACTTTTGCAAAGAAAAAGTATCCTGTTGCAGCTTTCACATATTGAAAGGCAAGTTGATATAGTAGTTATTGGGACAGGCCTACCTTCTACCAATATTTCTGTTGTGCATATTTAAAATAACAACGTTATTGAAGGCAGGTTGGAATGTCAGCAGCAAGATTAAAGGTCGAGTAAGATTCAGTGGCACATTTTGAACATTCTTTGAGCGGATGGACTTGAAAACACACAAAAACGTTGAAAAGTCCCTGTGAGTACCACCCTTTCCTGTTTTTCCATCCCCCTCTTCAGACACGGCGTTCCAGACTGAGGCCTATAGAACACAGTGGCTTTATGGCTGTTGTGTGGAGTTTTACAGCAGCACGGAGGTTCCAAACATGATTCATGCTGCTGTGGGCTGCAGGGGGAGAGGCAGTGACGGCAGAGTTGAGTTCCCATGCTCCAAATCAAAGTTCTAAAGAAACTGGAGATGGGTGTTGTAGTGTTCTTGTTGAAACTTTTTGCAGCGGGTTTCATGCAGTTGTTGAAATCTTTGAACCATGGTATAATGTTTCCTCACTCCACACAACTGAAGGGGCTTGAACTGAGGAAAGATAAAAAGGAGTATTACATTCTATGGCTTATTAATTGCGAACACATAACATATTTAGACAACCGTGTTATATTCGTCAGAAACAACTAGGCCTGTCACGATAACAAATTTTGAAATTCGATATATTGCTGAAGTAAATATAGATGATAAACGATAATACTGAATCACAAAAACTATTCCAAATCTACAATACGTTTAAAAAATCATGAGCTGCAATAAATAAACAGCAGACTGAAACACTTTAGTACTTAGTTTGTGTCTGTAATGAGTCATAGAAGTCATTAATTCAACCATTTTTAAAGCTAAAAAATAACCAGAAATGTCGCAGTAGTGCAAAGAAAAAGTACACATGAGTAAATATTGTTCCAACTGTTGTATATTGATATAGTAATTATTGTGACAGACCTAAAAACAACATATTAACAATTTTTAAATCTCAGAGTTACTCCCACATCAGAGCATTATCACAACACAATCAGCTTGCATTCCTCTAATGAAACTACTCTACATCGCCTCAGGTTTGTGAAGTTGTAGCGTATTGTTTTGTGTCGTGTTTTGCATATTTAGGGAGACTTGTTGTGTGGGAGCATGTGATTCTTGGACAGCATCTTACAGCTAACTGTGAGGAGGGTTTGAATGGGGCCCGGGAGAGATTGCAAGATTACTCAATCATGAATAAACGACATATAAAACCTCTTTAGACATGTTTTTGATGAAGGAACATTAAGGCAACGTTGTTCGTGTTGGTTTGAGCTATTTGTCACTCACTACGTTTACATCCACGAAAATGTAATTCTCAGTGTAAATGAGATGTCGCTTCTATTTCTGACAAAAGTGAGGTTACATATAGTATAGCCATTTTAAAGCAATTCATTAGTGTTGCAAAGTTGTAGTGGCAATGTTAAATTACTAGATGCTCCTGAACATCTTGTAGCCACATGTTCTCACCTACTTCATTGTTTGACCTGCTGCAAACTGGGACAGGAGTGGTCTGACAGTTTGCCAAAACGATTTGAATTTGGTTGTCACTCAGAGTTCAGTTGTGCATGTAAACATACTCATCATCATCAAAAATAAATATAACCATACATATTTAACCTTTAACCAGGTCTTTATAAGATATGACTAAATCTATCAATATTTAGCCAATAGATCATTCCGTGACTCTCACAAACATCCGGTTAGCAGAGCCCACAAACAAAATCTGGCAGCCCTATGTGATGTCATGGCTGCCAATGTTAGCAGGTCACTCGCTAACTGTGCTAACTGTGCCAGAGGAATGTGTGAGGGGCAGGACACTTTTAGCCTGTCAAACATGAGAGGACTATGGCTGTGAATCACTGTGACTGGAACACTGATGTCGAGATTAAACCCGGAAACCATGAGCTGATATTATGTTCGTTAAGTCAAAAATAGCCTGTTAAAAATTTCCTGGACATTGCTTTGTAATTATATTTTATCTGGACATCTTAAAGTGGCTGTACACATTTTTTTCCATGTAATTTTCCCCCAGTACATATATTTTGTAAAAGCAGGTCTTATAGTTAAAGGGAATCAAGATTTTAGTAAGAGTAAGGTTGACATATTCATAGTGTTGTCACTGGAGTCCCTTCTGCTCAATACTGCTGCAGCAACACATTTAGGATATGAGTTTGGTGCATTGGAACTGTGTGTAGCCTGCGGTCTTACAGATATTTATTTAAATAGGTACTACAATCACAACTGAGCTGGGTTGCCATTGCCTTAACCTGCAGATAGAGGACCCCTAGGCCCACAGGTTTTTCACATTCTCAATATATGACCAGCCCAGGCCTCTTGTGAAAGCTCAGAACCTCCAGAATCATTCACTTAGCTGTAGACACTGCACTAGCACTGATTAATGATTGGCTGCATGTGCTGGGGTTTAGGTAGTGATGTTTTAAACCATCTAGATGTCAGCATCGAAACTCTTCTCGAGAACTAAAAAACCCAATTATAACATAAACAACTCGTCTTTACACTGCCACTACTTAGGTCTCTCGTGGCTCATGGTGCGTGTTTGGGGTGTAAGATGCACAGTGTATGTGAACAAGGCTGACCCAAAAGTAAAATAAACAGAATTAAATCTAGTTTGCACTGGGGTCAGTCCACAGAGTGCACTAACATGTGTGAAAATAACCTTAGCCATCATGTCCAATGTTTTTGTTACTAAGAATAAACCAGTATTGGAATTGTTATCAGTAAAAGTTATATTTGATTTGAACATGTTTACCGCTTATTTGTAACAGTTATATGAAATTTAAAATCAAACTGTTACATATAGTTCCTTTAACTACTCCTCTGGTTCTTGCCCATGCCCACCCAGAGACCCCATTTAGTCTAATAAAAGCTCATAGTCTGGCCTGTTACCATAGCAGATTCACCCACACGTATATAGCTGCCATATAAAGCCATGTCTACTGTGCTGTGAGGGGCCCTGACAAGATTTATCATCGATCTGTTTGAAAAGACCACAAAACTGGACAGAATTGTACTAGAATAATACTGAAATAAAATCCAAATATGAAAGAGCCTTGTCGTCTAAAGCTGGGAGAGACTGTTTTTTTAATTCTTTAAAAGGAATGTATCCCAACCTCTGCTCATAGTCCTGGCTGGGTTTGGGTCTGTATTTTATTGCATTTTTTATACTGAACATTCCAGTGTGCGGCTGCTAAGAATCACTGTAAAGACAACATTGGGATTTTTGCATTTGAATGATTCCAAAGTGGCTTCCATTATCATTGGTTAAGTTTATGTTACTGCTTTAGATATCGTGTTACATGTCATCATAAAAAGAAAATAACCAAAAAGCAAACATTATTGTTATGTAAAGGTCATTGTATATCCAAAACCCTTAAGCCCTGTGGCCAATTTTACCATGTATTGGAGCAAAATTTCAAGAAGAGACAGATACATAAGCAGCTCTTGAGGTCAAATAAGTCCACTTTTTATTATTTGCATCTAATTATAAAGCGTTTTACTGTCAGATAACCAGGACGTGCACTGTTAGCATGCTAGTTATTGTTAACTTTCCTCCGCACTGGTCTAGAGCTGTGAAAAGTATGTATAAACTCATTGCAGGGAATACTTAAGATGTTCAGATTGCATGAGGTAAGTGAGGAATAACTTTGGACAGTAAAGACAGAAAATCAGGTACAGCGCCTTTAAGATAAGACTGAATGCATTGTGTTTTTGCAATAACATGGCAAAGAAACACATAAGACATTGGCAAACAGCAGACAGCTATAAAGAAACATAATCAGTCCTTTGAAATTTGACAGTTGCATCATAAAATCCCAATATATTTCACATATGGTATTTATTCCATATGTCGTAATTCAAACTGAAGAGTATCAAAACTTCTAACGCAGTGAAGATCCACTCCAGCTGATCTAATCTGGGGGCTGCAGACAGACCGTCTAGCTGTGTGTGTCTAAATAAACGGACAGCCTCATGCAAGCTCACATGCACAAACACACAGACACACACACACACACACGCACACACGCACACACACACAGCTACTGGAGTAACTCAGGAATGCATCACTCAACACAGTGCAACATCAGAGCTTCCTTTAGCGCTGCAGTGGAAGGGAATGCAGCCTCAGTGGAGAGCTAGCATTGACCAAAAAAGTGCGGTTGCCTTATCTGCGTCAGGCTAATTCAAACCTCATGCTTTGCTATCTCAGAGCTACTGTTGTGTTCTTTTTCATTTTAATTATCTTGGTTTGAGTAGTCAAAATAGTGGTTGGCTATGTCATAAAATGGTTTAGGATAACTTTAACCTGAAAAAAGTGTATTAGCCTTCATTATGTCGTATTTTAGAGATTTTAAATCGCAATATTGATCTAAAACAACTTAATAAAAGAAACAAATCCACTGACTTACAGGTTAGAAAATTGCAGAGCTCGGTGGGAGCAGATTTACACCTCTCCATTTACACTATGTTGCCATAAATGCATCACAACAAAGTGACACATGTTGTCGGCCCCCTCTATGAATAGTCCTGGGTCCCGGAAGTAAATGTCGCATAAATTTTTCCCATAGACTTTCCGATAAAAAATGGGCTTGCTCAGGGCTAATCAGCTATGTGGTAACTTATTACCACGAAGCCTATAATTTTACTTAAAATTAGTTTCTGAAACTTTATAAACAGCCAAATTATTAAAGCATTTCACCCAATCTATTGTTTTAAATGTGCTTTTTGGACTTAAAGCAAATATGTCATGAATATTGCGTAGCTGGTTAGCCTCCACAATGCCTTTGATCTCTTTACATTTGAAATTTTCAAAATGAATATGGGAAAAATTATTGAAACATGTTTGGGGGTTTTTCTGGAACCGGAGCAAGCATTCACCGAGCTTCATACCGGTGGCAATGGCACAGGAGCAATGACATCTTGAATACAGGAGAATAAAGATTACTCAAACATGCATGAATCTCTATAACTCTGATGGGTAAAACAATTATACCATGTTTAAAACCTTTAAAAGTAAATTTTACACAGTAGGTCCTCTTTAAATCCAACTTTATTTTTGGAAAAAGATGATTGTTGTAGTCACATTTTAACCAACGTACTGTAGCTTGTTGCTTGCAAGGAAATACAATCTTCACAATACAATGCCCAAACAGTTGAGTAATGTGAGCATACTTAAACACTGATAGCTGATGTTGCGTGACTTTGTGAAATGTAGCAGAGTAGGACTTTCTAAGATCCACACACTGATTAAATCTCCCTTTTTTCCTATCTGCATTAGTCAGTCCACTGTGATACAATAGTGTCCATTGATTTGTGCTTCTCTGTAGTAGCTTTGCCAGCTGTCAGCCATTAAACGTGCCAATGTGTGCTGAGAATCCCAGAAGAATGTCAGTGCTAAAGGAGCAGCTAAGTAGCATTATCATATGAGGAGCTGAAAATCCCCTGTCTTTGTGGTGGAAAGTGTCAATATTATTTGCAGTCATGTTAGTTTTGTTGACAGTGGGCCCATATCTTCACTGGATGACTAGACCGTTAGCCCAGCATGGTCTGAACTGTAAAGATAGCACACTGAAGCTTCAAGTAAAGTAAGTGACCTGTGCATAAGCCCACAGAACAAATGTTGACCATGAGACAAGAAAAAGTATGCTACTGTTTTTAAGTTGTGTTATTGACTATTAAACAGATTGAAGTAAAGAAGTAAAGAATGTTGTTCTCCAGGGAAATAGATGCTGACAATACAGGTTGTGTTAGTGAAAGGTTCTGTATATAACCTGTACTCTTACAGTTTTAACAAAGGTATTACAATCACAACTGATTGTGGGTTGTCAGAGTCTTAACCTGCAGATAGAGCACCCAAAGTTTTTTTTCCTCATCCTCAGTATTCACCTGATGGCAAAAGTGTGCGGAATAAGGTCTATATAGACAGTATATTGTTGCAGCAGAGGCACTGATTAATTAGGTAGTGACAATTCAGATCAGATAGAGTCTTTTTAGGTTTAAACTAACTGGATTTCAGCATTGAAACTGGCAACTCAAATGAGAGACTCATGTGAGGCTCATTCTGCGTTCTGATTGGATAATATTCTTGAGAAATTAATAATATAAACAACTTGGCCATCATGTCCAATGACTTTGTAATGAATAAATCTGCGTTAGAATTGTTAAAACTTTGATTTTAACATATATGTGTCTGAGGAGAGGTCATGTTTATGGAATAATGACATACAGTTAATTTAAATTACTCCCAACTGATCTTAGCGGTCATGAACTAAACCTCAGCAGCATCATTAGTTAGTGCTAGTGTCGCCTCTGCAGCTTATGAGGCAACATATTCACTATTAAAAAAATAAACAACACTTTTGGCCAGTTTTCTTTTGCGTATTACAGCGTTTCAGTGGCCATCCCTTTTAGTACAAACTGTGGCCTATTGCATAAAGGGTGTTACCACTTTTTAAAGAGATATCATCATTAACGAACAGCTATTTTCAGATAGTCTAATGGGGGCAAAAATGGGGCATGTTTCAACCCAACCTCACCCTAAATCTAAAGCCATAAAACTTTCAAATGTGGGCAGTTGAGCACTTACAATATCCTTCTTATTCTCAATAGCAATGTGGAACAGTACAATCTTTATATTACCGATAATAGCATTAGCCACCATAACAAGCTGTGACAAATTATGAATGAGTTGAATGAATGAGTTGCTTTTTACCTATGAAAACATTTCCAATACTATATCAATGTTAAGTTATTTTATTACATGGTGAATTTTGTAGGCAAGAAATCGATGGCCTATTAATTTAGTTGGCTAACTAAAACTCATCTTTAGCCACGTAGCTTCTAAACCTAGCCCTAAAAGCATCCTTGGTTATAATTACAACATAGCTGTTAGCATATCTGCGGGCTGTAGTTAATAGGCTATTTTTGCATAAGAGGTTTTCACTGGCCACATCATTATTAAGTCATGAGCTGCACATTTGGAAAAGGGTCAGACGCTACGATCGGTTTGACCAGAAAGCCTTTAAGACCAGAGATCAATATGGGACCAAAGGGGGTGGAATCCGTTACTGCTATTTACAGTAAAAGGGGGTTGTGGGAAATGGTACAGTGCCGTGTATGTGAAAGTGGTTGGAATTGAGTTAGCCATTAGCCGTTAGCCTGTTAGCCTCGACCCAAAATAGAATAGCGCAGAAGCACGAGGAGTATTTATGGTCTGTGATAATATATGACTGAGATTATTGAATCAGATTTGTGCTTTGTGAGAGGTGACTGTATGCTGACAGGAAAAGACAAGGTTATGAAACTGTTTAAGAGATTGTAATTAATGAATAATATCACAATTGTTGCTTTGGATATAAAAATTTGAATCTTGAGTATATATATATAAAGTGTATATCAAATAAGACTTCACTTGTTAAAAGACACATATTATGCATAACTGACTTTAAACCAACTAAAAAACCTAATGACCTACTTACACAAATTAATATTTCAACGATGATTCATGTGTGTTTGAATAATCCCGTATTACCCAGCATTCAAGGCTTGAGTGACTGTCAAATTTCTCTTTTCACTTATCCCCTATCTCCACCCACATTCTTGCACGTAATTGTGATTATTTGAAAGATTGAGGATTAACTCCAAGTAATACACTTTTTTATGGAGTTCAGTTTTGCACAATAACATAAGTAGAAATGGGACAGTGGACTTAACTGTCACATTTCTGCTTTTGCTATTGTGCAAATCTGAATACCTGATGCAGCCTACGCTCTCTGTAGAAAATAATCCATTCACACTTTTTTGACATCTCCCTCCCCTCTATCCCACAGATGTTTTTCTACACCTACTAGGAAAAGTTTGATACCTCAACCTTGACCTAATGAATCATGTTTTTGTGTATTTTGCAGATGGACCTGAAGTTGCTGTTGATATCCACATTATTAGGAGTGTTCTGTTATAGTAGTGCACAAAAAGGTAAGGTGGCCATTGTAGGTCTCCAAATACAGCAGCTCATTCATACGGGGAAAGTGCCTGCAATGATATGACAGAGGTCGATCTGCTAACCTGTCAATATTAGTCTAAATTGATATAGATTAGTTAATTAATTTAGAATTTTTCTGACGTCTTATATTCAATTTAGAGTTAAAAAACCTCATAACAATTACTTATCTATCTCACAGACATTTTAAATCATTTGGACCACGCTCAAATGGTGCTAAATCTTTTGAATAACTTAATATAAGACTTAAATAAGCAGTTTGGGTAGTTGTCATGTTGTTTACTAAATGTAAGTCCAGAAAGGTGCACTGTGTAATAATTCTGCTCGTCTCCATTGCGATGTTATTGCTTTGCCTGAAATGTTCCACAGTATTGCATTAACATTCTTCATTTAACATGTCACAAATATCTTGAAAAACAGCCATTCTTACTGTGAGCAAAATCATCTCGCCACAGGTTTGATCTTTGATAAGGTGGCGTCAGACAGTCGTCTCCGTAGAGATGTTTAGAGTTAAATGCCACACTCTAGAATATTCAAGGCAAAGCAATAAATCAATGGACACAAACAGATGACCCTCTACCACATAGAGTGTATATAGAAATGGATGTAGCTAATCTGCTGTGGTTCAAAAAGGAAGTGGACATGGGCGCTCTTTCGGCTCCATCAGCTCTGGCTCCAATTCACTTTCTATTGAAAAACTGTCACATCTCTCTTTGTAACTCCTGCTGTCAGACTTGTCATTTTGGTCTTAAAATGTTCAGATTAATCCGTGCTATATGATTCTGGTGTTTTTATTTTTTTATTTGTATAATCAAGATATGAACATTAATAACAGACCAACGAGGCACCTTCTTTTCCTGAGGTTGCTCACGATAGCATTAGCAACAGGTTTGATTGGCAGCGCTTCGGCTCGGCTATTTGGTTGCTATGATACTCATGGTCAGAAATCCAAATATGAAACTCGGCTCCAAATTCACCCCTATAACTACTACCCCTGCTGAGCTTCATTTGGATTTTGAATGCTACAGGTGACACTCACTTAGTTCACTTGTTTATACAATCTATGCTCTACCAGAAAAGTTACAAATGCACCTTTAAAATAATAAAAAAAAAAAAGTTTGATTTTTTGGTAGCTGGTTTTCACGATTTGTTTACTTGGATTAAAGCCTAACTGGACTAAATGTCATGTATTTGTCATGTCCTAACAGTCTTGTTTCTGTGGACGACAGTTAATAGCTGTGACCCTGACATACATTCCACGTCAATGAGGCGCCCAACTTTATGCTGTGGTCATGCATTTCAATATCTGCCTTTCATACATGGTTTGAACCCACATCACACATCACCATGGTGTTACTTAGAGGGCTCAAAAACTCTATACCAAACCAATAATTGATACAGAAGAAATCACATCAGTGGTATGAAGCCGGACTTTTCCTGAAGCGTGGCCTATATTACGCTATTTTCTGATCTATGTTATAATGTTGTTTCCTCATCACAAACAGACCTGGAGCTGTGTTTTGTTTCATTCACACATGTTTAACACCAAAACCCTGCATATGAGTTCTTCTCTCTGTTCCACCTTGTGATGTCATGTGGTGATACAGGAAGTGCTCCATTGTGTTTTTAAACACTATACACTTTCACTAGAATCATTTGGATAATTTCAGGCTGGAATTGCCAATCACCACTGAAGTAAACATAAAAGGTAACTGTTAACTTAAGCACCACCGCTTCATGACATCACAAGGTAGATCAGAGCATTTTGAGCTTTGGAGATGTAGATAGACTAATAATAAAGTGTTGTTCCAACCTGTGTGAATGAAACAAAACACAACTCTGGGTATGTTTTGAGATGTTGCGTAATAATGTATATCAGAAATAGTTTAGACCACAAATGGTAGATCACAAAATAAAATTGAAGTCGTTTATATTATTTTGTGTTGAAAATGACAATATAGGGCTGAGATTCAGTCATTTCTAATTGTCATTGATAAGCTTGGATCTTTTTATTCAACAGGTCTAAGGCCAGTCACATATGGTTTGGAGTTCAGACTTTGGAGGGAAAAAAGTATTGCTGTACAGGGAATTATGAAAAAAACAAACATTTTTACCGGTTTTCATTTGTCGACAAAAAACATGATCAATCAATATGACAGAAAAAAGAGTGGTTAGCCCCATTATCATAAGAGTATTTGAGAATTATGTATACAAATCTCTTAGTATGAAATTTTAGTAACATGACAATACTACTACTACTAGGGTTGTCAAAAGTATCAAAAATCAGATACTTATTGATCCTAAACTAGATACTAATTTGAACAAGCGTCAATAGTAAAAATGCACATTCACCGGACAGAAATGAACCTTTCCTGAATAGCTTGAGAATGATGTTGAGACACATAGACCAGTATACACCCATGGACCACCGCGGTACTGAGTATCGAGTCTATTCCTTAGTAACGAAATCGAGTTTGAAATTTTTGTATCATAGCAACATTACTACCTACCCCATTGAATGACAAAGCCTACATGCAGAACACTCTCATGTCTCCTTCTGTATTACGATGTTAGCGGGCAGAGATGCAGCTAGCTCCACCTTTGAATTGGCTAATGGAAAAGCCAGAACGTTCCGCCTGTGTCTCTTGTTTCCTATTGCGTTCCAGGCACAGTGATGTATAAACATGGAGGGCTTATAGGCTGCCTCCTCTGCACCACTCTCACTCTCTCTCTCCTCCTCTCTTTGTTTTTCCAGAGGGGAACGAGTGCATCAGCGCCAACGCCAAGTACTGTGGAGAGTGCATCCAGGCTGGGGCCAAGTGCGGCTGGTGTAAAGATCCTGTATGTATTTATAACACAGCTGTCATACTGTATAGAAGTTTAAATGATGCTTTAAAATGGATTTGCAATAAAATTCACACTTGTCTTGGATTGTTCCTGTTTTAGTCCTTGTTCAGTTTAGGTCCATGCTTTAATACATTGTATCTGCACTTAGAAACATTAATCTGAACTAAAGGACTTAAAATATGGTACCCTGTCCCTCAGAAATCCAAAATGTTGTATTAAATATGTTGAATTTGTAAATTAAAGGCCCTGTACTTGTTTTTCCCCATGTATTTGAGTAAAATTAGCATTACTGTCACAGAAAAACTCCACAGTGGGGTCTGAGAGTTGTGAAAAGCACTTATAACCACTGCAAACCATTTAAAATTAAGTAGTTATGTTTTTCACATGTTTTAAGATAGTAAAAATCAGGTACAGGGCCTTTAAATTAGTATTCCAAACTGTTTTTCTGGTAATCAGATTATAATCTTGCTCTAATTGCTCTTCATTGTCTGTAGGACTTCCTGAAACAAGGCGAAACTGTGTCAACGCGCTGTGACGAAATCCATTCGCTCCGAAACAAAGGATGCAGAGAGGACATGATCGAGAACCCACGAGGAGACCAGAACATCCTCAAAAACAAGGCCGTGACCAACCGGGGCAAGGGCCCAGACAAGAAGAAACTCAAACCTGAAGACATCACACAAATACAGCCACAGAAGATCAACCTCCTCCTGCGCTCTGGTACGACACTGGTTCTTCTAATGCTCATATTGGGATGGAACACTGGTTAAACATTGTGTATGCTCTTTTTCCACTTCCATGCCAAAATAGCCTAATTTAAATGTACTTGACCTAACCCTGAACATAACCCTGACACCAGGTGTGTCCAGACTCATGCAGTCCTCGCCCGTATGAACACCAAAAACATGTCTTTGCAGAATTAAAATAACAACTCCTTATTCACAGTAAGGACGTGTAAACATCCATACAATGTGTCTGTAGTGTGAGTAGGTGTCTTGGCATCAGGATGTGGCCTATGAGAGGACCACATCCTGCTTATTTTTATTTGACTATAATCTTCCATGGCATTAAACTTACCTATATGCATGTAAAATGTTCCAAAGTATGGTTTTAATTTCTATGGAATCATGCTGTTGGCATGCCACCTCCACAAATGTACATATTGTTAATAATAATATAATTGTTAATATAAGCAGAATCAGAAATATGCAACTCTTTCCACAGTTCATAAAATCTTTATCTGTAACACTTGAAATATAGTTGTTAGTTCTGTGAGTGAACATATCTCTAATAGAATTTCTTTGTCTAGGTGAGCCCCAGTCGTTTACATTGACGTTCAAGCGTGCGGAGGACTACCCCATCGACCTGTACTACCTCATGGACCTGTCCTACTCCATGAAGGACGATCTGGAGAATGTTAAGAACCTGGGCACCAGCCTGATGCTGGAGATGTCAAAGATCACCTCAGACTTCAGAATAGGTGAGGGCCTACTCTGACAAAACATGTGTTTTTCTAACATGATCTGGTAAATGGTCACATTTTTCTATAGCGCTTTTCTACCTTCAAGGCACCCAAAGCGCTTTACAACAAGGAACCACCCCATTCACACACTCATTCACACACCAGTGTACGCAGACACTGAGGGCAAGGTGGGTTAAGTGTCTTGCCCAAGGACACAACAACAGCATTCATCTGTGTGAGTTAGAATCGCACCGCCAACCTTCGGATCAGTGGACAAACACTCTACCAACTGAGCTACTGTCGCCCCCGATTTTATTTGTATTGACACAAAGGTTACATAGTTGACTTGCAGGAAAAAGTATGACTTCCACATGGCAAATTGTGTGATTTCAAAGCCACAGTATTTCATTTTTTAACAAAAAATAAATTAAACTAAAATATATTTTTTTAATCATTTTGATAGTTTTTATAACTTTGAAAAATATAGGAAAACTTACTGTCTTACTGTGAGCGGGCTTGCATCTCTACAAACCTGACTCTTATTTGGTCTGGAAAAGGGCCTGCTCCTGTTTGTTTCCATGGAAGTGTTGTTCTTTTGGCTGTAACATTCCACACGCAGTATGACATAAAACCTATATACCTCTGTGGATATTGTTGAGAAGTATGGCTTTCTGTTTCTATGGCATCATGCAGGTGACATGCCACCTCCAGAAATGTACATACTGTATCTTCAATTAGAGATTAAACTTGATGTAAAATGTTGTTTTTTTAAAGACGCTTACCATTACTTATTTATCAGGTGTCTTGCAGAGTGCTCTAGTGGGGGCAGGTATCAAACCGCCAACCTTTGGGTCAGAGGACAATTACTCAACCAGCAGAAAATCACTTTTCACCATTCTCAGGTGTCAAATTTTATTGAGGCCCGAGCCTGCTCACTGCCACCCAAGTTGACTGATCTTGCTCTGTTCTAGACATTCCAGAAGCATTTTGGGTGTCAGTTTTCTTACAATCTTGTCTTTCTTCTCAGGGTTTGGTTCGTTTGTGGAGAAAACCGTCATGCCTTATATTAGCACCACACCAGCTAAATTGCTAAATCCATGCACAGGAGACCAGAACTGCACTAGCCCCTTTAGCTACAAGAACGTGCTAAAGCTAACTAGCGACGGGAAGAAGTTCAACACATTGGTGGGACAGCAGCACATCTCGGGAAACTTGGACTCTCCAGAAGGAGGCTTTGATGCTATCATGCAAGTGGCCGTGTGTGGGGTAAGAAGCGCTATAAAAATGTTTAACTGTTTTAACTCAGAGCAACTGTTTATACGAGGTGTTTTATGAGAGAATTTACAAGCCGATTTGTGGAGTAGGTCTATTAAATTGAAAGTTTAATGTGACCTGTTATGCAAAATCCACCTTTATGAGTATTTTGCAGCACTATCTGGATTCACTGGAAAAAAAAATTACAAGAGGCGAGTTAAAATTTTTTGTTGGTTTTATTGCAGTGAAATCAGCTGGTTGTTTCTATGGAAATGTTGTTCCTTTAGCTATAATATTCCACATTATGGCTTAAAATGTATCCATCTCTATGCACCATGTTCTGAAGTATGGAATTTTTTCTATTTCCATGGAATTCGTGCAGAAAGTTACATACTGTACCTTTAAAACAACTTGCATTCAGAATTATTAATCAAATTTCAGTAGTTGTAACTAAATTTGACATTATTTTAATTGTTTCTAATATTGTGAGTGTTTTTATTTTTTATTTTTCAAACTAAATTAACATCAATACTATAATAATTTAGTTTAAGAAAATGTGTACTTTATTCCATCTGTGAAACCAGAGTACTCAAATGAAAAAAGTGTTCATCTCAATTCAAAATCATTTACATTTGTGAGTTGAATAAATAATTGAACATTCTGTATGAAGTATTTGACCATGTTGTGTCATGTGTGTGCTTTTGCAGGACCTGATTGGCTGGAGGAATGTGACCCGCCTGCTGGTCTTCTCCACAGACGCCGGGTTCCATTTTGCTGGAGATGGTAAACTCGGCGGCATCGTCCTCCCCAACGACGGAAAGTGTCACCTGGAGAACAACGTCTACACCATGAGTCACTACTATGTGAGTGCTACTACTTTATAATAACTACACCTTAATTAATCATGAACAAAGACTTAATTAATATTACCGTAAGTTAAAATAATGACTGTTGTTTTGGATATAATTATAAGCCGTTCATTGATAGACTCCCTGAATATTATGCTGAATAGTGACTATGTGTATTGACTTGTAGCAGGTGGTGCAGGTCTAGTCTTGTAGGTGGATGGTCTGGAGGTTAATTTTGATAGAAAATTACAGTAATATTATTACAGTATCAATACAGTAATAATAAATATAAGGAGGGCATATGATCAATTCCATGTCTTTAATTAGTGTATCAATTATGATTCGTTCTAGTTTTTATAATAAGCCATTATGTCTGTGTAGACCCTCAGTCATCCAGGTCTGATCCATAGCCAACAATGAAGTTAAATCTGTTAACTCTGTTCTCCAGAACTGAAGAAACGGCTTGAATGAGCAGCGAAACATCTTTACTCCTACAAGATTTGTCCAGTTGACAGATTTAACTTTGTTGTTGGCAATAAGCCATTATGTAACACCTACACATTTGAAATTGTTTCTGTCATGCTTCTGCTCACATCTTAGTAGAGCCCCCAACCGTCTGCTGCCCCCCTGAGCTCTGTCCCTGCTCTCCAACTCCATCGCTGTGTCAACCTTTAACCTCACACTGAATGGACAGTGTCACTCAGGCAACATTAGAGTCTAAGACTTTTCAAAGTTGCCAATAATTGAACATAAATGTAATTATTTCCACTACTGTCTAAAAACTCATAGGTCTGTGATTAAGAAGTCGATTGTCACAAAATAAAAAGTGACTAAAAGCTTGTGCGGTATGAAACATCATTATGGGTTCTAAAGTGTTCCTAGACTTCTCAGTATCTGCTGTCAATGAGAGCACGGCCCCGTCCTCTCGGCTGATGCTTCCTGTGTCCAGTGTGTCCTCCTCTCCCTGCACACACACTGACACAAGAGACGCTCACAGGCCAACTACATATTAATCTAATCCACTTGCACAAACAAATATAATAATAGATTAATAATAATGGCTTTTTGTTAGTAGAAGTTGGTCTAGAAAAAATGCCAAGGTCCTGGACCTCAATGCTGCATATTAGACATAGTAAAGTGACAGGAAAGTATTTGAGAAGTGACAGGAAAGTTTTTTGTAAAGTAATGGGAAAGTTCTTAAACTGAGCAAGACAGTGTTTAAAGAGTGCGAGAGAGAGTTTTTAAAGGGTGCAAACGAGTGGGTGAGAGAGCTGCAGATTGGGTGATTATTTATGTTTTCACTTGTGTGATTTTAATGTCTTTCTTATTCTGTAAAGCACTTTGAATTACCTTGTGTACGAATTGTGCTATACAAATAAACTTGCCTTGCCTTGCCTTGCCTTAGTAACTACGGAAGTAAGGGGTTAGGAGGGAGTAATTAAGACTCAGTAAAATATTTAAATAATAGGTTTGGGTGTTAATTAAGTATTTACTAAGCCTCAATCTTGTTTTGCGTGAATGAAAGCTTAAGTGAAGTTATTATAAAGATTATAAAGTGTTACCAATTTTCTTTTCATAAATTAAATGGGGTTAATTGTGTGTTAATTGTGATTATTGTGGAATAAATTCATACTTGTAAAACAAGTTTAAAAAGTATTCACGCACTAACACAATGTTTAAAAATATACTCAGAATCGTTGTCAGTGAACATAAAACAATCAATAGGAAGAGGCATGAAATAAGGTGTTAGCATAAAAATAGACTTTGACTGAACATAAATATAAATATACAGTATGGACAGTAGATGAAGTATTGTTGAAGTGATGTAATTAAAGATTGCTCATTGTTATCACATTTTTATTCAAATAAGGAAACATGTTTTAGTTGTTAGATTATATTATGGTAGCAGCTTAGCAACATGATGTGCAGTACAAATACATCTGCTCACTGTAAACATTTACAGTGTGGCTGGGGACCCATTATTCAAACATAAATACTGCATGGAGCTAGTGAGAGGAATGCTAAGTGCTAGGCGCTGTATTCATTACCAGGCTTAAGCTAATACACACACAAACCCCGATACTGTAGCATATACTTTGGAAATCTATCAAATACTAAACATTTTTGAAATTACTATAAACAGCACATTAATAATATTTAGAGGGGGGTTTATGCCAAATCAATTTAATCAAAAACATGCCTGAAGAAGTTTTAGATGTCATCCATGCATGTTTGAATAATCTTACCATCTCTCCGGGGCTGTACAAGACTCACCCCACAAGCCTACATCACTCATGCTCCTGCACAGCCGTGTTTCATAAATATACAAAAACATGATACAAAACAATGCACTACAACTTCACAAACCTGATGCGATGTTTAGTACTTTCATTAGCGGGATGCATACTGACTGCATTGTAATAGCACTCTGAAGGGAGAATGACTTAGCACTTGGAGCAATCAATTTCGTTCACCAACAAGGGCAGTAAAACCTTTTTTTTCTGATTGGTTACTAAATGTACTGCAGTTGATTTAACTGACTAACTATATGTGGCATTTCTACAACTAAAATTAGCCTAAGTTTAATTAAATCTTGACTAAAACTAAAAATAAATTGATCAGACTTTATTGCCAAAACACTTTAACCTTCATGTATTTTATAATTTTATGATTTTCCTGTCTCCAGGACTACCCCTCCATCGCTCACCTGGTGCAGAAGCTGAGCGACAACAACATCCAAACCATCTTCGCCGTCACAGAGGAGTTCCAGCCTGTGTACCAGGTCAGCTCCTCTGCTCTTCACACTGCATATGACAGGGTTTCATGTAGTTCTAATTATTACTTGGGTTGGTGGGATAGTACTTGTGGTCAGTATTTATCAAAGATTTAGTGGCTATTTGTGGAGAAAGAAATCTGAGAAGCAAAGTATAAAACTACAGGAAGTAGTGCTGAGTTCTACCCATGGACATTAATAGACATAGAATCAATGTCTGTCTCTGTGCAGGGCAGTGTCTTTGGAAATATATGGACTATAAGTTTAAACCAGACGGTGTCAAATTTCACTACACGGTTTAACTGAGCCTTTTTACTAACAAAATAAATAATTAGGTAACACATTAACTATAGCCTAGTATTAAGATTCTGAAAGATTTTTTCTTTCCCTTTTTCATGTATAAACAAAATAATTAATGTTCTGTGTTTTTATTTGAAAACATGATTCTTATACATTTGTAAAGCAAATATAAAAATGTAGTGCATTTCAGTGGCTAACAACATTTTTGAGCCCAGTGCACTTTTCCTCACCAGCTGTAAACCTCACCACACACCACTGCAGAGAATGTGAAGACAATGCCCTTATTAAAGCATGCAATCTGTTTACACCCTCAGCAATGACTTTTAATAAGACTCTGAGCTCACATAAATGTTTTCGATGGGTTGGTACCACCTGACACACTCTGGATTATACAGCATTTGAGATTTTCCTGAGCTAATGCTAACGGCTATAGGAAAAAATACAACTGACTCTAGTGTTCCAAAATCACCTTGTGATGTCATGAAGTGATAGTTTTCAAGTCAACAGCTACCTTTAGTTCAGTAAAAAGAGGTAGTTTCAGGGCTGAAATCATTCAAATGATTCTAGTGAAGGTGTAGAGAGTTTAAAAACATGGTGGATCTTTCCTGTATTACCAGTTTTCAGTTTGAGAGGAGAACTCAGCCTAAATATGCTGTTAAACATGTGTGAATGAAAGAAAACAACACTCCAGGTGTGTTTTTAATGAGGAAACAACATCATAACACTGATCAGAAAATAGCGTAATATGGGCCCTTGTAAAGTGAAATGAGAAGTTTAACCTGCCACATGCACTTTAAACCTGTGCTCCATTATAACACTCTCCACCTGGACTGCAGCGCCCTCACATCTGCTTCCAGTTAACAGTAGCAGAGCTAAACTCACCAGAGCTGCCTCTCCGGGTCACTCTCACACAGCTGAATTTGATAAACATGCTTTTTATTATGTCTCCACACAGAAGCACAAAGAATAACACCAGCACTACAATTTTAGGGCTGATTTAAAATAGCCAAGGCACAAGCAGGAGACAGAGAAGTATTAGATTTATTTAAGGGGAGGGGGTATTACGCAAAATCAACTTTTTGAAGCTTTCAACCATGGTATAACTTTCCATCATCAAAAACATTCCTGAAGAGGTTTTAGATGTTGTCCATGCATGTGTAATCTAGTGATCTCTCTCGGGCACTATTTGAACCCGGGTGGAGAGTTTGAAGTGTATAGGTTTTCATGTTTTTCTAATTATAACTTACTTTGGTTGGCTAGTGCCTATTGTAAATATCTATCATAGTTTTATCATAGTTAAGTGGCAGTATGTGAGGAAAAGTTGAGAAGAAAAATACAAAAAACAGGAAATAGCGCTGCATCCTGAACTGAACTGAGCTTTATGTCATCAACACTGAAAACTCTTTTTGCCAATTTAAACATGAATTTAACACCAGACGGGTGTTTTGTTTGTTAGTCTATAATAACTACTATGCAATTTACAGAAGTTTCAGCCTTCCATAAAATTGTTGTTGCACGTTATATAACCTTGTGATTTGATATATTGTGACAGCCCACAATATTATTGTGAGACTTTTGATGATACAATATCACGATATTTCAGTTATCGTTACATCCCTATCTTTAAGGTCCTATATTATTCTAAATGTACTTTTCTTAGGGGTTTGTTCTAGTCCTGCTTTAGTTTTGGACTAGTGTGATGCATCTTAAATAATTTGCTGCTCCAATGTCATTAGATGATAAATTGGATGCAAAAAAGTACCAAATTCCTACCACTTTCCTCCACTGTTTTCCTTTGAATTCCTCTGATCATAAGATCAACAAAATCATTTGATTCTCTTTTTTTAGGAGCTGAAAAATTTAATACCAAAGTCTGCAGTGGGCACCCTCTCAGCCAACTCAAGCAACGTGATCAACCTCATCATAGATGCATACAACGTAAGTAAGAAAAATAAGCATTTTAAAGGTGCTGTACTTAACTTTATGGCTGTATTAAGAAACTGAAAATAACTAGTCCATTTTACACAGTTGCCACAGTTAAAACCTCATTCCTCATTTTACAAATATTTAAAAATACAGTTAAAGCAATTTTGAATGCCTGAAAAAGCATATAATTAAATGGATTAAATGGATTATAGCTGTGATCATTTATGTGTATATAATAGATTTAATTAGTGTATCAATTATGATTATGATTCGAAGACTGGGAAACAGAATTGTGTTACTATTATGAAACCAAATTATGACACTATTTTACCGTCTGTATTGTGCATAATTTGTGTGCGAGTATTATCTGAAGACAGTACATTTTATTCATATTAGCATATTTGTAAATCTGCCTCTTACCCCTGACTTAGTGCACAGAGATCTGTCTAAACAAAGCCAGCAGACACATTCCACATGGGGGTTATAATAAAAACATTTGTGCTTTCTCTCCTGTCGCTCTCAGTCGCTCTCCTCCGAGGTGATCCTGGAGAACAGTAAACTTCCAGAGGGAGTGACCATCGGATACACGGCACGCTGCAAGAACGGAGTGGTCAACGAGGGCGAGAACGGACGCAAGTGCTCCAACATCTCCATAGGGGACGAGGTGAGCTTCAGATGACTAAAACTGTCTACAAAATATCTCTTCACTCTACTAAGTCAAACAGGCATTACTTTCATTATTTTATTTGGCATTTAAAGTTGTTATTTTCGATATACTCCCCTCCCAAAAACAAAGTAGGAGGGGAAGGCCTTTTGTATCTATTTTCAGGTATATTTAGTTGAGTAACTTGGTAGTAAAATCGTAGTTTTCTGGCACCGTACTTTTATTCCTGCTTGAGTAATATATTTTGATGTAATAATACTCTTACTTGAGTATAAGTTTGGGTTACTCTTCCCACTGTGACCAAAGCTTTATGTTGATAATGTGAAATGTTTTATGTTTCTTGCACCGCTCCTTCAGATATGATTTATTTTTTTTCAAATTTTTGCAGTCTATCTTTTGAAAAAAAAATGTACTCATACTTTTCTACTTACTTTTATTTAACTAATTTCTTAGACCTTTGTACTTCAGCTTCAGCAATATTGTTTTAAAGTACAGTACTCTTATAATTTACTACTTACTATGTCCTAATTTACATAGTTTGTTCTTGATTCTACAAGTTTTTGAAACCCCCTTGTTGTGGAAGTGAAAATTGTTTCTTTTTTATCAAAATATTGTGAATATTGTATTTATGGCAGTGAATAGCTCATCTGAAGAAATATATAGATACAGATTTTTCTTATTTTAAAGTGAAACTAAACACTAAATCCACTTTTCTTAACTAGTAAACTATGTACATGTTCTTTTAACAGCATTTTAACAGTTTCTAGTCATTTTTGTCATCTTTAGTGCAAAATAGGTCAATGCAATCAACTTCAAGTAGTTGGTGACATCACAAAAGACTTTCCTGATTACAGCCAGGGAAGTGTGGATACCTGTTAGACCAATCACACTGTTCCTTGTCCCACCAGATCCCACTCGTCCTCCTCCCTCATTCTCTTCTTTAGTCCTCCAGGTACTCCCCAGTTTAGCACCGCAGTTTGAAATGTGGTTGTGGGCGGAGGTTTAGGTGTTTAGTCCCGCTTACGATTCTTATATCTAAAGGATGATCAGTATTTTTTGTCATTATTCTTCCATGTCTCAGGTGACATTTAACATCAGCATCACGTCTAAGGGCTGTCCCAAACAAGGCAAACCTGAGACCATAAAGATCAAACCTCTGGGCTTCACTGAGGAGGTGGAGATCGTCCTCAACTTCATATGTGAGTGTGAGTGCCACCGGGAGGGCATCAAGAACAGCCCTCTGTGTCACCACGGCAACGGCACCTACGAGTGCGGAGCCTGCAAGTAAGAGCGTCTATATTACACATTTATTTTTTGCTTTATGAACTTAACTCACAGTCACAGAAAAGTCTTGATTGTATATATAAAAATTTTTTTTTAACTTATTTCACTGAATCTATTACCAATTTGAAACATATTGCCCAAACTAACCCTGACTGTTTTGTGTTCTCAGGTGTAACGAGGGCCGTGTGGGAAGGCAGTGTGAGTGCAGCAGTAATGATGTGGCCACAGAGGACATGGACCGAACCTGCCGCAAAGACAACGGCACCGACATCTGCTCCAACAACGGAGACTGTGTGTGTGGGACCTGTGAGTGCAAGAAGAGAGAGAACCCAGAGGAGCGCTACAGCGGGCAGTACTGTCAGTGTGACAACTTCAACTGCGACCGATCAGGGAACAAGCTCTGTGGAGGTACGGGCTAAAGGAGGGCAGGGAGGGGAGGGTCAAACTAGGATAACAGAGGATAATTACTCTTTCAAAAAGTTTCAAATTTTAAATGCTGGTGAATTTTTAAAAGGTGATTTTTTTTATTTTGACTTCATATTGCATCGAATTACACATATAAATATATTTTTGTTATGTATTATTCAGCAACTAAACTAACTAAGATTTAAAATCTTACATAATTGGTTTAGTTGTATAGACAATTATATGAATAACTGTTAAACAAAACTATAACATTTCAACAAAATTTTGTGCAAAGCAGACCATTAAGATGCACAGCCGAATGAGAAATGCAACATTTAAATGTTAAAATATTTATTATATAGATTAACTTATGATCTTTAAAATGCCTACAGGTGATATAATGTGACAGGGCAATATGTGGGCTATATTCAAACAGATCCAGTCTTTGCTCTAACTGGTCAGAGACTTGTACCCTTATATAATACAGGATCTTATTTATGTTTTTGATTGATAGGGACAGTGCATATTAATGCATACCTCTAATTAAAGTCCCACATTGTAGCAACATGCTTCTTCCCATCTGTTGTCCCTAAGCAACCTTAATGATCTGGAGCAGTAAATTATCCAACTTTGGTATAAACCAGGGTTAAACCTGGTGTTATCTTGTTAACCTTCTAATCCAGCTTCAGTCGGGAACCTACTAATCAAATATGGGACACACTGATGCGGGTTCCACGTGGATTATCAGTTTTTGTCATGTTTTATTGTATTTGTATGTTTTTAGCTAATTTTTATCTTGTTCAGTGTCCTTGGGTGTTTTGAAAGGCACTTATAAATAAAATGCATTATTATTATTTATTAAGTAAACGCATAGAAGAAATGTAACTGACAAATATCTAAAATAGTATTTTGTAACTGGTTAAATAAAATGTCAACAAATTAATAAACAGTTAACAAATAATAAGTCACATTTGCCCCATCATCTAAACACTGTCTCTCTCTTCTCTCTTCTGTCCCACCCCCCCTCCCTCCTCCTCAGGACACGGGCGCTGTGAGTGCCGTGTGTGCATCTGTGACCACCCCTGGACGGGCAGTGCGTGTGACTGCTCTCTGGACAACAGCACGTGTATGGCCAGTAACAAGCAGATCTGTAACGGCCGCGGCACCTGTGAGTGTGGCACCTGCAAATGCACCGATCCCAAGTTCCAGGGGCCCACGTGTGAGACCTGCCCCACCTGCCCCGGGGTCTGCACCGAGCACAAGTGAGACACCACTGGGCTGGGGAACACGGGTTTGGAGACAGGAGGACAGGGGTTACCAGCATTCAGTTAGTACCTCTTTAGTATGGATTAGGTGTAGCTATTGCACCCAAAATGGTGTCTTGCCCAGAAATCCTGCACAATTGCCCACAATCTTCTCAAAAATTGTATTTTAAATCTGTATTCCTCATAATAAACCCCTGTTGTAGTAGCCCAAGAGTTGAAGAGAAGACACATGAAGCGGGAGAAGTTTATTTACCATCAGTACAGGACCCAGCACCTGGAGACATAAAAGCTTAAGACATTGTGATAATGTTGTCCATTCCTGTTTGGTGCAGTCCAGTCTGGATATGCTGCTATTGAAGGGAGTATATGCTGATAATGTAGGGAGTATTATACCTCTGATGACGTAGGCCAAGATAACAGATAAGAAGAACTGAGCTGGCAGTGCGAGCCCCCAGTACAGCACAGCAGTGCAGTTTCTCTATCAACACCTTTTAGAATAATTACATTGTCATTGCTTATCGGTCTGACTAAACAATATTGTTAGCTAAATGTACAGTAGTGGAAACTACCAAAGTAGAAAAGTAAAAGTACTGCACCTAAGTAAAATTTTTAAGTATCTGTACTACCACATATATATATATATATATATATATATATATATGAGGTATATATATATATGAGGTATATATATATTTATATATATATATATATATATATATATATATATATATATATATATATATATATATATATATATATATAAATATATATATAAATATATATATAAATATATATATATATAAATTTCATCAATAATTTACAACGGTTTTCAGTTTCCAATATTTCAGGTGAAATATTTGTGTTTTCGAGCTACAACCAGGACTTAATGTGGACTAAACCACTTTCAAACTAGGATAAATGATATACTTTTCGACAAGTGTTTCATAATTCATCACAGCTGCCGATACTTTCTGACCTTGTCTAAACTACTTTCTAACCTCTGTGTGTTCCAGGGAGTGTGTGCAGTGCCGCACGTTTGGCACTGGTGAGAAGAAGGACACGTGTGAGAGAGACTGCAGCTACTTTAACCTGATCAAAGTGAAGGCCCGAGACAAACTGCCCCAGCCCAATGACGCCACCTACCCCGTCATGCACTGTAAGGAGCGCGACGCCAACGACTGCTGGTTCTACTACACCTACGCCGTCAACAACAACACCGAGAAGGAGGTGCACGTCGTCGACACGCTCGGTAAGAACAGGAGGAGGAGGAAGAAAGAGGAGGTGGGGGAGGAGAAGGAGAGAGGAGCAGGAGGAGGAGGGAGGAGAGATGCTAAAGGAGGAGGAGGAGGGAAGGAAGGAAAAAATGAAAAAGAAAAAGGAGTGGAGGAGGCGGAGATAGGAGCCCGGAACAAGAGGAGAAAGAGGAAATGAAAGATAAAAAGAAGATGAGAGGAGGAAGAGCAGAGGAGGAGGATGGAGAGGAAGAGGAGAAGTAGGAGGAAGAGCAGAAGGAGAGGAGAAAGAGGAGATGAGGAAAGGGGAAGGTATAGGAGGAGCAGGAGGAAGAGGAAGAAAGGGAAGAGGAGGAGGAATACAAGAAAATTATGGGGAGTTTTGTGTTGACATACAAACAAAAGCAAGCCATGTGAGAATGACTTGGTATGTGAGAATTATGACTTTATTATTAGTTTCAGATCTGAGAATATAAACATAGTAAAAGAATAGTCACAATAATTCTTAGTAATGCGTGGTTTAACGAGCACTTTGCCAAACATTTATTTCTATTAACACTTTCTGTTGAAAAATCTGCCCTCTTCTCTGTAACTTAAACATTAAACAAACCCACCCGTGACTTCTGTGTTAAAAAACTGCAGTGACCAATGGAAGGTGTAAACGTCATCACAACAAAGAACCGTGAAGTTGTCGGCTCCTCCTATGAATAGCTGCACATCACCCTAACGAATAGCTTATCATCGTAGTTTAACCAAATGAAACTGTATTGTATTGGAGTACCCGTCTCTGTTTTCCCTGCTGTTGGGACACTGAGTTGTGAAAGTGTGTGAGCCCACTGCAGCAGGGTGTGGAAAGGCTCTATAATGACAGGGGCGGGGTGCACAGTGCCACATGTGAGCACAGAGGGGCAGGGCTGTTATTTTAGGACCTCCAAACCAGTGTTTCCCCAATGCTTTTACTATTCCTGACATAACAGAGCCATAATAAGGGATTCACTTTTGGTCTATTGGTAGATTTGTATAACTTTGACACAAGTACTAAAGCAGAAGTACACTGTCCCATTATTCATCGACTTACTAAAGGGGCTGTACCTGATTTTTACTGTCTTAAAAATGAAACTATTCATTTTAAATGGTTTGAAGTGATCTCGAGTTATTCCTCACTTAACTTTATGTGTTCTGAACATCCTAATTATTCACCATGATGAGTTTATAAGCATTTTTCTTTAGTCTTAGGCGCTAAAGTAGACTTTTGCCATCACAATAATCAGCACTTCCTGATTCTGGACACTGAAACACAGACATGTTTTGACCTCAAGAACTGCTTATACAATATATCTGTACTGAACAAACTTTGCTCAAATAAAAAAATAAATAAAAATACTACAGACCCTTTACACACTTGAGGGCGTAAGTGGCAAAGTAGGTTGAGAGTTTGAGTCACTAACAAAAAAGTTGAAGTTTCAAAGTTTGTCATGTTTCCCTGGGTAAAACACCTGCCCATTTAGACTAGTTGGAGCTGGAAGGGCACCTGATTTAAAACCAACCAAATCACTGTACAACTGATAGCTGTGTCAGTAATGATGACCCTGATTGCAAGTTATTAGGGTTATTTTAGTTCTGGTTTAGTTCTGTTGTGTGTCATGGTATAAAAATTTGCATCAAACTTATTTAAATTGAGTCTGAAATATCCATATGAAGACAGCACTAAGCCAGATCTAAAATTATCCATATCCTTTTCAGATTTGACAACTATGACTGTACAAGTGTTAGCAGTAGCATCAGTTTTTACCCCTGTGTGTGTGTGTGTGTGTGCCTTGCAGACTGCCCGGCTGGCCCTGACATCATCCCCATTGTAGCGGGCGTGGTGGCTGGCATCGTGCTCATCGGTCTGGCTCTGCTCCTCATCTGGAAGCTCCTCATGATCATCCACGACCGCAGAGAGTTCGCCAAGTTTGAGAAGGAGAAGATGAACGCCAAGTGGGACACGGTCAGTAGATGAAAGTGGAACAAGCGCTATATTCAAATGTAGTATCTGTTAGAACAATGAGGGAGCGTAACTTATGATAGCAGAATATAAAGCAATACATTTCTGGAAAAACAAGTTGATCTTATACATTATGGTAGGAATTATTTTTTTTTAATGCACCAAATTCCACATTTCCAGAAACAAACTCATATAAACAAAAATAACAGGTTTAAAATTCAGATATATTTTGTTAATATTGTCGCGTTCTGGTGTAAGGAAACACGCCAAATTTCTTCTGGTTGTTTATTTTCTTAACACAAGGGCTACTATTGGCCATAACTCGTGCCAAAACTAGAGCAAAACAGCAGCGGTCTCAGTTCACTAGAGCCAGTCTCCAAAACAGACCAGTAACTGACCAATAGAAACTTCACGTCAACTTGTCGACATAGCAACCAAGTGTCACATATTAAAGCAGTTACATTAACAACAAACAGTTATAAGAACAACAAAAGGCGTAAACTTTGATCTAAATGCAAAATTTCAGATCATTACAATATAACGGATACACCCATTTTTATTGTTGGGAACTGTAAATAGTTATTGAGGAAAAATGTTGTTGTTTAAAATGCAGCGGTGACATTTTAAGAAAAAAGCCCATTGTCTGTGGAGAAGATGATGGACTTCAGTAACAATGATTTGCCTCCCTCTAGTGGTGGCAGGATATAATACATTCATATTATACATGGATTTTAAATACAGTATCAGTGAGTTGCCTTGCAAAGATAAATGTGGAGGTTGGCATTTTAATTTGACATTTTTGTTATTGTACTGATTAAACCAAACACGCAAGCTATAACAAAAAACACCCAATTCTTTATTCACACTACTATATGAAAAATGTTAATGGGTACTTCACTTTTTTTTATTTGATAGTTTTAGTTCAAGTGGAAATCTGCCTTTTGGTGTTTTAATAGTATTGCCTACTGTTCCTAGTAATTTTTGACAACTTGAGTGCACACTAGCTTTCTGATCAAAAACTCCTAAATCTAAGTGTGTACCGCCTTCAGTGTCCTCTGCGATTTCAAGTATTATATGACATCACACAGCACTGCCCTGATTACAGCCGGGTGTTTCTGATTACAAACACCTGGTTGTAGGGGCGGAGTTTGACGTGTGGATACGTGTTAGACCAGTCACACTCTTCCTTGTACATCTAGCCACCCCCCTCCCCCTTCACCTTTTTCTCTAGTCCTCCAGGTACAGCTCAGTACAGCAGCTCTATTTGAAATGCAGTTGTAGGCGGAGTTTAGGTGTTTAGTTCCACTTCAAGTTTTTTTTTTTTTTTCCTGTATCAGTACTTTTACTTCTTCAACCACATGCCTTTTGTCACACATGTCCTTCAGAATATTCCTTTACTTTTGCTTTGTGCTGTTACTTGTTTCTGTTTCTGTCTCTCTTTGACCATGACACTTTTGTATGTTTAGCAAGACAACCCCATTTACAAGAGCCCTATAAACCAGTTCCAGAACCCGAGCTACGGCCGTAAAGCTGCAGCCCTTTAAGTTTGTATCTCTGTGTTTCCTGCATGACTCTGCACCTCCTGTTTGGACTGTCTCATGCCTTATTTCCCTTTCTAAATAAATTATTAAACTGCAAATAACCTTAACACTATTAGATGAATTTGGTGGAATAATTGCATGAGTGTGTTGTGTTAAATGATCGCTAAGTTGTATTCCATTTTGCGACTTAAAAATAATATTGCTCTAGTGGAAATAAGGTCTTTCAAATATGGCGCCACAGTGGTTGAAAGGTTTGTAGTGTTACCTCACAGAAATATATTCCTGGTTTGGAAATATTTGAAAATGTATTTGAAAAGTATGTATGACAAAGGAGGCTCAAACAGTACTGTTAAAAAAATGAAATTGAAAATGCCTTTTAAATATATTATTAGTAATTCTATCAAGGATTGTATAGGCCTACCTATACTACTGGTATATTATATAATTTTCTGGGTTTTTTTTAAGATACATAGATACAATATACTTTTTTTATTTAGGGTTTTGTTTTGTTTTTACCAATTTTTGAATAGGGATGTACCAGTTCAGCTTTTTCCAGTACTGTTTTTGATGTTATATCTTTAATACCCTATAACTTGTACCAGTGCAATGACTAAAAATGGAATTTGTTTTCTTCAAAGAAAAATAGAGGAAACTGTTTATCTAATTATGTTGTGTAGTTGTTACCTATTTATTCCTCACCTAACTATAAATGGCTTTGTATAAATAAACATTGAACATTATCAGACTTTCTGGGTCATTTCAGTAAATAGTCTTATTACAACAGTGTATAGGATGTATAGGATGTGTATAGGATATCAGCAGAAATGATATTTAGCAGCCTATGCAATAAAATAACCATGACCTAAAGAGTCTACCGGCACCAGCGTTAAAGACTACAAATTTGTCAAATTTTAAAATGCATGGTTTTGTTTATAATTGCAGTGTGATATAAACTGCCTATTCAAGGTGTGTCCAGTTTTTGCCTATTTTTACATAACTAACTATACACTTCCCTTTTTTTCCAGGGTGAAAATCCCATCTACAAAAGTGCCGTGACAACCGTTGTCAACCCCAAATACGAAGGAAAGTGAAAGCATTTAATATGGACTTTTTCACCTCAACAACACTTCAGATGGAAAAAAAAACAGGCAGAATCCATCAACTTTGTATTTTTTTAATTTTGTTGCTTTCCATATAGCATCAATTCACTGCGGCTATTTCTACTAACACCATTGAGTTATATGCATTTGTCCAATTTGCTCTGTACAATGCGTTCTGTGTATATACTTTGAAGTTGAAGGTGCTTTTTCCTGCCGCAGGACTGGTATGGGCAGATATTATGATAATGATTTTACATTGTGCACACGTTGGATGTATGAATATATATATTTGTGGATTATGGTTTTTCACAACTGTTGTGTCTGTGTTGTCAATCACTCCTTTTTTCTCCGTGCACTGACCTTCTGTGTATGACAAGCCGGGCCTGAGTTGAAACTAAAGCTGCAGTAGAAATAGTAGGCTAAGGAAGTATAGTAGGATAGATGGATTCTGAAGTTAACATTAGCAGATTTAATTCACAAAATAGCTACACAGGCTAATAATATGAAATTGTGCAAAACATTTCAATACAGTTCACACATGTCATAATTTAGTTGCAATTCTGTTAAACTGCAACTTTAAAGATTTACCATGTATCTTTTCTAGGGTCCACTGTGGAGATGTTATTGCTTTGCCAAGAATGTTCCACTGTATAGCATGAATCTATCTTGCATTTACTCCATTACAGGTGTATTCATTTAAATACCTTGAAAAACATTCTTACTGTGAGCGGGCTCGCCTGTCCATAGATCTGACCTGCCACTTGGCCTGGTAGTGTCAACTCCTTGTTTTTATGGAGATATGTTCAGTGCTGTGGAACATTCCAGGCAAAGTAATAAGTAATCTCCATGGACACAAGCTTGTGGCAAACCATCCACTAGAAAAGTTACATAGTTCATCTTTAATGATTGACTTTTCTTTCTGAAAATAGAAATATGGAAAGTTTACGTTGCCAAATCGTGTCGTATGTGAGCGTACTGTTGCCTATGTTAAGAATATTAGCAATGGGCTAAATATGTAGCTAATTTATTCAGATATTATAATTAGGCTAATACAGGTTAGCTACCAGTGTATGTTATACGTAACTGATTTCATACTATGCTGGATAAAATGAGGTTAAGAAGTACCCTTTGTACAAACATGATTAAGGCCTACTATATAAAAAGGCTAACACCGTTTTCAACTAATGCACTAACGTTATGTAAACTGGTGTAATTATTAGCTATAACTTATTTCCTTTTGGATAATAATTGTGTTTGGGAAATTGGAAGTACGCTAGGCTCGCTGTCAGTGACTCAGCAGCCATTTTGAAAAGCTTAAACAATTACATTAACTTACTGTATATTTCATCAAAATTCCACCCACCACTACTTTCTCTTTTTTTTTTTTTAAGTAAATTTGAACAAAATGTATTAAAATTGTACTCAAAGATTTTAATTTTAAAGGAAGTAGTCACTATTTTACAGTTTGTTTTAGGCCTATTGAACTGCTCACACAAAGGGACTGTAAACCACTTGGATGCTGAACAATCAATGGAGATGTAATATAGGCTACTACACCCACGCTTGTTTTTGAAGTATTATTGTATTTGTAATGTGCAGTAAGACTATGCTTCTCAGGTCCTCTTCCTGTGTTTTTTTCGCCACACCAAAAATGTTCCTGTCAGTGAGAGTTCGTGATTGTGAACTGTTTTAGGGCTTTGAAGAAACGCGCATAACCTCAGATATGTTCCACCAGAATGCCTTTCTTTGACCACACCCAAGCCTTCACCGAGTTGTTTTCAAAGTGCCTTTTCTTTCACCAACATGCTCTCTCCCAATGCTGTCAATGGTTATTTATTAAAGAAACTACCAAAAGTTCTGATTTCAAGTCATTATTCATTTCTACCTTTGTCTCTTAGAAAATTCAAATGGTGTTAGCATTTTGCCTACTACAATAAGAAGGAAATTGTGAAACTAATTCATTATCAGTTAGCCTATAATATAACGACACAGCAGATATGTAGCTCAGGTCTGCCGATTCTTGTTGTTCAACTTTTAAATGTTTTATTTAAATGACAGTTTTAAGTTCAAAGTTAAATAAATTACCATGGCGGGGATAAGGATAGTTACTTAAAAAAAATCAGCTTTAATGGCTGACCCATTGAAGCAGATTTTTGTAATTTGGACTTGTACTTGTTTTTGATTAATGACTCTACTCAGGTTCATACTTTATTTACATACAAAGCTCTCCACAACCTGGCCCCTCCATACCTGTCTGACCTCATTCACATTTCCACACCTGCCCGCTCCCTCCGCTCCTCCTCTTCCCTGCACCTCACTGTCCCTCCTGCCCGTCTTGTCACTATGGGGAGCAGAGCCTTCAGCTGCTCTGCTCCCCAGCTCTGGAACTCCCTCCCTCACGACCTCCGCAACACACACTCACTCCCACACTTCAAATCTAAACTCAAAACTTATCTGTTTAGAAAGGCCTTCTCATCCTGACCACTCTGACCATAACTGCTCTGTCTTTTAATCTATATTTGTTTTTAAATGTATTTTTAATCATTTTACATTGTTCTATTTGTATTGTGTATGTGTGTATATGTGTACGGCGACCTTGAGAGCCTTGAAAGGCGCCTAACAAATAAAATGTATTATTATTATTATTACTTTATTTACTGACTTGGAAGTCGTCCATGATGAGTCGGACTGGTCTGTGAAACCTGAGGACGTGAATGGATCATGACTTGGACTGACTCTGAAAAATCTTGACTTGACCACAACTCAATACACACAGTAGAAAAATGAAAGAAAAAAAGGAAAAAAAGAGAAAAAAAAACATAGCATGGTTAATAAAAAGGGAAACAATGTTAAACTAAAAATATTTGTGTATTTGTAGTGAATAAGCAGCCAGATGTCTGACAGTAATTGTAATAATGGGCTCTTTATACGCATGTTATCTGAATTCTTATATTTATTTTTATTTAACTTTAGACTGACATTTTTTTATATTAATATTAATTTAAAACATATATCATTTTAACTAACTAATAAAACGGCACAAATCCAATAACATTTTCCCTTAAAATTATAATATAAAGGCACATTAATATTTTGTACAAGCATTATAAGTATAAAATATTTCACATACTTAGTTTATTATGTAATCAGAAACGCGGTCAGACCGGAAGTGCCAGCGCGTTCACCGGAAGTTGTTGCAATGAGCCCTCTCTTCACACTGTCCCCTATCTCTGCTGTAAACAACACGGGCGCTGTTTCCTCTACAAAAAGGGCATCTACGCCGCTGTTTTCGCCCATAACACCGCGATCGCTAAGTCAAACATGGAGGACGACGTGTTGACCACTCTGAAAATACTTATTATTGGAGAAAGCGGCGTTGGAAAAAGCAGGTAAATGGGGAATGTTCTTTAAGAAACTGGTGTCGTGGCTTCAGGCTAGTGTTAGCGTGCTAGAACGATCTGTATCACCCCACTGCTCTCCATATGTTTACTATTGTCAGGGATTGTCGTTTTAGGTGTTTATTTAACCTTTTGCTTGGTGTAAACGTGTCAGTGTAGCTCGTATATAATCCCAGCTAGCCACAAATTGTCATGGCATCACGTTATTGCACGTATGGTTAAAGATGTTGCAATCACGAGAAAGCAATTTTAGCCTTGTATAAAATGACTCTTTCTCTCAGTTGGGGTCGAGGTATTTTTCAGTGTTGATTATAGGGTATAAAGATATAATTATTTACTTAGAATAAAATAAAAACATGTGGAGCTTGAAGAAATATTGGTGTCCTACAATGTAACACTATCCAATTTGCTCATGAAATCAGTCTATAAAGATGCCCCTTGCTTGTTTTCATTAATATATTATTATTCCATTGCCTGGAATGTTCTGCAATATGGTATTAAATGTATCTATTTCCATGATGACAAGCAAATTGCGCCATCAGAGCAAGTTACAAGTGAAGTCTGTGGAGGGGCTTGTCCACTCATAGTAAGACTGCATATTTTTTCAAGGTGTTTTATTTTAGCAATTAATATACAGAGATATTACAAGTCTAATGTCATACTGTTGAAAATTCCAGTCAAAGAAGTAACAAAAGCAGTTACATAATGCATCTTTACTTGGCTGAGTTCAGAAAAATGTGAAAATTACAGATGGGGAACCACAGTAAATATGAATACTAGTTCCAGTAATTGCAAATTCTGGCTGAATGATTTGGGTAAAATATCAAATATTTATTGCTATTAGATTTGGGATTGATGTTTTAATAATAGGATTCTGTTCAAAGCTCATATTTTAAATCTGACCACAATAATTGACAAAAAGAAAAAAATAGTTAAAAAATATAAATGACAAACTAATACAAGAATCACACTCCAGAGCATCTTTGTACAGATTGAAACTACAGGTTTAGCAGTTTGTTTGTTTTTGTTTTTAATGTAGAAGAAGGCGGGGTATTTTGTTTGCAGGTGAATTTATGGTACTTGAAACGTTGCCAAAAAATATAATTTGTAGCCTTTGTGAGATCTGCTAGTTGCTTCCATTAAGATTGCGAAATTGGATTTGATTATGATTAATCTTGCAGCCCTACGACAAATATAACCCTAAGCCATGTCGTAACATTTGCGTAATAAGATACAGTCTACGTATCCTCCCCCTTAGTTTTATGGACCTATTGTGCTCATGTCTGCTATGTAGTTATAATCTATGACACCCGTGGATCATTATGTTATAATTTGGACATTTTAAATCACAATATTCATCTAAAATGACTAAATAAAAGAAACAAGCCTGCTGACTCAGAGAGCTGCAGTACCCAATTGGAGCAGATGATTTGAGCTGTAGAGAGTTGAATTATGAACTGGTATGACTCATTATAGATACAAACTAACTACTCAAGTGTTGCATTCTTCTATTTATTTATAATAATTTTGTACATTTAGAATATTTGGGGGGGATAATTCTACTTTATGGTCTGGTTTCAATGTTACTGTTTATTGTGTATATTTACTTCAGCAATGTATTACATTTAAGAATTTGGCATATTGTGACAGACTTAGTGGGCATGTAGGGGGGCAATGATGTCTTGAATACAGGAGAGTAAAGATTACTCAAGCACATGTATCACACTAACTACAATTTTGAGAGGGTAAATGAGAAGGGAAACAACTATAACATGGTTAAAAAGCTCAATTTTGCATATTTGGTCTATTTTAGACTCTCTTTAAATATTATGAAATGCTAAACCCTACAGGTCTTTTGAATGATTGGTGATGAAATTGAATTTATTTACTTTACTCTTGGCCTAATCTAGCTCATACCACTGTCTGAACATCATTACACAGACAATATGGAAGAATTAGCAGACATCAACCATCACATCAGAACAATAAACAAATCAAGCCATAAATAATCAGCTGTCCAAAAGTGATCTTAGCTTGCATGTAGGCAACCATTCTTAAGATTTTTATTTGATGCGTATATGGCAACTTAGAATATTCATTTCACAAAAACATAGTTGACATATTTATAATTAAGATTTTACAAAAAATTGCCTGCTTTTTTCTATTTTAATATAATTGTGTTTATAATTGTATTTCTTGATATGCAGCAGATGTTATCTAGCAACCATTACATTAACAACCATTACGTTAACAACGGCTAAAACTAATATATACAATAGCCCTGATTAGACTAAAAGTAAATGACAACACCTTTATTTTGTTATATGAAGGTTTAAACTGCCAGAAAAAATAACATATGCACTTCAACTGTATTTTGGGTATGTAGAGGTATTTAGCACAGGTACTATCCCACCAAACCAAGTCCTAATTAGAAAAAAAAACATGAAAACCTGTCATATGTACTTTAAGCTGTAGATACAATCATCTTCAACTCTCCATAGAATATAGCATGCAAGAAGAGAGTATTTCATATTCCTATAGGCCAAGTACTGTACTGTCATGCAATTTCAATTAGCTTAATGCTACACTTTTAAGCTAAATTGTGTCCTAGTATATGAGGACTACACACACTCCTATTCACAAGCAACAACCATAAGATCACAGGCTAATTATTATAATGTCTATGGTACAGTGCTGCTTTGTTTCACTTTCTCTAATACATTGACTGTGAACATCCACTGTTAACCTTCTTCATGACTTGATCAGGAGCTAGCTTTATGTATTTTTGTTCTTAAAATGTGAAAAAGGTGCCAAAAAATATAAAGTTGGAGATTTAGCCAACTTGTGATTAGTGAGTTGGAATTGGACTTTGTCAAGAAGTGGATGTAACTCTTTGACTTCATATAGCGTCACAGTAAGATTAAAACTTTTGCTTAAAATTTAATCAAAACTAAAACCAAGTTTAGTTATTTTGAAGTTATTTATTTTTAAGCATAAATCTTAAGTTAAGTTGAATCCATAGATGTGCTAAACCCATTAAAATATCTCTCTCATAATAATGACTTAATGTCTTCCTGGTTACCTCATCTGCCGCATGCATACAACAAACAATGAGCTAATGGTTTTTACAGAATTATGTCCAGGTCAGGGAGCAGGGTTATCATCATCAGAGCTATAGCCTGTGCTAGTGATTACTCATAGAGGAAACCAACGCTGTCCTCACCTTAGTCAGCCACTGATGTCATGTGATCAAGATCTATTACTGGATTTCAGATGACATCACAGCGCTCTTTAGGACATTAATATTTAATATAGATGGGGGGCAGCTAAAATTAATATGATCATTTATTGCAATATAAGTGGTTCAGTCACAAATAGAAAATGATCAAGATCAACATTTGTGGGTTTACCTTTTGGATATTTGGGGAAATGCAATGCCCCCCATCAGATGACACTGCAACATTTTGTAGGCCAATAATATTTAAAACAGATGGCAACCAGCTAAAATAAACATTACTGAAATGGACATTGCTGTGATACAGTGAGGTCTTGGGTGTAGTCTAATAGAAATGATCAGGTTCAACAGTGTGGATTTAACTTTTGGATATTTCATGGCAAAGTACAATGTAAACAAATGTGGAACACTGGCCTTTGCCCCCCATCTGGGAGTATGATGTCACCACCAATCGATATTTGCAGATGATGTCACCGACATTCCCTGGGGAAGTGATGAAAACTGTAGGCACTGCTCTGAGGCTTTTTTAGCCTTTAATCTGAGCTTTATTTTAACACAATTTTACCAAAAAGAACTGATTTAGCTGGAACTACAACAGGTGAGATGATTTTTACTGTTAAACAAGCCCCTCTCAAATAACATTAGCCAAAATTTTTTCAGTTTGGCGTACTCACCTTTTGACTGAAAATCAAGCACGTAAACAGGACCGCGAACACTCGTAGGGATCACAGGCTCCTGAAAATGTGTTGTTTAAAACCATTTAGTATTTTGTGACTTTTAGGCCTTAAAACTTATTAGGATGTGCTCAATAATGTGTGCATTGTGTCACCATGGTAATTGATATACATTCCATCATAGACATACATGCAGAAACCTCCAGCATGATGTCACTGCAAAGTATCAATAGGAGAAGGGTTAGGGAAAGACCAAAAGATAGGGCTTCAAAAAAGTCTTCAGAATAAATTATGAAAACAAGATTGTAAAATTTTATATTATTATTCATTCTTCCTGTAGAGATGATTTTAAGAGTCTGCCCTCTACTGGTAATGTGTATTCACATTGATAAAGCCTTGTATTTTTTCACATGTTTTTAAACCACATAAATTGTTGTTATTATTACAGGAATGGACTGAAAAATATTCGAGCGTGAAATTTCCATACTATGATAACTGACCAAAAATACCATGATTTAATGTAACAGGACTTTTTCTTAACAAAAACAACCTGGAATTCTTATCTGAAAAGTGTTCATATGATATACATTATTACTGTTTGGTTATGCTGGGCAGAGAAACACAAAGCAATTAGCAGGCCACATCCCATACAGGAATACAGTGTTGTAAATACCTAATGCAAGTAAACAACACATTAAAATGTTTTTGAGTGTGTTGCGTAATTCTTTCCATTCTTGTTGTTTTGCAGTCTCCTGTTGAGATTCACAGACGACACATTCGACCCGGAACAATCAGCTACAATAGGTGGGTGATTACGGCGCAGGCCTGGTTCATGCAGGGTTAGGAGCATGTGGAGGTAGTTAGACAGAAGATGAGCCACACTGCAGAGATAAACAGCTGTGTGAGGTAAAGAGACGATCAGCCCAAACAAACCAGTTCAGCTACGTTCAAACTGCGTATTTTTGTGTCCTAGATTAAAATCTTCTGTAAAATTGCCTCGTGGACGTTGTGAAGGAATGAGAAAAAAAAACAATGGCCAATGATGGTGCTATTGTATAAATTAAATTATACTATTAGTGTTATTATTGTTAATCATAGTGTCATACTAGTGCTTGATATGTCTAGATCACATGTGTCAAACTCAAGGCCTGGGGGCCAAATGCAGCCGACCACGCCATTTTATGTGGCCCGCGATAAGGTAAATTAAAATGTATGACTGTTTTTAAATGTCTGTTTATCAGGAGATACACAGTTACACAGTCATCCATTTTCCTGATGTGGTCCTCGATGAAATTGAGTTTGATACCCCTGGTCTAGATAGTCATGGGTTGTTTTTTTGGTTTTTTTTTATAAATAAATGTGATTATTACCTTCAATTTAGGGCTGGGTCATATGACCCAAATATTCAAGAAGGGGTATTATGCAAAATTGACATGCATGTTTTTGTAATCTTGCATTCTCTCCCACGCCCTATCCAAACCTTCCTTACGGCTAGCAGTATGATCCTGTCCAAGACTCAGCCTACGTGCCTATGTCACCCCTGCTTGTGCAAAAAAAAGCATGATACAGCACAACTTCACAAACCTGATGTGATGTTCAGTAGTTTATTTGGCAAAACGCATGCTGATTGTGTTGTCATAGCACTCTGAAGTGGAGCTTATTATGTTGTTTTTCGCAAATATAGCATTTTCAGAACAATAAAAGGCAACGTGGTGATCTAAATGTGTTATGTTTACAATTATTACCAAATAAGAAGTGTAATACCCCCTCTTTAAAACTATATTTTTCGTCAAATTGATCAATCTTGATTTTTTTATCTTATTTAACATAAATAAAAACGTCCTTGAATTTAAATTACCTGACCATACACAATACAGACCTTTCAATAATTCTCATTTAACAAAAAAACAAAACAGATTTGTTCCTCTAAAGTCTGAACACTGCTCTTTTAACTGTGACGATGGTGCTGTGGAATGAAATATTTGAGTGTAAAATTGGCCTGAGGGACAGTTTTGGAGAGTGACCTCACAAACATACCATTTTCATATCAGTGTGTGCTAGCTAGCCCTTGCTATCTTCAGTCAGCCATCTTGTCCTCCCTCAACTTTCCCCTGTTTCACCACATGTAAAAACAACCACATCAGAAGCCCACATTTCTCTGCTAAATCCGTCTGCTAAACCCAATACGTCATGCAGTCTCTGGCTCTGGGCGGTCTGGCTACGTCCCCCATGTAACTCTATGGATGCTAGCTAACTGACGCATTTTACAGGTGGAACATTAGCATTCTCGCAATCGATTCTTCAGTCCCCCTCTTTCCTGCTTGTAGTCACTATAATTTACCATTTCAAGCAGAGTTAGAGGAAGTTCTGAAGTATTGTGTGGTAAAGGATGTTTTGACAATTCATCATGGGTAATTATAGGCCCAATGGAGATGTTTGGCGGAATCTTGGAGGGTCCTGTAAGAAACATCTCACCAAAATGAGGTCACCGTGATAGAGACACACTGTTTGATGGAATTCTTCTGCTTTTTCTTTTGTAGGTGTGGACTTTAAGGTCAAGACTATTACTGTGGACGGGAATAAGGCAAAGCTAGCAATATGGGTAAGTGAAAATTTGGGTCTGTAATGATGTAATGAATTGATACTTTGCAGCTGATGTCATTAACATTCCTTGGGCGGTGACGCTAACTGGAAGCACTGCTCTGTCTGAGGCTCTGTTACTCAAGTTAGACTTTAATCTCATCTTTGTTTTAACACAATCTGACTGTAAAGAACTGACTTAGCTGGAACTACATTAGGCGATCTGATTTGCACGGTTAAACAAGTCCGTCTCAAATAACATTACAGTCACAAGCTAACTAGCATTAGCCAACATTTTTTCATTTTGTCACTCACATTTTTTGTTGAAAATCAAACGCATAAAAAGGATCATGAAAGCTTGTACCACGTTGCTTAAATCCATTTCGTATTTTTCTTGCCTTTTTAAACAATCCAAAAACTATCAGGCTGCGTTTGCTAATGTGTGTATTGTGTCACCTTGGTAACTGCTGAACATTTCTATTTGGGGAGCTACATGTCTATCGTGAGAGATGTCCATAGAAAGCAATGCATTATTCTTTTTCAAGTGTTTTCATTAGTGAATTCTGTGGGTTCTGTTTTGGAAGAAATTATTAAACTGAATTCTACTAGAGATGCTGGTAATTTGTTATTTATAGTTATTTGATTAAGTGTCCAGAAGATGGCGCCAGAGTCATATGATTGTACTCAAAAGCAGTCAGGGGGAAAAAAAAATCAATGCTGTGGCCAGTATTCAGTCAAGTCCCTTTAGCTCATTTCAAGTTATAATTTACAAGAAAAATAAGTGATTGAGTATTGTAATAAGTTTGATTAGAGTTGTTCACCACCAATTATAGTTACTACAATTTATTATTTTTGATAGGATTTGTTTATATAAGATAGATAAATCAATATTGACTTAAAACTTGGCTAACCACTTTTATAATATAATTAAAACAGTTGAGTTCAATTTTTAATTCACATTGATTTATCTGAAAGAGAATTCATTTCATTTTTAACACCTTTATTTGTTCCTCTGGGCTTCAGTAGCTCAGCATTTGAAATGGAAATTCAGTGTAAACAGCAGGGCAGCGCGCTAAGAAGAGCGTGTTTCCATAAAAGACATAACTTACTGGAGTTGATCACTATGATCACTTTTCAATGTAATACTGTAGTAACATCACATTCTTTAGCTGCTTTTACCTTCCATCCTGCGTTTAAGTTTTTTCCGTGTACAGTTCACAACAAAAGTGAACATTTCAACCAAAGTGAGTTTACTATTGATTGCACTTCAACATTAATTGAAACTATTCTTTTTTGTTTTGACAATTTTCTGTAGTTCTGTAGCATTTTTAAGCCAGACCTAATTTACTTTTTAGAGCTGTTAACAATGTTCTTTTTTGTTTCCCTCATCATCTACTCGCCCATAATTGTATTTTGAGTAATTCAAGCATGTTTGAGCAATCTTTACTCGCTTATTTTCAAGAAGCCATATTGCCGTTCGACTTCCATTTCCACCACCACCTCTACACACTCTCTGCTCTGTACTTACTTCGTTCTTCTAATTATATTAATCGATGATACTCGTAGGATTCAGCAGCGCCGCGTAGTCATTTTGGTACAAATGGAAACAAATGTGCTACTCGTTAGCGTAATCTGCAGCTATACATCGGAGGTGCCGACAACAGCTTTGTTGTGATGGTGTTTATGGCAATGTCAGCTCCCATTGGGCACTGTATTTATCTAACACAGAAGTCACAGGACTTGTTTGTTTTAAGTCGTTCTAGATGAGTTTTAGAAGGGAAGGAGAGTGTATTTATATGAACGCCTTTAGAGGTGATTGATGAAGTGGCAAATGTACCAGGTTGTGATTGGCTGACAAGAGGTAGTACTCCTGTTGTAGTAATCTTGTAGTACTAATACTTTTTATGTTGCCCAGGACACAGCCGGGCAGGAGCGCTTCCGAACACTCACGCCCAGTTACTACCGCGGCGCCCAAGGAGTCATTCTGGGTAAGTGTCTTAGACTGCAATGCCCTGTATGCTAACATGCTCCAGCGCCACGTCGTAAAGGGGCTGATGGCTTTTCATGCTGCGCCACACACACACGCACTGCTCCTCTCTCTCCTCCCCACACCGGTCACTGTGCTCGCTCGCCCACTGGAAATATTTGAGCAAAAACAGACTATAGGTTAAATATGATATATTAAGTCTTCAACATACATTATGTAGCTTTTGTGGTGGCGGGTCCGTTACCTGCGGACACGGAGACGGAGACGTTACGGCTTTTGCCTGGAATCTTTTACAATATGCCATTAACCATATTTATCTCCATAGAGACGACAAATGACGCTACTAGACCAAGATACAAGTGAGATCTGTGGAGTAGTAGTAGGAATACATATTTTTCAAGGTAGCCTAATTGAATAAATGCAACATTAATACGTTTAATGTCATACTGTGGAACATTCCAGGCAAAGCAAAAACATCTTCATGAAGATGCACTGGTGTGGTGATAAAAGTTTTATAGGCAGGATGTCTGAGTGAATGACATGCATGTATGAATATTTTTAGCCTCCAAAGCCTTTATCTGATAAAAGCATCGTAACGTTTTCGTGGTAAATAAATGAACTGAACTGAATTGAACTGAACCAAACAGGTAACCAGAAACATAGTTACACAGTGCATCTTTAAAAGATCTCTGATTTATAGATTCTGAAATAATATTTTATCACTATATCATTGTGTAAGCATACATATTTAATATAATCATTTTTCAATAGTATTTGTGTATAAAAGATCCTATTGATTACAAAAAAGCATAGTAGATTTAGCATAAGTTTGATATGTCGCTGAAGTAAATGAAGACGATAAATGATAATATTGAAACAAATCTATACCACTGACACAATAACCTAAGAGCTGATGTAAACTACAAAAATAATACAAATACTGTAAAAAAAAAAGTCATGAACTGCAATAAATAAACAGTCATCTGTAATGAGTCAGAAGTTCCTATTTCAACCTTTTACGGCTTAAATCTAACTGTATTGCCAAAAATAACCAAAAACGTAGCAGTAGTGCAAAGAAAATGTACACACGATAAATATTGACCCTAAAAATATTGTTCCAGCTTTCATGTATTAAACAGTAAGTCGATGTAGTAATAATGACACGCCTAAGTAGATGGGACAATTACATTTATTTATGCTGCCCATCAAAACAAAAAATTGATTGTGTAATCTTTAGAAGCATGAATTCTAAAACTTCTATTAATAATTGCAGAAAAACTCTAAATTGGTTAGCTTTGACAGTACCTAAATCGTAGTTCAAAATCTTGAAGTATAACTAAACTGTGAGGTTCATAATTGCATAGCCGTATACTGTACTAAGGAATTCAACCATCAGTCAAAACAATCTCTCCAAGTTCCATTTCTTGTTTCCACAGTGTATGATGTGACACGAAGGGAAACTTTTACAAAGCTCGAGAACTGGCTCAATGAACTGGAGACGTACTGCACCCGCAACGATCTGGTCAAGATGCTCGTGGGCAACAAGATCGACAGGGTAAGCGATGACTACAGCTAGACAAATGAAAACATTAGATTTGAAATATACTTTTGAATATACTTTTACTCTAAATTTAGATTCAGTTAGTGCTCTGCTTGAAATGTGTCAGAGCGTTCAGGACTGAAATATGAACAGCTGTACCTGATTTTTACTGTCTTAAAAATGTGAAAACCAGAACTAGTTTAAACGGTTTGTAGTGATCCAAAGTTATTCCTCATTTACCTTATGCATTCTGAGCATCATAATTATTCGGAATTTTTTACAAGCACTTTTCCAGAGCATTTTAAGTGTGCGTTTCCTACTTACCGGAGAATAAAACGCTTTAAAATGAAATGCAGACGACACATAGCGGCCAGGCATATTTTGACCTCAAGAGCTGTTTAAGTGCAATATATCTGTACTGGGACAAGACAAATTCTGCTCATACACATGGGAAAAATCAGTTGCAATACATTTCAGAACAGTAAAGGTCTCAACTACAGCATTAGCAGCTTTTATAAAGAATAAGATCCCATGGAGACACTAAAAGGGCCAGTACCTAATTTTGAACCATGAGTGAAGAACGTGTTGGCACTTTGTCATAGTACAACATCGGTGAGAGAAGTAACTAAGAAACAATTGTATGGGATAGTTTCAGGTAATTTCTCTACATACTTAGGGCAGTGTTAAGTACAGCTGCACAGCACTGGACAACATTGCAATATGTTGTTAAGAACTGCAATAAAGTGGAACTAAACTCTAAATCTATTTCTTTTTGCTACTATATGGTGTTTGAATAGCACTATCTTCTATTTCTGTTTTGGCAATATTAGTGCACATTAGGTCAATTTACAGCTTTTTTAAAGACAAAGTCAAAAACTGTGTGAGCTGTCGTAACATCACACAGGACCGCTCTGATTACAGCCAGATCTGATTACAGCAACACCTGGCTGCAGGGGTGGATTTAGAAGTGTGAATACATGTTAGATCAATCACAATGTTTCTTATCCCTCCAGACCCCTTCCCCCCTTTACCTCGTCACTCTTCCCTTTACTCCTCCAGGTACAGCCCAGTTTAGAAGCTCTATTTGAAATGACAATATGGTTGTGAGCAAAGTTTAGTCCCACTTTAAAACGACTGTACATGGAGAGACAAAACTAGAAGACAAGACCAATCAAGGCTAATTTAGTAATTAATATGGAAAATTGTAAATAAAATTACTTTTTTGTTTCCATAAAAAACTGCACTGTTACATCATTGATTTTACGCTGATATTTGAGTTTGTTATGACTTTGATTATTGAGTTAGCCAACATTACTATATGTATATACTGTGCAGTCCTAGTATTAAGTTCTCCAGAATGCCACAGTACAAAATAGTTATGTCCTGAATAATTATTGGACCTTTTAAAAGCACTTGATGAATGAGCAGCTTAAACGACTAGAGCAGACCCTTCCTCTCTGGCAATGTCCCCAGTCTAGTCAGTGCCCACAAAGTACCGCATTATGGCTTTACTGTGCCCTGGTCTCTGTCTGTGGAGAGGAAGAAGTCATTCCCTCTGCTCTTTTGTTGCAGGAAAACCACGAACTAGACAGAGCCGAAGGACTCAAGTTTGCAAGAAAACATTCCATGCTTTTTATAGGTGAGTGAGGATTCCCCGTACCACAGCATCAGCTACACAGGACTACACCACAGCACTGTGAATTGTCAGTGAACTTATCAGACTTGACTTTCTAGATAGCCAAACCAGACTTACTCAGCCAACATTAGAATCTGGTTTATATCAAGACTTAACCTGAATTTTACTGTGACTAATTGAACTAAGCTAGCCCGGCCTTGGACTACTAAACCAGATGACTGTTGTAGAAGCCAGGATTATGTGGATAGGTTTGTCTTATCTTGTGGTCATTCTGCATCCAGACTGAGCTACTTGTTTTAGTGTCCAGTCATTTGCATACATGCTTGTACAAGAGGTAAATTAGCCCAATGTTCCTTCATCATTAACTTACTATATATATTGCTGCTGTATTTTACCTGATTCATGCATGTTTGAGTAATCCTATATTGTTCTGCATTCAAGACTAGAGTGCTCATAAAGTTTGTTTTCACCTATCCCCTAACTCCGCCCACTGCTCTGTATTTACTTGGAATTTTTCAAAAACACTCAGATTCCAGGTTATACTTGCAAGGTACTTGAGAAAAAATGTCTTCTTTAAGTAGGACTAAACCTCGACTTATAAACCATATCTGAACCAGGACTTAACCAGAACTAAACCCAGATTAACGTCTCAAATCGTAAACCAGCTCTCATCTCCTTATTTATTGTCAAAGTGTTTTATTTGCGCACACCTGCATGTCAGCGGCAGTGTCTCATATTGTAAAACTCTCTTAAACCAACCAATATCCTCCTTCATTCCAAAACACTTGTCCACAGACCAGAGTACACTGTACGGTCACATTTCCCCATTCTCCCTGCAGAGGCCAGCGCCAAGACCAAAGACGGCGTGCAGTGTGCATTTGAAGAGCTGGTGGAGAAGATCATCCAGACGCCCGGGCTGTGGCAGAGCGACACCCATGGGCGTAGCGTGACCCTGAGTGATGAGGACGCGGGTGGGGGTGGATGCGGGGGGTACTGCTCCCTGCTCTAGACCCGTGACTGCCACCTCTCAGCACACGCATATCCAGGAACTGTGAATGACTCTGCAAGCCCCCCCTACACTCTGTCCAATATAAGACTCCGCCCCCTGCACACACACAAACTCGCTGTTGTTTGCACACCTGGGATAACTCTGCTGCTCGATATCCTTCTTGTTCAGTTGAGTGAGATTGTTCGGTTGTGTTTGTGCAGTAGTTAACGTTTACATGCAGAGGAGATATACTAATTAGTGCCATAGTCTGATTACAAAGACAAACATAGAATTGGAGTTGCTCTGTTCTGAATATTATTATGAAAATCTGGAAGCCACAATATGTAATCGTTTCAAAAAAATAGTTCCTCAACTTTCAGAGAGCAGGGTGAAATTTGGCCACTGCTAACACCAACTAGCATGCTAACAGTGCATCAGCCTCCTGCTTGTTTCCACTGAAATGTTCCTATAATCGTCGACAGTAAAATGTCCATGGACAATGTTCCTAAATATGGTGTTAACTTTGTATTTCCATGGAAACAAATTGACATATTGTATCTGAAATAAGGTGCTAAAAACTGTGACGCTAGATCTGTGCCTAGATTCTGGTCTGGAGTATCCAACTAAAGTATTGGTCTACTATGGAAGTTTTAGGTTAGGTTTAGGAACATCCAGATTCGACATTGAAAGGCCTTACACACACTGGACACAGGACCTTCTTGTGATGAGGCAAAATAGCTCATCACTTTGCCACCGCCTAAATCACATCAACATTAATTTTAGCTAAAGCTACATACTGATGAATACTTGGACCACTTAAGGTAGTTTATTCTATATAGAGGCCGTCTCTCCTGCATGTAAACCCTTGTATGAGCTGTGCGTATGTTGTGCTTGTACATAACCAAATGTATCTTTCTGACTCTGGAAATGGTAACATATCAAAGCACACACACTCCTCACTATCTGCTCCTGTGCTGGTTCTGCTTGTTGCATCGCTGCTTGGAGACACTTATGTAATTTGTCAGTATCTTTCTGTATGTCTTTTTATTGCCTCATTTGACTTTGACTGATGTTTACAATGACTTGTTAGACTGGCTCTAAAATTTTCTATATCTTATTGCTGACATTAGGAACACTATTGTTAAGTTTTGGTATTTTTAATGTGCAGTTGTATCTGGTAATCTGACATTTCATTTAAAATACATGCTCATAATGTTAAAGGCGCTGTATCTGATTTTTACTGTTAAAAATGTGAAAAATTGAACTACCGTAAATTTTGGACTATAGAGCACACCTGAATATAGGCTGCACCCGTTAATTTTTAAAATATAAGCCGCAGGTTTTCATGGTTTTTTTTTCAAAATCGTCAGTACGGCACCAACACGCTATCAGCACGGGAAGAACATACCTGCAGGTTTAGAAAATGAAACGACACCAACACAGGCCATCTGCATTTATTTCCTCTGAAAGCTTTTTACATTGACTAAGTTCTTCTCACTGCCGCCTCCTACGCTGCATCATTGATTCATTAATACCAAGCTTGTGTGCAGTGGCTCCATTTCCTTCTTTGATGGCCAGATCAATGGCCTTTAACTTAAAAGCTGGATCATATGGATTTCTTTGTGTGTTTGATGAGCAAAATGAAAACTAAATCAAAACTAGTGTATCTTCAGCGCATAATCTTTCCCCATGTCTGTCTCACTTTTGTAATTACTGTTAGAGAGTGCCCCCCTGTGGCCGGTAGCCAGTAAAATCTATAAATTAGCCGCACAGTTGTATAGGCCACAGGGTTCAAAGCGTGGGGAAAAAAGTGTAGCAGCTTATAGTCCAAAATGTACGTACTTAATTTTAAACGGTTTGCAGTGGCTCAAAGTTACTCCTCACTTACCTTATGCATTCTGAGCATCCTAATTATCCACAGTGATGAATTTATAAGCACTTTCAAAGACCAGAGCACAGTTTAGCTGCCACAGTAAAGCTAACTACAACTAGCCTGTGAATGCACTTCCTGATTATTGGAGAGTAAAATGTTTCATAATGGGATGCACACAGTTGACTGATTTTGACCTCAAGAGCCTCAAGAATACATAGAAAAAACTCAGCTACAGGGCCTTTAAGTATTAAAACTATAAAATGTGCAGGAATACCTTGTTAAAGGTACACTATATAAGTTTTTTTGATGAAGGATCAGCTGCCTGTTTGTATCCACAGAGACAATATGACGGAATGTTACACAATGTGGTGTTTAACATATCTGTTTGTATCCATTCATTTTTAAACCTAAAATTTGGCTAAAATGTTGCAGTAAAGAGTTTCAGAGATGTTTGGTTTTTTTTCAATAGTCTATGGAAAGAAATATGGGAATTTTACTTCCAGAACCCAGGAAGGAGGTGGGACTCTTAGCTGTACTAGGATGGCTTTAGTTCAGCTACAAAAAAATAAATAAAAAAGGAAAAAATGACATATCACATTTTTTACTCCTTTTGAAACTATTTTTGAAACCATGCCTGTACCAAAATCAAAGTCTAAAATAAAATGATAGGCGCAAATTGCACCAAATAGCCTATTTTGCTCTTTATGAACTTCTAAAACCTTTTATGATTCCCAAATTTCTATCCACAGAGCACCACATACAACTCCACTTGAAAAAAAATCCCAAACTAAAATTTATTTGCCTTTTTATAACGGATTGCTTCAACAACTTGGCCTCATTCGTCTCTCTGTAACTGTACCGCAATATTGGGTCATGAATATTTGGGTCTGGAAAAATGTTTAGAACTCTCCAGTCTGGTGAGTCACTTTGGTGTTTCCAGTGAATTTGGAAAATCTGGGAAATTGAATTGTTTCAATTTTTTATTTTATTATTTTTTTTTGCATGGAATTATCTTTGTGCCATTTTGTGTGTGTTAAATGAATGAGCTGTTTACTTAAAGGTCCTATCTTATGCAGAATAGACTCTTGTGAGCTTGTAGCCATGTTGTTACCTCTTCAAAAACATGCCTGGAGTTGTGTTTTGTTTCGTTCACACATCTTTGAGTAATCCTTTCATTATTAACACGTCTACATCTCCAAAGCTCAAAATGCTTTGTTTCACCCTGTAATGTCATGAAGTGGTATTTTTCATGTTAACATATATTCTACCTTGTGTTCAGTAGACATATGACTTTAGTGAAGGTGTATGGAATTAAAAAACTCAGTGGAGCACTTCCTGTATGACATGATGTCACAAATTAGAACATATGTGTTTTCTGTATGAGAGAACTCAGTTATGCAGGGTTTGTGTGAATGAAAACAACATGCAACTCCATGTATGTTTTTGATGAGGACATAGATCAGAAAATGCCGTAATATGGGCCCTTTAATCTATAATATTTTTAACTTATACTTAGCTGATAGAAACACCGGGATAACATTGTATGCTATGGTGCAAAATAAAGTAGGCGTATTAACTTATGGAACAGTTTGGGAGATATGTGAAAACTTGTAAACCTTGTACATTTTGTGTATTTTAAAACATGGTGGGAAACCTCTTGTATGAATTGTAAAGCTGAATGTATATTCACTACAAACCGCCCGATGTATTAAAATTAATACATTTCTCTTTTTTATTAATGTCTTGTTTGTATATTTTTGGAATATGTTAAGGATTCATTTCTAGGCATTTTCTTTTTAAATACAAAACATTATATGCCACCTTGTGTTTCCATTTGCCAGGACTAAAACAAATGGTACAAGTTATAGCAGCTTTGGAACCAATCAGGAGTGAGGTTGTTGGAGGAACTCGCCCCTTCCCACCCTCACTGCTGGTGGGCTAATTATGGACAGGTTCCTTTACTCCACATATTGTGCATGTTGGTCAAAGTCTCCTTGGGGGTCCTCCGTGATTTACATACTTCCAGGGCATCAACACTGGATAAAGAAGTAGCTTCAAACAGCAGGACCAAAGACGCAGTTCAAGTTAGCATATCGTTAGTCATGTTCCTTTACTTGGTTTGTTAGGGCGTGGCTCCTGCCCTCCAGGGGTGTCTGCTGTAGGCTGTGAAAAAAACAGTGTAGTTCTCAGCCAGTGGTAACACTCCAAACACCAGCAAGTTACTGTAAGCAGCCGACTTACCTGCTTGTGAGCATAGTACACTATCAAAACACAACTGCACCTTGGCTCCGTCTGTACCCTGCACCATCTTCCTCTTCCTGTCATCTTCCTATGCTCCTGTGATTGTATGATGTGAGTCTCATTCGCCTCTTCCTCCTCCCTCATTTATGCTTTTAAGGCCTGAGTCTAGGCTGGGCCTGCTAATCAGTTTGAGCTGGAACTGCAATCGTTCCATGCATGGGGATAAAATAAAAGTACCACTGACAATTGTATGATTATGTTTGATCGGGCATGAGGATTGGACTGATCAATCTGTATAAAAAAATACAGAGAAATCAGTTTGGATTTGCCACACAAGTATCACGGTACTGGGGAAAGAAATTTGACTTTATTACATGAAAAAAATGGGTACAGCCCATTTAACTTTTATTCCAAACATTTTAATGTGAAAACCACATCTGCCACAAGAGCTTGGAGTTTTACATATTTTTCCAAAACCAGCCAATGTAAAAGTGTACTTCTACTAGCGCATACTTTTACACAATGCTCCTTTAAAGCAATACTTGTCATTTTTCGCCCTCTCCCTTTTTTCTCGCTCTCTTTCTTTCTCCCTTTTCTTGCCATGAAAAACAGTCCATCTCCACAACAGGTGATTGAAAACTTGCGGTTGCCATGTTGGAAATGTCGCTGTTAGGTGATTGGTGCAGGTTGAATTCCTCTGTCGTAGTCTCGAGTTTGAACAGTGTCCGTGAAGCCCTACACCTCCGAAGTGTGATCCGTCTAAATCATCTCTCTGGCAGGCGTCTCAGGAAATAGTCCGAGCCCATAAGTCATGTCACTAGGGCTCACAGCAGCGGCAGGATGGGTATAATTCCTGGGTCACTATGAAAGAAAAGCACAGAGGTTGGCTGAGAAAGGCAGAGCAGCAATACCTCATCTCCTGTAGTAATTCAGGAAATATTTCTCGGTCAAATAATAATGGAAGTCTATATTTTTCTGTATTAATTTTCATAAGATTTAAAGAAGACATACTGTGTTATGCTTGCTATATAGTTATAATCTATGACAGTGGATCATTATGTTATATTTTTGACATTTTAAATTGCAATATTTATCTAAACGGCTTAACGTCTGTGTAATCCCTTAGTCGTCCAGGTTTGATCCATAGCAAAAGACGAAGTTTAAATCTGTCAACTGGACAAATCGTTGTAGGAGTGAAGACGTTTGGCTGCTCATCCAAGCCGCTTCTTCAGTTCTGGTCAGATTGCTGGTGGACACTGCCTTATATTCAACCTTTAATCACCCTGCTATTGTTCTCTTCTTTTTATGGAGGATGGAGTTATAGATGGGAGAGAGATTATGTCTCAGGCCCCCATTCCTGTTTAAGGAACGATTGTCTTTCCTAACAAAAATAATAATGACCAGAGAAGAAGTGGCTTGGATGAGCAGCGAAACATCTTCACTCCTACAACGATTTGTCCAGTTGACAGATTTAAACTTCACCTTTTGCTTTAAACACCGTAATAAAAAAAAACGTGTCCGCTGATTTCTAGGTTGCCTTGCGATACATCACTACCACATACTAAGACTAATATCGAAATTAGACACCCATTTGAGCAAGTATCGATACTGCAAAAAAAATCACACTAACAGGACATAATTTAAGCTTTTTAAATAGTTTTAGTGCCATTTATCATCTATTATTTTGTGCTTGAAAATGACATTATATAATTAAAAAAGAAACATTTTTTTCATTTTCATTGTGGCATCATAATCAGTCCTGACTATTGAGTGAATTCCTTAGATTCAAAGTCAAATTTCACAGTTTAGCATCGTGATAACACTACGTCACTGTAAATGTCACCACAACAAAATGCCTCTTTGCCAAATCACGTCGACATCGCCTCCTACGGATAGCTGCAGTTAACAATAGCGAGCAAAAATGGCTGCCGAATCCTAAGTGCACTATAGTTTAAGAAGATATAATTGAAGCTCAAAGTAAGTAAAAACCAGTGGGTAAATGGGGGGAAGGGGGAAACAGGATTTTTGGACCAATGGGGTCTTGAATCCAGGAGAATAAAGATTACTCAAACATGCACAAATCACCCTAAATACGAATAATTATAATGTCCTGGGGATTTATGTTCATAATACGCAATCTTCTTTAATAGTTCATGGTAGGATATTGACTCATTAAACTGGTGAAATATTTCCACATATCAGACTACGTCACCTATTTTGTTAATGGAAATGTTAGTAGATTCTGCATTCCAAACCAAACAGCAGAAAACCAGACTACTTTCAGAACACATTGGGAACGTTGTATGGTTTTCCAAAAATACACAAGCTTTCTCCCAATTGCAACACAGTCTACTACCATCAGACGTATTCCACTGTCTCGGATGTGTTTCGGATGTGTCTACAAAGATTCTCATTCACTTTTCCTACGGCAGTGACGTGACTGAAGATGGATCGGACCAGCCTGTGCCAGTAGCTATTCTGAAGAGCAGACGGAGGAAAAGTAGAATAAATCATGTGGAGGAGTCGAGAAAAAATTGGAGGGATGAAGATATGAAATGATGACAAGTGACAGTTTGTTCAGGAAAGTAAAAAAGAACAAGAGGAAGACAGAGGGCCAGTGAGTTACTAAAGGGACATGTGGATTTGATATTATAACGACAGCCTCATTTCTCTGGGACAAGTCTGGACCAGTGGAGTTCAAGACAATGAAAACAAATTGCCCTAATACATCAGAGTAATTAATGTTGTGGAGAAGCAGCATAAGTTTTAGCTATTCCAGTGTTAGAAAAAAACTAATTAAGCATTTTACAACATCTAGCTTCTTCTACTATTGTTAAAAACTCCAAAAATTGTGAGAGGCAAGAGTTTAAATTAGCTTACATTGTTAGTTGGTGTTGGGAATGGGTAGCTACCTCAAAATTTGCAATTCAGTATTTACAACACCAATACACTCATACACATAAGCTAGATACATAGACATTTAGTGATATAAGTATAATTTATATTGGCTGTTGCACTTGATCATGTGTTTTTGACTCTTGGATGGTTTTCCTTCGTGTGTATCACTGTGAGTTGATTTTCCAGTCTGGGATTGTGCTTGAAAGAAATCAGGAAAAGATGCAAGATAAAGGCAACAAGTAACTAAGCTAAAACTGTAAGTGACACAGCCTGTTTTGTTGGGACAATTCATTTCAATTTCAATTAATCTTTATTCCAGACTCATGGTCCATTTAAAAAAAAAACAGACAAGGACAGTGGCAAAACAAACAGTAACATTTACGTTTTAAAAAGACAACCACACCAGTGTCTCCACATCTTGGACTGATAGTGGATTGCAGTGAATCTTATGTTTGTGAGTGACATTATTATTTAATTTTCTGACTTATTCAGCCTGCAAATAGAACTGTACATTAAAGTTCTTAGTACAATTTCCAACGTGTTCGCTCGTGCAGTGACAAACATCTCGGTCACACTAGTCCATCGTGGCCTCCTCAAGAGCACCTGTAAAGCGTCATTATAATCCACCTGAAGCCTTTGGTCTGACATTGTCTGTAGATTTGAATAATTTTACTAGAAATTTTAAGAAAGTACATTTTAGATAATCAAATGTGTCCAGATCAGTCTAGTTAATTTGTGCTGTTCTGTTCCACTGTAAAAACCTACACATAATGATTTTTTTATATTGGTATTGGACTGTATAAACATTATGTGTTGGACATGGGGACATTTTATTGTATTTAACTGCTAATGTTAACGATGAACTGATAGTCTTATAATGTAATTCTAATGAAATGTGTATTTTTAATGTGTGTTCACCTGCCCAGGGACTGCACATGGAAAGCAGCAGTAGCAAAATCTGGTACAAATCATCTTTTCTTTTGTGAGATTAATGAGTTTGTATATGGTTCCTGACAAATAACGAATAAAAAAAGAAAGATTAACAGAAATGATTTGTTCCAATGTGCAAGTAGCCTAATACTAATTAGCTAAGTATATTTTGTTAGTGAGAAAGGAATTTCCCTTTGGATACAACTAATCAGTTTAATCAAAAATGTTGCAAGTTTCAAAGAAGGTTGTAGTTTTACACCTTGAATAGACCTATATATGTCAAATATCGGCTATGTGAATGTATTTATAGTGTTCTGGTCTTTCTATCATCATTGTTAATCAGAACATAAACTGCAATGACACGTGAACTTTACCTGAAAGGCCATCTTTTCCCATCACCCCTTTTAGCAGGTTTAACTTGTCGTGTAGCATACTAGCAACAACACTCTTTGGTTTATTTGGTTTGAACTTGGTGATGTTATCTAAGGGTCAGTGGAGCAGGTTTGGTCTTTGCTCCATTAGACAGACAGCACCTGAACTTGAACTCGGCTAAAACTCTCTCCCTGTGCGCGTCCTTCACACTTGTCACGCCTTTGTTATTCCGACTAATCAAATTGAAAACAACTCCTGCGACAAAGTGGAGAGGGGAACCAAAACGAGAGGGAACTAAATGAAAGCCATGTTTGAGTGGAGCTATTGTTTGCGTGACCCGGGTTGGAGCGCACCGGAGGGAGACGCACGGCTACAAGGTAAGGCTGTTTAAATTCAATTGTCCACTGTACCGCCGCTCCCTGTGGCTGCAGTAATAAACTCCGGCAGGGTTACATTACAGCGAAGCACTAGGGGTAAAAACAAACAGATCAGACATGTACAGGCCAAGACCTTAGACTTCCACATTTTGACATACCACACCCAATTGATTCAGTTTAAATAAGGCTTAAATCTGAGGTATTTGAATAGCAAACCGTGAAAGGCCACAAATCCACACAGCACTTCCCTCTGCATGTTTTTCACAAACAAAATAGTCAATGTTTGGGCTGTTGTATTATTAGCAATTGCTGAAGTCTTATGAGCCAACGTGTTACGAGCCAACATGTAGAGGGCCTGAATATGCCTGTGTACAATTATGGAAAAGTGAAAAAACATGCTTTTAGACCTCCTTAGTTAATGTAGAATAATGTAACCTTTTAACATTAAAGAGATGCTAAAATCCAGCGTCAATAATTATTACAATAGCAGTTAATCTTCACAATAAAATACATCTCACAAACCCCACTGTCCTGTCCTGGTCTGGAGTGTGCGGTCTGTTACCTCTACCACCCCAAAATCAAGACGTGTTTGTCAAAGAAAAATAAGCCACGCAATTACAACACGGGGGATGGATTATTTACACAAAATAATCAATTTGTTTCTACACACGCCAATCAAGTAGCCCGAGAGGAGGGCCCTGACGCTGATGTACACCAAACCGGAGCAGGCCGTGACAGTGTTAGGGGCATGTGGTAAGGCCAGCCCACGCGTGTTGACATAGGGTGATTAGTTTATTATAGCAGCAGTGGCCGGGTACATGGGTATTCGCTTCCAGCTCAGAGCGGTGACATCCGGAGAGTCCTGACACGCAGCATGACGTACACAGCCCAAATGTGAAGAGGCGTGGAAGGGTCACATGTGCCTCACAGGAGGGCACCACCGGATGGAGGTGTGGTAGGTTCACAACTGAGCTTAGTTCATAACAGCTTTTAGTGCAGGGGTCTTCACCAGGTTGGTCAAAATATGGTATGGGGGTTACAAAATCATTTTTCAGTTTGGTATTTTAGATAACACCTTATTTGAAGAAGACACGCCATGCTTTTTCTCAGGTAAGGTATTTAGCAATTAACTACACAAATGTGGATAATTATTTTACATTGGGTTTATTTCATACCTGAATATTGGCTTGCTCCATCTCTAAATTATTTTAAAGTAGGCTACATGTGTTTTTATTGTTGAAAAATGGCTACATGACATTTCTGAAAATTTTTGAGGAATTTCTAGTAAGTACAGAAAAGTGGGCGGAGACAGGGGGTAGGTGAAAACAAACAACTTAAAAAACAACATGAATTAAACAAATACAACAGTTATAACATGTTTGACAACTCATAAACTTTGACTTTAACATGTCTCCTTTAATATCACCTAAACATATTATTACATTTATGTGTAATACATACTCACAAATTTCTTTCTTTTTTTTCTGCACAACAATTAAATACAATATATTGTATGAGTAGAAAAACACAAATGTGATACAGTTCAATCAAGACGGGGCTATTGCACCTACAGCAGAAAGGCCCTGAAGCCAACTACTAACTTAATGTTTTCAAAAATGAAAACTTTATAAACAAACTTAAAGAGCTCAGCCACGGATCTATTTGGCCATCTTCCTAAATGAACACATTTTTATATATTTTAATTAATTTAGAGCAACTTAAGCTACCCCCTTTTGCTCTACTTGTTTAAAATAGTCTGCCTCATACCATACCTGCCCAAGTCATTTTTTGGTCAAATTGAGTTTTGTGAGTTTTCAGTCCCATTCGACTCTCAGGTTTCAGGTTTCATTTATTTTCATCTCCTTATAGAGAAATTTGGCTTGGATTAGGGGGCAGTAGCACTAACATACTAGACGTGACATGACATAACGAAAGACAGAAAGAACTGGACAATATACACTCACTTAGGCTTCACACATTTGCACAGTCCATGTGGTTAATCAGTTTTATGGACCAGGGCACGAACAAGTTTTTACACCTGTTATTTTTACATAAAGGAATGAGAGGGTTCTCTGATGATCTTCAGGGCCCGTCTCGCAACTGACAGTTAAAAGATGGTCTGTGGTCCAGTCAGATTAAACACACCCATGAAGTTACTAGGCTGGTTTACCAGTCTAAGGATCAGTGATTTATAATTGAAAATCTTGAGCCCCTTCTGCATCTGTACGTGTCATTGGCTCTGTCCTTGGCCAATCAGAAAATAAAGAAAACAAAATATTAAAAGATTTTTTTTTAAAAGTCTAATTGACAAAGGCAGTTTGTGTTGGGGTTTTGTTTGTTTTTTTTGCATTTTCCTCAAAACCTAATGATTATGCTATAAGGCTAAATGTTAAATGTATTGTATATGATTTTATGAATGCCTGACTACTGCATCCTGGACACATGCTTATCCGGCCTCCTTCCACACATCAGTCCTGGGACCCTCTGCTTATTGCCCTAGTAACCCAAGTCTGGATGAAAGACCCCCTCCCATGGCCGGGCCCCTTCTCCTGCTCCCCTGCTCTGCTCCCCCCTAGGCCCTGTCCTCCACCTCCCTGTTTCTCCACATAACAGTGTCAGTTACAACACAATCATTTAGCCCCAAATTAGATTGACAGAGTATCAAATACGAGGAAGCTCCATTACAACCTCCTGAATTGACTTACATGGGGAGCGCGGCTAGAGGTTCAACACCAAACAAGGGGACCAGTTTCAACGTAACCCCGGGCGCTGGCAGTGACTGATAGGTCCTTCTGTAGAACTGCAAAGACTGAATGATCTAATAGAAGAACCTAAGGAACTGAAGTCACAGAAGGTCCTGGGGGTTAACTTGTGCGTAGAACGTGAGATCTGCAGAAGCCCTTCCTGAAATTGCGCCGGAGAGTAAACAGTTTGATTGGAAATCAGAGCTCCACCTGCATGGACAGAGCAGCACTGTGGAGGGGGTAACCCAAGAGATGAAGCCCAGGAAAGAGTGTTGAAGATGGGGTGAGGTTTTGACCTCTTCGAGCTCACGTGTAAGTCTAGATATAGTGGTATAATAAAGTTAATAGAGATCAGGATTGTATCGTCATAGCTGATTTTCAGTTAGCTTTTTGTTAAACCAATGGAGAGTTTAATGTGTTAAATACTAAACTTCAAGTATTCTGACACTATAGAGATGAATGTATTTACCACTAGTGGCCCAGCAGCGTATCGGGTTGTTCTATGTATCTCTGTAGACGTTTTGCATTGTTGCCAAAGAAAAGTTGGATTTTGCCAATAGCTGAATACTTTCAATCCCAGACTGTACAGAAATAGTTTTGGTGGACAAAATGCAGTGCAATCTTTTCAAAATTAAACCCATATTGAATTGCACATGAACACAGTTATGTTAGTTCACTGAACACGTGGTATAAGACAGAGAAGATATTGAACTAGTTAACTATCCCCTTAACTATGGGGTTCTACATTTTGATTGAAAGTGAGTTATTTAGATTTAGATTGGAGGTGTATTAGTTAGTTTTTTGGGGGTTTTTTTATGGAAAGAACCTCATAACTGCCCAGAGTATACCATATTTTCCGGACTCTAAGTCGCTCCAAAGTATAAGTCGCACCAGCAAAAAAAATGCATAATACAGTGGTCTTTCACTATATTGTGGTTCAACTTTCGCGGTCAGGCTGTTTCCTGGATTTTTCCAGTGCAATTTTACATGCTTTTTTACAATGTATGATCGTGCATTGTGTTCTGCGTCCTGATTGGCTAAGGGACTGCAGACCACCATCAATCGATCTCCTCCGTGCTGTGTCTCCTGTACAGTATAGAATGTGTTCAGCCACATTTACGATCAGAGGAACTGTGAAACACACCTGAGTCAATATTAATTAATTAAACAAGAGAGAAATATGAGAAAATGTTAGTAAATGTCAATGCCTGTCTGAGAAAAGTGTATAAAGTGTGTGGTGGGGGATTTTACAGCTGCAAAACATATTTAATAATTGTAAAAGATGACTACTTTGCAGATTTCGCCTATTGCGGGTTATTTTTAGAACGTAACCTCTTCAATAAAGGAGGAACCACTATAATGATGCATGCTAACATAATACATAGACAACGAACTGTCTGGTATGTTTATGTAAGAAATTAACAGTTATTCAGATACTACACTAACGTAACATATGCCGGCATGTTCACAAACACGAGAGAGATGAGAGTTCTTTTCACTGATGTTTACTGTTCCCATACATTTATATTGAAAATAATGATTGGAAAGTTTTTTTCTGAAAACTAAATGTCACTTGGGTGTTTATACTAGTCTAAATATACTTCTCAAATGATCAGATGTGTTTTATTTCCAGTAACTAGATATGTGCTGCCTACATTTGTTTTTTAATCAGACAGTGGTGTGGACAGCTCTGTGTTTACACCTGTGTGAGGGACCCCTCCCCTCCAGGTGCATTCTGGGAGCACTGAGACAGCAGAGGGACATTTGAATGAGTGTTTTACAGACTAAAAGACTAAAGGTTTGATGTATAGTTTATCAACAGTTTTGGACAATGTTTGAAGAGCCAGAGGAAGATCGTTTTGGGGACAGGACTTTTCAGAGAAGACTTGAAATATGTCTCCACTTTACATCATTGGACCTGCAGATAAAACAGTGAAGCTGGACGTGTATAATTCTACAGGACAGGACACACCTCAGTGGGACAGAGGACACACCTCAGAGGACAGCAGGTGAGTCCGTTTATTACCCTGGCTGTTTTTGGTTGTGTCTCCTCCTTTTGTCTCTAAACATCAGATGATGTTAGTGTAGTTAAAGCGTCACTGCTCCTGACTCCTAAATGTGCTGTGAATGCTCATATAGGGACGCACCGATACCACGTTTTGCAAAACCAGTACGAGTAAAAATACGTTTCCAGACATTATTTTTACTGGTGTTTGATTATAGTAGTAAATCTAATTAATTTCATAGGATTTTTATAGTATAGCTACTTTTTCATCTTAGAATTCTTATCTTATCTAATGAAATCACTATAGTTAGCATAGTTAGCAGCAATATTTACCACTTCCTCTTTGCAGACTGCGCTCCGCGCTAACTGCTAACGAGCTAACTGCTAACGAGCTACTGTTAGCATAACAGTGAGTGTTGTGTTACTTTTACCAGGGCCACACTCTGACTAATATGTTCATGCTGTACGTCTTTGAAAAGCTCTGAACTCGCTTTGTTCAGTCGCTAAATGTGTTTGTCAATTACAATAAGTCAAAATGCAGCACGAGCAAATAATCTCCAGCGCCACTTAGCAACGTTAGCTGCTACTATTGTAAACACAAGCACTGCGCTGGTATCATCTGTGAACTATAAAAACCTTTTAGTCCTAAATATTTGTATATTTCATGTGACAGTCTCATATGATTACAGCTGTGCTTAATGTGCAGAACAGTGAATGTGCAGCTTTATGTCCAGAGCTCACTCTTTTGAAAGATGAGCTGTGAGCGTCAAACGAGGGTTGCAGTTTTCGACTCTTGGTATAGGCAGCCCATTGACGAGTACGAGTACTGGCACCCGATACTGGTATCGATATCTGTGCATCCCTACTCATTAATATGAACATTTACGTGAAATCACATGATCCAAAGCCTGACAATAAACATAAAAATAATATGATCCTAAAATCCTCTCTTATTTAATGTTCAGTTCTTAAATAATGATCTGATGATTATAAATCTGAAGTTATGTCCAGGTTGTTTCTCTTATGCAACTCTTAACTTGGATCACTACTTTGTACTTCTTGAGTGATATGATTTTGAAAGTATAGTCTTGCTTAAGCACATCATTTAGCTTCTTTATGTCATAAAATGCATTTCTGCTTTAATAAATGTAAGTCCATTTTAGTCAGCTGGAACACATTAAAATGCACCTGAAACCAAGAAAAAAATGTCCAGAATTTTAAAATTTCTTTGGCAAACCCCCCTTCCTTACATGTTTATACTGTTATACTTGTATTTTTTGCTGTTGTGAGCCTCTAGAATTTGCAGGTTTTTATAGCTGGTTGTGATGATGTCTTAATGTTGTCAAATATGAATATGTGGCACTGAAGTGACGAGGGCCCCCAAGGGTAAATTCAGTTTAGGGCCCTCTAGAGACTAGGGCCATCCCTGGGCCTGGCTCATATTACATATACTGTACACACAAAATTGCAATATGAACACATGGAAAATATACATACCATTTTGGCCTACTAGTAAACAAGCTGGTGAACCGAAAACCTTATATTTTACTTTTCAATTGTTTCTTAAATTGTGCTGGTATTTTAACATTCGTGATTAACAGTTAATCAGATAACTAAAGCATAAAAAACAAGCTAGCAAGTTTACTCTCGATCTCATTCCAAATCACTAAATCCATTGAATTCTTCATCCTCGGTGTCACTTCTAAACAGCTTCGCCTGTTCTTGATGACATGCACACAAGCCTAGATTGCCCTTGCACCGTCTCTCTCGAAGATGTGAAATGATGTTGAAATGATGATGAAAAAATGTTTTTTTAACCGATATTTTGACAATGACGATTTCATAGTCCCAGAGTTGGGTCTTGAACCACCAACCTCAGGATTCAAAAGCATGTGATCGACTAGACTACTGCTCACACAGGTCAGACTAGACTGTTGGTTTCCAATTGGTTTCTATGCTCACACAATCGAGTTTAACTCATGTATGCTGTGAAGACACGACATACTGAGTAATAAAACCTGTAACAGTCAAAAGCTTCTTCTGACAAGGATTTGAACATCGATCCTCAGCGTGCAAGTCTAATACCATACCCATTAAAGCACCGGAGTAAAGAAAAGAGTTACTCAAATTATTCTTGGAAGATTTTTGGCCCCTGGACCCAATCTTCTGGCAGGGCATTTGGACAAGATATAGAGACGTGTCTGGACAAGTCATAATTTTTACCACAATGTACAAAATGTATTGAAAAATAAGAAATATGAAACTATTTGGTTGATGTCTATCAAAACAGGAGTCTGAGTCAACCCTCACTTTTGCATGATCACAGCCAATCCATTAGTAAATTTGTCCAAATATATCCAACATCCAATCAATCTACCAACCTATATTTTGTCTTTTGAATAGTAATAAAGATGAACTGAGTGTAGATGTCAGTAGAAGCCGGCTTTGTAAGCATATGGCAGCTGAAACTCTTCTCACACTGCTCTGTCCTGGCTCTGTGCTGTTGTGTCTGTGAGATGTTCCAGATGTTTGCTGTGGTGAGTCTCCATGGTTTGGTCATGATTTGTCCGGATTATCACTGCAGCCTTTAACACCAAACCATGTCTGCTTTGTGATGTCATGCACTCAGCTTGGATGCACTTAGTGGTTATAACAGAAGCAGGAGAATCCAAATAGGGTCTCACAACAAGGACCAGGCAAAACTAAAAAATTCCAGGACAAACTGTACTCCCAGTGAATCCTGAGATGTTCCAGAGTGTGGATTAGATTTGATTCTGATCTGGAATTTGGCAAGTTACGGCCCGGCTCTACAGACCGCAACAAAAATACTGGGAGGACACAGGCAGCAATGTTTAAACCCTTTGTTGGACATTTATTTAAAAAAAATAACAGTAATAACCATGTGTTGTCAGTGTATGAGGTGTGTGTGTGAATGATAGTCAATATGATAAACTTTTGTGCATGTAAGTGTTGTGTGTAATGTGCAAAAAACAAAAGAAAGTACTGCGATGTGCTGAGTCAGTGGATGGAGCATAACAGAGAGAGCGAGGAGATGGTGGAAGTAGGTCTTATATACTAGGGCCCAGTGTTTCCTGGGGTATAAATTAGGGGTGCTCCAGTGGCATTGGCCATTCTAAGGGTGACTAGGGCCCCCTCAAGGTCTCTATGGTGCCACCTCTGTTTTTAGTACTCCCCTTCAGAGCACTTTCACAACACAATCACCGTTTATAGTGTATTGTTTTACATCATGCTTTTGTTTATGGAAACTCGCCATGTGGGTGACATAGGCTTGTGGCCCGAGATTTGGATAGAATCATTCTGCTAACTTTAAGAACGGTTCGAATAGGGTTGAAGAGATTGCTAGATTAATCAAACTTGCATGGATGACATCTAAAACCTCTTCAGGCATGTTTTTGATGAGAGAACAACATTCTAACATGGTAGAAAGCTCTAAAACGTTCATTTCTAATACCCCTTCTTTAAGGACATGTTAGTGGCATTGAGCTGCATTCCTGTGTGCTGGCTGTTTGTATATCTCACAGTTTGAGCGCTGTAATGCTATCTACAGTAGTATGTGCCTGTTTAGTCTACCCCTCTGACCCCCGCTGACAGTGTGGCCCAGGTTATGATCCTCCTACCTCTCTTATTTACCTGGTCTTTGACAAACTTCATGTTCACGCTGGGATTTTAATATCAGCCCTGCGCCCCCTGCTGGCTCCCTGGGGCTGTGAACAGATAGGGTAGCGGAGATGTAACAGTGTAGTGAGGTTGCCTTTCATCACAACATGAGCCACCCACTGAACTGAAAAGTGGACTTACTCTGCAGGTAGCGCTTGTAACTTCAATATTTACATCAGGCTAAGCTAACAACACATGCTAGCACAAAAAATAAACCGTAACAACGGTTTGAGATTTTTCAAACACGATTGAGGAATGAATGGAAACTATGATAGATTTGTTTGAGAAAATATCTACCTCAAGTAATGTCTAGGCCCTGTTGGTAAAGAGGAGAGGAGGGAGAGGCTGAGGTGGATCATGTTCCTGCTGCTGCAATGAAAATGGGGCTTGCAGTGTAATCTAAACAGCATGAAGGAAGGAGAAGAGAGTGCATTAAACTACACTCATTTTTATTTTTATCTTAGTCATAATGTTGTTTCCTCACCAAAAACATACCCAGAGTTGTGTTTTGTTTCATTCACACATGTTTAACGCACAGATCCTGCATATTTAGTCTGAATTCTTCTCTCAGACAGAAAACACTCTGTTTCACCAGACCTCCATTGTGTTTTTAAACTCCATACACACCAGAATTATTTGGATAATTTCAGCCCCGGAATTGCCAATCTCTACTGAATAAAAGGTAAAAGGAGCTGTCAACTTGAAACTACCACTATATGACATCACAAGGTGGAACAGAGCATTTTGAGCTTTGGAGATGTAGCCAGACTAATAATAGATGCTGACTCAAACATGCGTGAATGAAACAAAACACAACTCGGGGTATGTTCTAACGTGACTTAAAGCTGAACAGTTTGTGAATTAAGTAAAAAAATATGATAATGGGATGGTCATATGGATAATACAGTAACGGCATGGCATTTTATTTATATGTGTTTAGACTGGGTTATGCACTGAGCATCTATTAGGTCTATTGGAAAATTTTAAGGTCTTCTCTCTGCTCTCGTCTTATGAAGCTGCATTCAAACCGGATATTAGCTTTGTGCTGTCCACAGAGGAACAGCACATGTTCTTGAGTCTGGAAATATGGACGACCCCTGCTCTCTCATGTCTCAGGTGAGTGCTCTGTACAATATTTACTTTGTGTCGCAGCAACATCCATAACATACAGACTGCACCTGCAAACTAATGGATGGCATATTAAAGCAACACTGCAGCCAATGAAGAGAAAAATAAACGCCCTTGTTTCAATAAAGCTGCATTTATTGCCTGAAAAACATGCCTTCGTATTTTTGATATTGATGTGTGAGTGGTGAGTGGAGGTGAAAGAGGGCATTGGCACAGACTGGTTGCCATGCCATGTTGATCTGCAAATTATCTGCACGTATGCAAATTGAGTAATATCCCATATGGTAAATGGCCACATTTTTATATACCGGTAGTGCTTTTCCACCTTCAAGGCACTCAAAGTGTTTTACATCAAGGAACCACTCACCCATTCACACACACATTCATACACTATTGTACGCAAACACTGGGGGTGGGGAGTCTTGCCCAAGAACACAATGTTAGCATTCGTCTGTGGGAATCAGTGAACAAATGCTCTACCAACGGAGCTACTGCCGCCCCGTAGCGTTTTATTAGCATATTATTAATCAAACTCTATCCAAAGTGGTAGTATTGGAGAAGCATTAGTATTATGTTTTATTTCCTCCACAGTTGTCTAAAGTACTGTACCAGATCCTAAAAACATGAAAAACAGATGTACTAACAGTTTGCTAATGCATTCACAGTCCTAATTTTTCAGTGTGATGAGTTTATAGACACGTTAAGTGGCCAGAGGGGAGTTGCTAGCAACAACTAACATGCTGCATCCGCCTTACTTCCTGGTTCGTGGAGAATAACAAAGCTTTATAAGTAGCACACAGCAGACTCATTTTGACCCAAAGAGCTGCTTTTACAATATATTTGTACTGATTTTATTTATGCAATCCATTTAAGAAGCAGCCTACTGTATTTTCTAGGGCTAACTTTGCTTGAATAAAACCAAAAAATACTCCATATATATGATTATAGCATGGTTTAAAGATTTATTATAACATATAATCTTTAATATACCACTTATAAATCTGTTGCCATAGCTGAGCACAAATAGATGAATGTAAGTGTCATGTGACGACATAAAATGGCTTGTCCCACCACCGCAAGTCTGAGCATTCAACATGATCTCAGCATTACTCAGGCTGCATTTAAACTTAAAACACAAATGAAAACAAAGATAAACTGTATTACATGTCCATTAATCTGAACAAATGGTTATTCTTGCTTTATTACTCTCACGGGGCTATAATTCTGTAGTGGTAGTAAAAAACTGCCTGGCATTGGGTGGTGATGTCCAAACACATTAGCACGTAGAAGAACCAAGATTTAAACTGACGCCATTAAAGATGATTATTTTTTACAACCAGCTCATGAAATTTGTTAAATATATAATAAATAATACAGAACAAGAAGTGACCCACAATGTGCCCTCTCTGTCTGGCAAATACTGGATAGTAATGACTGTCTATGTGTATTTTAAAAAAAATAATATAGTACTTAAAAAAAGAAGACATTTACTTTTGTTATTAAAAAAAAATTGTGTGTTTTTCTAAGTTTTGTCATTTATTTTGGTACTGAAGTAATGTAACTACGGAGGCAATTGCAGTACTAAAGCTGTGGTGTAGTAGCAGTAGTAGTAGCAGTAGTAGTAGGCCCATAACTGCTATATAACTTTTGGATGAAAACTGAAGAAATTGTTTACTGTAAATACAAGTTGAATGTGTTCACTCAAAAATATATATATAAAGTTGTATCTCCTTTTTCCATTTTACCAATTTATGTCAAATGAGCACATACATCATCTTAAAACCTCAGATATCACCATGTGTTGTTGTAATGTATGGATGGACGTCTTGCCCAAGGACACAATGGCAGTTTGTGTTGGTAACAATCAAATCATTTTAGGTAAGTTCAGTGTATTGCTTAATGATACAACAGCAAACCTGAAACAATGTAAATAAACTAGTTAAATCAAGGTTTTTCATCATGGAGATGTTATTGCTTTGCCTGGAATGTTCCACAGTAGGGCAGTAATCTGAGTAATTCCCATGTCCATAAAGATACTATAAAACATGGAAAAGAAGGCAAAAAGTCCCCACTGCAACATGTGATTAATCATCCATCAGCTCAGCCTTGGTTGGTAAGAGAACAGTGTCCTTCAGTGAATAAGACCTGCCCCCGGCTTCTCATTGGTTTGTCTGTGATACGCCATGTAGCCATCCCACAGTCTGAGCCCGAGTGCCACCCTGGAGTTATCAAATAAAATAAGTGATAAGAAAATCACTGAGACGAGGTCCAAAAAATAAAAGGCGATATAAATATTAAGTTGTTGGAGAGAATTAAAAAGATACATACATGTGTAAAGCGAAAAGATCATGTAAACATTTCAATGAGCAGACCTTCATCTCTAACCTTTGTTAGTGATATCGGGTTAACGTCAGCATTCCCTGACCCCGATATAGCCTTAAACTTTTTTCTTAACCTAAAAGAAAAATTTGGATGAAAAATTGTCACAATCCTTGCTTCAACACAGAAATTGCAAGTTTAATTAGAGAAAGAAATACTGCCTGGAAAACTGCATAAACGACTAGAGATCAACTGTGGATTTTTTCGTAGCCGATGGTGATACCGATTATTTAAGGTCCAGAGTGGGCAATGGGCTCTGCCCATATTTTTGGGCCAGTTTGGATTGTTTTCCCCAGATTGTGTCATTTGAATTTTCTTCAGACACACCCACAGCGCCTTTTTTGCCATGGACCTTTATAGCTTTGTTTCCATAGGGCCGGTACGGGCCGGCACAGGGAGGAGTGTTTCCACTGCGACTGTGGCTGAGTTTTGTGCAGTTGTGTCTTCATATTGAAGTGTTAATATACAGACTTGTGTAAATGTTCTGGGCGCTGAAACGTCAAAATTTCCTCTATTACATATTTTTTATTTATCAATTCAAATGGCAGTTATATTAGAATTACGGAAAACAACACACATTTTACCGTTACATAAAGGTGTAGCAACTAAAAATGGGCATGCTGCTTTTTACTATATTTATTCATTTGACTGGTTGCAATTCAAGAAAAAAAAAAAAACATTTCTGATGTTGATGCCATTGTGTATGCAAGTGCTCCCTCTGCTGATCAGATCATTTTAACATTGCAGCAAGAATTTAATGAAATCCCAAATTCCCTCAGGAATCTTAAATTATCATTGGACACAAATTAAGAATATGATACGAGTAAGGTGCAGCTACACGTCTTTATACTGTAAATGGTAAATGGATTGGGTGAATGAGTCACTACCTAATAAATATCTTGGGTTTTGGCTTGAAAACTTATCCTTATCCTTATACATCTTGAAAATACAGTTTAAAATGATAAGTTTATTATAGAAAGAAGTTCAAACAATCTTTCTTTCTATACTAGATTTGAAGATATAATATATATGCAGACTTCAGCCTTTACTTTGAAACGAAGGTCTGAGTGAAAGAGTGTATCAATTTAACACCCATCACTGTGCACTGGATCTGTCATAAGAGAACAACACTATATACAATGTATTTATAAGGGACTACTTGATAGACTGCCTGAATGTCTCACTTGCTTGTACTTTTATAGGGTAACTTTTAATAGATGAATCTCATGATTGTCTACATCTAAAAACTCTAAAAACTGGCTGCACTAGAACTGAAAAAAGCTTTTGGTTATTTTGCTTCCCAAAAATGTGATACACCCGTGACTTACATTTGAATGGCTATTTCACAAGTTAGACTGAAAGTTAGTGATCTTAAGTTTATCTGAAATCTTGTGCAGTGCATCAATAACACAAGAAGATGATTGTTTTGGGTAAGACAGTGAGAGGACTCCAAATAGCTAATAAGTTATTACTCTAATGGACATTATGTGCCCAGATAAAACAGTGAAGCGGGACATTTATATAATACGTAAAGGATATATATCTGAGCCACATGAACAGAGCATGGTCAGTCAGCTTATTCAGTTGTCTGTTTTTGATTTGGGCTTTTTCTTTCGCTATCAGCCGTCAACTAGACCTGTGTGAATGTTTAGGCTATGGCAGGTTGTTCCTTTTGTCAAAATAGTGACACCGATAAACCACTCTCACATTTGCTGGACAACTGAATGGCCTGGGGACGAATCGTGACTCGTATTGTATAGGCTAATTAATATGTGCATTTACCGCAATTGTCAACTAATTATGTATGCAAATGTATGCTGCATTACTCAACTGATCACTGTAGTCATAATATAGTGACCACAGTAATTTTTTTGTCAGAGGTGTTTTTTTTGGTATTTATTTATTAATTAAATTGTAACTGATTTTTACTCTCACTTGAGTAAAAGGTTTGGTTGAAGCACTACTTTGTACTTCTACGTGAGTAGCCAAAATGATTTTGAAGTGTACTATTACTTGAGTACAACTCTTGGCTTTTGCCCTACCCACCTCTGCATTTTGTAATGTGAATGTAAGCCCACTGTAACCAATGGGAACACATTAAAATCCATCATAAACCAGGAACAAATATCTAGAGTTTCAAAAATCTTCGGGCAGAGGGCCCTAAGACCCCCTAACATGTTTGTCTACTGTTCTTGTGGCTATAGTAGTTGTAGTATTCTGGATTTTCTTTATATACAAAGTAGACAAGAGTAAAATGTACATCCTTACTGTGACCCTCCTCACACATCTGACCTGTAACATGGCAACATCACCTGCTTTTCTATATGTATGCCAATATACAAGTTAACAGCTCTACTGTGTAACATTCTAATCTAGATAAAGCAACAGCATCACTATGGATACCAGAAATGTTAGTGCACCTTTGATGTTCTGAATCTTTTTTGTCAGCAATTATTTGCTATTTTACACAAACATGGGACATACTACATTATTGTACATTATTTCACTCTATTTATCAAAGTTTAACACAAAATCAGCATATCAACAAGAGCCATTATATCTGGCCCTTTATGATGTCATCCAAATACCAGCGATTCCTTTTAACAATGTCCCTGTTTATTTTTTATGTAGTTTCACTGTTTTAAATAAATGCACTCACACATCAGACACACCATAATGTCTGCCAATCTGTCAACACGGCTGCATTAAAATCACCAAACATTAACATGCACAGAGCCTAAGCCAGCCAAAGTCACTGTGGGCCAGACTGCATTCCTCCGGCAGCTGCCTCTCTCACATCTGCTCCACTCTACGCACAAATGTATTCAGTTTTAGTGTGATGAAATACTGCGCAGAGGCTAGCCGGCCCCGCGCGTCTCTTATTTGCGTCCCCCCGTTGGTCGTTAAATCCTGAGTGGCTTCTGTTGGACTGTCTGCGAGCTGCTGCTACAACTTACACAGCCTGTAAAACACTGGAGACAATGCTACAAATAATGGGCTAGTATAGCACGTCATGGCTCTGGTGAAGGGGACATGGTGTACAGCGAGTTTACAGGAGGTAACACTTTATAATAACTACACTTCAACATATGAACACACAAACTCCTAAACCCTTAGTTAAAGGACATACTTGAGTAAATTGGGTTTTATGAGCTTTTAACCATGTTATAACATTGTTAATGCAGCTAAAACAAAATAACCAGAAAAAGCATAGTGTCTTACTTAATAAAGCTGCATAGAGTAAAGTAGGGGTCATGTGTATCATGGCAGCCAATCGCAAAGGTTTCTCTAGGAGTACTTTAAGATCTTCCAGGGATGTTGAGGGAAATTGAAGAATGAGTCAAATGCTGGAAAGTTTGTTTTTTTGTATTTTGTTTTTTTTTCGGACAATGAACTCAATAAAAGTCCCAAGTTCAACCAAGTAAAAGTCGGGTCTAATGGGGAACGCATGACCTCAGAAAGCAGCAAAATATTCCAAGGTATTTTTAAACTATTTTGGCCATTTTACACAATTTATTGTCCAAAATATTACACAGAAGGGCTTTAAGCTTACATTAAATCCAGATTGGATTACTTTGCTCACTTAAACACAAACCAAACTCGTATACATGAGTTGACTATTCCATGATCCTACTTTGTCCTCCCTGGTGTGATCTATCAGGCCAAAGCCACATTTCAGACCCTGGTTTTGGAGTGCTCCCCCACAGCTTGGAAACCAAACATCTCCCGGCGATGGAGGATGTTCTCAGTGGGGCAAACTGTTCTGGTGACACCACAAAATGCCAAAACAGCAATCACGACAGGCCTGCATCTTATTTCTGTCCCATCAGCGTGGCTAAAATAACACCCTGATGCTAGGGCTGCTGCAGTAAAAAGAGCTTTGTGCAGAAACATGGGGACCACTGCGTAATTATGCCCTTAGCTCCTAGAGTCACAGACCAGTTAGACAACCCAGGATCACGACACTTTAGAGAAATGTTGTCTCAAATGAGGTTGGGAATTTGGTGATTCATTCAACCAAAGTAGCAAAAAAGCACGCCAAGACTTGTTGATTGCTAGTATACTTGTGCATGTAATCTTTATCTTTATTGAAAGTGTAGCATGAAAGGGGGGGTGAAGAGTGAAAGGGACATTCAGTAAAGCGAATCTGTCTCGCAAAGCTGAGCCGAAAACAGTCCATCATGTTGACGTCAGCCTAGACTCAATTACAGGAACTACATGAATTATAACTGCTTAACTTGTGTGTTACAGTGTGTTTACTTTCCTCAAATATACAGATAAATCAACAGGTTGTTCAAACTAATAACTAGGTGCGTATGAAATGTAAAACATAAAAGACCAAGGCCATGGTGTCCAAAAGTGGTTAAAAAGCCTGAATATTGCATAACAAACTGTTTGACTTGCACTTTAGCAGTAAATATATGAGTCTTGTAACCTGGCCAACTAGATGAATTCTCACAATATTTGTGTGTTCACATACTCATGAGAATCCAGACGTACAACCCCCTACAGGACAGCACTGTGGTTGTGCGGAAGCTAAAAACAAAGTGTCCAAATCATAAACTGAATTTTATTTTTGAAAAAGAGCCCTGACTGAACATGCCTTTTCAGAATCCTTTCAGCAAGAGGTGAGAGTAATCCCATCGTAATAATGTGTAGAACTCCACTGAGTGAACGTCTTACGAACATTTGAATGTCGGACTTGAACCTGATTGGCCCATTAGCTAAAATGATGAAATTGTCTTTATATACTGTTATACTGTTCTACATTTATACTAAGAGTAAAAGTGACTGCACATTGTGAGTGCTGCCTCTATAGACTGCACATACATATTTCTTTGTATATTAACCAGTCATATTTCTTGTTGAGTGCATTTTGATGAAGCATGAACACTGGCACAGGACTTTGTCTTGGAGCCAGCCCAGAGTTTATTGATTTCTAAACACTGTGAGTCTTTCATCTACAGATTTGGTGTAAGAAAATAGATCATTGTCGTTACGTTTGTTTACGTTCTCACCCTTAGATCATGTGTGTTGTTATACATGTGCCAACAGCCAATAGGTCCGACTATATGTTAAACTATATGTTTTACTGACATGTTTTTTCATTAGAAACATACCTGGACTGCTAAACTCTGATCTGGCCTCTGATAGTTGTTATAAACTCATCGCTGTGAATAAATAGGATGTTCGGAATAATATCACGAAAATGGCTTTGAATCACTAGAAACAGTCTAAAACTAGTTCTGTTTTTCACATAAGAATCAAGTACTTTACCTTTTAAAAAAAATAACCAAACTGTTGATTGTGCTCAAACATTCCTGAAGTTCTGAATCCAAATGTGCCCAACCTCCTCCTCCGTAGAACCATCCAGGAGGCCCAGTTGCACTGACCTTAGCCTGACTTAGACATCGGATCCACGGAGCTAATTCCTCGGCATTATCCCCCATAAACACAGAGATCCAGGATATGCTCCATTTAAGCCTGAAATGACTCTAAACGGCCGGAGAACAGGAGACGTGCTGCGGTGAGCGTCTGTACAGATTATGGTCAGTATATGGCAAATAGGCAATAGTTTTAAGCAGATAAAGTTTGTGTAAGAATAATAATATACCAACAAGAACATGCAAAGGGGCAGTCAGTGGATTATGAGAGAAAAACATGGGGATGTATTGGTATCCAAATCTTTGCAATAGCATGAAATTATAATATTATGCGGAGGGGCAGCTTATGTTCTCATTGCCAAACTTCTATGCTAGATTTCAAAAGGCTTTTTACCTGATTGTTCTCAAAACATGCAAATCAAGTACCACATAAGATAAAAACATCGATGACAGGACAACCAGATCTACCAGAGAGAAACAAGGACTGACCCAAAGGAAGACAGAAATGTGTTTATTAAATGTGCCCTACCAAACTTCCGATAGAGGATCAGCCACCTACTTGCCTCCATTGAGATGTTATTACTTTGTCTAAAATGTTTCACAGTGTGTTTCCTTAGAAAGTATCAGGGTCAATTACAGGTGTGATCTGTGGAAAGGCATGCCCACACACAGTAAGTTTTGGATTGTTTTTGCAAGGCTTGTAATTGAACAAAAGCAATATAGATAAGTGTAATACCACACTGTGGAACGTTCCATGCAACACAATATCTTCTCTATAGAGACAAGCTTGCAGCAGATTGCCACCTTAAGGAGCTCACAGTAGTACCCATTATAGTTTGAGAAACACTGTCCTAACTCTAACCCACACCCTGGCCCTAATCATAAACCTACAACAACCTCTTAACCTAATACTTATGTTGGCTCTGGCAAAAAACAGCAGGCACGTCCAAACTATGGCCTGGGGACTAAATGCAGCCCTCAGACCAATTTTTGTTGGACCCCAGGCCTCCTGCTAAATTGACCCAAATGATCATACAGCGGGCAGGTTTTATTGCAAATGTAAGCAGTTCTACCACTATAACCTCAATAACATCACATTGCATTCAGATACAGGCTTAAAATGTATGTTCCAACCCTATTAATATGATGTCTCTGTCAAAGCTGTGTGAGAATCCATCTGAATGTTTTACTCTATTGATCGCTGGTCTGTGTCCCTACTTTTCAAATACAAGTTTAGACACCTCTGTCTTGGAAACTAAATAAATAAAAGGAACAAAAGATTGGAACACACTGTGAAGCCTCCCAGTATTGCATAAAGTATTCTCTAAAAAAAAGTCTGAGAGCAACAATACTCATATTTCAAACATTTCACAAACTGATAATTAATTCCATGATGTTAGCTGCACTAAGATGGCGCAGAGATTGAAGTCTATCTAGATCATTTTGATACAGTGATGTCGCCAAAAACACAAATCTGACTCTGCGTCAACAGTAGCTCATGAAAACACCGTCTCTCTCTCATCTCACTGTCGGCTTTCTTTGGCAACAAAACAACGAGATTCTGAATCATTTCCCATCACTTCAGGGTCAGAACAACGTACATACCTCCAGCGACAGTTCGAACATGCAAAGTTGACCCTTTTTGTTCAACTATTGGCACGCATCACAATTTTCCTCCTCGTTTGGAAGATCGGAACCTTCTCCCAAAACAAAGAGGAGATGATATCCACCTGCAATAACAGCCGCATGTCCTCATCTGGCCAAATGCGGCGCTTACTTGTGGTTCTGGACATCACTGCTCATTTCTGGTGGTTTCGAAAGAAGTTTGTTTGGAGAGAAGGAGGCAGGAAATGTTTGGGAGGGCTTTGGGTAAGTGCAGGATTGAAGAGAGTTCAGTAATGCAGTCTTAGGATGAATTAGAAGAGACTTGACGTCATTTGTTCGCAAAGACTTGAATGAATGAATGTGTTTTTATAGATATTGTAGGAATAACGTTACCAGTTGAGTGAATATTGTCAAGCCTTGAAATGATGTCATCAAAGTAAATCATAAATCAGATTAGACCAGAAAAGTCTAACAATGTAGGTTTATCACAATGGCCAAAACAAAAAGTCACCACCTGGATTTAACTAAGCAAATAAGTACGAAACTCCTCCAGTTGATCAGGTCTAGGTTCAGCAACAGTCTGAGCTCAAAGAATGAGGTCAGCTGACACCTGCATATACTGAATGACCAGGTTATTCCATCAATGGATTTTTTCTTCCTTGATGGCACGGGCATATTCCACGATGACAATGCCGGGATTCATCTGGCTCAGATTGTGAGACATCATTTTCACACATGGATTGTCCACCACAGAGTCCAGACCTTAACCCTATTGAGAATCTTTGTGATGTGCTGGAGAAGGCTTTGTGCAGCGTCAGACTCGACCATCATCAATGCAAGATCCTGGTGAAAAATGAATGCAACACTGGATGGAAATAAATCTTGTGATATTGCAGAAGCGAAATCGAAACAATGCCACAGCAAATGCAAACGAGTGTGTGACCTTTTTTTTGGTGGCGACTTTTTTTTTTGTCCAGGCAGTTTATTTTATGCATTGCAAAGGGTATGGTTAGGTCTAAGGAGGAGGAAAAAAGTCCACTCAAGAGGGCATTCATTTAACGTGTAGTATGTTACCCTTCTAGTGAAGGGCACACCGCCTGCTTGTGTCCATGGAGATGTTATGGATTTGCCTTGAATGTCCCACAGTATGGCATTAACTTGACCTATCTTAAATTTATTGAATTACTGGTGTGTAGTGCAAAAGAAAGAAAGAAAGAAAAAACACACCTTGAAAAAAAAGCTTATTCTTACTGTGAGTGAGTTCATCTCTGCACAGATCTGAGTAGGCCTGGAGGTGTCAGTCATCTGCTCATCTCCACTGAGGTAAGTTTAATGTTTGATGTTTGCCTAGAATATTCTAGGTAAACCAATAACATCACCCTGGAGACACAAAAGTTACATAGTGTAACTTAACGCAGAACTAAATAATTGTCAGGAATAACTAAGGGGAAAAAATAAGGAATTGAGTCTGATCCTGCCAGGTAACAGACTCAAAAGCATTTTCTTTTCTTCTCTCTCTTTTTTTAAATAAGGCAGTATAGTCACATAAAAAACATATAATGTTGCTAAATATTTTTTTTAAAGAGCCATAGTCTCCCAGGATAACTCTCTTCGGGTTGTATCGGCCATATTACAAGGCTGTTTTTCTACCCAGAGATGAAAGACTCTTCAAACACCTCGAAAATACATATTTAACAATCACAGGGACTTACAGAGACGAATAATAAAGTCAAAATGTTACTTATTATACTTGCTTTAATATGTCAGAATTAAAAATGGTAGCCTGTCCTTTTACTTCATGTTTGCTAGAGCCTAATCTAAGCAAAGACATGTGGTGCCTCTTCTGCCTCTCAACTTTGATGCTATCACTTATAGTTTTTAGCCTCATTTACACTTCATTCCTCGCTGTGCCAGCAGAGGTAGTCTGTGTGCCCTCTGCTGGCACTTGTAGCACACTGTATGCTCCAAAGCCAGTGTTACTTCCACACTCTTCCAAATTGTAAAACAAGATTTAGAAATGCTAGAGCGTCCAAAAATAGTTTAGCCAAATTAAGCAAAGATAATTGCCTCATTTAGTTTAAACTTCATATGTATTTTCCACATGGTTCAATCCTCTCAGTGTCTCGCCAAGTAGAAACAAATTAAAGTTGAATACAAAAACACACTGAAATTCCCATAGTGCCCCTCTCTTTCATTACAATTTCCTCTTAATCTAATAATGTTTGCAGTTTACGGACAATTTAGCTAGCATTTTACTGTGAGCTAATGTCATGTAACGTGTTAGCAGATGGTCTAGTGCAAGTTTAGCCGATTCTCTTCAGACATAGCCTTTAGCGCACCATGCTAATTTGTAATCTGTCTGCAAGCTAAGAAATGACGCTTTGTTGAACTTCCGTACGATTATCTCCGCTCTTGTCAAGTGACCTGTGTACGTCACCCGTGATGCAAATTGTTTAAATAATTGCAAAAACAGATCATTTTTTTCATCTAAATCATACAATTAGCTGGTGTAATTTTCCACATGTTTGCATCCAAGGGTAAGCTAGCATCCTTCACAGCAAAGGTAGGGCTAATTACTTCAGCATGCCAGTGGAGTCATGTTTCCTCATCAAATGGGAAATGATTTTCGGAACGTCTATGTTATTGAGTTTCAGTCTGCGTGGTTTTTTTTTTCTTACTCAGTTTTTCGGCAAAGCTAGCTGGGTTTTCTGGCAGTCCGAGTTGCCACGGTGATGTCTGGGGATCGTCAAGGAGAAGCAGATTTGGCTGAACGAGAATCTCCACTTGTCAGGTCTGCCGAGATAACAGTGTGCGTTCTGTGGTTTGAGTGGAACAGGTGGCGTGGAATTACACAAGATACTGGATGGAAAATAAGTATTAGAAGTAGTGCAGGGCTGGAGTATAGGGAGAAGGGCTCATATGTCCTTATCAGATTATATCTAGAGGACTAGCAGACTGGAATAAGATGAGTCACCCATTAAATCTCAAAAGATAGACGTTAAAAAGACTAGTTGCACTGATAGTTTTGCACTGTTATTCTACATACTGTATATTTTGTAATTGTATATCAAAGTCTGTTTTTACCTTATTTTAATGTATGCCTTATGGTTTATTTTATCATAGTCTATACTTATTTTATTATTAATTGTTTTATGTTGCATCATATCGTCAATTTTGGATTTTGTTCACTGTCAATGGCAATAAAACATACTCTGATTCCGATCATTGACGTGCCATTATTAATTAAAAGTAAGTTTGGGGAAATTGGAGAGGAAATAAGTACAATTTTTGAAGAAAACTGTTTTTGTCACTCCATCAAATAATGTGGCATGTTCACAAAAAGAATAAAAAAGTGAAGTGGATTGGTCTATTGGCAAACTAATATTTTAAAATGTTTGTGTTACAAAAGACTTTTATAAATGTCAACAGTTAGGAAACACCATAAAATAAAAAATGAGTGTTTTATTTTTATTCATATTGTATGTACATTGTGCCTGCATAAACCTATAAATGAAAAAAGGTCTGTCTTTGACTCTTTTGAGCTTTTAATCATGTTAAAAATGTTTGTTGTAAATGTTTCTGTAATGTGGCATGTCTCTAAAGCCAAAAAACACCTACCCCTGACTGCGCTACATCACATAGGTCTTGACTTTTTATAGTTCAAAGATATTTATCCCAAGTTATTTTGATCTTACCTTAAATTAATCTGCATTAGAAGTGTAGCATTAGCAATGTGTTGTTTAAATGGCAACCACATAGTCTCACAATTAAGGCTACAGTATATCAAGGGATTTCACATTACGTTTTTATAAATCACTACTTAATCAGAGTGCTAATTACATTTAAACTTGAACCAGACAAATATGATGGGGGGTTTGGGGTGCACACTTTGCTGTAAAAAAGCTATAAATGTCATGTGACCATCCCCATGGAAGACCTTAGCAACCCCTTAGCACCTCCAGCAATAAACGTCTGGAGCCATTTTGATTTCAGTTAGGTCAGCAGACACAGGTCTAGCACCATCTGCTGGCAGTTTTTATGACATCATGCAGTGCTTGACAATAGCTGGAGGTATGTATTCTCTCCACATTTGAGTTACCGTTGAAATTAGTTTTAGAAACAATTACGAAATTATTAACAAACATGTAATATATGATGAACTGCTAATGTATATTTACGTTTGATATATTTTATTTTTGTTTTAATTAACTAAATAAATGTATAGACAGGCCTAAACATATTATGCGTTATAGCCTGTTTAGTTCCATTTATATTGTTCATAATTTCTAAGATAAGTATGAAAAAATAAATTGTAAGGTCTTTTTAAATAGACCTCAGCTGGACCTTGGATAGCTACAGCTAAAGGTGACGCTAATAAATAAAGTGCATGCTTCTCACTCTGCGATCTCACCTGTATTTAGATAAGTTAGTTGTTGGCCTTCCAGTGCACTCCCTCATTCTGTACAGTCAGATATTGATTTTTTTTTTTTTTTGCTGAAACAAAACCGCCAACATTCTGAAACTAGAAATACTCAGGAGGCAGGACTCAGCTGGGCCCAGACCGCTAATGTGTGCCGTGTGGTCGATGCAGCCTACTGTTGTATACATTTAACTCCTTTAGTGTTTTGGTCAGGATTAGTTTGTTTAGCGCTCACAACCGCACTGCCTTGTGAATAATAAACACATCTCCAAAACTGCAAAACAGTAAAAATGCGCTTGTAATGAAACCCTGTGTATTGAACCATGGACATTAAAAGTGCTGTATCTGATTTTTACTTAAAATGTGAAAAACAGAAATAGTTTTTTAAATTTTTTTTTTTATTTTTAACAGTTTGCAACGGTCCAAACTTGTTCCTCACTGAACTCGTAATCCTATCATACGAATTCAGTCTATAAGCATGTTTTACAACTTTCAGAGGGCAGTGTGGACTTTTGCTGTCACGGTAATGTTTACAAAAACTAGCATGCTAACAGCACACCACTGTTACTTCTTCATTAGTGATTCATTAAAAACACTTTATAATTAGATGCAGACAACACACAGCAGTCTCATTTAAACTCTAACAGATGCTTTTACGGTCTATACTGGGTTGTTCATTTCTAATTTTTGAACTTTATTACATGAAATAACGTAGGTCTAAATCATCCCACTTAACACCAACACTATTTGATGTGCTACCAAACGTAATAACCCAGATCTAGCAAAATAAGATACTTAACATCCAGCTTTGACCAAGATGTAAACATTGTTATGTATGGCAAGTAAGTGTATGTAGTCTCAAAGATGAAATGCATCTTTTTAAATTGTAGAAGTAGTGAAAATAATTGTAAAGATTTTTATGCAAGCAATGGTATGTAGGAATAAATTCAACAACTTTATTTCATTTAAATTTATTCATTGCTTTGACAAAAACAGCTTAATAAAAAACAAATTACAAAGTACATAAAAGCAAATGAGACAATACAAGAGATATGCATTTGGTCATTGGATTGTAAATCCAGTCTCTGTCAAAAGAAACAAATCTGAATTCATATAACTTAACAATAAAAAACAACCTAATGTCTTTGTTTGACAAAGTTCAAAATAATTTAAAGGCTTTTTGAAATACAGGCCTTTGCTTCCTGTTTTCAGAAAGGCTGTGAATTCAGGGTTTGTGCTGAAAAAGGCAACCAAACCAGTGGGTCTGGCCTGTGGTGAGCACCAGGTTAATACTGTCTCTGCACTGTGCAGTAGAACTAGTGAGTGACTGGGGAGACTGTGAGACTCCCGTGGTCCTGGAGGTGCGAGGTGTCCAAGCCTCAGAGTGTGATTGGAAATAGGAGGAGGGGGGCTGGTGCTACAGCCCAATCAGAAACACGTGTGACCCCCGCTGCAGAGCAAACACAGCCTGGGGAGCGCTTCACTTCAGCACGCCTCCATCGGCACGCTATCTCCAACAAGGTCCTTCATGTCCAAACATATTCAGTTTGTTTTTTTAAGTGCAGCTTGTAAGATACGCACGTTCAAGACAGATATGTCCAAAATTCTCATTGTGCAGCTTCACCAAAGTCTGTGACCATAAGCGCAGTCTGGGTTTGTCCAAAAAACATAGAATTTACGCCAAAGTGCGCATTTTGACACGTATAAACCGTACCTTCAAAATCTATAGGCTACTGTATAAATGAAACAGTCAGAGCACGTAGCCAGCCTGACTTTCCTCCATAAGTCCGACTTGATTTCCCCTGCTTGAAAACTTGGCAACCTACGTTTGAACATATGCACAGAACATTAGTGCACTTCTATAAAAGAGATTCTTTCCATCGATGACAAAAGAAGCTCTTTCTGTAGCTCAGTCAAACACAATACAACATTTGGATCAAAAATAAAAATACAGTACAAATATTAGCTTGGGTGACAGGTAATACTGATAAGGATTTTTGTGTCCCATACAGTCAAACAGCTGGGAAAGAATATACTGCTGTCTACACAAAAGTTGCTACCATTGATTTCGCTAGATAGTTTGACAAGTTTAACATTGCTGTACTTGCTTTGTAATATTACCCTGCCAAAATTAAGATTTTCAAACCTCTTTACGTTTAGTACTAGTTTATAAGGTAACATGTGCTGAAACTGCTGATTAATACCAATATAAAATAGAACATTCTCTCCGTTCAGGTAGACAAAGTCATAATATTTACTAATTTGTAAGAATGCATTCAAATTTAAAACCCCTGATTAGATGCCATTCATACTGAAATTTAAACATACCTTGTAATTAAAGGTACACTATGCAACTCTTGGGAGTCCCCCACCTGCTTGCACAGTGCATTAAACTTACATACCTACACCAGTTTGTGGGCTACATGTCTATAGGCCACAAGATACAACACAGATGCGTTTAATACCATACTTGTGGAAATTTTCAGGCAAAATAATGACGTCTCCATGGATATTAACCCCCCAGGTAACTTACATAGTGCACATTTAAGCAAACAGAACATGTACAATGAGCATTAATTGCTTCAGTTTTAGAGATTATTTCCCTCAGATGACATAAGAGCCCCTTACTAACACACAGCCCAACAGAGTTTTGATAATGGATTGGCAATATTGGTTCCAATGTTGGTATCGGTGATATCAGAGGGTCTCCCAGGTCCGATACTGAAAATTTTACTGATATTTTAGGACCACTGTTTTGCTCTGCACTGCCCTCTCTCTGTGTGGCTGTGTCATTCCCAGATTGTCCTCAGTGCATCCGATTTTTGTTTTTGAAAAGACTACAGAGTTAAAGTGAAAGTAGAAACGCAAAAAAAACAAAAAACAATGTGGATTTCCCCAGATATTGGTATCGGTCCAATATTTAAAATCTTTTTTCTGCACTGCCCCCGTCTGTGTGTGTCTCTATGTCATTCCCAGTTTGTCCAGTGCAGCAGATTTGTCTTTTTGAACAGACTAAAAATATGAATTTATATCCCAGATAAATACATTTTGTTGTTAATTTGTAAACTTCACTATAACTTAAAATAATTATAGATCAGCCACAACAGCAAGACAAATATCGGATGTTGGCTCAAAAAACCCATATGAGAAAAATATGGTTGTATGTTAAAATAATCATGCAACAAATCATTTTATCCAAAGGGTATACAGTTTACAAAGGTGAAAAGGTAAATAGTGAACTTTGCTATAACATACATTTGTGGGCTTTGCTGTATTATAACATTTTAATATCGGTATTGGCAAATATTGGTTGTTGGCCAGAGCAGTTAGTCAAATATCAACATAAAAATCCATATGGGGCAATCTGTAGTTTTGATCAACTACAAACAGACCACCCATACACAAACACTTTGAACACTGGCTTTTGAGATAATACTGAAAGTTTCTGATAGAAAAGCACTCTTAAGTCTCTCCTTTGGGCTCTTGTAAACACTCATTTGAACATAATTCTGAACAGCTGAAAGGGCAGTGGATCAAAAGGCAGAAGGACATGAGGAGGGGAGGGGCGGAGCGGCTCTATCTCACATTCAGCGCAAACATATGAAACTTCATCAAAACATCCCTTTTAAGGCCATGGCATTGTTCCAGCAGACTGTGTCAATGTGTAGAATGCAAAAAGTCTAATCTAACTGTTAAAATTACTTGAATCAAAAAAAGAAATATTTTACTCAAGTAAATTATCTGCCAATGGAACAAGAGTTTTGGTACTTATTACACTTAAAGAACACATATAATGCATTCTTGTGGCTTTAATTCTCTTTTAAATATGCTTTTGGTCACCTTGGGAGACGTATTCTACATTTCCTAACTTGAAAATATGTCTGCATTTGGAAAATATACTTTATAAACTACAGCCAGTGAAGCATTTAGGCGCTAGAGCTCCCCCTACTGTCAGCAATGGGAATTAACATTTAGTAAGGTAAGCAATTTAAGTTCTTATGCCCTGTGAATGCTATGCTAATAGGGTCATGTGTTCGCTGTAAACACAATTTGATCTCAGAATGTGTCAGGTCATGTTAATGCACTGAAACAGTGTAGAAGTCCAGAGTTTTACCTGTGACACACCAATCTGGGCAAAATGTGAATGGTGCACTTTTAAGAAAATTTTGAATTTAGTGGATTCAGGACACAAGTGTGAATGAAACACAATAGAGCGTAGAGTAGATTCAACTTGGCAAGTAAAATTATCTTCCATTGGAACATGAGCTTTTGGACTTAAAATAAGAAAAAAGCACCTGGCCATTCTTAAATAAAAAAAAATGGCTGCACTTTGCATTTTGAAACAAAATCTTATCTTTCATAATATATTACATTGGCAGATGTTTTACTTGTTAAGTCAAAGTAAAATCCTCTTAAGTAATTTAACTTACCTAGTTACATTAATAAGACTTTTTGCACTGTAAGAAACTATTTAACTAGCAAAGGCCATGAAGAGTGGATGCTTATCTGCTCTGTACATGATGTCTGGACACTATGGAAGCCCGGTGGAGACAAAACAGTGTTGTGGTTTCAATCAAAGGGGAGAGTCCAGCCTAAACAAGGACTGTGTTACTGCAATGGGACTGTTCGCAAAAGCAGGTTGGGCCCTAAGACCTTGCATTTCAACTGGAGGCCAGTTCATCTTGTTCTGTGGACACCTGCTATTTACATGTAGCTCTGAATGTCTGATTTTGAATTTTAAATTGTGGAAGAATTTTGTGGGTATTGTCAGATGTGTTATACAGTATAGTGATGTTCTTTTGTTGTAACGCATGGCTTCAATTTATATTTTGAAATTAACCAAACTATTGTCAGCTTTACAATTATGCCTAGAATGCACACTTCAAAGCCTGAGTGGAGACCAGTCACATAATTTTGTAGCATTAGGTCTGTGCAATTGATCAAAATGTAATCGATCAAGATCCAATTGTTTAAAATGTTCAGTTATCAGCTGGGGTCTTTATAATGGAAAGGTCTACAACTAATCATCTGTCAGTAAAAGTACGTGGTTTGGAGCAGAACATTCGTAAAATGACAATGATTGGAAGTTATTTTGAATACTTGAGAAGTTAAAAAGATTGCTCAATATTGACTTCAACTGTCTGTAGAGCCATTACATTTTTAAGGCACAACTGTAGCGTAGTTTTCAAAAACCTCATATTTCTCAAATAGGCACATAGAGTTTACATTGGGCACAGTAATACTTCCAAGGCACTTCGGCAAATACATAGCGTACAAAAAAAATGAAATCTAAAACTTATGAAAATAAGTTAACATTAGAAAAGAGTCTTTCCTCAGCACTGGTGTTTTGGTCCCGGTCGTTGCATAGTAAACTGTGGGTCAGTACTTGGGCATGAGTGGCACTTTGACAGTCTTGATCTCTGCTATGTGGGAGGACTTCTGGATGATGCAGCTGGTGGTCCCTGGGGGGCTGTCGTTGCTGCTCTGGGACAGGTTGGTCAGGGCCATGGCGGCGTTCATCTCCCTCCAGTACGTCTCGTCTCTGCCCTTCACCCGGTGCCTGTGCACCACCGCCCCCCCACTGCTGCCGCTGCTACTGCACACACAGAGGAACACATTCTTAGAGAAGACAGGATTGAAAAAGTGTGCTAGTGATTAGTGTTGTGGGTGTGAACACAGCCGCACACGTCAACAGACTGTAACCTTCAACAATGTGCATCACTCAAACTGTTGTATGTAATGATATAACTGTGCATACTCTATATGTCTTTCATTTACGTGTTTGTACTTTTAAATTGGCAGTCATATTATTGTAACAACAATATTTCATGTGCTATACAAAAAGGGTACTATGATATCAACGTTTTTGTGGTACAACTAAAAGACCAGAAGAAACGACGTTTGGAACAATTGGAAAAGAGACGATTTGAGTGTTCTGCCTGGCTATGAAATTGGTTTCTACATTAGATGGCAGAGAGACCAAAAACAAAAAAAACAACATTTTGCTGTTTTTGCACAAACAACAAAATATGGTTTTAAAGTTACGCTATGTTGCATTTTTAGTGGAGGCTTCCCTACCCTTTTGTCAAGATTTTGTTGCTTTTCCTACAATGTTCTATTAGAGAGGTTTAGGCCTGTCACAAGAATTACTATATCTACTTATTGCTCAATTTATGTTGAATGGAACAATATTTTGGGGATGGGGTCAATATTTATCATGGTTAATTTTTCTTTGTAGATAGTGAGAAATTTTTGGTTCTTTTTTTCTGCAGTATGATAATATTTGCACTGTAGAAGATTGAATTATGAACTAAAATTACACCAACTAAAAAGTGTTGCATTCTACTATTTATTTATACAGCTCAATGTTATTTAACAATATTGTACATTTAGAATACTTTTTAATAATTCTGCTTTATGTTTTGGTTTTAATATTATCATAATATTCAATATATCACATTTCAAAATGTTTTACTGTGACAGGCCTAAATAGGTTTAATGGAATCAAACCTGTCTGTCTCTATGGAGACAAGCAGACCAAGCTACAAGTTAGATCTGTTGGAGAAGCAACCTTGCCCACCAGAAGAGCTACATAGTGCACCTTTAATAATGTTAAAAACAGAATAAAACAATGATATTAGCAATTTGTACACTGCGGATGCTAAACGTTTAAAATTAAATGTATATACTGCCCTAAATTTAAACTTGGAATTCATTTAGTGTACTCTTTCAGTTAAGTTCTTTCAAAATAGGCTTTCATTGGTGTCACAACATCTAAATTATAAATGGAAAATAATAGGTAAATTCAAATAACAGGTGGATACAGTGCAGACTCCTTTAGAAATTCCTATCACATATTTGGAAAAAGCCGACTTACTTGTCACATTTACTTGATCCATGGTCTGTGGTTTCTGAAAAATACAAGAGGGAAAAAGAATGTTAATTTCTCAAACTTGATGTATCCACATTCTCAGATCATGTCGGCTGGAGTGCTGCGTGTTCCGTGCAAACATGTGTGTCTCTGCTTTGTCTCTGCTTTGTCTCTGCGTTAACTTTTTTTAAACTTTTAATGCAAAGAATGGCGTCGAGAAAGTAGGTGACGAATCAGATGCAGATGAAAGATGTGCCTCATGACTCACAAGCTCCGGGCGCTAATATTTAGTCGGAAAACAAATGAACCCCGGCCAGCACAGTTGAATGATCTGAGCCATCCCCCCAAAAAATGCTAATGGTAATGGTGCTAAGGCAGAGATAGCTGGTTATAGACCTGTCACAATAACCAATTTTAAAGTGCGCTATATGTTGATAATCATAATACAGAAAAATGAAACAGATATCAGTTCTGTGATATTGTTTCAGCCTTTAATTTAATGTATTAAGACATATTAATACACATAATTACAGGCTGAGGCCCAGAATGTCTCATGATATTTGAACTTTAATTCCTACAAAGTTGTTCCGTAGTTATTTGAACGATAAGTAACAGTTGCATAACACAGTTGGATGCATTTTGTAATAAGTTATATGCATTTTAAGGCGGAAAAAAGACATTTTCAGCCCCTATACTGGTAATGGCTAATATTGAGTATTGACAGCCAAAGCCAATGAGCATGAACATAGTAGTTATTAGTTAGTTTGTATCTACAGTGAGTCACAGAAGTCAGAAGTTACTCATTCCTGGGTTTCAGATGACATCACAACATTCTATAGGCAGAAATATCAAATACAGATGGGGGCAGCTAAAGTTAAAATGACATGTGTTTGTAGTAATACAGTGAGTTTTAGGATCTAGTCACTAATAGAAATGATCTGGTTCAACATTTCTGAATTTATCATTTGGGTATTTCATGGCAAATATAATGTAATCAATAGGGAAATGTGGGAGTATGACATGATCTTATCCTAGAATCTGAAAAATTACCAATTCAACCTTCTACAGGTCAAATCTTATCGCATTGCAAAAAATAAAGAAACATTTCCCACCACTGCAAAGAAAAGGTACACACGATAAATATTGACCCCCTATTTCATATGAAAGGCATTAGCTGGAATAGCCTGCTCATTAAACATAGAACGTGTCTATGGTTAGGAGGAGGAGACAGAGCAGAGTGTGGGGGTATGCTCTGTGTACTTTGGACCTGTCTAGTGTCTCCTTTGCTGTGAGATGAGATGTGCCTGCCAGCCATGACAAAAGCTTGGCATTTGGGCAAGGCATCTGGATTTCCCCTACCCTATGGCCTACTACAAGGCACTAAGCTAGCTAAACAGCCCGCTAAGGCCCGCTGAGCTGGTAAGAAGTTCAGTCTGGGCAAATCAATGACTTCACAGATGCTGGACTCCAGCAAAATTTGAATTTGGTTCAAAGAGAGAGATCTTCTCCTTGCACAAAATACCAAGGATTGACAGAGGGGTCATCCAATATTATTGTTGTCATGATACCAAAGTTTCAAACAAATTTTCGATACTAAGGAATACCTCGATACTCAAAACCGATTCAGATACCACAATGATAATAAATAACACTTAGTACGTTCTTTTACATTACCATGTGGTGTTATATTAATGTAATCCCTCAGTTGTCCAGGTAGGTTCTGCTGTGGTCCCTGGGTGTATACTAGTCTGTGTGTCTTATACTTGTTCTGATACAGCTCAACCTCATCCTAAAGCTATTCAGGAAAGGTTCATTTCTGTCATGTGAATGTGACTTTTTTAGTATTGATGCCTGCCCAAATTAGTATTTCGTTTCTATACTAAAACTAGTATCGAAACGAAAGTGTCCGACTTTTGATACTTTTGACAATCCTATCCAATAATATTTAATCATGGTCAAATTGTTGTAAAATAGAGAATTTTGAAAGAACGCAAAAAAAAGCTAAAATCTAAACAAGACACAACATATAGATCCACACATCAACTAAAAATAAGAGAAACCTTAATTTGTCCCACAGTGGGGAAATTTCAGAATTAAAAGTACATATTCTAAAAAGTAAACTGCCAAACTAGTAGAGAATTTAAACAATATATTGAGTGTTCGAATATTTGTTATAACTTGTCAGTTTTAGTTCATTTTGTTAACTTAAAGGAAAGCCAGCTCTTCTCATCTGGCATCGCAATTGGGACACACATTTTTGCATAGTCACGCAACTCTTATCAAGACGTATATTGTTCTTGCTAGGAATTATATCATAAGATTTATGGTATATTTAGAAGTCTGGACTTATTCTATGCACCACTTAACATATGACGACTTACACAACTTGCCAACTTTCAAACCATAAATTAAATGTTGAGGACAAAGAATAAAGGACTATATTGCTGACTTTTACACTACCATCAAGAGAATAGAAACACGGAATAGAGCAAATCTGTTTACTTTCAACAGTCACATTTTACTTAGAAAATGAGTAAAAATATTTAAAGACACTGTACCAAATTTTTACCACCTTAAAAACAAAACCAGTTCATTTTACAGTTTGCAGTGGTCCAAAGTTATCGATTACTTATCTTGTGCATTCCGAGCATTCTAGTTATTCACAGCAATGATTTTTAAAGCACTGTTCATAAATCAGAGGCACAGTAAGCAACAAATAGTATGCTAAAATGCTCTTCCTGATTATCGGACAATAAAATACTATAACAACAATTAAATGAAAACAGCACACAGCTGACATATTCTGACCTCAAGAGATTCAATATATCTGTACTGGGGCTAAAACAAATTTAGCTCAAATACGTGGGCTTGGATACAGGGCCTTAATTATTACATGCAACTGGTGTGCATACACTAATTATATTTAAGGAACTTAATGATTAACAAAATTGACAACGCACTGTATATGGAATTTTCAACTGCAGATGCACACATGAGTAAAAGAGGAACTCTTCTGAAAGTTGTTCAGTTCAAATCACACCCATAGAAAATACTACAGCATTTAGTCCTTGGGTAAGACACTTCATCAGTGCCTTAGCATTACAACAACAAGGGTATCTGAGATAAATATATACCAAATCACCAAACGGCTGGTTCCTTGTGGTCATTCTGAAGTGCGTCTATCTTAAATTGGAGCCTAACGGAAAATGAAGACTTAGAGTAGGGTTGAATATGGACCATTTTCAGGGGTGTAACTCCAGCTAAAACATCTACAATCTCCCCCATTCTTTATCAGTGTTATGTTTCCTTCCAAAGATCTGGATGTAGCATTGGACCATTTGTGAGGAGTTCTTAATTACCCCAGACACCTCTTGCTCTTCCTCCCTTGTTTCTCGAAATGTTCTAGTGCATCCTAACCATGGTAACACCCTCGACTTTATGCCTCTCCAGGCTAACATGAATTCAAATATTTCCTGTACTTTTGTGTGATGGCAACAGAAACTTTCTCTTAACTTACACAATTCTTTGAAAAGATTGTGTGTGCGCGTGTTAGAGTAAGATGAGGACTTGATAACCCAGAATCTCAAACCGCAGACTGGAGATTTCCCATTTGAATATGCAAATCTGTTCCAACAAAATCCTCACCTCCTGGTTTGGCCATGTTTCTAACCAGAGACGTGTTTCTTTCAACTTTTATCCTGCTTTATCAGATATTATATTTACTTTCCATTATTAGTATTTCACAGGTCATTGGTCGTCTGTGTTCCGCTGAAAGGGTTTGTGGTGATACCCGCTGAGCTTGGTACAAAGTGAATGACCGCTCAGATTTCACCAGGCCAAAGTAAATGCAGAGCTTCCCGTATATGTGTTTTCAGAAAGGTGAACTTTGTGCAGTTTAAAGGAATACCCTCCACTGAAGCTCCATTCAAACACATTCCTTTTTAGTCAGTGTTCTTAATTTTCAAAGGCAGTGGTTCTTAAATATTTCACACCAAGCACCACCAAAGAAAAGATTTGGTTTTCCAAGTGCCATCAGAACTAAACCAAGTCTATAACAAAACAGTTCCAGGTCTGATCTAGGGCTAAACCAGGTGTAAAAGTCTACTACATCATTTTTCTAAACAAGAAATTATCCAAATGAGGACAAAAAAGTGGATAGTTTGGACTCTAAATTAGGCAAACCCACAAACTGAAGAGCTATCAAACTACTAACTGAAAAAGTTTTGGTTCTTTCAAAACACAGTGTTTTGAAGATACCCAAACTTTTCAAGTAGTCCACTTTTAGACTTGGTTTAGCCCTAGGTCAGACCTGGAATTGTCCTGTTATAGACTTGGTTTTGTTCTGGTGGCACTTGGAAAACCAAATCTTTCCTTGTGTGGTGCTTGGCGTGAAATTTTGCGAAGTCTGAGTTTACAGGACACATTTTATGAGGCATTTTAAATCTGCAATAGATGAAATAGAGCTCCAAAGATTAATTGTGTTAAATTGCACGCACTCATCACATTTCTGATGAACTGCCATAATATCAAAATAATCCCAAAAAATATTGTGGTATTTATTTGTCAGTATCACCAACCACAGCAGTCATAAAACTTAGTGCTTATACCTGGAGATAATTTGTATTACGTGTCTCGAGAAGGGCTTTTCAAGAACACTTATTGCACATTCTTGTGGCTTTAATTCCCTTTTAAACATGCGTTTGGTCACCTTGGGATAAGTATTTCATATTTTCTAACTTAAAATAATGTCTGCTTTTGGAAAATATACTTTGGAAACTGGGGTGTAGTTTATAATGAGGCATTTAGGTGCTGGAGCTCCCTCTGCTGTCAGCAATGGGAATTAACATTTAGAAAGTAAACAAATGAAGCCCCATATCCCCACTTTATGCTATGCTAACAGACCCATTTTTCATTGTGAACACAATTTGACAGCATAACGATTCCTTTTATGGCGTACGGGAAGAGAAGTCCAGTTTTATCTGTGACGCAACAATGCAGGCAAAATCCAAGCAGAGAAGTGCTCAGAGAAGTCATCCATGCTCGTTTAATGCACTAATTAAACGAGCATGGATGAAACTGGACATGGATGTTGCTTAGACTGCTGCCCCCGCGACCCGGCCCCGGATAAGCGGAAGAAAATGGATGGATGGATGAAACAAAATCCAACACCAGGTATGTTTTTGATGAGGGGACAACCAAATAATATAATATAATTTGTACAATATGTGTTATTTAAGGCATAACAAAGAACAGAGGAATGGAATGACAGTGAACATTGGACATTGAGACACACATTTGAAACAACCTAAAATTGAGTGCAGACTACAGTGAGGATATTCTATAAACTAGACCCCCTCACAGAGACGGCTCTTTGGGTACAATAAGTTTTATGAAAAAGCACTTTAGTGTCTCCATATGAGGCTGCTCTGGTGGACCTGCCACAGCTCTGCAGATCCTACTGATACAGCTGTTCAGAGACTTTGGTGCAAAAACCATTAACACATTTTATAACAGGAATGCTAAGAAGTTAATAAAATATAATGTCCACTTTAATCTATTTTGAATTCACAAGTTCAAAAGTAGAGTGGAAATAGCTAAAATTAAGAACAACCAAATCCATTTACAGATGACTGATGATTAACAGCTTTAGCAAAATATAAAAAGCACTTTAAATCCAATTTAAGGTTTGCAAAAGTGCATACTACAATGACTGGCTTTACTAAACAATGTTAAACTACCCGCAATCTTAACACATTTCTCCTTTTAATTCATTGCCAGTGGTATATTAGAGTTCAATTCTTTGAGCCAGTGCAATAATTACTTTCTCATTACTGTTTTCATCTGACTTTAAGTTCCCTGTAGATACTCTTAGCTCAGTCCTTAGCTGGTGACAGACTTGTTCACAGCACTGGCATCAAAGATAAACAACGAGAGAGCTAAGTGCCTGGTGTTGTGAGGTCACTGTGCTTGTCAGTGTGGAGACTTTCCATGCTAAAGGCTAAAGTGCTTCCAGGCTCTGTGAGCGCCTGCCACTGTCCAGATGGGCCACCTAGACAATAGCATCAGCACGTGCAGATAATCACTGTTTAATGGAGTCAATTACAGGCCCTTCCAAAAGTCTACTATAGCGGCAACAAAACCAGTATTTCTCAAACAAAAGTGTCCAGAGAGTACAGACCACCGTCAAGACAATGGACCTATCTGAAATAGGATTTAAAACTAATATCTTACTATACAGATTTTCTCTGGTTGGAGACAATATTTTAAAACTGCATTGTTATGTCAGTTCCATACAGTATGTAACTTTGATTACTGGTACAGGATCTGTAGATGTCACGTCACCTGCATGATTCCATGGAAATAGAAAGTTAAAACTATATTTCGGAACATTCTACATGGAGATAGATATATTTTATGCCGTACTGTACAAGATTATAGTCAAATAACCACATTTGCATGGCAGCAGGCAGGAGGAAGCTGTCCTCCAGGTCAAATAAGAGTCAGGTTTGTGGAATGACAATGTTTTTATAGCATTTTCTTGCAAATGAAAAACATGCTTTTATTGTAGTTTATTGTTTGGCCCAAAAGTTACAAACTGTGGCTTCAAATGAATTATTGTTTTGAAGAGTTGCAAAAATTAGCATATTGAGTATTGTCTACAACAAATATTTAAACCTCAACTAATACATTTACAGGCGCGTTTTAGCCAAGCCAAGCTAGTTCCCTACTCCTAGTTAGAATCAAGACCAAACCAAATGACATCAGACTTAAATTTTTGAGTGGAATAAAAATAAATTTGACTAGTATGACGACCAAGTTCACAAAATTCTCTACTGATCTCCATTTATTATGCTAAGTACAAAGAAAAAGTCCATGACAAATGACTGCAGCTTTACTTCCAACCCCCTCGGGATCAGGGCACCACATGCTGAACCCAAAACTCTCGTCCACCAGGATAAGCAAATGCCTGGGCGCATACAAAAACGACATTTCCACCACTCTGTGCCTAAAACATCTCAAAGTGGGATTTTTGAAAACAAGTGGCGTGCCAAGGACTCTATAAATCAGTCATAAATCACGGGGAGCTTTCATTATTTCTGCTACCGAACACTGCGTCCGCCGCGCTGTTGCCTTTGGGCCCGTCTGACCGCGGGCTTTCACGGACCGCCGAGGGGGAGAGGGGAGAAGGAGTCTGAAAGTTCCTGGCGTCGCTCTAGAGGGACTAAAATACTAGCTCACTTAACGTCACTGCGGGGTAATGATGGCATCAGACCAAAAAAGAAGAGACGCTCAAGTTTGGTTTAGATGAGAGAAAATGAGCTTGGTTTGATAAATTAGAGAGGGAGTACGATTCCACCTGTTAAGATCGGCGAGCGGTTAGCTAGCATCATTATCGTCTGGAGCTGTTGTTGTTGTTAGCAACGTGCAGCAATAAACAAGGAGGGTCCGTGTACAACATGAGCCGGGTTCAATTAGGCAAGATAAACAAAAACATAATATAACTTGGCTGTAGGTTGCAATCATCAGCAGCATTTATATATTAAGGAAAAGTGAAACCTGTTTACAATATTATCATGACTGCTAAAAAGAAAATCATTGTTTCCATGTCTAGTAAAATGTGAGCGTGTAGACGAGGGTGAGGCTCTCTGGTTCTTTCCAAAGTTCAAAAATACACTTCTGACCTCACAAACACAATTGTTTCATCTGTATAACAAAGAAAAACAAGCCATAATTTGGAAAAGGACCTTCAGAAATGAGCATTAATTCTCATTTAGATCAGGCAATCTGGACCAAGCTATATTTGATACTAGTTCAAATAAGTAAAAAACCAAAGCGGCTAGTTATTGACAAAACAATGGCATTTGAGTAATAGAATGATCAGAACAAGCCTGATGAAGGTTTAAAGACTTAAGGAAAAATATGATTGCGACCAATGACATCAGCAGGTGGAACAGTGTGTACTAGCTCGTAAAGGGTTTGTACCAATTTTTCATTGTATTTGAGCAACATTTGTCTTGTCCCAGTACAGATACAATTGAGACCAGAAGTTTACATACACTATATAAAAAGATTTTTTCCTGTTTTAGGTCAATTAGGATTACCAAAATTATTTCTATTTGCTAAATGCCAGAACACTGGGGGGATTTTTTTTTTTTTTTTTTGTAGACAATTTTTCTTTTTTTTTTCTCATTACATTTCTTTTCATTTTATGTCTTTATATAATGTATATAAACTGTTTTCAACTGTATACCGTGTAAGCAGCTCTTGAGGTCAAAATAAATCTGCTGTGTACTGTCATCTAATTATAAAGCGAGAATCAAGAATGTGTCGTTACCATGCTAGTAGCTTTACTGTGATAGCAAAACTCTGGTCACTGAAAGTTGTGAAAAACGCTTATAAACTCATTGTGGTGAATAATTATCATCTTCAGAATACATAACGCAAGTGAGGAGTAACTTTGGACCATTGCAGACCAGTTAAAATGAACTAGTTCTGTTTTTCAAGATTTTAAGACAGAAATACTCAAGTACAGTGGCTTTAAGAAGAAAACTTAGTGTATAGAAGGTTTTTTTGCAGGAGACAAACTTCGTAACATTATAATTTGGTGTATTTGTTAACACATTTTTTCAATGTTTTTTTTTTATCACCTGTTAAACTAAAAAAAAAAAAAAACCTCAAAAATCTACCATGGTCCTGCCTACTGCCTTTGATAAAATGCAGAGTGGTTTGTCAGACTTCACAAATTCTCACTGCTGACCTAAGGAAACACTGGAAGCATGAATCATTTAATAAGTTCTCGGATTCCTATAAAAGCAAAGCAAATGCTGAAAATGAATCAAAGTTTACTGTCAGCAGGTTAGTCACTGGACAAAATTATTTAACTCTGCAAAATGGTTAATGTCATCTACTTCAAAATGGGGACACGTATACATTTGGACTGTCCCAGCTCTTCTTGTCTTCCAATCTTTTGCTTGACTGTGGCCCAAGCTAAAGTTTAGGGCCCGGGGTGTAAAAGTGATCACTCGCCACTGGGTTTGGCGCAGTATTACGATCGCTCTTGTAATATTTTTCTTGAAAGATCTGTGCTTTTTTACAGTGTCAGGCCTGGAAACGGACTCTGATCTGCCTTGGCACTGCAGCTGGCCTGTGTGTTGCCAGGGTTTGGATCACCCTCCTCCCTGTCTCTTCGGGTGGTGAGACGTTCTGAGGTCCCATATAACTAAACTGTCAATTTCAGTATGTTCGCCAAAGACATCATCCACGGTGTGAATTTAATGCCTTCTCCATTCACGCTGACAACACTTTTAGCTATCTGACACCACAGGGGATGGTAGCGCAGTACCTTTTAATCCAAAAAATGTATAATATATTTAATTTCTGGGTGTATTTTCCAATAAAAACATTAATGAAGGATCAAGGAAAAACAATGACTTTTAGTACTTTGGAACTGTAAGGGAAAACTAGAATTAGTAGTAGAAGGACTAGTGGCAATATCAGAAATATCAACAGTAGTACTAGTTCTGTGATGTTTTATAAAATGCTCATCTATTTCACATTCATGATCAGTTATGTTAAGCTTCATCTTTAAGCACAGCTGTCAACCTAACCAAAACCATGGTGGCCATTTTACACATACAGACACTCCAACCACCACAATCACGCCAATAAAGAGTGGAGTGAATGAAGCGTATCCCAGAAACAGAACAACAGTTGGTGCTTAAATTTAAACCAGAAATTCTCTGGTTGATGGGTGAATGGTAAGCAACTATAGCAGGCGTTGCAGTTCCAGTAAGAGTAGCAGACCTAGTTTTTGTGTAACTCAACATTCAACCCTTTACTTAAAATTTTAGCTGAGTGCTATTACTGCATACATTTACATCTCATTTGTCATAAACAGTGACGAGCAATAGTGAACTACAAGTTTTAAGTAAACCTCATGAGCTCAGTATCTGAAAGAGTCAACAGATAGAGAATTGCATCTGTTTTGTCTCTTCACATCAGATGACACAGTGGTTTGGCCTGTGGTCGATAACACAGCCCAGCGTCAGAGGTTCCACTTTGCTGGATGGGGGAATAATAACAGTGTGTATGGATGTGCCAGTTTGTCCTGTGTTTACCAGCATCAGTAAACAGACAGGGAGAGTAATCAGTACGGCTTAAATCAGCCTAAATGAGTGGAGCGTCTCGCTGTGGACGGGTGTCGCAAACAAACTTAAAAAGAACAAACAGCATCATTACCAGATTAGACTGTGGAGCTGAAGACGACAGAGGGTGACTCATGGTGGACTGGGAATTTAGGAGTATTGACCTTATTCTGCCCCGCCCACTTTTGCCTCTAAATGCTACTAAACTGTGCTTTCTTTAGTGGTGGCACTGCTGGTTAAACAGGAATCCAATGGAGAATTTGAGAAAGGTTTCACCACTAAAATATAAAATAGAAGTAGGTTGATTTGTGTGTTCAATGTTCATTTGCACCTAGTCAACACTCCATCGATTCTCTGGGAGGCTTTAAAATGGCTTTGTAGTCAGCATAGAACTTATGTTCTGTCAAGCTTGGCAGCCACATGTAAAATAATACAACTCCCCTGATGGTGGCGGTGCCAACGGCAACGTCAGGAATGAGCTGAATAGCTACAAATTTACAAATAAGACTCTTGCTAATGTCAGTTGGTTACATGGTGGTACACACAGGTACACACAATGACTGATGCTGTTTGCTGCCTTTTCGCTTTACCATAATTCATAAATCAGACAGTCACTTCATACAAAATGATACTATATTATACAAAAATGTTAGTTCTATTGTTTGATGGGTGAAAAAGGTTGCCTTCTTTTGCACACAAGGACATAAGGACATAATGCCAGTAGATGAGTTATTTGAGATGTTGGTGAACATCTCAAATAACTCATCTACTGGCATTCTTAAAAAGACTGAGAATACCTGTGCGCACCTGTATGAGTCACTGCTGAGTGAATGCTGTAGTTTGCAAAGGAATTTGTAAAAAATGTGTCATTATTATATCAGATGTACTGTATGAAATCTCTTGGTTGAGTCGTTATTAGATGAAATAAAAGCAGAACCTACAGAATATATGACAGTATGTATAACAAAAACACGTGTACTAAATATTTGTTGCATCTTTGAGACACATTCTCTCCATTCATATATCCGTACTTGGAATCCTCTGACTGTTTCCCAAATATGGTAATCACTTCTGGCTCCGTGACGAGCTCATTTTGGTTTCTACGGGTGACATCACAGCTTATTGTCTATGTTCTCCCAGCTCCTCGGGCTCTTGTCTGCGGTGCACATTAGAGAAGACGACACCAGCCACAAGTAAACATTATTCAAATTTGTAAGTGTTTTCCTCAGCCTGGTTATGTCCTTTTTAGGGGAGCTCAAGGCCAAATGATATGTTTGTGCTGCATTCACAGCACAATTATGCTCCCATTCTTCACAGTGGTGGGCTGGAGTGGCCTGGGATGCCCTATGTGGATCCGTACTCACCTCACTTCTGTTATTAAGGCCTGTATGTAGGCTTATCCCGTGGGAACGCAGGGATGGTGTCTGTCTGTGGGTCCAGATAGAGGATTACCCAAATACTATACTTGAGGAGTGCTACACTGCGCAAAACATTGTTTATTGGAAAGAATCTTTATTTTTGTAAAAATCTAATTTCATATCCCTTAACTCTGCATTCCAAGCTGGTTTGGACTCAATTTAGTTGTTATTTTAGATTAGTTTTGGGTACTTTTTTTTTTTTTTTTACTTTTGATTTGATATAGATTAATACCAAGGTTGGTACTAATAATTTGAATACAGAATTTACAGAAACATAACACTTGCTCCTATGGCGGCTTGATGGCTGAGTGGCTAGCACTCAAGGCCTCACAACAAGAATGCCCCATGTTCAGCTCCCGGGCCAGGAGTGTTTGTCTATAACAAAGGTATCAACTACAGATGGATATTTCTACTTGAACAGCATCAAGTGGTTTAAAAAATATAAATACTTTGGAATTTATTCAAACAACCCTAGTTATTCTACACTATCTGTAATTCAACCTCTTTAGAGAGTGTATGTGCCTGATTGCGTGTCCTTAGGAGTCTTGTGATGAGAGGTCTCTCTGCACTCTCTCTTCTATGTAAGGAAGTGCATATAACTAATTCACACTGATATTTTTCATTCACACTTGTCCAGTCAATGATCCCCTTTAACTGTCCCTCTGTAGTGGTCAGGAGCCAACCTCTCATCTTCCAATAAGCTCTTTTCTTTCCCATCTCTCCCTCAGCACCACCTTTCCATTTGCATTCACCACACGTTAATGCCAGGATTATACTCCACTTTGCCAACTCTCATTTGTTCCCACTGTAGCATACGCCCAGACCCTTTATAGAAATAGCAGATATCCACAGGGAAACGTTGGGAAACATTCGGCCATTGTTGTCCAAAATGGCTCACGCAATAGGCTAATCATTCAAGGTTCATCCACACATAATGAACTGGTTTTAAAGTATCAGGATTTTGGAGAGGCTTAGCAGAAGTCTAGACCTTATTCCAATTTGAATGCAGTGGAAGGACATAATGAGAGATGTCCAAACTAGAGTAGATACGAAAGGTTTTATAAGATCTTTCAACAAAATAAGATTTAGATACGGTAAGGTATAGTTTACAAAATGAGTAGAAATGTACCATACCAATACTAATATTGCTGCCAGTACTGAAAAATGTCCTGGATCGGGTATCAGTTCCATGATATTGTATAATCCAATACCCTGGTTGGGCCTTTAATTGTATGTAATAAGAATATTTACAGGCTAATTTTGACCTAGAATGTCTCATAATGTTTGAAATTTTATATTCACAGGAAGCTGTTACTTGAAGGATAACTTCACTGTTTTTTCATTAAATAAGTGCCATTTTCCCTACACTAAAATACAGCATTACTAATATTTTATTTGATTGTTTTGTTATTTCTACCTTCATAGGATTATAATGGAAAGGTAAGGTGAGGAAAGTGAACAAACTCAAATGCCATCTGTGCTCCAATGTTCTAGCAGGGCAATGACTTGAATGGGCTTTATTAGGAGGAATGTCATGTGAAAGGCAGAGGACAAACATAGCACAGATCGGTGTTTGTAGAAGGAGCTATTCATTAGGCCTGTTCTGGAGAAATGGAGCGTGCAGTACAAGTCCATTCATTTCATCTACATTCTGCCCATGGTCACTCATTCCATGTACCCTAAGGAAATACGGCCTACCAAATCTGATGACATGACTGTATTTAAGGTGTATTTAACAACAATAGCCTCAATGAGATTAGAAATCTAATTTTAAAGGGAGACTTATAGTACATATTCTAGTGGTGGAGGAAAGTATCCACAGATAACCTAGGCCTGAAACAGACAGAACATCAAATAAGAAACAAAACCCCTGTTCAAGAATCAAACTTGGGACCTTCTTGCTGTGAAGTTGAAGTGCTGATCACTCTGCCACCTTGCTGTCCATAAATTAAAACGTGAATCTATTTTGGTGATTATTTCTCATTAGAAAGATTTTTTACTGTTTTAAAGAGGGGGTGTTACACTTCTATGGGGTATTAACTGCTAACACATAACATATTTATATATCATCATAATATCATATTGATCCTTTTATTGTTTTTGATGCTCTGAATCTTCTCTTAGTATCTACTCAAAAACTACCTTCAGAACAAGTGCATTGTAAGATGGTCATATTTTTATATAGCACTTTTCCACCTTCAAGCCACTCAAAGCATTTCACATCAAGGAACCACTCCCACATTCACACAGCATTATACACAGATACTGGGGGTGGGGTGGGTGTCTTACCCAAGGACATAATGGCAATATTCACATGTGGGAGCTGGAATCACAAAGCCAAACTGTTAGTCAATTAATTTGACCAAGCTCTAGCAATGTTGTTTATGTTGAGAGCAGGATTTCAACCGCCAACCTTCGGATCAGTGGGCAAACACTCTGCACAAACCAGCTGAGCTACTGTCACCCCATGCTACACTTCCTCTCAAGGCTGATTGCTAAAGCCATGGAGGGGTCCTAACTACTCAGTGCAGAAAGAAGCCACCACTGCTCCCATTCCTGACTGTATAAGGAGATTGCATTCATCAAGTTTTGGGAGTGTCCTGGATTCTTGTATATTGCTTTGGTGAAATGCATGGCCCCAACCTGGATACTTCTAATATTTTCCAAGATGGCTGCTGTATAAATCATCACAGCAGGTTTTCTCTTTGGAGACAAAACAAGGGGAACATTAATAAAGGTACGGAAATCTAGCCATCTTGTTAGTCTGGTATAAAAACAGTTGTGATCGACATCTAACATTATAGTAACTGACAATCAAATCTGTCTTAACTTTTTACACTGAGACAAGAAAGTTAAACATTGGCCTCTTTTTCCACATTACAATAACTATTCCATAAGTGCTACTAAAACCCTTCAAGATCCAAAGTGTCTGGTTCTGACCTGGTTTGAAAGGCCCTCAGGATCTCAACAGCTGCCGTCAAGTGCCGTTGTTTTGGTTGAACTTGATTCTGAGAAAACTATGTGTTAAACATGGCCCTCTCAAGAAATAAGTCACTTGAAGGCTGTAAAATGATGGTGACTTCACTGCCACGCGCGGCCAAAAACAGCAGATAGAAGTATACGGGGAGAGCCATGAAATGTAGTAACGGGCAAATATTTGGGCAAATTGGACACATAAATTGCATTTGAAATTACATCGGGAGTAGCAGAGAATGAAAGTGACTGAAAATATTTACAAGGTGGTTTTGATCCATGGATTTTCAGAGCCCTGTAAAAAGCCAATCATTGGAAACTGGCTTCTGCTTTCAGACCACCTTGCATTTTTGTGCTTCTTGAGCTACTTTTATTTCAAACAAATATTTCTTATCCCTAAATATAACTTATCAAGATCTACAGTAAAAAAAAAAAAAAACAACTATTACATTATTCCATACACCTCTCATACAAACAACGCATTTCTAACTATCGATGACAGTCTGATAAAGCATTTATCTCAGCCAATAAGAAAGAAAAAAAGTGTTGCTCTGAATATTATTAATTTATTATCCAATATGGATAAAAGTACATGAATGAACCTCTTTCCAGTCGCAATAAGCAGCTTAGACAACTGGGTCTAATGAATATATTTAAAAAACATGCTAAGTGGCATATTAAAAAGTCTGGTTGAAAGCCCTCAGGGCTTGTCCACAAAATGCTATAAGTTATTTGGTACATAGTGATCCATATGAAGATCGATGGGCCCAAATGCGGTACGGAGCGAGAAACAAAACACTGCGCCAGATTCCTGCCATTTAATATCCCATTAAAGGCTAATTTGGCACAACCCTCTGGCATGTGCGCTGGAATTCTTCTGTTGTATGACATTCCCCACAGGCTGGGGTTGGTGGAGGTGTTTGGACTGGAGCGCTGCGTGTGGACCTGAATACATTTGTGTGAAGTTTCCATCAGGGTAAATCTCCTCTCTGCGTCTCCTGCCACGTCTCACTGCCCTCTGCGGCCCCAGATAACAACAGCCCAGCAGCGCAAAGGAGACACAGCCAATGGACACACAGCTGGCAGACACACCGCAACAGGCCAAAAGGGAGTGATAATACACATGGGGGGATCGGGCAAATTAATGTGCAGTGAAACTCTATTGTGTTTTTCTCAAATTGCCCAAAATGAGAACTACAATTTACTGTTAATGCATTAAACAGCTACAATGCCTGTTTCACAAAGATATGTTGCGTTTTCTGATAAATTAAGCTTTATATGCTAGGACAGGGGCAGCAATCTGGGGAGACCAACCTCACAATGGCAAGACAGCCACATTGGCAGCTTGCTGTGCCAAATAGGAGTATATTGCAAGTCAATTTGCAACGATACATTATTACACATATTGCATATAAAGAGTGCATTTGCAAAAACTCTTAATATATTGTCCTTTCTGTTTCTATTTTCTACTTCCGGATACATTCATTTCTATTATCAATGGAAATAAATTTGAGTGGATTTAATAAAGGAGAGATAGAATATTTTTATTGCAATAAAATAGATTTGACTTTTGAAAATACAAAGATATCAAACGAAAACTAATATCAAGACTAGATACTTATTTGAGCAAGTATAGATACTGCAAAAAACACATTAACAGGACAAAATTTTAGCTTTCCTGAACAGTTTTATTATGATTTTGAGCTTTATCTGAAAGAGCTCATGCTGAGATAAAGAAAGTAATATTATTTTGTATATGAAAATTACATTCCATTACTAAAAGGAGCATTTTTTATCTTCATTGTGGTATCGTAAGAGGTATTGAGTATTGAATGAATTCATTTCTATCGAAATCAAGACAACTAGTCAAACCTCTGATTTCTAAAACATATCTGTTTTTGAAAACAGATATGTTTTGTGTTTGTATGAAACATAAAAAATGGCTATAAATACAAATGATATAAAGTCATGTGGAATTTTTGTCAATGAGAGCAGCAGGTTGATATTTGATATATTTGGAGCGTCAAAGTTTAAAACTGATGTCTATAGATTGTGCTATTGCTGTACAATTCAGTCGTTCCAAAAAAATGTAAAGAAAATCAAAGACGAATGACTTCCAGACTGGAGTATCTGTAATGTGCAAGGCCCTTTGAGGAAATGAAGTCACCCTGAGTACATAATTACTGGTGTGTGCGTGGGCCAGATCAGAAGAGGTCCACAAATCCACTTTTCATTTGGAGTGCTTTGCTTTGCTCGCTTTCGCCTGCTTTCGACGGGATGGGAGTGGCGAGGCAGGTGTTCTTTCCCATGAGTCAACAGTGCCGCAAAGAAATTTCCATGTGTGGATGTAACACAGTAACACTTGCTCGAGAAATCCAAGATGGAGGCAAAGACATCAGGGCCAGGGAAAGATATGAAGCGTAGAGATAAAACTGTTAGAGTGGATTGGAAACACAAGGCCAGCCTGGTACATGGATGGAGTCGCGTTGGGGTGGAGGTTATTAAAGTGTGCTTGGAGAGGAGTTACAAGTCTCTCCTGGTCCATTCGTTTCTCTGTTTCCGTCACCATCTGTGGCTCCCAGCAGGTGCCTTGCTGTGAAAAATGGGCTCCGGTCACAAGGTTTGAAGTATTTGGATGCAAAGAGTTGTAACTGTCGCTGTCGGTGAAGCAGCGCAGAAGAATTTTGGCTCTGAGAAGCTGAAACATATTTGTCGTTGCCTTGACCTTGCATTTGACTTGTGCCACAGGAGAGGAGACTGAATTCATTTTCACAAACCGCAACAATGTGTACATTTAGATTGTATATCTAAACAATGTAACTTGTAGAAAAAAAAAAAAAGTTTAGTCAAGGCAGTTTGTGGCTTGGCTGTCAACAATGTGTTATAATATTGCTCTGTCAAAACAGTTGAGAGAATTTTTGTGAAAACTTTGGAAATAATGTGAAAGAAAGAGTGGGTCCTCAGTGAAAAGCTTAAAACAACATGTAAGGAGTTGAAAAAAGGTCTAAATATTCATAGCCTGAGGAGCTTGAACAACCCTGAAATCTGCAAACATTGAGAAACATGATAGAACAAATTGTACATGTGAGCAGCACTGATACAAGGTTGTAAACTAAAACAATGGCAGTTAAACATGAGATATGTTGTATCTATTGTTATCAGTCTGGAGGGGTCAAATTTTGATGAGGAATAACGTTTTTCGCAGGACTACACGTGATCAGATTGTGATGTTTCTTGAGAAAACAAACATTTATTGAAGCATATTTTTTTTAACTAACTAAACTGAAATTAAAAGCATAATTTTATGTTATTCTACATCAACAGAGGGGTTTTACCAGAAACACTGGTGGTTAAGTATTTAGCTATATTATATTTTACTATAAATAAACAAATATAACACCAGGCACATGATGTATAAGGTATTACTAAACTGTAAATGTAGTTTCCCTCAGCAAAAGTACAAAAAGTGTGATCCTAAAATAGCGTGTTTGCTTTGACATAACATGCACATGGTGTTCCTGGACTCTCAGCAGGACTATAGCAGGAGCAGAAGCCTGCCAAACAGTAGCCCTACAGGAGTGTGTTGTGTCTGGACACTGGGCCTGGTCAGAGCAGCCGGCTGGGGGAATTCCTCCACTACAGTTCGTGTGTGTGAGGGTGTCACAAGCAGCACATTTAGCAGCACAAACACTTGTTAAATAAAGGAGCGAGGTGGGAGAGAACAGTGTGAGCTGGCAGAGGTGGTGTAACATAAAGACAGAGGACAGCTGGAAATAATGGAGGACGAAGAGGAATTCAAACAAAAGTGCAGATGTGAGGGACCAAACAGCAGCGAGTGAGGGATGTCGTGTGTAATGTAGATTGTGGAGGGGAAAGAATGTGAGAAATGTGGCGTCTTACCAGCGCGATAAACAAAGTTGGCCTCGGCCTCAGAGGAGGAGGGCGACAGCAGCTCCTCATCGTACTCATTGGAGCTGAAGGAGCCAGAGTGGTTCCTCCTGCGAGCGTCCATGACGGCGTTGGCCACCATGACGTGGCGCAGCGAGTCGTTCAGGTAGCGGTGTAGCAGACTGCTTTTGTATTTAGGGGGAGACACATAGTCCTCTGGCTCTGCAGCGGCCCGGAGCCCTGCACTCATCCCCATGGCCATGCCCACCCTGGAGGAGCCCTCTTTCTTGATCACGCTCGGGTACATGGGTTTGTTCAGCTCCTCGGGGCTGCTTTGTGTCCTCTGAGGGTTGTCCACATCTAACATAAAAACATAAAAAAATCAATGAAAGCAAATTGCATTGAACAGAATAGAGTCCCATGAATCAAGACATAATAAAAAGCATACATATTTTCTCTCAGAAATCATAATCAGTTCCTGTTTGATTAAAGAATGTAATAATGTTACCATGAATCACTTTCCAACAATGTGCATGTGTTGAAACAATACTTGAACTGCAATTTTCTAATTTTCCCTTTTAAATGAAATACACCTCATCTCATTTCCCACAGTGCTCCATGTTCGTAGCTACTTAAACTGGCTCTGGTTATTTTAGACTAATCACTAAATCCCAGGGCAGGAAAACTTCAAGCAGGCACGCTTGCCCTGCAGTTGGCATTGTCTCAAGTACAAAGAGCTGGGTCGAGACTTGAGACATATTACCAAACCATAACGGATGGTAGTCCATTTCCTCTCCATCTAAGTGCCCTTGCAGAAATAAATAATTTCCAGGGAGCTCTGTGGTTGACGATATTGAAGTGAACACAGGTCTGTACCTGATGAAAGAGAGGGGAAAGATAAAACACTGCAGTGAAAAAACACATCTCCCCTGGCAGAGCAAAATCAGGGAGAAGTTCACTCCAGATTCTGTCGCTGCCAAGTCTGTAATTTAGTAATTTAGGCAGGTCGGACATTTGATTCAGTCTGGGCCGAATTAGAATTATAGCTCCCACATATCAAAACCACATGTAGTAGCCTTATAGCTCCCTCTCCATCTTTTCTATTTGAGGGAAGATCGTCTGACTGAATGGGTACGTCTGGATCTTGACCACATTGTCTGTAAAATAATAATAGAGCTGATCGGGCATTTAGTCGCAGCACAGAGCTGAATAAAACCCTCCTACTGAAAACACAACCTGCTGTGCCCTGCAGCACTTATAACTACCAATACATAGTAATCAAACACAGTAATGGAGAAGTTATTGGCTATATTGCAACAGTCCCAAAATGGAGCCTTGAGGAACACCATTTGCAGACACATTATAATGGATAAAAAATCTAATATAAAATGATGTATCTTGGAAAATTATGATGGAATGGAAAGGTTATTTTGTAACAGTTTTACTTTTAAGATATAGTAGCAATAAAATAAGGCTTGAGGAAATCCTTTTGAAGGCCACAGTTCAGAACCAGATAAGTTTAATTCCAGTTAGGGTTGTCAAAAGTATTAAAAATCAGATACTAATCGATACTAAAACTAGTATTGAAACTAAGTACTCTTTTGAGCGATTATCAATATTTTTTAAATTTTGATTTTTTACGTCTTTCTTGATTTTTATGTCTTTCTCATTCTGTAAAGCCCTTTGAATTACTTTATGTACGAACTGTGCTATAAATATACAAATATACTTGCCTTGCCTCGGCAATGAACCTTTCCTGAATAATTTTAGAATGATCTTGACCTGCATTTACAGCAAGTATAAGACCACATAGACTAGTATACACGCATGGACCACTATGGAACATACCTGGACGACTGATGGATTACTCAGATATAAGGCCACATGGTAATATAAAAGAAAGTGCTATGGTTTGATGCTGAAAATTACATTCTCTTATTTAAAGAAAGAAAGAATAACCCTTTAGTATGTAAATCGAGTTTGAAATGTTAGTACCGTGACTAATTCCAGTTCAATCAACTCTAGTTAGTGCTGCCCTACTGTAAGTGTCAAACACATTGAGCACATTGAGGACAGTAGGAGGAATGTTCTGCAGGTCAGTGGGGTCACAGGGGCCCCAGAAATAGCCTGAGAGACAAAAGCACACAGGCTTACAAACATAATGGAGGGCTCTTTTTGGCACCCTCACAGAAGTGGGAGCAGTTCCATGACCATAATGTGACAAGGAGAGGAGTCGGGCAGATATAGAGAGGCCCTGGTGGTACGGTGGCCTGCGGCAGACACAATGCAAACAGTGCGCATGCATTCCACAGCAGCCACACGCTCAGCTTCACCTCCTGGGAAGTGTAATTAAAGACTCCTCACACCAAAGAGGTGCTCATCTTTGTTCATCTTTCAGAGCGTGACTGCATGTGTTGGATATTATGTCTCTGGTGGATCATGTTCTGTGCTCTCCTCCCTGGAGAATCAGCATGTAGTGTACTTGAATTGCATAGTATATCACAAAGTTCTAATTAGCGCTGTCACAATACAAAATTTCAAACTCGATTTTGATGCTAAAGAATAGACTCAATAACGATCCTAATACTACAATTATAATTTAAAAAATGCTGATGTCATTTTCAACATCATAGTACTTTCTTTTATATCTATGTAATGTAATATCTATGTAATCCCTCATTTGTACAGTGGTCAATGGGCGTATACTAGTCTATGTAGTTTTATGCTAGTACTGATAGAGCTCAAGATCACTTAAAAGATATTCATTGAAAGGTCATTTCTTTGCAGTGAATGTGACTTTTTTAGTATCAATACTTGCTCAAATTAGTATCTAGTTTCGATACTAGTTTAAGTATCAATTAGTATCTGATTTTTGATACTTTTGACAACCCTAATTATAAATACCAGGTACTGCAATATTAAATTATGCCAAAATCACATTGCGAAGACTTAAATATGTCACCATAACAATAAAATCCTCCATCAATTCTTTCCAAAAATATTGAAATGATAATTTGAATGAAGGCAATTAGCTAATTGTAATGGTTGCAATTACTTAAGTACGATATTTATATATTTCATCTCCACAAACAAAAAAAATATCCTGTCTTATTCGGTCAATTTTTCTGGAGTTTAATCATAATCGCAGGGCTTGTCAAAAAAAAAAAAGCTGAATTCAATATTATTTCCAAATTGTTCAACACTACCTCAAAAGTCAAATTTTAGTCACGATCTTCTTATTTTAGTCATACTCTGTGTGAGATTACGGCCACATAATAGCATATTGTAAAAACTAATTTATTGCAACATTCCACATACTCAGCTATCTAATATAAAGTTGTATTTCTCTCTTATGGTATAACTCTCATCTGTACAGTGTGTTTTGCAGTAAATACACAGTGTCATGTTGAATTGCAGGCTGCAGACGGGCTTGGCTCCGTGGGGTGTCCTAATGACAGTGTGTGGAGCCTGCAGTCTTTTTGGGCCACACAACCTCCACAGATCAGAGCAGCGTTAGAACTGCAGACCCAAACCAGAACCACCTTTGGCCTGCTTTCACTTCACTACCCTGAATTAGAGTTTTGGGGCACAAAGTTTGATGTGAGGCCACTGCACAGAATTGACAGACGTCCTACCTCTCAAGCAGTGTCAGGTTATTTCAACATGATATATTTTATGTGACAAGATTTACTTCTCCCACATTATCAGGGATGAAGATTGAATTATACATGACAGCAAAGTCTGGCAAGCATAATTCTCACTGAATTTTATGCAAAACCTGAAAATGCTGTGTCAACAAGTAAAGATAATTAAGCATGTCACTATAAGTAGGTTGTTTGATATACATTTTTAACTTATTTTTGTACATTCTAGCAAGGGCTCTGCACTGCTGGCAACCAGGGCGAGTGTTGCTCTGCAGTTTTGTCTGTTTTGTTCTGATGCACTAAAGTACTTTCATAACTATAGCTACACCTTAATTGTCTTTTGAATGCATGTTTCTATGCTAAGGGATATGTATTTCAACTATTCTTTGGCTAAACTTGTGTATTTTTAACATTCTATTTAACATATCTGTATTGTCCTTATTGTGTACTCTGTGTTTTGCAGATGTTCCATGAATAAAGTATATTTGATATGATACTTCACCTGACCTATAATGAGTTTCTGTCACTAATAATATTAATAAAGCAGGGAGTAGGCAGAGTGTCTAAACCAATAACAAGCTAAATCTGCAACAGTGTGTGTTGGAGCAGGGTTTGAACAGTGTACCTTCAGATTGGGTAAATGTAAGTCAGGTGTGTAACTGTAGTAGAGCATACATTGTGGCTATTTTGATTGAATAGTGTGTAAAAAGAATGTGCCGTACCCTCAGAGCAGCTGTCGTCACTGCTCACGCTCAGCCTCTCGGCATTGCCCTGGACGTATTTGTTATAGAGTTTGATCCTCAGAGCCCAACTCAGGTCGGGCTGCCTCACCGTGTTCTTCAGCCGCCTCCGAGCGTTGGCAAACCAGTTTGAGACCTGCACACAACACCAGCACAATATGATTATGTGTCCAAACACCTCCACTGCCAAAGCAAAGACTGTCCTCCATGAGAGTGTGTGCTTTGGGTATGCTCTGTCTCATTCACAAAAACAAGAGTGAAGGGAAATGGGTTGGGTTACAACAAATTATCTAAGTGAAACTTAGAGAAACATCCCAGACACCCTAGAGTGCATCTTCTTTGCATCAGTGGCCATGTAGAAATATTTAACACTTTCCAAATGCAGCAGCGAAAGCAACGTTCCATTAACCGACGTTCCGACCGAGACGCACATCCCTGCTGCTTATTCTGGAGCCTGCTGCCTTCTTGGAATAATAGATTTTTTCCAAACAGGGCCTTGAAGATGCAATAAAAAGGACACTTGAGCTGGTGTTCTCACTTTCACTGGGAACGGAGACCATTAGATGTTATACTAGAATAACTTTTCATGCTCTACAGACTTCAAGCGGCTTATTGAGGGCCTGGGACAGAGGACTTATGCTAGAGTACTTATTTTCTGATGTGCGTTTCTGTGTCAGGTTTCTCATTAAATAAGACCATCCCACATGCTCTGTGTGAGACACAGGGCCAGGGGATAGTGCCTGAGTGCACAGGCTGTGACAGGCGGCTGGCAAAGTCACATCTGGAATGAGATCCCACTCTGGAGAGAAGCCACAGAGGAGGCAGAAATATTAATAAAAGCTTTTATACATAATGTGAAATAATGTACAGTGGGGTTTAGCTCAGTTGGTAGAGCATCCAGTGCTCATCATTGTGTCATTCTCCTAGTTCACTCAAACTCTGACCATTTGCTCAAATTTCTCTCTCCATAATTTCCACTTCTTATATTACAATGTCCTATCCCAAACTATTCTAGTGTTAGTTCTGATATTTCCGCTCAGTGCACAGCCAGTGTTAAACAATAACATAATGATCCCTCCGGTTTCAGATGATGTCGCTTTGAGGATCTTTTGCCAGATTGCTGAGCCCTGGCTGAACTACATGACTCGTGTCTGTGCTGTGTACCGTAGAGGAGACTGTAGGAGCCACGGCGCAACCGCCTAATGCTCGATAATGGAGAAACGGAACAGTGTACAAGTACAAACTGTGAAGAATACACATGGAACAAGTGGGTCGGGCTGCAGAACATGACGGATTTAGACACTTGAACACCTGCAGCCAGGGGAAAAGCACAGGAAGTGATGCGCTCTAACTGGCAGCAAGGACATGAGAGTGGCTGGAGCGACCTGTGGAACATCTGGTGTGGGGACGGAGAGGGAAAGACGTCACTATGATCTGACTATGAATGACCAAAGAACAAGGCTTAAATATGGAGTATTATGCACAATAGTTTTTTTTTAAGCTTTCTGCCATGTTATAAAATTGTTCCCTCATTAGAAACAGATGTTTTATATGTCATCTATGCATGTTTGAGTATTTTATCTCTCTTGGGTTCTATTTAAAGCCTCCTTATGATTAGCTGTAAGATTCTGTCCAATGCTCAGCCCACAAGCCTACGTCACCCATGCTCCCATACAACAATTCTCCATAAATAAACAAAAACATGATACAAAACTGTACACAGCTGTTCACAAACCTGATGTAATGTGCAGTAGTTTCATTAGCCGGATGAATGCTGATTGTGTTGTGATAATGCTCTGAAGGAAGCGGAAGTGAAACTTGTAAAACATGTTAATATGTTGTTTCTGGCAAATATAGCATGTTCAAAACAATGAAAGATAACATGATGATCTTTCATTGTTTTGAAGTAAAGTAAGTAAAGTAAATAGGGCCTGTACCTGATTTCATACCATGGGTGAGAAACATGTTTTAGGTTGAACTTTCAGCCCTGCCCACTTAGTCCTTTCTACTGGTGTCTAGGATAGTGTCAGGCAGTTATTACGCATGATTCTTAGTGAAGAGAGCCTGGTGCTTCTGTCTGGTGCTATCAACAATTGACCATTAAATTGACTAAATGATGCAAACTACATTTTATAAATTTCAAATCACAGACAAATGTGTAGGCTATAATTATATTGTTTGTATCTGTAGCTTCAAGCAATAATACTGTATAGCCGGCCACACATCTCTGGTGGAGTCATTCTGGCACAAACCCCTGCATAATTAGCAATAGCAACTGATGCTAATGACCAGTGAAGTGGCGATGTTAGTACAACTTAACAGAAGGTCAGACTTGGATAGGAGCCTGACCACAGCTACAGTAGCACAGTGCGGCCCATTCAATGCAATTATATTTGGATCCGAGAGAGTCTAAGAGTACGTCTCTGAAATGGCAGCAGGAAGCCAGCCGTCACTCAGGCTGTCAGCTGATGGCCGCTCGGGGCAGAGTCATTAGCCTGTTATTGATATGCTAACTGTGTAAAATGGCTGCGTCTGACAGGTAAATCTTAAGAAATATGCTCAAATAGTCATAAAAATTACACTGTACATTTTTTTTGCTTCTTCATAAGCAACAAATCCACCAGTTGTGTGTTTTCATTCCATCTCCAGTTCGGATGTTATTCCAAATGTGTCGGTAATGATGTGTACACAAGATGGGAGATAAGTTTTTAAAATAACACAGTCGAGTCGAAGTGATGGAAGTTGTTGCTGTTTTGACCCTGGACACTCGAGTCTGCTGTTTGGGTGTCATCTCGGACTTGTTTTGACCCTGAGGTCCGACACAAAGCATCCGTCTGTCTATGCTCAGCCCCGCACAAAAACAAACACAGTGTGTGATATGTCAGCAGCAGATCAGGAGTCTGTGCAAGCTCCGCTGCTGCAGACTCTCTCAGGCCCAGTGCAGAGATCACCAGCCTAATACAGAACACAGCTGCACATGCCACAGGCTACGCTAGCAACAGGCAGCTCTAAGTGATGCAGCAATGGGGATGTACTAATGTTAAGGTTTTCATCTTGACAGCAAATGAAACTTAACCACCATTAAAAAAATAAAATAAAAAAAAAAAAGAAACAGAAATAACAAAGGTTAAGGACAATACACATGAATTAGTCAGAACTTACAAATTATTTTAAAAAGAATATGTGCCTAAAAAAAACACCTAATTAAATATATGTTAGCTAGTTAGATAACTTTAATGCCATACTGTGGAACATTTCAGACAAACCAATAACATCTTCATGGAGACAAACAAACAGGTGGTGGTCCCCATCACAGCAACAGAAATGTCATGTGACGCACCTTCACTCAGGCTAGACAGCAGGGCCAGAGTCACAGAGATCTTTGCGTCCAAGGACACATAGACTGCACACTCTCACTGTTTGCTTCAGAAACACTTCAACTGGAAAAATTCACGGCACCACTGCCAGCCACTATATTTTACTGATCACATTGAAAACTGATGAAAAGCCTGCATTTATTTTAAAAGTACAATCAAACGTGACCGATGAACACTCATCTCTGTATCTGGCTTCTACCAAGTGATCTAAAAATAAACCATCCACCCGACTTTACAATTGCTTTTCCACATTTATGAAAATTATAGGGAAAAGTATGGTCTGCCAATGGCTCTTTGAAAGACTATTGACTTGGACGTGTGGAGCTGGAAGTGTGTCGTCTGACCTGCACCAGGGTCATCTGTGAGCCCAGGGCCAGCAGGATCTTCTCGGTCTTGGTGGGGTAGGGGTTGTCTCGGTGCTTGTACAGCCACTGTTTGAGCGGCCGAGCCATGTCCTGTAACGCCTGACGCTTGTGCCGCACCTTCCCTCCACTCGGGCGCCCGCTGGAGAGAGAGAGAGACAAAAGAATAGGAGAAACTTAACAAATGACATTTACAAGAGTGTAGAGACTTTCTAAACAAAGTAAAATGGTGAGTGATGTTGTCATCTTGACTATTTTTCTGACAAATCATTTAGACTGATGGATTTTAAGTAAAATAGTAAAATTTGTCATTTCGTTGTGGACTAAATTAGGATGAAATATTATGTCTGACTCTCCATCAGCCACTCTTTTTAAACACAACAAAATGATTAAGTCTTGCATATTTCAAACATGTGGCCATTTTAAAGGTTCATTAAGTAACTTTCCTGTCATAGGATCTGCCATCTGTTTGTTGTCTTGGAGATGTTATTGCTTTATCTAGAAGGTATTGCATTAAACTTATCTCTAATTTGAAGACAAGCACCAGGCCAAGTTATAGCTCAGACCTGTGGAGACAAGGCAACCCTGTTCGCTTTAAGAATGTGTGATTTTAAGGTATTTTTTCACCAATAAAACATAAAAGCTAGATTGATTTGATGACATTTCATATACTGTGGAACATTCCAGGCAAAGTAATTATGTCGTCATGGAGACAAGCAGGTGACCAGGAAAGTTACATAGTGCAACATTTTAACTTTTTTAAACTGGACATTTGCAATAATCAACAAAAAGGCAACTTAAAATCTCAATTATAATTCGAAGCAAACTTTCCCAGCGTGTGGTCTTGTCAGTGAATCTTGTTCACTGTGACACTTAGAATGAGCCTGGTGTCAGCTGTGTAATCTTCTTGCTCGGAGCACTGTCATTAGTCGGAGACGTCGCAACAATGAGGCACCAGTCCAGGGAGACCGCTGGAAGTTTATCTTACAATGGCCGCCCCGCAGACCGCCAGCAAAAACAGGTCCCCAGTATACGCGGAGAGGGAAGGGCCCAGAACAATGTAGCAACAGGGTTAGCATCCGAGCCAAGGCTTTCACACAAGGCAGCTGAAATTATACTGCTGGGTTTCCCTCACAGAACAACATGCAAGTCCAGCTGAGGCTACACAAAACACACAGACATTCTTGGGTACAGTAAGTGTGGAAGGTGAAATATGTGACTGGTTTTCACTATAAATGTTATGATTTATCTTTACATTATAATAACAGTATTTATGCACTCATCAAGTCACAAGGTGTTTGTAGTACTATTCCAATCTGTTATTTTGCTGTAGCTTAAAACAGTAGTGACCAGACCTACCTTTATTATCTGATCTTTAACATAATTTAACAATACAGAGCAATTTATCAAAAATGGCTCGACAACAGTCAGTTTAACATGTGCTTATCTAAACAACTACATGGAATGAGTCACTGACAAGACTATTATGACTAGTACATTTCAATTTGATGTGTAAGCCACCTGCATGTCTTCCTGGAAATGTTACTTTGGCTGAAATGTTCCACAGAACTGACCTGTAACTTTTACCATTTATCCAGGGACTACAGATGAAAAACAACCTCTCTGACAAATTCTGGTACATTTACAGCAATGTTGATTAATGTACACTGTCCCTGATAGATAAATAAAATACATAAAAATAACTTGACCTGGCGGCCATGTTGTCACCACTGACAAGAAATTAAACAAGTTTAATGCTATACTGTGGAACATTCCAGGTAAAGCAATAACATCTCCATGGAGATAAGCACGTAGCAAGCTCTCTAAGCCTGAGCTATGAAAGCAGATAATCTCCATATAACATGCCAGCTTTAATAGACTCCATAGGTACCAATAGAGGTGGGCAACATATTGATATATTGATAGTATTGTGAATATGGCTTTGAAGATATTTTTATATCAAGTATATTGCTTATAATAAAAAAAAATGCAGTTAAATGAGCAGATGAAAAATAAAATTGGGGAAAATGATTGTTGTAAACTAAATAAATGTATAAAGTGAAATGTCTGCACTTTTGTAGGTCAATTTTAATGCTCCATATTAAACCTAAACAGCAACTCATAGACATATTTTAGGGACTTTTCTTTCATGTTATCTTGGGCATAATATTGTCTGAATATTGTTAATGGGATACTTCAAAAATATATCCTGCTATTCCCATCCCTATTGTCAATAACATTATTATCATTTTTTTTTCATAAAAGAAAAGAAGTTGGATTCATAATCTTGACTTGTAGAAAAGAGTTGTTTACTTAGTATTGACTATTTTGCAATGCACCTGGCCCAGTCTGCTCTCCTGTAGATGTCAGTGTAGCGCTGCTCTCCTCACTCCTTCACATGTACCTCCTCTGCCTCGGCTTCATGTTCTACAAATATTTTCCTTGTAATCTGAAAGTCTGTGTACATCCTCGAGGACATTTCACTGCACTTTCCCCCGCACAGCCGCGTTCCCAATGCTTAGATATCCCACTAGACCTTGCACACTTTTGCTAACACTAAAGTTGCGACAGCCCCCTACACCTGTTCCTTGTCACTAAACTATTACAGCGTAGACGGACTCGACCACACACAAGGTTGAAGGACAAACTCAGTCATTGGATCCAGATGGACTTTTTTTTTTAGAAAGCTACCGCACATTTCTGACCCACTTATTAATTTCAAAGATTAGCTGCGAACAACAACACCTAAATGAGAAGCAGGCGATGAGGAGGCTATTGGAACCAGCTGCGAGGTAGAACGGCTGTCATCTCGTCAGTGCACAGCTTATTTTGACAATGAGTACATCCGTTACTTGATTTGAGCAAAATATTTATTCAGAAATACTGTATGACGTCAGCCCTGTCTGCTTAGTTATTCTTATCATGCACTACTTCTACGCACAAAGTCTGGTGATGACGGGCTTTGGATCACTCTTGCATTTGATATGGCTTTGACTTCAGAATTCTTTGTAAATATGAATGTGAAGATGACAGCAATAATAGATTTGAAAAATATTTATTTCACCACAACATAAATTTGTCAAAAGTATTGAAAATCTGAACCTAATCAAACAATACTAAAACCAATATCGAAAATAAATATTACAACACAGTAATTACTTCAGGAACAATAACCTTTTTTTTTTTTTTTTTTACTTATCCATTGGCTGTTTCAAAACTGAGAAATTACATTGCTGGCTAATCACTGCATAGACAAGGACACCATGTTTCAGTAGCAAAAAAGCAAAAATGATTTACTTTTAGTTTATTTATTTATCGTAAATTCTATATTCTAAATCCCCATCTCTCAGACAGGGACAGAAACAGTAGTTTATTATGGTCAACTGGCATTTCCAAATTGGCCATAATTGGATAATTTATACTGGATTAATAATTAATTAATTAATAACTAGCTTGATTATTCCATTTTTTACATCCAACTATGACACAGACACAAAAATGTATTTCACTGTTCACACTGTAACCTTCAAACTGAGCATGGGTCAAATCATTATCTTATCTTTGTCATTTTACCAGTCTCATCTCAATTAAACAATACAAGCCTACAGAATATTGTTAGACCATATGAAAGCCATTGGCATTTCAGTACATACCCATTGCGCCTGTGCCTGTTGGCCTGGCTGTCTCGAATGCCCGGGTTTACAGAGAGCAGGTCCGGATGCTGCCCGTCCATCACCTCCAGGTAATTTCGGCTGCTCATCTCCACCTCTTGAGCCTTCTCCTCGAACAGGACCTGGCTGCTCAGTTTGTTAAAGACAATGGTATTCATGGTTGTGTAAATAGTCCTTGGTCTTCACTGGGGCCGAAAAAGTAAATAAGGATGAAAAATAAAATAAAAGTCCTTGTTGTGTGTCGAAGCGTTCCCAAGTCACTCCTGAAAGAAAAAAAAAAAGTTTGGAATTAATGAAAAGTGAATGTGGTAAAGAATGGTAGAGTGCAGTTAAAACTCTATCAACTACAAGGTTACTAAGACTTTATCAGAGTACTACTAACCTGCTATTAGGTCTACAGTAGGATACACTTTGCCACTTTGAAGTAGGCCTACGTCTTATAGTACTTTCTCATGTTATTATCAGGCCAGTTGAGTAATAGTGACATAGTTTAAGTAGCCTAGTTTTAGAAAATGTGGGCTACTCAAAACCAGGTAATACATTTAATCAAATTCTAGCTTAAGTTGAAGCTCGTTTCGTTTAAAGCTCGTTTTTGCCTATTAAATTGTTTGGTTTTATTTAAAGAAATGTTACTCTAAGCCAATTTATTTTAGACTACGTCACACCACGCAGAGCAGGATGAAACGTCGAAGGATGCTACCGCGCGCACACTTGCCGCACGCGCCTCCTTGCCCTCGCTGTCTCCTTCGTTGTCTCCTTCGCTGTCTTCTTCGCTGTCTTCTTGCCCTCGCTTACTCATTCGGTGCCTCCTTTCACTGTTTCCTTGGCCTCGCTGTCTCCTCGCTGCCTCCTTCTCTGTCTCCTCGCTGCCTCCTTCTCTATCTCCTCGCTGCCTCCTTCGCTGCCTCCTTGCCCTCGCTGCCTCCTTCGCTGTCTCCTCGCTGCGGTCTGTCACTGTAAACTCGGAGCTGTTTATTTTGCTTGCCTCGCTTTAGCTCTCTTCTTTTTTACAGAGAAAACAAACCGTACACGCCGGCTGCTTCCACATGTGTGCGACATTTAAACTTTTCACTAGCTTACTTCAATTAAACACCCTACAATTACAAGACATTGCTCAGGCTACTGTCAAAAACAAACGCATTATTCCCAGCACGCTACATGCCATCAGTGGATCGATCTGAATAAACGCTAAGTGGACAGGGGTCACGTTATTAGGCCCAACCAACAACTAATACTAGGACATGGGTTCCTTATTGTCCTAAAGTAAACTCCAACAGTAGTCAGTCATAAAAAAACACAAGAAACTGTTTGCTACCTATCCATGGGGTTCAGAATTATGAAAAATTAGGACGATTGCCATAGCAACTAACAATTAAAACTAATTATCATCTGAATGCTAAACCCTTAAAATGTTGCTAATCCATGAATAGGCAAGATAGCTCATTTGCCAAGTTCAAATGCAAAAAAATAAAATAAAAAATAATCATAAATAAAAATCAATCATATTTGTTCACCTTTCAAAAGCTTTTAGCATTTAGCCTACACTACACCTGCGTTTCCCCCTTAGCCTAAAAAAAACAAAACAAAAACAAAAAAAACATCTACAAAAGTTTTCAAAAGTGATAGTGTTGGAGCCAGGGTGCGTGGTGCCGTACCTGTCCCGGACCCCCCCTCTTCACCGTGGCTGTGAGTGCGTGCAATAATCCCGCGTCTGTTCGCATGTTCGCGTGCTCACATCTGGAGCTCGAGCCCGTACCGCACGCGCCGCCGTCTCCTCGCGCTCTTTATACCGCGGCCCCTCTGATGTGCGCTTTGATGTCCCGCTGGCGCCGCCCCGCTCTCTGAACCAGGCTCCGCGCTCGTGCTTCCCGCTGCTGCCGTGTTTCCCGCTGCACTGGCCCAGGCTCCGAACATACCGACGAGGTCTTACACCGTTTCAGGGGCGGGGAGTCTGGGGACCGACCGGGGAGAGGAGAGAGAGGAGGACACGGAGAGAGGGAGAGAAAGTGAGGAGGAGGAGGAGGCAGGCGGTGGAGGCTGCTACAAGTGGCTGATACACGGCTGTTAGTGAGTGAACTAGATGCTGGTGTAGCCTGTAGCGTGGATCCATAGGGTACTCGTTGCTAATGTGCTAATGAGTGCTAATAACTCGAAGAATAACCTTAAAAAATAGTGCTGTCAAAACTTTATCCTCCTACAACACACTACCTTTTGCCTACCTTCTTCTGACAGTTTCTAGCTAAGTTAAAGGTGCACTTTGCCAAAACATTTCAGGTGGAGGGTAGATCACAGACAATGTTATTTTGAAAAAAAAAAAATTAAAAAAATAGCCTATTAGTAAGAAAGTTACACCCAACACTGCTCACAAAAATGGTGTGGCTATTGCTTTGCCTGAAATGTTCCACAGTATGAACTTATCTATTCCTGCACTTTTTCAGTTACATGTGTTGACAAAAAAGACAATTGGTGGAGTCTCAAAGGAGATTTCTAAGTTTTATGCAATTTTGTGGAACATTCTAGGCAAAACGGTTTTTAAATTTTTTTATTGCCCTTGTCTGTGAACAAAATTCATAAACTAGGAACTTACTTCAGCAGTATGGCACAGCATAAAACAATGTTTAATACAATACAAATAACTAAATTTGACTTTGAATAATAGCAGAAGAATAGTGGAAGTGTATATAATGTTTGACAGGGGTTGTAGATAGAGTTATAGACAAACTACTGGATTTATAGAGTCTGCAGTTCATTTATAGCCGTGTTTTTATCAGGTCACCCCCAAGATTCTTACGTAAATCAGTTGAACAAGTGAATGAATAGCCTAATAATTATTTATCCTACAACCCTCTTACGCTATATTGGACATTGAACCCTGAGAAAAACAGAGGAAATCAAACTAATTGTAAAACAGGTGCAAAAATCCTATAAGCTGTTTTTACTATTTCCACAGCCAGACAACCCAAATACTGTTGCCATTCCCAACCTAATCAGTCTGAAGCTGTTCGAAACGTATCATAATCCTAAGAAGCATTTAGCCACATTTTGACTTTTCCGACTTGTTCTGGGAAAGTACTCTCATGTTTCAGAGGTGAGACTGAAGAATGCAAGGACTATAAAAAGTACTAATAGGCTGACTGCAACAATGTTCAGGTTTGCTTCATGTCATAATGTGGAGCATTCCAGACGAAACAACAACATAAAGACAGGCAGGTGGTAGATCCTTCAACAGAAAGGTTGCATGGTTCAATTAAAGATCCCTTTAATTTTCATGTCAACATCATAGCCAAAAACAAATCAGACGCAGACTGGCCATTCACTCGAGTGCATCTGGATTTGCCAAGTCCCGAATGGTTATTAGGAGGAATGATACTTAAACAGATTCAGTTTATGCAGATTCTGCCTGGATTGACTAAGCACTGTTGTGTCATACTGCATTACACTGAATACACTCAATTATAATCTGTAAAGATTTAGACCCTAAATTGTAACTATGCACATTTTTATGAGGCTGTTTGGCTGGCACTGACCACTTATCCAAAGATACTCATGTCTGGGTTAATCTATCCGCATGCCATAAACTTATCCAAGATAAGTTCAGCCAGCTTTGTAGTATAAGCCTCAGGATAGCAACTCCACCGTTTACTTTTATTGAAGTAATTATGCTGTATTTTAAGATTTTAATAGTTTACATTTTTTATCTCCAGGTTAAAATTGCTTCATGGTCACATATGACAATATTTTTACAGTGGCATATGGAAGACCAAAAACCGTTTATATAAGTTGAAATCACAAATTAACTACTGTCTCTTGTTCTTTCCCTTTATTAGATGCCAGAGAAGCAGCAGCACACCCAGCGTCCCCTGCCACAGCCGATGACCTCACATGAACCCTGCCATTGGGGCACAGCAGTGTTAAGCTGCATTATGGCCTCTGACTCATGTGTTCTAACAATGTACCAGAGGTTTATCCAAGGTAGTGATTCGCCCAATGTGACTAAGACATGGCTGTAATTACTGTTTATTTGCGCTTATTTTCATTTAAAAGGGGAAGTTGACTTTCGCTAACAGCTCGTGCAAACATGCTATGAATGGCCCAGTCATGTAATCACTTTAATTAAGGCTGGAGAGTTTTGCTGGTTAAGTTAATATGTAGGTTACTCCTCCAGCCTACACTGTACTTGTGTTACACATCTTTGAAATTTACATGTTATTTTTTTCTGATTTGATTCCACAGGTATGAGACACTACATAGTACAACTTTGGATCAAGGTTAGTATGTGTTGATTTAGCCTTAGAATTGGGTAGCCATATAAAGACATTTACTGAAAGAATTTGTTGTTCTTGTGTTAGTTTACCTGTTAATATTATTTACACATTCTCAATTGTTAACAAATTCCTTAAAAATATCAAATTGCAATCAGAATCAAATACATTCATTCTTTCTAAGGTTCCTATGTTTAACAGAGCATGGTGCTGTAATAGTTGCAAACAAGGACTAAACCAAAAGAAAAAATGTATCTGTTTGCTAATTTAAATTGGGTCAACACTCAGTGACTGCAGTGATGATTTCAGCTAACCTTGATGTTAAAGGTGCATCATGTAACTTTTTGGTGGGGAGTCATCACCTGCTTGTCTCTATGGAGATATTATTTTTTGCCTGGAATGTTACACAGTGTTGCATTTTACTTATTTATCATGTATTTATTCAATTATAGGTATTGCTAAAAAACATTCTTACTGAGAGTGAGCTCACCATTCCACAACTCTGACCTGTAAGGTGTCATAGTACTTCTCTCCATGGAGATAGATACATTTTAGGCCATTCTGTGAAACAGTCAAGGTAATAACATTTCCATGGAGACAAGCAGGTGGGGAACTATTCACCAGAAAGGTTACTTTGTGTACCTTTACTATAAAACAGTGTAAACACTTGGGCAATGCAGTCACCACTTCACATGTACAAGGACTAATTCATTTGGTGACTCCAGAAAAGAAAAATCTGTATCAGGAAACCAGTGACACGTGACATATTATTAAGTGGCTTTGTCCATTTTTATTCTTAGGTGCAATACGATGTCAGAGAAGCCAGAGGAAGTGGTGGTCACCTGAGCGGCTCTCAAGGGATTGTGGGACGCTCCATTCCTTCAGAGGAGCAGTTTGACAGATGGCCCAGGGTTACTCTGAAGTGGTGAGCTCCAACATTCTACACTGCACAGTTTTCCACAGACGCTGGAAGTGAAAATATCCAGCGAAACCCAATGGTGAGTCACAGGGATCTGCAGAGGTAAGCGTTGCATGTGTACGTTATGAAGTACAGACTAATGACTTTAGCTTCAGCCCCAAATATGTAGGCTATAAAAATAGTAGTTATAATAATAGTACTAAAATAGTGGAAATGCTTGTCTATTTTCTCTCTTGTATCATAGATAGACTACATACAGTTCGGGCTGGATTAGTGCAGTTCTATGAACAAAAACATTGGGAGACACTTTCTACCACCCACTCCTCTTATTAGTCAGCCTCCATCATGCTCTGAGTGAGTGACAGGTTAATTTAACCAATCACAGTGAAAAGTAAACTTTCAGAAACAGCATATAGTGTTAGTTACCTCTTAAAGACTGTATAAAAGATACTAAAAAAACATGAATCGTGATAAAATTATGACTCACAGAAAATTGTCATATGATTTTTTTTTGCACCTGGCTCTTTGCACAGTACATTTGAACCAACCAATAGGGCCAACAATATTCACACTGGCTCATTCATTTGCTCAAACTGCACACAGAACACTGTAGACACCCTCTGACATCACATCACCAACTCGTTTGCCAACTTATTGGGCTGCCACGTCTCACTAGTGCCATCCTTCTGCCTACAAGGCTGTCTATCTGAAGATGATCTCCACACATCAGTTAGGGAACTTTTGCATTAATTGTTGCATTAATTATGTCCAAAAATTCATTACAATGAACTGGAAAACATATAACTCAATTGCACATTACATAATGGAAAACTTACTAACCCAGTGACATTAAACCAATCACAACCACTCTGATATTATGAACTAGTTAAAAAAAAGTTAATTCACACAACATTATAATGCCCCTGCTAACCTTCACATTGCACTGTGAATCCTCAAGACTTATCACAAATACATTTATAAGACATTTTGCCTTTATTTTTATAAATCTTGTTTTTTGTCTTAAAAGTCTGTCAATTTACTCTTTCGATGTCAAAACACTCTTCCATCTAGTTCAGTGTTGCAGTACAAAGTTCAAGAATAGTTGGAGAATAAGAAAATGAAATCAAAATCAAGAGAAATAACTATAAAAACATAACAATAGATATAAAAAACTAACACAACACTATACCAGCAGAGTAAAGCTATAAGGCTACAAAATGTATGTACAATACTGACTAAGGTTATGCAGAGTACATCATATGGCTATGGTGTAATAGCTATGGTCTGCATGATGTAGTACAGTTTGTGCTGATTCATCACATTCCCAATTCAAACCATCATATACCAAAAAAACATACTCTTCTGGACTTTCAATTGATAAAAATGCTTCTTAATATAATGTAAAATATACATATATATTTTTTCCACACATTTACAATACACTCAAAAACAAAAACACATTTAACCTACAACCAAAATGTTTGATACTCCATCTTTAAATAGACTTGGTATTGGACTGCCAATCATTCAGTGTGCATTAAAATAACTGCTTTTGATAGGCAGTCATTACTTATGAGACAGCAATTGCTCCGTGTCAGCACCTCGCTCCATTACAATCCAAATTATATTTTAAAACCCTGAGCCACAATAATCGTTGCTTGTTCAATTCAGTGTTTTCACTCCGGTTCTGCGCCTAATACCGCTGTGTAAACCAAGTCTGAATTATATGTTGCAGCGTACTTGTAAACCACATACATATTTGTTCATTACTTTGCCAGCTTTAGTGGAAAAAGTGACTGAGAAGAAAAATTACAGGTTGTTTAAAATGACCCATTTACTGTTTTTGGGGGGTTCTGTCTGTCTACTCCAAGTAATCAAGTGCCATTAAGCATCACTGAGGCTGTTCATGTGAGGTACAGTGGGCAGTAATTTGCTCTGTAACTATCTCTTCCTTGCTGGTCTAAGTATGGCTTTCTAAGAATACACAGATACACAGCAAACAGAGATTTACTGTTTTAGGGGATTCAATAAACTTGGATGACAGAAGACAGAAAGATTCCAAGTTTGAATGCTCTTTTGCCTTTGCTTGGAAAAAACATCTCAGCTGTAACCCTTAAGGAACATTATCAAGAAGGCAAAGAATTAACTCATAATAGGGCTGAAGGATTTGGGAAAAATATCGAATTGTTCTGGCAAGCATTGTGATGTGCGATTTATGTTTTAATAATAGGATGAACTGACAAAAAGATTTAAATAATACTATGAAATAACAAACTACGGTAATACAGGCCCATTTCAGAACAGGTTTGTACAGATCTAAACAACAGGGTTAGTGTTTTTTTTTATCCAGTATTAGACAGTAAATTGAGTCATTTGTGTAGGAAATTATGATACTTCAAAATGTTCAGCCTCTGTGTTTGCAAATTACATCCATTCATATTGAAATTTTGATTTGATTGTGATTAATCTTGCAGCCATAATTCATAATTAATTATTAATAATGATTCAGGTTTAGGAACTACTAAATCAATACCCTAACTCTAACTCCTTATTCTTACCAATTAATTAAGTGATTACTAAACCGCAATTATTTTTAATAAGCTATTTAATCATTAAGGAGTGTTGCACAATAACAGAAACAACTTTAAAATAGTCAGTGGCAAATGTTTGCTTTTTTTTATTGGAAAAGTCTGTATTCTGGTATTGAACATCGGCTCTGATACTGAGAAATTTGCTGGATCAGATATCGGCTTCTGAATATCAGTTCATTCGATATCCTGGTTGGACCTATAGATTGATGTATTAAGACTATTTACTGGTCATAGTCATTCCAGAAATCCTCATAATGTTTGAATTTTTATTTATACAAAGCTGTTTTGTAGTTACTTGAGAGAATAATAACAGCACATTTGAATCACTTCTGTCTTATTGTATTTATGTTTTAAGAAAATAAATGCCGTCAGTTTCTGCACTGGTATCAGTTTGGTATCAGTCTGGTATCATGTATCAGCAGATACTTAAAGCTATAATATCGGAATCGGTATTGGAACAGAAAAAGATTTAACGGTGCATTCCTACTCTTTAACGTATTTGTTTTAGTCTTGATTCCTGCCAAGCAGTGCGCCACAAAGCTGCTCCTTCAAAGGGAAAAAAAAGTAAAATAACAAGCTGAAATAGTGAACCGGGGGGGGCAGTTGTCTTGTTGTCTTCTCTTTAGACTTGAACGGACATCAGCTTTTCCAAATCCTTCAGTCAGTAAAACATGTGCGAACGTTCCAGTGATCCATTTGTCAGCGCTGGTATCAGTCTGCTCCTACTGTCTGCGAGGCTGTGGACAGTATAGGGATGTGTTTGGGCAAAGAGACAGACAGAGGAGAGCTAGACTGGAACGGACGGATGATGTCTGAATGGTGCTGAGAGAAACATCATTCATTATTGTTGAAATGGAGATTAAAAAAAAATGGATGACAAGTAGAAATGTCTTGAATTATAGTAACCACATTTTGTTAAAGAATGGGGCATTCTGCAATAATCTTTATCAAACCATATAATTTTTCATAACTTTCTAATCTGGTAACGTGGTTAGAGTTCTAGACAGGTCCCCATTTTTAACAGTCACTCCCTGTGTCATAACAAAGGGGAAAGTTAGATCAAGAGATAATTTTGCTGCAAAAATTGTTAAAACCACAATATGTAGCTTTTTATCGAAAACTTGCTTAAACCAAAAGCATGTTTTTTCATTTTGGTTGTTTTGCAATGAAAAACAGGAAAAACATGTGTTGACTGTGAGCAGGCTTGCATCTTCACAAACCTGACTCTTATTTGGCCTGGAAGAGGGCCTCCACCACTTTGTTTCCATGGAAATATTGTTCTTTTAACTATAATCTTCCAAAATGTATCTATGTCTGTTTTGTTTTGTTTTTTTTATTTCCATGGAATCCAGATGGTGACAAGCCAGCTCCAAAAAGTTACAAATTGTACCTTTAAATATTCAGTAGAATTACAATCTAAAGATTTATAGCAGATAACAGATGCTTAACTTGACAGCCATATTACTATAAACGAGTTAGCAACTGTAACTGGCTAAATGTTAATCGGCTTGCTAACACCTGCCTAGAAGAAGGCTAAATTACAAACTAGTTCATAATTTTGTGATTATATTCCATGCTCGAAGAATATGTCATTTGTACATAATATACAAGTGCAAATCCACGCAGGAATATTATGGTTAAATGACATTGTACAACCTGTAGTTTAAACATCTTACTATCCACTTTGAATCTAAAAGAAACTCAATCCTTTAGCTTGGAGTCTCGCAGCTTGCAATCAGCCGCAGGTTCAAATCGGACATCCCGTAATGCCTTGCTGATGATTTGTTGATTTGCTGCTATTCCCCGTCTCCCCTCAGGTCCGCACCGGTGATAACTTGATGAAAAGAGCTTGATGAAAACTGTAGGATAATATCATTTTTGGTGCGGCGCCATGTGGGGAGTTCAGGTTGGTTGTGGGTCCAGCGAGAGGGAAGCCCGGCATGACTTCTGGCTCGCAGCTGTGTAGATCTGAGCCAGTGCCAATTCATCACTGTCTGCCGCGTTAGCCACTTGGCATTTCAGAGAATCTTTACTAGACATTATCCTCCATCTGCCAATGAACCAGAGCGCTTGCTGGCTATCGCTTGCCCTCTTTTCATTTGTGCAATTGTGAAATGGAACGGTCCAGAAACGCGAGGCAATGGGCAAATCCTGTGAACATAAGATTATCTCATGTCACATTAAATTGTAATGTTATGTCATTTTTTTACGACTTGCCACAGTGAAGCCCACATGATTTGGGAAGGGTTTTTTTTTATTCCTTGGCTGTTGCAACCAGCCACATATGTTGTATTTTGAATTCTCATTGTGAGTACTTTCCCGTTAAAGCAACAATTAGGGCTGTGCTACTTTCCAAAAATTGCATTTTTTCTGCCAATTTGATAAACGTTGGAATCACTCTACAATTTTCTGGACAATTAAAAATCATCCTGAAGCTTTAATGTTTGTGAGAAATAGAGAAATATCGGCACCAATATATCTGACCGATATTTGCACATATAGTGAGAACATTTAATTATAGATATGTATTTCAGAACAGCTTTGTAGAGATCTAAACTAGGGTTAGCAGGTTTTATAGATAATAAAATGTGATATCTATTGTTTGCAGAGTAAATTACCTATTTTTTATTTAATTGATTGCATTTTTTGAGTCTTTGTGAGTTGTGATTATTGTAAAAGCAATTTTGAATATTAGCGTCAAGACAAATCCTAACACAGTGGATCTGATTTCTCAATGTCCTAAATTTTCAGGAAAACAAGTTGACGATCCATTGATATGTTTGACAGACACAGCCCACAGACCAGAGCCTTGATAGTTGTGCACATGCAAGAGGTCGGTCTGCAGACTTTGCATTGTTCATTAAGTCTTCTCTGATGTTGAGTGCCGTAACAGTTCAAGATGAGCCCAAATGAGTAATCAAGAAAAGAGTTCTGCTCTCTATCCAGACACGCTTATTCATGTCATAGGTATGCAGCACAAGATACAGTCAATGATACAGTTAAGGGGGTAGAACCTGATCTCATTTAAAGAGTGATTGTCAAAGAATTAAACTGTAGTCTTGATGAAACCAAAACAAGTAGAGTTGTCATCAGTATAAAAAGTCAGATGCTTATCAACACTAAAACTAGAATAGAAACTAGATACTTATTTGGACAAGTATCTATACTAAAAAAGTCACATCGACAGAACAGAAATTAACCTTTCCTGAATAGGTTTAGAATGATCTTGAGCTGTATCCAAACTAGTATAAGATCACATATATCTGAATGACTGAGGGATTACACAGATATAAGACCTCATGGAAATATAAAATAAACCGCTGTTATTTATTGAAAACAACATTCTACTGTCTAAATACAGTGAGTGTTTTTATTATCATCGCAGTATCAGAATCGGTATCGAGTCTATTCCTTAGTTCTCATTTCACTCCATCATAATCCCTCACCCCCTTGACATTCTCCTCTGCATATTTGTACTTTATGTATGCTTTGACACTGTCATTTGACTAACGACCAGGTCTATTGTCTTAGGCCACAGGGATAAATATTCGACAATACTCATACTTCTAGCTTTTTGCGAAGGCAGATCGGTATGATGGATACTTAAATCAATCCAAAATGTATTTACCCTACCACTTTAATTAGTTTAGAACACTTAGTTTCCTTTCATTTAGCAAGAGTTGTATCCAGGGACACAACAATGTAACTTGAGATCTTGTCTAGTATCCATTAGAAATATGCATATGTTTCATTTTTCACACTGGCCTTTGACGTCTATAAAAGTCTAGTCTCCCAAATCTTAAACCAAACAGAGCTTAAGTTTAGAGTTAACAGCTCAGAGAAGGTGTAAAGCTTTTCATTAGATGTGGTTCAACAAGCTAACACTCTTCAAACCTTTAGATGATCTTAGGCTTCCAGTGAAAATCCTAATGCTTTTAAGCAGACATGAGCAAGGCGGTTATTAAGGCGAGACCGCAGGTGAGGTGAACAGGACTTTTTCAGTATTTTCATATTAATTTAAAACTTTATCTATAGATAGAAGCCATAAATTACACCAATAAAGAAAGAGATTGACATAAAAACCCTTGACGTACTTTTAAAAATCAAACAGGCAAAAAAACAAAACAACACCCTTTAAAAATATTTTCTGCACACAGTTCTAACATACACGCATATATTTGTTGTCATGCCAGTTTGCATTTACCCTTGTGAAATGCGCCCGACAGGATTAATGAGTCCTATGAAACAGTTTTTAAAAATATCCCGACATGGAGCGGGGGATGTTATGAGGACACACTGCACAGAGCCTCTGCGAACAGAAGCCGTGTTCAGCCCTGTGAGGAGCTGTTGTGTACATGCGTGTTTTTAATGGCAGCATTGCAAGCAAACCATGCGGCTGTGGTAACACTTTATATTAAAAAGCAGTCTTTACACTCACTAGGGGACGGAAAGCCACTTCTAATATTTGGAAACAACTTTTACTGTTCATTATGAAACATAGCCACAGCAGCACGGGGAACACTTCAAAAAGCACAGTTCAATTAATATCACAATGCAGCTGTCACTACGAAGCCTGTCACACCGTAAAATAAGTGAGATGTGTATTTATGTCCACCCAAAACACTAGGCAAGTGTTGCATGGGATTTTTCCACATAGCAGCCTTGTGTAATCTGTAATAAAGCGTTGGTGCGGTCACATCTCTCAGCGGGACAGAGGGACATGTCTGAGGTGGATAGGGTGAAGGTCAGGCCAAAGGGGGGACACCGGCTTGGGTCCAACGGGTGTGGCGTCAATGGACAAGGGATATCCCCGCACTATTCTCAGCACCATCCTGTTACGTGATGAGAAGCATGCCATGTTGACTGGTGACCCAATCTGGGCTTAATTGCCGCCTGTAGTGAGTAGAACCTCTAATTTCCCATGAATAATGTCCCCGCTTCAGACAGTGGGCCAGAAAGGTTGCTTTTCTCAGAGGCTTTGTGGCCCGGCTAATACACTCTTTATGAGCACTGAGCCTAAGTGCTAGTCTCCACTTCCTCAGCCGCTCCCATCTCAGTACCAGGTTCACCAACAGGTCCACAGTCAGGCACACCATTAACTCCTTATTCTTTACAACATAAGTATTGCAATTACATATGTGTAAAACAATTGGATGTGATTTCATGTAACTTTCCTAAGCCTCCAGCCAGTGCACATAAGGTTTCCACTATGTCATGTCCACATTAACAAGTTGCACATCTCTGTGCACAACTATGGACAACAGTGAGGTTTCTGTTGATGATTATTGTTGAATTGGGATTTCATTACCACCTTAAATAAGAAAGGGGGAAAGTATATGGTTGGAGACAGGCTCACTTTTTTCTGGAACTTTATGACTGGACGTCTTGTTTTTTTTGTTTTTTTTTATCCCAGCTCAATCTACTGTGCACGTGGTGGTCACAGAGTGAGTGATTTGTAGTGGTCAAAGAGGCTGTTGGCGCAGATTGGCAGCTAAGTCCCTGGCAGTCAACTCAAGGGCAGTTGTGGCTTTGAAGTAGTAAGTGCAGAAAGAGACTACAAAATATAAACATATACTAAAGAAGATATATTGTGCTTTTGTCTGCTCTGTAATTATAATCGATGATGCTATCAATCATTATGCAATATTGTTACATATTTTGGACAAATCCTACGTGTATCACTACTTAAGAAAATTAAATTGGAGCAGTGGGCGTGTAAAGGAGGTGGTGAAAATGAAGATAGAACGGAGCAACCAAATGTCTTGAATGAGGTGAAGACTACTCAAAAATGCACAAATCACTGTTAATACAACTTCAGAGGGTAAAAGAGGGCAAAACCCAAGATGGCGCCACGTACGGTCGCCCTGGTGATTTGGTGCACTGTGTGTTTTTTGTTTTTGTGTGTTTGTCCTGTGTCAGCGTGCTCTTACACCCGTGAAGAGCTCTTATCCATCAGAACTACCACTCCTGCTGATCTACTGCCAGTTTTTTAGTGCCTGCAGTAGATTTTGTTCACTCTTTGGCCAAAAGAGTGAGACGCCGAAGACGGGGAAAGCGGGCAAGGGCCTTGGTGCGCCTTCGGAGACGCGGCGCTCGCCCACCCTTGCCTGGGATTTTCCTCTCTAACGTTCGCTCACTCAGCAAGAAGACAGATGAACTGGCGCTGCTGATGAGGAGAAACAATGACTTTTCTTCCTCTTGCGTCTTGTGCTTCACAGAGACATGGCTCAACGAGAGTATCCTGGACTGCGTGCTTCACCTGGAGGGCTCCCAGCTCCTACGCGCGGACAGACAACGGGGACTGTCCGGGGGAAAGACGAAAGGTGGAGGTGTCTGTTTCTACATCAACAACGCCTGGTGTACCAATGTGACTGTGATCTCCCAACACTGGTCTCCCGCCGTGGAATATCTGTTCATTAGCTGTAGGCCTTTCTATTCTCCACGTGAGTTCGCTTCATTCATTCTGGCCGCTGTTTACATCCCTCCATGTGCGGACGTGCACGAGGCCCAGCGCGTGCTCGCGGAGCAGATTCTGAATGTAAAGTGAACCTTCCCAGACTCTTTACTAATCATCCTGTGGGATTTTAATAAGGGAAATCTGAGCCAGGAACTGTCCAAGTACAAGCAGTTTATTAAATGCCCGACGAGAGAGCAGAAGATGCTGGATCATTGTTACACAACGGTTAGTGGAGCCTACAGAGCCGTGCCCCACGCTGCTCTAGGATTCTCTGTGAGGACTTCTAAGAAGTGGACCAGTGAGGCTGTGGAGGAGCTTCGCACATGTTTGGACTTTACAGACTGGGATGTGTTCAAGGCTGCCACAGACAGTTTGGATGAGTACACAGACACTGTGATGTCACACATTCAGTTCTGTGAGGACAGCATCATTCCATCGTGCACCAGGGTGACTTTTAACAACGACAAACCCTGGTTCACACCCAGACTGAGACATTTGAGGAGGGAAAAGGAGATGGCTTACAGGGCAGAAGATCGTGAAGGCTACAGGTGTTGCAAGTATGCATTTAGCAAAGAGGTGGAAAAGGCTAAAGCAAAGTACAATAGACATCTAGAACAGCATTTCTCCGCCAACGACATTGCTTCTGTCTGGAGAGGGCTTAGGCAAATCACGAACTACAGGCCCAAAGCCCCTCCCGCCGTGGACAACAAACAACTAGCAGAAAAGTTAAATAACTTTTATGCGAGGTTTGAGGTCTCACACCCCTCCCCCTCCTCCCTCACTACCATGGACAATACAGCCAAACCCACCTGACACCCCTCCTCCTCCCCCACTGCCCTCACAGTTTTGGAGCAGGACGTGACTAAGCTTTTCAGGAAGCAAAACCCCCATAAGGCCGCGGGCCCAGACGGTGTCTCTCCTTCCACCCTTAGACACTGTGCTGAAGAACTGGCTCCTGTCTTCACGGACATCTTTAACACCTGCCTGGAGTCATGTCACGTCCCAGACTGCTTCAAGCTGTCCACCATCGTCCCCGTCCCCAAGAAGCCCAGGATCACTGGACATAATTACTACAGACCTGTGGCACTGACGTCTGTAGTCATGAAGTCATTTGAGCACCTGGGCCTGCACCACCTCAAGTCCTTCACCTCCCCCCTCCTGGACCCTCTGCAGTTTGCCTACAGAGCCAATCGTTCTGTGGACGACGCCATTAACCTGGCCCTTCACTTCATCCTCCAGCATCTGGATTCCCGGGAATCTATGCCAGGATCCTGTTTGTGGGCTTCAGCTCTGCATTCAACACCATCCTCCCTGCTCTACTCCAGGACAAGCTCGCTCAGCTCAATGTGCCTGACTTCACCTGCAGGTGGATCACTGACTTCCTTACGGACAGGAGGCAGTGCGTGCGGCTGCGGAAGAATGTCTCGGACACTCGGACTGTCAGCACAGGATCTCCACAGGGCTGTGTACTTTCTCCCCTGCTCTTCTCCCTGTTCACCAACTGCTGCACCTCCAGCCACGACTCCGTCAAACTGGTTAAGTTTGCGGTTGACACCACCCTCATCAGACTCATCCCGGACGGCGATGAGTCTGCCTACAGGAGGGAGGTGGACCGGCTGGTGTCCTGGTGCAGCAGCAACAACCTGGACCTTATTGCCCAGAAGACAGTGGAGATGATCGCGGACTTCAGGAAAGTCACAGCCCCCCCTGCCTCCCCTCACCCTGACGGACTCCCCCATCACCACTGTGGACTCTTTCCGCTTCCTGGGCACCTGCATCTCCCAGGATCTCAAGTGGGAGCCGACCATCAGCTCTCTCATCAAGAAAGCCCAGCACAGGATGTTCTACCGGTCCAGATGATGGTGCAGTTTTACACGGCCATCATTGAGTCCATCCTCACCTCCTCCATCACTGTGTGGTTCGCTGGGGCCACTGCCAGGGGACAGACAGAGACTGCAGCGCATTGTGCCTCTGCTGAGAAGGTGATTGGCTGCAGCCTTCCATCTCTACAGGACCTGTCTCCAGGACTTGGGGGTGAGCAGGCCGTATAGCAGCTGACACTTATCACCCTGGACATGGACTATTTGAGCCACTTCCCTCTGGCAGGAGGCTACGGTCCATTGGGACCAGAACCTCTCGTCATAAGAACAGTTTCTTCCCCTCTACCGTTTGTCTCATGAACACTTTATAATATTTGCACAAAACTGGACACTTTATAACAGCGGTCACTTTAATAAGTCATGTTTGCACTGTTGTTCTGATGCTGCTGTTGTATATATTTTCTACCTATAAGTATTTTATTTTTTAAGCATATCTTTTTTAACTTTGTGCATGCCCTTATTTGTATTTTTATTTATTCAGTGTGTTTTATGTTGCACTTTATCACCGACGTAAGTTCCTAGTTTGTGAACTGTGTTCACAAATGATGGCAATAAAAGTCTTCTGTTCTGATTCTGAGTCTAAATGAGGAGAAATGATTATAAGATGGTTAAAGCTTTAAAATGTTTCTTTTGCAAAACAGGTCCCTTTAAAAAAAAAAAAAAAAAAAAAAAAAAAAAAGACACTTTGTTATAATTTTGTCATGCATAGTGAAGACAAAATTCAGTCTCTAAAATCATGGACTAAACACATTATAACAAACGTGTTAATATGGAGTAAAACTTAAAAATGTCCTTAAAGTGGGGATGTGATGGGCAGGGGCAGTGCATGTGAAGAAAAGAAGGACACTTGTAAGACTTCTTATCAGGTTGCCCTAGTGGTAGAAGCTTGTGCTTCTAATTGCAATGAATGGGACAAACCAGTGACCATAAACTGAACCTTTATAATCCAGTGCCAAAAACTAAATGAAGTGCAGCTGATAGAAAATATTAGCACATAACAGGGGATGTTGTAAATATGCAATGGAAGCTAGAAACTGAGCTCACTGTCAAAAGTGCATTTCCAAAACTAACCAGGATGTTGATAAAGTGTTGAATCACCTCCTCTGAATCAATTTAGGTAAGCGTGTTGCAGAAGCTTTGTAGCTTTTTCCACAGAATTACAATGCTATTAATCAATCCACTTGCTTGGAATGGATTTAGAACTCTTGACTTCCACAAGCTTCCAGTTTTATTTTTTGGTGCTTATCTGAGTAATCAAGTTAGCGTTCGCCTTGCTACTCTCCATCCGTGCTCCGTCGCTGACCCTCTCTAGCAGCTGGGAGCATTTAAACTTCAAACAGTGATGCAGATTTTGGGCCGCATATTTTCAATGTTTTGCTAATTTTCTATTTTAGCACGTGGCTGATATTAATGATGAAAGTCCCCAGAGATTTTGTGGCAGTCTCGGTGGTTGAGCATAGTGCATGAAAGCTAACGAAGACCAGGACAGAGGGATCATGGAGACACACGGCCTGTCAGAGCGAGACGGAGACATCAGCAGCGTGCGGAGAAATGTGCGGGAATGAGCTTGACATGTCTGTTTGTAATAAATATGAACAGAGGACAATGGGTTAGACATGTCCAAATCAGCTGCAAGAGGCCACATTCACTATTGATTGCTATGACTGCCTGAATACATTGTAACAGCGACCATCTGTTATTTATGAGGTGATAAGAAGGGGAACAAAATCCATCCACAGACCGCTGAAAATTACTACTGTCCTCTCAGGGCGCTGCCACAATAAACAACGCTGTTCACGCCTGGCAAAACTTATATATACTTTTATTAATCATTATGTAAAGCTGGGGAAGCCTGTTTTCAAACTTGTGTAAGAAGTAAGTACATTTTTAAACCTCTATAGTTTTATAACTAATCCATTGGCAAACAGAAGCAGCTGTGGGCACAGTCAATCCTGGTGACTCTTATAGCTATTTTTCCCTTTTCTTTTTTTTTTTTTAGCAGTCAATACAATCCTGAGTTACGATATACAATACTTTTGTATGTCTCGATGTGCATGTGCCACTCCAAGAGTTTTAATTTTGGCATGGAAAGGATTAATTATTATCACACTAACAACTAAAAAGGGGGCGTGACAAAAGCTCTCAAAACTATTACACGTCTCTATGTATCTGATCCAAACTACCCTCACAAGAATACAACTGCTCAGGAGTTAATGCAAAAACTATTTATGCAGAAAAAACTAGGTACTAGTACTAGGAAACAATGTATTTTATATATATAATATTGCTAGTTTTCAGATCACATCACAACATTCTACAGGCCAATATTGTTTAATACAGATGGGGAGCAAATGAATAATAAAATGAATATTGTTAATATGCAGGTTCCTGTGGTTATATAGCGAGTTGATGGGTATAGTCGCTATTACAAATTATCAGGTTCAACATTTGTAAATTTACCTGTTGGACATTTCATGCCAAAGTGGGAAATTCGGGCTTTCCTCCCCCATTTGAGAGTATTATATCATCATATTTCAGAATCTGAAAACCACCAATATTATCTAAATAAAATAATGAATTAATAATTGATGAACTAAAACACCATTGAGTGTTTAATTGACAAAGGAACTAAAGGCCTGCAGCCCCAAATAACACTTCAGCTCTAAACTGATTGTTGGCTAGAAAATATTTTAAATTGTAATGACAAAAATGGCCACAAAAAAAAAAGGCTTCTGTCTAACCTAGGACCTTCCTGTTGATCTTAAGATGCACTATGTACATATGTTGGCATATACAAACAGTTTAGGAGGCCCAGTATCAGAGCAGATATGGCTTGTGTTTAGAGACTGCGGTCAGGTTTGGAGAAGGTGACTGTTGGCATGAATAGGCTGTTTGGCTCTGGATCAAACACAAATATGAATGTATTTAACGCACGTCACACTGGAGAGAAGACGCTTGCAGAGAGGCGTGCTTCCTCATGTTTGGAACTACTCCTGATGAGGTCATTGATGTGGCTGCACAACATCTACAAGAGAAGAAAAGTGAAAAATAAACAAAAAAACTAAACATCCACTCTTTGTATCATGTTAAAATAATACCAGTGTAAGTTTTAACTTTAATCAAAGTTGGTGTCTAGTTTCAAACACTGTTATATTCTCTTTTATCCATTAACTCTTTTGAGCTTTGACCATGTCACATTGACCATGTCACATCCATCCATCTATCTGCCATTGAATTTTGTTTCAAGTAGTTTAGCTTCAACTAATAAACAATTCATAAACCATATAAAGGCATACTCCATAGACCTACAGTAAACTTGACTTGATCATTTCAGTGCTTAAATGGCATCTATCGGCTAGTGTTATGTTGCTACTATTCACTGTGCTGCTTTTTGTTTTTTCAGCATTGTTCACTCCCCTTTGTTGCCTGCAGGGGTGTTTCTGTCCTTCTCAAAGTATGCATAAGTGCATGAGATTTTTTTGGGATTTTTTTATTTTGTTAAATTTTTATATTTTAAAGACCAATGTAGAGGTGTCCAAATGTATTTTTAAAACGTCTGTAGAGTGTATTATTAGGTTTTTAATTGTCTTATGAGCTGGTAAAAATTGAACATGTGCACAACTGTAATATGCAAAGTGAAAAATATAAATCAATCAGAAAGTACAATAGGTTTCAGGTACTCATTTCATTTTACAGTCCGTAAAACAATGCATGTTTGAAGTTGTGCACCACGTCTTTGCTAACACAGGCGCACATGTCTCGTTGTGTGTCTAAACCGTGGCTCAGCTAAAGCCTTCCAGCTGCACACATGCTTTGAGCTCATCCACATTAAAAACCTGAGCATGAACAACTCCACTTTTGAGTTTCTCTGCAGCTCCAAAGGTCACACTACATCCCTCTATTAGCAGCTTGTGTAATGGGCCCTGTTAGAGCTTGTTTCTGAATGTGTTTCCAGAAATTTCCAGCGTTCCAGATTTGCACTGAAGCATTGACTTTAAATGTAGGTTGAATAGTTAATCAAATGAATAGAACATCCCTTACTGGTAATGGTTTTCAGAACTCAATACTTGGTAATGTATGTTTGTTTGCACAATATATGCAATTTTTAGAAATGTACGGATGGTGCACAAAGTAAAAAAATATTTTGGCCTCCTTGTACTTCTATAAAATTTTATAACTCAGACTTCAGGCTGAAATGGAGCAGTAAAAACTATTATTTATTGGTGCATGGAACTCGGAATCTCAGAACAGCCCGCAGATTTCCTCAGGTTTGATGATGTGGACCGCTCAGATCACACTAACAGAGTAGGACCGGAGGGGTTCTTCCAGTTTATGTTCAGGGAACATAGAGGATTCTCCTCATAATCTTCAGTTCCTCTTGATGACCTGGTCCAGACTAGTATGTCAGTCCCACTGTGACAGTGCTTAGCTCACTAGACAGTATGCTCATTGACAAGCTAAAGGAGGGTTTTCACAGGCTGTGGGAAGGTTTAGGGATCACATCTAGGACCACTTCCCTGGAATGGAGCAAAGCAGGGGTGTATTCTGACTTTGGGGATGATGTCCGAACCAAGTCTGAGCTGAACTCTGGTTTCTGTGGCATGAACAGAGTTAGTTTACCTTTGGGGAAACATGGGGTCTTAAACAGAGTGTGGCTTACCTAAAACACAGAGGAATATCCAGAGTCTTCTGGCTTCAAAAACAATCTTAACATGCTGGAATTGCAGGTTTTATCTTAATAGTTATCTTAAAACAAAAGCCAAACATGTGCTGTTCTGAAAAGAAAAGTGAGACAGATGCAGTATGTAGTGCAGATAAGTCTTTGCTTATTTTTGAGGTTTGACAAAAAAACAGTATGAAACGTTCAAAAAGTAAAAGTTTTTTAGTGTTTTCGCAAAAGTAATGCTCCTGACACGTTCCCAAGTGTACATTGTTAGCTGTTACTTGTTTTAAAAACTTTGAAATTTTGTAATATTTGCAAAACAAACAAACAAAAAAAAAGATATATTTCCAAAATGGTCCTGTTCCATTGTAAAAGACACACAGGATTAGCAGCGCGAGCCTTTTGAATTTTCTCTCAGGCAAAATCACTCCATTATGTTTGTGGCCGTCTGTGAATCAAAACAGGCTAATGCAAGTATAAATAGTCGGGTGCAAGTGATGGATCTAAATTTGTTCAATGTGTGCTCCAGGAAAACACAATGGTGTGCCACTGAGGTTTCCAAAGCCACATTTGCAATTATTCAGGAAGGTCTTGTTTACGTCTATAATGAACCAACGGCTACAGAACATCCCTCAGTAAACACTTAAACAGGCTGTTTCTAAACATTGTGCAGCCTTTAGAACCATTGCAGTTTCTTCTAAAGCCCACAGAGTTGTTTTTGGATGAAAAAAGCTTTCCGAAGATGGTTGTGACAACTAGTAGTGTGTTGATGGGCTGTGTTGTTTTTCTTGTTCCATGGAAGAAACGTTCTGCCTTAATGTGGTGTGGTTAATATTGTGAGATTTAACAAGTGTAATAAATAACACTTTTTGCTAAGTTTTGTTAATCGGCCTTCATCTCACTCTATCCTATGATTATTTCACACAAGTGAAACTGCTAGTGTTACAGTTTCATTCTATCTACAAGACATGCACATTAGGCTCTTCCTAAAGCTAGTAACTCTAGATCTTGGATAGTGGTTCCTGGCAGGGTTGTGCAATTAATCAAATTTTAATCGAGATTGAGATTCAGTCATCTCTAATAGTCAGTGATGTGCTTTGATCTTTTTAGTAGAGAGGTCTACAGCTAATCTCTATCAGTAAAAGCATGTGGTTTGGAGCAGAATGTAGACTTTTGAGGAAGTTATTTCATTACATTTTGTGTTAAATGGCGCTGATTAAAAGTCAGTATTGTTTATAATTTATATCAAAACTCATTTGTATTTGTTTTTATTAAGACAAACTAAAATGTAATCAAATATCACAATAGATCAATATGAGGAAAAAAAAGATGATTTTTAACAGTTTTTTCCATAGTGAACAGTTCTAGTTACATATTACTAAAATTGCAAATGAAACATATGGCTCCTAGTCCTAACCAACATATTTTGTGCATTTTCATTTTGCTGGAACAGAAAGAGAGAGAACCTTCAAAATATCCTTAAGAATGCATCTCAAAACAGTGATTGTTTTGGAAAATCTGCTGGACAGGGGTTCTTGTGTTTGCCTGTTTGGAACAATGTCTGTCCAGAAATTCCAACATATTACATCAGCATCTTTAACCATTATTTTTAATATGGGGACTTTCTAAAATGTTCTGACAAGCCATTAGTCCCCTTATTATCCAAACATTTAACAACAGTAATGCAAAGAGTTTTTCTGTTGTTATATGTTATGATGAAGATGTTGTTGGACATGTGATTTTGCAATATCCGAGACTGCCCTTGATAGACCTTCTGACTATACTTGAAATTTTTGTTCTTCCTGGATTGTGTTCAAGTGCAAAATCGGCTTTCTGGAGCTTTCTATCATGTTATAACGTTGTTCCATCAATAACATGCCTGAAGTGGTTTTATGACATTTGTGCATGTTTGGATAATGTTGCGATCTCTCCCAGGCCCTATCCGAAGCTTCCTTACAGTTAGCTGTAAGATTTGTCTAATGCTTCGCCCACAAGCCTACGTCATCTATGTTCCCACGTGACAGTTCTCCATAAATATTCTTAAGCATGATACAAAACAATACACTACAGCTTTACAAAACTGATGCGATGTGCAGTAGCTTCATTAGTGGAACCCACACATTGTAATGTGATCGCGCTGTGAAGTGCTGAGTGACATAAAACATGTTCAGCCAATTTAGCATTTTCAAATCCATAAAAGGTAACATGGTAAGTATGTTGTGTGTTATATGTGCTAAAAAATACACCCTCTTTAAACCTTTGATGATGATCCTCTGATGTCTTTGTAGTGTCGTTCTAATAGCCCAGTCTAGACTTAGTAATATTTACACTCTTCTCAATTGTGATAATCTGAAACAGCTGAGCAGAGTCCTCTCTTTTCCAGCAGTCCAAAGGCTGACCCCGACCTCTCTCCATGTTAAAGCTCTGCTGTGTGGTGAGCAAACAGCCAAAGAAGCTTCAGGACATATTCCCAGGACTGTCAGTGAAAGGATAAACACATGAGAGATGAGTTTAGCCAGTGTCTGTCAATGCTTTCGACATACTGTGCACAAAATTACAGATATCATCATAAGATAGATCACACCACACATATATAGTGGCTCTATGGATACCTTTGAATTGTTATTTCATATGTTATGGCACCTAGGATATATAGTGTATAGGTGTATAGGAAATGAAGTGGCACAATATAGTATATAAGTATAAAAAAAAAAATCACAAGGAAATAAATATATGGCAATAACACAAATGTCTCCATTTTCAAAAATGAACTGATTTTCAGACTTGGGTTTGTCTTGGTTTAGTTTCTTAAGATTTTATTTTGACTCAGTTTGACTAATACATGGAGGCATGTGCTTTTTGTGCTTTAATTTAACTGAACGTAACTGACAAAAACTATATTAAATTTTGCAATAATATTATTATCACAATAGAAAACATAGCTCTCAAATATATAATCTTTTTTTCGTATCATGCAGCCCTTTACCTTTTACTGAATAGGAGCTGGCAACAGTGACAAATCATGTTAAAAAGGCAAAAAGCAACAAAGCTAACTATACATTGTTCTGACAGGTCAATATTTTTGATGTAGCAGTTGAAAAGCTACAATTATCTGAATCAGTTTGGTCAGAATGAATAGATGCAAGTTTCTTATGTTGAAAGTTGACTTTTCCTGTTCAAAAAGGACAAAACATCACCAAACATGCATGAAATATTCATTTTGCTTAAAGCATTATAATTATAAACATTGTAATCTTGTTAAAAGATCATAAAATACATTAACTCACTATGATTTAACTTATGTAATAGAAAAATGCAGCTTTGCCGATGTGTCAGCTAATCTCAAAGCACCAGTGTCAGCTAGTCTATGAGAAGCATTTGACTTTGGATTTTAAAATAGCCCCGAAACACCACTGAGAGCAAACCTACATCCCCTGAAAACATGCCCACTAAACAAGTCCCTTTTGTGAACAGAGAGGATGCTTGAAGAGTGCCAGGGGCCACGTTCTTGCCAAACTCGTAGCATGTTATTCAGCCGGGGCCAAATAAGCTCTCCCAGCGCGCGGCTAGGCTTAGATAAGTGCGTGTCTCTCTCACTCTCTTTCCCTCCCAGCTGGGATGTCCGAGAATATAATACGCTGCTTGTTGGATATTCCCTGAGTGTGGTAATGTGAACGCTTGCCCCACGTTTGAGTGAGTTTTTGAGGTTAGCATACTTCACAGAACCTCTATGCGCCCTGACCTCCGAGAAGGGATAGAAACATGCAGTCTGAGAGGCCTCCATATGTACTCCCATGTAACAGAGCCACATCAATAATGTACATACAGTAAACACACACTGCATGAATGATAAATAAAGAGAAAGTGATGTGAAATCAAACAAAAATGTAATTTGTGTTAACATGAATGCTCAAGTGTTCAAGAACCTGTACCTGACTTTTAGTTTAGGAAAACAGAGTTTACTCCATACAGTATATTTTAAAAGCAGCTATTTGTGAGACAAGAAAATAAAAAAATACAGAAGATATTGTCTATACATTTTATTTGGATGAGAAGCAATTGCTAGGGATAGAATTTGTTTTATCCAATCAGAGACATTGTTGGATGAGAACCACGTAGATCCAAACAGTACACTAGTCAGAATTCTTACCTGTTGTGTCCTCAACGTTATTATTATAAATTGTTTTTCCCCTTAAAATGCAGCACTGTGTGACAAAATTAGACTGTTGTGTGCTGTCTGCATCTTATAATGAAAGATTTGCATGTGCTCACGTTCTACAGTTTAAAAAAATATGTTATTGGTTGCAAACACAGAAGCAGCTATCTTAAGTATTAACTGTGTGTTGGCTGTCCACCCCTGCTTCACTTACAACTGAAAAAGTAGTTTTAAAGCTGTGCACATGCAAAAAACATTCATGTATGTGAATGTGTCAAACTAAGGACTTGTGAGATCTTAGGACAATTCCATTTAAATGCCCACTTACTTCTTTCATTGTTCAGAAATTGGGTAGCCCAGGTTTAATCAAAGCAATTTCAGATTACAATTTTCTTGTATGAATTTATAAGGTTTATCGGTTTATAAGGTGCCTGGAAGGTGTTTGCATGTCCTAGGTCCCAGTGTCTTCAGACAGCAGTATTTTGCTGAGTTGAGGGACATTTATGTAGGTAAACAACATTCCCGACAGCCTCCAGTGAACCAGCAGAGACACAGGAGGTGCAACAGGACCTCTTCAACTCTAACCTCTAAGCCCCTTAAGCCTTTGACCTTATAAAAGAGATGGGCATAGCTCCAGTCACGTCACTGATGGTTTGCCATGTTCAAACCTCAGCCTATAGTCAGTCATTGTGGTTGTATGGAAGTTAGACTGTGTAGAAATGGAAATGTTGCCACGAACATAACATAAACACCTGCTAATTTTTGTCAGTACAACGACATAATTACAGTTCAGTGTAATGTACAATTGTGTAATAGTAGTTCAGTCAGCCTAATTAGACAGCAAAATGGCATGCTATTCTGGGTAAGGTTGTGTTAACAGGCCACTTACTGTATTAAGGAAAGATTAAATCAACCTGTTTGCAACTGTTCTAAATAGAAGATTGTATATAATCATGAGAAAAGATTTCCTGTTACTGACTTCAAAATAGACTATAGGCTAATCCTACAGCTAGATGATTGTCATGGTTTAGACTTTGAATGATGGACCAAATTTAGGAGAAGAAAATTCTCCATTCTGTCGTTGTTGGGTCCTTAGGCAAGAAACTTAGTTGGAGGGGCCTATAGTGCAGATTGTGAGTCTTGCGTCCATCAGTTTGCAGCAAGGCAGCTGTGGCTACAATAGTAGATTACCATCACTGTGCGGAATGAATCATTAATGCATGAAAATGCAATGTGACTATGAGCACCTATCTCTTTCTTCAAACGTGGGCCGCATAGTGCTGCTATCAACTCTTCTGTTTATTCATAAGTGACCCCGATAAAGCTCAGAAAAGTTCTTGAAACGTTTATGCATGTTACGCCGCCGCTTATATAACAACATAAGACTTCCCGTACCTCTCTGCATTTATGGAAACCCTTTGCATTTACCTACTGCAGAGCAGGCCTTATTGTGAAAACACTGACTCAAACAGTGCAAACAGCAGTCCAACATCCAGTCCAACATTCTATTTAAGAATAGTTTATTGCTTTGTTTCCTGGACTTGAACAAAATATTGGCCAAAATACAGCAGAATACAGGAATTAAGGCGTGTTGTTCAAAGTTTCCTTATTTTCATGCTTTGTCCCACTTAAACAGAGGTGCTGTCCCACATTTGGTTTACTTCCATCTGGTCATCCTACTCAAGAGTGAAAGGATAAATAATATGGAGGAGCAAAAAACATTATAACTTATAGCACCATAAATACTTAATATAGCTATTTATTCTATCTAGTTTTGCAATTAACAATAACATTGTAACATTACTTTACGTGAGTAAACTTGCACAAGCCTTAGAGAGAATGTTTCAACGGTGGTCATCTAGACTCTGCTTTTGCAATCACCTGCTGAAACGTCTTGATTGTAAAAACAGACCACTAAAATCTTCTCTATATTAAACCTCATCTGGATGAATGAGGATTACACCGTGTTAGACAATCCATGGCATATATTATTAAGATTTTCAAGCACTGCAAAAATGAAGATCAAGAGGAGTTAAAAACCTTTTGAATACAGGCTAAATTCCAGTCATTTGATCATTTTACTTTTTCCAAGATTTTCCTGACTTGTTATAGATTGTTTACATTTCAGCCCAAATTTTCAAGTTTAGTTTGTTCTATTAATCGTTCTTTTTCTTACAACTTGAATATGGTTATTATACCCCACTTATAAGCTTTGTAGGTATCCCATACAACCCTTGGGTCAGCATCATCATTATCATTAACACGTAGAGCCAGTCTGCTCTTCCGTAAGCTTAATAAAGACAGCATCTAAAAAAAGTAAACCATTCATCCTCCAGGAGATTGAACATTCTAGCTGCTTTGGTGGTTGTATCACAAGACTTTCAGGACTGTGATCAGAAAGTCTAATGATACCTATATTTGTCTCTTAAACCAGGTGTGTCAAGTGTCTTGACAAAAATATGTAGTCAATGCGTGTCATTGCAGTGAATTAAATGTAAAGCTCTTCAATGTAGGATTAAAATGCCTCCAGACACTAACTTAAATTTGTCTAAAATATTCCTTACTGCCCTTGTTTGTTTTGATTGAGTGATTAGTGGGAGGCATCTGTCCATTACAGGACATAAAAAGCCGTTTAAGTCACCTCCTATCAATATTTGAAGAGTTCATCTCTGCAAGTTGGTTGAGAAGTAAGACATAGAAGTCCTCATCCTGTACATTAGGGCTATAGATGTTACCCAGTAAAATAACTTCTGTATATAAAATACCTTTGATTAAAATGATCCTACGCTTTGTATTCTTAAATGCATCTGTAACTGTAAACAGTAACTTTTTATTTATTAATATCATCACTCCCCTTTTATTTATTGAATAAAATGAGAAACAGACTTGACCCACTCACGGCGTAATCGTGCAGTAGCCGATTCTTGTCTTTATTTAACCACTTCACCAGAGAAATCCTGATAAAAGCAGATCTGCCTCTCACCCACTTCCACTCTTCCCTTCCTCATCACAGCGTAAAGGATCTTTCCCTTATCAGTGTAGCCTTACAAGAACAGCCCTTGGCCCGTCTTTGCCTCGTCCAGTCGGTGGGCCTGTGAGGTGTGCCCTTTTGATCTTGATCCGTTTCTCTTGCATTTCCAAAACTTCAGGAATCCACTGCTTGACAAAAGGGTCACTGGGTCCCTGCCCTCAGTTCCTTCTTTGAGTCCAATAATCCTTATATTTTGGCGCTGACTTTGATTCTCATAGCTGTCAAGTCGCTCCAGTGCTCGTTTAAGAAATATCTCAATGACATCCAGCCTTGGTGCAGTGGGCACAGATGTGCCCTCCAGGTTGGACACAAACTTTTCCACATCAACGAACCTTTGGGTCACTGCGTCAAATTTGCAGGAAAGTTCCTTAACTGGCTTGAGTACAGTAGCAAGTTTTTTTTTTTTTGTCAAGCATCTCTTCAATGTTCTTTGTCACTCTTTATGCTATCACATCCACTTGACATTTTTCACTTCAAACCCATTAGCCATCTGTCCAGCCTCCCTATCGACATCATTCTCACCGCCTGTCTCAGTGTCATCTTGGCTAGGTTGACCAATGCTAGTGTTAGCATTAGCCTTTCGTCCTCCTGTTTTCACTCCCTTCTTTTTATTCAACGCAGGATTTACAAAAACGTTGTCCAGGGAGATGTTGTAGTTACTATGGCAAATTACACGGCAAATGAATTGTCTCAGAAATAGTTTGTACAAGCCTAGCGAGCAGGCGAAAAAAGTATGTCTATCCTGTAGCGTGCATTATGTGAGCCCCCCATTTCAACCCAAATTTTACTTTCCCTATCTTCAAATTTATTTTCTTTTCACAAGGTTAGTAACCAGTGTAATATTTTGTTTATTCACAAAAGCAGTTCATTCTAACATAGTCAAAACTATTATACAACACACACACACACAACACAGACTTGTCACATACAATTGTAAATAGCTATTACATCTACAAACCATGTGATGTCTTTGTATGTCTTGGCATGTCTTATCACCACTTGTCACTACTGTATATGTATGGTCACTATGTTGGTCTGTCTTCCATTAAATAAAGGGGAAAAAAAAAACACTAAAACCACAGTAATATTCTGAATTCAAAATTATTTTTCGCTCCTCCATTTTTTTGTAGTGGGTGAGGTGGATAGGAGGCTTCTCACTAAACATTGAACTCCAGGGATGTTAAAAACACAGTAGTCATAACAAAGGCTGCTGTATCATCTGCTTCCCACACTCTCCACCTGAAGTCATGTTTCACACAAGCCACAGGAAGCACCATGTAAACCTGGTACGCACGGCCTCCCTCATATCCACACAGCTCCCTGTAAACACTCTCCTGAGCATGTTCGAGAGACGCTGTTCAAATAAATAAAACCGCTTTAGGACGGGTGCTCTCCTGGCAACAAGCTTACACTGCAAAAAACATTACTGTTACTGGAGTGGCCAAAGTGGGTGAGGTGCTTTGCCTAGGGACACAGCAACAATACTTGCAATGAATTGGTTCTGGTCTGAGAGAAAACACTAACTAACACCACCTTCACACCAACCAGAGATAACAATATTACCTAAAAAATTCCGGTCTTTGCAACGTGCCACAAATTGGATTTTAATTTTAATTTACCATTAATGGTAAGCTAAGAAAATTTCCTCATGGAGAAATACATTTTTTTCTCATTTCTAGTGCCACTTTCTTACAATGCTGGAAGATATATTGTACTCAATAAAATATACTGAACCCAGGTATGTGTAAACAACTATATTCTCAAGACTATGACACGATTTTGACATTTGCAGTGTACAATCCTTCATATTTGTCTCCCTTATGAATTCCAGTAGCTGTCTGAAGTTGTCTACATGGATTTATGGTTTAGGCAAACAGTCGCCAGTGCTTTGTACAGTAGCAGTGGGCAGAGTGGTGCTGACTTAGTACCTGCCATAGATGAGGTATAGCTGTGTGAAGCTGTGAGATACCAAGACCACATGTCAAATCAAAGCCGTTTATTTCAAAGTGACATTCTCTCAGTCTGCTGGTATGTACAGTATGTGGTTTGATGGATTCTGAGGGATAGAAGAAGAAAGTGGTTGATTTCACAGAATGAAGAACCAAGAATTGACAAGCTCATGATGGTAGTTTGTCAGTGCAGTGTCAAAAGCTTTCAATGAGTAGTACGATTTTGATATAATTTATATTTCATTATTTTGTTAATTCTATTAAAACACAAGTGGACTAAGTAACAACAAATGGATATTAGTCTGGTCCCAACACCCCAGGCCTCATGGATAAGCCATTCAGGCATCAATCAGATTTAGACCAGACTCTTATCTTTGTAAAGTATTGAAGTGTGTATTCTTGATCACAGGCAAGCCAGAACCATTTGGCTAAGATACTTTTGTAAAAGAAATTTTTGATCTAAAAAATTATATAATATTAAATATTGGTTAAATAATGCAATAAATGTACAGAAATGTTGATTAATAAATTATTTTTTTTTAAATCTAATACATTTTTTATTTTTATTTTCATGTTCAACATTTTAATCCGCATATAAAAAGGTTTGGGGTTTTTTTTGTTTTTTTTCAGGCACTATTGTGTATAGTTTTTTCCATGTCCTCTAAAAGCTGAAATTTCCCAGCTCTTGTTCGGTAATGTTTCTTTAGGGCTAAAGCTGGCACGGGCCAGAGGGAACAATGAGCCTGCCTGTGCGTGTTTCCACATCTGAGATTAAGCACAAATGAAACACTGCAGTTGCGTGGCCTTTGGTATAATTAAGCTCTTTAAACGTCCCAAAATACACCATGGAGGAGTGTTGCAACCCTTAACTGCCCCATTAATGAGGGCAATCGCAGACATAGATTAAAAAGGGGTGGCATGTTGTGCTTTCCCTACAACTCTACAGTGAGAACAGGGCCGTGGCCAGGACTACAAAAAGAAATGAGCTTAACGACTTTTGCAAATTAAACATAACTCTTCGGAACAGTCAGTGCCCCGTCCAGCTGACAATTATGGCCTGTGTAGAACCGCACTCACCCCGACGGTAGATCAAGAGCGTTTAATGAACATGGGAGAAAAATCATCTGGCGGCAATGTAGTGCCCATTTTTACAATTGCAACCCGAGTAAAAGGACAGCTGTGCAAAGTATTGCACAATTACTTGCTTGTTTTGTAACACCAGTCAAAGTAACAGTCGTTTGTCCTGGTTTATTCTGTTGATTTTGACATGTAACAATAACTGTAAGATTCAAGAGCTGCAGGCCTTTAGTTTAGTCAAACAGTTGATGGTGTCTTAGTCAACAAAAATATATTGACTATCATTATAGTAATTTTATTCAGATTATAAGGATTTAAGGACGAGTGTATGAGTTATCTGAAGATTTGGTATTTGTGTACACACATATACACATTTGCACGCAAATCTGTCCTTATACATTTTGTTTTCTAGTACTTTTTCATGCATAAATAGTTGTTTTTGCATGAACTCCTGTACAGTTGTAGTCTTATGAGTGCAGTTTGGGTCAGATACATAGAAATATGTAATAGGTTTACAAATGCACCCTTTTTAGTACACTAACATGTCTGTAGTCGACCACAGCCCTAAATAATATTGTGATCTGACATGATTAAAAGTCTCATCATACTACTTTTACAATAATGAATTGCATGCCTCTTTGGCTAAATGCATAGTTGTGTTTAGGTAGAAAAAAGCATGGAGATTTGTGTATTTTTGTTACCTCAAATAAAATGAAGAAATAACTGGTTTTGAACACTTAGTAATCTTAATTAATCATTTGACATAGGACATTTTCATTAAAGGCTTGACATCTGGGCTTGTTCATATAAATAAAACTATTATCTACAGTACTCCACTCTATTACTACATGTGCATTGTCCTGAGAGGTTCATACTGGGACTGTACCTTACTATTAGACTTTGATTTCACTGTCTGAAATTTTCCCAAAAATATAACATTGCAGTGTTTAGGAATATTTTGCTCTCATATATTATTATGCAGTCATACACAAGTTCTTGCCCAGGATTTGTTTAGTTGGTTAGCTGTAGGGTTGACATGAAATACACAAATTCTTTTATGCATTTTTGCACAGTGGGAGGTAGACAATGTCAGTCTAACATAATTAAACTCATTCACAAATGTATTGTTTTTCCCCTACAAGCCTAGACTAATAAGTAATAATTTCCTAAACATTACCCCATGATTATCTCTGACAGGACATCAACCGCAGTAAACTGTAAGCACCGATCCTTTCTGCAATTATCAGAGGCAAACATAAACATTTTCTGGAGAGCTTTGTGGAAAGACAGGCCTAAATGCAAGACAACACAAAGCCTGTTTCATTCTGGACCAATACAGAGCTAATCAAGTCGGCTGGCGGAAGTAAGACCCCAACATTGTTCCTTTAGAGTTTGTGACCCCAGAGCATTGGCACTTACATTCTACCCTCGTGTCTAGCAACAGCCACTAGCAACGGTCACCCGCGGTAACAGCCCTTTGACTTTCGCAGCAGTGGCATCCCGGGTTGAGTAGAGAGAAGCAGACATCTTTGCACATTGAGCTGTTTGCTTTGGTGGATTCCCATGACGCCTCGAGTGTGGAGTCATGTTTCCGCTGGCGAATAAAAAGCCACTCTGTTTCTGCTCCGTCGGTCAAAGGCTCTGAAAATAGGCACAGCTTTTCAAACTTTATTACGCTGGGTTTTTCACACATCACTAAAACAAGGGCGGTTGAAGGCCAAAGAGCTTTTTTAAATATATTTTTTCCCTTTAGACCTCAAAAACACCAAATAAAATAAACAAAATGGCAACTTTGTGAAATACCGGGAATATACGCTGGTGTTAGGGAGCAGTCATAAGTTTGAATTTTCAGTTGAGCAGTATTATGTTGCAAGAAGGTCTCATGTTCGATTCCCCAACAACATGGGGCCTTAAATTAAATCATTGATTTAATCATTTTCCTTTAGCTACTCCCTATCAACTTGAAACAGGCTAATGCTTCAGCTAGGTACTCTTGGCCATTATCCTGGCTCTAAATCTGCATATGTTTCTCCATGTTGCTCTTGAGGTGTTGCTTCTTCAATGTTGAAGTATGGATCAAATGCATTGGACACATTTTGCATTGGAAGTAGGCTTGTCACAATAACAAATTTTCAAGTGTGATATTTTGCTGAAGGAAATATAGACACTAATACTGACGAAACCATAAAGCAGAATTATCCCTCAAAAACAAATTTAAATGTACAATATCGTTAAAAAATATGAGCTGCACTAAATAAATGACAGAATGTTGGTTTGTATCTATAATGAGTTGTATTTCATAATTCAACCTTCTTCAACTCAAATGTCATCATAGAACAGAAAAAGTTTCCCTTTCTTGTGCAAAGAGAATATATCGATAATAAATATTGAATGATAAATCTTTATAATATTCATCATGACAGATCTAATTGGGAGCAGAAAGCTTAAAACAATAGTTGTGTGGATAGCAAACAAAATTCTGACTGACTTTACTGGTTGCAGTCAGAAACATTCCACAAAACATAAAAGTCTATAAAAAGTTAGGCATTTCTCGGTTAGCAATAAAGGTGGAGCTGATCACCCTCTAACGGGAAGGTTGTTACACCAATCTCTGGCAGTATTGCAAACTACTATTTTGTCCTTGAGCAAGACAATTAAAGTGTGTGTGATTGTGGTGGAGACCAAATGTGCAGATCACTTCTCTGCTAATTTAGCTTTCGGACATTTTTATTGTAGCAGTGGCCATGATGTCTTTTTTCTGTCATAACCTCTTGTGTAGTATGTGTCCTGAGAGATGGAAAAATAATTCAAATTATTACTGGGTATTTGTGTATTCTTGAAGAACTGTGAAATCAGAAATAAACATCAAGCTTACATGGAAGTCTGTGGGTGCCAGCTTTAATGAGACTGACCCTACTTCAACTGTTTGGACTTGGCAAACACACACAGTTAGTCTTATTTATTGACTAACAGGCTCAAACGCAGCTCTATTACAGACTTTTGGCTATTCCTTGCAGTGACACTGGCAATGCTATTCTCATTACCTGAATTTATGCTGCAATAAAGCTGAGCAGCACGGGTAAACAGCATTGTAAAGACGGTCATTCGTATACTGACAGTAAGTGCAGTGTTTTTAGACTCCAGCACAGACTTAGAAAACCCCATAATGGAGATACTTGCCAGCACCTTATTGTATGTAGACTTGAGCAGTTTAATAAGTAGTTGGACTCCACAGATAGGGCAGTACATAGATTCCTGCATGTCCTGGGGCAAAGGGAGATTGGGAAGAGATGGAGAGTAGAAAGTATAAACATGGTGGTGCTATTAGTGCCCAGTTGTGATTGCACTGATTGATGGGTCATGGTTTACCCTACAAATCCAGACACTTTACAATAGCACATATGATTTCAATTCTGCAGAAATTATTCACAGTTTATGTCTATACTCAAAACAACATTTGGCATTTGGAATTATTGATTTTTGGAGGCCAGCTACTTCTGCTCTGCTGCTAGTTACTAGTTTTGTCAAAACATATTCTGCTTTGTTTTGTGTCATTGATTTGGAGCTTTCGTTATACTAATTAAAATGCAATCAACATTATTTATCAATCTTGAGTGGTATTTGCATATTGTATTTCATACACACATATGTGCAAAACTGTTCAATACAATAATATGACCACACCATTGGACTGCTCAAAAGTTGGCCAAGAAGTAAAAAAAACCCAAAAAACTCTGAGGCGAACTCAGCTTGCCGCATAGTGAATTTCTTAGTCAGCCAAAATTGTATTAGTCAACTAATAATTTTATAGTTTATTTGTGTTTTCCTATGTGTCTTACATGTAAATTAAATGTTGTGTTGTTCTATTAGCTTACCACTATGATTCAATAGCAGTGACCGTTAGCTGCACAGTCTGGTTCTGTTTAAACATACAGTATTTGGATTGGGCAGGTGGCTTGCGAGTGAAGCCCCCATTTTTTTGCTGGTTGGAATTCAGACATGAGATGAGATTCAGACATAGACGTATGCCTGGTGACCACATGGGGTATGGGGCTCTGCAGACCCACAGGTAAATGTTCCACAGTCTAACAGTGATTGCCTGTACATCAGTGTGTCCTGAACAGAGACACAGCCAATAACAGGACATCCACTGTCTTTCTCCTCTGAGTGAAGACTCTAGTCACAGCTTTATTAATGTAGTTATTGAGATAGAGGCCTCATGTGGTTTGATTTACTGTAGCAGCTCCATACTGGACTTAAGAGAATGGCATGGTATATGTTGTCTCCTCAGACAATTGACTATCTGTTGTGATGTCATGTCATGTTATGAGTTGAGCTGGCAATATAAGTCAGAGCGATTCTAGGCAAGTGGACTTGCCTTTGGCAAACATGGACTTTGGCACCTCCCCATCTGCCCTCTCCCTTCCCAACTGCCTGCTTTGCCTATCCTGAGAGCCTGCCCTGGTACAATTCTACATAGCCAGAAGTGACTTAGTAACTTGTTAATTTTCCAAATAACCTGAAGGTCTTCAGTTTGATCTTAGCTTGGACACATCAGCCGCATTGCTTATGTCTTAAAGTGGCTTACCATTTCCCATAAATCTTCACCTCCCTCCTAGGTACCTTTGCACCAAATAATCTGTACACATCAAGGCTAACCAAGTCAAAAAAAAAAAAAAGAAACTTTTTTAATTGCTTACAATTCAGCCATTTCCTCCCTCATTTGAGGCACCATTGTTCTGTTTAAGTGTCTCAACTACATTGGAGTCATTACGCTATTGTTATCTTTTAATCAAGTACACAACTCCTCACAGTCCCTGTGTATCATTTATTACTTAAGGCATTTGGATGTATTTTCTTTTGTTCTTATGTTAGAATCTGCAGGATGTGGAGGTCTGATTGCCTCATGAAGGGTCACTGTCTTCCCTTCTCTCTTGCCTGTCTCTGCACCACCACACACATCACGCATAGGGGATAATGTGTTTTCTATTTTGCTTCATCCCTGCTAAGTTCAGGGATGGCTGGGATGGAGAGAGGGGCCTTTCGTGCACAGCTTGGTAATGCCCTGGTTTTAGATATGGGGGCTCATCGTAGGGCTGGTCTGCCGCAGCTGGAGCCCACAGAGCCACACACATCAGTATTCTGCGGCTGGGCTTCCTGTGTGCAATGGGGTCAGACACTCGGCTCATCCTCTGGCATAGATACACAGGCACGTTCAGTGAGGAGGCAGCCCATGTTTGAAGCAGGAACAGTCAGAAGGACCAGTTTATTAGCACATTTGGATTGCATTTACATTTCAATGTGTTAAATAGTATGTCAGTCATTTCCTTATTCGTTGCCCAGTCACAGTTAGAGTCTATATCCTTCAGTTATTCTCTTCAACTGTTATGTATATTCAAAGAAGCCAGTTAGTTCCAGTGATTAGGGGTGTAGCAAAAAATGCTGGGCCTGCACTAACTGCTCATGTTTATGCTGCTTTGTTTTATGCATTTTGCCCAGGGACTACAGTTGAAAATTAGCTTCTCTATGATAAGTTTACATCACAGACACTAAATGACATAACAATATTTCCATAGAGTGATACATGACATTCAATATGTCATATTACTTTCTTGGGAATATCACTGTTTTAAAAGCACATTTTTTACAACAATAGACATTCTACTATATGCACTGCATTGTATAATTATATTTACTAACTCTAAATAAGCAACAAAGTGTAGTGGTGCAACAATTCAATATATCAATATTTATCAATATAGAAGCCTGCAATATTGATACTTTATCAACAAACTGAAGAGGCTGTATCTCTTTTATTTCTCTTTTTTTTTTAAACTTACCCTTACATGTCACTGGTTGCTGTAAAACAGAGCACTATTTATATACCTTATTCTGGGAATCAGACAGATAAGCAAGTGTTAACCTGCTCTTTATTGTCCCTGAGGGAAACTTGACTCATCCTTCAGTGTCACTGAGACAACCTCTGAGATTCAGTGAGCTATTGTAGTACAGTACCCAGGGACTCAGCTCTATGTTTTGGGTTGATCAACTAGTTGATCTGATTTATGGATTCGATACAGCATAGCGCATGCTGCGTGGTCAAAGCGGCACTGACAGGTGGCATATGGCGGATCTTATGAAAGGAGGAAAGGTTTGTGCTCGTATTTGACTGCATGACATTTACATGACTGCTCGTGTAGCATGTAGGGCTGGAGCTTATTGATTAAGTGAACTGTGGCAGGGCTGATAATTTGTTGTTGGCTATTAGCTACTATATTTACATATGATATATTCAAAGAAAGAGCTGGAGAGGTGCTGGAGTTATGGTCATGACTCATGGCACAGGTTTGTGCCCCTATTTAATAGCCCAATAGCTTGAATAAATGTTTAAATATGAAGAAAAAAAATCACCCCCCCTCCAGCTTTTTGAATAAATCGCACCCTGCTCAAGTTCATGGTTCAACCCAATGTTTTGTAGAAGACGGTTGCCTGCGTACATCGTGTGTCTAACAAGTAGCATGTTGAGAGAGGATTTTGAGTGGGGAAATCAAAAGCCATGCCACAGGATATTACTGGCTCTCTGTCTGCGTTGCCAGGGAGCTCCTCTGGTTCACATTAGCCTGAGGTTCATGTAAGCCTGCTCTGACACGGCTCTGGCCCTGCTCACCCCTGTGCAGCAGCTTCAGACAGCAGGCCGCCTTCTGGTGTCGAGAGGCAAATCACACACAGATAAGACCCCATTCTCCAAAAACACAGGGAGCACAGGCCGTTTGGATTTACACACTCGCTGCACACGTCAAGCTGCACTCAACAAAAGAAAGGAGGACAAGACGAAGCTGATTGGTTTAATCAGCACAACAGTGGAATAAGCCGAGAAATCAAACTTTTGTTAAATTCAGTTGAGAGAAAAGCACAGACACCTCTCCAATATGTCCTTCAGCGTCGCCATGTTTGTTTTGGTTCGTCAACTTCAACTTTGGCTTCCACCCATACCACAATGATGTCCTGTGATTAGTCTGTACTACTGGTAGCCCGGATTGTTGTGAGCTGTGAACTCACAAATATTGCCAGAATTCATCTTTCTGAACAGGTTAAGTAAATAATTAATTGACCTAATCCTGATATACTAGAATCTATACCCACTGCATAGTCAAACTAATTGTTGAAAAAGAAGATTGAAATCAACTTCAACTTCGGTCAAGTTGACAGTTTTTTAAGTGAACTACTTGGATGAATAGACTCTAAAATCTTTTGTCCAGTCCACAGAATTCAACCTTGTTTTACTACGCAGTCTATGTATGTTTGAGAAAGACTGAAGAATATCACCTGAAGAATATCACCTGTATTTTGAAAGGCATTTTTTTGAGTGATAAACATGTAGAATCCACTGCCAAGGATATTTTTTCCTTTATTCAATTTGGTTGTAGTTGGTTCTTGGATGAAAAACAGGTGGAAACACGACACTTATTTGTTTGCCATGGTGCAATATTAGTGTTAGAGGGGAACTGAGTAAAACTAAAACGTGTTCTTCACTCATGGCTCAAAAGTGACAACAGATTAGATTATTACATTATACTCTTGGGTAGTTTTACATTACTAGTTGCTATATGCCCATCTCCTCTGCAGACATAAACCGTGTATACACAATCAGTAGGGATGCTGCTCTCTTCGTCATGCAACTTTGCCCTGTTCCTTATTCTAGTTTAAAAATAGCCCACAGACAAACTTACCCTGTATGTTGGTGGTTTGTTTTTCGAGGCCCCTTCTCCAAATCAAACACAGCCTGAGACAGATCGCTCTATATTTCATGGGTGAAGTTTACTTAAGCGTGAGCAGTATTTCATGTCCTACACTCCACTGTACACTGTAGGAAGCGAAGAATTACGCCACTGTTGTCTGGAATAAATAACTTGAAAACGTGTTCTCCATGTGTGCTACCCTCCACCAACAAGACCTGCATTCAGTGCTGTCATGATTACTTAAACAGTCCCTAATCTAAAAATCTTCAAGACTAGCAATTTCTCATCAGGGACATATGACTTTCATTTACCCTTTAAAGTACCCATTCTGGTAAACTGACTTCTTTTGAAGACTTTCACCAAGCTATAATGTTGTCTCATCAAAAACATACCTGGAATTGTGCTGGGTTTTATTCTTGCATGTTCGAGTACTGTTTGAATAGTATATTTTGTCTGTCTCCTTCTTTAAAGCTCAAAAGGTTCATCCCACCTCTTGGCGTCATCTGAGGTTAATTAAAAAGTGCTCCTCCTGTTCTCCTCTTCTATATTGCTGGTGTGTCCTTTTGCAAGGCACTTCACCCATCTTGTCCCCAGCATTGAAGTATGCTTATGCATGAATGAGTGTGTTTGTGAGAGTGAATGTTGGACAGTAAGTGGAAATTAGCCCAAAATAACCCCAAAATAAAGTTTCTCTCTCCTCAGATTAACAGGGTTTACAGTTTGTCCTTTTTTATTCCTCATAAGCAGCCATATTTGTTTTAATACAGATGGACAATGCATGTTCCTGATTGGCTAATCCACCTATCAGTCATGCCATTCTGAAAACGGGGAGATTCACCAATGCCCAGACTCTCATCTTGTGAAGTGTGTATTCTTGAGTCCAGGCATATCCTCAAATGATGGAAAACCAACTTGTTTTCCATACATATATATGATTTTAAGTCGTACAGCCTGAGAAACAAGGACTGTCAAATTTGTAAAAAAAAAAAAAGAATTGCATCTAACCCTCCACAATCATAGACTCTTCGCAACAGGCTAATTCTCACCAGGGACCCATGCTGGAGCATATGTCTTCTGTTTCCTCATTAATCAGTCTGGAAGGATCAGAATCAAGTCCACAGAGGGTTGGAAATTAGGACGAACAACAAAAGTGAAGCGTCATTTCAGCTGCCAAATCTGCTCCATCTTCTCCTGGAGCGCACTTTTAAACAGATCAGACGTGAAGTTGGAGTTGACAGTGATAGATGCAAGGAGGAGGCTACAGACCCAGAAGACATGAAAGGACAAGTGTTTGCTTATATATGTGGTTACGGTGTAGAACTATCGGAGGATGTCATTGAATAGCTAAGAGTGTGATGTTATTTTGTGCTTTGAACTCACATTGGCTACAGGTTTGGAAATGCATGACTTCAGTTGTCACAGTTTTTTGTTTGACTTGATTGAGCAGCATTAAAGCAGGACTAAACCAGGACAAAAGCAGGGCTAAAGTACCTTTGATCTATCCTGATCACTGGAAAATGAAAACTGTTTCCAATCTCAGTGGGACTATTCAGGTTCAATAAAGAATAAATAAAGAAAACCAGGAATACCTCTGGAGTGGCACTAAACCTGGTCTAACCCAGGACTAAACCAGGTCCAACTCAATACAAAACTGCAGACCAGTGTTACTTCAGGCTGAGATGCCAGGACCGAGATGCTATTGCAATCCACTCCAATCTCAAAGGTAGAGTAACTTTCTGGAGGTGTTACGTCGCCTGCATGATTCCATGGAAACAGAAAGTTAAAACCATACTTCAGAACATCCTTCATGGTTCATTTTATGCCATACTGTGGAATATTACAGCCAAAAGAACATTTTTATGGAAACGAGGTGGCCAAACAAGAGCCAGGTCTGTGGCGACGAAAGCCCGCTCACAGTAAGGACACATTTTTTCAGTACAATAAACACAACTAATATGAAAAAACGTGCTTTTATTTTGCCTATTTTTTGCTTTGAAAAAAAAAAAGTTGCTTACAATGGCTTTAACATTTACCCATTTAGCTGCTTCTGACAAAAAATGTTCGCTTGCTCTGTATATTCAGCAAATTCCACTTCACCATTTAATTGGGAGGATAGCAAATCCATGACATAGGATCTGTTGAAACAAGTGTCTGGAATAAACACAGGACAGTGATTGTGTAGGATTCTGGAAGAAAGCCATTGGGACAACAATCCATTCTGACATGTCATCTCCCTGTACACATCTAATCAGTGCAAATGTGAAAAACAGATCTGGCGCTGTTTGCTAGGATCAGCCATTCTGTTTGCATGTGAATTATGTGAATTACTTCGCAAATGACCGTATGTACACAACTCAAAATAAGTCCCTGCACCGCAAAACATGCACACACAACATGCCCAAATGAACGTTTAGTTATAACGTCTGGCCTATATATACATTCTGTGACAAAACATGTTGGAACACATGTGTGAAGTTAACCACACTTAGCGGCCTAGTTTTAACACAATTCCCTTTTATGGAAGCCAAATGTAACAAGCTCGTAAGATAGCATTAACAGCTAGCAAACAATGCGAAGTCCAGCGCTTGTAGTCTATAACTGCCCTGTAAAAGCAATGGAAGAGGCCCAATGTTCTGCTGAAGTGTTAAATGAACAAAAGGACGTTTGGGAGATGCGGTTAGATGTACTTTCCCAAGCTCTTGCACTTCTCGACTCATCCGACCAGTAACCACACGGCCATAGTAAAACACTGGGAATTAAACCACAGCTCTATTTAACACAGCAGGTACAATAAACAAAAGCCCTAAATTCAGTCATTGGATTGAGGATAAAAGTGAAGCCATTACCTGAAATAGCCAATTAAAAAGACATAGATTTCTAGAAGCATCAGGCTAGGACAGGCGTAATGATAGCGTGTAAGGCTCTTGGCTAAACATATGACATCAGAGCATGGGTGAAAGTGAGGGGAGCTAATTCTGTAATGGCAGTAACATGAAGGCTGAGTATGTTGGAAGAGACGCCCCAAATGGCCTCATGTAAACCAGACCCAGAATGTGCTACGCCGTTTCCACTGGTTTGCTTGGGCTGTGTACAGGTCAGGCAGCACAGGTCCATTTGGTGCAATTAGCTTCAGTGGAATATGTATTGAGATTGAATGTTAACATTGAAGGTGCTGTAGCTGATTTTTACTGTCTCTAAAACATGAAAAACCGAACTACTTCATTTGAAACAGTTTGCAGTGGTCCAAAGTCATTCCTCACTTACAAGCATCCCAATTACATTCTGATGAAATGCTTTTTTGCAGCAGACATATTTTGACCTCAAGAGCTGCTTATACATTACATCTGTACTGGGGCAAGACAGATGTTACTCAAATACATGGGACGAATCTGGACCAGGCTCTTTAAAGGTCCTATATTACATAAAAGTGACTCTTGTGAGTTTTAAGACATGTTATAATCTTGTTACCTCCACAAAAACCTTCTTGGAGTTGCATTTTGTTTCTTTTACACATATTTGAGTAATTCTAATATGCTCTGTTCCACCTTGTGATATCATGAAGTGGTAGTTTTCAAGTTAACAGCTACCTTTATCTTATGGAGTTTAAAACCACAGTGGACCTCTTCCTGTATGAATATATGACATCACAAGGTGGAACAATGTTTTCAGTTTGAGGTCCACTGTTGTTTTCAGTTCTGAAGAACTGAAGAAATCTTTGTCCAGTTGACAGATTTAACTTTGGCTTTTACTATACTCCATGTATGTTTTTAATGAGGAAGCAACATTATAACATAGATCAAACCAGATATTTAGTTAGGTTTGATCAGGACCTAGCTACCTGGCTGGGGTATTAGTCTGGGGGAAACACAGTTTACCCAAAGAGAGATCTTGTTTCTATGGGAACATTCTATTTATCCATTGTGCCTATGATAGGTCAAAGTCATGTGAAAATACTGTTGTTATGCATCAATTTGCATATTGCATTTTTTTTTCCATTTTATTTTGAATTCTGACAAACTTGTTTCATAATGTATTTTATGTTGAATGTACTGAATTGATAACATGTTTACCATACTACCTGAATATTCCCCGCTGCTTTTTGTAATCAGTAGAGCTTACTTTTTTGCTTACCAGCATTTGGTGCCCATCCATTTAGTCAAAGTCAATTTAAGCTTTTGTCATAACATGACAAGTCCTCAGTACAGTGTTAGCAGTCTATAATGAGAGCTATAATCAGTTTTGTTATTGTAGGCATTTCTACAGAATGACAATAAGCCAATGGGGGAATCCAAGAAAATAAAAGCATACAGTTACAGAAGTCCACATTGTATGAATTTACTATACAATAGCAGGTACTTTTGTTTCAGAACATTTTTTTATCAGTTGAAGAACTGTGTATTTAGTGTTTTGCTATCAAATAATTTATCTTTGCCCAGCCTCTTTCATTAGAGAACAGTGTCCAGATCTCAGAGGTGCACAAACTTTTTCGATGGAGACTTCACCACCTGCTTGTATCCAGCTTAATGATATCACTTTGCCTGAAATGGTCCACAGTAGGGCATTAAAGCATTCTATTTCCATGAAGACCAGTAGTGGACGTCTCTGGGACAAGATAGATCTGTGGAGAGGATAGAAGAGTGTTTTTCGCAAATATTTTAGTAATGAAAATCTTATATTAAAATATAAGCAAAATGGAGATAAGCAGAAGTTACATAGTGTACCTTTAAGTCAGCTGCTTTGTCAGGAGTACCTTCCTGTAGAATTAACCTGTACTGGTTTCAGTGATGAGTTGAATCCAATCAAAGAACATGTACTCATACAGAAATTAGCACCTAGCTAAGGAAGAAAACCTGGAACTTTCTTGTGGGGAAAATGTTAGCCCCTCAGCCACCATCATCCATACTTTGACAGCCATAACCATATACTACTTATGTATTACATTGTAAATGTTTAAAACTTCTCTCATGAGCAGCAGAGAAAGTTGTCAATGACTCTCAATGACATTCATAGTGCAAAGCCTGTTCCCACGGCCGTGCTCTGTACTGTACTCGCTGCACCAGGGCTTTGCTGTGGCTTGGATGGACTGCCTGTCATTTCACTGAGAGTGAGCCTTTGCCAGTGGTATAATGTGAGTAAACTACAGTAAACATCCACTAGGACTACACTGCGGTCGGGAAAGACCTCAACAAACTTCTCATGTTCAGTTAGCTCTTGTGACAGCTGTTATTCACAGTTACGGTTGCTGGCAGTGTTGTCCCATTGTCCAGGGCCAAGGTCAGGTGGTTTCTGGTCAAGGTCTACTCAAAGACGGACTATTCTTGTGAGCACAAACACTCTAATGAATGGAGAAGCTGCCAACAGTAACAGGAGTAGGTCTGACACGCTTAATCAAGTAAATCAAGTAATTTGATTACAATTGTATTGCCTTAATGATTTATTTATTTATATATATAATTTATATATAATTATTATAATTTGTTAAAATTTGTGCAGTAAAACTTTAAAAGATTAACTATACTCATCTACATCTATTCAGAAACATTTAATTATGTAAGTAACTATGTTGATTTATGCCATACAGATACTTTTTGCAATATTTTTTATATGCCAGTATAACTCAGATATGGTTCAGATACTTGTCGATGTAGAAAAATATGTTCTCTATATTTGACTTCAGTGTAGATAGAACAACCTGTTCAGACGATTTTATACACGTGGACAAAATTGTTAGCACCCTTCGGTTAATGAAAGAAAAACAAAAGTAATAATAAATGAAAATTCTATGAAATTGAACCAATGAAAGTCAGACATTTCTTTTCAACCATGCTTCAACAGAATTATTAAAAATAATAAATTCATGAAACAGGCCTGGACAAAAATGATGGTACCCCTAGAAAAGACAGAAAATAATGTGACCAAAGGGACACGTTAATCCAAGGTGTGTCCACTAATTAGCATCACAGGTGTCTACAATCTTGTAATCAATCAATGGACCTATATACAGGGCTACAGGTCGTCACTGTGCTGTTTTAGTGACATGGTGTGTACCACACTCAACATGGACCAGAGGAACCAAAGGAGTTGTCTCAAGAGATTAGAAAGAAAATTATAGACAAGCATGTTAAAGGTAAAGGTATAAGACCATCTCCAAGCAGCTGGATGTTCCTGTGACCGCAGTTGCACATATTATTCAGAAATGTAAGATCCATGGGACTGTAGCCAACCTCCCTGGATGAGACTGCAGGAGGAAATTGATGACAAATCAAGGAGACAGATAATACAAATGTAACAAAAGAGCCCAGAAAAACTTCTAAAGAGATTAAAGGTGAACTTCAAGCTCAAGGAACATCAGTGTCAGATCGCACCATCCGTCGTCGTTTGAGCCAAAGTGGACTTAATGGGAGACGACCAAGGAGGACACGATTGTTGAAAACAAATCATAAAAAAGCCAGATTGGAATTTGCCAAACTACATGTTGACAAGCCACAAAGCTTCTGGGAGAATGTCCTATGGACTGATGAGACAAAAATGGAACTTTTTGCCAAGGCACATCAGCTCTATGTTCACAGACGGAAAAATGAATCATATCAAGAAAAGAACACTGTCCCTACTGTGAAACATGGAGGAGGCTCTGTTATGTTCTGGGGCTGCTTTGCTGCATGTGGCACAGGGTGTCTTGAATCTGTGCAGGGTACGATGACATCTCAAGGCTATTAAGGGATTCTATAGAGAAATGTGCTGGCCAGTGTCAGAAAGCTTGGTCTTTGTCACAGGTCATGGGCCTTGCAACAGGACAATGACCCAAAACACACAGCTAAAAACACCCAAGAATGGTTAAGAGGAATTGGACTATTCTAAAGTGGCCTTCTATGAGCCCTGACCTAAATCCTATTGAGCATCTTTGGAAGGAACTGAAACATGCCGTCTGGAAAAGGCATCCTTGAAACCTGAGACACCTGGAGCAGTTTGCTCATGAGGAGTGGACCAAAATACCTGCTGAGAGGTGCAGAAGTCTCACTGACAGTTACAGGAATCATGTGATTGCGATGATTGCCTCAAAACATTGTGCAACAAAATATTAAGTTAAGGGTACTATCATTTTTGTCCAGGCTTGTTTCATGAGTTTGTTCATTTTTTAATAATTCTGTTGAAGCATGGTTGAAAAGCAATGTCTGACTTTCATTGGTTAAATTTCATAGAATTTAGAGTCTTTCTTTCATTAACCGAAGGGTACTAACAATTTTGTCCACATGTAGATAAGTGGATTGCCTCAGAGCAACCTGTTAGGAGCAGTGAGAAACCGCAGTGTTTACACCTGTTTTAGGACCTTGGTCACATTTATCTACAGCTGAAAGTAGAGCTTGCTACCAGAGGAAAACCCATCCACCCAGACTGGAAATGTGACTTTCTTAGTTTGAGTGAGATGAGAGTGTCTGATGTGAACATGCAAACTCCAAATCCAGTATTTTGTAATAGAGGGTAAGATACATGTAATTTTCCTTGTAGAGAAAATTTTTCCTCTGTATTTGACCCATTCTTCAATGCTGCTGGGGCATTTCTTCAGAAGCAGTGGCTCTCTATCTTGAACTAGTGTTGGTCAGGACTACCATAGCTGGAGGATTTGTTCTATTGTGCATGTTTTGGGTTGATGAGGGAAACCAGAGTACCCAGAAGAAGTCCCGAGCGACCTGAGGATCGAACTCAGAACCTTCTTGCTGTGAATGCTAGTCACTCAGCCACTGTGCTGCCATAGAATTAACTTCTAATCACAGTTTTGATAAATGGTTAGCTTGTTTCTATCTTTGCATCCAGATCCCAGATGAGGGCACATGTGGTGATTGGAGTTAGTTTCTCCGTGGCTGCCCTGAGCGGCCAGTGGGCTGTGCACCAGTAGAGACAGTGAAGCCTGTCGGTGGCCACACAACCACATCAGGCCTGTAGCCGTCAGTGTGATTGATGGAGATGTTTTCCCATCCTCATTCATCAGCACTAGTCATATGTCCAACTATGTGCTGATGGATTAAACACAGGCTCATATAAATGGAGGAAACTGAGATAACAGTTGTTTTTATGTCATAGTTTTGAGAGTTTGAATGCAAAAAACTAATTGTGCATGAGATTTTTTTTAAACCACACATAATGTAGCGTCCCCCAAATGACCCAAATGACTTTACATCCAGGGAGAAAACATTTGTGCTCATACGAATCTCTTCCTATTACTGTTTCTTGTCATTTGTTGTGTTTGTGTCTGTTTAAGTCATTCTCTCAAATCATGACATTGATAGATTTAACCAATCAAAGTAAAGTGTAACTCTGAAGGAGCAGACAGTGACAGTTGCCTCTTTAAAAAACACTATAAAGGTATAGTGTACATTAATTATGATAAAATTGACATAATTATGTAGGCTGTTAACTCATAATGAAAATAATTTATTTTCACCCACTCCTCAAAATTGAAAATGGAATCCAGTCCAGTTCCTTTGACCCAAAAAATACTATTGCATTGACAATAACAATTTCACTTTCAAAAGCTGTTAGGTTAGGTTTTTATGCAGCAATTTTCTAAACAAGTCTTATTTAGCTACACCCATAAATATACTCAAAACCATATTGTTCAGTCTTACATGCTTACTTAAGACATCTGTGGCTTGATCTTACCTTCTGCCCTGTAATATTGGAAATGCTACTTATGACAGTGTGGTCTTTAGACAAACACACAAATGTTATGAATACAATGTTATGCAGGCATGCATCATTTCTCATGCTGATGCCCCATTAATCAAGAAAATAACTTGCATATGCTGCTACTGTTCTACAAATAGTAAAAAGAAAAACAACATGCGACTGGCCACAAGGTTGGTTTGATTCGACTGTGTGCCTTTCATTACTGCTTGTGTAAATATGATCCAAAATAATTTGCTTTTCTCTGCAAGAGCTCAAATTATGATTGATTCTGAAATGCCTTCATACCCCTATCCATTTAACATTAGCAACCATTCCCTCCTCCTGACAGTAATGGTTTGGTCATTTCGTTTCCAAGTGCAGATGTTTTAAGCAATTCAAAACTGCCCCGGAGACTAAGAGAAAACAAATCCACTTACAGATTTAAGTGTGCATTAAAAACATTTGGCATGGAACAGCGCTGCCTTCCTGTGGAGTGAGAGGGGGGTGGCAGTGTGACACGTTCTCCAGCACCGAGTCTTAGCCAAAGAAGAGAACGCTAAACCGCTAAATAGGCAGGTAAATTAGCCTGGCCACACACTAGAGTTTTTTCATGAGGGGGATTCTAAGTTTAGCAGTGGCACATAGAAGCAGGTACTGTACGCTTCATTGGTGTACTGAGTGGTAGCTAATAGCAACTCAAAAGGTTCCAAATAATATGTTAGATTGATTGATCACAATATGAATGGGTATGAAATGAAGGGTATGGGTTTCTACGTGTCTGTAGAAGATAAAACAATCACCCATTAACCTAAGGGAAGCTGTTTCCATTGGCAACTAAGATACATGCAGTTGTCACGTCCCCGGGTTATTGCATAACCACAAGAATGAATTGGTAACACATTCTAAATCAAGTTATTTATTGTCCTCATAGAAAAGTTGTCCTCTGCATTGACCCATCCTAAAATGGCAATGGGCAAATGCAAAGGCCTAGAACCAAAACTGCTTTGCTACACAAACTAATGCCAGGCCAGGGTCTACGGAGGGGAAAAGGGTGCATTGCAACCTATCTATCAAGGTTTGCACCCTCATTTGAGGCGGGAGAAATAATGACACTTAATGGAACCAGTACAGACTTTGTACTTTGCCCTCAGTCAGTTTGGTCTGAGTTGCCACTGACTAATGTATTAACTCATGTTATCACTATTATAAAGTGTTACCAATGTTATTTACGTTACATTTTTGCTACAGATGTGGATGTGACATACAGTAATTTTTATGAATTTCAAAGCAATTCTGGCCAATTTTAGATTTGGCCAAATAAACCCATTTTACTCGCCTAACTCTTTTAACAATGGGGTGCTAAATTGACTTTTTAGAGCTTTTCTACCCTGTTATAACATTCCCCCATCAAAGAGGTTTTATATGTCATCCACGCATGTTTGAGTAATTTTAGCAAGCTCTCCTGCCTTATTCGAACCCTGATTACGGTTAGCAGTACAATCCTAGTCAAAGCTCAGCCTATAAGCCTACATCACCCATTCTCCCACATAGCAATTTTTCCATATAATTATTCCATATATACACCAACTTCACAAACCTGATGAGATGTGCAGTTTCATTAGTGGGATGCACGCTGATTGTGTTGTGATAGGGCTCTGAAGGGAGAAAGATGAAGAACAAAGGGAGGGGTTTAGGTATCATTTCTTTTAATAATTTTTTTTTTACCAATGTAACACCATTATTGACATTAGACATTATTATGAAATAAGACTATTTCAGTTATTTATATATTTATCTATTTTTTCATCTGGAATATTTTATTCATTGCCCGCTATGCTACAAAATGATCCACAAACTGTCAGACAAACATGATAGACTAACGGCTATTCATCTTATTAGACTTGAAATACTAATCGCCTCAGTGTCAGCAGCTTTACGGCATTTACAGCCTTGGAAGTGAAAGCCATATCTGAATGTTGCCATGTCAAAATTTGTGGCATAGCTGTGACTTGTCAAATTTAGTGTTAGCCACCGGAGTGTTTTCAGTTTGCAAATGTCCTGTCACTAATGCTCCTTACATAAATGAATAATACCGTCAGTATAATTAGTGTTATTATCAGTAGGAGTTAGGATTGTTGAACAGAGCAAGACTGTGACTTAAACCTGGCATAAACAATTTAACTGCCATGAGTAATATGGCACCGGCAGTTCAGGCTGTGTGCCATTTAAAACATATCTTGTCAGAGGAGCTAGAACTTTTGGAAATGCATTTAGGGCAAATTATCTTGTCTTCTAGTTTCTTCACCGATTTTTTTTTTAAATACCGCCACATCTGCAAGTTCATTTGTTTTGTTTTTTGGGGTTTTTTTTTACTAACAGATGGGAGATGTGAAACCTGTCACCCCTCCCCTCACCCCTTTGTTCAGACTCACCTGTGCTCTCTGGTTTTCTTTTGTCAGTCTAGACAGAGGCTAGTTGTGTTTTGTGAGATTAACAGGGGCAGGTCAGCCAGTCTAATTACAGATGTTAGCTTTAGTATAGGGATGGGACGATATTAAAATTTAGACTCACGATTATTGTGACCAAATAATTGCGATTAACAATTTTACCCAACCAAGGTTTACAGTTTAAAAAAGTGTATAATTTGCTTTGTTTTTTTTTTTTTTTTTGCTGCAAGTGAAATTAACAATGAATGAATAATAAATGTGATTATAATCGTGTGCAATGATCACGATTATTAAAAAATGCCATGAATGATTAATTAATTTTTTATCCTAGTTAGCGATATTATCGTATATCGTCCCATCCCTACACATGTATTATCATAGCTGTGTGTAGGCTAAATGAAACACCAAACAGCCACGTTTGTTTGTAATTACACTATGCTCATGTATGTATCAGCTTTAGATAGCATGTAATATCTAGGTATCAATGTTTTTATTTATGTATTTATAACAATTGAGTTTTTGTCTTTTTACTCTTTACCAAAGTGCAAGTTTTCCTTATCAAAACATAACGTAGAAAAAAAAAAAAAAAAAAATTAAGGGATTTTCAATAATATTTAAAGCTTTTACTAACTCATTACATTTGTTTAAAAAACACCAGTGCGTTTCAGCCTTTCTGCATCAGGGCATGTTAAAAGTTTTGAGCTTTTAATATTTTTGGTAAATCCCTTGAGTGTCTCAGACCTTTTTTTGCTTTACATTGAATCTGATCCCAAATCTGAAGACCACCAGGGTGAAGATATTTGAAACATAATGCTTGTGCAGCATTCCTGCAGCTTTTAGCTTATTGATAACTAGAGTTTCATTTAGTTTGCATTTGAGGTTGTCTGATGTACCAGCCAAATCAAAGTCATCTGAACCAACTTTAAACATGTGTAGAGGGTGTCAGACAAGTCAGTGTAATGGACAGAGAACAATGTGGCTCCGTTTTCTACTTACCGTACATACATATATATTTAAAGTTATAATATGGGAAATGTGCAAAATTCCAAAGTATTATAAAAACATTGGTATGTTTTGGCCCTACTCACACAGTAGCGCTTGAAACAATAACACAGTAACGTCTTCCTGCTTTGCTTGTGTTCAGTGGCTCCGGGCTTAACTCACCGTGGCAGTTCCAGTTGAAAAGCCTACTGCAGGATATCTGTGTGTCAGCTCACATTTATGAAGTAAGAGGAGACTGACATGAGCGCTACTGCTACACGTTGGGTTATTTTTGGACTCATGCTGGTATTCAATATTACAGATGAAGAATAAATGCTCCATAAGGACGAAAATGGAAAATTGGAAGAGAACTTTAACCAAAAGTTATGTTATTTGGTAAACTAAACTATTCTGACTTTGAGAATCAAACTTTAGCTCAGTTACCACAAGGGAAGTCACAAATTGAGGGCTCTTATGTGATCTATATAATTCAGGCTAGTTGAGTTACTTTTTTAACACACCTTTATTAGTATTTCCCATTTTATGGCATATAATGTATGAGCTCTGATTCTTGAGCAAATCTGTGAATTAAAAAAAGACTCCCAGAGGATGCGTTGGAAGGCTTGGAAGAGTTGGAAGAAGAGGCATGATTCTGACGTTCTAACGCAAGAGAAGTTTAGTTACCATCCATATGGAACTATTAAGATATGGTGATAGTATTCCAGTCCATTCCAGTCCAATCTAGTCACACTGTGCTCAAGTTGTAGGGAGTATTATACATCTGATGACTTAGGCCAAGATAACAAGGACTGAGCTGGTGCCATTTCTCTATCAGAGTACTTCCTGGATTACCACCTATAGTGACATCATAAGTGGAACAGTTTTCATCTCTGGAAAGGGTAATGGCCTGAATATGAAGAATTACTCAAACACCAAACCTTAAGTGCAAAGATATTGAAATTGGTGAAAGACTCTTTGGCATATAGAATAAGACAATAAATAAACCAAAAATCTATTTCAAGTAATGGAAATCTTTAACTCTGCCAGCACATAACGTAAGTATTTATTTTTGAGGTAAGATTACTAATCTAAAATTCATCTGAACGTGGCAAGTCCAAAGCTATTCCAAAAATGTCGAGGGAACTGGAGTGAATGATGCTCAAATAAACATATGCCGTATATAATACATGATAAAAGGCATGCGTTTTAATACTGCCAAGCCTATAGCAACAAATTACCCCAGGCTGTAAAATCAACACATTTTAAGGGTGGACTTAAACGGCGATAGTCACATAAAAGATCAGAGCTAATGGAGTCCTTCAAAAAAGCACACATTTTGGCCAAATAAGCACTCCACACAGACATCCCAGTAAAAAGAGTGAGATATGGGCACATGGAAAACTGCAAATGATCCAATGCCCTCGTAAAAGGGGTGATAATCACTTTAAACAATTTACACTATTTTAAGAAGTGGATTTTATAGACTTTATAGTAATAATTTAATATTATTAAGTGTTCTACCGTCTCCAGAATTTTAAGCACAAATGGATGTCTCACAGCCATAAGATCTTGGGTTGGATTCCCAGACCAGAGTGTGTAGAGTTTACATGTTTGCTTCATCTCTGTACTCTAAAATCATATAGTCAGAGAGGCCACAGCAGTATATTGGGGCTAAATAACCATTTTTTGTGTAATTTTACTTATAATATTACTCCAAATTATAACAAAAAAGAAGAAATAGGCATAGAATACAAATTTCAAATTAAATGTATTTCCAAACATTATGAAATTCAAGGGTATGGTATCTAGTATTGTTATTTCAAATTTCACAAACATGATCTATCTATGTTCCCAGATATGAGGTAAACATGTTCAAATCAAATATACCTTTTACTGATAACAATTGTAATGTTAATTTGGCCAAGTTGTTGATTGTTTTTAGTTCTCAAGATGATTATGCAATCAAAAAGCAGAATGAGCCTCACAAGAGTCTTGTTAAGTCACGGCTAAGTTATCTTTTTGTGATGTACAAAGAAAGTAACCACATGAATCTAATGAAATGAAATTGCCTATGATCAAGTCATGATGTGATTTATTTATTTCTGACATATTGCCCATTCCTAACGTCTCTGTTTTGCCCACCCAACACCTCCAGAACAATGTCCTTTAGCTGGATTTAGCCCGGAAAGAGTGCGAGAGCCTGAACTTAGATGGGCCTAGAGTCCTCCTCAGTCTTCTGAAGACACAGGAAATCAAATGCATAGGAGGAGCTATGCCAAAGCTGGCTATAGATGGCCCCTGGGCATAGTGAAGTACCTTACATCCCATATTATGAAATATTCAGACAGTATTGAATATTTTTTTAAATCTTAATTTTACAACTTAAAGGTGCAACAAGCAGATTTTAGCACCAAACCAAGTTACAGGTCAGGTCAGCTGAAAGGGAACTCCACTCAAAGTGAAAATGTATGTTTTTCAGTAGTGTTTGTTGTTTTACATTTATATCATTAAACTCCATGCCAAACTGAGTTTCATTTATTTAATGGATACCAAGCAAAGCAAAAATAATATGTAAAAAAAATTTGAAGTATTATATACTCTAATTTGTGTTTTTAAACTAACCCTAACCCTAAAAATTGCATAAAGTGAAGGTGTACTTCACAGATTACCAGCTAATAAGGGTGGGACAAGACACAGCTTCTACGAGAATGGACCTGAGAAGTGACAAGATTTTTACAATAAATAATAAATAAGTACATTTTATTTAGTTCCAAATTTCCGCTATACAATCTAGTTTATTTATTTAAAATATATTTTTTTTACTGTTGTAGCACTGCTTTTTTTAACTACAATTTCTCTCTCTTTTTCTTAAGTCTTTTTTGTCTAGTCCAGATGTAAACACATTTAAGAAATCTCACAAGATCATTTTTCTCATGTGTGCACAATCTTGTGGCAATTTTGTTTCATAATGGCATGAGATTTTGACCAGTCCCTACCACCTAATGATGTGTTAAACCAGCCAAATCCGACATTTTGAGGTGTATAAAGAGGGATTACTGTGCTGAAGATAATAACATTGTGAAGTAATGCAAATTTTGAATGAATGATAGCATACTCTTCCATGAACCTTTTTCTACACTCAATCCCCAAATATACAGTAAATAAATGCATTGCAATGTTACCCGACAGTAGCCAGTCCATCCTGTTTTGCAGGTTCTTTGCCAACAGCTGAGCAGATAGAATGTCCCTCGTCTCTGACCCACGTCCGTGTTTGTTGTCGTAGTGTGCTGTGATTAAAGCTTCCGTGCAGTGTATATTTTGCTCCGGCTGAATCGGATGTTGCTCATGAGCACGCCGTCACTGGTTTACGGAAGCAGATGCATTTTACGCTACGGCACGAGACCACCTCTGAAGGCACGTGGTTAAATAGCTTTGCCTGCTATGTCTCAAAGCGTATAGAGACCATGAATTACAAGTGGGAATGATGACCAGAGAAAGGGCTTTGGAGGCTAGTTTCCATCTCTGGCTTTTTATCCCACTAGGCCCAGCCATGATAGAACTTTAATTGCAGTTTTAATCACAACCACATCTCAATATTTCCGTCTGGTGTCTACTACAGGCTTATCACCTTGAATTAGTTTTGAGTTTATGTGAAGCTGATCAGGTTTTTGTAGTCCGGCAATGGAGGTTTTGAAAGAAGCATGTGTGGTCTGTCTGCAGATTTTGTTTATGAATTGTACATGATGTTTTGTCTGCCTGAACAGAGAAAGCTTCCATAGTGTATGAAACTTTTCCTGCTTTACACCAGCTGTATATGATGTTATAATGTTTCCTCATCAAAAACATGCCTAAAGAGAAAGTAACATGGTGATCTAAACATGTTATGCACTGGCAGTTGAAACCCTATAGAAGTAAAACCTCTTTGAACTTTTATTGTGTATGATTTTTTTCCCTGCTGTATTTCAGTTAACCAGGAGTATAGCAACTAACAATGCAGTACCAACTAATACATAAATTTGAGGGTCAATTTATATAAGATAAGATTGTTTATTTGTACCACAATGAGGAAATTACAGTGTTGCAACACACAACTCTGTGTCAGGGCATCTCATCTATAAAAAGATAATAATATGGGTCATAAATCACAATAAGTAGAATTTATTTGAACTGCCAAATTGTGATGTTTTGTTTTAAGAACCAAAATAGAGTAGAAGTGGTTTTGGTGGGGAAGAAAGAGAGCCCAGGTCCACAGAACCACACGCTCTGACAAAACATTACAAAGACGTGTGGGTCTGGAACCGCATCTTTTCTCTCTCGTTTTAAAGGGCATAATTCACAGGCAGAATAACCAATCAGAGAGACACATGGTCCATTCATGGCAAAACAAACATGGCGGCTTACACATAAAAAAGGGGGAAATCAGAATACAGAATCAACAAGCGAAGCACTAAACTTTCATTTCTCTCAGGTAAAGAAGTTTTGGTTTTTTTCTGACTGATATGAGAATTTTCAAGAAGAGATGTCTTCTGCATTTGAACGACATGTCATACAAATTAGCAGATGTGATTGGATCGTCCCTCAATTCCAGACCCTTCTGGATTCGAGCAGAATGTAGAAGGGACTGGCTGGCCAGGCAAAGCTTTTATCGCACAACATACGCCAAGATTACTGAAATGATCATTTAAGTCATGATTACTAAAATAATTATAGTGTCATCTATCTCAAAGAGAAAAAAAAATGCCAAAACCCTGCATCTATTGATTGTGATTATAATAAGGACTACACAAACACACCCAGTCCATTTGATCCCAGCTGTGAGGACATGATCAAAATGTATGCATGCAAAGTGATGAGATGTAGATGTATCCAGCCAGGGCAATATTCAAGCACAGAGCTGTTTTTGTCATTAGTGTGTCGCCTTTATAAACACAACTGGGAAAACGATTGAGAGAGTTTTCTTCAGACTAACAGTTACTATAGACTGTGTCAAGTTATGTTATCCTCCATATGGAAATGTGCCCTGTGCAAAGACACTGGGGCTACCTGTGAGCGGTAGCTTCTTGAGCAGTACAAAGCTAGGGTGACAGGGTAACCTGGAAGATTTAAGGAAGTTATTACATTTCTATGGGGTATTAATTGCTTATACAATAAAATTTAGATCATCATGTTACTTTGTTGTTTTGAAAATGCTATATTTCCTGAAAACAACATGTTTAAATGGTCACCTTTGTTTTTGATGCTCTAAGTCCCCCCTCCCCTTTGCTCCCTGTTTTACTCACTCACAGTGCTATCACAACACAAATGATAAATGTAAAGAAAGGGTAAGAAGTTGGTTCTTTCTTGTTGTTAGACGAGAGACATCACCACTTTATATCAGAAGTATCCACATTTAATGTAAACTACGCAACTTTTTATGGTTGGGAGTGGTCCACCCATTCTCGTTGAGATGTCATTGCTTTGGATAATAGTTTATTAACTGAAACCATCTTGGTATTTATTCAACTTTTATTGCTAAATAACTATTTTGAATAAACATTGCATTGCATTGTTACTGTGAGGTGGTACACTCATACAATAGAGATTGATAAATATATTGCCATTTCTAGACCTGTCATGATTGACATTACAGGTCTAGCATTATGTCTCTGAACCCTAAAGTACTAATTTCTGCCAAATAAATATTCTATATGTGCAGTATTCGTTTAATGAACATGAGCTGCAATAAATAAATGAAACACTTAATGAGCCAAAGAAGTTATTTATTCAACCCTCTACAGCTCCAATTTTACCGCAGTGTAGAACAAATAGCTAAAAGGTCTCCACTAGCACTAAGAAAAAGTACCCACAATGTCATTGAACATGTATGTCATGTGTCATAGTAATTATTGTGACAGACCTAGCCATATACTGTGGAACATTTACAACAATCTGCGAGGACAAGCAGACCTTAGGCCAGAAAAGTTATGTAGTGTACCTTTAAACCACCTCCATTTCAATTGTGGGTTTAGCCTGACAGTACAGCGACACAGCCATCTGGAAGTGCTCCCTCAGCCTGAAGAATGTAACAGTGAATGCCCGGTCTCTCTCATTATCGGACTGGACTTCCACATCAGTGCACATATCTGGACATACCTCACATAGAGAAAGCACTGGAACTGAACCTGCAGACAGCTTGAATATGTGTTTGTAATTAGGCCTAATAGATGAGAGTGACTTTGACAAATTACTCACTGGTCATACCAAAAACAGCGAACAATGTCTCAGGTTAACAAGGATTTTACCCATATTCAGGTTTAGGTAGGATTGAATCCTTTCAGGGATATTGTAGGTCTTACACTTAATTTAATACACTGGTGCTGATGTCCACTGTACAGCAGAAGTTTGGTCTTTTTCTTCTGTGATAATGGTGATGTTTATTATAGAAACAACTGTCTCCTCCAAAAACGTCTGTTGAAAATACCAATACCTTCTTGCTCTGAGGGTTTTTTGCGACCTTAAACTACACTTATGATAAACTAAACATTTACAATGTTTAGTTTATCATAAACTAAACATTGTTGCAAATGAAAAATGCCATGTACACAAGCCTAGAGTGCCCTCACACAGTTGCCACACAAAATGTACATTCATGAAGACATACTAACAACAACAGCGCACTAGTCAGACAGATACACTGGTCTGACAGGTGCACTAGTCTGACAGGTGCACTGGTCTGACAGGTGCATTGGTCAGACAGGTGCACTTACAATACGGCCTCATATGTCACAAACGTCCCCTAAAACACAGCGCTGCATTAGAACAGTGAGCTCACACTGAACTCACAGATGCAAATCAAAGCTACGTCCTTCCTGAAGAAACATCCTCTATTTCTCAGAAACGGAGTAGGTCCAGAACAGCCACATGTTCCTCCACACATTTGCACTAATGCTGTTGCTTCATAAACAGACCTGACGAGCCCCTCTCCAGCCGCTGTCACTCCACTGCTCTGTCCGGATCCTCCATTTCACACAAACTAGCCCTGAAACTAGCTCACTGTTTGATTAAATGACTGCTGAATTTCTAAGATCTAATCATTACAAACGCAAAGCCACAAACAATGACTTGTCACTAAAAGCAAGTTATTTTTCAATACTTGTCTTGAAAGTTGGTGCTGCTGCTGTCGTTTCCTGTGGCACATACTACTAGAATTATCCTCACATGTGCAATTCTCAATGGGTTTATCATGGGCTTTATTCAGCAGCCTGCAGTTGTCCTCAGTAGCATGTGCAAGCCTGTAAAATAACCTACCATCTTCTTCTGTGTAAAAGCACATGTTGTTGAGACCTTTGGAACAATGCTTGATGCTCAGTGGCCATTAGGGTGTACTAAGGACACCGTGCCCACAACCATGCTACAAACAGGCAGAAGTGAAGGAAAAACAGGATTATTTGGATATTCGTAACTATTTAATTATACTTTTGACACAAGATAATGCTAGATTTTATTGGACGAGCTCTGCTTCCCTTGATTGCCCTGACCGCACGCCATTGCTGATTGCATCCATTCATCCATCCGATTGAGATTAATCTTGCAGCCCTAGTAAACTGGTTGGTACAAGTCCAACTCTTCAGCCAGCAATCCTTCTCCATCTGAGTCAAACAGACAAGTCCAAAAGTAGTCCATCCCAGCCCAGTATCAGCTTCACCAAAGCAGCTCTGCCTGCTCCGGTGGGATTTATGGGCCTGGGCTTGGACTATCTGCTCCTCACTAGAATAAAACCTCCATTCAGCCCAGACACCTGCAGCACAGAGCAGAGACTCAGCAAACTCATCCAAGCAGTTTAAAGCCCTATCCATAAACTAACCATGGGACAAATGTTGTCCTACATTTTGTTATCTTTTCATTAGGGCTGCAAGATTAATCAAATAGAAATCATAATTTGAATTGAAAATCACAAAGGCTGCAGTTTTTTTAAGTACCCTAATTTCCTCCAGAAAAAGCAAAGTATTGTTTGTTAACTTGCATAAAAACTGCTAACCCTGTATTTTAATGTAGTGTATGTTACTTTGCTGTTTCCTGATCAAAAACACACTTTTATTTATATTTTGTTTCATTTGTGCAAATTTCAGTAGCCAAGAAGTGCATGTTGTCTTTTTACCTGAGCTGGTGTTTTTAGTGATAAACAGCTTCACTCCTCAGTGTATCAGCTGCTAAAGTCCTTGCGCCTTCACATAAGGTCTCTGTAAGTTTGTTTTTCATGTTTTATGTGTAGTATTTGAATGTGTATGATCAAGAGTAAGGTGTAAAAAGTGAAAATATTTGCACTACGTAACGGCTGAAAATGCCATAAAAACATAATATTCTTCTCCACAGATCTGACCTGTCACCTGGTTAACATCGTGAACGTGAAACATTGCGGATGTCCACGCAAAGTCTGGAGCTGGTGTATGCTGTATGCACTTTTCAGAAACAGAGCTCAAAGGTGAGGAGAGCAGAGAGGAGCTGTGAGGAGAGTTTGGAGAAGACATGTTTGGTGAATGTTTGAAACTCTGCATTTTTACTTTATTTTCCAAGAAAAAAATAGTCACAATCTCATTTTAAGCTTGTATGTGCACAGCCCTGCTTCTTTAGAACAAATGTACATTCTTGTTCGGAGTGCGTTTCCACTTAAAGCATCTGCTCTGATCATGTTCAAAAAGCGCCTGAGTTCGTTCATCATAAAAAATGTTTTAAAGAATGTCTCCAGTACTCCAAGACCAAAGCTAACAAAACGAAAGCACATGATCTGGTTCTGTTCAACTTTCTATAGCAGTGAAATGATTTTTTTTTTTCTGCTGTTTTTACAAGGTACGAAGCGAGCGTGAAGACTCCTTTGAAGAGAGTCGGAGGAGACAGAGGAAGCAGTAGATCCAGTGTGGTTAATGGGGAGTGTTTCAGATTTGGGGCGAGAAAGTGGTGATATGGAGAACACATGTGGCTGCCATCTTTGTGAGGGATATAGTTCAATATACAGGCCTACACTAATGGGATAATATGTCGGAGCACTGGTTTCTGCACATCCTCAAACCTTGTATTGTTTACTTGTAGGCACGATGGTATACTTGTTAGAACTTTTTTCCTTACAAAAGGAAGACTCTAGGTTTGATTTCAGAATAGACCAAATGCAGGAAAAAGTCCAACTTTTTGGGCTGTTTAATTCCGCCTTAAAGTCTTCTCTTAAGACAACACGTTTAACAAAAAATTGAATAAAGTGGCTAAATAGTGAGGTTTTTGGCAATAGTCTTAATAAGAGGGCTTTATCACAATATTACAACATCAATTTATTGTAGAAGACACAGGAATGAAAGCATGTGCCTGATGCACAACCCAGAAAAGAGAGAAGTGATGAAGAAGAGGAGAGAAAGTCAAATGTCCTGATAGAGTGAAAGGAATGACGGAGAGAGATAGCATGGTGCTGTGTGGGACAAGTGCTTTTGACAACTGCAGGTAGAACACTGAAACTTGTATAGACATAAAGCTCTATCACATACAGGGGATGTTCAAGCCGAGCCCAAATCCGAATCCAGGACCAGATCAAAATGTTTTCATTTAACTGTTGAACTGTTGAAATGGTTGGAATCCAACCAGAAGCAATGTCAGTATGGTGAACGTAGTGTTGAGACACATATTGTAAATACATCATTGTATCAAATTTATCTTTAATCATAATTTGGTTTAAGTTGGAAAACTGCATGGGACTTGTCATTATTTTCAGGAAAAAGCAAATGTTTATGTCTGAAAATGTTATGGGGAACTGAGCTTCTGTGTTTGTGACAATAACCTTCTTTGTATTTTTACTTTTTCTCGCGTACAGCCTGTGTGTTTGGCATGGTGCATTTCAAAGACTCATTGTTCTAAGTTGGCTACATGTAAAACCATCTTCACATGTTGTCACTCATGTTGTTGTGCTCACTTGTGATAATCTCTTCACGATGGACCCTAACTTCAAATTACTGGTGAAGTGTGCAACTAATAACGTCCCGGGCGTCGTGAGGTAGCCTTGAATCCACTAAGAGAAAAATCTTTCTGTTGCCCCTCCAAAACTCCACCGCAACTTCTGATTGTTCACCGGCCAGGAGATGTGGACTCTTTGGACAGCTTGTATTACAGCAGCTAACTTCTGTTCACACTATCTGGCAACAATAAAGTGCATGGTCTGTCAACAAAACCTCGGAAATTCTTGAAGAAAGAAAGGCATTCAGATAATCTTAAAACCATCGTCTCTCTTTGCCAGGACTGGATTTAGAGGTTACGAGCATAAACGTAGCGATGGCACTTAAGTAGTGACACTATAATGTTGTCATCTACCATGCACAGCGAAGATGACGTGGGTTTAAGAGAAAGTGCTTACAGACTTCATTTGACCAAAACCGACAACAAGAAGCAGATTCTACTCTCTGGCTGGAGGGAAGAAGACTACACAATAACTTGTCATTGTCACAGTTTAAAGGTGCACTATGGAACCTTTCTGGTGGAGCGTCTGCAACCATCTTGTCTCTATGGAGATTTTATTGCTTTGTCTGGAATATTCCACAGCATGGTATTAAGCTCATCTATCACACATCTATTCAATCACACGTTATTAGTACCTTGAAAAACATGCATTCTTACTATGAGTGGGGTCTCCTCTCCACAGATTTGACGTTGTAACTCAGGCTGATGGCATCACCAGCTTGTCTCCACTGAGATAGATATGTTTAATGCAATATTGTTGAACATTCTGGAGAAAGTAACAACATACAGACAAGCAAGTAACAGGGCTTCTACCAGAAAGTTACATAGTGCAGCTTTAAACCCTCAATTGTAACATTCTGTTGTATTTTCACCTAAAATCACTAGATGTGACTGATGTTACCACAATCTGGCATTGTCCCAGCTTGGCCCCATAGAAACAAGAACAAAACATGTACGCCCCCCACCTGTACCCTATTCCCCTAGTCTTATACCCTTCACCTAAATCTACAAACTGTCAACACACGTGGGATGCAAAATAAACACAAACCCCTTGTTTAGAAGCAACATAGGAGCTAGTAAGTAAAAACATTACAATACTCAGCATTTTCAGGGAAGACTTTAGAAACAATTGTTAGCTCCTAAAGCATTGGACCTGCAGGTGCAGCTGGAGTTGAAATTTGTTTGTATTGCAATATATGCCACAAGAGACTTTAGTATTGGCCTCTTAAAACTATCAGGCCTCATCACTTGATTTCAGACACTGGTGAAGAGGGAAGTGAGGGGCGGGGTGTTTGAGTGACAGGTGATCCTGAGCAAAGGCCAGATGGGTGAGGGGGTTGGAAGGGACAGGTTTCACTTACAGATGTCAGTTTTAAGGAGGATATATTATGCTTAATACTGCACTACTCTATCTAGTACTAGGGACGCACTGATCCACCAGATTTTTCAGTTCTGATACTGAATTTTATGTCCATCAAATCACAGTTAACTTTAATTGTGTTATTTATCCAGCAAGTAACTGTTGAACAGTTTTGTATGAATAAATTTCAAACATTATAAAACATTCTAGGGCATCATTAGACAATAAATAGTCTTATTAGATCCAATAAATGGCTCAGCCAGTATTGGCGCATCCCTACTAAATTATTGGTACTATATTACTCACTCATTCGGGTTACAGCTGCTGGGTTTTCCTCTCTGATTGGTCATCTTCTGATCTTATTGGGAAACCTGGTCTGGAGCAGGTTATGAGTTCAGGTCATGTTACCATAGAGATCTACTCTGATAAAAAGTGAACGAGCTTTGTACTACTAAACCAGGTTCAACCCTCTAATTAGCTTCATAGTACAGGGCTCCAGTCTAAACATAATGTAAATGTCACAATGCTAACATCTTCATAAACTGTCCCACGCGATGTATTGCCAAATGTTCTGTGGTCACAAGACACTCCAGAGAGGAATGAATGAAGCTCATTATGCTAATACTAGTTTTCCACATTTTCAAAATATACATCCAGTATTTGAACACCATATGGAGGCCTGTGAGCACTTTTTATGCAGTTCCACTCATCAATTTTACCAAAACAAACTCATGAAACTCTTATTCAAACACTCCCGCGTAAATATCATTAAAACACAGAACAGAACATCCGATTTAGTGATGCGTTAAACTTCCTCAGTACAAATGTCTGCCTGTGATGTGAGACAAGCCTGCAGAAAGAGAGGGAAAATGTGATCTTAAAATAAAGCAGATATTTAGTTTGGCTCACAGTTGCGTTTGGGGCTTGTGATGGTAATGATATTATAAAAATGACTACTGGACTAGCCCCATAAATAACTGTATTGTGGTTAGCAGAGAGATAGAGAACCCAGGACAAGTTGGTCAGAAGGACCTGCATCCATTTGAAACCCAAAAGCACAAGCCCACCAGAAAATATGAAGAACATAAACCACGTCTTTCATATCGTTTACATCTACAGTTTGGTCTGTTCCAGACTATTTTAGACTGCAGGGAATTTCCTTCTATTATATTCTATTTGGATAAAGCTAAAAATATCTGCCACAACTTCAGCAGTCATTAGTGAGTTATATGGAAATCAAAATGCAATATTAATAATAAGGATCATGATAAAACACTTTCAATTTTATTTACTGTTTGTATTATCTAATAATAATGCATTTATGTGTTGGCAATTATTCAGTCTGTCAGGCTTTTACACTGCACTGTATGGAGTAAAAGAAAAGTGTTTTCGTTATCAACAAGTAGTAAAAGTCAGATACCAACCATATGGTCACTAGTTCAAACTAGTGTTTAATTTGTCACTATGATGTTGCCAGAAAAAAGTGGGAATTACTAGGAAGTAGGCTTGATTTTGTCCTGGTTTAGTCCTGGTTGGAGCCCAGTTTTGTCATATTGTAGACGTAGTTTACTCCTGGTCTGCTATCTTGCATAAGTATCAAAACTTTTGGAAAATACGCTGCACATAACAGGTGCAGAAAAGTACAGCCACTTTAATATTAATAACTTTTTTAACAATCCATTTGTAGAATAAGTATTGTATATAACACAAACAAAGCTCATATTTATTCATTCCTAACATTGAATCCACATTATTGCTCAGCCATATGAGAAGTACAGTTACATTAAAAATAGGAACTTTACAACTACTTTTTACAACTGTCTTTTTGCCTATCACTACAATTCTATAGGACAGTGGAAATTGCTAATCATCTTATCACTGTAAGAAGTCACTGTCTTCCACTTCTTTTTCTTCTGATACGAAACAGCCCTAGTTCTCTGGCCCTCATCCAGCTGTGTATGCCGACCAAAGCGCGTCTGAAGTGGACAGTGTTATTCAGCTCTGCACCCGGAGGCCCAGCTCGGGTCTGATTGTGCCTGATTACCACAGCTGTCCTGCTAATAGCGCCCAGCTAACAGATAACAGTGTCCAGTGAGTGGTTAGCCAAGTTAGTCTGGATGTGTGCGCTTGTTTTGACACGCTAATCTTCCCCATATGCCCTGTCAAAGCCACTAGAGGCGCGCTTCATTTTTATGCTTGTGCGGTGAGGTGCGGTGAGGCTGTGCTCCTGTCAGAGAGCCTGGGCTTGTGTAAAAACCATCCAGGGCTGTGTCAGAAAATAGGAATCCACCACACCGGCCAAACAGCATCCTGCAAAGAACCACTTCAAACTGGATTCTCTGATATCTCACTTCTCCGTTCTTCACGTAGCAGTGATAGGTGGAAGTGATGTCAAATGCTATCAAGTGCGGGTCTGTGCTTGCACAAGTATAAACACAAGTATAATGGAGGGTTAACATCTTTTAAGCAGTCCTTATTTATGTATTTGATATGGACAGTGCATATTAATACGCATCTGTAACAGTCAGTGTAAATATGCCAGATTATAGCAAGGATGCCTAATTTCCATCTGTTGTCCCTTTTTAGGTTACAAAGAAGTCTGAGATCTTTACATTCTGAAAGTTTTCACTACTGAAAGTAGTTGCCCACTGCTCTTGGCAGGTTGAACAGGGACATTAGTGGAAGCAATTAGGTGAACAAATGGCCCACAGGAACATAAAAGAATAGCTGACTCCCCATTTATTTATTTCATCCTTTTTTCCATACATTGGCAGATCTAAGGAACTTCTCAGATAAAGTTTACATTATTAGTGACTACGTTATTCACAATACATTCTCTGCATTTGACCCATCTTTCAGGTCTATCTAGATGATCGGTTGAAAAAAATTAATTAATTCAAAATACAAATAAAGAATACAATGTCATTTTTCTTGTTTCTCAGTTTAATTGGGCCTTTTCGTTTTTAAACAATGGTTATATAACATTTGCTAGCCTTGTCCACTTTATCTTCACCCTCCCTCAGCATTAGCACTTTTCAGTTAGCCAAATAAACCCTAATATGTTGTATTTTAATAGCTGATTAATTTATGTTCTGTAAAACTTCAAGAGGGGACTGGGCATGCCAGGCTCAAATCTCTACCATCTTAATTCTATTTTCCTGCACAAAAACACTACATGCAGTTCCAGGTGTGTGAGATTACACCATGCTCCACTCCCTCCACATGTGTCCTGTTGGCTCGGTGAACAGGCTGTAAAGTCTCTGAAAAGACCTTCAAAACTCAACAGTGACACAAAAGCAGTATTTTGTGTGTGCCAATTGTAGAGGTTTAGGGTGGCAGCGTGCAAGGACAAAATACTTGAGATATTGTTGAGCTAATTATCAAAAAAGCCACACTTACTCTTGGGCAAAAATAGTTTTACATAAGTATTTTCTAACCTAATAAAGTCAGCACTATGAGAACTTTATGTGTTCTATAGGGAGTGTGTTAGCATTGGCATGGGTACGTAATATTGATCTGCTTTTTATGCTGGTGAAATCTTAAAAGCCTTTGTGTAATATGTCTCAACACTAATTGGAGTATTGGGGTAAATCATGGAAAAAAAAGGTCCTGGACATGCTTTATTGCCTGGCAAATTCAAAATGATGTCCCTCTGTATTTTTGAAACAGAGGGATATCAGTGTGGTTCCCACACACTCTGCCGTGTCTCAAGCCAGAACCAATCATGCTGATTATTAGTTTAATTCAGTGATGCATGTGAAACAAAGGAGCTCACTGGGTACCGGTCTATCATTTATAAACAAAATCATTTGCCTCATCTCAGATTAACAGAATTTAGTGCATCGCTCATTGATTCTGAAGAAATACGTGATGTTTTTCAGTCCCCTGTGTTATTTTTTTTCCTTTCTTTTTAGCAGTCCTATTTGTTTTGACAGACAGACCATGTGTGTCCCTGAAGAAGTTCATGAATATGTTCAAAGAATGACAATAATACTTTTTACTTTTTTAACCAGACATATTTGTAACTTGACCTAATTGTGCTAAAATGAAATAAGGCCGCAGTATGCATGTGTTTTGTCTGTTCATTTACCAAAAACAGATCGTGGAGCCTGTATTAAGTCCATGATAAAAAAATTCAAGGCATTTGATAAAGCAATGTCATGATTTTGCCAATATTGTTACATCACTCTCAAAACTATCCTTTTGATGAGAGTCTTTTTATGTCTTTGGATACCATAAAATAACACCATCCTTGACTGTACTCTTTGGGATAAATTGACAAAACATAAAAAAACATGCTTTGACCAGATGGCCATCATCCTCATCATTTTATCCAGTGGTAAGCACTCATGCGTCACAGTAGTAAGGTCATGGCTTTAATTACTAGATCACTTTGGGTCTGATTGTACTTATTCTACTTAGGATAGACTGATTGAAATGAGGCTGTCAATCTGAGCCATTAGTTGACCAGCGCATTCACCAACATGGGCAATGTGAGTTAAGTGTCTGGACTAAGAACACATCAACAGTTTCCACAAGAGCTACTGCTGCCCTACTGTGGCACCTGGTATTCCCAGTGGTCTCCCATTTAAGCACTAATCAGGCCAACCCTGCCTAGCTTCCGAGTTCTGACAAGATTGTGGATTGTCAAGCAGATATGCCCACATTTTTCCAAAGTAAAGTTGATTTCCTTCAGTTTCCCTCACTGACCTAAACATGCGCAACAGGCTAAACCTCCAATTCAGTTCAGTTTATTTAGCCAAAAATCACAACAGCAGTCACGGGGCTTAACAAAATTGTTGATCTAACCAACAGACAGTTAGAAAATGAAACAGCGAAACAGTCATCAGTCATTAACAGACAAGCAGATTAACCAACATTCACAGGAAACAAGCAAAATGGACCTGGAAAAGGCAAGATCAAATGCAGAGGACAGCTATAATATAAAGATTGCATATTGAGTATAGCCGTAGCCGTCAACATAAATACATGTTTCTAGCTGTTCTTACATTTTTGCGTTTTCCATCTTCCAAAAAAAAAAAATCTAAGTGAATCAATTGTGTGTGGAAAGTGTTTTATCCCAAACAGAAAAGCCCAAATCTCTCGCACATGTTCTGTGATTGATAAATATGGAGCGTGGTCTGAACTGTTGCAGCTGTGAGTCCTGATAACTCTACCCATTTGAGAAGACTGGCTTGGGATGAAAGCATTCAAACTGCCTTGAAAAAGACTTATGCCCACGGAGCCCTTGTCTGGGATTGTTAAGCAACTATTATGTCGGAGAAATAATCGCTTCCAAAATAGGAGCCGGCATAATGGCATTTATTTCATATCATTACAGGGAAAGGGAGGGAAGCGATTCAAGGAAATGAAAAGCAGCGGTAAACAAGAGGATAGAGAGAAGGCCAGACAGAGGAGGAGAGTGAGTGTCCTAATGAGTTGTCCCGTGTCAGGGGGAATAAGCAGGAAAGTGGTAACAGTACACAGATACTAAAGAAGGTTTAAAGGAGCAGACAAGAGCTGAGACAAAGCTGTGGAGGTAAACTGTTGTAAAGTGGGCCTGCGGAGAGGCAAGTTTAGTTTTTTGATTTATAAGAAGCCATATAACTAAGACAAGCAGATAACCACAAAATAATTACATATTATTTTTGACATGTGTTTATATGTTCAAAAGAAATCTGAAATCATCAAAAACAAATGGTGATATAACAGTTAAGTAATCGGTTTGGGAGTAACTGTTGTAAGTCAATTTTTTTTTTTTTTTACCACCTTAAGCGCTGCTTTTGAAGTTTGTCAATCATGGAATTCACTTACAGAAAATAGAGGACTGGGAGGGCATCTCTGGTACTGCACTAAACTGGTCATGTCCTATCTAGCAGATAAGAAGTACTTGGTTGAAATTGGTAACTGTGTCTCAAATCACATAGACACAATAATGTGTCCTACCAGTACTATGCAGATGACATTTTATGTCTCACTGGCAGCAGGTGAATATGGATCAGTGGATTCACTCTGCCACTGCATCCAACAGATCAGTGTGTGGATGCAAAACAAGTTTCTCCAGCCAAACTTAGACAAGACTGAAGTCGTCTTTGGCCCTCAGAAATAAAAAGAAAGTGTCAGCAGTCTCCTCCAGTCTCTCTCTCTAAAACCTTCAAATCAGGCTAGAAATAAGGTAATAATGGGCTCAAACCTGAACTTTAACAGCCACATCAAATCAATAACATCTGCAGCTTTTTACCATCTAAAAACATTACAAAAAGTGTACTGTCTAAACTAGACTTGGAGAGAGTTATCCATGCATTTGTCTCCAGTAGGTTAGACTACTGTTACGTCCTGCTCACTGGCCTCTCCAAACGAGCATTAAGACAGCTGCAGTACATCCAGAACGCTGGTGCTCGGGTCCTGACTAGAACCAGAAAGTACTGGCTTCCTGTGGCTCAGAGAATAGACTTTAAAGCAGCTCTGCTTGTGAACAAGTCTCTCCATGGACCAGCACCAAAGTACATTTCCGACATGTTAGTGCCATATGAACATCTCACACTCTGAGGACTTCAGGGACCATCCTTCTCTTGGTGTCCAGAGTCAGGACTAAACAACTAAAACCTGGAACAGTCTTCTTGAAAATGTGAGACAGGCCTCTACTCTCACAATGTTTAAATCCAGGCTCTGTTGTGAATTAAAGATTTTTATTCTGCACTATTCTTTTTTATTTAATGTTAAATGTATGATGATTATTTATGCTTTTAAGTGTTTGTATTGTGATTTTAATGTATTTCTTAATCTGTAAAGCACTTTGAATTACTTCGTGTACAAATTGTACTATACAAATTTGCCTTTCCTGTCTTAACATGCCAAAAGATTTTTAAAATTGTGGTACAATATGTCTTCTATAAGTAGCTCTGATAAAAAAAAAAAGAAGAAAGAAAAAGTAATGATAAGGCAACATGGGGCCTAAGGTTTTCATAGTAAATATGGTAAAGATGTCTTTTTAAACCAGCAATTAACCGAAAATCTGGGAAAGATTGTCTGACATGGTGGAACAGTTTGATTTTGGCTCTCGAGCAGGAGAGAGTTTAAACGTGCACGCTTACTTAAGGAAAACATCTCAGGAAAGTAATTGGTGCACCAGAGTTAATAGCATTATTAACCCTCTATTGAATTTAGATTTGTTAGACTACAGAGGCAGTAAATGGAGGAAATGTGGAAGATGAAGACGCTGAGGTGGCTGATGGTTCTTCTGCTGCGATACACACTTGTTCACCCGGTTACTGAGAAACAACTGGATAAATGTGGTAAAACATATGAACAACATAAAGAAGTGATCACTGCAATAATAGTATGATGGAGGGGAGATAGATTGCATTTATCGGAATAACTTTAAATGATTTTATTGGAAACAGAGCTCTAAACTGTATATTTTATTATGTTCAACACAGCATGAAACATTTATTGAAAGTGCTGGTAAGCAACAGAAAATTGTCCAACAGTCTGCAACAGTGTAGAAGTGAGTAACCTAATGAAATGTACTGTGTCAGAGGCAATAAGCAGGATTTTACCTTAACAAAACACAGCAACGAGTAAAATTTAGCAAGCAGACAGGAGCTGAGACATCGAGCCCGAACAATAAACTACTGTGAAGATTTAAGCCCACTGTAGCCAAACCTAATGAAGCAAAACTAATAGCATTTTAAACCCAGGCTTTGTTTAGAGGTGTTGTTGATTACATAAAGTCTATGAGATCAGAAACAGTAGTGTGTAGTAATAATTGTGCTGGACAAAGGTTTAAGGGGTTAGGTCACAGAGCACATGCAGACGAACATGCACAAGTCAAGAGCTCAAGTCTTGACAATACTATTCAATAAAAACAGAGTTGCCAGGAAAACAAATGAATTAACTCACTTATGCCTAGTATAAAAATACCTATTGCTTTTAGGGATAGTGGTAGGAAATATTGACAAAAGTTATTTGTATTTACTTAATCTTTTTGGCAAGCAATGCACTCACGTGTTGAACCAAAAGTGAATAGACTGGACTGAAAAAGTTTACACTGCGTTTTTCTTTTCTTTTCATTCTTGCTTTTTTATTTCCAAAGCCAGTGTATGTACAGAAAAAAAAGAAGAAAATAGAAAAGCATGTTATTTATATTTTAGTGTTTTGGGTTTTTTTTGCACTGAAAAACATGTATAAAGTGCTTACTATGAGTGGACTTGCATCACCACAAACCCGACTCTTATTTGGCCTGTGGAGGGTCTCATTCTGCTTGTTTCCATGGAAATGTTGTTCTAATATTCCACAGTATGGCATAAAACTGATCTACCTCTATGGAGAATGTTCTGAAGTATGGTTTTAACTTTCTATTTCCTTAAAATCATGCAGGTGACTTAATATCTCCAGAAAGCTACACACTGTACCTTTAAATTCAATTACTTTTGAATTTTTTGAAGAAATTTGACAGTTTTTCTATCATTAGCAATACACTTGGCATTGTTGTAGCTTTCTAAAGAACTTATTCATGAAAGTGCTACAGTGTGAATGGCAGATTGGATACATGAGTTCACTAATGGAACTGACCATAGTGCAAACTCGGTTCACTTTAAACCAAACCTATGTAAAACTCTCTCCTCCTTCACCTCATCTGTCTCTATGTCCACCTCCGCCACTGTACACACAATCCTAGCCTCTGATCCTGAGACGGATTCTGAAAGCTCCTTTATCTTCCTGTCCTCTGTTAATGGTCTCCACTAGAAATACACTGTCTACCATGTCGAGACTTGGTTTATTGTATATTCTGTCCTGCAACAAATCATATACATTTGTTTTCATTGATGCATGGTTTGTACGGAGAAACAAACTGTCCAGATGGAACCTGTGGCTTCGATTAGTTGGTTCTACTGTAAAATGACCATATACGCAGTGGGCGGCAGTGGCTTAGTGCTAAGAGCTTTTATCCACCAGCCAAGGTTGGAGCATTGTTTCCCGCTCAGACCAGTGCATGCTGTCATTGTGTGCTTCAGCAAGACACTTCAACCACCCTGCTTAGTGTGACTGTGGTATGTGTGTCAGGGATTGGTAGAGTTTACAGGGGCTGATGGTGCAGATTGGCAGCAATGCTTCCATCAGGACAGCTGTGCCAAACATAAGGAGTTGCTTATAAGTCAAAGAGTAAAAATAATAATACAAGTAATAATTAACTGCTCATAACATAGGTTTACATTAGATGAGGTTACATTTTTAAAAGTACCTGCCAACATAAAATAACACCCTGTCTCAAATTTTGAGCACTTTGGCAATAGCCTAATTTTACATATTCATCAGGTCCCATGAGCTGCGTTCCTTTCACATTTATAGACAGAAATCTCACCTGGATCTTTTCCTCCAAATTAACATGCACTATCCATTTTTCACATGCTCAAATACTTAGTAAATCTTGCCGTTTGAAAGCTTGTGCTGCCTTGTTACGTTCATCTCCTCTCTTCCTCCTCTCTTCTCTCCTTCTAATGATGTCTACTGGAAATGCAATCTCTCTGTACCTGGACCTGCGTCTGCTCTGAGAGCGTTTCATTGCTCCACAGTGCCTAATTTGTGCAGGCATCCAAGTGTCCGGAACCTCAACAAAGACATCTGCGTTTCTTCTGGGCTTAACTGTGATGACCCCTCCAGCTCTTTAGCATTGTTCTCCCAGCTCCTCCATTCTGCAGACCTTGATAAGTCTGAAGGTTAGATCTCCGTGTGTGGGACGAGCAGTTGTTTTTGCAGTTCACAGGAAAAGTCATTTTGTGATATCGAGTTGCGATCGCTTTAAGAATGTCTATCATTTGTCTGCGCCTCCATAGGTTGTGTTTAGTGAGAGCAGATCCAAGCCAAAGGGAAAGCTCAATGGGAGTTCAACAGTGAGTGAGGAACAGGAAGAGATGGACACTTAAAGACTGACTTAAAGAGCATATGAAAGGTTAGACCACATGTTTCACTAAAATGTAAGATCTGATAAAAAATAATAATAATACAAAAAATAAAAAATAAATCATACCTAATTTTCAGTAGTTTGAACATTTTGGTGAAGTTTATTATTTTACTTTCTGAGTGGACATGGGTAACATAACTGTTACCAAGCATCCATAATGTTAACAAGGGCCAAAACCTGCTTAATTTGCACTAGTTATTTTGCTAAATTAATTCTTGACATAGGTAGAGAGGTATATATATTTTTTTATGTTTTCAAATGCAAAACTATGATAAATATTTACCACACGTACTATCCCACCAGAGCAAGGAATAATTAGAAAATATTTCATAGGTACTTTAAAGATTGTATTTATTTGCTGTTTGGACCTTTAGACAATATATGTTATGTTGTTTTCTCATAAAAATGAGTTGATCTTACATTACTTACATTACTTTCCACAGCTTAAGCTCCCAGTTCACTTGTTATGATCATTTCCATGTTCAAACTGCCACTTTGAAGCTGGTAGCTTGTTTTTTTCTTGTTTGTTTGTTTAATTTTGCATATAAATTAGCGTGCAATAGTCTTTTTTTTTAAGTGCTTTTTAAAGTGCTTGATTCCTCAGTAGGATAGGAGACCGCAAGTTGAGTTTATTTAAGTCACTTCCATCCCTTTCATTTACATCCAAACTTAAAAAAAAAAAACTGGCTAGGAAATTAGCAGGAAAAAAAAGACAATTCAGTAACAGATCTTAAATATCATCCATCATGATGCAAACACGAACATGGAAGGGAAGAAGATGGAGAGACTGAGGAAGGTGGTGGTTCTGCTGTTGTGGTTTAGATGGGTGAGAGAAGGAGTGAGTAGCAGAATTAAAGAGGTGACTGGTTGAGACACAAATATAGAGTGCTGTGAATGACTGAGAGGGACAGAAGGATAAGATAGGACAGACTGAACTTTCTTTTATATAATAAGACATTGCACAAGTGATTTCAAAGTGTTGATGGAATTTGTGTTAAAATACCACTGACAGTGATTTGAGCTCAGGCACACGGGTCATGGGGGCTTTTACTGTAACTGTCTGTCACTTTTACACATCCAAATGTGAAGAAGCATAAAACATTAAAGCCCCATATGGGATTATGCCATTCAAGCTGACATTTGTGATCAGTGTATTTGACATATTAACATCACAAAATACTAAGTGGTTAGGCCTGTCACCTCACAGGAACAAGGGTCAGCCCTTCTGAGATTGCATCTTCTTCTCGTCTGGGTGGGTTTCTTCAGTTGTTCTTAAAGTGGGGGCATTACACTTCTGTGGAGTATTACAGAGTAAACATTACATATTTAGCCAAAAACAACTCATTAACATGTTTGATAAGTTTCATTTTCATCTCCCTCCCTGTCACTATTGTTAACGCAGCACAATCGGCATGCATTTATCATTTAGCACTAGGAAACCACTGCATCTTCAGCTTTGTGAAGTCATAGAGTATTGCTTTGTATTATGCTTTTGTATAATTATGGAAAATGGTCGTGCGGGAGCATGGGTGACGTAGACTGATGGGCTAAACATTGGACAGAATCGTATTGCTAACTGTAAAGAGCGTTCGAGTAGTGCCAGGGAGAGATCGCTAGATTATTCTAATGTGACATGTTTTTTGATGAGGAAACAACAAAAAACAACAACAAAAACATGGTAAAAAGCTCCAAAAAGTCAATTTTGTATACTTTTTTCATGTTAAAATTAAATTGAAATATGCACAGTAAGCCACTCCTGCAGTGAGGTTCTCCTGACCCAGATGATTCTAGCTCATGATCTCAAGAATTCCTGCTCACCTTACATCATAGAAGCATTGATAAAATACTGTAGACAAAAAAGCAAACCTTTTTATTTCAAGCTTTTTAAACTTTCGATCACAGCAGCTTTATGTATAACATAAAATGATAGAAAACACATGTGATTCATACCTTGTTTCTGTGCATACAAATCACCGTTGTTGGCAGCAAAGGGTGCGTGAATGGGAGTGAAACAGTTTAAGTAAGGTTAACATTTTGGAAGACAAGACCTGAAATATTGAAAGTGAAGGTATATGATATGGATAATGATAAAAAAAAACGACAAGCATGGCCAAAAAAGTACAGCATCTACTGACTAGACGTGGAAGATATATTGCATTTGTTGTTAATAAAAATGTCCTCAAAAAGTGTCCGACATGTCTAGTGTAATCACTCATACAAGGTTATAGAGTGATATTCTGCACTTTTGTTGTTGATGTTTTGTTTGTTTTTTGTAAATGTTTTTGTTCTTCAACCAAGACATTTACAGGTACACTTTAACACAATCCTGATGCATTGTTAAAATGGACTGAACATCTTGATCAAGATAATGCAAAAACATCAAGTTATTCTTTTTGTCAATATTGTCCATCCCGACTTCTGACATAAGCTTCTTGCCACCTATAATTTGAGCAATTTATACCGTTTTTGTCTGTTCAAAAAACTAATATGCATTTTTGTGGCTTTAATTCTCTTTTAAACATGCTTTTGGTCACCTTGGGATTAGTATTTATGAGTTTTAACTGAACTAATAAACGTTTTAAATTAATGTACAAAATCATTTTCAAATTAAATATTTAGGAGTTACATTTCTCTGCTGGCAGCAACTGGAATGAACATTCATAAAGTAAACAAATGATCCCCCATGAGTGCTATGCTAATAGAGCCATGCAGAACGAGTCTGGTGATGCTTATTGGCTTAAAAACTGTGTAAAAGTCTGGACTTTTACCTATAATGTAAAAATCTGTCAGTTTTTACTTTTTTTTAGGTGCAGAGAAGGTGACTTTGATTAACAGATTAACAGTGAAACAAGTATGAATGAAAAAAAAAATGTATCAAGGTATGTTTTTAATGAGGAGACAGCCATATGACATGGTTAAAATCTCAAACAGTAAATTTGATACAAAAAAATTTATTAAAATTTTTCAAAAAGTGCACTTATCATTTCAGATATTCTCACCAAAGTACTGACAACTCTTTAGGCAAATGATGAATCCTGAATTGTCGTTTTCACTCATGTATCCTTTCTTTTCTTTACAGAATTCAACAGAAGACAGCATCTTTCGGTGAGTGAATAATGGCTGATGTTTGTGAGCCCCAGAAGCAGTCGTGATGACACTTTTTCCTACAAACAGCGGTGTGAAGGAGAGAAATCACATCTTTTGAGCAGGCCACAGCTGGGACCCATTATTTAGGTGATTTGTTATGTCGTCCAATTACCAAAGCAGGAAATAGGCCTAGCAAACAAATGACATGTTTCTGAAGTCTGGAAAGAAGTGCGTGGATGTTACAGCGTATGAAGCTGACAGGCAGACACTAGCTCACAGCGCAAAAACTGATTACACAATAGTCTATATGTTTACGGCGTGAGTCATGAGCCAACCAATCAGGGACTCTGGAGCAGCGAATCAGAAAGTAAGGAACACAGTACAGCCAATCAGAGGGTTATGGAAAGAGAACAGCAAAGGAACACCAATCACAATGAGGAGCTAAGAACAACAAATCAGAGTCAGGTAAACCGGGCAGCCAATCAGAGAGTGAGAAACATAGAACAGCCAATCAGAGAGTGAGAAACATAGAACAGCCAATCAGAGAGTGAGAAACAGAACAGCCAATCAGAGAGTGAGAAACATAGATAGAACAGCCAATCAGAGAGTGAGAAACATAGAACAGCCAATCAGAGCTTCAGAAACTACAAAGGTGCAGTCAGGCAGTGAGGAGCAAAGAACAGCCAATCACACTATGTGGAGCAAGGACCAGCCACTTAGACTGTAACAACCCCTAAACACCCAATCAGAGAGTTTGGGGCAAAGGACAATCAATAAACAGCCAATCAGAGTGTGGGAAGAAGGGAACAGCTAATCAAAAATGTCAGGAGAAAATAAACTAAAGCAAAAACAAAGCTGTAGAGAAGCAAGAGTGCCCACACTAAGTTTCAGTGTATTTTTCAATGACAAAACATCTGTCATGAAATAATTATTTGCATTTTATTTTTTTTATTTTCTATTTATTGGGTGAAATGTTCCTTAGTTGGGCTTTTAAATGTAGTAGCAGTCAAACAATGGTTTTTAAAAGCCTAAATAATGTATATAGGACCTTAAATGTATTACTAAACACACTTTTATTCTCCAGGTTAGTAACTTTGTTGTCTTTTCTAAAATGAGCAAGCTTGTATTTATTTAGTTCTGTGTATAACCAGAAGAATCTCCGGTCCCAGGGCAGAGGAGCAGAGGCGTCTGGTCAAATGTTGTTAGAAAAATAAAAGCAGTGCGTCCACACGACCACATATTTGAGAGGCTGTTTCCTGCCATGCTCCCGGTGCCACGCTCCTGGTTTGGCTGTATGTGCGAGACAAACATGAGGAGGTGAGCAGACCATGAGCAGACCATGAGCAGACCACTCACACAGAGTGATACATACACTCACATTCAGGTTTAAATGAGAGCTTTACACACAGGCCTATGTTAAGACTTATTCCAACCACTCAAAATATTTATTACATATTTAATCAAGAATGCAGTGCAGTGTGTATTTTTCCTCTTATTTTGGCTTGAGGACCACTTTTGTGAGTGAAACAGCTTTTCTGTAAACATTCTATCATGTTACTGAAGGGTTATTTTATGTAGAATGTAGAAAAGTTTTATGTTTAATGGTGCTCACTTTATCTCTAAGGAATCACCTTGTCACCCTGCAGAGAAACTAATTTAAATCACTTATATCCGCAATCTTGTCTTTTTACTCATGACACAGCTCACCCAGCTCATTACCATAGGTGAAACGAGAACATAGACACATAGACTGGTAATAAATAATGCGAACAATCATACATTAAATTTATAAGCTCTCACACACTCTTGCAGCTGTTTTTAAGACTGATCCTTGATCATGTCAACGGGACGACATCATCTGCATGCAGTCCATGGACTGTTTATGGACAGTCGGTCCATTAAAACAATGAACAGAACCGGTGACAAAGGGCAGCCCTGGCACAGTCCAACAAGTTCTGGGAACAATTCTGACTTACTGCCAATTGTCTTACTGAACAGCCTGTAAGACGTTACAATACTGTCGTGAGACACTCCTCATGAATACTACAGAAGAAGCCTGTGTACATATTTGTACTTAAATGACGTTCATTCTTATATTTCCTTAGACTGCAGTGAGAAGCTCCTTCTGACGTCAGTGACTCTGTCTGCGCTCACATGAAACCAGGAGAAGAGTGAGTGTGTCTAATACATCCCACTGCCTCATTAGCGCCTTATTACAGCTCTTTAATGTGATTAAGTGCACGACTCGGCCCAACACAAACTAAAACAAACAGCACCTGCTCCGGCTCAGATGGAGCAAACCTTATCCTACAGAGTAAACAGGCTGCTCCTGTGGGCTCGGGGCAGAGGAGCGGGAGGCGCAGGCATGGCACAGTGAAGGGAGAGCCTGGTGCGGCTAACATTACACTGATTACATCCGTGTCCAACACTCCATTAAGAGCAGGATTATACAACGTAATGAGGACTCTACTGTTCAACTGGAAACAAGGTCAGACCATATCTCCAGCCATGTCTTTCTCTTAAAATATAGAGTAATTCAGTTTGTTTGAGTAAGTATTTTATGCCACATGCACTATTTATCACAGGCCATTGATAATGTGGTTAGTTGGCAATTGCTTGTTACTAATAACTCTAAATAACTTCAATTAAAGTATTTAGGAATGAGTGCAGTTCTCCACGCTGCTGTGACAAGCAAAGCAAAGCCTATTTGTAAAGCACAAATCACACACAAAGTAAGTTTATGCAAGTGCAATAGGAAACCAAAAATTATTTTTTGTTTTTTTTTAAAAAAAAGGTGCATTGTGTAACTTTTCTGGTGGGGTGTAATAATAATAATACATTTTATTTGTTAGGCGCCTTTCAAGGCTCTCAAGGTCACCGTACATCAAGACAATAAAACAGTGTAAAATGATTAAAAATACATTAAAAAACAAATATAGAATAAAGCAAATATAGATTAAAAGACAGTGCAGTTATGGTCAGAGTGGTCAGGGTGAGAAGGCCTTTCTAAACAGATGAGTTTTGAGTTTAGATTTGAAGTGTGGGAGTGAGTGTGTGTTGCGGAGGTCATGGGGGAGGGAGTTCCAGAGCTGGGGAGCGGAGCAGCTGAAGGCTCTGCTCCCCATAGTGACGAGACGGGCAGGAGGGACAGTGAGGTGCAGGGAAGAGGAGGAACGGAGGGAGCGGGCAGGTGTGGAAATGTGAATGAGGTCAGACAGGTATGGAGGGGCCAGGTTGTGGAGAGCTTTGTATGTGAGGAGTATGATTTTGTAGTGTATGTGGTGCGTGATGGGGAGCCAGTGGAGCTGGTGCAGGACAGGTGTGATGTGGTGATGGGAGGGTGTGTGTGTGATAGTGCGGGCGGCTGAGTTTTGGACCAGTTGGAGTTTTTGGAGTGATTTTTGTGGGAGTCCAAACAGAAGAGAGTTGCAGTAGTCTATACGGGAAGTGACCAGGCTATGGATGAGGATGGCGGTGGTGTGTGGGGTGAGTGAGGGACGGAGGCGGTGGATGTTTCTGAGGTGGAAGTAGGTGGACCGGGTGATGTTGTTGATATGGGAGGTGAAGGAAAGTGTGCTGTCGAGGATGACACCCAGACTCTTTACCTGAGGGGAGGGGGAGATAGAGGAGCCATCAATGGATATGGAAAAAGGATTTATTTTGCTTAGGGTGGATTTGGTGCCGATGAGTAGGAGTTCTGTTTTATTGCCGTTAAATTTGAGGAAGTTTGAGGTGAGGGGTCTGTTACCAGTTTGTTCTGTCCAGTCCTGCAGTGTTCTACATTTAACTTACAGAAGGGGTAATTAAAAATTTTGACTTTCTACCATGTTATAATGTTATTTCCTCATCAAAAACATCCCTGAAGAGGTTTTAGATGTCATCCCTGCATGGTATGATACAAAACTGGACACAGCAACTTGACAAACCTGATGCAAATGTGCAGTAGTTTCATTAGTGAAATGCATGTTTCAATGCATGACTCAGAGTGTTAAAATCAAAAGTGACATTTTTGTTAATAAGTTGTTTTTGTATAATATATATACATATATATACATATACATATATATATACACACACACACATATATGTATATGTGTATGTATGTATGTATGTATGTATGTATGTATGTATGTATATATATATATATATATATATATATATATATATATATATATATATATATATATATATATATATATATATATATATATATATATATATATATATATATATATATATATATATATATATATATACACAATAAAGAGTAACATGGTGAATATGTTATGTGTTAGCAGTTATTGGACCATATGTTTTTGTATATTTATGGAGAATTGTCATGTGGGAGCATAAATGACATTGGCTTGTGGGCTGAGCATAGGACAGAAACTTACAGCTAAACATAAGGTTTGAATAGGAGAGATCGGAGATCCAGGAGAGATCGCTAAATTACTGAAATATGCATGGATGACATATAAAACCTCTTCAGGCAGGTTTTTGATGAGGGAACAATTTTATAACATGATAGAAAGCTAAAAAAAAAAAAAAAGGAAAAGCATAATACCTCCTGTTTAAGTAAAGTTTCATGTCATACTGTGGAACATTAATGCAATCAGATGGTGGATCCTCTACACAATAATATAACTGTGTGAACTTTATCTGACCCCTTATATCCTCCTAATATCTGCTCATGTGGACCTGTCAAACATGCAGGAGGTATAGAGTCAGTGTGAGGGATAAGCAGACATCTTGTCTTCTTGTAAAAACGACAGCGTCACGTCAGTCTATTACCCATAATCCCGTGCTTTGGAACGGGTCAGGCGTAGTGACTGTGGACGTGTGATGGACAAGATGACTTCATGACACTTTAGTTTGTTCTGACAGAAGTTTATGGGGAACATGTGGAAGTAGGTTACAGCTAATAGTGTTATCTTGAGTCACCAATACAAAAAGCACATGGAGTGACTTCACGAAGTCAGTGGTGCCAAAAAGATAAATGAAATGACCACTATGTCCTCTTAACATCAGACACTTGACAGTATTTCAGCTTACGAGGCAGAATTGTAGTCTTTTACCAGTATTAGGAAACATCTATCTAGATGCTCAGTTACACTGACTTGACTTACTTTTTAAAGAAAGCTGCATATTTTTATCTGTACTTAAGTAATATTTCAATCAAAGTGACAGTCCTCTTACTTGAGTAAGAGAACTTTTGAGTTTGGTTGCTGTGAGTAAATCTACAAGTGACAAAAGCTTTATGTTCACAAATATTCAATTATTTGAACATTTGTGTTTCTTGCACCGCTCCTTCAGACATGATTTAATTTGTCTTATTTTTATGTCTATCCTTTGATAATACCAAATTGTGTGCATTACTTTATGTGTTTTGGTGAATGTTTCAAATTATAAATCACATGTCACATCCTGACAGTTACTCTTTCAGTCTCTTACTGAAGTAGAAGTTTTCCCAAATACTTTTTTACTCTTACTTAGCAATTTCTTAGACCACAACTTTATACGTTTACTTGAGCCACATTATTTTGAAATAATGTTGTTTTTACTTGAATACAATTATTGACTACTCTACCCTCTTCAGTCTATCTTCACCAGGCTGGAGGTGTTTGGATCCTCCAAATCGTCTCCCCAGGTCCCAAGAAACTTAAAGCAGGGAAAGTGCTCTGCAGTTGGCTGCTGATGTGTTCTTTTTCCACAAGTCTTTTACTCAGGTTGAAATTGTCATATGCACAGCTCTTTAATGATCCCACTTTGACTTTAATGATCCCACTTTAACTTAATAGAAATAGAGAGTCACATCTGGAAGCTTAGTAGGCTACAACACAATGAATCATTAATTTGCAATATTTAAGTATGTCAAATTACATACACTCACTCTGTCCCCAGATACGAGGTAAACATGTTTACATCAGATATTGCTCTTACTGGTAATAATTGTAATACTGATTTATTCTTAATTACAAACACACTGGATGTAATGGTCAAGATGTTTGTGTTATAATTTAGTCTTTTGGTTCTCAATATGATTATCCAATCAGAAAACAGAATGAAGTTGGTTTAAATCTAAAAGGACTCTCTCTGATCTGAATGGTCACTACCTAAACCCAGCACCTGCAGCCAATCATTATTCAGTGCTAGTGCAGCCTCTGCAGCTCAAAGAGTGAATTCAAGAGGTTCTGAGATTTCACATGAGCATTTCACATGGCCTGTTCATATGCTGAGAATGAGAAAAATGTGTTTGTGTCCTCTATCTGTACCACAAGGCACTGGCAACCCAGGTTCATTTGTGATTGTAGTACATAAAACACATAAAAGAACGCAGGCTACACACTATTCATTTAAAACAATTTTTGCTTGTTTTTTTATGTGGCTGAATATATAATATAATATGAATGTGAAAACAGTTTATCTTGGTACCAGAATTTGTGTCTGCCACTTTTCTTTCCACTCCTGGAAAAGTCTATGGATAGTTGTAAAGTAGTGTGATGCTCCGTTTGAATCTCTGTGCATGCCTTAGCAAAAACTCTGCATTTAAATTTGCAGAGCCTGGGAAGAAAACCAGAAGCAAAGTGGACATGTACGCTCAGTAAAACATGTTTTATTTAGCTCACAATTGTGCAAAGAGTTACCCAGTTTTGTCTCACAAACGTAACAAGGTTTTGAATGTTTTCAAAAAGGCTGACTGAGCACAAAACATTCTCTATCTCTGAGAAAATTCTATCATCATAAAGTTGCCTGCCCTCGACCCCTCCTTCCTGTGGTCCTGCACCTTGTGATTTCATGTATAAATAGGGACAATAGAGCAGTCATGTTAGCATCAGCACAGTGCAGCTCTGACCCAGGGGAGCATGTACAATACAGACACTGTTCTATACAACAAGTGCTTGAGAGGTTTAAAATCTGTATGTGAGGCCAAAACCTGCTTGACCAGAAAGATGTAATTGCAATTTTGGTTTTGGGCAGTAGAAGTATAGCGTTAAAGGAACTATATGTAGCCTGTGCTCTTATTGTTTTAAAAATAAGGTATTACAATCACATCTCAACTTCGGTTGGCAGAGCCTTAATCTGCAGATAGAGGACACATACAAGTTTTTTTCATTCTCAGTATATGGACAGGCTATGTCTCATGTGAAAGCTCAGAACCCCCAGAATTCACTCACTGAGCTGCAGAGGCTGCACTAGCACTGATTAATGCTTAGCTGCAGGTGCTGGAGTTTAGGTAGTGAGGATTCAGTTCAGAGAAAGTCCTTTAAGCTGTAAACCAACTGGATTTCAGCACTGAAACAGGCAACCCAAATCGGAGACTTATATGAGCCCCATTCTGCTTTGTGATTGGATAATCCAAAATATCAGTGTTTTTTTTTTTCTTTTTTATGTAAGAATAAATCTGCATTACAATTATTATCAGTAAAAGCTATATTTTATTTGAGCATGCTTTCCTTGTATCTTTAAGTTCTATCTTTATAATTAGCTTTAGCAAGTCATTTGAAAGCTTCTCCGTGAAATGACTCATGACTTACTCACTTTGATCAAACAGCCCCACGACACTTTGAGCTTACCCAGAATCCCTTTGTCCTCTTCTCTTCCCCATCACTGCTGTGTCCTTGGTGGGTTCATTCTAGGATACGTGTCCCCACCTTGACCTGGCTAGCTTAGCCCCAAGCTCGGCAAGCGCAGATCAACTAGAACGCACCACTTTACTCGTCCTGTCCAAGCCTGCAGATAGCACATGCTTCTACTCTTCTGAGCCTAAGTAAAAACACATCTCCTCCTCCTCACCTCTCCACTCCTGTCTCTCTCGCTTCTTGTCCAATGCTGTAATTATTATTTGGAAAGTGCGGTCTGAGGGCCCGGCTAGCTGCCTGGCTCAGACTCAGTCGCTAACATCGGCGGAGCGAGCGCTAATGCAGTTTGACTTTTAGAGCGCTCCAAGAAGACATCATGGCCGCTGTGTTCCCGCTCTGCACTGTCTGGGGATGGAAGGAGAAATCAGGCTGTCCGGATCACCGCAGAACTGTTCAATATGTGTTTATTGTAAGACAAAAATTATGTTTGATATTTTAAAGAAGCATACCATCACTTTTTTGTTGCGTTTTTGCTCAATTTCCCCAAAATTTCAAAGTGTGGCTTTGCATTGTATAACTGCAAGGTTGGTTATTTGATTCGAGTTATGGCTTAGTTGTTGTGTCCTTGAGGAAGAAAAAAATCACCCTGCCTCCTGTGTGTGAATGGGATATGTCAGCAAGTGGTGGTAGTAAACAAAGGTACAATAACTGTTATTAAATAGTTTAAATCTTAATTCTTTGGATTATAACATTAATGATTCATACTAAGGTCTTGTTGAGGCATTTAAAAGGAAAATGTACCAAATCTACAATTCTGTTAGCCTCTCATAATATCTGAGATTTGGATACTGTTAGATCTGTATTTGTTACCATGACTTTTTAAGTAGTACAATTTATTTTAAAATGCATATAAATTTCCAAAATACGAGCTAAATTCAGTACTTTGGTTTAAAGACTTGAAATGACTTGAAGCTCAAAGCAGAGAACTTGGAGTCGACTTGGACCATGGACTTGGGACTTGACTTGGATTTGCCTGTCTTTGACTTGGGGCTTGATTTGGACTTGAGGCCAAAGAATTGAGACTTGCACAACAGGGACTCCCACCTCTGACAGTTGGAGAGGTCACAGCACAGGTTGGCAGCACTTCAGTCAGCTCCACAGCAGTAATAGTTTATGACCATTAAGTGTGGAGAGTGAATGAATAATGCAAACTAAAATGTTTGACTCAATGTCCTGCATAAATTATTAATATTAACTAGTTCTTTAGACCCCTATGTATAAGATCACTCATCTTTCTTATAATCTTTACCTTTCCATATTCGTAACAAAAATTAAGAAGTTAAAGTAAAACTGTACTGAGTGCCACAGTGCTGGGCCTGAGGACCCATCACCAGATATTGAGGTCGTATTTGGCAGGACTACCTTGGATTGGCTTGGATGTTTTACCTATTATGCATATTTTGGGTTGATGGGTGCTAGAGTGCCTGGAGGAAAGACACCTAATCAACAGGTCTAGGACCTTCTTGCTGTGAGGTGAAAGTGGTAACCACTCAGGCACTGTGCCTGTGTATGTGTATGTATACAGTGTGTAACATAAGAATGAATACCACCAAACCATACCACGAACAACAGTATGTGTAAGCCACACACTCCATATATGAATGGATTCAGCTTTATCGACTCTGACTCCAATTCAATTTCTGTTGAAAATCGTCACCCCTCTCTCTTTGTAACTGCTGGTTGATATCACACTCCCTCAGTCTATTTCTACAATCTCTGGAGTAAATCTTTAATTTTTGGCCTGTATTCTGAATGATCACTATTCATTAAATGGGTTACTACAGCAGGATATTATCGCAGGTCCACTTCCACTCAAGAAATATGAATCCCAATTATATTTCTGTTGGAGACGATGTATGAACCAAACTCTCTGTATTACCCAACGTTTCATCCTGCGCTCAAAGTTCTCCTCCTGTTTGTGGTACACTCCAGTTTTGTTGACATGTGCCAGTCACTCCAGCCCACCCTGATACCCATCGCACCTTAGACCGCCCCCTACTGGGTCCTCATGTAAATGCACAGCAGGGGGCAGCACTACATCCTGACAGAACAGAGGCCCATGGTTCAGGCTACTCAAAAGCTCGCCGTCTTCTGAAATTAGACTGAATATGCTCTTTCATATTTAGAACAAGACTCCATGGCAAGAAGCGGAAGTATTTACTGAAAAAATACAAATAGCCTATGATTTTGCTGATTTTGTTGATAGTTTCAAAGAAAGCAGTCGTGTATATTTTTCCAGTGTCAGCGATTTTGAATTTTGAGTAGTTAGTTTCTGAGTTTATTTTTTCATTAGAGAGATGTGCTGTGCGTGATTTTTACCATCTTGAAAATGTGAAAAAACAAAACTAGTTCATTTTAAATGGTTTGCAGTGGTCCAAAGTTATTCCTCACTTCCTAAGCACTTCCTAATGTTAGATCCTAATTATTCACGCCAATGATTTTATAAGCAGTAACCACTGGACCGGGGTTGCAGCATGTGCAGTCTGAGCCCGTGGTAAGAGCTGCTCTGACCATATATCTGTACTGGGTCAACATTTTACTTCATTACATAAGCTTTAATACATAACCAAAACTTGGGTACAGCCATTTAAATATAGAAAATTAAATAGACTGGTAGGGTGTGAAGAGGAGATGGAGCGAGCATGTGAGAGAGAGTGAATCTATATTAATGGTGATGGGTTGAAAATGCACAATATCAGGTAGACTGTGTTTGTCTGACAGTGAAGGAACATCTCTCCCTGTGTAAATTCCTGTTTTTAAGAAGAAAGACTTGACAGTGTCTTCGGGCCTATTTTGTTGTTGCAGTTGAACCGTCACCAAAGCGCTGAGCTGAACTTCCACACGCTTGTTTGTACAACATTAGTGCCATAATAGGCTTTAGAGACTAAACAAGAAGCAAAAGAAATATGACTCAGTTGTGTTGCCCAGACAGTGCAAGTCTCTTTTCTAAATGACATTAGTCTGCTCTTATTTCACTCATTCTTGTCAACATTTCTATAATTTTAAGTTAAAACAAACACAATGAAAACACAAACTTTCAAACTGTCAGTGTTTGTCATCACAATCCACATTTTTCAAATATTTATTCAATCATATAAGCATGTATTTGGTTGCATTTGACTTGATTTTGTAACACGATGTTATTTATGTTCAACTAATGCACTAACATACAGCAAGACAAGTTTAACCCCAGTTTCTCTTTAAAAAAAAAGTTTCTTGTCATTTTCAGAATAAAAAGGTAGTTTCTGAGCATTAACATTGCAAATGTGTTTTTTTTTTTTTTTGTATTTTAAACAGGACAGATTTAAGCCTGAATATGGAATGAAGAGTGGGGAGAGACATTAAACTGGGACTAGACACCTAAACTCCGCCCACAACCACATTTCAAATAAAGCTGCTATACTGGACAGTTCCTCGAGGACTAAAGGGGAGAATGAGCGTGGAGGAGGGGCAGAGTCTGGACGTATAAGGAACAGTGTGATTGGTCTAACAGGTATTTACACCTCAAACTCCGCCCCTGCAGCCAGGTGTGTGTAATTAGTAACACCTGGCTGGCACAATTTTGACCAGAAAGCTGCAAATGTATCTAATTTGCACTTAAGTTGCTATTAAAACACCAAATAAACTGTTTAGTAGTGAAAAAAAAACAGATGAAGTGTTTCTGTTTAAATATGTCTGTATGCTGACTAGACTACCAGAATACTTTTGTACCTGGCAACCATCGTATACAACAGTTGCATAAAATGTTCCTGAGTTACACTTAAAAAAAACTCTAGATACATTTTCTGTGCTCAGCTTTTGAGTCGTGTGCTTACAACAAATCACAGCAATAAAACGGTGAATAAAATGATGGACTGTTTTATAACGCTAATATTACCACCACTTACACTTTTCGGGGCATATCGGATTTTGACTGACGTCTGTATGCCACCACTGGGACCTATAGCAGTAAGAGGAAGGATCTCATTCTTCCAACACAAATACACTTCTACAGCCTATCCGTCAAGTGCCAAACCAGCGGGACAATATGAACGCGTTGTTCCTAAACAGTAGTCTGCTGCTCACTGCGTCCCCTGGGGAGTACTTTTTACTACTTTTGTGATAGAAGTTGAAAAATTGTGGAAACTCTATATGTTTTTCTAAAAGTGCTAACAAGCCAAGACAAGGTAAGTGTTCCAATGTTAATAATGTGTAGTAATCACAAACCTCAAAGGGAGAATCAGGCTGTCTACCAAACACAGCTACGGCCTCAAACTGGAAGGCCATTGGTCAGAAGAAGTGGGTAGAATTTTACTCTGCTTTTTGATAAAAATGTAGAGTAAAAGAGTAGTTTTCGGATACCATACTTTTACTCCTCCTTGAGTTATTTTAATAGTGTAACTATTTAAACGTAAGTAAAAGTTTTGGCTACCTACTCTTTCCACTGTGAGTTTACCAGTGATAAAAGTTTTATGGCGACAGTATGAAATTATTTGATTTGTGTTTCTTGCACCGCTCCTTCAGATAAGATTTCATTTCTCATTTTTGTGTTCTTTGAAAATACCACATTTTGTTGTTCCAAATATATTAACTTCAAATTATAACTCAGATGTTATGTGCAGACAGTTACTCTTACTGGATTTGACATTTCTCTACTGACTAAATACTTTTTTACTTTATTTCTGGAGCACTACTTTGTGCCTCTAATACTTGAGCAATATTTTGAAGTAACTGTACTTTTACCAGACTCCAGTTTTTGTGGTCTTGTGGTCAGGTCTCTATTGAAGACTTTTGGATAAAATGGTGAAACATAGATTTGACTCTTCCAGGTGGTTTGAGTTAGGTCAAAGTGAGCTCCGTTCCTGTGCTAAGTTGAGTCTGTGGAACATCAGTCATTAAAGGCCTTTGCCCACAGCCAAACGTCCTCAGAGCCATCAACACCTGCTCACACAGGACTAGCACAGTGGAAGAACTGTCTCATGTTAGCTAACAAGGAGGACTACATTTTGGGAAATATTCATAAAGTCTTTTTATCGCCTGTGTAGCTTCATCTTCCTCCTTTCACATATCTCTACAAAGTTTGTTCTTCAGTTTGGTCATTAAGCAAAAGATGCATAAAGCTGTTGCCATCTCAGTGTGTTTAGTTTAGATTAGCTTTTACTTGTAACTGCATTTTTGCTGGTAGTGTATACTAATGTTCATGTTGCCTCTTCATATGTGTTGCTTTCATCAAACTAAAGTTTCATCACCAGAAAATGGACGGGCTGCGCCTCATGTGAAACCTCAGAATCGCTGCACTAGCACTGATTTATGATGAGCTGCAGGTGCTGGGGTTTAGGTAGTAACAATTCAGAGAGTCCTTTTAGGTTTAAAATGACTGGATTTTAGCAGTGAAACTGGTAACCCAAGAGAGACTCGTGAGGCTCATAATTGCCTTGAGAATCAAAACACCAAACATAACTTCATCATGTCCAATGTTTTTGGAATTAAGAATATATCACCATCACAACTATTATCAATGAAAGTAGAATTTGATTTAAACATTTCTACAATATCTTCCAATATCTATATCCAAACCAGTCAAATCTGCTCAAACTAAGATTCATAGTAAATTTGAATTAATTTAAATCACACCTGTTATTCAAAATCGATTTATCAGTGTTTTTAATCTCAAAGCTGTGTTTGGAGTGATTCATGCATGTTTGAGCATTCTTTAATCCCCTTTTCTCTGCCTATGGTACACAGCCACAGCTCTGTACTTAAATTGTATTTTCTTAATCAGAGATACATGTAGGATTTGGCAGCGTAGTGTCATTTGGTAGAAAAAAAACATCCATTTACTCGCTAGCTTGCAGTTATCCATCCGATCAGATGATGTTTATGGTGACGTTTGCTCACATTGGGCACCGCAGTTTTCTGACCGAAAAGTCAGTGGACTTGTTTCTTTTATGAAGTTTTTATTTTTATTTATTTATTTATTTTATTTCTATTGCCATTTAAAATGTGCAAACTATAATATAATAATCCATGGTTAGATTATAACTGAACAGCAGACATAAGCATTATCTTGTCTTCTTTAAATAACACAAACATTCCTTTTTGCAATGTTGCTAATGTAGTGGCTGCTCTACAGAGTAAAATGTGTCAAAAACAGCTGAGAAACAAGTTAAAGTAGCACATGTTTAAACATCTCTGACCTCTTGACGCCCTGTTACCTCTGCTTCATCAGTCTTTTGGCCTTCTAGAGGACGAGGTGTCAAAACATGCCTCTGCACTGTTGTTTTTAGTCTGGAGGAACACACCAAGGATCTGTGTGATTGTCGTGTGGAGGATCCGTCCCCTCTGGAACCCTGCTCTGTTTATATGGACATGCCATGAGTTCCTAACAAGTCGCTAGCTTCCCCGGACATGGCCGAAGCGTGAGACGTGTTACAGAAATGCAGTCTCTGGAGAGCAGCGTTGTATGGGATGATATAGGGCTGATGTAGGTTTTATGCTCGTGTGGTTCTCAGGAGTGATCTTCTATGGACGTATCTGTTTAGTTTGGCCATCAGAGCTAATGTGAAAGTCATCACCATAACGCAGCTGGATGTGAGAGATAGTTGTGATAAATACATACTCATAGAACCATAGTTATATCCTGTACTGGCCAGACATCTGGTTCTACATTCAGTAAACATGCAGGGTTGAATAGGTATTTTTCCATATATTAAAATGGAGAAAATGTGCTCTGATTAATATTGCGTTTTACGAGTTTGACATGCTTCCCATGGAGCTAAAGTCTATTAGTCATTCTCTCTCCTCACTGTGAGCGACTTCTAAAGCCACAGCTGCCCTGGGTCTGACTGTCAGAGATATGGCTGCACTTTTCTGACCATTATCAGCCATAAAGCCAAAAGACGGATGGACGAGACAAAGATCGTACTGCTCCACCACCTTGAGAAAGCTTGATCTCAGAAGCTAAGCGGGGTTGGGCCTGGTTAGTTCTGGAAGGGAGACCTCTGGTCTGTAGCTGTAGTGGGGCAGCAGTAGCTCAGTGGGTAGAGTGCACACAGTGGTGTTCTTTGGCAAGACACTTCACCCATTGTTTGTTAAAGTTCACTAGTGTATGAATAAGAGTTTGGGAGAGAGGAGGCAAAATGAATGGAAAGTAGCCCATTCTTACAATCTGTCCTGTTTACAGCTTGTATATCAATTATGTTTATTAACTAATAATAGCGCTAACTTTCCACACCCTGCACACCCCCTCCATCTCTCTCTGAAATACAGAAGTGTTCTGAGGCCGGCTGAGAGACATCCCTCTAAGTCTTCTCCATCCAGAAAAAATGCCCGATTCAGCTCAGCTGGCAGCAAGAAGCAGCGAGCTCCCACTACCACTGATCCCACCATCCTGCTCAGTAACATATGTATCCAGTTTTAGTGCATTATGTGTGTTACGTTATGTCAAACTGTGGCTCAGGTCCGCAGGGTCCTATATTGTTGTAGTATTCCAAATTTGTAGTTAATAAGAGAAACATAAACAACAGTTTTGTTGCAGATTAATTCTACTGCTACTACTACTACTTAAGACTATTTTAGCCCTAATTTTTAGGACTGATAAACTGTAGACCTGGTTTAGATTTGGTGGTACTCAGAAAGAAAAAGTTTTGTGGTACTTGGTGTGAACATTTTTAGAAACAAATTAGAATGTACAGGAACAAGGACTTCTGATTCAGCAGTCTTTAGTACTTAACCTGAGCATCTACAGGAAGAGTCTGGGGAGGGGAAAGTCTGCCTCTGTCCCCCCACTGCCCCTGTCCCCTTGCCCCCCTGCCCTCCAGTGCCCAGTGCCTGCAGACATGAGGTAATACAGGCTTCATCAGGCTTACAGACCGGTGTGTCTGGCCCATGTCCCTCCAGCCCAGGACAGTGTGAGAGGAACAGAGCAGATCGTCTGTGGCACCAGGTTTAAGAATGATTCAAGAACAAGATGGCTGCCCCCTTCCCCTCTGCCTCATTTCTCTATAATGTACTATGGCGTGGTACAAGAGGCTGGGACTAGAACTGTGCACGATATTGGCTGTGATGTCATTAAAATGCAGCTAATTTAAGCCAGGACAGTACTCATAGTCATAGAAGCAGCAGTAGTAGCAGTAGCAGTAATTATAGGCATTGCAAGTGTAGTAGTTGTAGCAGTTGTGATGGTACAGGAAGAACTATCTGAAATTGAAGTAGTGTTTGCAGCCTTATAGCTTTACCAGTGGTATAAGTACACATAGTAGCAGTGTTTGCAGTAACGGTAATAGCCCCAGTGGTGGCATCGTCATAACAAAACTACATACAGAGAAGGAAAGGAAATACATAAAGTTTGAATAATTAAAAAAAAGATGTATACATCTCCACATGTATTAATAAAAGAAGTGGTAGTCGTTGTTGTAGTATTAGTAGTAATAGCAGTAGTCTGCACTTGCGTGGCAGCCATAGCTGGCAGCAGTGAGAGTAGCTGAATAGCTGAAGTTGTACTTACGAGATGCATGCTTCATAACAGTAATAGAAGTAGTTGAAAAACGCAGTAATGGCAATTAGTGGCATTACTCGTAGTGAAATTAATAATGTTCCTAGCAATAGTTAAAGTACCTGTTGGAATAAAATCAGCAGTGGAACTACTGTGGAAGTGTTAGAAGTAGACTGATGATCACCAATGTCCACATTCCCCCCACAACAATGTATGACTTAAAATTTATGAGCCAAACTAAAGACATGAAAAGAGTGAGTGATATTTCAGATAGACCCTGTTAAGACTCATGCCAGGACTCATGCCCCTCTGAACATTTGGAATAGACGTGTATCGGGAGTAAATGCTGTTTAAATCATTGTTGGAGTTTGAGACATGACGCAGACAGATGAACTGGAGTCAGTATAATAGTCACTCAGTCAGGGGTCTCAGACAGGCATCTCAGTAGAAGTATATGAAAGAGAAGTAGAGACTGTTATATTTAAAAGGCAAATTAGAGATTTTAATAATACAAAAAGAGAAGTGAAGAATGTCCAGACTGTTTTACAATGCTACGTCGTAAAAACAGGGAAACGTCACATATGGGGTTTGCACTAAAAAAAAAATATAATTTTAAAGCATTTTGTATAATACATCTCCTATGAATGAGCAGTCCTATGAGAGCACTGAATGATTCCCTGTACATGCGCAGTCAGTAAGGTCAGTTAGGGATTCATAGAACCATAGTTACATTCCCTGATTTTGGGGCTAGTTTTAGACCTGGTTAAGTACTGTTATTTACCTGGTTTAAATCTGGTGTCATCATCTGTGCCACAACTAAAAACTATGGAGAAGTTTAAATTTAAAATTAACCATTCTTTTTGTCAGATCGGAAAGTTTACTTTGGTAAAGGTTCATTCATTCAATTAAAGATTCTGAGAAGTGAGTTTTTAAATGACTGTAAAACTACTGAGTGACGTGAAAATATTATTTGGTGAAATAATGAGACTTTACAGCCAAACGCTCCTGTATTTCTGTCACTGAGTACTTTTACATCAGGTGACACCAGTCTAAGTTCTGTTGCCTTTACTCTGAGGTGAAATCCATTTTACCCCTGTTCTAAAAACAAGCAGACCTAGTGCCCTCTGCCTAACCCCTGTGCCACCTCACCCACTCCTCCTCCAGAGCCTCTCCCCCCTCAACCATCACTGTTCAATGTGCGGAGAGGAAATGGAATTCTGGCGGACATGGGCTGAACCAGGGGAATGTTCTGGAAGCTCATCAAGCAACGGGAATCCTCAGGTGGGTCACTCCTAGTGCAGACCCCGTTACAGCGTCCCCACTGCACCCTCCCTCCCCTGTCCTATCTGAGAGCGGATACACTAGTGAACGAGCACAGTCTATTGACTGATGTCATTTCAATCACAAAGCTCATTAGAAATTGCTGTTAAAATATTTGTTCAGGCCTGGCATTACTTCAACACAAAACCAGCATGAGTCCATTTATGCTATGACTGCACGTGTACACTACTGTACAGTTTATACAAAAGATTATGATAGTTTACCTTTTAAAATTCTGACATCTGATCATCAAGGTATTTCATGAAATTGTATGTAAACATTTAGCTTATATATTTTTAAGTCTCTTAAAGTATGAACCTTTTGAATTTACTATAAAATGACTTTGTCTGCAAACCCTTAAAATGTATTTCTATATAGAGGAAATAATATAACCTGAATAATTGTCTTCCTTGCAACCATTTTTAAAAATTTGATTTCCAATAAATGTCCAGCACTTTCAGGTTAATTACAATGGCAGACTTATGGGATAATGTATCATCTCCTGTATGGATACTAATCTGAATGCAGTAGTCCTCTCTGGTGCAGAATCAGTCAGCAGGACGGTACGCCGAGACACAGGTCTGGGACACAGCATGCAGACTGATCTGCCTCACGATACTGGGCTCACCCAGTGCACCCATAAGCATCAACTCAACACACAACACACCGGAAAAGTCTAGATGGAGTGTCTTTAATAAAAAACATGGGCCTTATCAAGAATAAGTGATTTCATAAAGCGTGCCTCATCGACACGTTTACAGCTAATATATGTGCAGACTGTACAAACGTGATTATTAACACAGCAGGTGTGGGCCACAGGGCTTTACAAAACAACATGATTCAAACTAAGCAAAGTGTCCCTTTAAAGTGATACTGCCCCGAGCACAAAGTGACAGTGGACGATACATAGATTTGTCAATGTGAATTCTCCCACATGTCAAATTAAATACACACATGTACAGTGACTTTTTACTGGTTTTAAGACATTAAGACATTATGTATAGATATAGGAGCATTTACTAGACTGTACTGCCCCAAATCACATATTGTGGTTTACTTTAAAATCCAGTTAAACAAAATCTACAAAAATGTGCATAAAACTAAATTTGTCTGCAGTGTAGAAAGAAAAACAGATACACATTAAATAGAATTACTCTGAGGGGAACATAACAGATTGAAAATTTAAGAAAATCCAATAAAAGTTTGAGTGATTTTATAGTAGAGTCATATGGAAAACTACATTGCACAGTTAATGCTCAAACCTTACCATCATTCAATGTCTGTACATACAAAACAGATATTTAAGTTAGTAAAACAATGTCATAATCATTTTAAAATCTAAAACTTAATCTGAATTTGAGTGCCACATAATAGTGAAATAACTTCAATTTATATCATTATTAAAGATGCAGTATGTAACTTTTCTGGTAAAGGGGTCTGCCATCTGCTTGACATTACTTTTCCTGGAATTTTCCAGAGTACGGCATTAAACGCATCTCTTTCAACTTAATTCAAGCAAACTTGTGTTTATTGCCAGAAATTACCTTTGAAAAAAATAAAAATAAAATCTTACTGTGAGGAGGTTTGCCTTTCCACAGATCTGACTTGGCTTTGCAGCATCACCTACTTACTCCAGCACTAGATAATTTCGTGCCATACTGTGGAACAATCCATGCAAAGCAATAACGCTGCCATGGAGACAATCAGAAAGTTATACAATGTGATTTTAAGTAAAAAAAAATAAATAAAAAAAAAAGGTCAATCTGTACTGCACTGGCTGGTCTATATAAATGTTTAACTGTGAAAAATGACACTGGAATAGAAATATGGCTGGAATAGAAGTCTCATGTTAGCCATAAACTCATAAAGCTCCAACGGCTACTTAGCATTTCTCGAAAGTGGGATCTCGAGCGAATGACTGGTCTCTATTAGTGACCACTCCCTCATAAAACACTTGTGAACTTTTTCTTCTGACCACTACTTCGGATGGACTTTTACAAGTTATATTGGGCACCTCAACTGGGCAACTCAATGACATTTATTCAGTTACAGATACTTGAGCAACTTTTTAAAGGAACTGCACTTTCCTAGCAGCACATGCCTACTTGAGTAATATTTTTTACTGAAGTAAGTTTAAGGTTAAGGTACACATTTGACACATCCTTCAGTGCCTCTGTGGCATCTCCTCAGGAGCAGACTGCTCAGGGACTCATCTCTGCAAACTCCACACAGAACCTTCTGTGAAGCCTGAGCGACTGTGCTGCCAGTAACAGTACTAGTTTTGGTTCCTCTTCTCACTGTGAGTAAGTCTACAAGTGTCAAAAGATTTATGTTGACGATATGAAATTATTTAAATATTTCTATTCCTTGCATTCTTCAGATATCATTTAGTTTTTCTCATTTTTGTGTCTGTCCCTTGAAAATACCAGATTTTGTGCATTAGTTCATGTTCTATCCTTCCAGTCACTTCAAAGTAGAAATCAGATCAGACAGTTACTCTTACTTGCAGTAGTAGTTTTCCGAAATACTCTTACTAATCTCTTGGGCCACTACTTTATACTTCTTCTTGAGGAATATTATTTTGAAGCAATGTTACTCTTACTTTTTGCTATTCTACCCACCTCTGTCAACTGAAACGGGTGAAATCAATACTCAATCAGATGAATTGAAAACACTGCAATGAAGCAGACATGTGTCAAATGCCGCTACAGTCAGAGATATGTAGAAAAAACAACATTTCAAAAATATATTAATTTGTTTTAAATAGAAACAGTCAATGCCCTTTTTGTATCTGACCATATTTTGTTTGGAAGATGAAGTCTGGAAGTTAAAAGTGTTTTCTTTGCTGCCCATTTTCCCTTTAAGACTTGTGTTACGTTACAGAGAAAAATCGATCAATCCCTTTGGTTTCTAGTGGTCTGAACGCGTAAACACAACTTGGCGTCACAGTTACAGTTCTGGCAGAGTCGTCGTCCATACTTTGACAGTCCAGGCTGGTTCCACTTTGTGCTACTGACTAAACAAATCCAGATTGTGACCCGGGAAGTCCCAGATCTGGACCCAGACTAACCAATGATCCTTTCTACAGTTGGTCTATTCCCTTTCGTTGGACAGCGCAGTGATGTGAGACCGGATCGTGTGTACAGTATTGTTGTTTGTGCTTTGTGGAGCTCAGGAGTGGGTCCAGCTGACAGGGACCCAGTTCTCGTCCGTCTCGATGTGTTGGAGAGCCAGCTGGAGTTCGCTGAAGGCTGCGCACAGGTCATCGTTCACGATCACCTTCTCAAACAGGTGTCCGTACTGGGCCTCCATGAGCTGGGCTGTTCGGACCATCTCCTGGAAGTCCTCCTCCTGCACAAAACACCAAAGGTTTAAGTGTGTGTCAAAAAGAGTCATCTAAAAGGAATCATGACATGTCATGCTTCTCTTATATGATTTAGTTATGAGTTAGCCATACTATCAAGAATATATTGTTCTGTAAATCTGATTTTGATGTGATATTATGGTCATATCACTGAAGATTTATGATAGTCAGAGATTGATGGACTATTTTGATGACTTGAGAAAATTAGCAATAAACATGCCAATAAGACAATATTTTTTATATTTTTGAAATGTCATAAGAGCCTTGGCTCTGCTTTAAAAAAAAAGACTTTGGATTTGAGTTGGATCCCTGTGACTTGAAACAAGTTTATGCTTCTCCACAGAAAAAAATATTAAGCAATTGGACTGATTGTACTTTTGTTTTCTACCTTGTAAAATATGAATTTCTATGAGATACAATAACAACATTAACTCATACCATATTGCAACATTGTGAAGAGACATATTTATCCTCTAATTAACCACCAAAAACAATGACCTTTAGACTCAAAAAGCTTACAATTCAATACACTGTAAAATCTATAAGAAACCTGTTACTGTGAGATCTTTTACATGCACATACTGCCATTATATGCACATGTTCGATGACTACAACAAAAAGCATGGCCTTGAGACGTATGTTAGACCATGGTGCTCGGCCGCAGTAAACAAGGGCAGACTTGGGTTCACATGGTGTAAACACAAATTACACAGCCTTGAACACACAAATAAACAGAGCGTCTATGCGAGGCGTCTGGAGCGTCCATATACCCACACATGAACCCTGCTTACTGACCGACTCAAACGCCTGGGACCCAACGCCGACCTCAAGGAATTCTCATCATGTCCCGCTGCGAGGACACGCACTTATCCAATTCACAAGGAAAATAAAGGAGTCCTCAAAATAAGCAGCGTGACAACACGTAACCATCATTTAGAGAATATAACAGTGCCAGTCTGGGCTCACGTGTGACAGAGTGTACTAGTGCTGCTGTGTGAATCTGCAGGGACGGCAACTATACAACTCCATCCTCACTTAAACCCATTTGTACATTTACATTTATTACTGATTACAATATAGAGCTATTGATTTTTTCAGCTTTATGCCTAAATAGCACAGTCAGTAATTAAAAACTATTTTGTCATAAATACATTTTGTCAGACAAGCTTTTACGAGAAAAGCAGTAATATATTCAATAATATGTATTTTAAGTTTGGACATCCCTAATATTTACTTTCCCATGTATCGCTTTATCTTTATATTTGTTTTATTTTTGTTTTTGACTTTTATGTGAAGCACTTTGGTCAACTGATGTTTTAAATGCACCATATAAATAAAATTGAATTGAATAATATGGATCTGTGAAAAAGAAACACAAAAGGAGCAAAACACAACCCTGTGGAACTCCTAAATGGTCTTAGAAAACAAAGACAGTATTTGTTTTATTGCAAAAAAAAGCATTGTTTTTAACAATAAAACAAATATCCTCTTTAACAGGATTAATGTTAAAATTTCAATGTACTGCTGTCACATCCTACTCTGTAGGGAGGCAAAAATATCTGAATCACATGGCATGATAAAATACTTATTTCAATATTGTTGGGTAGCATGATGGAATCTAACTCTTGATTAGCCTTCAGTGCTCTCAAGCATTTACAGAATGCTACTGTCTATAAATGAAACAAAATCACCTAACGGTCGTTGTCCAACAACCTTTAGCTCAAACCTCATCCCAGTGTCACCGAGTACATGGTGAAAGAACAGGGTTGTTATGTAACATTTCTTGACTGGTTTGGAGTTTTCCAGTTCACTATGCAAATGAGGAGTACAGTAAAACGCCAAGCCGCAGCGCGTGAGGGGAGACCAGTGTCCGAATTTGAGCAAGGCTGTAGTATTCTGAGACGTAGTACTTTGAGAAAGAGCAAAGTTTTACAACTCGAAGTACTTAGTGAGTATTTCACTCAGAGTAGTTTGAGTGATATTGTAGTATTCTGGAACACAGTACTTTTAGCGAGGCTGCAGTATTCTCAGACACAGTACCTTGAGCTAGGTTATTGTATTCTGAGACATAGTACGTTGAGTGAGGCTGTAGTACTTGTAGTATTCTCAGACACAGTACTTTGAGCAAGACTTTAGTGTTCTCCTATGGAGTACTTTTAGTGAGGTTGTAGTATTCTCAGACACAGTACTCAGCCTGCCATCTCTAGAAGGTGGTCCGACTGCTGCATTGTGGTCCTGGCTCTTTCTCCATGTATTCAGTGTATCACATTTAGGCTCGTGTTTTCATTGGGAAGCCTCTTTGGGTAGATCTCTGGATGGATATAGTCTCCTCTGTAGTGTCTTCTTTGCCAAACACACAAATATAAATAGACAGATTGGGCACATAAACACAACCCTGTTCGACTTGAATGCTCAGTTTGTGGAGAGCGGGGGTTACTGGGGCTTTTCCACTTCGCACAGGATTAGCTGCAGATTCGCATATAAGGGACACTTAACCTGAACTGTACAGAGATGAATGAATGATTTTTGTTTAGTTTTTTTAGTATTCATACATTATCATTCATATGTTTTGACTCATTGTAAGACCTTTTTGTAGGACTTAAGTCTCCACGCATTCTCCAGAAAATGCCTGCACTACCTGACCTCATTTTTGGAGCTTAAAAATATATTCGGCATCATGTAATTGCAGTAGAGTTAGTTGGTTCACTTGCCCACGGTAACCAAAAAAGTCCTTGGCATGTCAAAATAGATATTTTGCAGTATCAGTACACTACATTCATAATCAATTATGAAACATAATTAAAGCATATTCAAAAAGTACATTAATGCCTGAATAAAGCATATATTATATACCTGGTACTGCTTTGCTTGTAATATTCCATAGTATGGCAATAGGCCAGATGTGTGGAGAGTGAAGAGGCAAGCCCATTCACAATAAGAATGCATGTTTTTCAAGGTATATTTTAGAAATAAAAATACATGTACGTAACCACAGTCAGAGCCACATATTCTGCAGTTTTGTACCCTTATATATAGCTTTACTCTGCTGACATAGTGTTGTTTATTGTAAAATCTATATAGTATAAATTATCTTGATCTTGACTTTGATTGCCATGTTCCTACTTTCCTGCTGTTCATGACCTTTGTGTTGCAACAATGTAATTTCCACATTGTGGGGCAAATAAAGGTTTATCTTATTTCATGTAATTAAATAAACCCAAGTAGTTTAATGCCATTCTGTGGAACAATTCAGGAAAAGTAATAACATATCCATGGAGGGTTTGGCCCATCTTTCAATGCTGCTGGGGCATCTCCGCTAGAGCAGTGGGTTCTGCAGGGCCATGATCTTGAACGCTTCATCAGGAGGACTATCTTAGCTCGAGGGTTTGACCTATTGTGCACGTTTGGGTTGATGAGGGGAAACTAGTGTCTAGAGGAAACCCACCCAGACATGGCAAGGAACATGTAAGACAAGCAGATGACATGCCCTGCACCAGAAGTTGTGCAGTTCACATATACATAATGTAGATTAGAGCTCGACTTATGACCAATTCTCTCTTCTCCATATCCCTGATACAGATTTTCCCATTTGAGTCTATCGTGTTGTTGGATTACAGTTTTTACTTAAGCCCCACCCTGATTTTATTGACCACATGTTTTACACTGCGTTCTCTCGTACATCAGTGAATTTCTTTGTCTGCTGCCACTGTACAAGACCACAGAACACGCTCTGTTAATGAGACAAAGATGGCCACTGAAACACATCTTTGAAAAGGTACATTTGTAAGACTTGGGAGAGCTACTAAAGAAAATATTTTGGATTATAGTGATTGTGTCTTATACTGGAGCCTATTGTTTCCCAGAGTCCCATAGGAGGTTGGAGCAGAGACTGGTTTTCACTGTCATAAATGTACTGGAGTAATAAAAGCTACAGTTAGGTTTGTTTTACACTACAGGGAGTTAAAACATGTGGTGTTATTTTTAAGAAGCACAATTCGAACCTCATGCTTTATGGGCAAATAAAATGCTCCTTCCGTACAAATCATATTCAGTAATATATGTAGTAGAAAATAGTTTGTAGACTGTGTTTCAAGATTCTCCAACTTATCAACCCAACTTTATTCAGAGGTGGGCTGAAGGGAAAGAAGTCTATCAATTGTGACTGGTCAACTATCAAAAAAATAATTGTAGTCATATTTTGATAATAGTAATCATTATCTGGACAATGCAGACTCTAACACACATGTGAAAGTTTGCTCGGGGCAAATCAGCTATGTGCTGAGACCTATGATTTTATTTCACATTTGTTTCTGAAACTTTAAAAACAGTAAGTTACTAAAGCACAGAATCTTGTGTAATAAACATGCTTTTTGGAGTTAAAACAACCACGTTATGGATATTGTTTTCCACATAGCTGGTTAGCTTCTGCGATGCCTTTGAACTCAATATTAGAATTTTTCAAAAAATCTATGAGAAAGAAGAATGGAAAATTTACTTCTGGAGCCAGAGCGGGCGGTCACTGATGATATATAAGAAATAACTAATAGAATAAATAAAAAAGTAGACAGCTTATTGTTAAGGCTTTGTTGCAGTACTACAGTATTTTCCAGTATTATTACTATAAGTCGCACTTTTTTTCATAGTTTGGCCAGGTGTGCGACTTATACTCAGGATGAGACTTATATGTGAAATTATATATAATATAGAAAATATATAATTTCACATCTTGGTTATTGTTACACTGACAACCGCGCCAGGGCACTGTAGGCTTGTACCAGTATGACAGCCATGTGGAAGAGTAAGTGACGCTTCATCTACCTCCAGAGATGGCGGAGTTGTTGTTCAGAAGCGACACTGAGGATGAAGAATTCAATGGATTTAGTGATTTGGAGTGAGATCGAGAGTAAACGTAACTTGTTTTTATGCTTTAGTTATCTGATTAACTGTTAATATCTTACGACAGCAGACCAGACATGTATTCAGTTCATTGTCTATGCTTCATGTAGCTGAATAAATATAAATGTGTTATGTCAGTGTGCTGTACTGATATTCCACCTGTTGTTCTCTATTTTATTATTATTATAACTTGCCTTTAAAGATAAGTCTGTTCTTGGTCTCAGATTTTGTAAAATACATTTCCACAAAAATGCTACTTATAGTCCAGTTCAACTTGCGTGACTTATGTTTTTTCTTCATTATTATGCATATTTTTATTATGCATTAGTTCGCTAGTACTCCGGAGTAACATATAGTCCAGAAAATACAGTAGTTAGCTTTGTATGCACTGTGATATTTATAATAATGTCAGTCAACTGTAAACTCAATTCATCTCAACATTTACAGTGGATTCTCCATATAATGAGCTTCATATCAGAATAATTTTAAGACTAAAGTACATCCTGTGATTGAGACCTAGATATGAGATATGAGGGACATGTGGTGTGCACTCACAGTGAAGGTTCTGCCATTGGCCTTCTCGTCCTTCCCAGAGATGAACTTGGCGTGTTTCCTGGTCTCCCTCAGTCTCTCCAGGGACGGAGGTTTGACAAAGACTACAAACGGCTTAAACTCCGCTGTCCTCAGGTGTTTTATCGACTGAAGAGAGAGTACACTGTTAGGTTAAAGAACACTAACACAAGTCAGTCTTTAACAAACGTTTTTATGCCAGATGCCCTTCCTCTCACATCCAGCTAGATTCAGTATAGTGCTGTCAAGTGTCTTCTCCAAAGACTCGACAACAGCATAGGTTTGAACCATTTAGTCCTTTCTTGGTGGGCAAACACTTAATCCACTGTAAATGTAAGGGTTCACTATGCAACATTTCTGGTGGAGGGTCCGCTACCTACTTGTCTCCATGGAGATGTTATTGCTTTGCCTGGAATGTTCCACAGTATGAAAGCAAGCCCGCTTACAGTGACAATGCATTTTTTTCAAGGTTATAGACAAGCCAATAACATCTTCATGGCATACCCTTCAAAAAGTTACATAGTGCACCTTTAAGTTAGTTTTAGTTACTTTTTTAAATCTCTTGCACAGTAGGATGCCCCTGGAAGAGCTGGAGGAAATGTTTTTTTTTTCCATAAAGTAATATCTAAAAATAATACATATTGTGCTTGTGTATATAGTTGTATAGTTGTATATAGTTATAATTTTCAGATAAATTTGAATATCAATTTAAAGTATAACATGGTTAAAAGTTGTAAAAGTTGATTTTGTCTAACAGGTCTGCTTTAACCAAATTGATTCATATAGGGAGTGCACTGGGTTTAGCAGAAGATTGTCAGTTCAAGACTTACCAAGCACAGAATGATGTGTAAATGGGCAAGTCACCTTAACCACATTGCCTACTACTTTCACAATGCATATCTGGTTATGACAGGAAGGGCATCTGGCATAAAAACTTTCCAAAACCACTACGTCATTATAAGTCTGTCACTTTAAAATGAATACTTTTTCCCTCTGAGCTATGCTAGGCTCACAGACAGATGACTACACTCTCACACTGCACTCTAGTTTGGCCTCTGCTCCCGAGGTGACAAATCCACAGCAGACAGGCCTTCTTCTCCGTGGTGGGACACTTGTTGTGGTCTGAGTGCTCTTTGTTCTAAACTTGGCTTCCACTGAACATCTCCTGCTGCTTTTGAACCAATATAAGCTGCTAAAAATGAACCATGGCGTGTACTTTAGCAGCACTTTATGTTGATGGAGAATGGGCGGTTGCCAAGTAGTTGGACAAAAAGTGTATTTCTGGCCCCAGAGTTTAAACGCAATTTCTGGTTAGTGTATGAGTGTCGTGAGTATGATCTTGATGCACAGTTTGTGTTTGTTTGTTGCCAACAGTTGCTTAAAACCACATTAACAGAGTTAGAGGAGGTGAAGAGGAGGTGAAGAGGAGGTGAAGAGGAGGGCAGAGGTGGTTATGGTGTTGCGTCAGACCCAGGCCCCTCACTGAGCTAACACACAGTTAGCTTGGCCCACAAAAAATGCACCACAATAACAACAGCCAAGAGAAGGCCTCCAAATTCTTATCAAAAGCTTTGTAATCTGGATCTTTTAAATCTTAAACGTAAACATATTTTCATACGTATATCAATGGTTAATTAATTTTACTTGTGAGTAAACAGCAGCAGTGCTTAGACCTCCTGTTTGAGTTTAAAGAGATCGTGGGTCTCATTGATTTGCCATTTTCCAAAGTTTACAACCAGGGACCAGGAAATAACTGTGAAAAATAATTAAATTATAAATATATTTCGGTCCTTTCAGAATGAAAGTTAAAGATTGTGGATACTAGGGGTCGAAATTAGTTTCCTGCAGGGTAGGTTGGCACTCCCCTAGAGATAGAGTGCACCTAGGGACCAGTCTCCACTTCTTGAGCTGCCATGCCATGCTAACCACTGCCAATCACAACACATTTATAGATGCAAGGTGGGTGAATTGTCTTGCCCAAGAACACAACTCCAGTGTTGTTGATAGTAGGATTTGACCATGATCAAATGGACTAAAAGTAAAGCAATATATTTTCTTTAATTCTTGTGCTTTTGTAAGTAACAAGAAGTAGCAGTTTTTGTATTCTGACAGTATTCTTTTAAGAGTCCCACACTGCAGTGACTGTCAGCAGTATATACTGTGCCAAGAGGCCTGATTTCACATGTGAACCTCAGTACAGCCACTTGATCCTCCCCAGACTCTGTCCCGGGCCGATCCCAGGACGCGGAGCTCCGAGTCGGGCCGCTTGACACCACGCCAGCCCCTTCTCTATAATGCAGTGTTTGTGCCTGGGTCATTACGCTGGGAGTGAAAACAAACAGGCTGACCAGAGCAGAGACCAGAGGAGGGACCAGTATTGGGGATGGGAACGCAGCTCGCTGCTTTGTTGGGGCTTAGCGACAAGCCACTGGTCGTTTGAGAAGAGCCTGAATGGCCGCCACCACCCAAGACACATAAGCCAAAGAGGAAATCTTCAAATAGAGGAAATTAGCCGTAATTGCTGCTTCAAAACAGCCCCCTCTGAGGCTCGCTTGGGTAACTCAAGCACCCAAGGCCTCCTGAATAGAACTGTGCGAGACGGTGGTAAATAGAAACCTATAGGAGGAGCAGGCAAACCATAATAAACAGTGATGCTGTCCAAAAATCATGGACTGGGTTTGAGAATGTATCAATGCAGCAAGAGTTCATATCTGATGAATTTTGTCCCATTTCTGAACTTCTACCATCAGTTACAAAAATATGCTATGTTGAACTAGCAACATATTGTAATTTAATAATATTTGGTGCAAAGAATGATGGGTAAAAAAAGCTTATTAGCATATTTCTAGACATAACTTGCATGATGGTGCTGTTTGTGTGTGCGAGACTTACATGGGGCTGGATGTCGATGAGGCACACTTTGTTCTTGGCCAGGACAGAGCGGATGGAGTCCAGGCTGGTCCCGTAGTAGTTTCCCTTGTACTCTCCATACTCGATAAACCTGGACAACAAACACTTGTTTAAGTGGACTGACGCATGTACACAAATCAGTACAATCTACAACTAGGGATGCAAAGATAACACTTTTTACCAATTCCAACCATTACTTTTACAGGATTCTTATACAGTAGTAAATCTAATTCATTTAAATGTTTTTTTATTATGTAGCGTTTTCACTTAATACTTAGTGGATGTTTGACATTTCTACAGAAATCGTTATAGTTATAATTCCATTGTCATTTAGAAGCACATTAAATACTTGCTACTGACGCTCTGCACCAAATGCCCAAGAGCTATTTTTAGCATAGCAGTGAGTGTTATCTTACTTTTACCATGGCCAAACTTTGACCATTATGAACATGTTGTATATTTAAAGGCTTAAATCCAGATCTATTCAATTGCAAAACAAACTTCTATGAGTCTTTATAGATTCTAAATACCACTTATCATAATATTTTCAGTAGCATTATATCACACTTCAAAATGTGTTATTGTGAAAGGCGTTACAAACATTCCAACCACTGAGACACCGATGTTGCAGATCATAACCTCCAATAGTGCTGTCGAACTCCAGTAACTAAGCAAGCAACATCAGCAGCAATCTAGTATCATATTGTAGTAATACCTTGAGAACAAATGAAATGAACTTGTAAAAAAAGACAAATAGATATACTTCTTTGTACATATCTGGGGAGAGCTTCATTATCACCCCTTCATCTGCAGACATTTAGACCATGTATATTTGACATAATGAGTTACACTTGGCCCCCTCCCACCTGTTTGTCCCACTGCGACCACAGGGACCGCAGCAGACTCACTTTTTTCCACACATAATCTGCTCGTTTACACCGCTCCGCCTCTGGGACACTCTAATAGGAACGATTTTTGGGATACAACACGGAGGGAAAAATTTGTTGGTGAGCGCCGTGAGGAGTGGAAAGAATTCTGGTGGTTATAAGGCAGCATGCTACAAGACCAGTGTCAGACAGGCTAATGCTATGTACGGCAGGTTTTATAGTAATTGGCCATGTTAGGACGGCTCTGTAAATGGGAGACAAATCTTTATGAAAGCTGGATTTGGTTAGGGAAAATGATTTAAAGGCTTTTCTGTGGCCAGTTTTAAAGGCACACCTAGGGATTAGTGATTGCTCAATTGCAGAGTTTAGCACATGGTGTTTTTATACACCACTTGAAACATTATACCCTAAATGGTGATGATAGAAAATGCAAAAAAGGGCCTTAAAAAACAGAAATAATCTGTTAGAATCATTTATTTAGTAGTAAACACACTTCTCGAGGAACGATACATGTTTATTATTAAGGTAGACTGTTTGAAAAAAAGATACTACAATCACAACCTGGGCTGCAAGTGCCTTAACCTGCAGATAGAGACCCCTACAAGTGCAACATGTGAAAGATTAATGATTGTCTGCAGGTGCTGGGGTTTAGGTAGTGAAGATTCAAATCAGGGATTCAAATCTGCGTTCTGATTGGATAATTGTCTAGAGAAACACAACAGAAAATTACAACATAACTAAATGACTAATGATTTTAGACATGTCTAGTGAATAAATCAGTAAAAGTTATATTTGATTTGTACATATTTACCTCATATCTGGGGACACATATCAAATCTTACATAGTTTCTTTAAGTTATTAGTAAGGACTAATAGAAACATAGCTGGCATTATGATAAGCATCAATTACACAGTCACAAAGCTGATTGTGATGCTCTAGAACACAAGAATATGCAATGCTTGTAGTGGAGGATTAGCTGATGTTTTGGGTTAATCGGAGAAACTGGAGCATGCATAGAAAACAAACCCAGACCCATAAGAATATGACACAAAACGTGTCAAGCTGAAATAAGTTTCCAACCTTCAGATAATTGCTCTAACCACCACTACCATGCCACTGTGTAAATCTTAGAAGCATGACTTATAACAATTCTTTCTACATCAATTTAAATGCATCTCATACACAAACTACAGTAAAGTCTAGTGGTCAGCAGCCTGTTGGACTTCCCTTGGGAAAGTAGTCCGGGCTTAGCACATGTCATGGCGTGAGTCCTGCAGACCTTTTCACGGTTTGTGCATTGTTCCTGCTGCATGCGACCAGCCCCAACACAAACAAGTTCCCTCTCCCTTCTCTCCCTCTCCTCTGCTCTCTCCCTCTCACTCCTCCCCTCCTCTTCCTATCCTCCTTTCTCCACTTCTCTCCATTGCCCTCCCTCGCTCTGCCTCCTCTCTCTCTCTCCTCTGCTCTGCGCCTTGTAATTAGTCCGACTGTCCCACGCAGTACCACATCATAGCTCCTCGCTCGCCCCTCCGACTCCACCAAAACATAGCATGCCTGGGACCTGCACCACAGCACGGAGCGGCGGACATCCCCACTCCTGATGTCCATCCTCTGCAGCCTCACAGTAATGCTCTGCAACATGGTGTAATAAAATCCTTGCTAAAGAAGGATATACTGAGACCGAGACACCAATACTGAAATAAAACTGCTACCAACACAACAAAAGATTAAGAAGACAGTTGATAAAGGTATTATAAATTTCAAAGTTCATGAAATTTTAGTATGAAATGTTTTCTGATGAATAATTGATTATGAATATGCTGTGTTTGGAATCCAGAACACAAACTCCCTCAATATTTTATGAAGATGCAAGCCTGGTGACTGGTGAATCTCCCAGAGTTCAGATGGGCATGATTGACAGGTGAATTAGCTAATCAGGGACAAGCATGGGCCATCCATATCAAAACATGTATGGCTGTTTACGAGAAAAAAAGGACAAAATATTACAGGAGATTGAAAAACAAAAATGACAAGTAACCAAGGAGCTCCTTTATTTCACATGTGCTGCTGAAATAAACACATCTGATTGGATCATCATGTTTGGTTCTGACTCAAGACATGGTTCTGTATAAATAATAATGAGATATCGTGCGTGTGTGTGCGCATGTATGTATGTATAATGTATATAATATAATAGATAATGTGTGTGTGTGTGTATATATATATGTATATATATGTGTATATATATATATATATATATATATATATATATATATATATATATATATATATATATATATATGTACACACAGAGATATTTTTACATCCCTACTACATTCTGAACTCTTGTGCAGGATGTAAACTTGTATAAAACTCTCCGCTCTCCTGTGGCCTGCTGAGCGTTCAGAGCCTGTATGCGTGACCTCATGTACATCAGACGCAGAGCTCGTGTGAGAGCAGAGAGGCATCCATCATCCCCAGACCATTACCACAGAAAAACGGTGCGCCGCAGAGGGGGAGGCTGTGGTGAGGTTGGATCAGAGCTCCAGGCCACGGAAGAGGAGGCCCAGGCAGGAGCACAGAGCAGGGGCCCGGGACAGAGCAGAGCCACTGTCTGGAGGTATGTGGGCTAAGCTGGTCAGATGCTCACACTGTGATACAGCTTTGAGGTCAACCGGAAAGCTTACATACCGGTTGCACTATGTAATGTCATAAATATATCTCTAAGACATGAATTGTTGTTATGTAATAAAACATAAGCTGTGCAAACCAAACAATAAAAAGATAATTGATACTTTGCAGTGACATTATGCTGAGGGTGTTCTACGTGTTCATCAGTTACCATGGAGACACAATGCACACATTAGTAAACTCTGACAAAAAGTTTTAAGATTGTCCTAAGACTCAAGACTGGATTTTCAAGTGAAAAACTACTCCTAGCTAGTATGTGACTATAATTTTATGTGTGGAGGATGTCTTTAACAGCACAAATCATCTCACCTGTTCCAACCAAGTCAGCTTATTCGGGTCAGATTGTGTTAAAACAAAGCTCAGATTAAAGTCTAACAAAGCCTCAGACAAATTAGTGCCAATGGTTAGCATCACACCTGCAGGCAATGTTGATGACACCAACTGCAAAGCATCAGTAGTCTTTCTCCAACTATCATCATGATTCATTTGCACATGAATGGTTGAAGTTGAGTTGGGTGAAGTTTCTTGCTGAATGATGCAACAGCAGTATGCGTTAGTGTCAGTTGCTCTGGTTAGTGGCAGTACAATATCACTGACTGAGGCTAAAAGGCCTTCACCAATGTGGAGAATGGAGGAATCAGTGCTACATTGGGGTTGAAGCAAGACCACCATGTACAATGAGAACTTGCGCCCAAAACACACTGCAGTCTGCATAAAGCTCCTGAGACATTGCACGGATGAGCTGATTTCCATGTTTGCTAGGGATACTGGTATCAAATATTAGCGCCGTTACTAAAAAAATTGCTGAATCAGGTATCAATTACATAATATTGGTTAAACTGATACTATATGTAAGAATACTATTTTACCAGTTGGCTGATTTTGGCCTAGAATGTCGCATAGTGTTTGAACTTTTATTTATACGAAGCTGTTCAGTAGTTATTTGAAGGATAAATAACACTTGCATAAAACAATTGGATCTCTCATAAGTTAACTGTGTTTTAAGAAAATAAGTGCCCTTTTCCATCCCTAGCACTGGCACTGGTTAATATTGGGTATTAATATTGGGTATCGGCTGATACTTCAAGTCAAAGTAAAGATATTGGTATTGAAACTGAAAAAGCTGGATCAGTCTGCATGATCTCTAGTCATGCCATGCTCTGGCCTGATTCAAGTTATCCATCATCATTCCTGCCCCCAAGAAGCCGCGGATCACTGGACGTAATGACTACAGGCCTGTAGCTCTGACCTCTGAGGTCATGAAGGCTTTTGCACGTATGGTTATGTCCCACCTCAAGTCTATCACTTCTCCGCTCCTGGACCCCCTGCAGTTTGCCTACAGTGTCAACAGGTCTGTAGAGGACGCATTCAACCTGGCCCTCCACTTCATCCTGAAGGGCCAGCACCTGGACTCCCCAGGAACCTACTCCAGGGTCCTGTTTGACCTCAGCTCTGCGTTCAACACCATCGTGCCTGCTCTGCTCTTGCCGTTACAAAGACACAAATGACCAAAATTGTGTGTGTTTTACACTTTTACAGAAATATTGCATCTAAGTATTTGAAATATCTCAGTAAGCCACTATATTCTTCCTGACTTAAGGCAATGTTAAACCTCTTCCCCCCTCTCCAACAGGGTTTTCCTATCTGCAGAGTGCTCATCCTTTTGCACACTGACGCCACATTCTGCTGTGGCCTGTTACATGTGAATGATGCCAGTCCACTACAAAGGCCCAGAATGTACAAGAGAAAATACAACCTCGTCCTCCAGCAGACAGTGAGATCATCTTTCCATCGCTCCACTCTCCCCTCGTTCGCATAACAAGCGCATTATTTTTTATTATGTTCTAAATCAGGAACAGAGTCACAGCTCATTCCTAGGCCATATCACTATAAGCCCCATTCACACATGAGGCCTGACCCGAGAATTTACCTGCATTTTGCCAGAACAAGGTCATGTGTGAACAAAGCCAGACTGACTGACTAACTGATTTCCCTGTATTATTTATCTGGCAATTTCCTGGGTAAATGAATAAACCAAGAAACCAAAACATAAGCCAAGGATATGCAGGGAAGGCTGGACTAGCCATGTGTAAATAAAGTCAGAACTTGGTTTCCTGGCTACTAGCATAATTTCCTGGTTATGCTTTGTGCTCCAATTCAATTTACATGATGCAGCAGTGTTTTTTCTATTATGTGAGAGAATGCAGAGAGCCAGACAGACATTCATAGACCCAAATTTCTCCATCACTGCCTGTTGCTACAACTCGATCACTTGGCTAGTCCAAGCTTTTGTAAAATCAAACGCTCCTTCACATACAAATCAATGGTGAAACCAATCCCCATATTAAAGAAAATGTATTGTTTATTTAACGATATTTATGTTATATATCTGGTCTCCTCACCACTAACATGTAAAAGAGGAGGTTTAGTGGTCACTAGATGTTAGACAGATATACACAAGTTCAGAAATCTCAACTGAAAGCAAAAGCTTTACACACCTGATTTCACCTAAATGTGGTTGGTGAGTTGTCATCAGCCAACACTTTCTGGGTTATTCATAATTAGCAATTTTTTGCAGGCTAATGCAAACTGCTGCACGAAAAAAACAACCAAAAATACAGGGGACTGGCTCTAGTGTTCTGAAACCTTCCTGGACTAGCCAAGTTGCTAAGTGTTTGATAGCATGAGCATTGAACTACTAATTATATGCCTATGGAGCCAAATGCCAGGTTATGTGTGAACCGAGCAGACCTGGCAATGTTCTGGGACTGGTGCATGTGTGAATGGGGGTCATTGCTCAGTACTCTGGCATTTTGTACCCGTCAATTTACTGGAAACTGCATACAAATGTGGCTTCGAACTCTCCTTACTTGTTATTGTGAATGTCGGTCTCAAAGAGGTGCTTGGCGATGAAGTGGTACTCTACCCCGTCACTCTCCTGGTTCTTCCTGGGCCGACTCGTGTCTGGAAGAGAGGGGAGGGGTGGTCAGGTCCAAACCCAGACTGGTGACTCAGTGTTGGGGCAGCGCATGTGATCTTAGCCCCTTATTAACATGAGCGGAGCGTGCAGCAGCGTGCCAACCCTTGTATATGTGCTTGTGTAATTGTGCAATAAAATACAACTCTGAACTGACAGGAGGTTTACAGTGTAGAGAGGTAGAGCTTGGTTCTCGCAGGTAATTGAGTTCTTGTTAAGATCAAGCTACTGTGGCTATAAAGCAGAAAGTGTGCAAAAAGAGAGAGGAGGGTCAGCACGTGTAGGGAACGTGTGAGGTAGAAGTAAGAAAGAAGATAGGAAAGAAGCTAGGAAAGGCCAGGGGACATGCTCCACAGGTCAAAGGTCAGGGGTTGTGAAATCAATGAGGAGCACAATGACAAGGCAAAGTAAACTGCTTAAACTTTTATCACTGGCAAACTAAACCAGTATGTTGTGAATGACCGCAGTAAACACTTTGGACACTGACCATGATAAAACTGTTACCTTGGTTGAATATGGTGATGTGAGAGACTTTCAAGACCCAAAGACCGTCAACACATCATACAAAACATCACATAATATAAAAAATGTATGAGTTTTTCTCTTCAATTGCAACAAAATTAAATAAATCAATATAGTAAAAAGTAGTGGGCTCAAAATTGAGCCTTGGGGCACTCCTTTGCTTAAAGTTAAAACATTTGATCTAAACCATAGACTGTATAAATAAGTGGAGTAAGGGAGTGTGACGTCATTCCATAGCGTTCTGTTCCAGTTAAGCTCATCGAGGCTAACAGTTATAGGCGAGAATTTGGACCAGAGTTGCAATGCTGTTGAATGTAATGCCCCTTCCCGGCCACAATGCTGGTTTAACAGGGGGTGGGTGCTTAGTAACGCTGTCAATCAAACCTGTTGCAAACGCTGGCAGGATTTGTCTGTTACTAATGTTCATAAGTTGATTTACAGACAAAACAGTCAAATACAAACACCAGGATCATGTAATGCAGATTAATAAGAACATTTCAAGAGCAAAGCGATGAGCCTGACAGTGGCAGTTCCTATTTGGAACACAGCGGCTAGCAAGTTAGCTATGTCCACTTATATATACAGTCTATGATTTAAACCCGTCGGCTACCACTGCCTGGGTTCTGTTTGAAAGGTAATTTTGGAACCAATTACATGTTACTGAATCACTTCTGTTGGGCTTGTCTGTATTATGAGTTCAATAGATCTTGTTTCTGAATAAGCCCACTTTGGTCATGCACAGGGACGGGACATGTGCTTGAATGAAAGCACTGGAAGTTTACAAAAGTCAGAGGTCAGTGGTTGGACAATGCAACTTTCCCTATTCTAAATCTTTCATCCTGACAGTTTAACCATGGAGCCGGACTTTCCTTTGCTGTGCTACAATTCCCACTGTTGAGGCCTGGCCCTGACCCTTTTTGTTACTTAAGTAAAAGTACAAATACAAAAGCCAAAAAAGAGAAAAGAACAAGTAAGTCATATATATATATATATATATATATATATATATATATATATATATATATATATATATATATATATATATATATATATAAAATCAATTCGGGACTTGAACTCAAAATGTGCAAAAAAATAACCATTCAAATCATATGAAAATTAAGTTCAGTTGAAATAAAAAATTATCCACTGTAAAAATACTACTTATATTATGCATTCTCGTGGCTTTAATTCCATTTAAACTTGCTTTGGTCACCTTGAGATAAGTATTTCACATTTTCTAACTTAAATAATGGCTACATTTGGAAAATGTATACTTTATTAACATCACCTCTTTTTCCAACAATGTATTTAGACACTGGAGCTCCCTCTGCTGTCAGCAATGGGAATTAACATTTAGAAAATAACCAACTGAAGTCCTTATCCCCATGATTGCTATGCTAATAGAGCCATGTGTTTGTTGTGAACATAATTTTGCCACAGAATGGTGTTTTATGGGCTTAAAAATGTGCAGGTCACACCAATAAGAGGAAATGCAAACAGCATATTTTTGAGTGGTCAGAGAAGATGACTTTAAATTAATGGATTAATGAAACAAGCGTGAATGAAACATAATACAATATAATATACATGGTTAAAATGCCAAAAAAGTCAATTTAGGATAATATGTGTTCTTTAAGCACTGATACCAAAAATTACAGTACTTTTGATTGTGTACTTTATTACTTTCCACCATTGCCTCCCTGCTCCACTCTGCTCCTGTGGGATTCATGGAAAACCATTGGAGTGATTTATCCGATGTGTCACTGGCTTGAGGGGGAGACACGGCCGTAAATCCAAATGTTGTGGAGAAGACACTGACGAAGATCAATGGTGGGCTGTCATCGGAGGCAGACAACATGAGGAAAACCACAGGGCATGGCCAGAGAGAGAGAAAGTACACTTCTGTCTTCTGTTTAGAGAGGAGGAGCAGTGCCCAAAGGAGGCCTGGGAACAACACACACTACATTTACATGCAAGCCAGGAAAACTGGATAACTGGCCTAATCCAATTTAAACAGGTTTTTCTAAATGCATGTAAACCTGGGAACTACGGTTGAGATGTTGTGAATCGACTCTCAAAGATCCCAATGACACATCTGGAGAAGCCAGTACGTACTTGGAAACCTACTGCACGTAACAATGCAGTACAATTTAGATTAGGAGCAGACTAGGAGAGGCATTCAACTGCCCAAGGTAAGAAACAGGAAAATATCAGACACGTGTTTGGATGTGTACTTGTGTACACCTATTTGTTTTCTTTTGACTGGTACAAGAATGGTCTAACAGTTTTGGCAAAGGCAATTTGATTTTGGTTTGTTAGTGCACTTGAATTTCTCTGTGCATGTAAACGTAGTGACTGTTTGAGAGGAAAAGCAATGCCCAGAGGAGGCCTGGGAACAACACTGTCTGGAGGACTTATTCACTGTCTTGTAAGGTATGATAACACAGCAATATGGTCCAAGCTTTCCAGCAATACGAGTGTGGATGTTTTGGGACAGTTCCAAGAAATGTCATCACAACTTGTATCAAAGTTTAATCTGTGTTTGCCAATGTTGAGATATAGCAAATGAAATGTTGGACTGTTGGATGTGGACATTTCTGGGCCAAAAATTTAGCCAACAAAACCAATTTTGTTTATGTCTTATGAACTTGATGCTGACATATAATTATGTTGCTCTTGAGAATGCTCTCGAAAAATAGATGCACTGATTTGCCCCGTTTTCACCAACACGATTACACGCTCGCTGCCCTGAACATACTTTGTTCTCCAGTTTTATTTTCTTAATTGATGATACACATAGGATTTGGCAGTGTTGTGCAGCTATTTTGACACAAATGAAAGACAAAATCTGCTGCTCGCTAGTGTAAAGTGCAGCTATCCATAGGGGGCTAACAGCAAAAGACATGACGTTTAATGCGTTTAATGTACCGTAAAGGGCTCCGCAATTTGAATATGTGGAAGTCAGTGGACTTCTTTCTTTTATCAAGTTGTTTTAGATCAATATTAGCCATTTAAAATGTCCACATTATAACATAATTATCTATGGGTGTCATATATTATACCTATATAGTAGACAAGAACATAATATATCAATAGTCAATTTGCAATTATTTACTTTTTTTAAGTATATTAGCACTCTGCATTTGACTCATCTGTTGTCCTGGGCAGATTTAGCTAAGCTCTTGGTCTGAAGTATGTAGAGGATTTGCCTCTAGTGATTAGGGCTATGTTAAGAATTGTGCGATATTAGGATTGGAAACCTTCAAAAAAAAAAAAAAAGCAAAGCAACAAAATTCAATAACCTTGGCATTTTAAAAGTTATGTTTTTCAGTTGACATCATCTTAAGTGTTCACTGGTCAGAACACGTCTGGGCTGCATTAAACGCTCCTACACAGGTCACATTTGAAAACAATTAAGCACAGCGGTGGAAAAAGTCAACCATAGATTGCAGTTTAATAAAAGCAGCACTGCGGGTGTCAGCTCCGTGAATGGGACAAATCCATTAGTCTACTATGGCATGTTACAAACACTATAATTAATATTAGGGGACCCCAAATTTCCTTAAGCCTATTTACAGTTTGACTCACAGCCCCATATGGCAACTATGTAATTATATGTGCCACTGCCTGGTTCGAGTGCGGAGCGTGAAAGATTTATTTGTCTCGATGTGTTGGCTTAAGCTACTGCTGCGAAAGTACAATGCAGTCTGAAGAGTCAAGTGTTGCCAGTGAATGAAGCAGTGGACTGGCAGAAAGCGCCTGTCCGTCCATCAGAAGGCTGACACTAACAAAAGGCAGGCTCGAGTTACCTGTCCACTTTATTAGGTACACCTGCTCCACTTATGGTTTAGAAAGATCCTATCTGAAAATCGCATAATAGAGAAAGGACACATTTAAAGCTTAAACTAAGCATTGCAGAGGAAAGATAGATTCTGATAGACTTTGAATGTTGTATGGCAGTTATTATTTTTGTAGGTCTAAAACCAGAAAGTAAAAATAAAATGGTAGCACTTTATAATAACTACTGATTAAACTGGGTCCGAAGTGGAGTCACGCATTTGTTGGTACTGCCATTTTGAGAAGTGAAGTTGCTATGGTGCGCTGTGAGCTGTACCAACAAGTCTCAAAAGAATGGATTATTGTTTTAAACCCTGTACATGGACGGAAATGGGTTAACACCATTAGGAGAGATGAGTTTAACACTTGTTCGCTAACCCAGGGAGTTGCTAAAAGTGGGTAGTGCTTCTTTGTTGCTAAAGCTAATAAACATGTAGTTTATATAAAGTGGCAGAAATGATAATAATAATAATGCTAACAATAAACCAACAATAATAATAATAAATAAGATGAAGAATGTGATCCATCTTTGTTTTTATATGATTTTCCGGCATGTGGCAAAGGAAGAGAAGGAGGGGGCTTAGTATTCAACCCCATCTCAACTACTATCCATTACACCAGTTACGTAAGGTAGATTTTTTGGTCCCTGTAGACCAACTTGTCCTCTGCTTCTGACCACTCTGCTAGCACTAATGGTGTGTTCAGCCTTTCAGAAGCAGTGGGCGACCAGGGGACCTTCTCCAGCTCTTGGTCAGAAGGATTAGACTGCTGTGCACGTTAGTGGATTGGGGCAAGGAAAACAACCAGCAGAAACCTATCAAGGCACACGGAGAATAGTGTTGTTCTGATACCATTAAAAAAAAATCACATCCGATACCAATTTTTCGCCTCAGCGTATGTGCCGATACCGGTCCAATACCGCATAGTTTGAAGAAGTACACTAAAGCTACTCAATTTTATTACAGCACAAAAAAATAACTCTAGTAAAAGGATATCTCAAAAGAAGATCTACAAGGATAAAAGTACCATTTTAAAAATGTACTTTTTATGAGGAATTGTGCTGATTTAAGTACCACAGTGCATGCATAAAAAACAGCAGGACGCCTGTAAGTAGATGCTCATGCTCAGAGTATATGCCTCAAAGGCTAAACGAAGGTATAAAAAAGGTAACACAAATGTATTTTCTGTCATTTGAAGCGTGTTTGAACATTGGAACAACCCTAAGCAGGAACATGTAAACTCCACACAGAAAGCCTCTCTCAGCGCTCCTCTTGATGTGCGGCAAAAGTCCTTGTAACCTTTTTATGGTAAGGCCAATAAATAATGCTAAGTGTAAGTGTGTAAGTGAGACGACCATCACTCACACTTTGAGAGCTCCACTAGGGCGTTGAGGCTAAACACGATTCAGTAAAAGTGCTTGTGTTGATTTGTTGCTAAAAGCTAGCTGTGGGCCGCCGTACTGCTGGAATCTGATCTGGCGAGGAGCGCACTTGTGTGGGAGAGTGTTGGGAGCGTCCCTGGGGGAAGTGAAGCAGAGTGTGAACGGATGTAGACAAGGAGCCAGTCAGCACCACTCCCCTGACGACACAGCTGGAGGCCAGTATGGACAGACATGTAACAGGCCCACTCTTAAAGGTACACTGTATACAATTAGAACAACCCTATTGTGTTGTGTTTAGCTACATGTCATCCTGTGTTACTCATTGCCCTTAATGCACAAAATAATAGTTGTGAGACGGAAAATGTTTAAAGACAGAGGATTACACTTCTATGGGTTATTAATTGCTAAAACATAGCATTTTATAAGCCACCAGGTTACCTTTTATTATTTTGAACATGCTATATTTGCTGAAAACAACGAAACAATTAAAATGTTTAATACGTTTCAGTTTTGTTTTCGATGCCCTGAGCCTCCCCTTCCTGTTTTTAATGAGAGAACAATGTTATAACATGGTAGTTGAATGTAATAGAAAAAGGTACTCTGTTTTGAGAAAATAGTCATTTGACTACTGGCTTGAAGAAAATTTATTCTCTGACCAATCCTTCAGCACTGCAGGGTTACCTATAGAGGGCTGTCGGCAAATACAATCATCTGGGATCCTTCTTTAGTTCACAGAGCTTTGTTAGGGGCATCTAGCTGGCATCTTTTACATAGGTTTTGAGTCTATTAAGCCTGTTTTTTGCTACCTCTGGAAGTAAAAAAAAAAAATCTTATTATATTAAGACTCAGATGTTCAGAGTACCAACTGCTGGACTGGTAACATGATCCTCATTTTGACAATGTGGAAGGAGAGAATGATGGACAGTGCTGTGTGTGAAAAGATATTGGAAAGGGTAAATGTAATGAAGTATAAAGGATGAAGCAGTGCCTCAAACTATGTTTGAGTAGCTCATGTTATGAGATGGTTGGTCTTCTTAAGTCTTCATGGCTGTTTCACACTTGATTTCCATGTCAGATGTGTGGAGTGGACTTACGAGGGATGGTGACGCTGAAGTGCTGAGGGTCTGAGATGAGCAGCTTCCTCTTCAGAGCGTTCATCCCGACTCCAGTGGGACCTGCCAACACACACACAAACATGTAATGAGATTAAGTCACTGTTTCCATTTACATGAGAACTCAGAGTCAACCAAACTGTCTTTGCCCCAGGCCACTTGTCCCAGTCAACAGCTGGTCAAATAACTAAGTGGGTGCAAATGGGGTTCTACGAGACATTCAGGTGTGTCTAGTAATTGCCTTGTGACTTATACTTATCGCACAAGTTTTGAAGTGCATGTGACAGGTTAGTTAGCATTAACAGTTTTATTTTATTGCATTTTGGATGGAATTTTTACTGTTGATGACATAGGTAGAGGTATTCCATTTTAACACGTAGCACTACTTCCTGTATTGTTGTTTTCTTTTTTTTTCTACAAACCGCCACTTAACCGATGTAAAACTATGACAAATATTTACCACAGGTACTATCCCACCAAACCAAGTCATAATTAGAAAAACATGAAAACCTGTCATATGCATTAAGGTTGACAGAATATCGAAAATCCGATATTAATCAATACAGCAAAGAGCAAGTATGGATACTAAGAAAGTCACATTCACAGTGCAGAAATGAACCTTTCCTGATGAGCTTTAGAATGATGTTGAGCTATATCAGAACAAGTATAAGTCACATAGACTAGTATACGCTCCTGGACCACTGGAACTTACCTGGGCAATTGAGGCATTACACAGATATAAGACCAGATGGTAATATAATGGAAAGTACTACAATTTAATGTTGAAAGTCCCATTCCATTGTATAAATAAAGTGCTTTTCATTATCATTGTGGTGTTGGAATCTGTCTTGAGTATCGATTCTATTCCTTAGTAGTTGCTTGACTCTGTAAAGTTTCTGCCCTTTTTTTTACAGTGTATGTTGATGAATGTTTTGCTGTATTCTAATCAATCTACCACAGTTTACAGTTCATTTACAGTACCATTAAAAGCACTGGCAGCACTCGAAAGCCCCAGCACAAAGAATCGATTAAGTCTTTTTCCACTGGCTCTGGGCTGAACAGTGTGTGCAGACTTGTGTCACTACAAACGCTCCATCTGGTTAGAGCATTAGTTCTACAGAGCGGTGGACTGCACTGGAGCATAGGCCTTCACATTCTATTAGGAGTGGTTCTGTTCGGATTCGGGATCAGACCAATGTGTCAGTCCATTTTCCTTTAACTCAAATTATACAGTCTCCTAAAGCCAGTCTTGGTGCGTGCTATCAGGGGTGTAACGTCATGCTAATCTGGCAGCAATATTAAGACAGTAAATTATAAGAAGATTGGTTTAAGTCATTACATTAAAGGTCCTATATTAAGCCATATTAAAATGTTGTTATGTCATCAAAAACATACCCATGTTTGAATAATCCTGCATTCACACATATTTGAATAATTCTGCATTATTAGTCTGTCTACATCTCCAAAGCTCAAAATGCTCTGTTCCACCTTGTGATGTCATGAAGCATGTTTCAAATAAACAGCTACCTTTTACCTTTAGTTCAGTAGAGATGGGCAATTCCAGGGCTGGAATTATTCATGTGATGCTAATGAAGGTGTATAGACAGCACACAGTATACCACTTCCTGTATCGCCACATGACATCAGAAGGTGTAACAGTGAGTGTTTTCTGTTTGAGAGAAGAACTCAAGCTAAATATTAAGGACTTGTGTGTTAAACATGTGTGAGTGAAACAAAACACAACTTCGGCAATGTTTTTGATGTGGAAACAACATTATGACTTAGATTAAACAGAGTAATATGGGCCCTTTAACAGTAATTAATAGCAAATAGGTTAGGTTATACTAAAACTGTTTTTAATGCACTATAAAGCACTTTGTGTTACATTTTCTGTATGAAAAGCGCTTTATAAATAAAGTTTTTTGTTGTTGTTGTTGTAAAACAAATTCTGACACTCTAGCTGTCTTAAAAGGTATACATACAATGAACTTTCCAGGCAAAGTGACAGACTTTCCACCAGAAAAATTACATAGTGCACCTTTAAAGTATGTAACTTTTTGGAGGTGACAACTCTCCCGCATGATCCCATAGTAATAGAGAGTTAAAACCATACTTCAGAACATTCACCATGGGCAAAGACACGTTTTATACCACACTGTGGAAGATTACAACCAAAGGAACAACATTTCCATGGAAATGTGCAGGAAAAGGGCATCCTCCTTCAGGTTTGTGGAGATGCAAGCCCGCTCACAATAACGATGTGTCAGTGCAATATTGTGCTTTTATTTTAGTCTATTGTTGGCTATAAAGTTATGTACTGTGGCTTTAAGATAAAACTATTTTTGTTTTTTTTAACTTCTTTTGATTGATAAGTTTGTTTTGATTGGATTATGACAATTATGACATTTTTATGAAAATATTAAATAGGATCTTAGTTAAGGTCATGACAAAATCACATTTTGAAACAATTTAACTCCAAAATGTTTTAATTTCAAATGGGAGACTGCACCAGTATTTCCATCTTGATTTTTGTATTATCTGGATATTGCATTAGCTACTACAATAATTATAATTTAGTAATATATTGTGCAAGCCGTATCATCATCAGGTCTAAGCAGTGCTATTGAAGTATGTGCAGTGCTGGTGTGGACAGGAGCAGGGCTAAGATTCCACTCATGCCGAGCGTTCTGGACAGGCACTACTATCACATCAAACTGTTGGAGAGCCACTGGAGCACACAGATGTGTTTAACAGCCTGCAACTGGACAATGGGTTTAGTCAGCGAGGTAGAGGGAGGAGAAGAGGGGAGTGGAGGGGAGAAGGAGAGCAAGAAGTGCACTTTTCTCTGGTGAATTTCTCCACATTTCATCAGCTCTGTCCAGGGAATAATAGAGACTACAGGTGGAAATGTGTGCTCTTGTTAGAAAGTCTGAATTTATGTAACAGGTGTAAAGAAGACCTGCTCATCAAACAGTGCAGTGAAATACGCAGTGTGGTACTAGGAATTTAAACAGACAAGACAAGTTCTTTATGCCTGGAGACATCACTCAAATCATATACAAAACCTTGGTCTTGCAGTATATTGCTGTTTTAAGAAGCATTAAGAAGCTTCTTATGAAAGTTTACACTTCACTGGGATTGGTTAAATCCCCCTGGCACTTATTCAGAGCACAATAGAGGCTGGCCAATCCACACTCCCCACTAATAGAGTGGGAGTGTGTTTACAAATTATGCATAATCTAAATAAAACATTGCACTACAATAATACACTATAAAATAGACTATTATGATGCCAAATATGTTTTCTGTGCACAAAGCTCTCACTTGTGTTGCATTCTCTGCTTCTATACTGATTCTTGTCTGCAGGGCCAGTGCAGACAGCCATCTATCTCTGCTCCAACAGCACTTTTTCACCTGTCTCAGTAGCACTCTGAGCTCACGGGGGCTGAAAAGAATGTGATTTATTAGCACCAAGAAACAGGAATGCTGCGGTGTGATCTGAACTGTGCACTGTAAAACTGGGAAGGCTGTATTAATGGTAAATTATAGTCAGATAAACTGCCTGGAAGTTGTTTACAGTTGTTTACGGTAGCAACAGTAACTATTTTACCTTATAGATGTCTACAGCTATAGACTGTAAGTATATATACAGTAGATAACTCTTTTTAGGTAAATTTACCAAAAGATGGCGATTTTCATTTTCTTGGTAAATGACCATTTTCACAATCCAATTGTAAATTTAAGGATCAAATATAGTTTTATCCGTTTAGACAAAACCATGCCCCATACAAACCAATAATACACAGAACTAGATATTTCAAGACAAAATCAGTTTATTAAAAAACACCAAAAAGTGAATTTAGTGATATCTTACAGATAATGTGTAGTTGCATCTTGGGATGGGGTCCACAAATTACCACATTTTCTGCACTGGATAAGTCGCTCCTGAGTATAAGTCGCACCAGCCAAAAAATGCATAATAAAAAATAATAATTAAGTCACACTGGATTATAAGTAACATTTTTTGGGAAAATTTACAAAATACAAGACCAAACACAGACATTTTATTTTTAAAGGCAAGTTATAATAATAACAATAAAATAGAGAACATCAGGCTGAATAGCAGTACAGCACACTAATGTGACACACTTTATATATTATATTTATTCAGCTACATGAAGCATAGACGACGAACTGAATACGAGTCTAGTATGTTATCGTAAGATATTAACAGTTAATCAAATAACTAAAACATAAAAACAAGCTAAAAAGTTTACTCTTGATCTCACTCCAAATCACTAAATCCATTGAATTCTTCATCCTCGGTGTCGCTTCTGAACAACAACTCCGCCAACTCCCGTGGTACATGAAGTGCCACGTGACTGTCATCAGACTCAGCAGAATACGATTTTCTTTCAGGGGATATTTTTGTTCAGTCTTTTTCAGATGACTTGTAAATTACCATAAGGTTGAAATTTTAAATTTTCAATGGTACAGGAGTAGTAGATACTGGTACACAAGCTTGGGTTGCCCATGCGCGGTTGTCAGTGTGGCAATAAGGAAGACGTGAAATTATATATTTTAATAATTTCACATATGAGTCGCATCTGAGTATAAGTCGCATTATAAACAAACAAATATGCATGTAATAAGTTACTTAACATCACAATATTATCCACTTTAAAAAGTGAAAGAGAACTCCTACCTCTGGACTTTGTGAAATGTGCAGCATCAAGCTGAGGATGAACTGATGCTAAGAAACACACTGCTTCATTCAAATTGTGTCTGGTTTCAAACAACCACAGATCATATGCCCCGGTGGTCATTCATCCCGAAAGGGAGATTACTGATTAGATTTACAAAAAAACTCAGTATTGAAACTAAATTAACAGTGTTATTACTATTCATAGTGCACATTTAAAAGCATCCAAAACATGTCCTTACCATTATGGTGTGAAGCACAGCCCCCTGCATGGGCAGACATCGAGCAGAAACAGCCTGAAATAAGGACCTACAGCAAGTTAGCTTTCCTGTAGCTCACAGCTAAAAGCTAGCACTAGTTTCTGAAATACCCTTAAATTAAGCCAAATGGTTCTGAAGGATAGTTCATATTGACTTGGGAAAAGTTTTAAACGTGCCCGGTTCCTACTCTGTTGGTATCTCCATTGTGAGATGACGTCTGTCCCTGTGTTGGCCATGTGTAGAGCATGCTCCCCTGCCCCTGGAGTAGAGAGAGGAGGGATGCATATGTGCTGGCCCTAAATTAGCAAAATTTAAAAATTTAAAATAAAAAAAATTTAAATACAGCCCTACAAACCACACAGGTCAGTCTACTAACCTATTAGCAATTAGGCCTACTACATGTGTTTCTTTACTGTAGTAAGTAGAGCAGATAGTAGCTTATGCCAAAACTCTGGGCTAAAGTATGCACATGGGAATAAATAAGGTCTAAACCAAACAACACTAGTCTATTTAACAAAACCAACAAATTAATATTTTGCCTTAATTGTAATATTTCAGAGTTGAAAATTTTAAGCAACTTACCCACAAAGGCTGACGCCTGTGGTCCGGTGGTGACTGAGGGAGGCACGTCTAAAAAATTTTAAAAATTCTACAGAAATTCCACAATTCTACATATTTATTGATGTTTCTAGTATAAAAGAAAGGCAGACTGTCATGGGTGAAAAAAAAAGTCTTGCAAAAAAATTTTAAAAATACTAATTTAACTATAGTATAAAGTCCCGTTACAGAGATGGCTGCTTTGAAATCTTTTTTTTTTCCATAGTCGTTTCTTTTCCAGGATGCACAGAGTGATTTACAGTAATAGAGTGAAAATACAGTTGTGTCTTGATATTGCTCATTTTCCCATTGAAGCTGACTGTATACAACCATATAATTGTAGTAATGTTTTTTTTCCAAATCTCCCACCCATTTTCCTCCCAGAATCCACTGCAAATTACAGTATAGTACTGTTTACTATAACACCAGTAAAATACTGTTGGAATTTGGCCGTTTATTTACAGCACAGGCTTACAGTGTACTGTAGGAGCCCGAGGTGGCAGAGCATGCCAGTACGTGCTTTTATATGAGCCCTATCGCACAGCGGCCAGGGCGGGTGGCTTGGTCTGGCTCAATTTGGTTTGGTTTGATCCATGCGGTGTCAGAAGTGTGGTGGTACACACAGGGGAGCAATGAGAGCCCTACGCTCTGCTCTGGTGGGACTCGTAAAAACCTTCTCACCTTGTACGGAGCCCCGCTCTACAACAGTGGTATCAGTGAAGCATGGCAGGGCCCCTCAGACCAACTGTGAAGTCATCAAATCTACTGTAACTGGACTGCAGTGTGGTAAAGGTGCACTATGCAACTTTTTAGCTGGGGCGATGTTATTATTTTGACTAGATTTTTCTCATTACGACATTTAACTTATCTATCTCCATGGAGATAAATAAATTCTAAATTTTATAAAACACAGTGGAACATTCCTGGCAAAGCATTTACATCTCCATGTAGACAATCAGGTGGCATATTTTCCACCAGAAAAAGTTGCATAAAGCACCTTTAAGACAGTCATTTATTAGGGTAAATTAGTGGTGTAGTGTGTCAAGCATCATTTCATCATTTCATTTAATTGGACTAGTTTTAAGAATGTGGGATGAAAGCTGACTGGTGGGTTAGATAAAAGAACAGCTTAATGGAAAATTGAATATTGCCATGAGGACATTTAGCATGAACAAAAATACAACTATACAACTTGTTCACTATATGAATCATGGCTTAGTCCTTTCAACTGACAGCAATCACATCTTTGGGGTTGAATAATGGTACCACTTTGCTATTGTGAACAAAATATCTCAATTGACTTCATACTGACAGAGAAGATGTCAAACTTCGTGGCAGTTTCTGTTTCATGTGAATAGGCCCAGTGATTACAGAGATGTTAACCATAAACCAGGTCAACAAGTCTGCGATCTGACAGTTAAACAGCAAATTCCACCAAAGAACTCTGACCTGAACTGTTGAGGTTTCCTGAACACTGTGATGTTATGTTCCATCAACAGGTTTTTATGAGGAGTACTGTCTGACCCTCAGACTACCACACTTGGTGCATTAACAGCCCTGTGCTATAACTGCTACTTCATAAATGTGTAAGGCATCATTACAGCAGCCATAACTTCATTGGTTTGTTACAAAGCTCTGGCAGTTACTGTTGTTTGTGTGTTTCGACTGCTGTCTCTGTACCTCTCAGTAAAAGTGTCAAACTCCATTATTTTATTCATTATAGGTCCTAAATGTTATATAGCTGTTTTGAACTTTTAGGCATGTTATAATATTGTTTGGTTTGCATAATCCTACATGTTTTGTCTGAGTCTCTATCTCTTTTGAGTTAAAATTGCTTAGTTCCACCTTGTGATATCATTAGGTGGTATTTCCACAAAGTGCTCATCAACAAATCTGACAAGTACTGCAATTGAGTTGGTGCTACAATTATTTAGATAATGGAATGTCTTATTGCAAATCTAAATTGTGATTTTGTTTTAATTGGAATATATTGAGTAGCCTTATTTTAAACCCCACTAAGGACTCCATAATTGCAACCCTCAAATTACCTACACTAAAGCTGGGTTCACACTTCCAAGCACATCACATCAAAATTGTGACAAAACATGCATGTCTATGGTGGAATGTTCGGCAGGTACTGTTTAGGTGATGTTCAACAGAAAGGTGAGTGACCAACTGAAAAAAAACAGCTCTGGGCTAATGCTAGCTGGCATGTAACTGTAATGTTAGAGAATTGTTTAACAGCACAAATAAGCTCACCTGTTGTAGTTCCAGCTAAGTCAGTTCTTTATGTTCAGTTTGTGTTAAAACAAAGTTCACACTAACGTCTAAAAGACCTTCAGACAGAGTAGTGCCTCTATTTAGCATCACACCCCCAGGCAATGTTAATGACATCAGCTGTTAAGTGTTGGGAGTATTAATGGTTTTCAAATATTAAAATGTGATGATGGCATTCTTCCAGTCTGGGGGCAATAGATCATTTTCCCCATAGTATTGTGCTGCTTGTGTAATTTACAAATGTTGAACCTGATCATTTCTATTATCTGTATTTTACCAATATTTATTTTAGCTGCCGACATCTGTATTAAACATTATCGGCGTACAGAATGTTGTGATGTCATCTGAAACCCAGCAATATCTGACCATTACTGTTGATATGTCCTATTATAAATCTATATTCTATAGTTAAACACAGCATACGCATATTTGAGTTTACCACTGAAATGTGATTACGGGACACGTCAATGCTGTTTCCGTGTAACCTGATTCACTGGACTCGACTCAAAAGTGCTGATGTGCTGTTGGTGTGGTATGCTAATATATGCCTGTGAGTGTCTATAAAAGGGCCTCCTGCAGTAGAGGACCTATGGCGGCTCAGTGGATCTAAAATGTGGTCACATCGCAGTGCAGTCCTGTCCTGTAATGTTCTGTCATGTTTACATTTGTGGTCAGTCCATGGCCTCGTCTTGCCTCATGACCTGATGCTGCACGCATGGTTTGCCTAGAGCTATCACTGGATATAATGATCAGGGTTTTTGTTTTGTTACTTCAGGCTTTAAAAAACATTGACATCACACTGATAAATACTGTTACAAGGTGAAAATGTCAAATGTTGCCTAATGCGATACAAAAAACATGTAGGTTAATATTTTGATTTATTGAACATGTCACCATGGGTGGAGCTTTTTCCATGTAGAATATGTTCATAAGTGCATATTGGGGTGACAGTGGTTTGATCACTTGTCCGCCAATGGATCAAGTTCTGTCCTTAGGCGAGAGGTAAAACGTGGTGTGTGTTCAAGTGTTTGTAGTGGTCGAAGGGGCAGCATCGCTTTCATTGGTCTGCCCCAGGGCAGCTGTAGTTACAGTGGTAGCTTACCCCCATTAAGTGTGGAGTGAATGAATAATGACTACCATGTAGCTTTGAGAGACTTCGACAAGCCTGTAAAAGTCTAATACAAGAGGCTGCAATTAAACAGGGCCAAAGAATAACAAACAATCCCACCCACATCCTCTCAGACCAATATGACTTAATGTCTTTGGGAGACATGATGCCCCAATGTAAACATAACCAATTTAAGTACTCAGCTATTCCTTTGTTCATTTTAATGATGAATCAAAAGAAACTGCTATAACACAACTACAGAGCTATAGTAACCACATGGTGGAGTGCAATATTAACTGCACATTTAGACCATATGGAAAAGCGCAATAAGAACTGTACTTTAAGGCCATGAAGGGATTCTTTAATAGTTTGTGTGAAATGTGAATAGTTTGTGTGAATCATTGGAATGTATTGAGTACTGTACCTTGTATGAAAGTTTGTTTGGATGTTGTCTATTTCCATTGTGTCCTTGATGCTCAAGGCAAATTTCTCCATTTCTCCAAGGAATTATGATTATTTAATGTTCAGTCATGGTAAGTGTGTCCTTTAATTTCTTCTATTCATTCGTTTCATTATAAGCTCAATAATGCATTGATTGATTAATATATATTAATCACACAGAATTATATTTACACAACATACCACATGACTTTGTTATACTTGAGTTTGTTTTGTTTGAGTTTCATCTAATAGAAAAAAAGGATCATTTCAAGTACCTTTCAAATGATCCTGTTTACATACCCACAGTGGCAGTTAGTCTAACAGTGGAACAATGTGGGAGAGAGTGAGTACAGCTCCAGAATGAGGAACATAAAGCAGAAGTGTCCCTCTGCTGCAGTTCACTCCAATCTGCTGTCCTCCACATTTCACTGGACAATCGCGCATATTTACACTGGGCTAACAGGCTCCTCTGAGGAAGCCTGCTCATTACTATACACTGATGAAGTCCATGCAGCGTTTAAGTGCACCAAGGCCGACCGGAACACTGTACACTCACGCTTGTTTAGAGCATAGAATATGTAACGAGCTGTTTGCCTTGACTCGGCTCTTGATTAGCAAAAGGAGATTTAACAGAATCATGTCAGAAATGTGGAAAGTTACATTTTTATTTAGTCTACACTTTCAAGGCATTGTTTATATCACTAAAAGTGTATGTGGACCCTTGAAGTCCAAGTTAAAACTATATCATGTAACTCAATAAGACTTCTCCTTTGTTCATCCATCTTGTAGTCTTGATGCGGACTCTTAATTGTATGGATAATTTTCAATGTATTTGCTTGTTACTTCTGTCAAAACATGTACTTATTTCATCTAGAAATATTGCGTGTCCAGTAATAATATATTTTTAATATAATATAATAATAAGATGTAAAAGTTAATCTCTAAAGTATTATTTAAGGTGCTGTGTCAGATTTTTACCATCCTAAAATCGTGAAATAGTACTTCACTTTAAATCGTTTGCCGTGGTCCAAAGTTATTCCTCACTTAACTTATGCATTGTGAGAATCCTAATCATTAATCCCAAAGAGTGTGCCAACACACACTTCCTGATTATAAGACAATAAATGCTTTCTAATTAGATGGAGACAGAAGGCAAATAATATTTCAACCTCAAGAGCTGCTTATACACAATATATGTACTAGAAAGTACTTAGTATATGTACTTAGAAAAGGCACAGGGGCTTCAATCTTCAAATTTTGTAGTGTGGTATGAATTATAGCAGGATTTCCAAAATCACTGGCCTAACCATTTGCTAATTTTCCTTTTAGAAATGTCCTAAATGTAAATATCCCATATAAAAAATTGAGAAGTACTAGCAATTCTAAAGCGTTTCAGTTTTATGCTGCTAAAACTTCCTGAAGATGTGACACAGGCCTCCACTTTGACAATGCTTAAATCCAGGCTCAGAATGGTTCTGTTTAGCTGTGCATATGACTGAAAGGTTTTTATTCTGCTCTCTTCTCCTTTAATGTTAATTTTATTATGATTATTTGTGATTATTTATGTTTTGATTTGTGTATTGTGATTTTTATGTCTTTCTTATTCTGTAAAACACTTTGAATTACTTTTTGTACAAATTAAGCTATACAAATAAACTTGCCTTGCCTAAAACTTTGAAAAAAACTGAGTGACCCATTTTATTTCCAGGAACACGGGTTACAATCCTGGACTATTGCACCTGGCTACGAGACTATAGAAATTCCTACTGGCAACAAATGAAACCGAACTAAATACATTTCAAGGCTTTGGTGGCTTATTAAACAAGTGCTAACATTTTTATCAGCTCTGAATACGAAAAGATCATGATGCGATGGAAAGGCTATGATTAGAATGATAAATTAAAATCTAAATTTGAATAGGTGCAATTGGGGGACAGGGTCGGGGCAGGGCAAGGCCAGGCCACGTGAGGCTGCAGCGCTTGGGATCCCAGATTAAATTCTATGTGTCAACGCGGTGGAAAGGAGGATTTTTATTAAAATGTATGCTGCATTTGGGCCAAGTCTGACAGATGCATAGTTCCAGGGCTGTGGGGAGCTGCGTGTGAGGTAGGTGGGGAGGGAGAGTAGAGCAGGGCAGTGAAAAGGGCCTGGGGGGTTTGGGCTATTGAAAGAACACTGTGTTGTCACCTTGTAGAACTAATGGGGCTTGAAGTGTCTATGATTTCTCTAATATTGTGGCTGTGTCCAATCCAAGCACATCAAGGACTTACTTAGACAATGGCCTTTTAGCTGCAGAGTTGACAGAGACACACAGAGACACTGCAACCATGTGGACTGAAGGAATATAATGTGATAGCATTTGGTTGCAACCAAATGAAGCCAATCAAGGTTGACAGTTATAGAGGCTAATCTGCAAGCACGGACCATATTTAGAAATCTGGGCACAAAACCAAAGAGCCAATCATGAGTGAGGGTGTTGAAGTTGATCAAACATGTTGCTAACGCTAGTGGGAGTGATCTTGGGGAAAGAAGGCACTTAATTGTTCCGTTACCAGACAAATGATAATGTAGAGCAGGGTAAAATGAACATTTTAAGGTCAGAATGCAGCAAGTACAGAGAGAAGGGCCACTTTTTTCCCAATACAAAGTGAATTGGAGCCAGAGCCCATGCTCACTTTCTATTTGGAATGCAGCTGCTAGCAAGTTAGCTATATCCATTTGTATATACAGTCTATGATAGCAACCAATTGAGATCACAATAGAATATCATAAATTGAACATTATTGACTAAATCTGCCATCTTTATTGCAAGCAGGGAGCAACGCCAAGTAAAACAATTTAAACAAGCAAACTGTGCAGAAACAGGATCTTCAGCTAGGAGACAGTCTATTACTGGTTTTCAAATGATTTCTACATTATGTATAGACCTTCAAGATTGCAAACTGTCAGGCTTTTACATATTTATAATGAAAATAAAATATCTAGATATATAGATTCTAAATCTAAAAAGTACCTAATTAATTCGACTGAGGAACTTACCCAGAAACAGACTAGAAAATGCAAACACCAACAAAAAGGTCAGCCTTGTTTTGGCAATCAAACCTGTGACTTTCTAAGAATGCTAATGCCTTACATTGCATGAGGCTGATAGCTAACATGGTCTTACCTACAAGCACCACCAGCCTGTGCTTGGCCCCGGGCTGCCTGTGGTATTGTGTCACCTCCTCGTAGGTGGGCACGTCAGCCATGTCGTACAGCTCGCTCTTCTTACACTCGTACATGGACTTGTTGGTCTTCTTGTCTCTCCTGCTCAGGCGGAAGCTCCTCCTGAAGCCCGCTGCAGAAACAAAGAACTGATTAACCTCAGACAGTATAAGAGCCCAAACATGGCCAGCCACAGAACTAATTCTGCAGTGTTATCAATTACACTTCCATTAGATTGGTTTCAAGTCACTGTGTTTAAAATAATGCTGATGCATAAGCAAGGCTGCCTCCCTCTGAACACCAATCACACACAGACCACATTCACACACAGGTAAGGTCTTGCCCAAGGGCACAACAACAGTATGCACTTGTACAAGTTGGGATCAAATCGAAGACTTTTGGTTTAATGGGCAAACGATCAACCCCCTCAACTCCTGCCCTATTATGAATACATTTTTTTACAACAATTATGAGTCAAAAAACTTGCCTTGTGCATTGATTAATCAAGTAAGCCTGAGATGCAGAATGCACACTTGATACTTAGATTAGTAATGTGGAATAGCCACGGGGGGGCATACATAGTCAGTCCGTATAAAACAAATATAGCTTCTTAAAAATAAAAATAAAAAATATATAAAAAATAAATATATATTAAATTTATTAATATTTTTTAATATATTAAATATTACTTCTTAAAAAATAAATCTTCTTAAAAATAAATGTAAAAAATCACATGGGACTGGAAAACAATGCAGATTTCTGCAGAATCATTGAGCAAAGCACTAAACGCTGTCATTTTGTTTAAAATGATAAATGACCAATAAGCTCCTTCATTTCACTTGCATCACTGCCGGTGGTTACATGTAGAGCTAGGCCGATATATTGGTTAGCCAATATATCAGGCCAATATTTGCACTTTTAAGGTTAAAGCACCAGCAGATATTTTGTTTTGCCCAACCTGCTGCCTAAAGAATACAAATAAAGCTTTATTTGAACGCTTTGTGACGACAATTCCCTTAAAGGTTTGTGGTAAAAAAGGGCTGTGGGTGAGTTTGTAGTAAATTTAAATAGCATAATTTGAGGAAAATAATCAAAAGTCACCTTACATATTGGCCCAAAAATAGAGGGTGCAGAGGGTATCGGCCATCGGTCGGCACTGGATTCTAAACAATTGCTATCGGCATCAGCCATAAAAAACGCAAACAAACATATTGGTCGATCTCTAGTTACATGCACACTTAAATCTAATTTCTGAACCTTTAAGATTACTTAAATGACATGCAAACAGCAGAATCTGTTGTGAGCAATCAGAAAGACCATGATAAGAAAAAAAATTTTTGATTTTGCTGTTCATGTGTCATTTTAATGGTCTTAACGCAAAATATGCCAGCAACCATGACCACTGGAAAAAAAAAAACAAAACCAAATTGCAGGAACATGCTTGGTTCTGGCTCAAGACACGACAAGAAGAATGGTGACCAGACTGATATCCCTCTATATTAAAAAATGCACAGATATCATTCTGGATTTGCCAAGAGACCATCAACCGATCAATCAAGTCAACTACTAACGCCATACATCACAACAACACACTGCGGCCCACAGCTGTGCAGATTTACGCCGTTTCAGTCTCTTGGCTGATCTTTCTTCGTAACACAAAGAGCTGCTCTGCTTCAGCAGAACTCTCCTCGCTGTAGGTGACAGACTGACAGTTTCCAACATCTTACTCACAAGTTCCCTTGTGACATTTCATTACAAGCCTGAGAAAAGGCTTTGTGAAATGTCCACACTAACCTTTCATCACTTTTATTACTTTTAATCAAGACACAATATTGGTGGTCAAATAAAATCACAATTCCATGGCTGTATAACTTTCCAATTTGTTCTCCGCACTTCCAGATTGACCATCACTTTCACAGCTGTGTGGGCGTTTCTCCTGTGCTCTTTTAGATTTACAGGTTTAGAACAGAGCCATGTCCAGGGGGCTGATCCATAAAACAAGCACACTCTATAAGCTACACTCATTTGGTATTCATATAAGCAAAAGCAGGCAGGTGTCTAGATCACTAAATTTGGCATTAAAGGCCCTGTACACATTTTTTCCCATGTACTTGAGCAATGTACAGATTTACTGTATAAGCAGATCTCAAGGTGAAAGTAAATTGGCTGTGTAGTGTCTGCATCGAATTAGCAATTTCTTGTCAGAGAAGCAGGAAGTACACATTAGCATGCCAATTGTTGTTAGCTTTATAGTCACAGCAAAACTCTGCTCTGGTTTCTGAGCGTTGTGAAAAGCACTCATTGTGGTGAATAATTAGGATGCTCAGAATGTAAAAGGAAAGTGAGATATAACTTTGGACAATTTTTAAGATTTTTTTTGTACATTTATGAAAAATTGTCCTGTGGAAGCATCACTGATGTGGGGTTGTGTCTTGTACAGGATCGTACAACTAACCATAATGAGGGTTCGAATAGTACCTGGGAGAGATCGCTAGATTACTCTTCTTCAGGTATGTTTTTGGTAAGCGAATGTTATGACATAGTAGAAAGCTCAGAAAAGTTGATCCACTTGTGTGATCAAATAATCTATCCCCTCTTTAATGAGTATAACCGGTTTCCTCATTTAACACGAATCATACGAGCTTTAATTACAGCTAATGATAAATTATATACTGTTTTCCTTCCTTCCTAATGAATAATAAATGAAGTACCAAAATGCTCCAAAACACAATCTCGGATGGCACACTGGATTAGAGAAACGGGGAAATGACTACACTGACAAAACACTAGTACCTTCCCATTTTCCGCCGCTGTGATTAGCGCGTCTCGCTTTTCCAAACACGTTCTGTACTAGGCAGCGAAGTTACGAATGCGGGCATGAGGAGAGGGCTCTGAATCATTCCGTACACACGTATCCACACGCGCCGCGGATAGTGTTACCATGGATGCGGGCTTGTTCCACTGCGGCCGCGTCCCTAGGTCTCTGTGCTATTCCTCCCTCAGCTCCTCACCTCCTTGCAGTGGAAAGCACACTTCAAACGCAGACCACATGGCATCCGTGCAGTAAACAGAGCAGGCATGTCCAAGAGAAACCAGGACGATATGGCTGCTCGTTTATCACAAGACAAACAGACGCGGGTTAATTGGGCATTACTAATCCTGCCGGGGTCATCCATCCTCCTGTCTGCCGTTTCCATTCACAGAAGCAGCAGGTGCTTTCAGGAACTTAGAAGGTACAATATACTTTTATGGAGGTCAAGACCACCAGAGTCCCTTCTTCAAATGCTATGCTTTTGATTCGAAAAATGAACAAATACACTGTGCTTTAAAAAAAAAAGTTACTTGCATCAAGTGGGATATTGGTGAAACATTACCTGACCAGCTAGAACCAAGCTTTTTAACAAAACTTTACAAGGATGCATGGGTCTGGAACCATATCCTGTCTCTCAGAGCGCACAACTGACAGGTGAATTAACCAGTCAGAGAGATCCATGGTCTGTTCAGGTCAAAAAAATGTGACAATCTATCTTGCTGGGCCAGATAACATTTTAGGTTTCAGAAATGTTTTATCTTCACGGATATCTGACCTGGTTAATATTATTGGAGGTGACTGGAGCAATGCTATGCCTTGTATCGAGTATCCACAGAAGAGGCACTCACACTACACACAACTAAGTCTCATAACTTAAGTCAACTTATGCCCAGTCACTACACCAGACCAAAGTATACTATAGAGGCCAGAGAGTAGTAGAAACAGGCCTGAGCTATTCAACAGCGTTTTGCCAAGCATTTGTGTGCATTAAAGCCATTGTAGGATCATGCTGTGACAACAAACACTAAATGGTCTGTAACAAGTAGTGTTGATGCTAGCCCACTTTCCTACGAGACAAAATGTCACAGCCATGTCAGAAACTCAGCACCCTGGGGCCTGAGCAAACTGGAGCATAAACTGCCCACTAACATCCTGAGTGACCCGCACCATAAAGAACATAAAGACAGAACACGGCGCACATTATGGTCCATAAAAGCACAGAGGACAGCTGGGAAGAAGAGAGTGGGGAAAAGGAGATGCCTGGGAACAGTACAGCCACCAGGAAGACCAGACGCCACGCGTGGGCAGTCACATGACCTGACCGGAAGGAATGATGGACATTTTCTGTCCCATCAAAATTGTGCACATGGAGAAAGTAGTAAACTAGTCAAATAAGATGCTGTAAAGACACACCACAGAGGCCAGCATTGAACAGAACTATGTCCATCTGCGTCTGTGTAATTCCTCAGTCGTCCAGGTCTGATCCATAGCAAAAGACGAAATTTAAATCTGTCAACTGGACAAATCGTTGTAAGAGTGAAGACATTTCGCTGCTCATTATATCTATCTGAAGGAAGGGGCTAACCACACTGGAACTGTAAACATCTATTGTCTCCAGTTTCAGCTGAAACTACCCTATTCAACCCTTAACAACCCTGCTATTGTTCTCATTGTTCTGGGTCTGAGGATAGAGTGATAGATGGGGGAGAAATTGTGTCTCAGCCCCCCATTCATGTTTAAAAAAGGATTGTCTTTCCTAACAAAAATAGCTTCTTTAACTCCTCTCTCAAACCATTTCTTTTCTCTGGCTACCAGCAATCTGACCAGAACTGAAGAAGTGGCTTGGTTGAACAGCAAAACGTCTTAACTCTTATAACGATTTGTCCAGTTGACAGATTTAAACTTCGTCTTTTGCCATGTCTATCTACAGCTACAGATGTTGTATTATTGTGCACTAAATGATCTGTAGCCAATTTTGAACCATGATTAAAATGTGTGAAGATGTTTCAGTTTTAACTGTTTTGTTTAGTTTGTTGGAATCCTTCTCTCACTCTTATGATGGACCATGACTGACCACAACTGTCTATGCTAGTCACAGTCACTGAGCGCACTGTCTGAGCTATAGCCTCACACTGGGCTGTGGAAAGAGCTCCAGACAACAGTCACAGTCCAGTCAAAAACTTTTATTCAGACTCCTGTCTTCACGTTTTACATTGCTTCTGTAAGAATCCAATAGGAATGTGGAGAGAAATGTATTGCTTTTTGTCACATTTTTTGCACTTTGGAATCTATAGATGTATTCACTCATCAGCTGTTTGCGCTAGGAACTCCGTGAATAAGAGGGAGATTGGTGAAAAATAAAGAATAAAAGCTTGTGGGATGTAAAACATTGCTGTTCTACTGAGTCTCTGGCTTCAGAGTCTTTGATTTCATGTTATGATTTTAACGTCATTCCGCTCCTTGCTGAAGTGTTTCTTATTTTTGCATGTTTTTTTATGAGAAAAATTATCATAAAGGAGATTTAAGCATGTGGAATCATTTTATTTAAACACATTTCTTTTTAAAATTCTTTTTTCTTTTATGACAGTAGTTTGTCATCCACTCCAGACCACACCAGATGGCGTCCTAGGTGACCACCTGGTTCGACTATGCCCGGAGTGCATGCCATCTTGGTTGACTTCATTCATAGCCTGAGGCCTAACAAAGATGACTCCAGTGGAATATAGTGGTGATGGCAGCTGAGGATTAGGAAAGCCTCAGGTTCGGCTTTAGGGACTGTGGTTTAATGCTGTAACACTTTTAAGGATGAAGATGTGGATGAGGAGGGCACTTTCCACACTGAGCTAATATAGACTAATATAGAGCAACCTGCACAGAGAAAACCTAACTACACTCCAGAGAGACTACTGCAATAGTGGACAACCAACAGCAAACAACACAACCATATCCAACATGTTGGAACCTTCTGATTTGAGGTTTTGGAGCTGTGACCTGATAAATAGTAGTAAAAGTAACATATCATGTATGATGTATGGAATTATTTAACAAAGAAAAATATAAAAAATAAGTTTATATTCAAATTCTCAAAGTAGCCACCCTTTGTTTTGTTGACAGCGCTGCAAACCCCTGACCCTGTCTCTTGAAGCCTCGTGAAATGTTTTTTAGTTCACAGGGGGGCCATGTCAGGTTCAAGGAATGCAAAAAGTGCAAACCAGGGTTCAAAGAGTGACTATTTTTACATTTTCTTTTAGTTTTTCTTTTTGTCTTTCCATATGTGCCCATTCATAGTTACTTACAATGTTATTTACAATGTAAATAATTATGGAAATAGAGAAGAAAAATGAATGAAAAAGGGTGTCCAAACGTTTGACTGGTAGTCTCTGTAATTGTAAAACTGTATGAACCAAAAACTGAACTCAGTGCTCAACTGGATGGGTCTCACATATTGGCTTTAATCATTAATCATCTTAATTTTTTCTTCTTATATGGAAGGACAGCATATTGACACAACCTAACACACAGAAGAAAGTGGACAACTTGGTTCCATCTCTTCAGAGCCCTGCCTTTGCTCAGTTTCCACAGTGCTGAGACGTGGTCCTCAAACATGTTGTTAGAGGCTTACACCATGGAACAGAGCTGTGATAGGTCCGCTTGTTTTTCCTCTCCGTCTCATCCCATTGCGCTCTGGGCTAGGGAACGTCGTCTACATGCCTGAATCCTAATACGCTGGTGAAAAAGCCACTTAAATACACACGACATTCCTCTCCCATAAGTCCTAGGAGTTACCATCCACATGCCAAGTAATGAGCCAGGATTTGTGAAGCTAAGTGCCGGCTTTCCTGGTTCCCTCATCAGCCCGGAGAAGATGCTTAAAAATAATGGCAAAGACGAGATTCCAAACGGTCTATAGCTGGAATGCCTAGAAAGCGGATTGAGAGATTGGACATTCTACATACAGGGCATAGATTCTTACATAAACATATTCATCTTCATCGGAGCATGCAGTAGATGACAAATATTAGTCTGGAAATCCTGGAGCGTTCTGTCCCGGCTCCGTTCATTTTTCCATCAGTTGGATGTTACTGGTTGTGACACATGATCCATATTCCAGCTGCCTTCTCCTCAGTCGTAACTGGAGTTTCTTGTTTGCATTTCATTCTTGTGTTTATTATTGGATTTTACATTTTGTGTGTTTTAAGGCAATCTGGAGATAAAATTTTAAAACGAATGTGAAGAGAGAAATAAAAAGTAACATGGTGATCTAAGCGTGTTGTGTTAGCAATTAGTGCCTCATAGAACTAGAACACCCTTTCTTTAATTTTATGTTAACATTACTTCAAACTATTTCTTTGAAGCAATATAACTTTTTAACCCAAGACTTTTGAAATTTGAATTTTGTAGTTCCTTTGTTGTATTCTCTATTGACTGAGCCAAAAATCATTCTATTATTGTTTTATTTCTCCACTTGTACTTTATAAGCAATCTGTCTGTGTGCTGAGAGAAGACTTGGACTGCTCCTTTTTAACTATGATTTAAATGGAAACCGTATTTCTATGCAAATGGTAGAATGACTATAGCTAATCCATTTATACCAACAAATAAAAAATCTGATTTACGATCCCTTCATATGATTATTTATGCTTATGGAGTTGTTGATCTGAAGCTACACCAGTGACCTCAGTCTTCCACAAACAAACAAAGTAGTCCTGTCGTAGCGTGACATGTGTGATTTGTATTCCCTGTAGAAAACCGTCAAATCTGGTCTCCTCATATTAAGTTGTAAATATGGCTTGGCTCAAAGCTGATCTCTGGGCCCGAGTACAACTCCAGTGAAGGTTAGCTCCTGGCAGCGCCGCGCGGCAGACGTTGCATCACTGAGAGAAGCATGGAGGGAAAACAAACCCAATATGAAGGACAACATGCAAAAGGCTCTGCACACTCAAATGGCTAAGACTACTTTAAATCAGACCACCACATCCAACAGTCAGGCAGAGAGCACTCATATAGAAGGGTTTCATATATTAGCTTTTCCTCCTCCCGTTTCACGTTGGTCCTGTTTCAGCCATATTCAAAAATAGCTGGTGGTTTCTCGGTTCTGGACATTGTTAGGGGCAGTGCAGGAGCAGGAGAGGTGTGGCTGATGGAGAGGTCAGGCTTTAAGGACAAAAATCACAGTAGAAAATCATAGTAAAAAGGAGAGTTGAAGGGATAAAAGTAGTAGTTGCATTTGCATTAATATGTAGAATTAAATATGGTATTACACAGTGTTTTGCACAGATTTATGGCTATGACTGTCTGTCACAGCACTCCAATATTAATATTATTATTCATATTTAATAGGAGATGAGGGCCATCTAAAATGAATATTGTTAAAATGTAGGTTTTTGTTGCAATATGGCGAGTTATAGGGTCTAGTCACTGATAAAAATGACCAGTTTCAGCAATGAACAGGCAATAATGGTGCGTTCTAGTCGTCCTTAGAGCCCGAGTTAGTAAACTGGTGAAAATTCAAAACCCGACAGTTAAAATATCGATAGTACTTGTGTTATTTTCCCGTTAGTTGCTTCCTTCTGTCCACCTGCTTCTGTGAAACTGAACCTAATGTCAACAAAAGCATAAATTCTTTCAACCATTACTTTATTAACTGTAAATGTAGTAACGAATATTCAGTTTCTAAATTAACTTAATTGGATCCACAGTTTGGCTGATTTGAGCACATTCCTAGTTTTTATTACTTGAGTCTTTACTGGTCATTGTTTTTCAGACTTGACAACTGCATTTAATGTTTAACCCAGAGATTACGTCAATCCGAGTTCCGACCTCTGAGGAAGACTAGAAAAGTGCACCAAAAAAATCTATAGAAATGCAAAAGATATACATCCCATGAGCTGACCCTGATTGATCCTAGGAGGAGTTGCTCACGGTCACTTTGCATTGATCTGCACAAGTGGACATGGTTTAGTACAGTGACAATTTCTAAACACTCAACATCATGTCTGAATAAAGACGAAAGACATACACACACAAGCGGACCTTATGATTTGGGGAGGAAAAACGGTAATAAAAACATCATGGGAAAGCAGTGGTGAGTTTGACGGCGGCTCTTTGGGAGCGGCCAGCAGCAAATGGTCATTGTCATTAAATCTGACCAGTGCCACATGAAGGAGACCACCGCTCAGCTGGACCTAAGGAACAAAGCGCAAATACAAGCCACCGATCAAACTCAAATCTACAACATGTCCCGGGACCCACAGCAGAGGAACAGCGGGAATTCGAACTACTTTTTGCCAAATCCGTGACACCAATTGCCAGGAAGCTAACGCAGAAATAGCAGCTATACACTAGGCTAAATTGGAAAGTCAAATCCAAGCATAATATATCAATAGGATTATGGGAATTCAGTGGTGGCTATTGCAACAGACTGAAAGGGGAGGGTTAAGAAGAGAAGACACAACATTGGACAAAAGCTATGGATGAAGCTAACGGGGTGGACAGAGGACAAGAAGAAGACTCTCACCTCCCACCTGGAATCCACTAGAATCTGCATCCTCTGGTGAAGAAAAAGAGAGACAGGTAGCCAAAAGAAACGGACATAACAAGTTTTAAAAATAAAAAAAATGTATTTTACATTTCCACTTTAAGGAAAGGGATGTTGGACCAAGACAAGAGAGGTCAAGATAAAACTAGAAGACTCCTGGTGATGCTGATGTCTCTTAGCAGTAGCATTAACGTTTGCATTTGCACCCACTGTGATGGTTAAAGAATTTGAACCTAAAAAGTAGTAACTACTTCATATACAGATAGAAAGATAGGTCGTCGTACGTCACACATTTTACAATCTGTTAAACCAATAGAGATTTTAAGATCCTAAATACTAAACGTCCATTCAAGCATATTTTAACAAAAGTTGTAAATTGATGTTGCAATGTTCTAATGATTTTTGGGAAGAGAAAAATACACGTTTTATGAATAACAGAGGACCATAGAGAATATATGTGTTGAATTATAAAACATGTATCCAGTTGTTACCATTTTATATATACACTAGAAATCGATTGAAAGTTATGAATGTAACTGTGTGTGTATGAAACCCAGATGACTGACAAAGGAATAGTGCTTTAAACATGATTGAATGAACAGACTCTGCACAGGCCTCTGGTGGTCAGAAGGGATGAAACAGAACTGATATTAATGTAAATCTAATATTCGTGTAATATTGATTACAATTTCACACCTCTAGTTACAGGAAACCTTTACTTGCACATGTATTAACTACTTGCTCACCAAATCCAGCAACAACACTCGACAGGTCCAGTATTCTTTGGTTTCTGAGTTTGTTGTAGTTGGACATATGTTACATCGGCTGTACCTTACACTATGAGGAAACATGTAAAGTAATGTCTGTCCAAAAAATCAAAGTTCAATGAAAGGATATTGGGGAAGACATGAATTGCATTGGACTCCACTTTGGTTCTCCTCCAGTGGTTTAAAGTAGAAGCTCATACTGAGGTCTGATATCCTCTGTATGAGTGATTAGCTTGGATGTGATGGGACAAGTCAAATAGAAACAGGAAGCATGGAGGTCAGGGGTGAGAGGTCAACTTCAGATTACGCACACATATTTATGAAGGATCAAGTTATAGATTTTATCTTGGTCAATGGGGAGATGAGTAGCATCACTCCACTGTAGTGTCAATAGTAAGGTATACTCGGAGGTTAAAGAGAATTAATCAAAGTTACTGGGGGAAAAAAAAGAAAAGACACCTACCAAAGTCTACCTCCACATCGTCTTTAGAGGAGCAGGAGACAAAAAGATCAGAACAATTACATTTTGCATATACATTAAAAAAACAAAACAATCATGAACAGGGGACCAATAAAAACACTACTACAATTGGACAATCTATAGTTCTAGATTCAAAAGTACTTTGCTACTACTACTAAAGCACTATCATTACTGTGTGACTTCTATGCTTCTACTGGTTAAGCTGACACACATTGTTACCTAGTGAAAGTACACAGCCGGAAGCACAGGCGTGCGGTGGCTCCACTTCAAGAGAAATACATTCATGTTAATGGGGCTTTTATATACAGTACAGTAATCACTAATGTCAGATAGGATCTGAAATGTGTAAAGCATTGAGAGAATGAAGTATGCAACGCTGTACATCAAGGGTCAAGGGTAAAGTCAAATTAAGAATCAGTAAATTTGAGATGCCAAGTTGGATGTTCATTAAATAAAATGACAAAAATGAATAACATGTCTTACTGATGCATATGTACAGTGTGTTTTCAAATGACCCTAAACTTACTCCCTCATAACACAACTATAGCAAATATAACCCCCTAACAAAGCCCACCATGTTTGAAGGGCAATGCATATGCAATAATGCATTCTTGTGGCTTTAATTCCCTTTAAAACATGCTTTATGGTAACCTAATAATCTTAAATAATGAAAACATGCTTCATAAAACACACCTCAGTTTCATTTGTTGGGAATACAATTTAGCTGCAGAATGAGTTTGGCAATGGTTTATGGGCTTAAAAACCACGCAGAGAAGTTTGTATTTTTACCTGTGATCCGGGCAAAATGTGAACAGAACATTTTCCAGTGCGCAGAGAAGATCACAATTGATTAATGAATTAATGAAACAAACGTGAATGAAGCTATGTACAATTCCAAGTATGTTTTTGAAGAGGGAACAACAATATAAAAGGATTAAAAGCTCAAAAAGTAAATTTAGGAAAATCAATATCCTCTAAAATCAATGTGGTTTAGACTTTTGTACCCCTACTGTGGTGTTTTAAGCACTGAAGTTTATTCAATCAATGTATTCCTTGCACTTCACTAATTTGTCTACTACAAAACCATGAGCAACCACAAACCCACATTTTCAGCTCTCTCAGAACACAAGATCAAGCCAGAGCAGTAGACAATCCTCTCCTCCTTGCGAGCCAGTCCCTATCCTTCCTGACAGCAGACATCAGAGCTCACGTCTCCCAGGACTCAGACGCACGCTCTGGGCAGTATCGTGTGTCGGTGGCCTACCCAAAACACACCGCAGACACTGACAGAGGAGGTGAGGCCAGTACAGAACTGCGCGCCGACCGAAATATGAGAGGATGGGCTATTTGTTCTGAATCAGAAATGTTTTGGGTTGTTACAAAGTGGGCGCAAAGTTCCATAGTCCAATTTCTTTTTGATAAATTGATGATTTTAAGTCTATTCTGAAATGTGAAATAGAAATATGAGAAATTGTAAACAAACCTGGACAATTAGATGTACTATTATACAAAAGTTTTAGAGTGAAGTTTCACCACTCATCCAATTGGCTTCTTCAGTTCTGACGCAGGTAAAGTTCACACTTGGCATAATTCAACAGCTAATAAGAGAAAATGTAAATAGATGTGTTACTTTCAGTGCAGTTAGCTCCTCCCTTCAGGTAGATAAGATATAAGACGTTACTTGAATGAGTGGCGAAACGTCTTCACCCTCACTTTAAAAACATTTTGGCCTTAAATGTTCGTTTAGGGTAAATAAGTGGGCAGTGTTCCAGTGCTTTTGTGGGTCAGTGTTTTTTTTTAAACAAATTCTTTTTTTTTGATCATTTTTTGATAAACAATGATAAATGGGAATTGTATAACCAACTTGGACAGTTAAGACATATTATTTGTTCTGATTTGAGAGGAACAAGACATAAAATTGGTTTGAATAATGTTAGTTAGTTTCCATAGTCCAATTTCTGATAAACTGACAATGATAAAAGTCAGACAATGATAAAAGTCCAAAATGACAGCTGGAAATATGAGAAATTGTCAACAAATCTGGAAAATTTGATGTATTATTTGTTCTGATTTCAGATGGACAAGACAAAGTAAAAAGTTTTGCATGATGTTAGTTTAGGGTTGTTACAAAGAAGGTTCAAAGAACATTCAATTTATTTATTTATTTTTTTAATAATTTTTTTGACAAACATGACAAATGGGTATTTTGTAAACAAATCTGAACAATTAAATATTAAATATTTGTTAAAATTTGAGATGGACAAGGCAAAACAGTAATTTGAATAATGTTTGTTTAGGGCTGTTACAAAGTGGGTTCCATAGTCTTTTTGGTGAACTGACAATTATAAAAGTCCATTCTGAAATGTAAGATGGAAATTGGAGAAATTGTAAACCAACCTGGACAATTAGACTTATTATTTGTTCTGATTCGAGATGGACAAGACAAATAAAAGAGTTTGAATAATGTTAGTTTAAAAGTAAAGTGAGGAGCAGTTGGACAAGATCAAAATGAAGCTCTGACACTTGGAGTACGACCACAAATCAGAAACAGAGACCTGATGTGTAAATCATCTGTTGCCTGCATTCCATCCAAAACAACTGCTATGGACTAAATGTTACACGTCACTTTCCATCCAAGTTCAAGATTATGGCTAATTTTAGTTTCTCAAGAAATAATATCTATCAAAAGTTCTGGCACTCTATAAGAATTTTCCTACAGTTTGTTCCCATTTCAGTCATACATTTGATTTAAGCAAAATCAACCAATTGGGGAAGGGTCCTATGTCCTATGTCTTGCCATTTATACTATAGTTTTAAAAGCCCTGTATGTATTTGAGTAAAATGCATCTTGCCCCAGTAAAGGAAAATTGTATAAGCAGCTCTTGAGGCTGTAGTTCACTGTGTACTGTCTGCATCCAATTATAAAGCATTTTATTCTCAGATAATCAGGAAGTGCACGGTTAACATCCTACTCTTTAGCTTTACTGTGATGGCAAAAACTTTGCTTTGGCCTCTGAGAGTTGTACAAAGTATTCATAAACTCATTTCAGTGAATAATTATGATGCTCAGAATGCATGAGGGATAACTTTGGACCACTGCGGGGCCCTACGAGAGCAATAAGTTATGATCATTAATATATATTTTCTACAAAAAGGTAAATGGAAAGATGAAAGATTAAACATATACAAAAAACTGAAAATATATTTGTAATTTTGTATTGATTTGTATTCTTAATTATTGTGTATTGGCTCCCCAAAAAGCACTATTGCTGTAACATTCTTTATTAAAAATAAATAAATACAATAAAAATAATAACATAATACAACTTTTTTTTAAACTTGTGTAAAAGTGCAATAAACAATTCCAAAAGTAGATTGGCGTAACAGATATTGCACACAGATTCTTAGACATAGCTTGGTTGTCATAATGTTTCTTGCAGCCTAGACTCATCGGCTAACAATTTAATATGAACCAGTTCATATTTTATATCTACCAAAAACGTCTTACAAGTCAAGCGATTAAAATAACTTATATCAACTTTCTTTCTTATTTGTCATACACGGAAAAATTTGCACAGCCTTCAATGACATCACGATCAATCCGTCAATTGCTTTCAACAAGGTGCAGGAGTCTGGATGAGAATTCAAATCATTTTTCACAATGTTCAATATTATATATAGCATAGCTATATACAGCATACTGTACTGTACACATACATTTTTCATATACATATGGATTCCAATATATAAGAGACACTGAAAAACATGGACACCTTAGGGAGCTTTGTCAGCTTACAGAATGGGGTCCATCACCACTGTGAAGGCTTGGCAGATTTGCAGTTATTTTTACTTTATTTATTTATTTATTTTTCTTTCCTTCTCTTGCCATTTGAGTTCTACATGCTACTACTTATTTGTATTAATGATCAATTTAGTCATTATCAGATTACTCTTTCATGGCTTTTGGAATGCACTTTAATTCCTCTACTAAAGCCACAGATATACTCTAACAGTGTCTCAGTTGAAATGTTAGAAACATTTACAGAGTTTAATTTAGCAGAAGAGCTTGTGTTAGCATCACTGTCAGGGTTTATAGCATGACCAATGCTAGCTGGTTGTTTTTGGCATCTCAGTGGGAGTCTTTTTTATTCCAGGCACTGGAGTGCGGTCAGTACAATCAGAGTAGTAGGTTGGTGTAGATGGTTAGTGAAGAAAGAAACAGTTGATGCGACCTATTCACTCATTCTGACGCTGTCATCCACTCAGTACTGATAAGACAGTTTGAATAAGACCTAACCCTCTGCCTCTCTGTCTTTTACGTGCTTGCTGGGTCTCTTCAGCTGACACCTGGCTTTTGTAGAAGACACCTGACACAGAGCTCCCGCTGCGCTGCATGCTAACGCTAACAGCGGTTTGCTAGGCTCCTCTCTGCAGCTTGTAAATGGGCCTGAGTTATGGGATGATGTCACCGTGGTGGCCTGGTGTCTTCCAGCTGGACGCGTCTTTGTCTTTGACTTGTGATCTCTCTTTCTTAAAGGGCCTCCTGGGGCCAGTAGATCCTCCTCATGACACGCGCGCACATCGCAGTCAGGCGTCTGCTGGAACTCACAGAGGACTTGATTATTTAAAGCACTGACTGTATATTACTGACACAAGAATCTAAGATAAGAAGAGATTGGGGTTAAAAAACGCTGTAAATATCTTCTTAAAGGCTTGTCTGGCGTGAGTTAACAGAATAACTACTTGACTACTGCATGTTTATTTTCATATATTGGCATTCCTGTCCAATCCACTTCCATCCATCCAGATGTTTTCTAGGAAGTTAAGGTGTATATACTGAAAAACACTCAGGTGCACTGATTTGAAAAGCCTAGCTGGAAAGTGTAAGAAATGAGTTGAGAAAGTGACAACCTCTATAATGCATGTCCTTTTATAAAAGAAAAATATCTCCTTTTATTCCCCTTACAGTGATAGTATGTAACTTTCTGGATGGGAAAAGACAACTGCCTGAAAACAGAAGGTTGAACCAATACTTCGGAACATTCTCCATGGCAATAGATGGATTTTATGCCATACTATGGACAATTATAACCATAGGAACAACATTTTCATGGAAACAAGCAGGCCAAATAAGAGTCAGATTTGTGGACATGCAAGTCTGCCCACAAGGATGCATGTTTTTCAACATTTATGACTGCAATAAAAGCATTACATAATGAAAAAACATGCACTTATGTCAGTCTATTTTTTAGTAAAACAGTTATATACTATGGCTTTAATAATATATTTTTAAAAAGTTGTAGTAGCATTTTTACAGAGATGCTTTCTTTTTAACTTTTAACTTACTGTCCAGTAAATTGAACAAGTAATATTAGTAATACATAATATAATGGCCCATAATGAAAGCTTTCCCTGGATCTTTTTCACATAACCTTTGTCATTTTAATTGAACATTTATGATACAAATCCCCTCTGGTCTGAAAGCATTTACCTTTAAAACTGAAATGAACAGAAACACTGAGTGCGGGGTAAGGTTCAGGGCCACTTCGGAACAATTTCGGGCGTCCTTTTCGTCAGTCACTTTGTGAAGTGGAGAGGAGCTTTGTCATAATGTGTGGAGATGGAGGGAGACCCCAAGGTGAGCTGTAACTATGTCCACGTGTTGGGCCGGCTACGGACCAAACCAAACAGTCCGACGGGGAGGCGTGCATGTCGGAGTGGCTGTGTGAAGGCCAGTCAGGTGTCAAGCGGCTGCTGGAGGGATGCCAGGGACCGAGGGGAGAGCTGGGGTTACGAGGGAACAGGGAGACAGGTAACAGACAGATGGGGATGAGGACCTAACTTGTTTGGATGTGAACGTTTGTACAAGTCACTAGAGATCGATTTGGAAATGTTTAAAGAATGCCGTTTTCTAGGAATGATAGGAAATAGATTTTTAAAAGGTGGTCCCTCTTTTTTCCATGGAAATGTTATTGTTTTGGCTGGAATGTTTCACAGCATGGTATTGAACTTATCTATCCTACATTTCCCGTTTGGAACAAAAAAGTCTAAAAAGTCAAAATCTATTTATTCAAGTATTTTATTCCTAAAAAAATAAAAATAAAACATTCTTCCTGTGAGTGGGATTGCCTCTAAATAGATATGACCAGTAACTTTGCCTATTTCTATCAGATGGTTGTATCTATGGAGATACATGAGTTTAATGCCATAGTGTGCAACGTTCTCAGCTAAGAAATAACATTATGGTGCACAGACAAGCAGGTGGCGTACACTCCTGAGATAAAATATAACACTTGTCCTGCTCATATCAAATTGGTACAGATGTATTGTCCATTCCTATTATTCATTATTTATCTCATAGAAGTTCAGAAGCTCTCTAAGGTAGTCTAAAATCATGTAGAATCAAAATAAGAACATTGGTAATAGGGAAATTATGCTATTACGCAAAGTAAAAATATGCCAACATGATTTTGTCAGAGAAGGAGGAAGGCAGGACTGCCCGCTGGATTTGAAGTTGAGTTAAGTAGCCTAACAGAAGACTGTGGGCAAAATAGCAGTTCATGAAAAGAGAGATTAAAGGCATGTCTGGTGTTAGCTGTATGGATTTATTACAAAACAAACACCAACATGCTTCGACAGCAAAGAGTCTTATTCTGAGAAAATGCAGCACTAGTGAACACGTAGCTCTTTAAATGAGCATTAAGTCATGTGATTTAGGTCACATGACATAGCTATACATGCAATTTCAAAAATAAAACATTTTGTGATTGGTGACTGTGATGAAAATATTTCTTAGTGATCAAAACAAAGCCAGGCTACTACACCACAAAACAACTCTTTTACAAATGTAAACTTAAACAGTAGTTAATAATGATTCTAATCGATTTTAATTCATGCTAATAACAAAATTACATAAAACGAATGAAGTTGGAGCTTTTCTGTATTATTTGGAATAATGACCCAATATCAGAACTGCACCACCACATGGTAACTATTACTTTTGTTGCAAATTAAATTATGTTTACATAATTATACAAGAAATAATGTTTATAATCATCACTGCACTACGAAAAGCTGCATCAGGTATTAAGCCGTTTCCTTCATTTGAAAATGGAGTTTGACATTTAAGTATTGTAACTAACAGGTAATAGCCTATAGTAGCTTAAAATCCCTGAATCAGGAATAGTTATCATAGCCCCATCTCTTTGAAGGACATGGCACAAAGTGACTAGTTGTTTTGAGGATTGGCCTAGCAGTTGTTTGGCCTATTAAGTGTTACCTCACGCAGAAATTGGAGAGCATTTCGAATGCATATCCAATAGCCGCTGAATTCCTCCGGCATTCCGCGGTGATGGCAACCGTGAGCAAAGACATTATTTATTCCTCGCGAGTGCTCGGTGAAAATGGTCACGCTTAAGCTACGCGCGCCGCAACTGTTCGCCAAGACCAATATTGTTGCAGCCGATGGAGCTCCCGGGCTGGAGAAGGAGGGAAGAGGAGGAGGTGGAGAGAGAGGGACCCCCAGCTTCCATCACCACTCCTGGGTCGGACTAGGGGAGCGACGCAGGGTCTCCATGGTATCCTCCAATTAGAGTGTAGTTTATAGCCCCGGGCCCACTCTCCCTGACCCAGCCATAGCCGCTCCACTGGGCCCTGTGTGCTACTAGATTTGACCTCTGTACAAACACACAGCCATCCATAACCTGTCCCCCCAAATTCAGGAGAAGGCTTTCCGGGCCAACTTTTTCTCTAATTGAGGTTTCGGAGCACAGAGGGTGAATTGTTATCATTCCGACAGTTATTCATCGAGTGTAAGGAGGGCCGCGCGGAGGGACTTCCTACTACAGTGGCTAATCCGAACAGTGAGAGCAGTTATGGTGACGTTACACAAGTTTGAAATATTGTCCAACTTTGAGAAGAATCAGTGTAAGGAAAGGTATAAAACATGTATGATTGTTTGAAATAGCAGTAATTATTCTTAGTCGGACTGAGACACCTGCTTAATGCAACTCGTATAGAGCCAGTGAATCACATTTTACTCAAAGAACAGCATGATTTAGAGTGAGGCAGATTTAAATGACCAGGTTTTTTTGACTAGCCTTTTACAAACCAGATTCAAGCCCACCTTGAACAATAACATCATTACTAGCACAATATATTAATGTAGTTCATTGGAATCTGAACTTAAATGAATATAAGGAATATGCAATGCCGTTTCTGAGCGATTAGCCCTTTCGTCTTACAGCAAGAAAGTTTCAGGTTCGACTCACAGACCGTCACATTTTTGTGTCTGGGTGGGTTTATGAACAGGGCCCAGACTACAGACCCATTGTAAACTGAAGTATTGTCTAGCGTGTTGAACTTCATTTGGGGCCTTTTTTTTTTTTTTTTTAACTAAAACTAACCTTTTCTTCCAGTGTATACTTCATTTGCATCTTTGAAAAGCCAAAGACCACCAATTACACCTGAACACTACAAATAGAAACATTAAAATTGATTTTGTCCACCATCTGATAAAAGTGAACTAACAAGCTCATGGACATGTAAAACATAAAGGGTAAGCTGTAACCCACTTTTCTGCAAAATCAAGCATTCCCATTCAAAAAATTTAATAGGACTTTTATACCTACTTAGAGGTCCCTAAATCATTTTTTTTGTGGTTCAGAAACAGATTCAGTTGACATTTTAGAAACAATAGGCCCATCTGACAAGGGGTTAACTCATTTATCAGATTTCAAACTCAACTTATTCAAAAGTAAATTAACTAATGTTGACATTTGGCCACAGAAACCCAGCACTTATCCTTATGCATATAGACTGCAGGCTAGATTGAACTAAGAGTTACACCTGCCCCCAACCCAGAGAGCGGCCTCACAAACCCCACATCTCACACAAGAACTGGCCCCTTAAAGTGAACCAGCAACAGAACAGTGCAGCAGTGTCTCTGGAACGGGATATTTTTGGCCCCGGGTACCGCGTATGCCAGTATGTGGTCGAACATAACCAGGAAATGACAACATCCATAATTCACCAGGGCATATTGCTAACTTTAGCGGTGCTCATTGTAGATCTGCCGGTTATTTTAGTGCTTTTATATTGGAAAAGTCACGACACATTAAAGGCTGGTTGCAATGTTGAGGCAAAACGTCAAATGGATGGACAAAGTAGTAATCTACAGTCAAAATATGGACCAAATTAAACGGGATTTGGTTCAATGGGGTCGTTGTGAGCAAAGCTGCCAAGTACATGTGTAGTGTAGTGTAGTCTGAGGAGGGTTTATATGTTTGAGGAAATCCACAATGAAAGACTATGAGACGCGGTACGCTTGAGGTTGGAACTCTACATAGGTTATGGTTAGATGCTGAAATTCAGAACATTGGCACAACCTTGTCTTTATTACAGTTGTTTATTGGTGTTGAGGTAAATGTAATGTCATTGGGGAAAAATGCATTTTACTGGTTCAAACCTTTTCTGCCAGCTTGCCCAGTATGACATTGGGCTGTATATTTGATCATGTGTTAGTATCGGCCAGCCGATATACCAGATATATTAATATTGAGGATACTGGCTGTCCACCTCAAAGCTGCGGCACAAGCAGATATTTTGTATGGATGGACTAGAGTTACTTAAAGCTTTGTTTGAGCTGAATTTTCTTCAGTGTATCTGACAGAAGTGCACTGCTGTGCTGTACCAAGGGTACTGAGTTCAGTCTTTGTTATCTTGGCCTATGTTCAGTTCAGTCTTTGTTATCTTGGCTTATGTCATCAGAGATATAATACAATGGAAGCATAGGCAGACTGTACTGCATTAGACTGGAAGGTACAACATTGTCACAGTATCTTGAAGGTTCATGTCTTCGGGGTGCTGGGTCCTAAACTGATGGTAAATAAACATTTCCAGTCTCAAGCCTCTTCTCTTACAGCTACAATTTATTCTACAGCACCATTCAAAGGGAGTCATTGCACCAAATGTGGTACACTGCCATCCATCCATTTTATTCCGCTTATCCGGAGCCGGGTCGCGGGGGCAGTAGTCTAAGCAGGGACTCCCAGACTTCCCTCACCCCAGACACGTCCTCCAGCTCCTCCGGTGGGACCCGAGGCATTCCCAGGCCATCCAAGAGACATAGTCCCTTCGATGTGTCCTGGGTCTTCCTCAAGGCCTCCTCCCGGTGAGACATGCCCGGAACATCTCCCTAGGGAGGCGTCCAGGAGGCACATCAGATGCCTGAGCCACCTCAGCTGGCTCCTCTCTATGTGGAGGAGCAACGGCTCTTCTCCAAGCTCCTCACTCTATCTCTAAAGGAGTGCCCAGCCACCCTGTGGAGGAAACATTTCTGCCGTGATCTTGTCCTTTCGGTCATTACCCAAAGCTCATGACCATAGGTGAGAGTAGGAACGTAGATTGACCGGTAAGTTGAGAGCTTTGCCTTTAGGCTCAGCTCCTTCGTCACCACAACAGTCTGATACAGCGACCACATCACTGCAGACGCTGCATTGATCCGTCCGTCAATCTCACGCACCATCCTTCCCTCAATCATGAACAAGACCCCAAGATACTTGAACTCCTCCACTTGAGGCAGGGACTCTACCCACCCAGAGAGGGCAAACCACCTTTTTCCGGTCGAGAACCATGGACTCGGATTTGGAGGAGCTGATTCTCTTTGCAGTTGCTTCACAGTCGGCTGCAAACCGCCCCAGGGCCTGCTGCAGGTACTGGCTTGATGAAGCCAACAGGACAACATCATCTGAAAACAGCTGAGATGAGATCCTGTGGTTCCCCGAACCCAGACCCCCTCCGGACCCTGGCTGTGCGTAGAAATTCTGCTTTGTTAGTGTTTGCAGGGAAACTGCACTATATTGGAAAACGAAAGTCATTGGTATTGATATAGTTATTACTTTTCCTTATAATACATGTCAGATGCGCAGCGGTTAATTGGGAAATAATCATTTAGAAAAAAAAACAAAAAACTGACACTATTAACATTAAATGAAATTGTATTGTCATGAGAAAAAAAAAAAGGGAAAAAAAAACATTGGTGGATCTCTACCAGGCAAAGTGGGTGAGTTGCCACATAACTGCAGTAATGATAGGGCTGCATGTCTGAAGCCACAGTAAGACAAAACCATTAAAATACCAAGCAAACTTTTTGACTTCTTAAAAAATATGTTTCAAATAAAGTTTACGTCTACACTCAGATGGTTACTTTTCAAATCAGGTATATGCTATTACCATTGAGTTGTCAGATAGGGAGGTGAGTGTGGAGGCCTGTAGTGTGTGGGCCTACATCACACATTGGCAGCTCTCCCCGACAGCTCCAGGCCTGTGTGATCAGATTGAGCTGTTGGTGCCAGCTCCTCAGCGCAGACTAGCCTCATGTATACAGTGTAAAGTGGATCCTGGCTGCAGTGTGTGTGAGCCTCAGGTTAGATCCCTCTGAAGAGGCTCCAGTCAGGTGAAGGGAGCAGTTATGGTTTAAACAGGATTAGGCCAGACGCTCCTGGCAGCCGCTTGGAGATAATAGTGACCAATATTGTGTATGCTTACAATATGTGTTTACGTACACATTTGGTGAGTGGTGACATGAGGCATCTTTTTGTGAAATTAATACAAAAATTAAGTCATTTGCCACATTTCAGTCATTTGATACATGCACGGCTTATATATTTATATGTTTTATTTTCTCCATAAAAATTAACTATGTGAATGCACGGTCAGAGGGATGGTTCTATGGTTCTACGCTGAAGAACTGTACATTTTAGTTGGGTATTTGGGTCAGTAATCTCCAAACAAACATGCCTCTAGTCCATGGATGCCAGTCTTGGAGGACACTAATTTTCGACTGTAGGGTTAGGGTTAGTGTTATTGCAATTGTCCTGTATTCATGTTTCAGAAATGAGCAAAGCAAGATGCAAGCTGATTGCAGGGGCAATGCTTACAGACATTATCCTGTCAGTGAATAGTTTGTAATAAATATTCAAATTGTGAATTCCGAACCTTCCTCCTTGGATTGTTGCTAGGGATGGGACGATATGTGATGTTGTTAATTGCAATAAAAAAGGTCCACAGTTAATCATTTGTGGCAAAAAAAGATATGGCTCCGAAGGCAAACACAAGTAACTTAAAAGCACATTTATGAGACAACCATTCTGGATTGTTTGACAAACTTGAGTCGAAAATGTCCATCATAAGTAACATACCATGTGAAATAAACTATTGAATGTAGTTTGTGTTAGTTTGGATTTTTATGAATCTATGTTTGTGTCGACTTTGCTATCGCTAGGTTAGCGCTAGCTGAACAGCATTTTGCACAGCTGATTGCACAGCTTGCTAGCAGTGGTGCACAGTTTTACAACAATCATCAATTAATCTGAATATCTCCTAGGACCTGGCGCTGTCTAGGGTTGCCTAGGCCACAATACATTTTTTTCTCTACAAGGTCCTGGTGTCCACATATGAGGACATTATACTGCCTTGGCTTAATAATTATTATGATAATATCGAGTCTAAATTTTAATATTGTCCCATCCCTAACTGTTGCGACATTCCATTTGATATGTGACTTTGTCTAACTGTACTTATTGCACATTGAACATATGGTGTGATTAGAGGTGTAGAGCCAACAGAACTCAGCGACAGACACAGACAGAATGAAACATGGAGCATGAACGAGAAAGCCCCAGACACAACGCTCCTCTGCTGACAGGTGTGACGGCAAAGACACTACAAATGAGCATGGCTATGTGGGAATGAGACAGTCATTTATCAAAACACCCACAGTGAAGCATCCAACATGATTTATACAGAGGTGTAAGCCCAGAAATGACCATAACTAAATGTGAGTGTCTGGTTTGTGAGTCAGATAAAGTACTAAAGTACGCTTACATGATCGTCGGGTTGAGCTGCGTAGAGAGGATGGGAGAGTGGATACAGGCTGCTTGACTGCGAACCTCCTGCAGAACACAGACACAATAAAGCCATCAGACTTTAGGACTGCACTGGGACTCATAAACAGAGAGGAGAGAGCGCAGAGACATGGGAAAAGATTAGAATTTTCGTAGGATTATTGACTGCCAATAAGGGGACGGTACGGTAGAATATCAATTATAACAGTAGTAGTGTGATTTAGCCATTTTGAAACAAACCAAAACTGTACCCACATGTAAATAGTGTGAGGGTGAATGAATGAGCGCTGACTATGTATAATTGCACTGTTGTATTTATATGATGTTTATGTATTTTGGATTATGTCTTGTGTAGAAAAGCTTAATCAGGCATAGGAGTTGAAAATTAGCACTTGCTATACTCTGTAAGCCTCAGCTGCAAGTCTTGTTTAGCAACTGTGTCTGATTATCCCTCCCAAAAAATAAATAAAATACATGAACTTTCACAATTCATGCAGTATATTTTTATCTGCTATTAAGAGGTAACTAAAGCAATCTGCTGCTTCTGAGACTTCACAGTTCACCCAAATGGAGGACATGAAGGAGACTAACCAATAGGAGGAGTGGGTGGGGTCTAAATCATGATCTGGCAATATCATCAATTGACTGTCACCATATTACCCAGCCCTACTCCCCACTAGATGAGAAAACATTATCTTCACCTTTCAGCTGTTTCAGGAGTGGCCAGATCTAATCACCACCCTCCCATTATCTGCATTACAGGTAAACCTTGTGTCCTACTTCACAACATCCATAAATCACCTCTTAGGTCTTCCTCTGGAGTCTTCCTCATGTCTGCCAGTTTAAAGTTCAGTCCTAACATCGTTTTTCCTTTACTCACTTCTCCTCTGCACCTGGCTAAACCATTTAAACAGTTTCTGAAACCTCCAAAATGGACTTTCCCTCTGATACACTCATTCCTAATCCTGTCCATACTTTGGTTGAGACAGTTAAAGGCAGTGTATATGATTTTTACCTAAAAACATGAACGTTTGAAGTAGTCCAAAGTTATTCTTCACTCACCTTATTACTCACCTTGATGTGTTTTAAATCACTTTTCATAACTTTCAGAGACCAGAGCTTTTGGAGAGTTTTGCCATCATGCTAAAGCTAACAATATCTAGCATACCAACATACACTTCCTGATTAAATCCTTTACAATTAGATGCAGAAATCATGCAAAACAAGAGCTGCTTATACAATACATCTGTACTGTGGGCAAGACTAATTTTGCTCAGATATGTGGAAAAAAAATCAGGTACAGTGCATTTAAAATAGTACCAGGATTTTGTTGTAATCCTTTTGGAGTACAGCAAGACTGGCAAAGCCAAAGACTGTAGTGCCAGTAGTGTTTTGGGACTTGCGCCTTACCTCTCCTGGAACTGTTTGGAGGGGATGAGGCCGGCACGCGGGTTGGCTTCACCCTGGTGCTTGGCCTGCCACCAGGTTGGGTCGTCTTGGCTCACAATGTGTAGGATGGCGCCTTTCTTGAACGCCAGACCAGCCTCTTTACATGGGATGGCTTTGTCCTCCTGAGGGCTGTAGTCAAAGAGGGCCTTCATGAAGACCTGTGTGGAGAGAGAGGTGGAGAGGTAGAGAGGTGGAGAACAGAGGAGGGGAGGCGGCAGAGCGCACTGTGACGTCTCCTCAGGGGATTATTGTACAAAGGTCAGTGCAATCAGAAGTTGGAATATCCGTGGGTTTGCCAAGTGGGTCTGACTCATTCGGTCTGCTCTTCAGCTACAAGGGCTGCCGCCACCTTCTAAGTACCACCACCTCCTTAGTCTTTATATAGAACTGTTGAATTATAGCCAAAAAAACAATATAAGGAATATGTCCTCATCAATAATGAGAGTGTTTTTCATGAGTTTTCTGCTTCCTGTTCCTGAGATTTGGAAGACTTTACAGTTCAAAAGATGAATTGTTCATCGTGATAAGTTAAATCCACCTATCAATCAATCTGAGCATGATGCAGGCTGACCATGGAGCTCAACAGTGACTGTTTACCACTTGGTTCTGGAAGCCAAAGTCACATTTATTTTTCCCCATAGGTGTACCAAATAAATAAATAGAAAAAAAAGAAAGAAAAAGTGATATAAAATCAGTTTCTGAAACGTTTTAAAATACATTGCTGCAACATCACCTGACCCTTCTGAAGCAGACGGCATGCGAAACATGTCATGGTATGTGTAAACAACACACGGGTCTGTTTGGTTATTATATTGGAAAACCAAAATGAACCTCTTTTAAGTGAGGTTTAACTGTGTTTTTTGGACAAAAAATAACCAATTTGTGGACATTACCAGAGAGCTTGTTAGCCTCCATCGTTCCAAACAGTCTACGGGAAAAATGAATGGGAAATTTACTCCCGGAACCGTAGCAGACTTCGGAGTGGGCGAGACTGTTGAGCTCCATTGGCAGGAGTGAAGGGGGGAAAAGTGCCTGTGTTTGGGCATTAGACCTGCATTAGACAGAGGAGTGCCCATTCACCATGTGACGATATTCCCAAAATAGTCATATCACACAGCCCTACTACGAGGTAAACATATTTTCACATTTAGTTGACAGTTACTTTATTTTATTAGTAAAAAGTCTAAATCCTACACTTGTATGCTTTGTAGAGCTTTTAGCCATGTTATAATGTTGTTGGAGTAATGTACCTGGAGTTGTGTTTTGTTTCATTCAGATATGTTTGAGTAACCTTTTACTGTTAGTCTGTCTACATCTCCAAAGCTCAAAATTCTTTGTTCCACCTTCTAATGTCATGTAGTGTTTTTTTTATTTATTTCAACAACCACCTTTTACCTTCAGTTCAGTAGAGATTGGATCCCTGTTCTGGGCCCAAATCACAGCCTAATACACCTGCTATGACTCTGGTCCAACATAATAAAGGTCAGGATGAGATAGTGCTCCTATGACAGATCTGTATGTGCTGAGAAGAGAAGTAAGGGAGTCATCAGGCTGTCAAACTCCACACATGGATTTAGGGGTATTTTTTATGCCTTTAAACCTGTGTATTAGGGCTGAATGATTTGGAAAAAAATATCGAATTACAATTTTTCGGACAAGCATTGCGATTTTGATATGATTTGCGATATTAACAGGATTCTGGTCAAAGTTCAGATTTCAAACACATCCAGGAGAATTGACAAAAAGACTGATATATGAACTGAAACATGTTTGTGTTGTCACAATACTAAAATACTTGCAAACTTGATTCTTTAGACAGTATAATGAAATTTCCAATATTAAGTAATAGTACTTTCTTGTATATTACCATGTCACTCTTATATCTGTGTAATGCCTCAGTCATTAAGGAAGGTTCCATAGTGGTCCTTTGGCGTATACTTGTCTTGTGGCTAGGGATGGGACGATATTAAAATTTATAATACAGATATTTTCAGCTCAAGTTTGGCAAACAATGCAGGATGGCTGTCTTGCAAATGTGCATTCAAGTTGCTTGTGTTTGCTGACTTTTTTTCGGCAGGCTCTGCAGATTGGTGGCTCATCGCCTTGTTGGTCTTGTTATTCAAAATCATGATAATTCCACACATCAGACTTCACCTTCTTGAGTGGAGGATATGTCATCGGGATCCAGATCCAGCCTTGCCATGACAATGACTGACAATGATGAAGAAGCATCTCCAATTCAGAATAGGTACAGAAGCCAAGTTTCATTGCTATGATAGAGGGCCCCCTTGTGGGAAAACACTAGAACTAATATCTAAACACTGTATTGAAACCGGAAACATGAGGCAGTCTGGTGCCGTAAAGGCGATTACAATAATGTGCAATGATCACAATTATTAAAAAATGCCACAAACGATTAACTGCGGACCTTTTTGATCTTGATTAGCGATATTATTGTATATCATCCCATCCATACTTGTGGTCTTATACATATTCTGATACAGCTCAAGATCATTCTAAAGCTAGAAAGGTTCATTTCTGTCCTGTGAATGTGACTTTAGATGGATATTTGTTTAAATTAATTTTCTAGTTTCGATACTAGTTTTAGTATTGATTAGTATCTGATTTTCAATACTTTTGATAAAAGTAGTTCTAAACAACAGGGTTAGCAGTTTCATGCAGAAAAAAATATTTTCCTGTTTGTAGAGCAAATGATGGCACTTCAAAATTGCAGCCTTTGTGATTTGCCAGTTCTATCTTCAAATGACTGAGTTTGATTAAATTGTGATTAATCTTGCAGCACCACTGTGTATTACTTTTACTCGGATGACTTTCCAATAATGAAGTGTGTGTTTAGTGTTCTGAAAAATGGCTTTGACCTGAGAGCATAAAACATGAATTAGCTCCAGTCTGAGTGTCTTCCTGATAGATGAGAAATTACAAACAGTGCGTGAGGAGCACAGTGGGAGTTGGGGGGTACACTGGGTGAGTGACAGTTCAAGTTGTTCATAATGGATGGACACAATAAGTTAAAGCACCATAGAAAACAGGCCTCATGTTTAGAAATTACGAGGTACATACATAATAAATTTGCACAAACTTTTGACTGACGGTAAAATATTCGTACTAACCCAATCTACAGGATCTTGGTGTTTTCTTTCACTATTTTGTCCCTAAATCAAGATATGAACTTTAATAAACACACCAATCTGGGGCCTGTGTCCCCAAGGGTGCTCCCGCTCGAGTTAGCAACACGTTGATTGGCAGCCTCATTGCCAAGTGCTCGCCCCCTGCCAAACCAGCGGTGCAGGTGGAAAAGGGGTGTGTATCTTTAACACCCTTGATCCAGATTTGGTTTCAAGCTCGGATTTCATTCATTCATGCACAGACATTCCTTTACAGTTGTACACATACACTGGGGTTGAGGCAGGTTAAGTGTCTTGCCCAAGAACACAACAACAGAATTCACATAAGGAAGCTGCGATTGAATCACCAAGCTGTGGACCATTGGATCTCACCCCTCCACCAAGAATATTAAAGCTGGGAGCGGGATTCTAATCAGCAAGTTCTACTGGCAAGTTCTTTACTAATTTTACCTGTTGTTAACAAACTACTAATGAAATGTTTGTACATTTCTGACTTTGAAGAAAGTAATAAAAAGTTGTCTAAAAAAAAATTCTGCTCTCATTATTCTGGCATTTATCAAATAGAAATAATTTTGGTAATCTTAATTGATCTAAAACCGGAAGAGTTTAGAGTAAAAAAGCATATGTGTTTTTTTATATAGTGTATGTAGACTTCTGGTTTCAACTGTAAATGCACCTACCACTGAAAACGAAGCCCATCTTCTAGTGCCTTAGACCATAAATAAGTGTATTCTTCCCCTAAAGATTAACTTTGATATTCATTTCAAAGATTTCAATTAAGAACCAAACATGGATAATGATTTTTTCCATAATCAAGCTTTCATATGGAACCTATTCCCTTGCAATTGTTTTTAAGACTCATTCAATCATGTAGCCTTTGAACTAGCACAATCTGACGAGAGTGTACCTTAGGCTCTTTGACTGGGGCTTCCTCCTTGGCTCCAGGGACGACCTTAAAGGTGATGGCTCCTTGGGACTGAGCCTGAATGTGAAGGAACAGAACAGGGTTAGAGGGTGGAGGAGGAGCAGGAGGATGGAAATACTTCAGAACAGACACCTAAATCCTCATAAGAAACAAGTTTCTACAATGACTGCCATTTAAAATAACCCCTGACCACTTGTCACAGATCAGAATTAATCAAACAGAAATGTATCATTTATATTATATAATGTGCATATATATGTGTGTGAGTGGGTGTGCGTGTGAGACACATGACATACGTAGATGCAAGTGTTACCATTATGTTCACAGGGCCAAATTACATTGACCGGTATATTTTAACTGTCAAAAAGACCCTCCTTGTGCGTAAATTGTGCATGCATTTTGATGGGAATTTCCCATCTTCATGATATAGGTAGAGTTATTCTGTTTTAGAACTTACCGCTACTTCTTGTGTTACTGTACTTTTCTTCACTTTTTTCCCCACAAACTGCCATTTGACTGATGTGAATTAATAGTAAATATTTATCAGTCATAATTAGAAACACATGAAAACCTTCCATATGCATTTCAACAATAGCAAAATGGTGCCATTGGTGCTGTGTAAACTACAAGATCATTCTAGTTTGTTCGATTCTTGACTTTAGCCTGTATCACTAAGCTTATTGTATTAATTGTAATCTCTGAATCCTTTAAAGAAAATACCACTCTTTACTCTGTGCATGCAAAGCAGAGTGGAGTTAAAAGGACACATTTGAATAGAGCCAAAGGGAGTGGAAAAGGAGAGGAGCTTGGACGGCACACACCAGAATACGAATGATCTCCTCAGGCTTCTTGTCCTCCACTGGGATTCCATTGACCTCCTTGAGTTCATCTCCTACATGGATCAGACCTGAGACACAGAGCAGAGAGAGGTCTGAGAGCACTTATCAGAAGATCCATAATCCACAGTCGCGTGTGCTACTGTGGTGCTGAGGGCCTGGGGCCGTGTACAGTGGAGTAGATTAGTGTTTATGGTCATGCTGGAATCCACCACTGGAAAGGAACCCAAATGTTATTGTGGACACATGTGGAAATGTGCCGCTGGGTAACTGTGAAACAGATTGGACACAATGAACAAGTGTGTATGCACAACACAGGGTTTTATGTAGGCTCTATGTTTACAGTACACGGGAGCAGTAAATCAGACTGCAGACGCTGCACAGTTTAACAACACCTACAGTCTGTCCCAGACTGCAGATTTTTAGCTTTTGTTCCAAAAGCTGGGATGTTTTGCTGGGATGTTGAGGTAATTAAGAGTCAACTAAAATATTAAAGGTGCACTATGCAACTTTTATGGTGGAGGTGAGCATTTTTCCACACATCCATCTGGGATGGTGCTCTCAGAAAGCAATGGGCACCAACGATAGGCATGTTCAAACAAACACTTCACGCTGATTGAACAAAGCTTCACCACAGTGAACAAGCGGAGAAATAAAACTTTAGTTAAATCCAGTTGAAAGAAAAGGACAGGCATCTTACCTGTCCACAAATGCACAACGCTCTTGCCTCTGGACATTTTTCAAAAACAAAATCTGTATTTCTGCTAAAATAGGCTGACGTGTCACCATGATTGTTTTGGTTAGTTTGGTGCTGGTTTCCGCCCAAACCACAATGCTGCCCTGTGATTGGTCAGTCTCGGACCTGTCACGAGCAAACGCTTCAGCTGGAGTCTAACAAGATGGATTGTCAAGAGTTTGTGAACTCATAAAAATCGCTTGCAAGGTTAATGCCAACTGCTTGTTTCTATTGCTTTGCCAAGAATGTTCAATCTTAAGGCATTCATCTTATGTATCTCCACAGGGACAAGCATTTATAGGAAAGATATGTTTGAAGGCAAGTCTGTGGACAGTGACTATATATATTTTAGCAATAAAAACAAATGTAAGATAGGCAAGTTTGCCTGGAATGTGGAACATTCCAGGCAGAGCAATACCATCTCCATGGAGACAAGCAGGTTACATCATGCACCTTTCAAAGAATGTCTGAGCACTGTTTCACCTAATTCTCATACCTTTCTCTCTAATAATAAGGATAAAAGTGTGACTCAATTTAAACACAGTGTTTCAAACATCAATCATTTGCATTTTCAACATGTTGGTTTAAAGAGGGGTGATTTTACATCTATGGGGTAGTAATTGCTAAAACGTAACATATTTAGATCACCATGTTACCTTTCATTGTTAAATGCTATATTCACTGAAAACAACGTATTCATGTTTAATAAGTTTCGGCACCAAGTCACTCTCCCATCACAATACAATCAGCATCCATCACGCTAATGAAACTACTGCACATCACATTAGGTTTGAATTGATTTTGATTTCGAGATTTATGGCGAATTGTTGTGTGGGAGCATGGATGACGTAGGCTAGTGGGCTGAGCATTGCACAGTCTTACAGCCTAACCATAAGAAGAGTTTAATAGGGCCCAGGAGAGCATAACATGGTAGAGAGCTCAAAAAACCAAACAAAAAAACAATACTTTTATAAAAACTGACCACTTCTATCAGCTGCTCCTCCTCTCATAATCCGAGCGATGAGTATGGCTCCGGTGTGGTCATCTTGTCTGATTGTCGCTCCCTGTAAGAAGGAAGAACAAAAAACTTAAAACTCAACAACTTCCACTATGGTTACATCTCTGTACACATTCCTTTTCTATAAATAGTCTGGTATGGTACTGCCATTGATTGAACTTCCCTTGCTCCAGTTGTGGCACATGGCATAAATACGGTGAGTCTAGACAGAGAGATAAATGCAATGAGCCAAAAAAAAAAAAAAAAAAAAAAATTAAAACCGGAGTCTTTCCTGTCTTTCCTCTTTTGGTCTGTAGCCAGGAAGTCACGCTCCGACCTGGATATGGTTTTCAGTCCTTCAGACAGGTCAATGATCCATTTAACAGTAAACTCACTCACATATGTAATTCCACAACTGTTACCTACCAATCATTTTGTTAACCAGGGCCAAAACTTGTCTATAGTGCTCAATAGTTACGTTTAGACAAATACAAACAAATGACAACAGCTTTATTATTATTTTTTTAATGAATGCTTATATTGTCAGAAAAATGTCTTCCAAACACAAACTTTTTCCACAAACTGCCATTTGACTGATGTAAAATTGTAAATAATTATTCACCACAAATACTATTCCATCAAAGGAAGTAATTAGAAAAACATAAAAACCTGTCATATGGACTTTATACAACAATAATGGCACCAGTTTGCTATTGTTAGTTCATTTTTGTTTGTTCCACGTGTTGATTTTAGCCTGTAATACTAAGCTGATTGTATTAATTATAATCCTGGAAGAGTTTAAAGGGCCCATATTATGCAATATTCTGATCTATGTTATAATGTTTCCTTATCACAAATTTTGTAATTGGTTGTTCTGTTTGGTTTCATTCACACGTTTAAAGCACAGCCTGCATATTTAGGCTGAGTTCTTCTCTCAAACGAAAAACACTCTCTTCCACCTTATGATGTCATGTGGTAATACAGGAAGCTCTTAATTTGAAAACCACCGCTTCATGACATGACAAGGTGGCATTCTGAGCTTTGGAGAAGTAATAATAATGGAGTAATGGAGCAATAATAATGGAGAAGTAATAATAATGCACAATAATAATGGATTATTCAAACGTGTGAATGAAACAAACTGGGTATGTTTTTGAGGAGATACATTTCTTAAAGCTCACAAGAGTCAGCTTCGCGTAGTATCCCTTAAAGAAAATGACACTTTTTACTGGCACATGGCATGAACACAGTGAGTCTAGACAGAGAGATTAATGCAGTGAGCCCCAAAACACACAGCCTTTCCTGTCTTCTCTTTCGGTCCGTGGCCAGGAAGACACGTTCGGACCTGGATAGAATTCCCAATCTCTCAGACAAGGCAATGATCCGTTCAACAGTAAACTCAGTCTTTCTCAGTGCAGTAAAACAAGTTATTCAAAGAGTGCCAACCTGTCATTGTGCTCCCACAAACACCATTTAGTGAACATTTGGAATTTGGATATTGAAAAGTCAAAATTGCGTCACATCCCGACTTTGACCAAACCAGACAGAAATTGGTCGTCTGGTCAGTTAAGTTTTTTGCCGCCGCTGCTGCTACTCATCCTTCCACCTTTCAGTACCTGTTTTTCTCATTATCTTCCCCAAGAATGTTTTCATTTCTTGGGGACAAAAAAACAAAGACGAGACATGCTTTGCGTCAACTGTCCGAATCCAACAAAGACCAGGTCAAAGTGGATATGCAGCAATGCCTCATCGAGTGTCACTTTCCTGTTTGCTTTAGGGGGAGATGTCTTAAAAGGACTTCTTTAAAGAACAAAGATGCGAGATTGTGGTACTTAGCTTGTCATGGCAGCAGTTAGGATGACCCGTTTACACGTAATGGTTTTTCTCTCCCAGATAATGGTTTCCTCAAGGTCTTTGGAAGAGGGAAACGGGGAGTGACGTGCTGATAAGTCAATGGCTGGTTGAGCGGAGGTTGTAGAATTGTTAGGGTAATTACGGAAAGGTGAGAATAGGCAGCAGAGAGGAGGGGGTCGGGAGGGCGGGGGAGGGGGACCCGCGTTGTCAGACCAACGACAGGACCCTCGAAGTGACTTAAAGCAGCTCTGTATGATTCAGTGCTTTCAGACAGATGCAAGTGGTAAAAGGTGTCTGCAAAATGAATCAGCTTATGGGAGGGAGACTCTGACCATAGCTGGTATGAAGTTGACCAGAAATTTATGGTTTCTAGTTGGGCTACAAAATTAATCACAAATCAAACTTTTATTGAAAAAAGTACCATAATTTCACAAATAACATAAACCCTGTCTCATTCCGCACAAAAGCTGCTAACCCTGTAGTTTAGATCTCAACAACCATGTTCTGAAATATATGCAATTCTTTCATTAGTTTGTCAGTTCAAAGGCCTATTAGTATTTTGTCTATTCTCTTGGCCGCGGTTAAAATATGAACTTTGAACAGCATCCTATTATCAAAACATAAATTGCAAATCAAATCACAATCGTAATGCTTGTCAGAAAAATCACAAGCAGATATTTTGCCTAAATCATCCAGCCTTCCATACAAGTTGTAAAAATGAATCGAACAACGGGAAGGAGAGGCTGACTGTAGCTCGTATCAACCAGAATTTGGTGGTTTCGAGCAATGTATTTTATTAAAAATTTATCTCATATTTGAAAATGTATACCCTTTTTAATGGTGTCTCAAATCTACATGGTACATCTAGTTATTTAGAAGTATCAGAAATCAGTAAATTGATATCGCAATAATGAAAATGGATTACCTCACTACCTTTTCAAGAGCTTTACAAGTGATTGACATTGAGATCAAATTGTATTAAATGGTCAATGATCATCTTGGGTCTTTCTAATCAGGAGGTCTACAGCCAATCTTATGTCAGTAAAAGCATGTTGTTTGGAGCAAAGTACTAACTTTAGAGGACTATATTTTTCTTATTGCCCAGCCCAAGGTTCTTCCATAGTTCCATGTAGTACTCAAGTGATCTCTTTAGTTCAACAGAGACAATTGCACATTTGCACTCAATAAGGACTTGGATTGTGATGTGTGTAGGTAAAACTCTGTACCCATGTGTTTTGTCTACAACAACCATGCCTTTTAACATATGGTGTAACATACATTTTGGACCCCCTCACTCATTCTAATCACCCGTTTGACACCGGACTCATTGAACCAGTTTGTAAAGCACAGCTCTTAAATGTGATAGCGCTGAGTGGACCAGCCAAGTTGGAGGCAGAGTGGGAGGAGGGCTTTGTGAAGCTGGCCAGCCCCAACCTGAACCCTGAACGGTACAGTAGCCAAATGAGCTCCGTCTGATAAGAAAAACCAACAGGCCACAAGAACATGAGCTATAGCTGCATGGGGATATAGTGTGGCTGCTGGGCCAATCCATTAGATGAAAGTTGATATGTGTACTCAATGACTCAAATATATGAAAGATCTGATGATAATAGGGTATTTAAACAGGAGATTTCATTTAAAAAGTATACTTAATACTACTAATAAAAATAAATCTTCTATAGGACGTTTCTATACAATATATACACTCAAACACAACGACAAAAGTTAATCGGAAAATCAATGAGTCAAAGTGTCTCAAAACAACATCAGTGACCCTACACTGAGTACAAAAGTGATGTTGTGACTACGCGTTAACTGTAGTACTTAACTATCGCTATTACAACAGCTGCTACTACAACTAATGCCACAACTGCCACTGGAGGGGTATTACATTTCTACGGGGTATTAACTGTATTAACACAAACCATATTTAGACCACCATGTTACCTTTTATCGTTTTGAAAATGCTATATTAGTCGAAAATATTTTGAGTCTATCCCCCTTCGGAGCCCTATCACAACACAACTGGCATGTATTTTACTAATGAAACTACTGCACATTGCATCAGGAAATTTTAGTGAATTATTTTGTATCATGTGTTTGTGTATTTATGAAAAACGTCAGTGTGGCAGACTTGTGGGCTGATAATTGTACAAGGGGCTTTGGGTCATATGGCTAACTGTAAGGATGGCATGTTTTTGATGAGGGAACAAAGTGACAACATGGTACAAAGCTCCAAAAATAAAATGTATCACCAAGTAAAAAAAAAGAAAAAAAAAGCATGATGAAAATGAATGAAGGCAATGTGATACGCCACTGCATTTAAAATACAATCCATTTTGTAAATGTGATGCTACCTATTAATATGAGGCTGCTGAGTAGTTGTACAGAAGTGTTATCGGATTTCATCGTTTTTCAGGTTTCATTTCCTCTGGTCTGAAATAAAGAGCAGGACTTGTAATAGAGGTGACTAGTGTGATCCATCAGACGGTGTATACATGCTGTGTTATTAACTTGTACTGAAATGTCCCATCCATTTTCTTGGGTCTTTTACAACTTTTATGTGGCCTCTGTTAAAATACACCAATGGGAATATTATATAGCTTTATTAAATGCTTGCCCCACTATAGATTTTCTTATTTATTTGTTACATTCGCCAACAAGTAATAACAGTCAATATAACGTCCAGCTCCAGTTTCTCTAATGTTCACTAATGTATGCAGGATTTGTGGTGCTTGGTGAAATAAAGCTAATATTTTATTATCAAACTGCTGCGGCCTATATTTTTTGGTGCAATAATGTCCAGCATATAGTTAAATTTAAAGAGCGAATATTATGGATAACCAATTTTTTTTTCGAGCTTTCCGCCATGGTATTATGTTCCCTCATCAAAAAACATGCCTGAAGAGGTTTTAGATGTCATTCATGCATGTGTCAGTAATCTTTCCCAAGCACTATTTGAACCTCCTTATGGTTAGCTCTAAGATTCTGTCCAATGCTCTGCCCACAAGCCTATGTCACCCATGCGAAAAAACAAAACAAAAGTGAAACATGTTAATACGGTGTTTTTGGCAAATACAGAATTTTAGAAAACAATAAAAGGTAATATGGTGATCTAAATATGTTAGCAATTAATACCTCATAGAAGTAAAATATCCCCTCTTTAAGATATGTTTAATGCACAGTCCTTAGCATGTATGCTCATTTCGACACTAACACTAATGTTAATAACAACACAAAAGAGTGCTATATGCAATAACGTTTAACAAAGCTCTGGACAACTATCCCTAACGCCAACTCCCCCAGTGAAAATCCATGTGAGCTAAGGTATGGAACAGTACCAGCTTGGGAACACATGGCTTCTGTTTACAAACACTGAAATGGTCTAAAGTTAGTCAGTTGCACTGTAGACCAGAGTACAGCTTTCACTGCATTAGTTGGTTGATTTTGATCATGAACCATACAGATTCAGGAAAAAGGAAAAACGATTTGAAACTGCAAAAGAAAGATTAAAAAGAGTAATCTGCAGCAATAAGCATGCACCATTTTGCTATAAGTGTCTAACTTGCAAGGAAAAACCGCTACACTGTACATAATTCAAAAAACTAATTTGAATGAACATTTCTTGTCAACTCCAGAGTTTATCAAGCTCCAATTTATTTTTCCAGTCAGAATTCCCATGTTTGTTATTTTGGCACCTTAACTCCTTCTATATGATCCCTCTAGTTTGTTACAATGTGCAGGCTGTTAGGTCAGTTCTCTGGTGGGGTGTGAGCCTCTGCTGGGGGCCTTATAAACTTATACAAGCACTAGCAGACAACCCTCACATTGCTGTGCAATATCAAACAAAGTTCCCAGCTGTATTACAAATCAGTCTCAGATTCGCTTAGTAGATAGTCATAAGAATTATTTTGTTTGGGTCAAAAAACCTTAAATAAGGACTTTTATGATATAAACAGGGCCGTGGATGTCTAAAAGTCACAGATATTGGCAGTGCTTATGGGCTCCAAACTCATATCGGTCCATCTCTTATTTAGGTCCATTCTTATTTCGTATAACAATAATTATAATAGTTCAGTTTACATTGGCATTCTATATGACATGTAGGCAAGTAACAGTTATCATAATATTCAAATATTCATACTCAATTTGTGACTAATACTGTAGTCAGTGCTGAATGATTTGGGAAAAATATTGAATTGCAATTTTTTGGAAAAGCATGTAGTTGCATACTTGTGTCGGTTCAAATTGGGTTTTCAATTTGATTGTGGTTCATATTGCAACAGTTGCAATGATAAAGGGGAGTTCCAGGTTCACTATGTAAATACTTGGAGGTAATGTTTTCTCCGATGTACAAAACAGACCATTAAGGAAAACAATTGTCACTCCTCACTATATAAGGTGCATTTGATTGTAATGTAAGATTATTTGCAAATGTGAATAGAATCACTGTTGTTACAGCCCCAGGCCTGATGCTCTTTCCATTTTATAGTATCGACCCTATGTTTTGTGTGTGTGTTTGAATCTCTCCCCTTTCCCCATGTAATCCTGGCTGTGTGAACCCTCACTGTGGATTGGAGGACCATTTTCCCACCTGGCCAAACCTGTGGCTCACCAGCAGCTACCTCCCCACCTTTTAGGAGATTCAGCACATCTGCTCAGGGCTGCTGTCCTGCATGTGGTCAGTATGCCATTCTGTATGTGTCTCAATTTGTTTCGTTAGTCACTTGTTAGTCCTTGTGTCTAACTCTGTGTGTGAGACACTAGTTTAGTTTAGATTTGTGTCTTTTTATTTTGTCACTCGATTCTGTTTGCAGGCTATGCAACTTGTGTTTTGTTTTGGTTTGTTTTTCGTGTTATGTGCCCCTTAGTTTATCACCCATTTTTTAATAGGCCTACGTGACCAGTTTTCCAAGACACAAAACTAGTTATTTGTTAGTCAAGTTATTTTTGGTTTCTTAGTTTAGGTTCTTTTGTTTTTGACATTTATGTAAATGTTTTACTCCACTTTTGTTACTTTGTCCTTTTACAATCTTGTACATTAAATTACTTCTTTATTTTACCATTTTTCCATGTTGGTTTTTGTTACTTCCCCGACAATAGTCGAGCTGGGTTGTAACACCGTTTTTAGTATTGTACAATATTTACAGCACACATATTTATCAATTTATTAACGTGATGAAATTACTGTACAGATGCTGCATTTTTACCATGAATTGTAATGCCATTAATTATAGTTAAATTTTCAGAATATTTAGACACTTCTTACTGCTGGAACAAAACCTGATTTTAGTATAATGCAAAATATCATAGTGGAATTTTGATATTGTATTTGATAATAACATTACTGCCAATTTTGTTACAAGATACACAACAATTGGTCTCATTGTGCACGCCTGTGGTCAAACATGCTGCATTGATGTCATTAGACTGTTGGAAACCACAGTGCCAAATCCACAATATCTACAGATGGGTTGTGGTGGTACAATATATACACCGAGTCTGAGTCTAAATGAGTGTGTTAACCAATAGTCCCTGGTGATGGCACAGCTTCAACAGTGCATGTACACAGAGTCTCCATTACCCACTGGCAGTGCCTGGAGCTGTGCCTAAGTGTGGAGACAGCGCAGTGAGCCCAGGAGGAGTGTGATGTGTCAGACTGGAGGTATGAGTGGCCGTAGGTGTGTGTCTGAGCCCTGTACCAGAGCTGAAGCCAGGCAGGCCCGGGAGACCTCAGACGGGATGATGGATACTGGACAGTGGCTCAGCCTGATGAATGGGACACACTATGTTCACAATTAGAGACGAGGCGCCGCGCCACTAAACCATCAAGTGTCTCCTCCGCAGGGCTCACATGGAAAATGACATGATGAAAACACTGCTGTGCTGTTAGGGATGGATGGCGTGGCCTTGTTGTCAGATTAAACTGCAGATACTGGGAAAGTGGCATGCCCTCTTCCACATTTAGTACAACTGAGACATAGTACATATACATGATGTTTACTGTTGAAACTTTAAATTGTTTAAGGTAATTTTCACACTGCCACTAGATTAGTCGATTTAAAAGAACCCAACAGCCACCTTCTGGACCTATACAAATGGACGTCCAAGAGCGCTTGAAACAGGAGTGGAGTGGCTTCACTCGTAGGGCGAGTGTGGTGTGAATGCAACTGACCTCAAATTGGATAAAAAGAGCTCGGACTACATTTGTATGAATGAGTGGATCATTTGAAATGTTCACCTGAAGAGGAAATTTGGATACACATCTCCTCTGGCCTGTCTGTGCCGCTCTTTTTCTGCTCTGCCTTAAATGTGCATCACCCTTGTGTTGTATTTAGTCATATGTCAAAGAAAAGACCACTGCTTATTAATAGGGAAATGAGTGTGTGTATATTTGTGGGGCTCTGTCTGCTTGAAGCCTGTTGTCATGGACATATGTTGGCATGTGGCGTTTGGGGTGAAAAGGACTTACCCAACAGTGAAGTTAAAAGACCTAAATCTGTTGTGCTCTGGGGCTGCTCCACAGAGAGCAGTGACATGTGTAAAAATGACCTAAGAGAGATATATAATAAAATAACAATTACGACAACAAGGGTTTGAGCTCTCACTGTTCAAACCTTGAGTGCATGCTGTGTTGAGTCCCTGGGCAACACATATCAGTTGCCTAGTAGAACAAGTTACAAAGACAAAACAGCAATCCATTTTCTATATTCAGCATAGAACAAGTGACTCGCTTTTGTAAATTTACACTATTGGTTTCCATGATCCAACAAAGGAATAAAAAAATAAAGTTGGAGGTTGAGTTGATGAAGAAATGCAGAAATAGAACAGATCTGCTCAGAAATCTGTGGGTATTGGAAATTATCAGAAGAAAGAGGTCATCTTGGTCGAAGCAGGGCTTTCTAGCTGCGGTCAATTAGTCATCGTTAAGGCGATCCAAGCCTCTCAACCTGACCTGATCAGCTCCATATGCAGCAGACTGCATAGTGCTATTCCGAGCACACAGATGCCCTTGATTGTTATTGTTGGGTTGGCTCTGGCTCGCTCTGATGACGAGTGTCCATATCGCGCCATCACCTCTGCAGAACACATGGCCGCCACAGTTAGTATGTGATGACAAATGGCTCACACCTCATAGAGTCTACAGACTATTGCCCGAGATTTGGATCTGCTCATGTTTAAGGCCCGGCATAGATTAAACACAATGTAATGGAAAAGCGAGCGCCATCCAGAGAACTGTCAGCAAACGGTAGTGCCATGAAACTTTAGCAGATAAGAGGCTAACGCTAATGTCCCGTTAGCTTGGATGGAATTAGCCGCAGTGATGGTCTGGCAGGCTTGGTGGGGCAATTAGCAGAGCCCTCTGGCTGATGGGATGGATGGATAGAGGCTGGCTCTGGTTGTGCAGATGACGAGAAGGCTGGCGGCGGGAGTTGGCGAGGCATGTGCACGTCACAAGGCCGGGGCAGCTCTGTGTGGCCCTCCCTGCCACAAATCAAGACTGTGTTATTGATAGTCACCATGTCTGCTCTGCAATATCAAACAGTCCTCAGCTGCATTATAAATCATAAAGACAGACTTAATGGTTGGCATAGGCCATTATTTTGTTTGGGCCAAACCTCAATAAAAGGACATATATGAAGGCTTTTAACTCTTCAGTGAGATGAGTGCACTGCACTAAACGTGACTACACTGCTCTAATCCGTGTGTGGGGGTCAACAAATCACTGATTTGAATGTCAATGTCAAATATGATATGTAGAGCAGTGCACTGTGTAAAGAGCGCACTGTGTAGACAGTAACTGAGTTTATCATAATTTTAGGAAAATTATCAAACCATATTTGTCCATCTCTAATTCGGGTCTATTGATATTGATAGATTCTCTGGACAATCTTTCAAACAATGATAGTAATACAGTTTGCATCGGCATTTGATGAAACATCACACTGCAAACTGTAGGGATCTAAAAGTGAAAGTAGCTAAAATAAGTCATGACATCATCACTTGGCAATCCCATTGTGTCACAGTTACAAATGTATATGTGAAAGCAGTTCAGATCAATATTAGACAGGTGATACATGACACTATACTGATTTCTATCATCACTTCTCAAAATGGAATATTACAATTTGTCAAAAGCATTTAAAATGACTGCAAACTCTTGAGGCTACAATTTTAAACAAAACATATAGTACCCATATCAACACCAATTTGAGTATTTTTCTTTATCCAATAAAAAATAATCAAATTGTGTACTTACAATCTTAACGTTAGTCAGTTACAAATGAGACTTCTTTAATCCACTATATCACAAGTTATGACTTTGTTTGTAGCCTGAAAGAAAGAGGTCAGAAGCAACACTGTAGACAAAGTTCCTCACCCCAATCTACTGAGGGAAACAAGCCTGTAGCTCCATTTCAGTCTACTCTTGAACTAGTGAGGGCTACTCCAAACATCGGCTCTGAACTCGAGCAAGTACTGTGGCATTTGACAAACATTATTTCAGCCTCCAAATTGAGAGCAACAGGGGAAAACAAACATGAGCGCGAGGCTGATTTGTTTTGGCATGAAGTCACTCACCAGCCAAAGTGTGACGATGACAATAAACTCCTGCCCACGGCTCTGTTGACTGCTGTGTTTGGAGCTCTAAGGACAAGGGTAGTAGAAACACATGTCATACTCTTCTCCAGATGTCCAAGAAAAAAACGACGGTCTTCCGAATACAATTGCTTTCAATCATACCTTCTTATGCTGTCCTGACTTTAATATGATAGCTCTGTGCTGTAGTTATTGTTGTCTTAAACTCTTTAAGCAAGCCCAATAAGTGAAGCGTCTTAAGGTAGGTTAAGGTAAACTTTACTGTCCCGATAGGAAAACTTGTCCTCTGTCTTTGACCCCTGCTTCAGTCGACTGACGCTGGAACTTCACTTAGCCAGGGATTCAAATGCGGGACCTTATTGTGGTGAGGTATGAGCACAAACAGTTAAGGTTGAAACTGTCATTTGGAATGGGCAAGTATCACTACTGCAGACAAAAACAAATAAAACAGGCCATTGATATCTATTTTATGTCTTGTAATTTGTATAATCATAAGTTTATGTACAATTTTTTTGTCAGTATAGAGGTTATACACCTTAAAGTTTGGCATTTTATCTTTTGTTTTCCTACTCACCTGTGTTGCCAGGTCTAAAAAATGCTCACAAATGTTGAATATATTTTTTTCACAATCATGTTAAGGTAGAATCGGGGTTAGGTTTATGAACAGGTAAGTTTAGTGCTTTGTGATAGGCTTGCTAACTGGGTCTTGGCAAAACTGAGCTATCATTTTTTCAACAAAATAAACATGTTAACAAAGGTATTAGTTAACTGTATTTCACAGATCACAAAAAATACTGTCAGTGTTGCTGAATCTTAACATTTGCTGTAATTATATCTGCTGATTATGACGGTAGTTAGCCTTGAGTGACATGAAACGCTAAGCTCCGCCCCTGGACAACCATATTTAGGAAGTCTGGCAATGGCAGAACTATGGGTAGACAAAATGTGTTTCTTTGCTTTGGTCAAATTTTTATCCATGGACCTATGTTTTTTTAAACTCAAATTAGCTTTATATGGGATTATTTTTACATCTGTACTAATGTGCAATCGAGTTCATATACAAATTTGGAATGATAGTAGAATGTTGCCATACATACATCATTTGCAGAACCATATACCAAGCTGTGCTCTGCCCCCTGTGATGCCTTCTACCTGTACCATTTAAGAAAGTACAATTACAAGTCAAAAGAATCAGCTAACAGCCCCCAGCTTCCTCATTCCTAGTCTGTCCAACACAGTCTCCAGTTTCAACTTTATTTCTTTAACCCTGGTCTTGACCCCGCAGCTGTAATTAACAAGTATACAGAGAAAGAGGGAAATGGTGGCTCATAATTACGATGATTATGGACCATTCCCGGGATCGCTGCCAGGTAATGTAGTGCAGAGGTGACTTCAACGCGCACCTCCATTTGTCTTCCCCACCCACTCTTCCTCTTTCTGGGCCAAACTCTCACTCATTACCGTGTGACTAAAAAAACACAACTCCACTTCTTCAGACAGGTGGATACGCTGTCTCACAAACCGCTCTTTCTTTCCATCTGAGCACATGAATCACCGTGTTGACTGCAGCCTCGTCGCTAGATCGTGGACAGTGCCAGGTATGCAGTCATTGTGTGTCTGGGAGTATACAAAGAGACAGTTGTGTCACGGTAAGTAGTCCATCTCAGAGTGGATTGTTTAGCGTTAGCTGTGTAGCAGGGAAAACAGCGCCTTCACATGTCACTTCTCATTTGCTAAGAGTTGTGGGAAGCGGTGAACAGGTAACAATGGGGACATTCAACGAAGGACAATAAGTCAGCTACAAAAACTATTATTTTTATTGTACATTGAGATTTTTCAAACATACTTTTAACCAGACAAAGGAAAAATATGCTACCTTTTATAGTTTTGAAAATGTAATATTTGCAGAAAACAATGTAAAAATTTCATTAGTTGTGGATATGTTTTTGATGCTCTGTGTCTCCCCTCCCTTTGCTCCCCACACTAAGTCACTCCCCCTTCAGAGAGCTATCACAGTTGGTGTAAATTTTGCTAATGAAACTACTGAACATTGCATCAGGTCTGTGAAGTTATAGTGTATTGTAGTGTATATCTTTACTAAAGCCAATGTCAATTTGTTATTTTATCATGCATTTTTGAGTCTGTATAGTACAGATTAAATAATCAACAATTATTTTAATAGTCAGTTTTTCAGATGAATAGATATGTTGTGATGTGTTCTCACACATTTTCACACTGGAGCACTATTCACAAAACAGATGTTAAGCTTTTTTTTTTTTTCTTCTGATCAATGCCAGGCTCCTTGATGGACAGTAAGAAAACTAGGTGGATTGTTTAGCGTTAGCCGTGTAGCAGAGAAAACAGCACTTTCACATGTCACTTCTCATTTGCAAAGCGTTGTGGGTAGCGTACGAGTGGGTAACAATGGGAACATTCAGCTGTGCAGGGGGCTGGCTGGATGTGGGTGTGTGTTGGTAAAGTTGGTGATTACACAGGATGAGAGGGAGAGGGTCGGCTTTGAGAGGCAGGCGAATGGGGAGCGGAGAAAGGTTCACATGTGGTTTTGAAGGCAGAGTGTTTTCGCCTTTGCAAATCAACAGCAGAGAGGTGCAACAGCTCAGTGTGTCAGACAAAAAATAGTCATCTGTCTGCTGTAATGTGCTGGCAGGCAGTGACCAAGCTGCTAGGTTACGTCATAGATAGGGCAGTAACTAATGATACTTTTTAAAATAAGTCAATCAGTCAAACAATTATTTTGAGTATACACTGAAATTTTTCAAATTTTTCAAAAGTTATGTTTTAACCAAATAAGGTAAAAATATGCTCACTGAAAACTTCTAGATAGAAAATTACAAATTTAAAGGCACTGTATTTGATTTTTATGGTCTTAAAATATGAAAAATAGAACTAGTTTATGCTAAATGGTTTCCAGTGGTCCAAAGTTATTCCTCACTCACCAGACCAGTGCGAGTTGCCGGGACAGTAAAATAACAACACTTGGCATGCTAATGTGCACTTCCTGATCACGGAAAAGACTTTCTAATTTGATGCAGATCATACACAGCTGACATGTTTTGACCTCAAGAGCGGCTTATACAATACATCTCTCCAGGGGCAAGACATATTTTCCTCAAATACATGGAGAAAAAAAATCTGGGCCTTTATACTACTGGGAAAAATAAATAAATAAATAAATAAATATATTTTTGCAATTTTGATTTTCTCTTGCCACAGTCTTTATTATTTGGTACGGGTTTCAAAGGCTTTATATAGCCCAGATAACAATTATTCAAATAGCCAATTTGGCAAAATTATTTTGATGAATACTTTTTCCCATAATCATAAGTGTGATAAATTTACATTTTCACAGTGGAGCTACAAAACAGACTGACTTCTTCAATGCCTCATCTGTTGATGGACAGTGAGAAAACTGTGCGGATTGAAGGTTGGTGAAACGTAAATGCCAAAATGTCCACAAGCAGGCAATCTTGACCTTACAGCTAATACTACCGTTTTGTTCAACAGAGCTTTCCTACTTTCCTATTCATTATCTGTGAAAACTAAATGCCTTAAAATAGAAAAGAAATGGCTTGCATTGGCATTAAATGTGTTATTTTAATGAAAAGTAAAAGAAAGGTTTGCAATGTGTGGGTTGGCAGTAACAATTTCACGGAACAACAACAATAGACTTTACAGAAAGCCTATGGTAAGTTATTACCAACTATTTGGGCCAATACACATTCACAGTGTATAGTCATTAGCTGTTAATCATGTTGAACGTTTGGGAAATGTGCAATAAAAATAAAACAATGAAAGAAAACTTGAAAACTTTAAGTACAGATATATTGTCACAAGACTGCTGTGTATCGTCTGCATTAAATTATAAAGTGTTTTACTGTCCAAGAACTGGGAAGTACACAGTTAGCATGATCATTGTTGACAACTTTATCATGACTGCAAAACTCCACTCTGGTCTCTGAAAGTTATGAAAAAAACCTCACAAACTCATTGTAGTGAATAATTAGTATGCTCGGAGTGCATAAGGTAACCGAGGATCACTGCAAACCATTTCAAATAAACTTCTGTTTTTCACATTTTTGACACAGTAAAAATGAGTTATAGCACCTTTAAAATGTATCAACATGAGCAAAATAAATAAATACATTAGTAGCCCATTGCGATATTGTTTTCTCTGATTTTAGATCCTGTCGGCCCATTGCTTCTCTCATCTGTTGTAGCTGTTCACTGCTCTTCTCCATCTTGCTCCGCTCCCTGGACGCTGCAGCTTAATCCATCAGTGAAAGATATATTGCCTTTAAAGCGCAGGAGCCTATGTGTAAAACGCTACCATGTGTGCTGTCTGCTGTAATCGCATTAATCCAGCGCATGTGTCATTGCTCTGCCTCCTCTTTCCACTCATGATGTAAACAGACAATAGACCAGTCACTTCTTACATTCTGATCCATCCGTTTTCCTACACTCAAAACAACAGTAAAGGAGCTATGCGTGTATGTTTAGACTGACGGCAACAGTTCTAATCAAGGTAGAGTGAATGACAGAACGTCCCAGTGTGGAGATGAGAAAAGCGTGAAGAGTCAAACTGCCAATAAATGATTCCAGTGAGCGTTTTTCAAGGAATGCTGCTTGATAAACAAATCATTCCCAAAACTGTGAGATCTAGGAAAAACAAATAAATCTTGATTTCATGAGAAATGAATTTCTTTACCAATTATGTGTAGATTATTTAACCTTCCTGCCAGTTGTAACAGATTTTCAATTTTTTTTATTCAAGTATTTCCAGTGTAAAATATTTCATTAGAAATGAGAAAAAATATATGCTCCCAAATAAATTGGCCTCAATTAAGAAATAAAATAGATCTCGAGATCGATCAGAAATATTAAGATGAAATCCAGGCCTGATTTTAAGTTGCACAACGTCTCTTTTCTGGTGGAGCATCTGTCACCTACTTGTCTCTGTGGAAAAGTTGTTACCTTGGATGTTTTTAGTACCAGAAATACCTTAAAAGGTACATATATACATTCTTATACTCCTCAGATATGACCTGTAACGTTTCCTGCTAATGTTGCTTGTCTCTAAGGAGATAGACAAGTTAACTGCCAAGTACAAGAATCTCCATGGAGACTAGCTGGCGGCGAACTCTACGCATGGCGCACCTTTAAATAGGTCATTGCAAATCAAATCAAGACCATTATTCTGTCTAACCAAATATTGTTAGGGTGTTTTGCTGGATAAAAGCACTGTTTACAAAGAGTAAAACCATAATACTGGACATGATGTTCCTGTGTTATTCCGGGTTGTCTAATGGGAAGCCCAGGCCGCTTCGTGGTAGTGCCAGTGGTGTGGATTTGTCTGGGAGGCCGTGCCAGGCTGGGTACATCTGCATTGATCCGTCCAAACCAGTGCCAGGGAGAGCCTTGCATAGATGTCATTAGAAAGGCCTGGCATATACTGTGTGGTTAGACTTTCCATTGAATTGTGCAAGAGGATCCAGTAAGAATGAAGAAAAAACATGTCAGCAGAGGCAAAAGCAAAGAGTGGTGGGCATTTAGCCGATCCTGTTAAATATTCACTGCTTATGGGTGTTTTTTGTCCAGGATGATAAACGCCATTCTTATTTTTCATTTACAGCAAAAGTTATTATCCTGAAGGGAGATTAAGCAGAATTTGTATGTGTATATTACTTTGAAATATGCTGTGCCCAATGAGGTATTATGACCAATTGCCGCCTGTATCTTTACGGTACGTCTCCATAAACGTCATCCCAACAAAGTGATGCATATGGTCAGACCCTCCTATGGATAGCTGCAGATCATCCTAGCAAGTAGCAGATTTGGCTACGCAACCCTGGCCAACGCATATCACTGATTAAGAAAATAAAAGTGGAGAATAAAGTAAATAAAGAGGAGGTGACGGTGAAAATGCAAGTTGATCAGAGCAATGATGTCTTGAACAGGAGAATAAAGATGACTCAAACTTGAAGCATGAATCACTCTAAATACAACTTCAAGTAAATGAGAATAGAAGCTACTATAACATGGTTAAATGTTTATTTTACATAAGGTCTCTTTTGAATAACTGGTAACTGCTCTCTACCTAAGGCCCAAAGTTAAAAATTAAAGCTACACATCAGTTCAGATTAACTACATGAAGTGCTTAAAGAAAACAAACAAACTCAGTGTTCTTGCTTAAAACATTGAGTTGAAAATGTTCTTGCTACACACCTCTCCAATATATGTATTTTTGAGCTATGGTTTTACATCTAATATGTTGAAAGTAATGCTTGTGTCAGTTAGCATACACACAGGATGACAAGGCGGAGAAATCATTAGCTCCTCTGCAGTCTTTGATTCACTCACAGTATGTTCAAACAGTGTCCAACTATAGGCCGGTAGATTTACTTACAGGAAGTTGTAATCTCTTAAAAGCATTAGTACCTCCATAAATCTACACTACACATTACATACAACAACAGAAATTGGGTTTAATGTCCTGAGCAGATGGAGCAGTAGTGGGAGGAGGGCTGAAGATGAGGTGTGTAAAGTAAATACCAGTATGGAGGAGACAGGCTACAGAGAGGAGGGTCTGCTATGGACATCTGCATCTGAGCGGCCAGAGAAGAGGAGCAGAGAAGAGGAGCAGAGGGGAGGAGAAGTAGAGGGGAGGAGAAGTAGAGGAGAGGAGTAGAGGAGAGGAGCGGAGAGGAGCGGAGGGGAGCGGAGGAGAGGGGCAGAGGGGAGCAGAGGAGAGGAAAAAAGGAGTAGAGGGGAGCAGAGGAGAGGGGCAGCGGGGAAAGGAGGAGGAGAGGAGTAGAGAGGAGCAGAGGAGAGTAAAAGAGGAGTAGAGGAGAAGAGAAGATGAGAGGAGAAGTGGCACAGAGGAGAGGAGAAGAGAAGCAGAAGAGCAGAGAAGCAGAGGGGAGCAGAGGAGAGGAGAAGAGGAGCAGTTTCAATTTTCAATTTCAATTTAATTTCAATTTAATATTTTATTTCATTCATTAAAACAAAACAAATCAATGCAGCATATCTGCATACAGCAGAGGGGAGGAGAGGGGAGCGGAGAAGAGAAGGTGAGAGTAGAAGTGGAGCAGAGGAGAGGAGAAGAAGAGCAGAGGGGAGAGAAGAGAAGAGGAGAAGAAGAGGAGTAGAGGAACAGAGGAGAAGAGGAGAGGAGCCGAAGAGAGGAGTAGAGGAGGAGCAGAGGACAGGAGAAGCGGAGGAGAGGAGCAGCAGGGATGAGCAGTGTAGAGGAGAGGAGCAGAGGAGGCTTCAGTGTCAGCTAAAATGACATTAACTCACAATGCAAAGAAATACTAAATAAAACATTTAAAAAAAAGTTTGAATTCACAAGGGCAATTATTCTAAACACAAAGTTTAAGATGCACCAAATACCTGACGTATTGCACTGCACTTTATTAGCTTTGTGAAATAACATTTTTAATGCAATGCAGTGGTTTGCAAAGAGCCTGATTTTTGAAGCTGTAATTTCAAACAGGTCAAGATGCCAAATAGACAAAGTGATTCTTAAAGGTTAATGTTAGCCTTCTTATTCTTAATGCCATATTGTGAAATATTCTAAGCCAAAAGTCAACATCTTCATGGAGACAAGCATGTCATGGACCCCACGTCAGAACAAGTTACATAGTGCACCTTTAACTGGCAAATATAGAGATAATTTATCACATAAAAAAGAAAAATGCTCTGGCATATTTGAGGGTCAAAAGCTTTGTAAAACATTTACCGTAGTAACCATTGAAGTAGTTGTAATTTATTGAAGCAAGTTGACAAGTTCTTATTTGTTGCATCCACCATTGTGTGCTCATTGAAATGGATTGCAGATGACTTGTTCCATGTTTGTCTGAACTGTGTGCCGGCCCCTCCCTCTCAGAGCCATATTTCTGGCTTGGGGACATCATTTGTGTAAGACCGGTGCGCAGATGTGTGTCTTATTAGTGAGCCTTTATCACCAGAGGCCACAAGCTGTAGACCTGACGTAGCCCACTCTGCTCCAGCTCAAACCCCCACTACGACGGCAGGCAACCCGATCCAAAACAACACATTCTTCCAATAAAAGGACACGACTGTGCTCACGTCTCTCCAAACCTAATTATTCCATTGTCCTGACACTTGAGTTAATAAATCAGAAGCTTTGGGAGCGCGCCCGCGATGCACTGTAAAAATATACATCTCAAACAGTATCATGACCTCGAAATATTTAAAAGTTGCCCTGTATAACTTTTAAGGGTGAGGGTATAGGCCAATATTCTTGTTTTCATGAAGGTGTTACTGGTTTGCTTAGAATGTTACACAATATGGCATTAAACGTATCCATAAAACATACAGAGGTAGCAGGTTTTTTGATAGGATATTTTGTTTGTAGTTACATAGTGAACCTTTAAATGACATTTTTTTCTTTTATTCATTTTTTTTCAAGGTCTTCATTAATTTTTTTCTATAGTTAGCGCTCTCATGACTAACAGATTCTTCATGCAAAATTATTACTATTTTGTTAACCACTGCATTCACTTCAATAATTATTATGACTATTTTTTAAAGCATGGAATTGTGAAAAAGATGAAGATTCAGGTTTTCATTGTAACGCGCTGTGATGTCATGCTATTAAAAATGTCTGCAATTAATCAGCCGCTGAACGCTCACTAATCACCATTAGCATAACAAATGAGTCACTTAGAGGATGTGTGCGTGCTCACAAACCCCGGACAAGGCAGAAATATGGAGGACGAGTGAGAGAGGGGAAATCAGATATTTTACAGTCTTGTGATGTCACTGCTCAGTCTGACTGTATATGGTGAGTTAAAAAGTACTTCTTAATCACTACCAAGCACTCACTACGTGTACAAGCACAGAGAAGTCCGGGTAGAGGTGGGTAGAGTAGCCAAAAATAATACTCAAGTAAGAGTAACGTTACTTCAAAATGCAGCTAGTGGAAATTCAGCCTGGAAGACCAAACTGCGCTCTCGTCTGCATCAATGTTTCTCTAGAGTTTACCTGCTGCTGCTCAATTTAAACCCCCAGTGCAGATGCAAGGCTGCTTCAATTTGTGCCGCGCATCGTGAGTGCCAGCATGTCTGAACCACACTTTTGTCAGAAATAGATAAGTGGCATCTCCTTTACAATGAGCATTTGATTTTCAGATACAAACTGGGTTACTCATTTCCTCTTTCTTGTACAAATAAACAAACTGAAGCACTGGTAGTTTTCACTAAAACGTAGCAGACTAACAAAACAAGTGCTCAGTGAGTGTTCAGTGGAGAGGCCATAGTTTGTGGTTGCTGCTGATCTAAAATGAGTAAGTAAATGTCCCAACACATGTCTGCTATTTGCCTGGCTGTTTCTTACCCTGTGCAGTTGAATGCCGCTCCTAGTCTGCGCCTAATGTAAATCGGACTGCAATGTTACATGGAGTGGAAATCACAGTACATGCCAGCTTCTACAGATGTGTTTTGGGATGTCTGAGATTCAATTCAGGACAATTTGATTGTAGGGTTTATATACATTTTAATAAAACGTTTTACACTGGACTAGGCCTGGTTTTCCTGCCATGCATATAAACATGGTGAATGTTGGAGCTGTGTGACTGACATGGCTGTGAGGAGCTGACCTGCTGACTGCATTATTATGTTCCCATCCACATTTCATTAGGATTCATTAGGCTCAATTTCCCCTTTAAGACAAACCGGACGACAACTTGTGCCATGTTTAAAGGGCTGTGGGCAAAGCTTGGACTGACCCACCAGAGGATCAGTGGAAAATAACTCAATACAGTCTTTCACAGACAGCAAGTCGTTTTTGGGACTGGGACTGAAAATGTAGTATTCATTTGATCAGATTTACAAATATATCTTTTTTTTTCTTTTAACTGTCTCACTTTTTGATTCCAAAGTTCATGTAACATAGAGGTGGGAAATAATTCAAACTATTAATAATATTATGAATGCTGTCTTGAAGATATGCAAATAAATGTTGAATATTGGGTATTTTGCTTAGAATCATATAACAAAACATTCTTCAAAAGTGTAGATTGAAAAGAGCAGATTGAAATATAGATGAACACATGTCTTCTTTCCAACAAAGGTATAAAGTTATATTTTTGCACCTTCATGGGTAATTCTACAGTCCTTTCACATTTGTCTGATACTTAAACCTCAAATACTTTTCAAGACACATTTTAGCACATTTTTGTCAGATTACCAATTGCCATTATCACAAAACTCCAAAAAATGTCAAAGCTGTATTGCCTACCCCTAGTGCAACACAGATTAATGGTAGAGGACTCAAAACATTGTGCCTGTTCAGAAAATATATTGCATATCATAGTTTCTAATTCAAAATAATATCTACAAAGCGCAATCTTCACATCAGTTTACAAGGAGGCGTTTAAGCACTGGAGCTCCCTCTGCTGTCAGCAACTGGAATCAACAATCAGAAAGTAAACAGAAGAAGCCATTAGGAAATGTGAACACTATGCAAATAGAGCCAAATCCTGAGGACTAAAACTGTGGAAAAGACATCTGGATTTTTACCTGTGATGCAATGATCTGGGTAAAATGCAAAAGGAACATTTTTACGAGCTCAGAAAAGATTATGAATTAATTAAACAAGTGCAAATGAAGCAAAAATACAACTCCAAGCACAGCACTACCAGTACTACCAGTCAAAGGCTTGGGCACACCATCAGATTCAATGCTTTTTTCCCTTTATGTTAACTACTTTCTACATTTAAATACATATGGAAGATGTCAAATATACAAAGCAAGACATATGGATTATAGAGCAAAAAACAATTCAAAAAAACCCCAACTAAATAAAATTTTTTTTAAATCTATTCAAATTCTCGAAATCCTTTGCTTCGCAAACCCTTGGCCTTCTCTCAATGAGCTTCTTGATGACGTCTCCTAAAAAGGCTTTCACTTCAGAAGCGTTCCTTGTCAGCGTTAACAAATTCCAAGAGTGCAAAGCAGTGATCAAGACATTTAAAAAAATCTAAAGCAAGTTTTGAGTTACTTCGAGTTTAGTTTTTGCTTACCACTTTCCAAACATGTTCATTCATAGTTTTAATGTCTTCAATGAGAATCTATAATGTAAATAATCATGGAAATAAAGAAGCAACAAAAATGAAAATAAGTTTGTCCAAACTTGTGAATGACTGATCCATACCATATATACATACCAATTTTGTTTTTTTATTAATTAATTTTTTTTAACTATACTGCTGTCACTGTCCACCTCTCCACTTACCGTGTCTTTACAAAGCTTTTTCCACTAGCATTTGTATAGTGGTCAAACGTACTCATTTTGACCTTACGAGGATGCTTTAAACGGTATGGTTCCAAGGGGACTTTCCTGGCAACATTCTTTCTATTCATTTCCGAACAATAAAAAGACCAATTATACCGAGACAATTAGTTTGCACTTGTATATAGAAGCAGTTCCACCTAACCTTCATATATTCACATTGTCCAGAGCAGCAGCAGTAGCAGTAAAAGTCCAAGAGCCACCAGAGCAGCTCCATTCCCAGAGGTCCTAACTATAGTCCCCAAGTGTTAGTCTGACTGTATTATGTGGGCACGGGTGAGGTGTTAATAGTAAGATTTAGGTTTTGCGTATAAACCAGGGTACAAACACAAGAGAAAAGCCCTTTAGAGATGTGTCTTATTAAATAAAGCCTGTAATGGGGCTAACTGCAGTACTGCTTTGTGCTATGTAATTACAGGCATACACATATTGCGTTCCCACAGGAGTGACTACACTGTACGTCTGTTTACACAGAAGAGAAAAGCAGAAGTAAAAACAAATGCATGGCTGATGTCCTGCTGCAATCCAGGCCCGGTCCAGACCCAGGCAGACACGGGGCAGTAGTGGAGGGAGTGACATGGCTCAAGTGTTATACATTTATGTTTGATAGAGCAGTATTATTTACATCAACAAACAACCTTTTATGGATGCACTTATGAAAACTTGGCTCTTATAATCTAAAAATCGTATTAGTTATTGAGAAAGATCGGACATGAATTACAAATTCCCCCTTTTAATGTCAAAATAAACTTAAAGGTACAGTATGCAAACCTTCTGGAGGTGGCTCATCACCTACACGATTCGATGGAAATAGAACGTTAAAACATACTTCAGAACATTCTCCATGGAGATAGATATGTTTTATGAACAACATTTCTATGGAAACAAGAGGGAGGAGGTTGCCTGGGATCCAGAATACGCACTTCTTTAACGAAGGATACAAAGATGTGAGTTTGGTGGGTGTGATTGACAGGTGGATTAGCCAATCAGAACACATATGGCCTGTCTCACTCAACTCTGTAATCTGAGATAAAAGAAATTTTATCTCATTTATAAATGATAGGTGACCAATGAGCATGCATCACTTAAAAAAAAACAAATCTGATAGCAGTGCATTAATCACAACCAAACACAGGAGTATTTGTTCGTCAAGCTTTATACCAGAGTAGTAAATATAGCCAATATTTTGAATAATTTACTACAGTTGTTTTGAGTAACAGTAGGATAATGTGGTTTTAGTCATTATTTTACATACTATGTCTGCTGTGAGGTCAAGCGGCACAACTTTACAGTATAATCATTAGATAAAGATAGATGAAGATAATGTACATAGCAGAGATGACTTTTTAGGATCTAACCACAGATACTATACATCAGCTATCTATATTATATCTACTTGCTCTAGCCTTGTGTTGACCTCAGCAAAATCCTTTTTATACGACTGGGGACTGAGCACACAATACACAGACTGTGCCTTAAACCCACTAAGTCGAATATATGGCGGTCCCTATAGTGTACATCTATAATTAACACAGGGGCTGTGGCGCAGTGATCCACAATCTAACACATCGTAAATGTGCGTTTACGTTGTACCGAGAGCCAAATCACTCAACCAGCTTACGTCATGACCCATAGCCAGCCAAATGATTAAGCTAACTGGGCCCTGTATAAATCACATAATGGTTTGAGTTAAAGCGGTCCAGGGGCCAGTCCAGGAAGCCGCCTCGACAATGTGCAGAATTCCTCTAAGCCACATTATTGTGTAGTTCCACTGAACATGCAACAATCGGGCAGAGACCCAAAAATGGCTTAGGTGTGTTCTGGCGTCCCCTGGGGTGTGGCCCGGGCCAACATGGCGGTGAGGACTGAACCACAAAGTGAAAATAGAGGAGCCGGGGTTGGGACGTGTCCGGGCCTGATCAAAGGGAGGCACACAACAAAGAGGGCCTGATGACAGAGGGCAGGACTCATACATGGCACAGAGCGGACAGGCAGAACGGGAGGCTGAGGTCACTCCGGAGAACGGGAGCATTACCACTCCGATAATGATGCCGGCAAGCGGAAAATAATGACAGGTGTGTGGTGAGCCGGGCCAAACCAACAACAATCAGGTCTGGTGTGGTCGCACAGTTGACACGACCAGGGAATGTGTGGAATGACGGCACCGGGATGGAAAGGAGGCTCAAAATACTCATACTATGTCATTGGCTTTGCTTATATCATATTATATGTTTTTAAAATGTAACTTTAAATTTACAGTTTACAGTATTTTTTAAAGGTGCACTATTCAACATCTGCCTCCAGCTCGTGTCCATGGAGATGTTAGTGCTTTGCTTGGATTGTTACCAGAACATGGCATTAAATGTATCTATCCTCAGGGTGGACAAGCAGATGATGGCACCAGGCCATATTACTGGTCAGATCTGTGGAGAGGAGAGCATGCTCACTCTAAGAATGGATGTTTTTCAAACAACGCAAATTGAATTAATGCAAGATAGATATGTTTAATGTCCTATTGCGGAACTTTCCAAGCAGAACAATAAAATCTCGATGGATACAAGAAGGTGTCAGACCAGACTAGGAAAGAGTTGTATAGTGCACCAAACTTTCCATCATCCTTTAACATCTGTAGATTTGTATTGTTTGGGTTTGGGAGAAGTTATGAAGATAATTACATAATGGTGCAGGAACTAATTAAAGATTTGTGGTTGTGGTCAAAACAGCAAGCATCAGGTTTGTAGTGAAGAATGTTTGGAATGGCACCAGGACGGCACAGACGGGTGGAGTGAGAATGAACCGGAGACCCAGTGGCCAGTGTCAGTGTCTAGGAGCTCGGACATGAGAGAGAGAGCGGCCTAACCAGGAGAGAACAGAGGACACATTTGTACGCATCCAAACCGAACCAGCTCAAAATACTCAGGCCAAACTACATGGCAATTGTGGTCGGGTTTGAGGTGTATACTACTTCAAGGTTGAGGGTAAGATTCTCACAAAGCAAATACCTCAAACGCATGTTTGGTGACAAAGACAAGAGGTATTTGGGACTTTTGGGATTATACAAAGCCGCCTTGAGTGTTTTCTGATTTAAAGAGAAATATGGCAGATGTGGTCATCTATTAATGTCCTGACAATGTGGAAGGACTGGGGCACTAAAGAGGTTTCATGTAATAAAATATATTATAGTTATTATAGTTTTCCAGTTGACAGATTAAACTTTTTAACTGGCGTTTACCATGGGTCAGACCTGGACCACTGAGGGATTAAACAGATATATTATAGATAGTTTTGCCCCAGTACAAATATATTGCTCTTGTTAACATGAGATTGCTTTGTGTTGTCTACATTTAATTAACCGTTTTTATTGCCCACAAGCCAGGATAAATCTGGTGCACCGCTAGCATACTATAGTGCATAGTAGTGCTGTGACTCTCAAACTTCCGTCTGAGAGTTGTGAAAAGTGTTTATAAACTCATCATGGTGAACAGTTAAGATGATTGGAATGGATAAGGTTTGTGAAGAAAAGTGGTCAACCACTGTTAACTGAATAAATTAACTAGTTATGATTTAAAACTATAAAAATCTGGTACAGCACTTTTACTGACACATGAGAAAGTTAATCACAAACTGGGTCAGACTACTGCTACTTCCCTATTCTGAATGTGCAAAAAGGTTAAAATGCCCAAAATCCTAGAAGATCATTTTGGTTTTCACATCTGTTCAATATCAGTGCAGCATAAGGGCGGCTCGACATATCCAAAGCCATAGAGTTAAACCCCTGTGTCAGATAAAATGTACAGACTTTGATACAGTGTAAAATATATGACTTTTGCCTGAAGATGGTCCAATGTCTTCACTTCCCCACATTTTTCCATGTGTGCTGTATATTTTGCAGAGGTGGTGTAAGATGCCTTCATTAAGGGTTGCAGAACTTACCAGAGGCTCCTTGTTCTTGACCAGGCGGATGATCTTCACTGAGTCCTCGTCATCGTCCAGGTCTTCAGGCAGAGGAGGTAGTTCAGGGTCGTAATTCTTCTGGGCTACAGTGTCATGGACTGTAAGAAGACTCTGGAGAGAAGACACAATGTACAATTAACTTAGTAGACGACCAATTAAGTGCTTTTTGGGGACAGATAGAGATTGATGAAAATGCAGATAAGGCATCAGGGACATGACATACAAAAAATGTGCTACACATTGGGGCATTTGTAGGTTTGTAAACATTTCTGGGACTTCAAGCTTTAGAAATGAGGTACAGTATTATCCAGGTGGCGTATCACCCATACCAACAAACGATATAATCTACTGTCTTAACAAGGAGAATCCCACTGAGATTTATAACATACCACCAGCCAATCCAGCACTGCGAGTGCAAGGAGATGTATGCCTTCAATAGCCTTGCTCCTGATTGGCTCTTTGGTTTTATGCTCATATTTTGAAATATTGTCCTTGGTTGCAGATTAGCTTCTATAACTCAATGAGCTTAATTGAGTTATAGAGGCTAATCTGCAATTGAGCAATTTAATCAGAATACAAAACTCTGACTCCCAAACACTGGGTGATGTCACACTCTTAGTCGTCTTCTATCATACAGTCTGTGGTGTGCCCCAAATATTGGGAACTGGGTTTAGGTCGTCATCTAACAATCCTGGGAAATTCAAGAAATTCACAAACTTACTAAACAGGATTCATCAAACAAGCTTGAATGAAAAATACAACTCCAGATATGCTATCAATGAGGAAACAACATTATAACATGGTGAAAATATGGTCACAAAAATACATTTTTGCATAATGAGTGTCCTTTAAAATGACCTAGGTCTGTTTTCATGTTTTACAGTTCCTTTAGAGAGATATTTTAATAACAAACTCTATATAGTAGAAACAATAACAAGCTTCTACAGGGAGGATAATGATATATTGTTGTCATGGTCCTGGCTAGTGGTTTGACCAAAAGTTGGACCAGTATAGCAGCTACATGCATTCATTGTCATTAAATGTCTATTGTCAGTCCACCCATCTCTCTGATTAAAACCAGACCCCCAGACCTATATACTGCTTTGCACACTACAAGTTTTCTAAAGCAAGGGTCAAAGTTGGCTACTGTTCCAAGCGCTTTTCAGGACACAACAAGGGCATAAAATAGTGGAGTTGTCATCCTCCTCTGATATTTCACACTTTCACGAGCAGACATGAGAAATGGACGAGAATGATGCCATAGAAGCCATCACTTTTCTGAACTATTTGACGACTGTGTGCGCGGCCTGAGATGCGGCAGGACGCGTGCTGCTTTTTCCGTGGTTTTCCGAGTGTGAAGTGAGAAAAACTCCTTGTACCTGGAGCGTCAGACAAACGGAGAGCAAAGGGGAGAGAGGAGGACATATGAGGAGTTTGGTGGTTTATGACAACGCTCAAGATGTGTCTAACTGGGAGCAGACGAGAGGAGGAGACAGGCGATAGCTTACAGCAGGCGAGACAATGCCAAGTGTGATTATTGTCTAAAGCAGTGTTTTCACCGAGCTGTAAAAGAGGCAAGTTGTAAAGTCAGTATGGTTAACATGTGATATTCTGTGTGGAGTTTGCATGTTCTTCCTGAATCAAGTATTCTCTCAAACTACACATTTCAGTTAGGGCTGCAACAATCAAGCATTTTGTGTCTAGTCGATTCTAAAAAAAAAAATAAAAAATGTGATTGTAATTTGGTAATCATAAATATTGTCTGGACTATACAGACTTGTAAATCAATTGTTAATAATTTATCCTGAAGAAAATACTGAGGCTATGGTGTAAGCCCGCAAAATACATATTAATTGAATCAGTAAAGTTCTACAGTGTTATGTTATTTCCTGAGGTCCAATGGGACCAAATGGGACCAACTATTAAATGGTTCTAGTTTGGTCCAACAGTTACCAATTGATTGGCATTACAAATGGTGTGATTGACATTTGGCTCTATTTTCTTCCAATAAAATCCTTTTCCAACATAAACTGGTTTTGTTGTCCAAGTTTTCCTAGTTTAGTGTTCTCCAGAACAATGTCCATGTCCAATAGAACATGGACAGACAGGTTCTCGGGACTTGCATTATTAAATACCTGCCTTCATGAGATATATTCAGTATATTGAGTATTTTCAAAGCTGTACCACTATTTTCAAAGTACATCGTTCCAGCTCCTGGCTTTAATCTGTAACATACATAAACACAAAAGGCTGGACTAGAAACTGTCATTAAAAAAGAAAAAAATCTAATACTTTCCTGACATGACTGAACTCAAAATAGTTTGCAGATGAGAGGGATAAAGATCTCAAACATCGTCTAAATCAAACATACGTTATCAGAGAGAATAGGATTACATTCACTACTGCCAGGTGGCCCGACAGTGTTGGGAACTAACTAAATAAATATTTACAATATTACTGTTGAATAACTATATTCTGGTATATTAACTCATTTGGCAGTATTAAGAATAGTTACTTTCCTAAAATAAAAGAAATACATTGCAGTATTTGAGCATGGAATTTAGGCAATTTAATCAGAATACAAAATTCTGATTTTACCATAATATCTTTAAATGAAAAGTCTATTTTGCAGAAGAGATGCACTTTAAACTTATTACTTTTATCATGTTGAGTTAGATAAATATTGCAATTTAAAATGTCCAAATTATAAACATAATGAAACATAACATAAAACATAATGATTCACAAGTGTCATAGATTATAATTATATATCAGAGTACAAGTATGGTTGGAGCCCTATGGATTTACAGTGCTGCTAATGGTGATTGGATGTCAGTCAAAACGTGATCTGGGTTGTGACAATACTTGGGTCAGCCAGAATCTGCCCCAGCCTCAGCGGGACACTTCCAGGACTTAGTGTGTAGAGAAAGAGCACGGTGCAGTGGGGAGGTGATGACAGATAGCATGGTAAGGGGAGGGGACTGAAGTGACAGGATAAATATATTCAGGGTTCATTTTTGCCCCTGACAATATCGGGCCAATTCAGAAGAGAGAATTGAAAATCTCTACAAAAACAATATGCTATAACTGCTTATGAAACTGCCCAATTGCACATGGTTGAATATGGAATAGTCAAATGTAGTTAATAAAAAGCTAAATTTAATTCAGCTCAGCAATGCCACTCAAAAAACAGATGTGCATGAATTCATGGGTTTCAACTTCCTGTTTTTAAGGGACATTTTGATGATTTTACTCACTATTCAAATGCTATAATAGCATTTTGTCTGCATACAGGTAAAGAGTAGAGGACAGAGGAGCCTCTTGAAGAAGTTACAGGTCTGTGAGAGCCAGAAATCTTGCTTATTTGTAGGTGACCAAATATTTATTTTACCGAGGAATTTACCAATGAATTTATTTTTAAAAAAGCCTACAATGTGATTTTCTGGATTCTTTCCCCCCATTCTGTCTCTCATAGTTGAAGTGAACCTATGATGAAAATTACAGGCATCTCTTGTCTTTTTAAGTGGGAGATCTTTTTGTGAACAATTGGTGGATGACTAAATACTTTTTTGCCCCACTGTATTTATTTTGTGAGTAATTTGACTGACATTTAAACCTCAACAAATGCATTCAAAGGCATCTTTCAGCGCATTTATTTCATTGTCATTACAGATATGTGCACAGGCCCATATAAGCTAATTTACCATAATGAAAAATAATTTAGTTTATGAGTTTATATGTTGCTGTTAAAAATCATCAAACAAGAAATAATCTCTACAAAAACAAGAACACTTTCAAATTCCTCATAAGCCACTGCTATTCTCTGTTGTAACCATATCTGATCATTTTCCAAAACACAATGTAATTTCATTTAGCATCCACAGAACAGGCCTGATCTGACATTTCCTGAGTTTAAACTTTAGCCTAGTTTCCCCGTTTCCCCCATCTGCCTGGTGTAACCCGCATAACCCGTCTACAGTTTCCTCTCAGCTCCATCCATCACCCTCAAGTCTTGACCTGGGCATCGCTCTCGTCTATGGCACCCGCTTAAACCTGCCATCAGCACCCATCCCCCACCCACGTCCGTGCCTAACAACCCAGAACACCACCATGGATAATTCCCTGTAAAAACTCTCGAGGAAGGAGCAATACCAGCTGTATGCTAATAGGTAGCACATGGTAGTTGGGGCGGTTGCACAGGTACAAATGTGGATGGAGGTCCGTTTCCTGAGGTGATGGGAGGCACTGGGGCTTGTTATGGGCTGGTGTGGGCGGATTAGCTGCATAATCAAATCTAAAACTATATCCCTGTTCCCTTTTATAGGCTTAACCCTGAAGCTCAGGGCGAACAAAAAAAACATTATTATGGAAAGAAAGGTACAGGTAAGTTAATACGTTTTCATAATAGTACATGTATAATATGTTTGAACCAAAGCTAACATCCATATGAACCAGGAGTCCCATTTTTAAAGCTTGCATCCATTAAAAAATGTTAAGCACATGTAATGTGACTTCACGATTTCTAAAAATACTACTTTACTAGAACCTGTGAGGTATGGAGTGATTCTCTCTTAAGAGGCCAAGTTTGAGGATTAAGGTTACAAGTACACTTTACTGTCCCTGTAGAATTTTTTGTCCCTCTGCATTTGTCCCATCTTTCAAGGCCTCTGGAGCACCTCAAGAACAGTGGGTGCCCCAAAGCAGCACCCAGAGACCCATCTCCAGGATCTTGTGCTAGTCTTGGTCAGGAATACCTTAGCTGGAGGATTTTGCACATTTTGGGTTGATGAGGGAAAATGGAGGAAAGGAACCCAGAACGTTCTTGCTCTGAAGCATGAGTGCTAGCCACTCTGTCACTGTGACGCCGAAATTAGTGTTTTTTCCGTATGTGCAATTTTAGACAGAATTACAAGTACATTTTAAACATGTGACCCCCACGTCTCCTAAAAGTCAACTAAAATAATAAAATAAAACTGAAAAGGCCAAGATGGAGGCGTAGTAATAAGCATTCAACAGCCTGAAGTGAACAAGAATAAACCCAACCAAGTAACAGCAGGAAACATAACTTCATTTTCTTTGCACTGAGAAACCATTTTTTTTACTGAATGGCTTGTAATGCCAAGTTTTGCTCAGCCTTCTCCATAATCCACTAAAGAAGTAGGTGGGTTTGAAAAATACCCTACAATCGTGTGGACTGGGTCAGAGAGGCAGGAGCAGCCTTGTTTTGCAGGTATCCATTCATTCTGGGTTGGCGTGTTTGTGTTCATTAGCCATAATAAGGATCCTAGAAAAACAGATCAGTGGGCTTGGCTAAATAAACGCCGGCTGTACATTCCTGGCAGTGCTTGCTCATTAAACAGCGGACTGGGTTTCACGTTTTGGGGGTTTTGGGGTGTGCGTGTGGGGTGGCTACACCGATCGCTGGGTCCCTGCTGTGACACTGTGCTGAGGGCCTTGAACCTCTGCACAGCCGCAAGAGAAGCACCTCCAACCAAATCAGTAGACCTTCAGGAAACAGACGCCCATCTTAATAGGCACTTTGATCACTGTCTACATTAGAATCGCACAGAAGGAGCCTGTTGTTTTTTCATGTTTAAATAGTACAAATTTGAGAAAGGTTAGTGTAAAAGAAGCTAGTTTGTATCCATATAGCCCAGGAATGGATCACCTCAGGGCTAATTAAGAGTGATACAGTTACTATGGAACAGAGGTGCCATTCAACGGCACCAGCAGCCATCTGCTTGTGTTTTACACATTTACACTAAAGCCCGGCCACTCCAGTCATCCATGGAGAACAGGCACAGGAGACCACACTGTGAAACGCCCTCATGCCAACACTGTAAGGAACTCATAAAAGAAATATTATCATATTCTGTTTGTTAGACTCAATTGTCCTTGTAGGGAAATTTGTCCTCTACATTTGACCAGTTTATTCCATTCTTCAGCTGCACTATAGTCAACAGGATGACTACAGTGCAGCACCTAAGGACCCATTTCCAGATCCTGGTCAAGAGTAGTTTGATTAGCTAAAGCCTTAGCATACTTCAAAGGTTTTTGGTTGCTTTATTTAAAATCTAATTTTTGGGGTGATTGAATATAGCACGTCACAGCTTAGGCTGTTTTCAACCTGACAAAAGCAGTATAAAGCTTGGTGAGAACCATGTTAGTTAGCTAAATGACAATAGACTGAAGGATATATTTCTATTTCTAGATAATTTAGGGATCACGCAGGATATAACCCCAGCTGTACTGTTTACGATGTGGTCCACTACAAAACTAGGCCCTAGTGTTGTGAAAAGTATAAAAAAGTTGGACACTAATCGATACTAAAGCTAGTAACAAAACTAGATACTAATTTGAGCTGTTATCGTTACTAAAAAAAGTCACATTCACGTGACAGAAGCAAACCTTTCCTGAATGAATTTAGAATGATCTTGAGCTGTTTCAGAACACGTATAAGATGACACAGACTAACATATGCCCATGGACCACTATGGAAAATACCTGGATGACAGAGGGTACACAGATATGAGGTTGCATGGTTAAATAAAGAAAGCACTATTATTTAATGTTGAAAATGATATTCCATTGTATATAAAGAGTGTTTTTATTATCATCGGGGCATTGGAATTGGTATCGAGTATAGGGTATATTCCTTAGTATCAAAATCAAGTTTCAAATTTTAGTATTGTGACACCACTACTAGGCCCAGTGTGTAAAGCAGGGCTGGGGCGTCCTCATATACCCAGTCAGTTCCTGTGTGCTGAATGAAAAGCACTGTTCATGTAAGCTTGTTTTCCTTACATGAAAATGTAATTTAGGACCAATAGCTCAGGCATTTCTCAGCAGTGGTTTGTTTAGGAACAAAGGATGACTGAATGGCCGTATATAAGTAACTATAAGATTTGTATCCAGTCCATTGAACATGAGCCACAATAGATCAGGTTTGGATAGCATAGAGGAATAATGTTTTTAGAACTGCTTTCATATAAACATAGATGACACATTGCTATGATTTCTTAGGCAGAACCCTAACGAGTCTTGTTTTATGGATTAACCACAGTTGAAAAATTATCTTATCCAGATTTGCTTTGTAAAAACATTTAGGTTTCTATTTCACTTTTACATGTACTTCCCGTCCACCACAAATCACAAGCTTCAAAATATCGCCTTACACTTCACCATGAATGTAGTAGCTCAGACTCTGAGCGATCGGCTGTTGTCAGAAGAATTGTGTCCACAGTTCACCCTTATGCTCCACTACCCTGTGTTATAGTTAATGCTCATCAAAAAGAAAATGAAAGTAGGGTATGTCAAAATAGCCAAGTTTATCTTTGCCAGCCCATATCTTGGCTCAGATGTTTATTTTAAGTAACAGATGGACTCATGTATTGTATTAACATTAAGATATTGTTGGACTTTGCATTCTGATGATTGCTCATCTTCAACCATCCATACAATGCCAAAGGCATTTCACAAAAACTGCTCACAACATTGTACTCCTTTAGAGCAGACTGAATGGTATACATTTTTAAGTCAACTCTTTCCCCAGTTTTTAATTTCAGTATGTGGAGGCAGTAATTGTTTTTCATTTGTCAAGAGCAGACTCATATGGCTTAGTCCAACCTCTGTGTAATGAGGGACTCTGGTGACCTCATTTTCTCACTTCTCTGGGGTTATATTTGTGCGCGTGTCAGTCTGAACATGCAGAATTTTACTAAGTGATGGAAACCAAAACTCATTAGAAGGTGACACTCTCTCTAGTGAAATCCCTCTGAGTGCTGTTCTGTTCCAAAATGTAGGTTAAGACCTCAAGTGGAGCTTTACTGAGAATCACTGGGGTCAAAGTTATGTTTTCACACGTTATAAACATTAAGACGCGTGTTTGTTATTCATGTGCAATAAATTCAAAAACACCTGATTGAGTCCAGAAGTTTCAATAAGCAATGTCTTGGTAACCCTACTGATAAGTTATGTCATCTAATCAAAAGAAGAAACAATAAAAAGTTAAAGTTTAAAGGTGCATTGTGTAAATTTTCTGGAGGCGGTCAGCCACCCCTTACAGGAGAGGCAACACCACTGTCGGGAAGAAGGTATATTATAGGTTTAATGCCATGCGGTGAAACATTCCAGCCAAAACCCTAACATTTCCAGAAAAGTCACACCATGCATGCATTTAAATGTGTAATTTTGTTGTTGACCATTACATGTAATTGTACAGCAGTCCTCACATTATCATGATGACTGCTATACAATGAGGCACCTCACAATACCCCAAAAGTTGTTTTGAGCTATTGTTATTCTTATTCTTCTGGATAGTGAAAATATATTTTAATCTGAATTTTCATTAAACTTTATAACTAATAGGTGAAACTATATTTCTTTATTTATCTCTAATGGAGCAGCCAATTCCCGTGAATTTAAGATAAAAATGGAAAAGAATATTATTTATGCAAGTATTTCTAAATCTTGGAGGGTTGACATCTTTAGGTTTGGTGCATGTGTTGCGAGACCCTAAACTGAGCTGCTGTTCCTGGCACAGTCCAAACAAGCATGTCGACTGTAGTTTAGCAGAGGATCCATCCAGCTGCGGGCCAATCCCCTCGTCACGTCTGCTTTAGACACCTGCACTGTGCTCACAGCCAGATTTATGGTCCACAATCCTCCTGTGTACATTAGTTCTGTAGCTGTCTGTGTCTGGCTAACAAGGCCTCAGAGCGCAGCCAAGAGACGGGATCTGGACAGGGATGGTGGACGTTCAGGTCAGTGATAAGCAATTTCTCACTAGGGCTACAAGGATAATCTACCGTATTCGAAATCGCAATTTGAATGAACTAGGGTTGTCAAAAGTATTGAAAGTTAGATACTAATCAATACCAATACCACTAAAAAAAGTCAACCTTTTCTGAATAGCTTTAGAATGATCTTGAACTGCATCAGAACAAGTATAAAACCACATAGACTAGTGCACGCCAAAAGCTCACTAAGGAACCTACGAAGACTGAGGGATAACACAGACCACATGGTAATATAAAAGAAAGTACTCCAAATTAATGTTGAAAATCCCATTCTATTGTCTAAAGGGTGTTTTTAAATTATTGTGGTATTGTAATCAGTATTGAATATCAAGTCTATTCCTTAGTATCAAAATCAAGTGAGCACATTGCAAAGGCTGCAGATTTTATAGTACCGTAATTTGCTCCACAAACAACAAAATATCCTGCTGACCCTGTAATTTAGATCTGTACAAATATGTTCTGAAATGGGATTCTTGTATCTGTTTGTCAGTTTATATTTCAGTCATTTTGTTAAGTCTGTTGGACATGTTTAAAGTGGAACTAAACACCTAAACTCCATCCACAACACAACATTTCAAATAGAGTTGCTAACCTGGGCAGTGCCTGTGGACTAAAAAGAGCAAGAGAGTGAGAGGGGCGGAGTCTGTGGGTATAACAGTGTGATTGGTCTAAAAGGTATCCACACTTCAAACTCCATCCCTGCAACCAGGTGTTTGTAATGGCTATAATCAGGGCAGTCCTTCATAATGTCTTCAATTATTTCTATATCGCAAAGGCCAATTTTAGATCCACTTTGAACAGAATCCTGCTATTAAAACCTACATTGCAAAAAACCTAATCCCAATATTTGTCATTTTTGTCAAATCGTTCAACTCTATTCTACACTAAAAAGCTGGAAGAACTCACCTTCACATGGGGCCTGGATAGCAGCGCCAGCAGCTCTTTGATTTCACCATTGGACGTCTTCCCCTGGAGCTCCTCAGACAGCTGCAACACAGAGATAAATTGGTCATGAAGACTGATCATTTTGGTTTATAATATTAAGGAGGTGAGTGAAAAATTCCTCGTAAACCCTGTGATGTTCTTGTCAGAGGATTTAGAACAAAGTTGAAGATATAGTCAGAGATAAGCTAAAGACTGCTGCCAAGTCTTGACTCTTGTGTTTCATAAATAGTTTGCATTTTTTGGTTAACTTCCATCTAGAAAACACCATGCAGATACAGAATGCATACAGAATTACCTCACAATATTTCTCATTTCAAACTTGCAAAAATGCATCTTGAACCTCTACACAAGCTGTTGTATGGATTGAGTCTACACATATTTGAGCCATTTGTTTAATAACAGGGTGGTATTGTAGTTAAGGTACACTTTTGTCCACATATGGAAATTTGTCACATTTTGCCACATCAAATTTTGCCACTTTTGACCCATCCTTCAATGTCAGAAGAAGAGGGTGCTGCAGTGCAGCGCCGGGGGACCCATTTCCTGATCTTGAGCCAGTCTTGGGCAAGATTACCTTGACTGCAGGATTTTTCCTTGTACATGTTTTGGGTTGATGGAGGACACCAGAGTGCCGAGAAAATCTACCCAGACACAGGGAGAAACGTGCAAATGACAACGGCTCGTGCTACCCGGGAATCAAACCCAAAATGTTCTAGCTGTGAGGCATGAGTGATAGCCACTCAGCCACTGTGCTGTGACAAACATGTCGACACCACCTGACAAATGCTGGCTGCTTTTGACTTAATTTTAATTTAATTTTATTGAGCAGAGAAAGCAGTTTGCATATGATATAGGAAAATATGGTTCTCTAAAAGAGTATCAACTTCCTCTGCTGTTGTGAAGCTTGAAGTATTCAATTAAACATTCTACCTTTTCCTGATCAAATGTGTTTGGATTTAAACTTGATGGTTTAAGAGTCTTGTTATAACTTTTTACAACCTGAATCTACGATGCTCTGTAAAAGTAAAATGAAATAAAAGTATAAGTGATAACATTGACCAGTTAAATGTGTAGTTGTCTATACCAATAAGATAAACCTGCTGAGGATAATAGAAGCTTCAAAGCCATAATGACGAGTTGAAACTGAGCAGAGACACGGAGATAAAATCTTGTTTCAGATGATTTCTCGCCTTTCAACACAGATTATTGGAAGCATCTTCAAATCTCCCTCTCCAATATTTATGAGTCTAGCATGCACCTGTGATACTCCTTTGTGTCCCAGTCAATATCAGTTCTTAAATTAAAGAAAAATGTGGAAACCATTGAAAAAAAAGTCCTGTCAAAGTAGTGACAGAATTTTACATCCAGTGAGAAATTACTTTTCAAAGGTCACGTCTGAGCTCTCACTGGATGTTTTACACCAAAGATGACATATAGTCACATTCAAATGGAAATAACTATGAGAATGTGACCATGTGATGTCGTGGCATTCTTGCTCATAGTTTAACAGTGACCGCCGCCATGTTTATTTTTGCCAGCTTAGAAAGAATGATTTTTTATAAAAGGTTAATAAGCTAAAGCAAGGATGTCCAAACTTTTTTTTTTTATATTGTAACATGGACCACGTGGAGGGCCATAGATTGGTGGTCAATACTGTGAATCTTTCAATAAAGCAGCTTTTATCTGAGGTTTTAAAATGACAACACAACTTACTTCAGTCTCAGAACCTTAATATCAGGTCTGTTTCACATCAAAATGCTCAGTTATTTCGGTAATCATGGTAAAATATTTCAAACTAGCTGTAAAAAGTAACTACCAGGATAATGTGAGGCATTTCACCAGAAAGCCAAGAAAAATTGGCCCCAGGCCATAGCTTAAACACCCTTGTGCTGGAGCGTCATTAGTCTAAGCTACCTTTTTGTGGCTTTTTCATCTATGATCTTTGTTTATTTTACTATTAATTTTTGTTTGCTACATTTCAAATGCGTTCTTTCAGTTTTAATGGTTTCAGTGAGACTCTACACAATTGAGTCAAAAATAAGTCAAAATAATTCAATGTGTTTTAGATTGTAGATTTTGAAAATTGGCCACCCTTCACTACTTTGTACACACTTGGCTTTCCTTTACCCAGACATGGCACACCTTGAAGTGAAAACCATTTGAGGAGACTTCATCATGAAGCTCACTGACAGAAGGCCAAGGGTTTGCACTGCTCTCAAAAAAGGATAGGGTAGCTGCTTTGAGGAATTTGAATATTAAATATTTAGTTATTTAACTTATACATCGGTAATTACACATCTTACACTATAATTATACATCTTAAACCATATATTTGTTGGCTTCAGTATGTATCTAAAATGTAGAAAGTAGTAAACAAAGACACAAAAATTGTGTGTAACCCAACTAGTAGTGTATATTAAAAAAATGTCTTGCTCTACGTCTTGGTTTCCTCTTTAAACCTATGCCGATCATAACTTTGAGTAAACGAACTACAGGACAAAGCTACTTCGTCCAAGACCTTCCCTCTATCTTGTCAATGATACCAGTGTACTGGGAGCATGGAGAATCGTATGAATCACAACTGCCCCATGTTTTCAACACATCTCCAGTTCAGACCAACACCAAATCCACCTCCTTAAGTGTGAGGCCCTGGCCCAGGATGATAGAGGCTGGAAAAAGCACAGCATTTGTTTGACTAACTGCTTCAGAGTTAAACCCAGAGCCAGGAAGGGGTCACAGAGAGGTCACGGCAGGGGTTATGTCGGGGTTAGGGAGGACGCAGTGTCACCACAGCTCTGCATTGGAACATGTGCTTCAGCCCGGGGGAGGTCTTTTACGTCCTGGATTAGTTTTGGGCTCTCCAGAGACATGGAGGGCTCTAATGAATAGTCACAGCGGTCAGGGTCGGCAGAGAGTCCATGTCATTCAAAGCAGCACAAGTGGATTTTATTAGTGTGATTAGAATGGAAAGAATAACCCCATCGTTTAAAGGGATGTTACGGATTGTTTCCAGAGGGGTGGATAAGTGATAAAACACAGATTCATAAGACGATTTATTCATTTCAAAACAGATGTGGTACAGACAGACAATAGGAGGGCATTTGGTCTGGTACAGAAAGCCAACCCAACTGTGTGCAGCCTTAAAAACAAACAAATAAACAAAAAACAGGGTGTGTCAGTGTTTAAACCTGCATATAGAGGACACATACAAGGTTTTCTCATTCTCGGCCACATGTGAAAGCTCAGAACTTCCAGAATTCACTCACTGAGCTGCAGAGGCTGCACTAGCACTGATTAATGATTGACTGCAGGTGCTGGGATTTCGTACGGGATTCAGATCAGATATCTTTTTATATTTAAAGCAACTAGATTTCAGCATTGAAACTGGCAAACCAAATAAGAGACTCAGGTTCATTCAATAACATCTGCAGCTTTTTACCACCTAACATTTTTTTGCAAAAATCACACATAAACCCTTTGGGCTTATTAATCCCGCCCGCCCAACGTGACCAAATTATATTAAAATAGGTAAGGGTAAACTTTGTTCAAAGTTCATTTCATTCATGCTTTCCTACATGTTACAGGCCAAATCTCCAATGTAATATTATATATATATATATATATATATATATATATATATATATATATATATATATATATATATATGTATATATATGTGTGTGTGTGTGTGTGTGTGTGTGTGTGTGTGTGTGTGTGTGTGTGTGTATATATATATAGATTAGAGGCTAAAATCAAGGCAGTACGGAGAGAAGTGAGCCAACTGTCAGAGACCCAGAGGGGTGAGATGGAAAAAAAACAAGTAGCCAAGAGGTACAGCCAGATGCCCATACCTGAAATACTGGAAACTGCCAAATGAAGTCTCCTAGCCTTGGCCACCCGCCTAAAGACGTACACACGAGATAATGAAGCCGGACTGACCATCTGTTCGCAACACAACTGGCAAAAATGTACGCTCAATGGCAGGGTAATAACACCAGAGCAGACCCACCAACGCTGGAAACCAAACAGTACTGGAAAGGTATATGAGAGAAGGAGGCATCATATAACAGTGATGCAAAGTGGCTGGCGGCTCTGAGAGAAGACCTCTGAATAAAATCTGTTACCATCACAATGGCAGACATCCAGGAAAGAGTCTCAGGTATGAAAAACGGGACCACACCAGGCCCTAACATGATCCACGCCTACTGGCTAAAGAAGCTCACTGCTGTCCATGAGCATCTGGTAGCACAAATGAACCTGCTGCTAATGGATGGGACTCACCCTGAATGGCTAACCGAAGAGCATACAATCCTGATCCAGAAAGATCCCTCAAAGGGTACAGTGCCATCCAACTATTGGCCAATTACCTGTCTCTCCACAACATGTAAGCTCATGTCAGGCATCATCGCAGCTAAGATAAGTGGGCATACAGATCAATACATGAGCACAGCGCAGAAGGGCATCGGCAAAGATACCAGGGGAGCCAAACACCAGCTCCTGGTAGACCGAACAGTCGCCCGAGACCACAGAACCCATAAAACAAACCTGTGCACTGTCTGGATTGATTACAAGAAACCCTATCATCACTGAATGCCTGGAGCTATACAACATCAACATGAAGAGCCTTCATTGCAAACTCAATGAGATTCTGGAAAACCACACTTGAGGCCAATGGCAAGCCACTTGCACAAGTGACCATCAAATGTGGCATACATCAAAGGAGACGCACTGTCCCCACTGTTGTTCTGCATAGGTGTGAACACCCTCAGCCAAATCATCAACAACGCTAGCTATGGATACCGACTCAGGAACGGGGCCACCATCAGTCACCTCCTCTACATGGATGACATCAAGCTGTATGCTAAGAATGAGCGAGACATTAACTCACTGATTCACATCACCAGGATCTACAGAACAGACATTGGAATGTCATTCAGGCTTGAGAAGTGTAGCCGGATGGTGACAAAGAGAGGGAAGGTAGCCCACACAGAAGGGGTCTCCCTCCTGGAAGGAACAATAGCAGACATTGAGGACAGTTACAAGTACCTTGGTATCCCACAAGCAAATGGCAACCTTGAAGAGGAAACAAGGAAAGCAGCCACAGCCAAATACCTCAGACGAGTAAGGCAAGTCCTAAGGAGTCAGCTCAATGGCCAGAACAAGACCCAGGCAAAAAACAGCTATGCCCTGCCAGTAATCAGATACCCAGCAGGAATCATAAGCTGGCCAAAGGAGGAAATACAGACCATAGATGTTAAGACCTGAAAGCTTCTGACCATGCACGGTGGGTTCCATCCCAAATCCAGCACCCTGAGTGTACGCGAGCTGCAAGGAAGGAGGCCGAGTGAGTGTGAGAGCCACAATCCAGGATGAAACATCCAAGATCCATAAGTACATCAAGGACAATGCCCCAACAGGTGACGTGCTCAGCAAAATGTCTCAGACAGTAGAGCACAGAGGAAGAGGTGCTGGAGGAACCATCATGGGAGAACAAGCCCTTGCACGGGATGTACCACCGAAACATAACTGAAGTGGCTGATATCAAGAAATCCTACAAATGGCTGAAGAAAGCTGGACTGAAGGACAGCACAGAGGCACTCATCCTGGCTGCACAGGAGCAGGCCTTGAACACCAGAGCAATAGAGGCCCAGATTTACCACACCAGACAAGACCCAAGGTGTAGGCTGTGCAAAGAGGCCATATTAACAATAGCACATTAGAACAATAGAGCTAGCCAGTAAGCTCATTAAGGCTGAATGATTATGCTAAGTAGGTCTCAGGCTCAGTGCACACTTAGTGTAGCTCAATGGACCTAGCCTACATGCAGAAACTGTACACAAGATTTGTTTACAGTTTCAGTGTAGTTAGCTGCTCCCTTCAGATAGATATAAGGTAGTGGCCACCAGCAATATGACCAAAACTGAAGCAGCAGCTTGGATGAACTGTGAAACGTCTCCATTCCTACAGCTTTTTGTCCTGTTGACAGATTTAATTTAGGCTTTTATTATACTGTGCTTATGTGCAGTCTCGTACAGTCTGTCATCTGAGTCATGGATTGATTTAACCAATCACATAAAGTATGAAAAATCAGAAGATTAAACTTCCCCCTAAGAACTATAAAACTCACTTCTATTTGATACCAAAGGTGGGTAGAGGAGCCAAAAATTTTACTCAAGTAAGTGAAGCGTTACTTCAAAATAATATTACTTAAAGTAGTAGTACAAAGTAGTGAGCCAAGAAATGACTCGAGTAAAAAGGTACATACAATATGAAATCATTCTCCTCACATTCAAAGCCCTCAATATTATGTCTCCTCCATGTCTCTGCTCCTTCCTGCTCCCTTAGGTCCTCCCTACAGCTCACTGTACCCTCCAACCCCTGGGTCACCATGGGAGAAAAGCGTTCAGCTGCTCAGACAAATGACCTCACTACATCTTTTCAAGTTTCACCAAAAAGCAATCTTTTCAGACTAGCTTAATCAGTTTAATGTTGTTATTCCCTGCAAAAATCGTATTATGACTACGACTACGACTACGACGACTACGACAACTACTACTACTAAAAGTAAGAGTAACTGATTTACAATTTGAATGTGAATGTAATTTGGTGGACTAAACATTAAATGTTGCACAAAATCTGTTTTTTTTCAAAGGATAGACACAAAAATCATATCTGCAAGAGTGGTGCAAGAAACACAAATGTTCGAGTCATTTCATATTGTCAGTATAAAGCTTTTGTCACTTGTAGACCTGCTCACAGTGGGAAGAATAATGTAAACGTAAACTCAAGTTAGTGTACTGTTAATTCAAAAGTACACTTTCATTAAAAAGTTACTCAAGTGAAAGCATACTACCGACCTCTGGTCTTTAGACTCTTGGACTTGTGAGACAGTGTGGGAGAGCCAGAGAAGGAGCAGAGGAGACAGGAAGTGAAGGATGAGTTGGGGTCAGAATCTTTAGTGAGGCAACATCTCCTCCTGTGATCGCACTCGTCCATCACCTCCCTCTCTCCTTCTCTCTCCTTCCTTCTCTGACAGGGGCCTGGGACAGTAAGTTTCCAGTCTCATAATGTCCCATTAGAACTACTGGTCCCATAACTCAGGGGCCGGACAGATGGCTCATGTTTGACGACAGCCTACCTGCGCCTCCCGATCTCATTTTTTCCATGTGCACAGACCCAGACGATGCAGGCAGGGTGCGTTTCATTTGTTAAACGTCACTGCTAGAGCTGCACTGTTGTTTGGATAAGTTGGATCCTGCCATGTCACCATACGGTGCTCATTTGACCCCGGGAAAAACTATGAAGATGTATAGCACCAATATACATCATGTTTAAAATATAAAAGTCTTTTATTGAGAAATCAGATCACAGCCAGTCATCCATCAGGTCAGATGGATACACAGCAATTAGAGCTGATTTATTGAGTAAGCTATCGGTAATACATTCAACATACGCCGGCAGTAAACCATCAACCTCCAGCTAACATAGAGCTTTCTGATTTGATTTTACACAGTTACGCATGAGAACACTTCCTTTGTTGTACTTTATGGGCATATAAAGATTTTAAAGAGTTGAGGCTTAAGACTAATGTTATAAAGGAAAAGGACAACCTACACATATATTACATCAAAATGAAACAAAAATACTTTGCGATCAAGTCAGTTTAGATCATAATTTAACTGCTAATAGTTGTATGTAATATATAAACTATAACATTTTGGCTGTAGTTGAGGAAGAAATTGATTTCTATGGAACAAATGATCAAAGTAAAAATATCACATTAAAGCTGTGGCGCGTCAATTTTATTGTAAAAGTCAATTTAGAGTATATTGTAAAAATGGCACTTTGTGACAAAATAGGATTGTTACGCACTGTCTGTATCTAATTATGAGGCATTTTTTTCGTTCTCAAAGAAAGGATCTCATTTGTCGCTATGCAACATCACTGTTAGGTACCAAGAGGTTGCCCCAGCAGCATGGAGGGATGGGTCTTGTCTGGGATCCAGAATACACACTTCTTATGAAGATGTGGGCTTAAGATGACATGGCGTGGTGACCAGACTGAGATCCTTCTATAAGAAATACAAATAGATATCATTCTGGATTTGCCAGGCAAGGATGGGTAAAAAACGGGACAAATTTCCATACAGAATACATGTTAAGCCCAACCCTTATATTTTCAGAAATGGCCAGGGACATTACACATAACAAAATATTTAGTCTCTAGATTTAGTAATTGTAGTGCGTCTAGAAATAGAAAGCACTACTCCTTACTTCAGCTAATAAGTTGTGAAAGTTGAATGTGTGAGTACATCAGTAAAAGTGTGATCAGGACCACAGACATCCCTCTAAGTGTTGTCTATGTAACCTGTACCCTGGCCTGGCTGGGGCTGTGGTGACTAGTGTTTCAGCTCTTATAGTGGTGCAATGGCTGTCACCTGCTGTGTGCACCAGACAGAACTGCGGGGGCAGGCGGGCCAAAAACTCTTATTTAACGTGGGCCAATAAATTAGAGCTCCATTACTGAAACCCAAGCCCAAAATGAATTTCATCTCAACTGTAGATCTTTGCCCGTTGCATTTATTCTGGAGGCACCACTTCAATAGCGTCGAGTCGGAGCGGTGACATGTCTGAAAACCCATCCGCTTTCAAAACACACCACTCGTAGATTTGCTTTTCCTAAGAGGGCCAATCATGAACCAGGACTGCTCTGAGAGACGCTTTGATACGCGACCGAGGGCCCTATAGCGATACCTGATAATCCCGCGGAGACGCTTGGCAGGGCAGTTAGCAGGAAGCATAAATTTAAAAGTGTGTAATTTGACAAAGAGAATGAGAGTGGCTGGAGGTTGGGGGTCCTGTCACAACCCACAGTAGCAGAGCACAGGCAAAGGAGACAGCGGTCTCCTGGTGCTTTGGGTTTAAGAGGAGAACGTTTCACCATTCTGACATCACCTGCTGCTGTGTGGTATACACTTACATGCTGTATTTTATTAATGCTATTTATATTCAAACAGGCCCAGAAATCTTGGCTTTAACTTGTTTATAAAGGCATGCCAATATTAGGATAAATTCACAATATTTGGGGACTTTTAGGAAATATTTGATTATGTTTTTTATATTATACTGTCAAACTGTGAAGAAATGGGGAAAAAAAAATTTGTCTTACCCCAGTACTGATATTTTGTATAAGCAGCTCTTGAGGTCAAAATAACTCCACGGTGTACTGTCTGCATCTAATTAGAATGGGTTCTATTATCCTACAATCAGGCACTGTGCGTTAGAATGCAAGTTGTTGGCTTTACCATCATGGCAAAACTCCGCTTTGGTCTCTGAAAGGTGTGAAAACTGCTTGTAAACTCACCGCTGTGAATAAGTAGGATGCACAAGATGCACAAGGTAAGTGAGGAATAACTTTTCAGCACTGTAAAACATTTAAAATGAACTAGTTTAAGAAATCAGATACAGCGCCTTGAATAAAGTAAAATAAAATAAAATTACAGAATTAATTTTAAGCTTTATCTCTGATTATTGACAGCCGATTACAGTAATTATCATTTTGAGAAAGAAGAGTTTGAGTCCCTGAATATACCATACTCTATTCAAACAAGCAAATGATTGATTTGACTGTTTGACATTGGCTGTATTATAAGCAGATGAGGCTCATGTCCACCCACCCCACACCTGTGTAAACCCGGCAGCAGCAGCAACAGCAGCAGCCTGGCACCGTTTCAGGCACCAGCGGCCTGTCCGTCTCTCTGTGTGGTTTGGTTTGAAATGCAGCCCTCTGTTTATTGTAATCAAAGTGTGTCCAGCCCCTTCCACCAGCCCGCAGCCATACATCATCCTAATTAGTACTGAGACCGTCTGACGATGGCACGAGACAAAGTCAGACTGTTGCTTCTGATCCTTCCCCAGACTCAAAGATGACACAAGTCTCCATAATTCCACCAAACCATACTAAGACCAGCGTGCCTAAATCAGCGAACGTTCAACCAAAATAGACTTTTATTGCCCCTATTTTACGTGTTGTTATTCCTGGCAAAGCAAATAAATGACTAGATGGGCGAGTGGAGGCGACCACAGCGGTAGTGACGCTAGCGCACATGCATGTAGAGGGGTCAAATAGTTCTGTCATGTCAAAGTATAAGCTCATTGTCTATATTCTGGTCTGAAGAGGGTGAGCCAATAAGCCCTCTGAAACATTCTGATGCAGTCACCGACAAGTAGGGTTGTTAAGTTAAGGTATTGATAATCAGACACTATTCGATACTACAACTAGTATTGAAACTAGATACTCATTTGAGTAAGTATTAATAATAAAAAAGTCACATTCACAGGATAGAAATGAACAATTACTGAACAGCTTTAAAATGATCTTGAGCTGTATCAGAACAAGTGTAAGACAACATAGACTAGTAGAAGCCCATGGACGACTATGTAACCTACCTGGATGACTGAGGGATTACACAGATCTAAACGCACATGGTAATATGAAATAAAGTACTATAATTTAATGTTAAAAATTACACTCTATTTTCTAAAGAAAGTGTGTTTCTTTTAATCATCATGGTATTGGAATCAGCATTGAGTATAGATACTATTCCTTAGTATTGAAACAGAGTTAAAACACTACTGACAAGTGTGATTGACTTAGTTAATTTGCTTAGCTAATTTTACATTTGCATCAAGAGCCGCTTATACAATACATCTGTACTGGGGCTAGGGGTGGGACGAAATTAAATTTTAGACTTACGATTATTGTGACCAAAATAATCGCGATTAACGAAAATTATTAACCTGTTAATGTTCCAATGGCCAGGCTTACTTCACAACTCGACAGCAATGTACAAATACTTATGCATCACCCACACAAACACATCTACAGATCAAATGAAAGCTACGGCAAAGCTCTTTCTGAATATGCAAACCTTTTTTTTACCTGCAATCACCGCAGTGCTGACAGGAAAGCAGTTTTTACAGAAAAGCCAAAAATTTGGATTTGGACTTCAGTTGGTCTCATTCGTTCAGTACAGGCCCCAAGAATATAATCCAGTGAAGAAATTATGTCCACAAAATAAATTAGATCCTCCATGTCCAATCTACAGCAGTAAAGTATTCCAAACAAGAAATCTGTTCCGTCACTTTTTTTTTCTTTTGTCAATTTCAGGCAGGTCGATTTCTAGCGCTAACCTAGCGATAGCAAAGTCCACACAAACACATACCATTATTTATACCAATCCAATTTGACATGGTACCCTTACGATAGATATTTTTGGCTCAAGTTTGTCAAACTATGCAAGATGGTTGTATCGTAAATGTGTGTGCAGTTGTTTGCCCTTGGAGCCGCAACTTTTTTTCAGCAGGCTCTGCAGATTGGTGACTCATGTTGTTGGTCTTGTTTTTCAAATCCATAATTCCACACATCAGACTTCACTTTCTTGAGTGGAGGATATAAATGTGCGCTGCAACTGGGCTTCAAATCCATTGCCCGGCCACTAGCCATGACGGTGAATGAGGTGAAGAACCATCCTCAATTCAGAATAGGCACAGAAGCTAAGCCCCCTTGTGGACAAACACCAGAACATCTAAATATTGTATTGAAACGGCAAACATGAGGCAGTCTGGTGCCGTAATGGCGATTATAATCGTGCGCGATGATCATGATTATTAAAAAAATGTCATGAACGATTAATTACTGACCTTTTTTATTGTGATTAACGATATTATCGTATATCGTCCCATCCCTAACTGGGGCAAGACAAATTTTGCTCAAATACATGGGGAGTTAGATACAGAACCTAAATTAAAATTAGGGATTTTTAAAATCAGTAATTCCGTTTTTTTCTTTTTAAGTGACAAACCTGGGAGGCCAGAGAGGACACACTCTTCACCACAGGCAGGGGTCTGATCTCCTCATAGAGCTGGAGTCGAGTGTGGATCTGAAAACACAAAATGCAAATTGTGACAATTTGCTATTTTAAACATATGCCTTATGATTTGCCAGTTTCATTCAACAATTCTCTTATTGTAAGATTAATAAAGAAGTAATCTATTGAACAATTCTGGCACATGATTGAGGCAAGCAAAGATCCGGAACAAAAATATGTTGCTTCTGTTTATTTCTAAGCATGACAGGTTTTCATGTTTTTCCAATTATTACTTGATTTGGTGGGATAGTACTTATAATTTTCACATTAAATAGCTCTACCTACCTCATCAACACAAAAAATTATGTTAATATGGCTAATGTGACCTGACTACTAAAAATGAAGGACAAACTATAAGGTAACTATTGTGCAACTGAGACAGGTTTTTCCGATGTTAACATTATGGTTGATAGATAACTGTTATAGAATAGTTTATATTCATATCTGCGGTCCATCTCCAAACAGGATGTAAAATGACCAACTTCAACATTTAAAAACTAGACAGAACTTAAATTTGTCACAATTTCTAAAAGGAATGCAAGGAGTATGACTCCTAGGGTTGAGATGCATTTCAAGGGCCTATATTCTGCAAACTTTACACCATGTTATAATGTTGTTACCTCCTCAAAAACATACCTAGACACATGTTTCAGTAACCCTTTATTATTGGTCTGTCTACATGTCCAATGCTCAAATGCACCGTTCCACCATGAAATCATCCAAATGATTCAAGTCAAATGATTCTAGTACTTCCTGTTTTACCACATAACTTCACAAGGAAGAAGACAGTGTTACAATTTGAGAGAAGAACCTAACTATGCAGGATTTATGTGTTAAACATGTGAATGAATCTAAATGTAACTCCAGATATAATTTTGTTTTCTCATCAAAAACATAACAAGCATATATATATAAAGCATAATATCGGGCTATAAATAATCATAAACAGGTGGCAATTTATTTGCTGATTGTTTTGACATTGTTGGTTGACCTGCTCTAACAGACGCTCACTCAACCTTTGTACAAACAATAACTTTTTCCATGTTGTATTTGATACGCCCAAGTGGCCTGTGACTTGTCCAAATCATTCCAACAGTCTGCTTCCACTGGCTGTACACTTCCTTATCAACTCCAGCACTGCAACTGCTCAATGCACTGAGACTGGGCCCACTCCAGGGAGACTTTGTGAAATGGAAAGTTGCAGCATTTAGGCCCACAAAAGCTATCTGTCAGAACGGAGCTGAAGACCCACACACACATGAAGGACTGGACTAGCAGGCCATAGACTATAAAGAAGTGGACTAAGTGAGTGTGATGTCACCCTATAGCGTTTGGCTCCAGCCAAATGACACTCATTGAGGCTAGCAGTTAGAGGGGCACATTTGAAGCTGAGCTCCATATTTGGAATTCTGACCGCAAGTAACATGGCAACCCAAAAGCCAATCCAGATCAAGGATATAGAATGTAATGTCCCTTTTCGCCAGTGGGTACTTAGCAACACTGTCAAGCCTGTTGATAATGCTAGTAGCCACCTCTGCGATGCAGGGCAGCTCATTGGTTATTAATGTTTATATCCTGATTTATGGAGCGCACCTGAATATAATACATATACGTATGTACACACACACAACGTATCCCGGCTTGTCCACAAACACAAGAGACGTGAGTTCTTTTCACTGCCTCACAGTTCACACCTTAGAACTAGCAAACACATAAAATATAACATAAGCTCTGGCTCATATTACATATACATACAAAATTGCATATGAAAACGTGGAAAATATACATACGACTTTGGCCTGCTAGTAAACAAAGTGGTGAACCGAAACATTTATATTTTACTTTTCAGCTGTTTTTTAAATAGTGCTCTGTCAGGTAAGACTTCACATTAGTGTAAAAGGTTGAACCGGAAAACAGGAAGTCGTTTTCATGACCTTTAACTAGACTTATGATAAACTAAACATTTACAATATTGTTCCAATTTGGTGGGAAACGATGAGTTTACACTTGCTAGGTACAATATCTGAACTCGTAAGATGCTGGACAGTCAGTGTGACCAGGGTGTTCTGAGATAAAACATCAAATGGTGCCAACTGAATTAACAGCAGTGCAGGTCACAACACAAGTCACAACTGCCCTGCACCAAGTGTTAAGTGTAAAGATGCAGCCAAATAAGTCTGCATAAAACATGCCATAATCATCCTAATTCACTGAGGTAACCGCAGAGTGAAATCTGAAAGTGAAAAGTTCTTAGTATTCAGTTCATTGTCTGTGTTACGTTAGCATGCTGTACTGCTAACTCAGCCTGTTGTTCTCTATTTTTTTGTTATTATTAAAACTTGCCTTTAAAGATAAAAAGTCTGTAAACGATTGCAGACCAAGTAGAGAGTTGAAAGAAGTTTTATCTCATGAGATGAGTGAAGCTACAGACAGTAGGCACATGCGTTACAAGGGAGCTTTTCTGGTACTTATACCCTGGGAAAAGTACTATCTATAAAAGTACTATCTATAGAAGGCTGGTCCTATAAGGACTTAAGCTAATTTTACATACTGCCATACAAGGTCATAAATGGATATATCATCAACTGTTTACAGGAAGACTACACTGAAAAGATACATTACAAGACCTCTTGTCAACCTAAAGATGATGAGCCGTATCCAGTAACCGAAGCAGCAGGTTCCAGTGTAGACATCTTAAAATAAGTATGTCGCATTCTTACTAGGAAAGAAGTTCACCTCAGTGTGAGTAACACACAGTATTCAACACAAGATTTAAGAGTAAAAAAAAATAAATAAATAAAAAAATCATGCTTTCACCCTGTCCCACTGTTGAGTCCTTCTCAACAGTGGTTAAATAACTTGAAGTGAATGACCAGTAAAATTTCCATTCATATTACAGTTTGATTAGTTGCAAAAATTAAAGTTTGTATGGCAGCGAATCTATCTTGTAATGCATGACATTAAAACATTCATTTCTATTCTAATAAAAATATTTATACATGTTAATCTGACCTGAAATAACAATATGTTTGGAAACTCTAGATTGAGTGCATTTTGTTATAGATTATAACTATAAACCAGACAATTATACATGTAATTGTGCTTTTGTCTGCTATATAGTTATAATGTCAATATTCAATCTAGGGTTTCCAAACCTATTATTATTTTGGGTCAGTTTAACATGTAAAAATGAGCATAGTCCTTGGGGCCGTGTGTTTGACATGTTGTATCTTGCACTCTAAAACAATGGCGTCAGGTGGAGCTGAGTCCAGAGCGATGTGATAAATCAGAGGCTGTTAGTGTGGCGTGGTGTCTTGGGCCGCTTGGAGGTTCAAATCCTAGTGTAAAGCCCACACTGCTGCACCATAAAACACAGTGCATTAGGAGTGTCAGGGGGTAATCCAGAGGAGGCTGGAGAGAGGCTGGAGAGGCTGCAGACCAAAGGAATGAGGCAGAGGCTGCAGTGGGGTTGAAAGGACCAGGAGTTAAAGGTCATTTTCACATATGTTCGTGCACTCTGTGGGCCGACCCCAGTGTGCACTACATTTAGTTCTGTTTACTTTTGGGTCGACCTTGTTCACATACACCGTGCATCATTCACCCCAAACACTGCACCATGAGCCATATGAGGTGATCACCAAACTTATTTCTAAGGCAATGTGCTTCAAGCGGAAAGGGCCCCGTTACCCTTCCCCTATACGCAGTTTTGTTTTGTTTTTTTTATCTCACCTGTGGCTAAATAAATAATAAATAGTAATAAATGTGTTCTAAGTACTTTTACTGTCACTGTGGACTGTATAGGTCAGCTCGGAATGGACCGTGTCCACAACCGATTGTGTTCAACAACTAATACAAACAAACTAACTAATACAAAAATCTAATGTATTTCATAACACATACAGATCTAAACTACATGGTAAGAGGGGTTTTGTTGTTTGTAGAAGAAATTAAGGTACTTCCAAAATTGCAGCCTATTGCAACTATTCAAATTGGGATTTTGATTCGATTGCGATTAATATTTCATGTGAAGAGAATGATAAACAGACATCTGATCCACCAAACATTATAGACTTCACAAATTTATACTTTATTATAAGACAAAAAGACAATAAGACACTTAACTCAGTTGTCCTCCTAGTGGAGTGCTGTGGAAAAATACTTTTTTTTGCGCATATTCTTTTCTTGCTGTGACATTTCAATAAGTATACATTAGTCTTCCATTTTTTTCCTAAAAACTCAACAATTTTGATAACGTTATTCTGTATGGTGGAGGAATCATGACGGTCACACTGAAACCTTATACAAGAAAGGCATGTAAAGGGTCTTGCCGAGGGACATAAGAGTGTTTCAAACTGTCAACCTCACCACTGCACCACTGTCGAAAACAAAGCAGTGAATACACTTAAAAGGCCCTGTACCCATTTTTTTCCCATGTATTTGAGCAAAATGTTTCTTGCCTCAGTACAGATGTATTGAATAAGCACCTCTTAAGGTCAAAACAAGTCCACTGTGTACTACTTGCATCCAATTATAAAACATTGTATTGTAGGGATGTAGATTGTTAGTCTTTTAGTCATTTAATCGGTCAATGATGTCTCAGTCGACTAATTATTTTACGGGAATTATTACAATTTGGGATTGAATTGTGAATTTATTCTGTATTTTTTACATGTAAATACCAAGTTCACTTTTCTGTATAAATGAGAGCTTTGCCAACCCCATGCTTGGCACTTTTTAGACTACTAATCAATACACAAAGTTTGTCTTTAGTTGACCAACAGTGTCTTTGTCATAAAATTGTCATAAAAATCAGTTACAGCTCCTTTAAGAAATTGGCATTGCACAGTGGTAATTATTTAGCGTTGACATTACGATAAAATTATACATATTTGAACAGTTATTTAGCATTTCTGAAAGGCCTGTACTGTGAAGATTATTTTTACAGTAATAGACCGTAAAAGGACAGGCAGGCTCTCTGGTTACTTAATCCTCCCTTGTCTTCTTTGTAACCAAACCGTTGCCAGTCTTTTTGGTTTTTTCCGACACACCGCGCTCCTGGTGACATCTGCTTAGGCACTTGTGCTCCACCAGCTCAGCTTACTCATCGACTGTGGAATTCATGCTCAGAGCGTACCATTGAAATGCTTTTATTTACAGTGCATGGCAGTGTCCAAGTGACGTGTTTTAAAGTCATTACCAGGGCTAGCATAGCGCCTTGTGTGTCGCTTTGGCAAACATCTCAAGCAGCCTGGTGGAAATAAAAAATACACAACTGAGAGGGAGTGTGCTGTAGCCAAGCAGGGCTCAGACCAAACTCCGAATGGAGACATCCAAAAGACCACATATTATTCAAGGAAATTAAATTGTACTTTTTGCCCTTTTAATTTTACCATTTTAAAGTAACACACACACACATATATATATATATACACACACACACATATATATTTATTTATATATATATATATATATATATATATATATATATATATATATATATATATGCACACATACACACATATATACATACATATATGTATATATATACATATATATAATACATTCTATATACATATATATATACATACACACATATATATATATATATACACACACACACACATACATACACACAGACACACACACACACATATATACTGGTAAATATGCAATGATTATTATAGTAAAGCATTTGATCCTTGAGAATGACCGGTCTTCTTTAATCAAAGAAGTTAGAGGAGTCTAGTTAGTACTTGGATGAGAGACTGCTAGGAATACCACTGCTGCAGCAGTGGCTCTCGTGGAAACTATTGTCCTTAGGCAAGACATTTCAACTACTTTGCTCAGCATGAATGCAGCTGTGTGAGTGATTGGTGGAGGTAGGAGGGTCAGATTGAGCTACAGGGTGTAAAGGTATTGACGATATCGCAATAGCAAAATTGCCTCAATATCATTGTGGCCTCAGTATTAAACAGCATGTATTTGTGCCCAAAATAATAGTTTTGAGTTCGCGTCAGCAGAAAAAACAAGGAAAATAACAACTAGATGACTAGAGAATATTATGAGCCCTTTTATAATACTGTGAGAGTTCCCATAATATCGCAATAAATATTGTACAGTAAGGTTTATACCAAAAAAAAATTGTACTGTGAGATTTGTGACATCTCTATGTAGCTACAGAAGTAGCTTACCAGTGAATGAATAATGTGATTTGGGTATAAATGTTTTACATTGATGTACATTTTACCACTTTATTACCTTTGGTAAAACTATTTTTAGTTTATAAAGCTAGATTCTCTACCACCATCAATGTTGGGAATGTTCTGTTCTAAATGTGCCAGACTTGGAATGGCCCACATTGAGAATGAATGTGCACCGTCATTGATGCCTGCTCCATAAAGGAGCAGTGTGCTGATCTCCTCTGAGGATCAGAGGATATACACTTCAGAAATACCCTGTGGACTCTAAACACACACAACGCATGAGCGACCAAACAGGTGAATGAGAATGGACTGGAACCAAAACACTACATCCATCTTCACCAGGGCGCAGACAGGAAGCATAACCACGGCAATGGATCACTATGAGGTCAAAAGTCAAACACATCAGAGGGCTAAAGAGTAAACGGTGTTAATGCCATGTGTACATCAAAGCACACAGCAACAGCCAAGTCTAAATTACATGACCAGGATAAGGAAGAAACACAGGGCTAAATTCATTATAATGCTCTTCACTAAATCAAAAAGAAAAAGTCATGTACAGGGCCTTCAAGCATTCATTTTGTCACACTTGGAGATTATTTAAGGCCAAATGCTTTACTGCCATGGCAATATTTGCAAAACTGTAACTCTAACTGTAACTGTAACCATTTATGGTAACAACTGATACAAAGATGTTTGCCCTATAGAGTGTTTTTTCTTCCTTGATGTCGAGTTGGATGACATAGCCCCATGTTTCTTCTTACAGATAGCAAAAATCCTTTATGGAATTGTACAACCAGATACTTCATGTAGGTTTCCCAAATCCTCTAGTCCTCGTAATGTTCAGTGCTACAGCAGAGGAAGTGCGTTTGATAGATGGAGAGCTGCTCTGATGGACCGACAAAGCTCTAAGATCATGAGGCCAGATTGGGTTTCAGTTCCTGCATGGAAGGCGAGGAACTCTGGTTAACGTCCACGTTTCAGAGAGCTTCATGTGGCCCAGGTTGGGGCTGATGTTTTCTCCATGGACCTTCCAGAGAGGATCTAGTGTCCTCCGCTGGGTCCCATCTCTTCGTCAGGTTGCAGAGCGAGCCGGAGGAAGCGCAGACAGTGGAGAGCAGCTTCTGTGAGGTGATGTGTTGACTCAAGAACAAGAGAGGAGAATTGTTTTTTCTGGTCTGTCATGGCATGTCGAATTGTAGTATGTGTGCTTTGGCTGGTGCGGGATGGCACCGGGGCAGGAGGAGCTACGGCCTGGGAACCATTATGATGATGCTAGGAGTTTCCTTTCAGCTGACATTTACACAAGCTAAAACAATCAGACGAACACTGCAGCATATAGAACCACCAAACTCATCAATCAAATGCTCTGAAAGCGAGCAGCACGTTGGCATTGGTTCATTGTGATATACATATATCTCGTAAGGATATGCTAGAATAATGTCATAATTCCAAATGTACTTTGTTTCCTGTTTTACAATTGCCACTGTGGCACTGTCTTCCGAGGAGAAGGTTGGTGATTTGAAGCATGGTCGTTGTACATGTACCTTTTCTGAGTAAGCGTAAAATTGCAGTAATTTGTAGCCTCTTTAATTTGAGTGGTTGGAACATGGAAGTGATGAGGCTAGGACTGTGCAATTAATTCATGAATTTCTGAGTTTGAGATTCAGTCATTTTTAATTGTCAATTATCAGCTTGGGTCGTTTTAATGGCGATGTCTACAGCCAGTCCTCAGTCAGTAAAAGCAGGTTGATGGTTCAAACTTTTAAGGAATTTGACTTTTTGTGTTAATTGGCAATTATTAAAAGTGTGTATGGTTTATGTTCACAAAAATATTTAACCCCCTTTTTAAGCATTTTTAGAAGGCAAAGTAAACCTGAACTGATCAATCAATACTGTCATAGTCCAGCCCTAGATAAGGCAATGCAATGAATTCATCATATTATTTATTTTCTAATTGTAAAATGTTTTTTCTTCTCACTTTGACACAATGTGCAAGATACACCAAAGTCATTGTCACTTATTGTCATTGTTCACAGAGACCACTGTTTCCAAACAGCTGACACTTTGACAAAGATGTCATGTCATGGCTTTTGTGAGGAAAGCCTGTACTGCAACAGTGCATTTTCAATTCTACAACATAGAGCAATGCAGGTGGACACAGAAATTAAAATAGAATTTAACTGTACCATGCGCTGCAAATGTAAAAATACACACAATAGAAACCATTGACTTTCAACCCCATTCACAACAGGATTTGGGGGAAAAAAAAATCTAACTGCATTCTTTCTGACAAAGTAGATTTGCGATTTGTTTTTATTATTATTTTATATTCTGCTCAAAGTTCACATTTTGTGTCTGAAAGAATCAACAAAAAGACTAACACAAGAATCATATTTTAGAACATGCTTGTACACTATACTAAACTTCAGGGCTAGCGTTTTTTATGAAAAATAAGAATATTTCGTTGCTAGTGAAGAAAATGGTACTTAAAAAAATTGCAGCCTAATAATTGCGTACATTCAAATTACAATTTTGATTTGATCACTCTTAATCTTACAGCTGTACTTCATAATATTGAACTTCATGAAAACAATGCATCATTATGAATGAGTAAACCCTAAAGCCAAGGCAACAGTCTCACTGACTGAAATTGAACTACTCCAGGTCAGTTCAACATTTGTCAAGAGCATCTGTCACTGGTCCAGCTGAGCCCACGATCTGCTCAGGCAGGTCTACTGGGAAATATTATGCACTTACACCAAAGTGACAGACTTTTTCCACATTTGTGCATTGTTTCTCATGTCCTACAGAGATTGGCTTTGTCTTATTTGGGCCTTCTGGTTTCAGTGAAGACTGTAGTAAGATGGGGCAGACCTGGTTTAATGGTAGGGAACCACTCCAAAGAGTTCTTTGATTACCAGCATTTCTGACAAGACATTTTACTTATTTTTATTATTATTTTTAGTTTTAGTCTAGTTTTAGTCCCTGTTAATGTCATGCCAATTTAGTCAACAAAATTCATTATAACTTTAGTCAACCAGACTTTTTATTTTATTTTAACTTTGATAATTAGTATGTATGATGCTAACCTTCAGTTAGTTTATGGTCTGATTTGGGGCTCTGGGATTGAACAGTGAATAAACTTGAATAAAAAGGACGAGTTGAGACTAGATCTATTTATGTTAATTTACTGAAAAAAATATTGTGTACTTTAATAATTACTTTTTATAATTATTAGATATTTTTGTTGACTAAAACTTTTCTCTGTGAATTATTCATTTACTCTATACTCTGTGGGGGTAAGCTACTATTGTAGCCACAGCAGACTGATGGAAACAAGGCTGCCAATCTGTCACATTGGCCCCTCCGACCACCATCAATCATTCATGCACACACCACTTTCATACTAGGCTATGTGGGTGAAGTGTCTTACCTAAGGACAATGTCAGAACTTGGCCCGAGCGGGAATCGACCCTTCGACCCTAAGGTTGGGGGATCACTGCTCTCACCACTGATCTAGTCATAGCTTTAGTTGACAAAAATGTATGTCATTTGTATGCCAGACATTTGACAGAACCTCAGTTCTAGACCTCTCTACCACTCTGTGAGACATGCGGAGACCATTACATTCTGGGCTGATTAATCAACAGATAGTTTGCACATAATGTCCAGTGTTCAAATCAAAAATTGCGATAGCTAATAATTCTGTGCATTGAAAAGAGGGTGCACTATGTTATACTATTAGACATATGTTATTGGCCTGAATGAAAGTCAGTTGACATGGAGGTTGAGTAATATAAGCTAGTGTTACCTCCAGTCTGATCCAGGCATTTACAGAGAACTGAGTCTGCTACTAAGAGGATTCTGTCCAGTTAGTCTAAAATGAGCCCATTCATCACAACTGCCAGCACTTTCCAGTTGGACACAGGCTACAGCTTTTACATGGCATTAAAAGAAACCAACTGGCACCACTACATGATTTTTCTGTGTAACATCGAGTCTAATGCCAGCCCTATTAGCAACCAACAGTAAAGAAATGTCGGTCTGTAGAGTACAGATCTAAGTGGCCATTTAAAAGCCTGCTGACAAAATGCTGCTCAATGTTAGGCAGGTGCAAATTAAATATTGGATTATATTTCCACAGATTTTTATGAGTGAATAGTAGCAAGTAGTAAAGTGTATGTAGAGGAATTGATAGAAATCAAGAAAAGAGAACTGTGAGTAATTCATTCAGTCAGTTCAGCTGCTTTCGATTAAGAGTCGGCCTAATATTCTGAAAGATGTGCTCTTGTTGATACTTCACAAAAACAAAATGTATCTCGGAGAATCAAATTTCAATCTCCTGTAACAGACAGAAAATTAACTCATGAACTGAGTGATCAAACAACTTAAAGAGGGGACATTATACTTCTATTGTGTATCCCCCATGCTCCCTGTGCTAAGTCACTCCCCTTTCAGTGCACTAACATAACACAATCAGTGTGCATCCCCATAGAGAAACTACTGCACATTGGCTCAAGTTTGTGAAGTTGTAGTTTGTTGTTTTGTATCATTTTTTTTTATATTTATGAAAATCGTCTTCATGCGGGAGCATAGGTGACATAGGCTTGTGGATTGAGTTTTGTATAGGCTCATACAGCTAAGCATAAGGAGGGTATGAATAGGGCCCACAGAAGAAATCGCTAGTTGACTCAGACATGCATGGATGATATCTAAAACCTCTCCAGGCATGTTTTTGATGAGGGAACAACATTATAACATGGTAAAATGCACCAAAAAGTTGATTTTGTGTTAACACTCCCTCTTTAATATGTGAATCAATGCACTAATGTAAAATGGTATAAGTGCAAGGACAACAGAAAACCTCAGAATGTGGTGTGTTATTTGATAGCTTTCCCTTCTCCTCTCTCACAGAGCAGCAGGTGAAGTGTGAGCGTTTCCATATGAGCGCGTGCTTTCTGAGCCTGTCAGATTAACATGATGTGTGGGTTTTCTCTCTGCCCTGTTTCAGAATGAAAAGGTGGAGATGGGCCGCCTGGGCTTTGGAGGAAGACGACGATTAAGACTGTTATTAATAGTGTGCCACTGAGGTTACCCATGTTTGAGCCAAGTGTACAGGTAAGCAGAGAGAGGCCGTGTGTTGGGCTGCACGATAAGATTGCCAAAAGCATACAATATACTAATATACTAATGGATATTAAAACTAGTCTAAAACTAGTATCAAAACTAGATACTGATTTGAGCAAGTATTGATGCAAAAAAGTCACATTCACGAGACAGAAATTTACCTTTTTTGAATAGCTTTAGAACGATATTAAGCGGTGTCAAAACAAGTATAAGACCACAGACTAGTATACACTAATGACCACTATGAAACCTACCTGGATGAACGAGGGATTACACAGCTAGAACACCACACTGTAATATAAACTAAAGTACTATTATTGAAAAAAGGTTTTTTTACTGACTACTATTAACTGCATATTCAGATCATCATGTTACCTTTTATTGTTTTGAAAATGCTATACTCTAACAACGTATTAAAATATTTCATATGTTTAGCTTTTTTTTTTTTTTTGACGCTCTCTTTTCTCTTCACGCTAAATCACTCCACCTTCAGAGCGATATCGGAGTATGCCCCCCTGATAACACAATCAGCGTGCATCCCACTAATGAAACTGCACATGCTTTTTTATACTTGGAGAAAATTGTCCTGTGGTACCATGGACAAGATAGGCTTGTGAGCTGAGCATTGCACAGAATCTTAGAGTTAACTTGTAAGGAGGGTTTGAATAGGGCCCAGGAGGGATGGCTAAATTAAAACTACTTCAGGCATGTTTTTGATGAGGGAACACAAGTGTATTTTTTCTATTCCTTTGTATCGAAATGGAGCTTTAGTTTTACATTTTAGTAGCAAAAGATATTATTGCAATATTTTAATATGTTTAACTCAATCTTTTCAGTTATAATAAAACTAAATGTACATGCTTTAATTTACTAGTGAAACTGCCAAAATAAAATCTTAACAGAGTCAAAGCCAGGACTAAACCAAGGCTAAATTTGGATTTAAAGAAAAATAATTAATTATTAATTTATTTAACATTCTTTTTTAAATAAACAGTGCATTTTTGTCAGAACAAGAACCTTGGTGTTGCGACATATCGTGTATGTTGCGTTATAGATTATTGCATCAGTCACTATCACCTATTGTGTATCTATAGTACAGTATTTACATGAAGTTATAGTGAAGTTTACAAATCAATGTATTGCTTTTGTAAGAATAATAAGAAAATGTATTTATCTGGGATAATATTATATGTTCGGTATGATAGTATGATAATGATACAGTTATCTAATATAACAGATATCGCAGATACCTAGTATACCAATATACCATCCCTAATTAAATAAAATTGAGCTACAATAAATAAATGGCAGAAGGAACCAAAAATTAGCCTTGGCAGTCATTTATTCTACAGCTCAAATCGTATTACAAGAAAAATAACAAAATTCGCCACACTATAGCAAAGAAAATATAACCCATGATAAATATTGAGCCTCAAAATATATTGTTCCAGTGGTCTTTGCTTTGCTTTGTGGCAGTACCAGCAGAAATGCAGGAAACACCATCCTCACTTTGTCTGACCCAGATACTTTCACTTATGTCTCTTCGCTAACAAAATGCGACACTAAAAGCTGCTCCGTAACAGAGGAGCAGGTATAATGGGCTCACTTTAACCACGCTGATGGAGCAGTAAGACATACTGAATTATACTGACATAGCCTTTACAAAGAAAACTATTCAGGACTTTTCTGGCTCAAGAGCCAAGTCAGATTCATTGTAGCATCTGAGCTAATGTTTCCCCAAAGATGTTTGAAGACAAAATTCACCTTCTCATTTTCAGTCTCTTATGGATTTGATAGCATTGACTTGTGACCTTTGTAAAACAGTGTATTATACAAATGAATTCATTAAAGGGCCCACACCCCATTTTCTTATCTATTTTATAATGTTGTTTCATCTCCAAAACATACCTGGAGTTGTGTGTCATTTCATTCACACATATTTAACACACAAATCCTGCATATTTAGGCTGAATGTGACAGGAAGTGCTCCACTGTGTTTTAAAACTCCATACACCTACACTAAAATCATTTGGCTAATTTCAGCCATGGGCTTGCACTACTATACAAAATAGTAAAACCAAAAAACTACTTCATGACATCATAAGGTGGAGCAGAGCATTTTGAGCTTTGGAGATATAAACAGACTAATAATAAAATAGTTACTCAAGCTTGGGTGAATAAAAAAAAAAAACAGTTTCAGGTATGCTTTTGATGAGTTAATTTTGTCTAAACTAAGACCTTTAAAGGTTCACCTGGAGGTCACAGACATAAAAAGCAGATTAGTCATTTAGATTATATAGTCTCCCTTATTATTTTCCTGAACAAGTCTGTGTCAAAAACATTTGCTGACAGAGAATTCCTGGGCAGGATTAACCCCATAATAAGTGGTGTTTAGTGGAAGGTGAGCGTGTGCAGAAATATCAGAGAAACTGTATCCCAGCTTCATTAGCAGCAGTTTATCTGGGCCATACTACACTGTTTTCTTTTGGAGGCCCTGCCCATCATTATCCTTGTTCAACATCCTCACTCTTTAGTCATTCAGAACAGTCCAAACACGAGAGCCCGTGGTTTCCCCCAGGCCAGACAGAAGGTTCTGGTGTAGACAAGTTACATCTTAACCTCAACTATTACAAAAACAGGCACACCTTAGAGGCATGTTTTCAATTGCAGCAAGATTCAATTCTGTAAAAATTAACATGGTTCTCATACAACCTCCATGTATGCGCCACAGAAGATGTAATGCAAATGTCAACTCCATTCATGTGACCAAATTGTAGGCCTGCAACGATTAACAGAAATAATTATGATGAATGGATCACTAAAATAAATCTTGACTGTTTTAATAATCGTTATCTGGACTAAACAGACGGAAAACACACTTATCCTTTAGTGAGAATAGTTCCTTTAACAGGTAAAAAAAAGTATTCAAAAAAACATCAGTGTACAATAGAAATAACCATTTGACTAGTTGACTAATGGAATCAATTATTACTGATGAGTCCACTTAAAAAAAAAAAGCCCTTTCAATAACTGCACCTTAATTTATCTTAATCCAGCCTCAATTCATAATGTACAAAGTACGGCTGCAACTAATGATTATTTTGCCAATCTATTTCAGTTAATTAATGATTAGTTGTTTAGATCGTGAAAGATTTTTCGTAATTGTACCCAGATGACATGTTTTGGAGCGTATGTATAAACCAGTTAATGGTTATTTGATTGATTGATCGAGTAAGTGCGATTAATCAATTCACTTGTTCTAGTCATAGTATAAAGAATGATTCAGGTTTAGTAACTACAAGACTATAAATAGTGTAGTTATTAAAAGTGTTGCAAAAATAATTTTTAGAGCTATTGGTAAATTTTGGCAGGGCTGCAACTAACTAAAAAGGCTAAATACTAAAACAATTTCCAAAGATCTTCATCTACATCTGACAATGCAATAACGTAATAATAAAAGGTTATATTCTCATGCATAACTTTAAAAGGTTAGTATTTTGTATTTAAATGGAAATCAAGCAGGTGCCGAGTGAAGAGAAAGTCACAGTCCAGATAAGACACATGCTGGGCTCATCATTGCACATCCTCTGCTCTACATAACAGTATCTGATGGAGCAGCTCACAGCGACTTGGCACTGGGGCTGTCACTGGATCAGTGAGAGGAAGAGTGCTCAGTGGAATGACAATAAACTCCTCGATGTACAGAAAAAATTTGCATTTTCAGAAAGGGGAAAAGTTTGTATTTCAACAACCAAAAGTATGGTATTATTAGAGACACACAGAAGTGTGCTCTGGTGAAGTTTTAACCTCATTTGTAAAGTGTTTAACATGTTTACAGTGACATCAACCCGCAGCTCCCTGTCCACCGCCTGATCCACCAGGATGTGTTGATTTTAATACAACTCAGCAAAAATCACTGACATTACCGACTGTTCGTTCAGACCGGAACTAGCTGAACTAGTTGTACAGAGAGCCAATTGGCCTGAGCCCGGGTTACCTTGATGAGTGAGTGCAGACTCCTCTCTCTGAACATGTTCTGGAGAAAGCTGCTGTCCTCTGGCCGGCTCACATGAGGCTGCAGTTGTGAGGGCAGAGCTGCCAACAATTCATACAGGCCTGCACACAACAACACAGCAGAAGGTTAGTGTGGAGCAGTTAAATTAAGTTATACTTACTATCAAATAATATGTAGTCTCTGGTAAAATGACTCAATTCAATTGCTTATATGAAATAAACAGAAACAAAAAAAAAAAAAATCCAAGTCCTTTTAATACATCTCAAGTATTACAAACTACTGAAGTTAAGATTAATATCCTGAATTCAAGTACTTTTAACTTTTATTCATTTTTGCAGATTATTATCAGACATGGTCAGAATTCAAAATGACATGAAACATCTTCAACTCCTCATTTTAATCTCATTTTAAACTTAAAACACACTTTTAAACTTTCCAACTATCACAAGACTGTTGAAAGGAGGAGACATTAAGACAATCACAAGCTCATGGGGTTAGCACCAATATGTCTTAAGCCAGACCATGACCACTGCCAGAGAGGTCAAGTGCTTGGTACAAATATATTCATTAGAATGCTAGTTTTCTTGTTTGGGCTAACTTGCAGTAGCTGTGGCTTTGTTTAACTAGTCCTGGGGCTGTGACACATCCAATAATCGATGCTTCAAAAATCCACTAGGCCTTTGGAGGTTTACTAAAGCTGCTTACAAAAGGGAACAACCATTTCAAATTCAATTGAAAAAGAAGCAGGCCTGGGAGCTGATGGTTTCAAGATTAAGCAGAGGGAGAGTCAATCACAAAAGCAGTTGCTGAATGGGGTCCTTTCCAAATAGCAGCAATGCATTGTGGGATTGCAGAAGTAACCTTTTGTTTACTACAGGGATGTAACAATATCTCACAGTATTGTCAGGAAATGACCTTTTGAAGGCTACAGATTTGACAATGCCCCAAAAAGACAAATGGATTGAGAAAACTATGTATAATATTGATTACCAGCAAAAGATCATGGGCAATGAAGTTCCCTGTGCTTTTATGCTCTCAACTACAACAAAACAGCTTTGCTAATAATATTATAAAAGTAAACAAAGGAATAGTAAGATCTTTCAAATTTCACATAGCAATATCTGTTCCTTCTCTGGCCTTCATTGTGTACAAAGCGTTTCAGACGTCCATTATCTACTAGCATAAAAATGACCTTAAAACCAATAGTTGTTCAAAAGTCATTGAAAGCATTTTGATCTAGTGAGAAAATATTAACAGTTTCAGTAGACTTTTCGAGACCTCATGGCCAAACCTTTTTTTTTTTTGAGAGATCTCCTACCCCAAGAGAAGAGAGAAAAAAACCCATGGAGGCAAGAGGGGCAGACTCATCATGAGTGACTGTAAACAAAAGTTGACACTGACGATGATATAAGGACTGAAGAGTTGGGTTGGGAGTTGGGTCAGTAGAAGTGTGAGTTGGCACAAAAGCACGTTTGGTAGCAGAGCAATAACTGAACTCCTGACATGGACTGTGACTGCTGTACAGAACAACAAATGGAGAATCATCATCTGCTAGAATTCCCATTTGGACCTCACAATAAAAATCCAATTGTGGTCTGACCTCTATGCTGATTTGTTTACTTGTTTTTTTTTTACCATTTTGTTGAGATTACCCTATCATGATTCAGTGTTTCTCTGTTTAATGCAGCTCTCTGAGTCAGTGACATGATGGATTTAACTGGTGGGATGAAAGATCAATCTTATCTCACCACAGGCTCATAGTATTAAAAGTAACAAAAGAAGCTCAGATAGCACTGAGGTGGTGTCTGCGGAGGTGAAGTGGTGGTCCAGATTCTTTCAGAATCAGACACCAGGGCCCATTGCAAGATTTTACCCTATAGACATGGTTGGTTACCGCGTGAACACAGGATCTCGGGAGTGCAGCTTTCATAGCCTGTGATGGCAACAGCACAGTGGTCTTCATGCGATTGAGAGTCCACAAGAATACTGCAACAAACACAGGGATGGATATATATATATATATATCCATCCTGGCCCAGCCCCTCTGTCAAATTTTAGAACCCATTGTGGACTGTGTATCAAAAAGTTTGCCCACCCCGATTTAGGTTCTAGAAAACCTTTTTTTTGGCATATTGCCAAAAGTAAAAAGGGGAGAGTTGTCAGAAAAAGTTGGTTTATTTTCTATCCAATGATAGAAAATGTACAGAGATTGGAACACCACCTTGATTGAGGACAGGATTTCAAAGTTTGACACTGACACTCCATGTTAAAATCCTTAGAACAAGAGAGCATAAAAGTATTCTCTGGCAATGGCTTCTTTGTTCCTGTCCAGGCGTAGGATAACTTGCTCGGTATGCATCTGTCTGATGCAACAGTCCTGGGGTCCTCATTATCCTGGACAAGCCCACCTGAGGGCGGCTGGCCTCCTAACCATTTACAACCTGGAACCCCCACCAGAACATCTCACATCATCTGAATAAAAGGTGATTTAAAGAGACAGGGGATGAGGTGGGGGCAGATGAGAGTTAGGAGGGAGGGGGGATGGAAATGTCATTACACCAAGCAAAGACAATACAGTAGGTGGAGATGGAGTGAGCCGATGGAGAGAACCAAGCCCAGAGGTAGAATACTTAGCCAAAGTGTATTCAGTCATGAAGATGGATAATCTTCTCAATAAGTGGCAAGAAAACAAGTTGTAAAACCAGATTTTTAAAAAGAGTATAAAGATAGTTTTTGCTAAAATATGTTCAAATATCCAAACCCCCAACTAGGGATGGGACGATATAAAATTTTACACTCACGATTATTGTGACCAAAATAATCATGATTAACGATATTATAGCGATAATTATTAACCTGTTCACGTTCCGACGGCCCGGGCCTACTTTACAACTTTACAGCAATGTACATACACTTCTGCGTCACCCACACAAACAATCTACACATCAAATGAAAGCTGCGGCGCTCGTCTTTCTGGATATGCAAACCATTTTCACCTGCAATCACCAGAGTGCTGACAGGAAAGACATTTTACAGAAAAGTCACAAAGTGTGAATTTGGACCTCACTTACCATTGAGCGCTCTGATTCTGTCAAACATCAACATATTCACACAAAGTTGGTCTCATTCGTTCCGTAAAGGTCCAGAGAATATAATCCAGTCAAGAAATTATGTCCACAAAATAAGATCCTCCATGTCCAATCTGCTGCAGGAAAGTACTCCAAATATGAAATCTGCTCCGTCACTTCTTTACCTTTCTTTTGTCGATTTCAAGCATAATAAACTTCTGACAGCGCCAACTTTGTTCAGTGCTAAACACACGTGTCAGCTTGTGATTGACACCAGTGTTGGCCAATAAGGTGGGGGTTGTGGGTTACTGAGGCTGCAGACAGCGAATCAGTGCTACAGATGACTGAAAGTTTACACCCCACTCTTCCCCTTGTAGAATCAACCAATTACATCACACACATTTAGTGATGTTTTCCCCTTACAGCCAATGAGCAGCGGAACAGGATGATGTATCACATGCCATGGTTTTCTGTAAACAGATGTACCCAGAAGAAAATGTGTACTCCTCAATGCCATGCTGTTGAAATGGACCAGTCCTCGTCGAGCCGGAAGTACCCGTCAACAAACACTTAGAACGATGGAATTAAGGCACTTTGGTGAATTGGGAAACGAGTAGATGCAGAAATGTGTGCATAATGGCGCATTTTACGCACTGTTGTTTTGCGTTTTAAACATGACGAAACGGACAAACCAAAGGGAGTACTTGATCGAGGACACTGTGGATGTTTGTACAAGTTAAACTAGAGGCATCTCGGACCTGGAGCTGTTAATAGAAAAGAGTAAAGATCCCACAGTGGACTCAGGAGTAAAGGACCTTATTTTTTGATGGATTGGATGCTGTTCTCGATCGGTAAGCGTGGTTTATTCTGCTATTAACATTCGGACCATGCGCTCTGGCACATTTGTATTCAGCTGTATGAATTAGACTTCATATGTCTATTGTTTAAAAGGTGTTGTTTTATTCTACAGTTTGCATTATTGTAGATAAAAATATAAGATGTACATACATTAGTGTCTTATCTGTGCGCACGGGTGAGGCGCGCACAGGCACGTTCCTGTGGAGAGTTACGGATCAGACTTTGTCTGAACTATATTCTGCCAGATATCAACAATAACAGAGATAAGCACAGAAGCTACAAGTGTCATTGCTATGACAGAGTGGGCAAACACCAGAACTAACATCTAAACATTGTATTGGAACTGGAAACATGAGGCAGTGTGGTGCCGTAAAGGCGATTATAATCGTGCGCGATGATCACGATTATTAAAAAAACAATTAATTGCGGACCTTTTTTATCACGATTAACGATATTATCATATAACATCCCATCCCTACCCCCAACTTTAGCTTATTTTTACTAAATTTTATTGGTAGAATAGTAAAACAATGGTCTTGTGATGATAATCGAATTATAGAGAACACTATAATTAGAGACAGACTGATATATCAATATTTGAACTTTATAGGGTGTCGACAATCAGCCAATATTTAGTTTTAGCCAACCTGGTAAAGAGTACACAAAGTTTTATTTGAACACTTCAGTGCAAAGAGGACTCTCCACAAAAATGTGTCTACACAGCTCTGTTATAATTTTGTGGTAAAAAAGAGTTATGGGTGAGTTAATAGTAAATTTAAATTTGGGCACTACATATCAGCTCAAAACATTTGGGCCCTACATATCTGTTTCCAAACAATTGGCATCGGCATCGACCATGAAAAAAGACATTTTGCTTAATCTCTAAAAAAAACCCCATTTAATTGCAAAGACATTAACTTTTATAATGCTTCAAACTGAACCCTCTGACCTAAAAAGTTAAGTCTGCTGTAAGTATTGTAACTTGGCCAGAATCCAAACAAGGATTTCTCTGAGCTGAAATTCAATCTACAATATGCTTTGTTGGACAAGCAAAGAAAGGAAATGGCTACAGAGACGGACAGAGCAAATGAGCCACTGCAGCACTGCAGCAGTGGTCAGATTGCTGTGTGGATGGACACAAGTAGAGACGTCTGCATGAGGAAGAACGTGGGGCTGGCCCAGCTCTGTACCACTAAAGGGTGGATGTGATTTGTTTTGGACAGCGTCTCTTGGCCTCTCGTGTGCTGTGAGCCGGCTGGAGTGGAGCTGGCACCATCTTCCATCGGACCACGGAGGTTCTGTTGTGGAGTGGCCCGAGGCAAAGCAGGCCAAATAAGTCCCTCACAGCTTCCCGTCAGGAGGAAGTGAGCTCTTAACTTTTCACAGAGAGTTTCCCCTCTCACACCCACACCCCTGCAGCGGTTAAGCAAAATAACAGTGTTTTTAGCGGCAAGTTCTTATGTAAATGACAACAGTTCCAGACAATGAAATACATTAAACATGATACAGGTCAAATTGCTACTCGCCTCGGTCAACAACCGTAGATGGTTTTGTAAGACAAGAAAATTAGAAGGAAAGGCCTTACAACACAACTGGGCTGTGATCCTAGCCATAACTCCAGCTTTGTTTACGTACACATTACTCTGGAGAAAAAAAGGCCTCTGTGGGAAATGTTGGACTGGTTTAAACCTAACACAGAGTTTTCATTTATTGTCTGACAGTAAAGTAGTGAAGAGAGGGACTACTTCTGTAACTAAAGCTAATGGAAGTGTCAAGTGTGTTGGTACAAATGAACGTGTTCAAACATAGGAAATGAGCAGTCTCTGTTCCCTCTGGGCTGTGCCCTGTCCTAGGTGCTGAAAAAGTTATGATCCAGAATTGGTGACACTGAGAGCAAAGTTCACAATTGTTTAACATTACTACTAAAAGTGCAAGGCTTTAATTTTTATTAACTAAACCATTGCCATAAACATGTAATCATGGCAATAATGTGGATAAGTTGGGAAAACTAGAACTTCTCAAAGACTATGCACTGGTGGCAGATGCATGTATGATCTGATCAAATACCTATATAAAATGTGACCTTTCTGACAGATCAAAAAAGTGATTACAAACATGATAAAAAAGTGGGTTTTTTTTTTAAGCATGTTACATTCACCTTCTCTGGTTAAATAAACAACCACAGAATACTTTGCAAGTGAACAGATTGAAATTTATTGTAGAAAGGCAGCTTTGTGGTTTGGCAAAACAGCACTGTACAGCATTTGAGTACAAAGATAACAAGAAGCATATAAAAAAGTAGGTAGTGATGGCTTTATGAAGCGACCATGAAGAAATAACAACTCCAATGCTGATGGTTCCTGCATTAGTCCTGCACACAGGTTAATCTCTGAGGAAAGAAACCTCAGACAAACACTGAGTGGGCTGAAAGATTTAAGCTTTGAGTGTGCCAAAGAAAAGTAGAAGTTTGAAGATGTTCTCAGACAGCACACATCATGAATGCACTGCCCCCTGCGACCATATCGCTCTTCATTACAGTAGCAGGAGGCAGCACGGAGAGCAAGACCAGACCAGACGTGGAATTATAGAGTATTACGAAATATATTAGGCGAGCAGATGCTGTGACCTGAAAACATGACTTCCAATACAGCGTTCTACTTGGGATGGCAGTGGTGGAGCATGAAGAGAGGTAATATAGTGTGGAGGGCTGGCCAGAGAACAGAACAGTCAGCTCTGCTTTCTGTCAGAGCCAAGATGGAGTCAGATTTAAGCACCAAACCACTCTCTATTGAAGAGAATATGGACTTATATGGTATATGATATTACCTTAAAGACAATAAAGCCGATCCTGCATTACACAATACACTGTCTACATATCTACATGTTGGTGGTTCAATTCCAATCATAGCCCGTGGTTCTTGGATGAAGTCTTGCCCACTCAAGAACTCATCCATCTTCCATTTGTAGGAATGTGGTATGTCAATAAGTGTAATAACTGATTGATTGTAGTTGGGTATTGGTTCGCTGTCAGTAAGCACGAGTGAATATAGCCATATAGCCAATTTTCCATCACTGTGTGTGGAGTGAATGGATAATGCAATGTAAGGTGTCTTCCGATGTCCAAACAAGCTACATTAACAAACACATTCATTTGTTTAAATAAATGTCTTATCATTTTACCTGAAAACTGCACAAGGAAAAACTATCAATAAAAGTAAATTCAATTAAATTAATAGTTCAGTCAGAAAAGAGAAAAGAAACTCAACTAACAAGCAAGCAACCCAAAACATGCACAATAGTAGATGGTAGTCCTGACCAAAACTAGCAACAAGATCATGGAGATGACTCGCATCACATTAGAAGATGGAATGACAAATTTTCCTAGGGGAGCAATTAAGTGTACCTTAACCAAAAATTTTTAAATCAAGTTCTATAAGCAGCTCAATAAAAAGTGTACCTATAAATCGACCCCTATAGGTAAATCAAACTGCTGTTGCTCATTTCTATGGACCCTCTGTATGTAACCCTCTGGCAGTACTCTTAACGTACCTGGACCCCGTACGCAGACCAGGCCTATACTCCACATGTGAGCCAACACGTCCGTCTGGAGCTGAGGACTAATGATAAACACAAGTAGTTAATGAATCCAAATCAGTAACTGGTGCCTGTTTTCATGGCCTTTACAGAGCGTGGAAATGGCCAATTTCAATGCCACAGTTGCTTAGCATAGTTAAGTCAGACATAAGGGCATGGAAAATGACTTCAAGTGGTGCAGAGCCATCCAGGTGCAATCAAGCGCAGCAAGACTTTAATTAGGAGTCCAGATCTTCCAGGTTGTAGGACCCAATGCAGGAGAACACAGAGGAGCTCACCCATGCTTTCCTCAGGGCTCCGTCACACCTTTGAGCTTCAAAGACCTGTCAACGCAATGAGAGGAGCACTGCGGACAAAAGCGCGGGGTTAATCAACGTAATAGGACGCATATCATCTGTCGCTATGATTTGAGGTTTGCAGCCACTTTTAACAATCACGGTGAAGACTGAGGACGTTGGGGAGGAAGCACCTGCAGCTGTCCCAAAAGTTTGTTGGAATAAAACAGGGGTCTTGATTCAAATTAGCCTTTAAGCTAATGAAAGATCGATTGTGTAAAGAAAGAAAGAGTGAGAGAGAGAGAAGTGAAACAGAGTGCAGAGGTTGTGAATGACTGCTGCTGACAGAGGATGTGTTGTAGACAGATATATGAGCTGTCAATAAGAGTAGAGAACTATGCCAGTCTGATTTTTGGATGTCCATGTTGCAAAAACCTCTGGCAATAGTGAACAATCAAACCTATAAAAAGGGTGTGTAGTAGGGTTGTCAAGAGTATCAAAAATCAGATACTTAATCAATATAAAACAAGTATCAAAATTAGACACTCATTTAACCAGGTATCAATAATAAAAAAAGAAGTCACATTCACAGAACAGAAATGAACCTTCCCTGAATAGCTTTAGAATGGTCTTGACCTATGTCAGAACAAGTATAAGTATAGGCAGAAATCAGAGGGGGGATGGGGGGGTCCGGACCCCCGTTTTGCTGACTAGTGTTCCCCTCTCCCCTCTTACTGTTCCCACCTCCCCTTGCATTAACGCTTTATGACAAATAGTGAATTATAGTAAAAGCTATTTATATATTAGAATGTATACAGTTTCCACACAATTCACTGTCTTAAATAAGTCTGAAAATGAAAAACTGATCACCTCTCCCTGTTGTTACACATTGGTTTAGTCCGTTGCTCCGGCGACATGCCAGGGCTGTACATTTGCTGTCATTTTTCACGCCAACGAGACAAAAAAATCAATAAAATGTTACGCTAATGCCAATAAAGCCTCATTGTATCATTCAGAAACTCAGTTTTCTTATTATGCTTCATTACTATATGTAAAACGTGTCACATGTCACAGTAATGTCCAAACATGGCGAAAAGGCGAGTAGATATTAGGTCGTATTTCTGTCCGCCAAAATGCAGAGTAAGTTACTAAACTTCATGGTTTGCCAAATATAATATTTTAGACTTTGAAGAGTGAATATATATAACTTAATGTCGTAGGCACAGGACCCTGAAAAGAAAGGAGGGGCAGCCGTTACAAAACTTTAACCACGCTTGTGCCGCGCAAGTTTATAAGTTTTGGTTGTGAAATTGAGGAAACAATACCAGAGGGAAACGATGAATATGCTTGATAGGTAAACTATCTGAACTCGTAAGATACTTCTGGACAGTCAGTGTGACTGGGCTGTTCTGACATAAAACATCAAATGCTCCAACTGAATGAACTGCAGTGCAGGTGCTCACAACACATATCACAACTGCGCCTGCGCCAACAAATGGCACCACTGACATTTTCGCCACTGCGTTTTAACATCTGTGACAAGCGCAATGCATTTTCTTACCAGTAAGAGAAGAGTTGAATAAACAGTGTCTTCAGTGCAGGACTTTTACAGTGTCTCACAGTCAAAGTGTTGTGCTTAATAATATCCTCATTCAGTCACAGTCTGCAGCGTCCGCACGTAAATTTGAAGCCAAACATATAATATGAACCAAACTCTGCCAAAAAACTCCTCTTCGGTCCTGGTAAAAGCGTAATTCCCAAGAAAATGTGGTGTAGTATATCCATGTAGCATGTGTGCATAAAAATGCAGCCAAATGAGTCCACGTAAAGCGCCATAATTATCCTCCTTCGCTCAGGAAACCGCAGAGTGAAATCTTAAAGTTATAAAAACAAAAAGCACGTGCTCCACAGCGCTGTCTTTGTTATTAATCGACATAAGAGGAGAAAACAGAAATAAAACTTAAGCGTGTGTATGTCCACATGAGCCTCAGCTGTGCGGCTCTCTATAAGCATCTATTGTTCAACTTTTTCAAATTTTAATTATGGGGGCCTCCATAATCCGGACACATTGGATTTTGTGTTCTGTTAAAGTGTGTTTAAAACCTTTACCACTTTGATATTTGATTTTTTTTTTTGTCTAAATTTAAAGAAAAAAAATACATAAATAAATAATAGAAAGTCTTACATAGTTGTTAGAACGTGCTGAATTTCCATATTTTCACAAGAGTATTTTGTACAGTTGCGCACATAAGTTATTTGTAAATAAATTAAAGTCTTTACTAAATATCTTTTCATTGTTCAAATGGCAAATAGTCACTAGTAAGCTAATAATAGCCTCATCATAATAACATAGTTATTGAATTTATTAAGTATAGTTGCAACAACCTCGAAGGATACTTTGATTTATTGTCCCCCTCTAGACCAAACTAAGAGTTTCACCCCCGAGTACAACACAACAGCAAGTATAAGATTAGTATACGTCCATGGATTGCTGTGGAACCTACCTGTACAACTGAAGGATTGCACAAATATAAAGGCCAGTTGGTAATATAAAAGAAAATGCTATGAATAACTGTTGGCTAAGTAAAGTTTTTTTTTATGATCATCGTGGTATTGGTATTGAGTATTGAGTCTATTCCTTAGCAATGAAATTGAGTTTGCACCCACTGCTCTTGCTCCACTTGCCCCAGCAGCATTGAGGGATGGTCAAATACAGAGGACAAATATCCCTATGGGTACAATAAAGGCTTAGTAGTCCAGGAGTGAGACCCCTCCCCTACAATTATTTTGCAACCTTTTTCTTACAATAATTTTTCATTGGTGTACACCTCGGAACATGAAGAGTTCGGGGCCTTCTGTTTCAACTCGGCCCATTTAGTCTCCGGACCCCCAAAACCCCATTTTTGGGACCAATCTTGCGAAAGTACATGAGTCTGTTAAAAGTGGTCCTATAGTCGCATACAGTGTTACATAGTCATGAAATGTGCAACAAATACTGACAAGAGTAACAACAACCTTAGAGGGGTTTACTATTATTAGACCATTTATAAAAAAAAAAAAAATAAAATAAAAAAAAGGCATTTTCAAGGACAAATCTTCCTACAAAATAATTGATAGTGACACATAGGCATGGAATTACAGTTTCACATGTAAATAGAAAACATCAAAATTTATCAGCATCAAATTAAGCCCAAGATGATCTCTGTGTCTCAAACGGTCTATTTGTTATAATGAACAGAAGAACAGAAGTAATTTAGTCACAGAATGCATATGGGATCATGGAAAAGTTACAGATTTCAGTAGAAAAAATTACCTTAACTTTAATGGATTTGCTGCAAACTTGGCACAGTTGATTTTATATAAAATGTTATCCAAGTGATAAAAAAATGAGTCTTATCTTTTAAAATGTTGGAGTTTGGGGGATTTTAAAATGGGAGCATGGTTAATATCAGACCTAGCAGAAAATATGTTTCTTTAGCCATACACTCAATTGTAGCAGATTATTATATTTTATTCCAACTTTTTATACTGTGTCAAGTCTTTTTAGACAACATGCCTTAAATTTTAAGATTTAGTCAATTTAACATGAAATAAATCAACATCAGTCTAATTGTGAGACAAGATCAATAATTTAATTTCACTTCGCTCATCATTTTAGAAATAATCTTGTGACACTTAGCGAAATGTACACTAATTTAAATACATTTTAATTTCATGTGGTTTTGTCTCAGATAGAAGACTGATACATGTAGTACAGTGAGTAATAATGCTGTGTACAACTATTCATGTCATATAGATGGATGATGAAATCTGATACGAAACTCTTGATGGAGACAAAATCTTAGCAGCTAGGTAGCTTTATTTATGTTCAAATATACTGAACATGTCAAAGCAATTTTATTGGCACAGTACAGGATGGCCATTCAAAATTATGGATTATGGGACCTGTTTCAGTCTTTGTGCAGATGACGACTTTGTGTGCTTTAGTCTTATTGGAGCCACTGCAAAAACCTCCATGTAAATGTCAATAAAACAAGAGCAGACCATTCAGCATGGTGTTTGCCAATCATCTACAGTCATAGTTTCAGATGCATTGAACATGCCAGAAAACAAAGAGGCAGTCAGAGTTCATGGTGCGCACTTGTCGTGCTAGGACGCATAGACTAACCTCACTTTGTGGAAGCGTTATAGAGAACAGCGTGGCACAGCAGTCTGAAAAGTACGTGTGCACATCTCCATCAGATATACATGAAGACAAAAGGAAAACAAGTCCAGTACGGATGCACCGATACTGGCATCGGTCCGATACCAGGTGTCAGTACTTGTACTCATCAATGTGCTGTCAATACCAAGAACTGATACCACTATAAGTGCACAGCAGTATCTTTAATTGACGCTCAGTGTTCACTCAAATAAATATTCCTGTCAAAAGGTAGGCTATACTATAACGTAATGTAATGTAATAATGTAATAATGGATAATAATTATATTGTAAGATAATGAAATAATTAATTAGATTCACCACTGTAATAGAACCCCCGCAAAAATAATGTCTGGTATTGGTATCAGTACTTGGTATCGGCAAGTACCGGTACTCAAAATGAAGCACTTGTACTCGTTTTGGAAAAAGTGGTATCGCAAGACATGTCCTCTCATGTGTTGAGCCAGATACTGATTGAGTTAAGTGAAACAACTCAATCAAATTGAAAAAGTCTTTTGCCAGAGGTCTGGTTTTAAGTGTGTGGACTATTTTCCCTTATGGCAAGTGTTCAGTTTAAGACACAGATGTAATTTTGGTCTTTTTCTGAAGATAAATGATTGGAGAGATTTTCTGATCACATATGAGACAGTAATTACAGTCCAACAGAATGTAACAATATGTGGAAGGGAAATGTCCTCGGAAAGGTCATTTTAGAGCTTTTCAATAAATGGTCTAATAATTGTAAAACGACATGCATAAAACCCTCTAAGATTATATAGCTGTATTCTTCATCATGTCAGTATTCTTTGTTCCAAATTGAATGACTAATCATTGTATGTGACCAAAGTACGACTTTTAACAGACTCATGTAATTTCGCCCGTGGTTGGTCTTAAAAAAGAGGTTTTGGGGGTCCTGAGATCAAACGGGGCCAAGTTGAAATAAAAGACCCCAAACCCGTCATGTCCTGAGGTGTACGCAATGAAAAAATGTCGTAACGGCTTGTGCGGGTGCGGACCAAGGAGTGCAGACTCGGGGCAAGTTGACAGTGTTTATTTACAGTTTGTGCTAAAACAGTTTAATAGTTCGTTTAACACACACAGGGAGCAGGGAGCGGGAGGCAGACCAGACGGGCGAAGTGCAGAGCAGGAACGGGAAAACCAGGACCGGAAGGAGGACCGGATCAGGACGAGACCAGGGCAAGCCAAGCAGGGGTTGTCCGGAGTGGGCACGGAGACAGCCAGGGCCGGAGCATGACGGGACCAGGGACAGGACCAGGGAAGACCCAGCAGGAGTAATCCAGAGAGCGGGAGCCAGGGCCGGAGACGGGAAGCAAGCCGGAGACCAAGACGGGACAGAAGGCAAGGCAGAAGGGTGGACTATACCGGAGCTGGAGCGCAGAGGCAAGAGCAGGAATGAGCGAGAGCAGGAAACTGGAAGGTGGCAAAAATCCAATGAATAACAGGCAGACAGGTAACAAAATGCAAAAACTAAGGTGGAGCATTCACGTTGACACGCAGACGGTCTGGCTCCGAGTGTCTTCTGTCAAGCCCTCAAATACTCGGCAGCAGGTGGAGGTAATTGCGCTGCTGCGCTCCAGGTGTGCGCGGGAGGAGTCAGGAACTCCGTCCAGCTCCAAGCAGACAGGTAGGGGAGGGGGAGAGAGCACAGGAGGACAGATAATGCAGGCCCCATGACAAAAAATAATAGTAATAGCTTCCGGAGTATAATGTAACCAAATGACACCAACAATGGTGTAAATTAAATATATCCAATTCGCTCCTATCACTCACAAATCCTTTTGCACATAGAATTCACTTGAAAATTCACATGAAATAAGAGTTCAGCACAACAAGCACATTTACAGGAATTTCTTCCAGCAACATTTACTCATTTGCAATAATAAAGTTGGGCATTTAAGTATTATGGTTATTAAGAAGGCGCTTTCTACCATATTAGAATGTTCACTCATCAAAAACATGCCTGAAGAGGTTTTAGATGTCATCCATGCATGTTTGAGTAATCTACGGATCTCTCCTGGGCCCTATTCAAACCCTTGCAGTACAAATCTTTCGAAGGTTCAGCCCACAAATCTACGTCACCCATTCTCCCACATGACCATTTTTCTTAAACAACTACAACATCACAAACCTGATGAGATGTGCAGTAGTTTCATTAGTGAAATGCATATTGTGTTGCGATAACGCTCAGAAGGGGGGTTGACTTAGCGCAGAGAGCAATGGGACTCAGCGAATACAACATTTTGAAAAGAATAAAAGGTAACATGATGATCTACCGTAAATGTTATGTGTTAACAGTTAATACCACAGAGAAACAAATTTAATGAAAACAAAGCACTGTAATCATCAAAAGTTAAACAACGCGTTTAACTCATGCTCCTTTTTAAAAAAAACTCATGCTAGTAGTTCACAAGTAGACTGCCTCAGTACACTTACTCATGAGAATTAAATAAGGCCCAACTTCAGGTGTGTTTTTGATGAAGGAACATTGTAACATGGATGTAAGTACAAAAAAATATATTTTTTAATCAACTTAGCCTAATGTGACTTAATATTTCCAGGCTGAACATGAAAGAGCACAGTTTGTCCATGTCGACTCGCTGAGGCTTTTATTCTCTAGACAAAACGCAGGAGCTACATGGAGCTAGCCAGCTTCAAATGACCTGCCACCTCTGCTTACTGCGCCCATGCACCAGAGACAGAGACCATAGAGCTCTGGTCACAGATATGGCCAAGTTCTCACCGGAGCTGCACATAGAAACGTCATCCACAGACCTACAGTAACAAAAGCACTTGTGGAAAAGACCACTTTGATTTTTACTCCAAATACTTATACTTCACCGTGCTGCCTTCTTGCCAAACAGCTATACATTTCTCCTTATGCAATTGAGCATGTCCTACATAAGAGGTACATGAGACTGTCCCAATTAAGTTGTGTTTTTGCTGGAAAGGTACAGTACAGACCTGCATATTGCAAGTTTGCTTCCATTGGCAATTGGGTACACATTATTCTTTTAAAACATATGCAAATATGTGTATGTTTAAAATGTTAGTTTACATTTATTCTAGACCTTCACAATAAAGAATGGAGGCATTTCCTATGAAACCCATTGGGGTCTGATCAACATTTTTCTTACATTACTTTCTAAAACATGCCAAAATGAAATGCTCAACCTATTAATAAAATTATAATGTCACCTATTTCATTTTATTTATATATTTTTTATTCCTTTTTAAAAAGGAATTGTAAGATTTAGATTTTAAATTTCATAAATGTAATCTACCTGTGTCCCCAGTCATGAGGTAGACATGCTCAAATCAAATATAGTTTTTGCTGATGACAGTTGCAGATTTATTCTTATTTACAAAAAACATTGGAAGTGATTGCCAAGTTTGTTATAATTAGGTGTTTTTGTTCTCAAGACGATTACCCAATCAGAAAGCAGAAGTACCTTATACGAGTATCTCATGTGGATTGCCAGTTTACACGCTGAAATCCAATTAGGTTAAACCCATAATGACTCTTCTGGAGTATATGCTGTATATGAGAGGAGCTGCGCTATGATGACCCGGGGTCCTGCTTTGCAGCTGTAGTTTTTTTTTTACTTTTAAAAATGACGTTTTTGTGTGACGTATAAGTGAGACAACAACAATGTATGTTTATCTGCTGACCTTAATCTTCCTGGAGACCCTGCAAGTCACGCGTTATGGTGTTAACACAGACACAGCTCTGACCGGACATATCGGACAACCTGTTGCACGTGGATGGATTTTCTTGAGTGCGAGCAGACAAAACTGCATCTTCAGGGAAATCAAAAGAGAAGGGGAAATTGAGTTTATATTAAAAATGACTGTTGAAGAGTGGCTTGCTCTTCTGTGGGTCCCTTCTACCTACCAAGGGAATGTAGTCATCTGTGTCACATACATACCCCCCAGCAGGAATGCAGCATTACTTATGCCTACTTATAAAACAATGCTTAAGGCATCAAAGTCACATGAGAAAACAGTGTTGCAGTGGTCTGAGGCCAGTATGGAAACTGAGGGACTATTTCTCTTAAACTAACTGGAGTATTTTCCGGCAGACTGGGGTCCAGAGGAGCTATTGTGACGGTGTTGGTACATTCTCTTGGAGTGGCTGTTTAGTTTCTCTGTTTAGTACTGAGAATGAGAAAATGTGTATGTCCTATATATACACAGGGTAAGGCACTGGCAACAAAGATTATAATCAAACTGCAACAGTGCAGACTACATAAATTTCCTTTAAAAATACTTAAGATAACTAAATGGCTTATTTTAGGGGATATTATAATCGGACAGTGGGGAAGTAAGGCTTGATCTAGTAAAAATGACACAAATATGAGAAAAGGACACCATTCTAGGTCCAATTTTAAATCAGTGTTAAAGAGTTCCAAGTTAAGAGTATATTATTTCAAGCAGAGTGAGCATGTCCAACTTTCATTGACCAATTCTGTGGCCAGTGTGTTCTTTGGATGCGAGAAGTAGAAAATGTCTCAACAAACCAACACAATTTCTTTGTCTTTCAGCTGCACATACTAAATTTGGAATTTACACTGAAACTATGAAGGGTTTTTGTTGGGATATGACTGGAAACAGGGTGCAGATACAGAAGTGACAAATCTCTGTTCTGGTACTGTATTGCAGAGGCACAGATCCAGATACGCCTTTAGTCCAACAGTCTTCTCAACCACCAGTTAGAGACCAGATTGTAAGGATTCTTGATTTCCGCATTAAAACTTCACTATTTGTCATTATTATCTGAAGTAAGGCTGAGTAATGTGAAAAAACATGCAATACATTACACATTGAATATTTTGATAATAATATTTCTGCAATATTCTGCAACATTTAAAATGCCCTGTATTTCTGGGTATAAAAAGTGCCAATAGTCAGTGGAGTGCATGAACTTGCATGAACTCCTACAAGCATGTGTCTTTGTGAGTGCTGTTGGGTCACGTACATGGTGAGACCAGACATACCTCATAAGCCTCGTTTCCACTGGTTCACTTTGGAGCACATCAGTTCGGCCCGCTATTGTTTCCACAGTCTAAAGTGAACCATACCCCGTGTGAAGTAAACTCTGGAGGGCACTTGGGCTCCCAGAGGGGATCAGTGAGATACAGCTCTTTGACCGCTTTCACTAAGGTGAGGCTAAACAAGAGTAAATGAGATGACTGGACAAGTTGACAAAAAAACAAACAAAACAGATAATATGAAAAATAAGAAAAAAATTAAATAAAAATTTTCATGAAATGTTGACTTGATTTTGTGATGCACCACCGTATTTCCAGTGATGTGATTTTGGTGTTGAGCCGATATGCTTCACAAAACAAAGCTAGCACGAATGCAACAGCTGTTTTCTATTTAGCGATGCAAACACTCATGTAAAGATAAAAAATCTGATATTTCCAGTACATAATGTATCCTATGGGAGCAAACCCCAATGCAATACATAAATGACATGAGATGAAAATGAAGTGTAGTGGTGCAGAGAAGTGAAATAAATGCAAAAAAAGGCTGAAAAGAAACTGGAAATAGTGTTTAGACGTGGCCACGTCTAAAAGTTCCACAAACTTGGAATTACAAAACATCTTTTTGTGAATCGCTGAAATCGGCCTTTTGATTAAGAGTATATTTCAGGTAAGATTTACATTTTATTTAGCTTTGCATATATCAACATAAAAATGTGAATGATAGTGGAGGTGAAAGAATCCAATGCACTCCTATGTAGAAAAATTAAAAGTCCTTTACTGAGACATACATTCACCTAAAGGATTATTAGGAACACCTGTTCAATTTCTCCTTAATACAATTATCTAATCAACCAATCACATGGCAGTTGCTTCAATCCATTTAGGGGTATGGTCCTGGTCAAGACAATATCCTGAACTCCAAACTGAATGTCAGAATGGGAAAGAAAGGTGATTTAAGCAATTCTGAGCGTGGCATGGTTGTTGGTGCCAGACGGGCCGGTCTGAGTATTTCACAATCTGCTCAGTTACTGGGATTTTCACGCATAACCATTTCTAGGGTTTACAAAGAATGGTATGAAAAGGGAAACACATCCAGTATGCGGCAGTCCTGTGGGCGAAAATGCCCTGTTGATGCTAGAGGGCAGAGGAGAATGAGCCGAGTGATTCAAGCTGATAGAAGAGCAATGTTGACTGAAATAACCACTCGTTACAACCGAGGAATGCAGCAAAGCATTTGTGAAGCCACAACACACACAACCTTGAGGCGGATGGGCTACAACAGCAGAAGACCCCACCGGGTACCACTCAACTCCACTACAAATAGGAAAAAGAGGCTACAATTTGCACGAGCTCACCAAAATTGGACAGTTGAAGACTGGAAAAATGTTGCCTGATCTGATGAGTCTCGATTTCTGTTGAGACAATCAAATGGTAGAGTCAGAATTTGGTGTAAACAGAATGAGAACATGGATCCATCATGCCTTGTTACCACTGTGCAGGCTGGTGGTGGTGGTGTAATGGTGTGGGGGATGTTTTCTTGGCACACTTTAGGTCCCTTCGTGCCAATTGGGCATCGTTTAAATGCCACGGGCTACCTGAACATTGTTTCTGACCATGCCCATCCCTTCATGACCACCATGTACCCATCCTCTGATGGCTACTTCCAGCAGGACAATGCACCATGTCATAAAGCTCGAATCATTTCAAATTGGTTTCTTGAACATGACAATGAGTTCACTGTACTACAATGGTCCCCATAGTCACCAGATCTCAACCCGATAGAGCATCTTCGGGATGTGGTGGAACGGGAGCGTCGTGCCCTGGATGTGCATCCCACAAATCTCCATCAACTGCAAGATGCTATCCTATCAATATGGGCCAACATTTCTAAAGAATGCTTTCAGCACCTTGTTGAATCAATGCCACGTAGAATTAAGGCAGTTCTGAAGGCGAAAGGGGGTCAAACACCGTATTAGTATGGTGTTCCTAATAATCCTTCAGGTGAGTGTAGACCAGAATGCATGTTTGGACACCTGAATGTCTTTGTCAGGGTTTAGGGGTAAAATGATGAGGCTGCGTAACTCCCTTTTACAATGGCAGGAGGGGTCATGTGACCATGTGACCCAAAAGACCCAATGCAAACCCAAAACACAATTATCAAAAAAGAAACATGCATCATGTACACAATAAAAACTTGATAGAGAATGACAATATTAAACCCGACTATGAGGCACTGTAAATACAAATAAAGTGGCTAAAACAGTGAGCAAAGACATCATCAAGGGAGACTAGAGTTCAGAACCATGGAAGAGCAATTCATAACAAGGGAGCAAAGTCTATCTCCTAATTGAGACCACCTAAAGTTTGTATACAAAAAGTCTCCATTTGTAGTGGTTTGACTGATATAGAAGCAGCCGCACAATTTAGTCTGTATATTACAAAAGTAGAGTTGCAATTGGCAAATGAGTGGCAAAAGTTTTTGTTCAATCTGCATCCATGAAATTAATAGATTTATTGATGTGTTACAATGATTGCAAGTACCGCAATTACTGCATCTCTCTGTTTTTTTTGAGGAAGGTGCTGGGCTTTTTAGCAGGAGCAGCAAGTAATTGTTCACAAGTTTATCTTTAAGCGTAGGGGCATGTCTAAATGCAAATGTGGGGGGCTCAGAAAACATAGGACCCAGGGATGAAGCATAAAAGAGGATGATCCATTTTCTGATGATGTTTTTAATCGTCTGGGCTTTGTTGCTGTATTCAACTGAAAACAATATTTTGTTAGACACTTGCCTGGAGGTGTGTGCTTTTTTAAAATAGTTTTTATTGTGCATCATGTTTCTTTTTTGATAATTATGTCTGTGGTCATACGACTCCACCACCTGATGCCCTCATCATTTTACTCCTAAGCTCTGATGAAAACACTTGGGTATTGAAATGCAGAGGAAATGCAGCCTAGCTTGGTTTCTGAAATTTCAAAATGGACATTAATTGTCTGCTTACAACTCGGCTAGAGGGAGCCGTACCAAACAGATTAAACAGATTCATCCAGGACTAAACCACGATTTGAAAATTGCATAGTTAAATTGTTCAGGTTAACATTTTAGTTATTTTAGCCCTTATTTAATTTTATTTTTGTAATTTTTTTGTTTGGAGAATTGACATTGCATAGACATTGCAATAATACTTTTATACAATAGTTTGCAGACTTTTACAAATCTACTCTGCATATTTTTGGTTGACACACAAATGACTGGGCCAGAACACCGTGGATCTGGTCTATCTCGCACAAACATGTACAGCCTTAGCCAATAAGTTATTAGCCTATCTGGTAAAATCGTTGGTTGTTGAAAGATTTCCATGTGCGCGTACCGTCGCCCACCTCCTCCGCATGCAGCTGCACACGGCCGCACTAACCTTACCTTTAAGTGCTGTCCCGGGGCAGTAAACCCTGATAGGACATGCAGGTACAGTTTGGAATAACATAGTAAACTTTAATGAGGTTAATAAAAGGGCATGAGCACCTTAGACAGGCTGCATTGGGACAGGTTTACTGGGCATGGCTTAAGTGGCACCATACTGAGAGGCAATGCTCAAGACAAACAATGAGGGCGTGCTGAGTAGCGGTGCAAGATTAATCTAAGTCTAATAAAAATTAAAAAAAATAACAATTTGAATGAATGCAATTAGCAACTTTGATGTACCACAATTTCTTCTACAATCAGCAAAGTATCCTTTGTTATTTCACAACTGCTAAACCTGTAGTTTAGATCTGTACATACATACATATATACATATATATATATATATATATATATAAATACACACACACACATATATATACATATATATATATATATATATATATATGCACACACATATACACATACACACATATACATACTTAAATATGTTAAAGATGTACTGTGATTTTGTCTAGTAGTTATAATCTAGGACACACATGCATCAAAATGTTATAATTCGGACATTTTATTATACTGATCATATAGTGATCTAAAACTACATTGCATTAGACAGCAGACTTGTTTGTTAAGTAAACACCACCACAACAAGAGTCTGCAAAGCTGAGGACGATGGATAGCTGCACATCGCGCTAGTGAGTAGCAGATTGTTTTTGTGTCAAAATGGCTACGCGATGCTGCTGAATCCTAGGTGTATCACTAACTACAGCAGTGGGCATGTACCGGTGGCGGTGAAAACGAGGGTTGATCAGAGTAATGACGTCTTGGATACAGGACTATAAAGATTACTCAAACTCAAATAACAGGTGTGCTGTAACAAAGGCAAAGTCACCTATAACATAAGAGCGTGTGTTGTGACGCTCATTGATTGTGAACTGCATCCGGCTGAATAGGATAGTTTGAATACAATCACAGAAGTGCAGAGAGAAAGGAAATGGGACTACAAGGAATAAACACCCACTCTCACTCCAGGAGGCAGACTGACCTCAGAATAAACCAATGCTCTGTGTCTGAGCATGTCTGGATATTATGGAGAAATGTAGGACAACTCCTTTTGACAGTTGAAAGTTAGTATCAAAAACAAAACAAAAATGAGAAATTAAAATTACTTTGAGCCTATATGTCCATCAGTGTCGCAATGTTTGTGCATTATTCAATATTGTATCATAAATCAGATGTTGTGTTACAACAGTTAGTCTGTAAATTTTTGTTACTTGGGTAGTACTTTTCTCAAATACTTTTCTACTCTCACTCGAGTGATTTATTTGACCACTTTGTACTTCTACATTAGTATTTTTTTTTTTTTATTAATGTTACTCTTTCTTGAGTAACATTTTTTGCTACTCTATCACAAAACAGAACAATCCCTTACATCAGTTGTAAAGTAATTGCTTCTTTGTATGTGAGTCTGTGGTGAGTGTACTTTAGCGGGAGATAAATGGTGTGCAGCAGACAAAGTTGTGGGCCGCTGCTGTCATAAAGCGAGCTGAGCCAAGCCAAGGCGCACAGAGGCGAAGCAGTTATCTGTCCCAGACCGAGCCCACAACAAAAGTCCATCACGGTTGAGCACGGGGAGAGGCTCACAACAGCAGATGTGTGGAGGAGGAGAGGGCAGAGGAGGAGGGAGTGATCGGGTAACTCATCGTATCCTCCATTTATTACCTCCCATATGGTTAGGCCACAAAAAAAACAATGCATCTAGTTTGCAAGAAAATCTTTGTGTGCCAATAAGGTCATATTCTTGATAGGATGTTTTTTCAAGATTTAAAGGACAACATAAAGAAGATAAGATGTGTATGTGTCTCTGGGCAAGTCATTATTTGGCCAAGGTTTGTTTTTAACTCAAATCTCAAAAATTGTTTGATGCAATGACATTTGTTTAGTTGTGCTCCCTCCAGAGGACTTTGGGCCAACAACAACCACCATTTATTTTGGCTTTGTCCATCACCTGTGTTCACTCCAGGACAGTGCAGGTATGTAGTCTGGTGTGGGTTTTATATTCGCTACATGAGTTAATTCAGCTAAATGAGTTTCCACCTACCAAAATGGGATTTAACTATTAAGAGGTTAAATCAAAATCCACCTGAAGCCAGCTGTGGGGAAGCTGGCTGAATGTGGTCGAAGTAGGAGGCAGACTCAGAAAAATTCCCAAAATTTATTGTGACTTTGGGGGTGAAAAAAAATACATATTTACAAAAATTAACTGTGCTCAACTTAAGCAAAAGCAACATAAACGACAAAACTGAGGAAAAACCCACGTGTACCAGGCTATACTGATGTTCTCCCAGAAAGACTGGCTTTCCGTGCTTATATACCCTCCCAAACAGGAAGCAGGTAAACACCATTTACTCACAGGTACTGTAGGTATCTTTAGCAGGATCTTTAGCAGGATCTCACAATCCACTGTGTACTTTTGAGAGTCCTGTTAACCCAAAAGTGTTAAAAAAAATGAAAACTATAAACACTTCAACATTGAAACAAAAAAGGAACTTAACCAGTTCTCCCCTCCATACGGTCCGGCTCATGACCCCACCCAAGGCTTTAAAAATAGCCAACATAGGACATTCCCCCTGGACCATGTGGAGATTCAGGTAAGCATGGATGCATATGTTAACTGAACTGAATAAATTGAACAACATAAAATCTCTTTAAAGTAAAGGTGTAAGTGCGATGTTTAAATTAAAGGTACACAACTAAAAGACTAAACAAAACAACCTGGGATAGTTATGTCTAGTTATTTAGTTGAATATTGAAAAAAATATAGGAAATTAACCAATGTGTGAATATAAATAAAATTAAGGGACAAAGACCCAGTTGTCACATGAGCGAAGAAACTTTATGCGACTTAAGGTTCTAAATTAGATATTTGGCGTTTCCACCTCCAGTCACTTATGTGAATCTTTAAAATGCACATTAAAAAACAAGGTGATGGAAACATGCTACAATATAAAACCACATGGAAATGTAAAAGTACTATGACTTAAAGTTGATCACATTAACATTCTATTGTCAAAGAAAGTATTTAGAGTTTTATCATTGAATTTTAGTATGTGTGACACACTAGTTCACAGACCGTCCATAGATATGTTAAATGTTGGTTAATCTTAGTTATATTGTTTTTCATGGCCTGTTCTAAAGATTCTGGGACGATTGCCAGAATCAACAGCTTGACTCTGATTTCATCACAAACATTGGTGCCCCGTCAGTGAGCGCCTCTGCAGTCCCTGTGGTCGTATCAGACAGCTCTCCAACTTTTTTACTGTTTTTGGGGTTTGTTTTCTCACTATTTGGTTTCATTCATTAGCCTCTCATTCCACCACACAGGCTGCTGTTGATTTGGGCCCGGACCAAGCATTTGATTTCACATTTGTCTGCCTGCTGTGTTTGTTCACTAAACACAGGGTAATGACCACTTCACATTTCGCAGTCACACACTCCTCCTGCAGTTGTATTAATGATAAAACGCAGCCATTATGTCCCGGTGTAAAGCCTGAGTGTGGTGAGTGTACGTGGATGGCTGCTTAGGCACTGACAACATGGCGTAACGTCTGTGTGAGTGTTGGCCCGGTGCACCATCGCTCAGGGATTTATGTTCTCCAGGCGAGGTGTTGCTACCTACACACCAGCCTCTAACCAAAGCACAGGGCCACTTTAAAGGGCCTATATTTGGTCAAATTATTTTTGGAGCTTCTAAACAATCATATGCTTCTCATAAAACATGAAACTGGAGTTATGCATAATTTAGAAATGTTTTAATTAACTATAGTAAGACTGTTTCCCTCAGTTTCGTTCTAAATACAATCCCAGTGGTACTTGGGTATCCATGTAGCTCATTAGGGCTGATAAATTTGAGAAAACATATCTTACGCGCAGCAATCATTTCAATCATGTCATGCCATGCATCCAAGGTGTAATTACGTCGCTCAAATTAGGTTGGAATTCTATTTTCAGCATCAATGGAGCGTCTCCAAGTTTTTTAGCAGGTGAAAGATAGGAAATAGCATATGGTGTCTTATTTCTTATTTCTAATTTTATTTATTTGTAAAGGGACAGCACATAGTTAATGAGCATTCAAAATGTAAATATCTAAAGATTATAGGTAAAGAGGCCAATTTCCATCTTCAGTCAAAATAAACTTCAGAGGCCTTTTCAAAATACATTGAGTGCAATCATGTAAACAATATGTGCCGCCTCCAGGAACCTCAGGAAGACTTGTGATGGACTAAGTTGTATATTTGTGGGATAAATTGTCTACCCTTTAAAATGTCAAACAGCAATTTTACAAGACAGAAACTTAGATGGTAAGTAGTCCAATTTATGCAAGCACCACAGCCACAGCTTGTAATTGCTCTGCAAAGTGTCCTCTTGTCTTTGTATAGTTTTAAAATGTAATTAATTCAATCAACAATGAATACGTACCATATTTTCTGAACTAAGTCGCACTTTTTTTCATAGTTGGCCGGGGGTGCGACTTATACTCAGATGAGACTTATATGTGAAATTGTTAAAATGTATAATTTCACATCTTCGTTACTGGTCACAACATAACTCTGCAATTGGCACTCTAGACTTGTGCACCAGTATGACAGCCATCTACTTCCAGTAGCGACGCTTCATCTACTTCCGGAGCAGGCAGAGTTGTTCAGGAGCGACACAGAGGATGAGAATTCAATGGATTTAGTGACTTGGAGTGAGAGTAAACTGTTGTTTTTTATGCTTTAGTTATCTGATTAACTGTTATATATCTTACGTTAACGTACACGTACTGAGTTTGCTGTCTATGCTTCACTGTAACAGTTGATTATACATGTTACAATTCACTTGTTGACCAATAGATGGCGAAACTTACCTGTAAGAAAATTCACTTGACTGTTTTTTTATACATTTCATATTTAATTTCCCCTTATTTATTTCCCCTTCATTTATAAGACCATAAAGGTGATCATTTTTCATTTGGAACAATATTGCAAATGTTTAGTTTACCTTAATGTCACAAAACCTACTTCCTGTTTTTCTGGTTCAGTCTTCCAGGCTATGTGAAGTCTTACCTGACAGAGAACTATTTAAGGACCAATTGATTAAGTAAAATATAAAGTCTTTGGTTCACCGCTTTGTTTACTAGCAGGCCAAAGTTGTATTTATATTTTCCATATGTTCATATGCAATTTTGCATGTATATGTAATATGAGCCAGAGCTTGTTATATTTTTATGCGTTTGCTAGTTCCACGGATGTCAAACTGTGATGAAATAAGATCACAGTAAACATCAGTGAAAATAACTCTCATGTCTCTCATATGTGGACAAGCTGGCATATGTTTACGTTAGCGTTTCGCGTATCTGATTAACTATTAATATCTTACGTAAACATACCAGGTCGTTGTCTATGTGTTATATTAGCATGCTGTATTTAGCCTGTTGTTGTCTATTTTATGTTTATTATTATAACTAGCCTTTAAAGATAAAATGCCTGTTCTTGGTCTCGGATTTTGTAAAATAAATTGTACCCAAAATGCGACTTCTTTCTTATTATTACGCATTTATTTTTGTATAGTCCAGAAAATACGTTAATCAATTTAAAATGGTGTGACACTTAAACGTGAGGCTAGTGTAGCAGGAGCAGCTCTGTTGCCTCTGAATGTAAATTGACACTTTTAAAAAATATGTCTGTATGCAGCTTAGAGGTAAGATCTTAAGCCCAAGCCCGAGTCTGAGCCCGACCCGAATTTCGGGCCGGGTCGGGGCCTTAAAATGTCAATCATTACATTCGGGTCGGGTCGGGTCGGGCCGGGCTTCTCTCTAGCTGACTTTTTAAAAAATAAATATATGTTTTAAAATAAATATATGTTTATAAAAAATGTATACTAAAACGATGTGTGGATACTAAACTTAGGAATACTTGTTATAAAAAAATAATTTGGATAAAACAGAGCAGGCGTTGTAAGGTATTTGCTATTTAACTACTAAACAGGAGCCGCAGAGCCAGAGCATACTCTGCGCACGTGAACGCCGCCCTCTTAATAATCTTCCCCTCCGCAAGTCCGCATCTATTCTGGTATCCCTGATATGGAGCAGCAAGAAGTAAAGATAAACTAAAGACAGGGGAACTGAAAAGGCAAACACGCACCGGCAAGAGTGAGGTGTGGAAATGCTTCAATTGATTGTTGAAAATGCTACAGAAACTTGCGTTGGCTTCGCTGAATGTAGTAAATGTGGCGCTTTGCTTTCATACGAGAGCAAAAAGACTGGCACCTCGATGCTGAGGCAGGCATTTAAACAGCTGCTGTACTGGCAAAGTGATGATCGTCAAACATCTATATTATCATTTGTCCCACAGACCGCACCTCTTCGCGCTAAGCAGGCCATCACAGGACAAGTGCGTGGACTTTTGCTGTCAGGACCTTAGACCATTTTCAGTAGTTAGTGGCGAAGGTTTTTTATTAGTAGGCTTATTTTTATGCATGTTTAACTTTGTTTGGTTCTTTATTTTTTTTATTTATCCTCACAAATAAAATATGAAATTTCGGGTTTGCTTCGGGCTCGGGCCTGCAAATCAAGTTAATTGGTCGGGCTCGGGCTGGGTCGGGCTTTAATACCCGCGGGCCTGGGTCGGGCTGGATTTTTTAGGCCCAATCTTACATATTGTGTTGCTGTAGCTCCAGATTCCGGGTAATTGCGATTTGTCTGACATGCAAAAAACTGAAGCCTTTGTGATTTGCTAATTGCGATTTTGATTACTATTAATCTTGAAGGCCTATTCAACATGTTTTTAAAGTCTAACTTGACGTAAAGGCTGAAAACAATCAATTAACAGCACATGTTATAGTCAAAGGAAAACATTCAGGATTCAATATTAAAATTTAGCCAGATGTTATACTGGAAATGGAAAGAAGTGATGTCTGGGGAGGAGGTGGTCTGATGATCTCCCATGTGCCCTTTATTGTGGAAAACACAGTTTGGTGGTATAGAGATTAGTTTTCCTACTGCACATATAGGAAGTCTTAAAGCCAATGTCGCATCACTGACATTTAAACACTAGTGATTTACTGTGTTTCTTTCTCATAATGTCAAATAAACTGCAGCCAGAAGCCTTCACAATCAGAACACGCATCATAATTAGAATATACATAGGCCCATCTGTTAATCAATTCATATAGGCCAAACTCACCCAAACCGTGCTCATTTCCTGACAGTTTTTACATTTGAGCCAGAATTTTATTGGCAGACACAGTCACATCATGTCTCATGGGCACTATAATCTCTTGATAAAGGACAAACAAACATATGAAGGTGACCTGCGTGGACTATGCTTTTAAGCTCTGATTGAGAAAGCATAGTTTTGCTGTCATGTTAAAGCTAAAAAATAACTAGCATGCACTTTCTGATTGGACTCACTTAGGCCAAAAGCTGTTTATACAATATATCTGTACTAAGGCTAGTGTTGTCACTATTTCTTAGTGTTGAAATTTAAAATTTCTTTATAGATTTGATGCTCAATACTAATTCTGAAACACTTCATTAAGACAAGAGAATGTCATTTTCCACATTGAAAAATAGTAGTAATACTAGTGGTCTTATACTTGTTCTGATACAGCAGGAAAGGTTCATTTCTATCCTGTTAATGTGACTTTTTTAGTATTGAAACTAGTATCGAAATTAGATATTCATTTGAGCAGGTTTTAGCATTGATTAGTATCTGATTTTCAATACTTCTGACAACCCTAACTAGGCCAAGACAAAGCATAGCTCCAAAGAGGGCATTGACAAGGTTCTCTAGCATAGAACTCTTTAAAGGTCCTTCATATAGATGACGCACACCAGCATGGAAAATGTGTATCTGTCTGATCTGGTTGTGGGTGGAGCACTGGGAGAGTTCTGATCCAGTTCTTTTGCGCTGGTGCCAGTCTGTCCACAAGCATCAGTGAGTCACCGAAGCTGTGAGGTCTTCATGTTTCACCTGCGCAGCTTCACAGGACCATCACACCAGAGATGAGCCCCAGGACTGTTTTATTTGGAAACACAAACCATCACCGGCAATTACCCCAAATGACTCTAATCGTAATTGTCGATCTGGCTTTCTACTTTGTCTGTGTGAATTTCCAGGGTGGCTGTTAAACGTCTAAAGTGCACACACTCTTTGTCCATCAGAGGTAACATGTGTCCTTCTGTCCTCTTGCTGTCCTCTGGAGTCCCGGGACATGTGTCTGGGGTGATGTAGCCGGCCTGTTAAATCATAACCTGGGCCCAGAGAGGTCTAGAGCTCTAGCAGCTGCCTGGGTGTTGACAAGCCTTGCACAGCGCTTACAGACAGCACTGACATACATCAGAACAATGACATGTATCAGGTGAGGAGATTTCACTCACTGTTGATCAACTGTATTTGTATTTTTTTTTTTAAGTTTAATGTGCGTGTTTAATGTGTACAGTTAAAAGGTACTGTACATTATTTTACCGTCTTAAAAAACAATAAGTCCATTTTGTACGATTTAAAGCAATCCAACATTATTCCTCACTTATCTTATGCATTCCCGCATATCCTAATTATTCACTGTAAAATTATAAGGCCTTTTCCACAGCTCTCAGACACTGGGGTACAGACTAATTTAGCTAAAGTACAAGTTGGGTACAGGGACTTTAAAATAAAAAAATTCCAGAAGACTGAGAAGAACTCAAATGCAAAGAGGACAAATTGTAAGTTTACAAAATCCAAATTCAGTTACGTGAACAAGGTCCAAGTTACACTTTACAAATTCATTTAGATTCAGATCTGCTAGTAATGGTGAAGACAGACTTCATTGGCAGCACAGTCAGTCATGCCAAGAAAGTTCCATGAAGGTGCAAAGACTTAAAAAAACATGTATTCAAGTTAAAACTCTTAGCGAGGGAATAGAATGTAGAATGATGTGAGGGATTGGTTGGTAGTGGTTGGAGGGGCCAGTGGCGCAGATTGAAGCAAGGCTGTCAGTCTACCCAGGAAAGCTGTGCTGCAGTAGCTTATCACCATGAGGAGTGAGTGAATAATGCAATGCAAGTGTCTTTGAGTGGCCAATACCAACTTAATACATGATTACAATTATTAATGTAGATTTATATGGGAGCTTTTATGGCTATAGACCTTTAGTCATTTAGTTGATTCAGTTTTGGTGTTTTAGCTGACCAAACTTTGTATTAGTCAACCAATAATTTGATTCAGATGATTTATATAGGAAAGGAGTGAGTGAGATAGCTGAAGATTTGGTATTTTTTGGTAAAAAGGCAGATTAGACTCTTAATTTACAAGTTTAACCTGTCTTTATACAAATATATGTTTCCTAGTACTTTTTTCTGCATAAATATTATTTTAACTCCTGTGCAGGTACAGTCTTCGTGAGTGCAGTTTGGGTCTGATACATAGAGATAGTTTTAAGGGCTTTTGCACACGCCCTTTTTAGTTGATTAATCAATCAGTAGGCATGGCTTTAGTCAACCAAGAATTTATCTAGTCGACTATAGCCCTGGTGTGTGTGTACCTGGTTCGTGGCCCATGGTGGTGGACAGGGCGGGCATGGCCTGAGCCTCCTCTCCCTCCTCTCCCTCCTCTCCCAGGGGCTGTGGAAAATGGCGACAGGGCGTCAGGAGCGGAGCACCAGCTGAATCCACGCAGCAGATTTATGCCATAGAGTCCTACAGGAGAGACACATTTTAGAGACCACTTGTCAAACAGCAGAGCGGTTGCGAGCTCGTGTGTGCCGGGCCACTACTGTAAAACGCACCGCTGTGTTTGAGGAATGTTTTGGGATATCAGAGCGACACGTTTCCATGGCAATGAGGAACAAACGTATCTAAGCGAGTGTAGTGGAGCCAGCCCTCTGTTGACAGTCAGGTAAGAGTTGACTCGATGCATTTACAACCAACCCTTTTCCTCTGAAATGCCTGGACATCCCTTTATATCAGAGCCAATATCACCTGGTCCATTATGAATCTACCTCCCAGGCAAATATCACAGCGGAAACAAGGAGAACGTTATGCGCAGAGAGGAGGCAGGAGAGCGGGCATGTGAGAAATCAAACAAGCGTGGAGAGGCATTGCTTCGTAAATAATGGCACTCAACTGGAAAGCCAGATAGGGCAGGGGCAGGAAGCCAGGTGATGTAAAACGCAAATAAAAGGCCTATGGTTCATTTAAATGTCCCACTGGCGTCACTGCATGCATCAGACATACACAGTAGCACACAGTAAAGTCTTAAAGGAGAAGTCAAGAGTGGCTTTTTCATGTGGACCAGCCATGAAGGTCCAATCTTTTTTGTAAATCATGAATGATTGTCAATGGCCAGTTAAACACAGTAATTATGAAAGCAGACTTGTTTTTGTCCCGCTGTATCAAATAACAAAGCAAATTTGTGGAAAACAGATGAATATTTCCATGTTTAATCGTTATGAATTCATAAAGTAAAAGAACATACATCTATGATAAGTAAATGTTGTTAGTACAACTTTTAGTATAGACATAAGAACACTGAACCCAATAAAGCCTATTAATACTACACTGTATTGCAAATTATTGAAGGCCTCTGTGATTTCAGTTATAATTATAGACACCATGACCAAAAAATAATGAAATCCTTCATTCACAGTGGGACGATTTCAGAGAGTCCCCAGATGATATGATAAAATGTAAGCAAAATAATATGGTATGGCTTATCACTCTTCAAATGCAGTTGTAAAAGTAGATTCCTATTGTAGCCTACCAAATGAACCTATCTATGCCAGTGGCTCTCAATCTTTCCAAACAAAGCACCAACAAAGATAGGAACTGTCACGCAAAAATCTCCTTACATTTCTTTTTTTTATTGGCTCGACCTGAGATGGCTCATAAAATTATCATTATCAATTAACCAAAAAAAACTTCACATCCCACCCTTAGGAAAGGATGTGTAACAGTTGAATAACTGACGATAAAATACACAGCTGTTGAAGGGCTGAAGTGAGTCATCTGCCTGTGCTTCGGACGGACCACAGTAAACACCTGGTACCTTTGGGACAGCATCTGCAACATCCGCCCAAAGTCAACCGTCTAAACAGAGAGGCCTCTGGGTCCTGTGATCTGCACCAGACTGGAGGAACATCAGCTCCTCCACAGCTTCTGAGGCTAAAAAGAGTGAGAAGAGGCCAACTCTGACTCAGCCATTACACATCCGAACTTCCACTTCCAGTTTCTCATTTTGACAGTTAGCCATGCACCTGTCCCTTCCAGTTCATTAGGACCCCCTTGGATAACCAAGTGAGTCGACAAATGAGAAAACCAAATTAAAAAAGGTGTTGTATCTGATTCGAGAACTAGTTCATTTTAAACGGTTTGCAGTGGTCCAAAGTTATTCCTCACATGCTGCAAACTTCCAGTTGAAATCAGAAGTTTGTATACACTATATAAAAAGACATATGACATGAAACTAACCTAAAGGGCTTTGTGATGGCCACTCTAAAATATTGGCTTTGTTATCTTTAAGTCACTTTGTAACTACTTTGGTTTTCCAAATAATGACCCAAAGCATACTGCCAATTTGCACCAAGCTTTAACTTCTTGGTTGATGTCTTGAGATGTTGCTTCAGTATTTCCACATAATGTCGTTTCCTCATAATTCCATTTATTTTGTGAAGTGCACCAGTCCCTCCTGCAACAAAACAATCCTACAACATGATGTTGCCACCCCCGTATTTCACAGTTGGGATAGTGTTCTCATGCTTGCAAGTTTCCCCCTTTTTCTTATGAACGTAACAAAGTTTATTATGGCCAAACAGTTCATTTCTGAAGACATGTCCTGTGGTCTGACGAAACAAAAATTTAAGGTCTTTGTCCCTGTGTGCATTTGCAAACTGTGACCTTGCTTTTTTATGTTTCTTTTGGAGTAATGTCTTCTTCCTGGCAGAGTGGCCTTTCAGCCCATGTGGGTACAGTACTTGTTTCACTGTGAATAATGATATACTCTTAACATCAGCCAGCATCTTCACAAGGTCTTTTGCTTTTGTTCTTAGGCTGATATGGTTATTTTGGACCAAAGCACATTCATCTCTGGGACACAGAGTGTTTCTTCCTGAGTGATATCATGACTGGACATTCCCATGGCGTTTATACAAATGTCGAACCTCAGAAGCATCAGAAGCTTTCAAAGACTAACTGTTTTCCGGGTTGGCCACAGCCACATTTGACCATTTATCAACAATGTAAATCATAGTTTTTAATTGCATATGGGTCTGGGGTTTTTTGAAAAAAAATTCAACCTTTTTGAATGAAAATCTAAAGTGGAGATATTAAAAGTAAGAGAACTACAATCTGCCCAATATGGCCGACTTGCTGTTGGGTTTAGGGTGGGGTCATAGCATATTTTTTACTTGGCATGACATGGAATATTTTTGTGCCAAGTTTTATCTTTCTTTGAACTCTTCTTCCATTGAGGTAATACATGTCTTTTTTTAAATTATGCTTTTTCATTATTGCTTATCTTGGGAAACATGAATTTTAGGCCATAGTTGGATTAGTCTAAAGCATCTATTTAGTCTTTAACAAAGTCCAGTAGTCTGAACCGCACTTATTTCAATGACAAAATGTTGACATTTTTTGACATTGTCATGGTAACACAGTTGCAGATAGAGGTATGTTATCATTGTTTTTTTGTTCAGTATGGCAAGACAGATGTCAATGCCGAATTTGCCAATAAAATGTCTATGAAAAACACATTTTTTTGATCCCATTCAAAAAGTTCAAGAGGGCACTGCAGAGCAATTTAATATCACAGTTATACCAATTGTACATCATTGCGTTCAGGTCATCATTTTGCACAAAATGTATATTAATGCCCGACAATAGGCCAATGCATGTCATAGTTTAATACCCAAGATTTAATACTTTTAAATATGGACTTTTTCTTTGAAGGTTGGCTATACGTACATTTTATGACTCATCAAAATGCAAAAATGTAATGGCACATGGGTCTAATAAATTTTAGTCCATTTTCCAGTCTTTTGTATGAAAATCCAGGGTCCAAGTATTCAAGTATTCAATTTTTTTAAAAGCGAGTTCTGCCCACAATCACCCCTGTAGGGTTTCGGAAGGGGTCATAATGTCATTTTTTTTACTTGTCTTAGCATGGTTTGCTTGTACCAGGTTTAGATATGCCTATGATGAAAAAGGTCACTTCAAAATAAAAAAAAATACATTTCACAGACTTTAATTAATCCAATAAAAATGACTTTTTGTTAATGTTCCCCATCACAAATAAGCCCTCGGTACAATTTTTCACAAGTCCATGACAAACAGACTGTGTTGTTGGAATTTCTTAAAATTGTAAGAGCGCACTAGAGAACCATTTTGTTTGATAGTACCTTCATTTACATATCATTATTATTAACCCTTTTTCCAATCAAAAAATGTGTTTGAGATTAGATTTAAAAAATAATAATAATTTTGTTGAGAATTCGGTTCAGGCAAAACTCTTAATTTAGACAATAGAATATGATTTTCAACATTAAATTGCAGTACTTTCTTTCATATTACCATGTGGTCTTATATCTGTGTAATCCCTTAATTGTCCAGGTAAGTTCCATAGTGGTCCATGGATCATTCTAAAGCTATTGAGGAAAGGTTCATGTGACATGTGAATTTGTCAGTATACTTGTTCAAATTAATATCTAGTTTTGATGTATAGTTATATTATCGATTAGTATCTGATTTGCAATACTTTTGACAACCGTAGCACACATAGGGGAAAGCCAAACCAGGTCCCATAAAGCATAGTTGACTTTAGGTTTGTATCTTTCCTTTGCTCATAACTGGCTCACTCCACACTCTCTGCTAATAATGTGAAAGTCAGACTAACTGAGAGTTCTCTGTACAGTGTGAACCAGGCCATAAACTCTACCCCCATGGAGCCAGCAGCAAGGAAGCCAATGCTTCCTGCACCCCCAAATACATGCAATGAGGCTGGGATGGACAGAACCAGAGTAGCCTACCAGCTCCCTGCAGGCTGTCTGACACACTGATGGAAATGCAGTGGAAAAACAGCTCCAGAGATGTCAGAGAGAGAAGTAAGCAGAGAGCATCACTCTTCTGGAGTGAGATACACAAAATATGGTTCATGCATCAAAAACAACATAGAAATGAATGAAATTGATTTTCCAATAAACAGGACTTTGGAATCCCTAGATCTCAGACAGACAATTCACAAATGTCAATGGCATGCTACCAAAAAGTACTAACATTTAAAACTGTCTGAAACTGAAACTAGTCTAGTGAAGTTCATCTTTACAGAACCAACCAACTAACACATATCATGGCATAGTAATGTATTTATGACACTGAAGGTCTGACACCTGAGCTGAGTGTGCTAAAAGAGGATGGAAATGGATACAGGTCTGTCCTGGACACATCTATAGCCTGTCCGTGCTGTTTTAGTTTTAGTCCATGTTCAGTCCTAGTTTAGTCCTGGTTCAGCCCATCAACAGGAGTGGATCTCTCCTTCAAAAGTAGTTCTCCTCGAGGTTTCTCTTTTTTTCCCAACTGGCTTTTGTGGAGTTTTTCCTTGCTGCATTTTGGTCAATAAAGTGTTAAAAATAATAAACATGTGCCAATTATTCGGTACGTATGTGTTGAGCAGAAGTGGTTCTGTGACTTTTTAAAAGTAGAAAACAATATGAATGTAGTGGCTGTTCAAATTACATGACACAAAACATCTTCAACATAGGGATAAATGTGTAGGGTTTTTTGTATCTAAGCTATAGATATATAGCTATATTATTATTTTTTTTTTTTAAAGAAGTGAAATAGCTAAAACAAGTGCCATCAAAAATGATTAGACCAAGGACGATTTGAAAAGCATTCATTAAAACACACACAATGGCAGAAAAGTGAAAATGCCAATGGATATAAAAAATCCCCAGGGTGAACTGAGGATTAATTGATTTAATTAAAAACCAGAGTCTAGTACTGCTCTCTTCAGAATGCCTGAATATATGAAATATAAACAAATGTATTTACTATAAATACATTCCATCCAAGTGTGTAAAAAAATCTGTCTAAAGGCCAAGAAGCTCTTGAACCTTGAAACCATGTTTTCTTGGAGTGTGTGCTGTGATAAGAATGCGTCATCCTCAGGTTTGCATGTGAACACTCTGAGTTTTTGAAAAGTGATGAAACCAGAGTTTGTCCGGCTCCATAAAAGAGGTTAAGAGGAGCAGCAGAGGAGGTTAGAGCTCTTCAAGTCCAGACCACAAATGTGTCCAGCAGGCCTGTGTGAACACTAGTGTGTTGGAGCCAGGAGAGCTGACCCGAGCCGCCACGCCTCACTGATTTTGTCAGGGTGCGCTGATGTGAAGGACAGGCTAATGCAAAGACAAGGGACACTGTGAAAGGGTGCCATGCTCTGCTCTGTCCCCTCTGTCTTTCCGTTGGCTCTGGGAGGACAGGAAGCGTGTCTTGGGAGCTTTTACAGGCATCTGGAGTGTCGTATGGACCGTCTTCAGAAACAGGACAGGACAGAAAGCAGGTCTGTTCACATGGACACAGAGGAGGGAGGCAGTGGACACAATCGCTACAGGACAGAAGATGGAAGAGGTGAGCTGAGAAGTGATATGCGCCCACTACCGCTTTAGAAGTCACATGGCACCATCTAGTGGTCAAGCATGGAACACCAACATGCAGCTGACATGAGATCATTAGCATCTCAATGCAATGATTATTGCAGAGGTGGATAAAACTCAGTTACATTTACTTCAGTTCTGACGTGGTAAGTAAATATAAAGTGAAGACATTTCGCCACTCATTTACAAGTTCTGTCCAGTCCAGACAGAAGTTAATTTTTCATTTGCAATGGATCTTACCGGCGGTGACTGAGGGATTACAAACAATTTTAACGAGGGTTGTCAAAAATACTAAAACTAGTATTGAAACTAGAGACTATTTTGAGTAGTATTGAGTACTTAGTATTGATACTAAAAAAAGACAGGACAAAAATGAACCTTTCCTGAATAGCTTTAGAATGATCTGTATCAGAACAAGTAAAACACCACAGACTGGACCACTATGGAACCTACCTGGATGTCTAAAGGACACAGAAACTACATGGTAACATAAAAGACAGTACCATGATTTAATTATATTTTATTCTATTGTCTAAATACATTTTTTATTTTTTTTTATTATTCTGAAAGATGCTCTTGAATTGAGTATCGAGTTTGAAATTTTACTATTGTGACTACACCAATTCTAACCGCAATCACAATACTTGTCAGAAAATCGCAATTAGATATTTTTCCCATATCCAATCCAGTCGTGCCGAGAGTGAAATCTGAGGTGGGCTCTGTATTTGAAAAGAAAACAGCTCTGGGTGATGGATGGGAGGATGAAAAGCAGGAAGTGTACGTGGCTGTTATTCTTCCTCCGTTCAAAAATAAGCCTGTCTGACCTGCCGAGGGTTCCACGCACAGCTGGAGGTTCAGCACGTTAGCTAGCGCTACAAGGGGGATGACTGACATTGAAGAACACCCAGAGACGCGCTACATGTCCACCGGGCCTGTCTGCAGTTTGAAGGCATGCTTTGAGTTCACTCAGTCTAGAAACAGCCAGAAGACGTGATCCTTTTTGGGAAAAGACAAGAGGGAAAACACACCACGCTTTAAGGTGTCCACGGGTCAGGGAGGAGTCGGAACAAAATGGTTTCCAGTAGAGATCAGTCACAACATTATATTATAATTACGGTGATTTTTTTATGCATCATTATGATGTTTCCTCATCAAAAATATACCTGGAGCTGTGTTTTGTTTCATTCACACATATTTAAGACACAAATCCTGCATATTTAGGGTATTCGGAGTTCTTCTCTCAAACTAAAAACACTCCACCTAGTGATGTTGTAGTAATACAGGAAGTGCTGCACTGTGTTTTTAAAGTCCATACACCTTCACTAGAATCAGTTGGATGATTTCAGACCTGGAATTGTCAGTCTACTGAACTAAAGGTTAGGCATGGGATGATACACGACAATATCGCTAATTGTGATCAAAAAGGTCTGCAATTAATCGCTTGTGGCATTTTTTAATAATCGTGGTCATTGCACATGATTATAATCGCCTTTACGGCACAAGACTGCCTCACATTCCCGGTTTCAATACAACTTTTTAGATGTTAATTCTGGTGTTTGTCCACAAGGCGGCCCTCTATCATAGCGATGACACTTGTTAGATTCTGTGCCAATTCTGAACTGAGGATGGTTCTTCATGATCGTCAGTCACCATCATGGCTAGGCAGGTAGTGGATCTTGATCCTCATGACATATCCTCCACTACAGAAGGTGAAGTCTGATGTGTGGAATTATTATGGCTTTGAAAAACAAGACCAATAAGGCGATGAGCCACCAATATGTAGAGCCTGATGAAAAAAAGCTTGTACGTGTTTGTGTCGGCTTTGCTATCTTTACGTTAGCACTAGCTAAATAGCATTTTGCACAGCTGATTTTATGCGGAATAAGACAAGAGATTTTATTGCTTGTGGAGGACATTATGGTACTTACAGCCTTTGTGATTTGCTAACTGCATACCATTAAAATTGTGATTTTGATTCGATTGCGATGAATCTTAGAGTCCTATTTAAAATTCAGAACAAGTATCATTAGTGATTTTGGTCAAATGTCAATTGCCATGGAAAGCAGTGATAAGTATGATTTTATACCTACACAATTTCATTCACCATGTCTTCGTTAAATGTGCACAATGTTACTTTTCTGGTGGAGGGCCTGCAATATGCTTGTCTCCATGGAGCTTTTATTGCTTTGCCTAAATGTTCCACCATATATCATTAAACTCACCCATCTTTCATTTATTCAATCAAATGTTTATCGTCAACGAAATACCTTATAAAAACAAAGGCATACTCAGCTACAAAGAGCAAGACTTGGGTAGCTCAGTATGCATAAATCCTAGTGACCTAATCCTAGTGACCAGTACCATCTAATTAACAATGGCATCTTGCATCTTAATTAAGAAAGTGTCCAGATGACAACCTCTGAAACGTTTTTAACCTTGAAAATCATGCATTCTTATTGTAAATGGATTGCCTCTCCATAGATCTGACTGAAGTTGGCCCAGCCACACTTAATACGTATAATGCCATACTGTGTAAAATTCTAAGCAAAGTAATAACATCTCCATGGATAATCAAGAGGTGTAGCTTCACCCAGAAAAGTTACATAGTGAACCTTTAAATAGATACACTCCATCCTTCAGTGTGGGTTTACTGTAAAACCCAATTTGAAACCTAATTTATTTGAAGTATTTGAAACATTAGATTGCGGGCAGAGGAATCTGTAATGATGTGTAATTTCCAACATTCACAAATGTTTCAATGTTGCCACAAGATTAAGAAACCAATACACATTCTTGAAAGGATTGAATATGTTAAAAGTGTATAAGGAAAAGCAGTTAACCCTCCACCAAAGCGAGTGGAGGTGCTGGCTCTTGTATTCTCGCTGGTCCTCACATCCTGGACTTTTACAAGGCCACCATGACTGACACTGATCCCGTCTCGTGAGGTTCACCGCCACATCGCTCGCACCTTCTCTGGTTACAGCTCTGGTCCAGAACTATCCAGCAGCCCTGCTCTACACTTCCTCTGGACCAGAGGAAAGCCACTAGGAGACCGATGACACCTGCTCTGCTTCTGTGAGGGTGCTGCAGAGACCCGGGTTCATGCACTGATCACAACCTTTTGGAAATTGAAAGAGATCACATTTTATGGTTTCCACTGTGGCTGCTTTTGTCGTCTGATCTTTGGCCTCAAAACAAAACCCTTTGGCCCTCAAATGCTATTAAATTCACACAATACAGCTTTCTAATCTTTTAATCCCATAGGTCTCCATTAGAACTACTGCCTGCCAATCCTTATTCAGAATTGTAAATGCACAGGTCCAACTTTGGCCGGGTCTTCACCCAGAAAAATTATTTTTGTCTGTGGATGATTTTTCCATAAATAAAAGACAGTGTCAATTAATGTCTAGAATACAAATAAATAAATAAAAAATGCAGTTGACAATTACTAGACTTTTTTCATATGAGGATATCAGTCCAGTCAGCACTCTCTTTCACACCTTGTGTCAGGCTCAAATAAAGTCGTCCAATTAGATTTATTTATTTCTGTGACATATGTGACATAAAGGAGGAACATTTACAAGCAAAATCTAATTTCTTTCTTCTCAGATTAACAGACTTTAGTGCTTTATCCTTTGCATTGTGTATTTCTGCAGACACACAATGTTTTCCAGTCTCTTGTGTTATTCTTTCTGTTTTTTTCCTCACAAGTAGCCACATTAGTCTTAATATGAACGGACCACGTGTGTCCCTGATTGGCTATCCCACCTGTCAATCATGCCCATCTAAACTCTGGGAGATTCATTAGTGACCGGACTCACATCTTTGTTAAGTATTGAAGAAGGGTGTATTCTGGATTCCAGGCAAATTTCCCAAGGCAGTGCTTCTCAAACTTTTAATGACAAGTAACAATATTTGTCTTTCCAAGTACCACCAGATCTAAGCCTAGACGATATCAGGCCTAAATTAGCACTTAACATGGCCTCAAATGAGGCTAAACCAGGTCCAAAATGAGACATGGTTGGGGATCATTTTAAAAAAGGAGGACAAAAAGTTGAGAACATTTGCCTGTAGATGAAGCAAATATTCAAAATGCAGAGGTCCTCAGTAACCATCAGAGCCAGTACCACATTTTGAGAAACCCTGTCCTAAGGCTCATTGCCGAGCGTCTTGGATGGGATGTGAGTATGGGGCAGCTGTGTAGACAGATGGGATCTAAAATCAATTTGTATGTGGTGTTTTGTGCAGTGCAGAGGCTTTGAGAACCACAGAGTGTGAGGCAGACATGGGAGATGGAGTTACAGCCACAAAAACACAACCCAAACTGACACAGAGAATACCACTGCAGAGTGGAGAAGCTCAATGTCCATCTGCATCGGGCAGAATGGCTGTAGAATTGCTGTAGAAGGGCTGTAGAATTGCACAGTATTAAACAGCAGTCTAACAGAATGATTGTCCAAATGGCCAGAGGTAGAGTAAGAGTAACGTTACTTCAGAATAATACTGGTCAAGTAGAAGTGATCTTTGAAAAACAAACAAAAAAATAATAATTCTGCAAAAAAAAATCTGCTAACCCTGTAGTTAAGATCTGGATCGTAAATCTAATCAATGCCAATGCTCATCAGATAAATCTCTGATAAATCAGATAAATTGATATTTTCCCCGTTGTTCGGCCCTACTCATGATGGTAGAAATGGAAACCATGTTTGGAGCAGAGGGAAAGACAAACTTGGATGCCAGCTCTACTCAGCCTGTCATCTCTTTAACTGTATGGAAACTCTAGCTCCTTTGTTCCTCTGCCCACTGTCAGAGCATCACAGGTTTTAGGAAGGAGAAGTGTGCCAGCCCAGGACATGACTGGACAGAGACGTTGCATTAGCACAGAATTTTCAAAAGGACTACTAGAATCAAAGCAATTTTGGAATATCAATCAATTAGGACGATACGGGCATAAAGTAGTATTAGGATATTTAAGAATGAGCTATTAAATTAATATATTTAAATTTATTTTCTGAATCAGTGATATGTGTAGGATTCGGCAGCAATGCAGTCATTTTAGCACAAAAGAAATCTGCTTGCTAGTGTGATTTGCAGAACATGGTCCAGCAGAGTGGACCTTCGCCGCTCTACGTTTACAGTGACAGTAGGCGTCATAGATTATGACTATATAACAGATATAAGCATAATATGTCTTTTTAAAATGTAAATTACCCTGGTAGTCAGTTGTCAGGGAGCTGTAGAATGAACACTGACCAAATACCATTCAGCAGAGCAAAGTGATGACAAGGAGTGGACCAAAATTATTAACGAAGACTTATGTGTGGTTAATACATAAAAAAAAAAATGAAAGGACAGATTCTGAATTAAGCAATAACCTTAACATATTGTCAGTACAAAGAAATATATAGGTTATTATTGAGGGACAAAATTGTATGTTTCCTGATTTTGTAATAAAGGATCTAGCCGTCAAAACTTTCCAAATCAAAACTAGGAATAAGCAGTAACCAAGCAAAGCCATTTTCGGCATTTAGCCATGATCAGTTTGTCCCATCTCACTTTCATTTCAGGGCATAAGAAATTTGTAAATCTCTATGTTTACCTTAGCAGCTGCTGGACGTTGCCTATATTTTGCAGGCCAAATATACAGATGACTATTGACTAAGTAAAAACATATAGATCTCTACTCCAACAGAATGAGAAATCAGAACCGTCTTCTGTATAACACAAGTGGGACTCACAATATAGAGACTTTTCCACATTTGCCTTATAATCTTTCCACATAACAATAATGTCCACCGATATCAATCTGCATCTGGGTCAGGCACCAAACATCTGAAGGCATTTAGAGCCATGAGACACAGGCACAGACAGAGGCATGGAGCGTTTGAGTGCTGTGGAGAGCCATTGGTTTCATTTACACAGAATGGAAAGATGGATGTGAGGCGGCCGTGCGTTCAGCAGGTATGGAAAACATCAGATATGGAGCTCAGGAGAATCCAATGTGACGCTCAGTGGGCCGGTGCTGACACAGAGCAGACTTCTCATTCAGAGGAAACACAAACAATATAGTGCATATACTTTCACTCACTCAAGTTCATTTGGCCCACACAGGACTGAGCCAGTATTTGGAGTGAGTGATTTTCTGACCAGTCAGACACTTAAAGGTTCTATATTTGGGGACAGTGAAGGTTCAGCTCAAAGGTACATCTTAGCAAATCTTTAGAATAGAGTCTACAGAGGCAGGAAAGAATGAAAGGCCTCACATCTTTAGAGGCCAAGATGATGCCCCAAAAAGACAAAACTTGCACAGTGCTGTATCTTATTTGTATTGCATTTTAGACTCAATCCTGTGACTTAAATTTATTCAAATTTAACATTCTAGTTAAATGATGACATTTAGCATTTTGAATACAATTGCATTGCAATTTTTCACTTTTGGGACAAAATCAAGGTTATGTTTTAATGGTATAGTGGGCCACATACTGTAACACAAGGAGACCTGCTATAAGCTCTCTGCTATAAGCTCTCAATAAGCTACATCGAAGGCCTTGCCAATGCCAACAATGCAGTGGCCAAAATGAAAGAAGAACTGGCAGACCAAGACATGACAACAGAAGAGTTGAAGGAGAAAGTCCACCAGTGATGATAAAATCTTGTGTAAAAGTGATGACATCCAAGCACAGAGCCCTGACCTCCAAATGGTCAAACAAATCAAGAAGCATAGGTCACAGTACAAAGGAGCTGTGCCATAAGGTCTCCTCTTATTCATATTCATGTTCTGCCTAATTATGGAGAGCAAAGGTCTGGAGTGTGCTCTGGTGAACAGTGAAGAGCAGAAAGCACAGCTGGCCACCAGGCTCAGGAGAGTAGCTGGTGTGGAGGAGTGGAAGATTTATTAGTGTAGACATGAGAGAGCAGAATGATGAGAGCTTATTAAAATTGGCTATTGGCTCTAGACTCAGGCAACCAGATTAATCAAGATATGGGTTAATACCTCTCACACATTAAACATCAATACAAAAAAGCCCAAAGCACTTTGAAAAGCCAGAATAATGCTTCCTAATAATGAGGAATCGGCTGGCCATTCAACAAAAAGTGCTCCATATACAACTTCATAAACAGGCCTCTGTGTCTCTGTGAGTAAAGTCAATCCTTTCTTTAATCACTGCTCAGGTTTCATCTGATGTGGTGGATCTGACAGAACAAACCCTTTGTGAACCTGTTCTATTATTGTCCTGTTGTACACCAGCCACAAACCTAGCTCATGGGGGAGAGGCCAGTACAGTGAGGAGTATGAAAGAATAGTTTGCGTAATTATTGAGAGGCTGTCAGGTCGTGTACCTTACTTGCTTTGAATATGCTCATCAAAAAGGAGCGTCTGGGGGAAATGTGGTGGATAAAAGGAGTTACATTTACAGTTATTCTAGTTGCTGATTTATTACAGTTTTTTTCCTATCAATACTTGAAGAACAATTTTATCACACAAAAAAAAAAGGCTGTTGTTTCCCCCATGTGACAGCAGCCTGACAGCCAGGCATGTCTCAGTAACAAATGTTTAAATGTGATAGAGACGATATTATGATTACAAATGGTCTGATATGGATATTTTGAGCTGATACCTGATATATTTGTCTTGCTTTTGTGGCTGATAACCGATATTTGCCAATACCGCTATTAATTACTGCAATACCGCACTTCAAATATATAGTACAGACCAATTTATGTTACAATGAAGTTTATGGATTAACTTTTCATCTTTGTAAAAAATAATAACAAAATGTGTTTCTGGGATATAAATTCATTTTTTCACTCTTGAGTCTGTTCAAAACAGACAAATCTGATGCACTGAGGACAAACTGGAAATATCACATAAGCATACACAGACAGGGCAGTGCAGAAAAAAAAAAAAGCCAAATATCTGCTAAATTTTCAATACCGATATCTGGGGAAATCCTCCAATATCACCAATGTCAGCAATAACCAATAACTGATAATCAATACAACATGCCTCATTGTGATAAAATTTACTGTTGGAGTCCACTTTCTGACCCTGATGTTGTAATCCTAAAGCATGGTAATCCCAGCAAATCTTTTTCTAAATAAACCAAATTGTAATTATATGAACTGCAATAAATGTACAGCTCGATGATATATTTTAGTAGTTAGTATTTATAATTAGTCACATTTATGTAACTTATCTGACCTACTAGGTTGCTGAAAGATTCACCACAATCGAATCAAAGTTGCAATTTGAATGGACATAATAATCACATCGTAAAGGTTGCAATTATTTAGGTACCAACATTTCCTCCACAAACAAAATATCCTGTCTTCTTATTCTGCATAAAAACTGCTAACCCTATAGTTTAGATCTGAACAAATATATTCTGAAATGTGATTCTTGTATTAGTTTGTTAGTTCATATTTCAGTCTTTTTGACAATTCTTGTGAACTTAGTTTGAACAGAATCCTTATTAAAACATAAATCGCAAATTAGATATTATTCACAAATCGTTCAGTCCTACTACTTATAGCTGATATGAACAAAGATATGAGCAAAGATTATACTGTGCCTTTAAGTAAACAACAAATACAGCACTCCCAGTAAGGTGATTCCTTCACTTTCACATATACATCATTGTGCTCTTTGCCACTTGCGACCAACCTTACGATAAAACCACATGGTGAACAACAACTTTAAGTGCAAATAGTAAACATTAGAGTACCTGGCATGTCTTACCTTAGCTTCACCAGCTGCGGGCACTCCCACCTTGGCACTCTGGATCTCCACAGCTCCGTATGGCCCTGTGTGCTCTCACGGAAATCCTCCGAAACAGGAAGCACCCCGCCCCCAAGCTGCTCACCTGGACAGACCTGAAACGCAGGTCTGGCGGTGGCAGCGTCAAATCACTTCACTCTGCAGAGAAAGACAAGCAGCTGTGAGGAGGACTGAGGTTAGCAAGCAAAGTTTTTCAGTATATAGAAAATTAAGGAGGATGGAGGTTCAGACTTGGCAGCTTCATCATTAAAGTCAACTCAAATTTATTTATAAAACACACACAACCACCACCGCCAAAAGTGTGGTACAAATGCAATATAAAGCACAATCTTAATCTATTAAAATTACATTACAAATCTAAACAGAAGTAGAAGACCTGAAGAACATTGCAAATATGTGAAAATGTGAAAAAGACGTATATTTTGAATACTGTGATAATTATAAAATGAGACAAAATGAGTAAGTATGGACAGTAGAGATGGTTCATAGGTGATATATCTGATATCAGAGGGCTTTCTCCAGACATTGGTGTCAGCCTAATAATTAAACTCTTGACGATATTTGGCACTTATATTTCGTTTTGCACTGCCCCAGTCTGTGTGTGCCCATGTGTCAGTGCCAGTTTGTCCTCAGTGCATCCGAGTTGTCTTTTTAAACATACTCATGAGTGGAAACGGAACTAGAAGATCATGCAAAAAAATTGCATGATTGACCTAGATTAATAGGTTTATTTGTTATCATTTCAAAAGAGAAATGTACTTGTGAACTTTAATTACTTAAAATCCATAGCAAGGACAAATAAAATATGTTTAAAGCTAAATATCAGTATCATCAAATATTAGCTATCTACAGCAACTCAAATATCGGTATTGGCTCCAAAAAAAAAAAATCCGTATTGGATCATCCCTAATGGATGCCAAACCTTGTTTAAGCCAAGGCTAATTTTGGAGTGAGTTGGAGAGGCCTTACTTGAACATGCAAAGTACATTAAAAATGGCTTAGGTAATCATTTTTAAAAAATCCATTAAAAAAAAATAAAAATAATTAACGCTGGTTGCTGAAAGTTTTGGATAGTCATATGAGTAGGAGTTGAATGAGTGGTAATAACAACGGCTTGCATATTTTGAGTTGATTAAACGTCCACTTGAGCTGTAGTAACAATGCCTGTCCACTAGATGGAGGCACTGTAGTATGGCACGAAGACAACTCAAGGCACTAAAGTTTCAAATGAGGTCAGTCTCTGTAGTTTGCTGTGTAATGTGTGTGGTCAGTTGCCTCTAAGTGATCCTTGGATGACCAGAGTGCCAGACACTACGAATACAGAGCTATGTTGTGGTTCATGGTTCAGGAAGCTACAATAAATCATTATTCAAATTAGGGCTGCACAATATATCACAATTGCATCACAATCAAACTGGAGTTGGCAGAATTATCAAATCAAAGACTTAAAAAGATTTAGATAATAGAATGTCCTCTACAAAGAGCAAAATATGTGTGTTTTAATGGAACAGTATTATAGTGGCTGTAGTTATTTTAGACCTCTACAAACATGTTCTGAAATACATGGGATTCATGTATTAGTTTAAAAGACGGGGTATTTTACTTCTATGGTGTATTAACTGCTAACACATAACATATTGACATCACCATGCTACCTTTTATTGTTTTGAAAATGCTATATGCCAAAAACAACATATTGATATGTTTTTTTTAAGTTTTACTTTTTTTGACGCTGAGTCTCCTCTCCCTTTGGTCCCCGTATTAAGTCACCCCCTCTTCAAAAAAAAAATATATATATATATATAATTCCATCAATTTTGCATAACTTTCAGTATTCTTTAAAATGTTGGAGTGGTTTACTATGTGCAGGCTACATAGAATCATCACAGAATCCTGCTGCAATCAGCCTCTAACTGTGACAGGACTATAGCAGTGTCACTAAACTATAATCTGAAACTGATTCCATGCTTAATTGTTTCATCAATATCTTCATGATCGATATCTTGTATCCACTTAGGTGAAGATCTGCTACCTTCATCTTATATATTCAGTCTACCAAATGGTCCAGACCTAATGGAAATAGCATTGCTTAGACCTGTGTGGGTGACTTAATGAGAAGAATGCCTGTTGAATGCAATTGTGGGTCACACACAAAGAGCCACTCTGTGCTTCCCATGGATACAAACAGCAGCAGTGCACATCCTCACAGCACATTCCACTGTTCACTTGTCTCCAGATACACAGGAGAGAGTCAGGCCTATAGGAAGCCACTACATTTACCAGGAATCCTCCTTTTTCTAGTTTGTGATTATGGTTCACTGGCAATGACAATAAAACATTCTGATTCTGATTAACAAGAGGATTGAAGGATTGAATTGAAATGTGAATAGATTTGCGCAGGAGGCTTATCTGAGCTCGAGTCTGACTGAAGGTGAAAACCTTAGAGGCAAACAGATGACACCTGTGATACAACTTGACACACTGATATATGTCAAATGTAAGCTCTTTGTGTCAGAGCATGTATCACACATGAGCTGAGCCTGGAGATACTGTTTGCAGAGTGGCTAAAGAATGATCCCATCTACATAACAAGATGGCTTCAAGATGATATGACAAACTCACAAGAGACACAAATGGACAGAATAGACATGCGAAAAATATAATGTTCAATAATTATGATAAAATTGCACGATCATATGGTGAAATTTTGGGAAAGCAGTGGCTCAGGTTGTAAGAGCACTTCTGCACCAACCTGATCACTGGTTCAAACCCCACATGTGATTATCAGAGGGGCTGATAGCGCAGATTGGCAGCCATGGACCCCAGGAAAGCTGCTGCTACAGTAGTAGTAGAGTGTGCAGTGAATGAATAATGACTACAGTGCAGTGTAGCGCTTATCGTTGTTAGTGGATGTCGGTAGTTGTTGATAAAAATTAAGTCAAACACTGGTATAATCAAAACTCAACATAAAACTAATCCAATACAAGGCTTAAGTGAGTGTAAATTTGCATTTTCAGCTTTGTAAATAAAAAGACAACACTGTTAGTTGAAAGATATATGTTGTAATATGGATGTTGCAATGGATAATATCTCAATAACTAATTTTCTGACATGACAGAACCATGTCTCCTGCACAGACACCAAATACTGCACAGTGTGGGGTGCTGATCTGTGCATAAGCTGCTTATCAGACAAAACAAACTAGATGCCTGCTGTAATGATGGCTCATTGCCATCTGGGCGGGATATGAAATTATTTTTATAGGAGAAACCTGGAAAGATAGAGAGCATTTTGTGACATACTTTAGTGGACAGCTGAAACTAATTTGACAGCAATACTCTAAGGATATAAGATAAGAAGCCACTTGGATGACAAAACATTTGTCTGGTTGACAGAATTTAATTTTCTTTTGCTATCGAACCTACCTGGATGACTGAGGGATTACAGTAAGTATATATCACTTCCAAAATTCAACAGTCTTTACAAAATGTCAATGGTTCAATTTTGTAAAGAATATCTGGAGATGGGTGGCCAATTCTGTCTTATTTCCTAATATTTAAAGTCAATTTAAATATGCATTTATTTACAGAAGATGTTCATTATCGGTTTTAACTCCTTCATGTGCATTCATTTTGTCATCCCGAAGAAAAAACTTTGGGCACACCTGCACTAAAATGTTACTCAGATGAGAGAAATGTCATTTTATTCAAAATGATAAGAGACCAATTAGTTCCTTCGATTCACACGCATCACTGAAATAAACAAATTTGATTAGACGGTTCTGTCTGAATCTGGCTCAAGCCGCAACAGAGGAAGTGGTGACCAGACTGATATCCCTCTAAATGCAATGAGGTATCATTCTGGACTTACCACGCAACAGGTCAGTCATTCCCTGCAATTCTCAGCTCCACTTATTTATAAAACTGGGATCAATCCAAAGCGTTCAAAAAACAAAGGGATGTTATTGTGAGGCCTGTGGTTGTGGTTATGGACGTGAAAGTGCTTCTGACTAAACACAATTATATTTTATGCCAAACAAAGACAATGCCAGAGCTGAGTTCTTCTAGTTCATAAATCCTGGTGTGGATAGGGGCCCTGTGCCACCCAAGGGTCACTTCCTCCCGAAGCCACCGCACACTGCTGCTACTCTGATTGTCCATCAGCAATATATCAACTGAGAGGAGGCACAGCCCAAAGTAAACTAAACAAAACTAAACAAAACTGAAAATTCAACATGTTCAAGGCAAACTATGACGTAAAATGCATGACTAATGAATCACAATTTAATTAAACTCCCAATATCAAGAATTGCAAATACAGCAGCTATTTTTTAGCAAAAGGTGCAAACAAAATGTACTTACATTGACAAAAATTCTAACCCTCTATGGTCATCATGATTTGAAAACCTAAATCACAATTCTAACCACAATGCTTTTTACAAAAATGGCAATTAGATATTCAGAAATCATTCACCCCTTGTATCTGAAAGATCTGAAAGATCTGAAAGTAAAGCAAAGTAAAGGTCATGGCAATATGAATCACAATTTTGGGGTCAATTTTATTTTGCCTGTATAAAAACAAATAGAAATGGCTTTCAATATTAATGTCATAAACAATATCTATAGAGACTAGAAACCATTTCCATTTCAACCAAAAATCTTTATGGACTTCTACATTATCAACACCCAAGCAGAGACAATTAGAAAAGAGTGAATCACAATTAAATTGAATTGGCTTTAGCCTTAGCCCACATTGGACCAAAAAAAGAAATTATTTGTTATGCTTTAGTAAGAAAGATAAGAAATACATAGTGGGCCCTGTAAAAATAAAAAGGTTAATATGTGTAGTTACTGGTTTGGCCAATAATCGTAGATCTCCTCACTTCCCCCACTCCAAAACATAACCGCCCCTCCCTGCCCCTTTCATGTGTCTGCCCCTCTGTGCACTTGGACATATGATCCTCCAGAGGGTAATAAGACATGACCCCAGCAGACCCACGTCCATGAGCCTGATGACAGGGGGTACGGAGCAGCTGAGCCCACCCTTCACAGGCTGACGTCAACTACCTCCTTCCATACACAAATGAGAGACGTGAATGGAGATAAAAACTCAGTGGTGGAGGGAGCATTTGTGATGGTTTAAAATGTGAAAAAAGACTGACTCCAAGCAGAAACTCAGGGATTACGCTGTTCAAAAATCCTTAATAATAATTGTAGAATGAAGACATGGTAGACGCCGGATTTAAAGGACACATATCATGCATTCTTGTGTTTAATCCCCTTTAAACTTGCTTTGCGTGTCCTTGGGATTAGCATTTCACATTTTCTAATTTATGGCGAGACACTGCAATTTGAAACTTCTTCTGTAGTTTACTTAAATAAATGTAAGAAAAACATGTATTACAAGTTTTTCATCATGCAATGTTTTCATATGGTAAATTCTAGTAGTTTTTACACATAAAATACTATATTTTTTATATTTGGGTAATTTACATCTTAAAATAGCTTATTTTGTATTTGAATAAAGTAAATCTCCCAGTGAAAAGTGAGAAATTATTTAATTCTAAGTCTGATTTATCAATATTTTAACTATCAGAAAGTCCTTCATCAAAATTGTGTTAAGTACAAAATTGGAATGTTTGGTGCATGTAGGTGCTACTTTGGGGGGTTATACTTAAGTCTTTATGGGAGAAAAATGCATTTTGAGAAAACAGCCATTGAAGACACGATGTCCCAAATAACTCAGTGGCTGCAAGTTAACTGAACATCTTTTGGTGCAGAGTGGATTTTGGATTTTTGTTGCTTCCACGTTAAAGCTTAAATAACAAGAGACCAAAAAAATAAACAAACCAAAAAAAAGTTTTGCCTGTAGTTCCTCCCCTTAAATAATGTATATATCTGAATCAGAGCCATGCATTCATCGTGAACACAATTTTATCTCTGAATAAGTCTGGTGATGGTTTATGGACTTAAACACTGCAAAAAGATGTTGACTTGTGTTCTGAGCACTCAAAATGCTTGGTTGTTGTGTCACAACTTTGGATAATTGGATTAATCAAGCGTACATAAAGCGAAACACAACTCCAGTTATATTTTTGATGAGGGGACAAGAATGTAACAAAATCTCCCAAAAAATTACTAAAAGTCTCATCCCACTCTTAACCCTCATTCTCGCTTGCATCTGCCAAAAAAAAGCCTATAGTTCAAATCTTATAATAAAATGAAAAAGGGACCACGAACACACAGTTTTATACTGAATTTGAAGTGAAAATATATAAAATTTTATAGTCATTTCATTGGCAAACTGGAGCTCTACTTAAACAGTGACTTTATTAGAGTATAAAGTAGAGTATTATTAGAAGTGTATCATGGGGTTATGTGGTAACTTTCAGCAAGAAGAATATTTGCAAAAACAATTCAGAGGTTTTCATGGAAGCAATGATTTATACAGGAGGCCACACCTCGTACTTCCACTGTGACAAAGACGATGTTAAGTGTTTCTGTGACCTACAGAAGAGTATTAGAGCAGGTTGAAGGAAATGTCACACTGGAGCTGTCCAGGAGCATGAATGCAGAGAACCATCAGCACAGCATCACTCTTACTAAGGTTAATGCAGTGGAATGGCAGGTCAAAGGTTTATCATTCTGATCTGAGAACTAGTCCATGCTCCATTTACTTCAGCACAACTAACAAGAGATCACATAACAGCAGGTAATTACCACAGTCATCATTCACGATTAATCTGGGATTCAAACTGCACTTTTTTATTTTACTGTGCATTCCACTGAAACTAGAGCAAAAAGTGAGAGGCCCTGGCCACTATTGTGTGGAGATGTTGCAATGTTTCCAGTGGTGTGAAAGTACAGTTCAGATTCTTGTCAGCAGAGTTTTATCAGATAAGTCTTTAGCTGCAATCTGAGATACTTGAAGATTTGAATACAACTTGTCTGAGCAGGCGAGGGAGATTATATGTGAACACTTGGCTCAGATGATGCACTTATCTGCCTCAACAGGACTTGAGCAATTACACAGCGTTTATGTCTAATAGTTTGTGCTACTGGGATAAGACACACCAGGACACCAAAATTATGTGGCATACACACTCACACAGGAATGGTACAGTGCAATTTTTTTAGTATTAATTAATTAATCAGCTATTTAGCTTGCTGCTGTGTTTGATGACCGACATTTGCTTTTAAAATCCATATCAAGGGCCACAAAAAAAATAAAAAATCACAAATAAAACTTTTCAAATGTATTTATGTGGGATATACAATAAGTTGTTAGTGTTGTTTGTATAAATATTAGAGACTAAAGGCCTTGAGTCATTTGTTTGATTAATCCGTCAATGGTGTCCTAGTCGACAAAAATCGATTTATATGATTTACAAGTTTAATCTGTCTTTATATAAATATATTTTTTCCTAGTACTTTTTACTGCATAAATAGCTGTTTTTGTATGAAATCCTGTGCAGTAATCTTGTGAGTGCAGTTTGGGCCAGATACATAGTGATGCATAATAGTTTTGAGCTTTTGCCTTCTTTTTATTTGACTAATCGATTGGCAGGAAATGTCTTTGGTTGAACAAAAATGTCTTTAATTGACTACAGCCCTAATTCTCATACACAGAATCCAGGTTTTTGAGCCGATTTTGATAGTAAGGCTCACAAATTTCTTAAGTTTACATAAAGATCACTAACTTCTTACTTTTGCAAAATAAACTAAATCTGGGATATAAAATAATTCCATGACTGTGTAAACATACAGACATATTTCCATTTCCAGTAGTGCCCTCTGCTCCTGACAGGTTTCCCAAGCGGCACTGTAGGATGGGTCAAATGCAGAGGACAATTTCCCTACAGAGGCAATCATCTCCAAAGACACAAACAAGTGATGAAGGACTCTCAGTAAAGTTATGCAGTGCACCTGTAACCATAAGACAAATCTCATGCACAGAGAACAAACTGTGAATGTATGGGAAAACAGAATGGGCTGGCACTGAAAATATATTGGTGCTAAATATTGCTAGATTTAAAAAAAAAACAACTTTTTTTCAATATCTGTAAAAACCCTCAGATATTCTCCATTAGCATTGTCGGAACCGATATTTCGTCCATTTCTACTCACACACAGAAGGCACATGGAGGCTTACTAATAAGTGCAGAGACAAGACAGCATTCCTGGCCAGCGTAAGCCTCTCTTTCCTGGGCAGCTTTCCTCTGTTCACACAAGAATGAGAGAGATACACACAGAACATGCTGCTGCATGCAATTAGCACTCAGGCTCACCCAGGCAGTCCAGGTAAAATCTATGAGCAAACACACTTATTTACACAAAGCTAACAGACATCTCATGTAGTGTACAGGAAAAAGACTTCAATAAAGACTCACTTTATGAACAGAATATATGAAAAGTAAAGAGTAAAAGTAGCAATTGACATATATATATATATTTTTTTTTTTTCATGGTGGATGCAAAGACCGATCGTTTGGAATCCAGAGAAACCGATGGCTGGGGCCGATTCTGATTATTATTTATATATATATATATATATATATATATATATATATATATATATATATATATATATATATATATAGTTATTTAAATTTACACCAAATTTACCCACAGCCCCTTTTTTACCACAAACCTTTAAGAGAGCTGAGTAGTCACAATTTTTGCAGTTCTCTCTCTGCACTGAAGTGTTCAAATAAAGCTTTGTGGGCATTCATTAAGCAGTAGGTCTGCCAAAACAAAATATTGGCCTTACATATCGGCCATCATCGGATAGTTAGGTGTTTGAACTGCGGGATGCCGATTCAAAAATACCAGCCACTTTCTAATCAAATTAGGGATATACTAGTAACAGAATTTTAATCAAACCAGGATCCAAATGTTTCAGTTGAAAAGTAGCTAAAAGTAGCTTTAGTCTTTTTAATGGAGAGGTCTAGTGCTAACCCTCTGTCAGAGCCATGACTTCAGACATTGGACACTTCTGTTAAATTGTTTCACTGTTTGGGAAGTTAAGATAGAGTGAGATTTTTTTTTTTAATAAAAAAATAAAATGTTTTTGACATCTTGCACAGCCTTTGCTCAAATTTTGGATTAAGCTGTTGAAAATGCATTTAGGGAAGGTTTCATAGTTCTTCTGCATCAAATACATTTTCTATACATGTCATGAGAATTACTATATCGATTTATTGTTCAATATATGAAAACTAGAACAATATATTTTGGGTCTCAGTGTTTACCGTGAGTACTTTTTATTTGCAAAAGTGGGGAGAATTGGGGTGTTTTTTGTTGTAATAGATACATTTCAGCTGAAGCAGGTTGAATAAGTCTCTCTTATGGCTAATTAGTACATTATGTTATTTATTTGTTGAAGTTCATGTCTTTTAATGCAACAGTCTATTTAAATGTTTGCTGGGCTTATTGTGCATTATTTAAATCTTAATTCAATTCAATTCAATTCATTTATTTTTGTAACGCCCAAAATCACAACAACAGTTGTCTCGAAGGGCGTTCATGTTTTGGTTGATGGGGGAAACCGGAGTAATTAGTGGCATAAAGTAGTTTCAACATTATCGCTTATTGCAATATGACTCTAATGATATATTGTGCTTCAAAATGTGTTCTCGTGACAGGTCTAGTCGACTTTTTTGTCAAGCTAATTGCTCTTCGATTTAATTTTTTTTTTTTGCATTCTCAAGCCACCCACTCTTCATGTCCTTCTCTAGTTCTTCCCATCAGCCAGTATTAGCTACAACACCAATTAACAAATTCCATGTGGCAGCACAGCAGTGCAGAAAACTAGTTCACTGGTACACAGAGCTGTGAGCACTCTGGTCCTGACTCGCTCCACTCGGGCTGGTTGCTAGGATCAAACGCTGAGGCATGAAGTGTGGAACAATGGCTTAATTGAGATGTCCAAAGGCTGGCCGGGTGGTGCCCCAAATGTAAATGCACTCACCTCATTTAAATAGCATTAGTCTTTAAGAGGTGCCGGGCCACAGTGTTCTGAAAAGGGTCACGATGAGGCTCAGCGGATGAATGTGTCACCAAGGTTTTACTGAGACCAAATTGTGGAGCTTTTCATTGAGGCCACATCAGCAAGAGTTACTGTTGGAAATTTACTTCAGGCTTTGAAAATACCAGGAGAAATGTATAGTTTCTGGGGCTGATCTTCACTCTTTACACACGGGCAGCAAAATATATTGTCAAACTCGGTCAACTAAATACATTATTGGTCGAGTAAAAACATGCCCTGTAGAAGAAAGAGGACAGTGGCGTGAAACTGTCAAAACATTTGAGTATTTTTAAGATTTGACAATATGTCTTACTCAGACTAGGGATGCACCAATCCAGCTTTTTTAGTTTCGATACCGATTTTGATAATATACCTCTAACTATCTGCCGATACCCAATATCAACCAATACCTGTGCAGAGACGGATAAATCTGTTTCAAATTTGTTCTGTAGTTACTTGAAGGATAACTTACAGCTACATAAGAGCTTTGTATAAATAAATTACATCAATGTTTATGTCCAACATATCGAAGATAGTGGCTTAACCAATATTTAGAAGCTGATATTACAACAGGATCGGCGCCAATATCTGATATCAGTATCGGATGCCCCGCTAACCCAAACTGCACTCGAAAGACATGCTAGAACAATGATTCATACAGAAATATTAGTAAAAAACAGTTGTCAGCAATTTTGCCTCAAAGCAAGAAGATTCCGGGTTAGATTCCCATTTGTGTTGTGGCAGGTTTACTCTTTGCCAATATCTAAACTACAGTTTGAGTAGTAGAGCCACACAATTTCACTTTGATTCTCATATTGAGGAGCCCCACTCTGCACCACATTGTCCACTTGTCACGCACACAAAGGGAAATGAGCAGCACTTCCGTGACCATTGGAGCACAGTAGTATCACTATCTCTCACACAGCCAGCCTCTCACCTCAGGCTTTGTCAGGGAAATCTGAACAAGCCAGTCTATCAAAGGTGTCCTCAAACTCACAGTATTTTGTCTTTTGTGAGTAATGTTACTTATTAGAGAATATGAGAGATAAGATATTCTGGTAAATGACAACAGATTCAGGGTGAGACAGCTTAGATAGCGCGGTAGGTGGGAGGAGGACGTAAGCTCTTGGTGGAAGGCAGAGATGGGATGCCAATGCAGTGAACACATCTGACTGAGGAGAAAAACATTCTTCAGTTCAGCAACCACAGAGACGGTAACAAAGAAGACTGAGCATTTCAAGTAACAACTGACAATTATACAGTGTCATCTGAAACAAAAGCTAGGACAATGGTTGTTTGGTGTAGTCCACCATTGGTTTAGTCAGATGTTTTTGAAATCTTTTAAATGCAATAGTCAAACCTAGCCTGGCTAATTCCATATATACATGTGTAGCACTCTGAGTTGAGTTCTAAACATCATCAGTCTGGGGTGACTCGCTAAAAACAATTGGGACTTTCTAACGAATATTTCAAGCTCACTAGTGGAGGCGTCACATAAGTTGATATAATAATCATCACGGCCTATCATTCAGTACAGTGGTCCCTTGCTATATCGCGGTTCACCTTTCGCGGTCTCGCATATTTTTTTGTGTGCAATTTTACATGCTTTTTTACAGTGTATGATTGCACATTGTGCTGATTGGCTGAGGGACTTTAGACCATCGTCCATCAGTCTCCTCCGTGCTGTGTCTCCTGTACAGTACAGAATGTGTTCAGCAAAATTTGTATAAATGTTCGAGCAACACTATGGAGCGGCGCCTGGACAAACAGGCACAGTCTGAGGAACTGAAATATGCGTGAGTCACTATTAATTAAAAGAGAGAAATGTGAAAAAAATGTTAATGCCTGTCTGTAAAACCCCTCACCACACACTTTATACACTTTTCTCAGCCTTAAAAGTATATAATAATTGTAAAAAAAAATAAAGCTGATACTTCGTGTATCGCCTTATTTTTAGAACGTAACCCCCGTGATAAACGAAGAACCACTGTATATGAAAGCTGGAACAATATTTTTTGGGGGTCATTATTTATTGTGTGTACATTTTCTTTGCACTGCTGGGAAATCTTTGGTTATTTTTTATAAGATTTGAGACTTTTATGACTCATTACACAAGTACTAAAGGGTTTGACTCTGCTGTTTATTTTTTATTTTTTGCAGCTCATGATTTTTTTAACCATATTATTCATTTAGAATAGTTTTTGTGGTTTAAATTTGCTTTTGGGTGATTGTGTCAGTTGCATAAGTTAATTTCATATTATAGTTTATCATCTAGATTTACTTTAGCAATATATCACACTTCAAAATATGTTATCGTGACAGGCCTAGTATCACAAAAGTGGAATAAGCTGAGAAATCAAACTTTTGCTAAATCCAGTTGAGAGAAAACAAAACTTCTCCTCCGCAGTATGTCCATCAGCCCCGCCATGTTTGTTTTGGTCCGATTGGGCGACTCACAATACTGTGCTGTAATTGGTCCAATCTCTGGGCCCTGGTGGCTCGGCACCAGTGGGAATCTGCCACCTGTGACTTCAAACTCTCATGAGTTTGAAGTCACAAATATCATTCACCCTTCTGCACAATGTTGGGTCAAAGCAAGCAACCAACCTCCACTAGAAAAGTTTAGTACACCTGAAAAGAATTAATCCACTGATATATTTCAAATTCAAAGCCTGAGGTACATCCTTGTTCACCTGTTCCTCTGACATGGACTAAGAGCCTGAGCACATGAAGAGCAAATCATCAGCTGTAAACCTGGGCCTCCCTGGCCGCTGTGTGAACCGCGATAGGATTAAAGTGTCAGACCTGAAGTGGTAGCACGTTGTTGCTCTCCTTGTCTGTGGTTAATCTCACTGTTTATTAGTTCCTCCCTGAGCCACAGCACTGAGGAATCACAGTTGGGCCACTGTTTGTTTGGATAAAGTCAGCGCTCATGGGAAGTGTTTGGAAATTCAAACTACTTAATCTTTAACTTGTAAGGGTTGTTGATGGTGACAAATATGAATAGCTCAACATTTTACTCACAGAATCACTGGATTATAATTTTGCAATCCTACAGAAATGTACTACAATGTGCCAGCAATGTCTTGATTTTAGCACAAAAAGTGAAGACAAAACAAATAAATAAATACATTTAAAAAAATACTTTATTAGCAATAACATTCTGCATACCTTCCGTCAATGTTGGATATGTAGAACACGGCCATGTCCATTAATAAACTTTTTAAAATGTTCCAATCATCTTGCACCTAGCTGACCCCTGACACATCTTAAGGCACACGGACTATAATATCAAGCATTAGCTTATGTCTGTAACAGGTTAGCAGTCAACTAGCCTGTGTTTCCGGTAAGTTCTCTTTCTGGACATGCCACTTCTGCTCTGCATGTCTCCTGTGTCAGACTGATGAACACAGAGCTCTCATTTCCTGTTTGGAGAAGGCTGATGTCTTACAACTGTCCTGATGTTAAAGGGGTCAAGATTCTGCCACAATAATGTAGCTGAAATCTAAATTCCAATGGTCATCATTACTACAATTACTACTCGCAAAGACTGAACCATGTAGGTATCATAATGTCCTCTGTAGAGAATGCCTTGTCTCCATAAGAGGAGTAGAAAAAAAATGCCGTGGCTTGTAAATAAGACTTCTACAAACATGTTCAGAGTTCAGTGATTCTTGATTTTGTTTAATTTTATGTAGGATTGAACGATTTGGGAAAAATATCAAATTGCAATTTTGCTGACGAACTTTGCAGATGAGGTTAGATCTGAAATTTATGTTTAAATGAAATAATTCTATTTAAGTTCACATTTTAAACACATCCAGAAGAACTGAAAAAAGGCTGAAATATGAACTGAAACTAATACAAGAATCACATTTCAGAATAAGTAAAAATCTAAACTATGTTAGCGGTTTTTAAGACAGAATAATTAGAATACTTACAAAATAGCAGATTTTACTATATTGCGTATTGTGTCTATTTAAATTGTGATTTTGATTAAATTGCGATTCACTTGATTGCAATTACCAAATCAAAATCATAATATTGATCACAATATATCTGTATAGAAACACAGATATACATTCCGCAATGGTTGAGCCCTAAACAGTACAATGTCATCTATCCTGTTAAAACAGCCAGTGTGGGTGACCCAGTGGCACACAGTGCTCCTCTGTTTAGTGCACACCAAAGGACAGTACAGGCCTATGACACCACCCCCTCGCCCTTTGTCACTGTGTGGAAACAGCCGATGCCTGCTCTGATACTGAGTCAGTGGACGACTTCAGACAAAGAATGAGCCACTTTGTGACAGTTTAGCCTCTCTGCACTAGAAGACAGGAAACTGGACAGGAAATGTGAGGGTACCAGAAACCTCTCCCACACTGGTGTAGGGATTTACTATAGCACAATATAAAATGGACTATGCCATCAAATAATTAGGTTAATCTATTTGATTTTGAATAATAACAATGTGCTGTGTCCAAGGCTCTACTGAATTTGGGTGGATGGAATGAAAATGAAGACTGAAAATAGCATTCTGCCTTTATATCGGTCATGGTTTGTAGGTTTAATTGCAGTTACTGAGATAAAAAGTGAGTTCCGATTAGGCAAGAATCAAATTTCGGGAAGATAAAATTTTGCTTTGCTAGCGCCCTTCTGTACTGCACCGTACTGTAGGCTATCATCCGAGACCACTGTTTCTCATGACTTCGAAGAACCTGGAAACTACCAATACTGCCAAATAATGTTGTCAGTTTTGGTTACAGCAAGTATTAGTACTGATGTAGTACATCAGTACAGATGATAAAATTTCATCTGGATTTAACACAAAGTAATAGACTCGATACTCAATACTGATTCCGATAACACAATGATAATTACACTCTACACTAAATCAATGTACTTTCTTTCATTTTACCATGTAGTCTTATAGCTTTGTAATCCCTCAGTCATCCATGTAGGTTACATAGTGGGTCATGGACGTATATTAGTCTATGTGGTCTTGAACTTGTTCTGATAAAACTCAAGATCATTCTTAAGTTATTCAGGAAAGGTTCTTTTCTGTCCTGTGAATGTAACTTTTTTAGTATCAATAGCTGCTGAAATTAGTATCTAGTTTTGATTAGTATCCGATTTGATACTTTTGACAACCCGAAATACATTACATTAACTCAATGTGTTTTGGTCTTTTGATTCTTAAAATATTCTTAAAAGAATTGCAAGTCTAGGTCAATTCCAAGTGTTCAACAGTGTTTCCAACATGTTAAAATGCCCCCTTTAAATTCACCTGACATCATGCCTTTGCAGAGTTTATACAAGTTTCTCTTCATCAGTAAACTGGGAATAAGCCTGTGTGTTGTATTAATTGAGTTTGTTGTTTTTAAGTCATTGCTTGCTGCTGGACTCTTCACCGCTGTAAAATAAATGTTCTTTGTTTTTGGAAAAAAAAAATTGCTTCAGAATTGAGTTTTAGAATCGAATCGGAATGTTAATAATTGCAACCAAACTGAATCACCAGGGACTTGAAGATTCACACCCCTGCTTCAGTCATAATGTGGTCATAGTTCTGCACTGTTACCAGAGAATATTTTTAGTTGCTGGTTCCTGTTGGACTTGTGTTTTTAAAAAGTGGAAGAAAAGGACACGGGAGGGTCATGTGCAGTTCAGAGGCAGCGCTGTGCCACATAATTACACTGCTTCTCCTACACTCCACTGGCAGCCTCCCTTTTATTAAGCTCTACTCTCTGGAATGTACACTACTATCCAACTTGGCTGTACCTGATGTTGACTGACTTCAAATACAACTAGTTCATTTTAAATGGTTTGCGGTGGTCCAAAGTTATTCCAGTTCTCACTTACCATATGCATTCCTAACGCTCTAATTATTCACCACAATGAGTTTATGAGCATGTTTCACAACTTTAGAGGCTCGGTAATGCTAATAAAGGCTAGCATGCCAACAGTGCACTCCCTGATTCACAGAGGATAAAACTCTTTAGAATGATTATGCACACAACATTCTCAATTATACCTTAAAGCAAACCTATTGTGCAAAATCTTTACTAGCGTTGTCCCAATACCCTTTTTTGGGATCCAATCAGATACTGATACTCACTGGCAATTAGATTACCGGTACATGTTTTTGACCAGAAAACTGCTAAGTGTATACTGCCTTCAGTGGCCTCTGTGATCAGAAACACCTGGCTGATGTCACCACGTACTTGAAAATTACAAACACCTGACTGCAGGGGTGGAGTTTAAAGTGTAGTGAAGAACAATCACACCTCCAGATGCCCACTTACTTTCTTCTTTAGTCCACAGGCACTACAGCTATATTTGAAATGTGGTTGTGGGCGGAGTTTAGGTGTTTAAGCCCACTTTAGGAGCTGCTTATACAATATATGTACGGGGGTAAAACTAATTTTGCTCAACAGACAAAATTGGGTTTGTCAACAATCTCAAGCTGCTAAACTTAAAAAAAGAAAACAATGTTACAAACCCATATTTAGTAACGATATGTCCTACTGACTCTGAAGAGTAACCTCAAGCTCCACCCAACCAGAGCCTATTCAAAGTCTATTCAAATCCTCTTCTGTCCCAACCACATGGTCCCTCAGACAAAGTAAACTGCACTGCACAGGCCTACTGCTATCAAAGGCCCCAGTCCAAATACTATAAATATCAGGCTCTCATTTGAACACAACTAAACGCTCACAGCCCAGTGCTCCTCCGAACTCTGCAATTAGTGGTCAGCTCAGAGAAGCCTGACTGGTGAGGAGGGTGGCACTTTGATATCAAAGCAACATGTGACAGCCATGCACACAAGTGGGGAAGTCGAGCGGATGGCTGATAACTGCTGGGGAAATGGTACAGTTTAATTACTCCATTATAATCATCTAAATGTAGCTTTTGAACTCTATTCATTAGGCATATTCACTGGACATGAAACAATTGTCAAGCTTGTGATTAATATAATCAAAGACTCACTACAAAAAAAATTAATGCATTATTTTTAGTCTTCATATTCTGAAACATTTGCTTCACAGCGTTGCTTATGTGTTTACAGATCAATCATTTAAATGTGCATTACGAAACATTTCTGGTGGGAGTCCTCTACCTGCTTGTCTCCATGCTCCATGCCTCCTGCTTGTTATAGCATTGACTTGAATGTGTAACATTAAACTTATATATCCATTTTGCATTCATTCATTATTTATTTATCAAGTGCTTTCTTGCCAAAACTATAATTGAAAAATAATGCATTGTTCCCATTAAACTATATTTTCTTATGAACAGAGCTCTGTCTGCGTCATACTTCAACAGTTTCGGCTGCACTCTGCTGCCTTCTTCAGAAGTGTTACATGATGTTGTAGGCCCCATCTGAATTGGTTGGATGCCCCTAGGAACTGAGCTGGACATGCGTCATAATCAGCTATGACAAGGACCATCCGAACTGATCAGTGAAGTGCAGGCTTCTGGCGCTCAGGCCTAATTATGTAAGAAGACCTAATAAATCTAATCAGACTATAATCGGACTGCATTCTTTAGCGTCCCACATCATGGCTGCATGCTCACTTTGTTTTGTTGAATTGGACATTGACATCAGAAGAATAAAGTTGTAATGACGGGATACAATGCTGGTATCGGTCATTCCTCTAGGCCTGGATCGGATTTGGTAAATAGATTGGGCAATACCAGGAATAAAGTCCTCCATCCTCAACTGCCACCGTGTGTGACTGAGTAGTCTCTAAAACTGCTAAAAAATGTATGACATTATGATTATTTGCTTTACCTCGGTCTTCACATTGTGTGAAAAAAGAGTGAAAACAAAACTTGAATTCAGCAGAGGAGCAGAGCCAAATGCAAACTTGTTTACATATGTTAAGTAGCCATGTGCTACGGGTACGCTTCTCATCTTTTCACAGGCCTCAAACATTGCCTTTAGAAACAGTGAGATAAAACATCCCCTAATGTCACTGTGTTCTGGAGCTGCTGTAGAGAAGACATTATTTTACTATATTACAATAAATAAAATCATGAAAAATGTGAAGATCTGTATTGGGATCAGATCAGTACTGGGAATAGCAAATATTTTGTTTTCAAATCGGTATTGGATCGGGAGCCAAAAAAATTGGAACGGGGCGGCCCTTGAATAAAGGCATGTATAGTGTTTCTAATAGGGTTTTGAGGAGGCCTATTCACACTAGAATTGCTCTAATTGGTCTGAATGAGAGAGGGGCCGAGGGAACACAAAAGCATGCATTCACAAACACATGACTCACAGTAGACAATCTGCAATGGAGTTTCAAACTGTGGTTCAGTGTCAGAGGTGACAGACACCAATGAAAGGAGTACAGCTGACACTGCTCCAGGTGCTGCATAATAAAGGAGATTTAAGTCAAAGGAAACCAGTGCTGGTGCTTGAAAAAGGTTCTGACAACTGAAAACAGCAAAAGCACACAAAATCACAATGCCCAAGTCCCGATAGGGAACTTTGTAGTTTAGAAAACAGTGGGAGATGCGCCAAAAGAATGATATCAGGATTTTCACAGAGCCTTGATCACACTTTTGCTTCATGCACAATTCGTTCTGTGCACAGCGGAGGTTGGCTACTTCTGGTCAGCTGTAATGTAATGTTTATAGAATATAAATATTAAAGTCATGCTAAAATCTATAAATCCTGACAGAGCAGGCAGTGAACAGGGATCTGCAAATGGTATCACTTCAAACTTTGTTGGAGGACACTTCTGCGTTTACTCCAAATTTTATTGTTATTTCTAAAGATGACCTGAATATTTGTAGGTGTAGATTAATTCAGTCAGTGGTGTTATTGAAATATTTATAAGGCTCTATATATTAGCATTAGTATTGACACAAAAAGATGTGCCTTTGTAAACACTGAAGTGTCCTCTGGTGAAGTTTTACTTGCATTTGTGTTTAACATAACAACTAGGGGTTACATTACGGTGGAAATGGTTAGGCCGGCTGTCCCTCCGATTGGAACTAGCCAGTTACCGTTGTGCACAGAGCCAATTAGTATGTATCGCCCTTATTTCACCTTATCCACTTTTGCCTCTAAAAGGCTACTAAACCCTGCTTTCGTTGAGTTGTCACATCCAATTAAGGAGGAATTACATTTCAATGGAAAGTAAAATTTTATATATATATATATATATATATATATATATACACACACACACATTAGGTTGATTTGTGTAAAATATACAATGTTCATGTGACAAACAAGTCAATGCTCAGGTTCTCTGGAAGGCTTTAACACAGCTCTGAAGTCCATACAGAACTTATTTCCTGTCCTGGCTCAGGTCACAATTAGACTTTTATTTCATCCAGTCCTGTTTTTCAGAAGAACTAATATGAAATGTCAGTGCAAAGTATAGCAGTTGTTGCAATAATTAGCTTTTTCTTCTATGTGGCAAAATTTAATGAGTGAAGACAATGGGATGAATCTCCTGTGAATCACTGGATCTGAGTTAGTGGTTGAACTTGTCGCCAATTTCAAATAGGATCTATGTAGTTTGTGGGAAATACATGGTGGTCAAAAACCGGCCTGTCTAATGTAAATTAATAGGAGGAAGGTCCAGTTCTAGGCCCCTAACATTTTTGTCCCCGCCCGTTGACTTTCCTGGTCAAAAAACACAGTCAAAGACAGCAAACTAATCAGAAAAAAATAATGAACACAAATTACTGAATCAAAAATCATTATTTGAATAGAAGCAATAAGCAAATTCCGATCAGAATTTCTTCCACAAACAGCAGTCTTTTCAGAATAAAAAATGCTACCCCTGTACGAACCAATGTGATTCTTGTATTAGTTTGTAAGTTCATATTTTAGGTATTTTTGTCATTTCTTGGATGCGTTTGAAACGTGAATTTTAAACAGAATTACATTATTAAATTTCAATTCTACTCACAATACTTTTCAGAAAGAAAATGCAATTAAATAGGGCTGAATGATTTCAGAAAAATATCTTAGTCGAGCTCAAATTGAAAGTGGCAGTTCAAGGTCTTCAGTGATATTAATCCCTACTGCTGAGACAGTTCTGAGAAAGTGGGATCCTTGTTTTTATGTTGCAGCCTAACTGTACTGTGTGATTACTGTGCCGTGCTTTTTATGCAGTGTACTCTGGTTACACTTCTGTCATCAGTACAGATGGAGGCAAAGGGGAAATGATCACATGGCCGGTGTAAGGTGACCGGCAGCCCGAGCATGGCAAATATCTATACAAGCCACAGGAATATTAGCCTCTCACAGGACGCTAATACAGAGCTCTGCTGACAGGGGACATGCTGACGGGGCAGACAGCAGCACCAGCAACAAGCCACACTGGAGGTTGTGTAAGCCTCTGCTGTGATTCAAGACACAACACTCACTTGAGGTCTTAGTGGAAGCAGTGCTAGTGCTACTCCAGATCTTGACCTAGGCTTGGTCAGGACGACCAGCCGACCTGGGGGATCGAACCCAGAACCTTCTTGCTGTGAAGGATGAGCCTCTCAGCCGCCTTATCTTTACCTTAATATTCCTCCCCGAGCTCTTCTAAAAAAAACAACAACAAAAAAACAATTTCCTAAACATAAAAGACACAGATTTGAAATAATTGCAATTTGTCATAAAAAATGTTCTGCTCCAAACCACATGCTTTTACTAACAGAAGATTGATTGTAGACCTCTCCATTAACAAGACCCAAGGTGATCACTGGCCATTAGAAATGACTGAATCTCAATCATAAAATCCAATTAATTGCATAACCCTAGATTTGTTGTGCTGTTTCAAATTCTGAATGAAAAGTTTCATGTTTAGTAAGGGGATGACGGGCTCTAATCAGTGCTTTCTTGGTAAAGCTGAGTGAGTCTTAATGAAGACAGCAGTGGTGTCTGATAGCTGCCATGTGTTGGAGAGTGGTGGAAACTCTAGCCCCCTGCAGCAGGGCCCGGGCAAACTGCACTGCACCAGGGTATGATGCCCCTCTGCCACTTTATACCTGTGTGGGGTGGGTACTATGCTCGACTCCACTGCACTAAGATTAGAGAGCATTTAGCAAGATGGTATTCAAGTACACAAATTAAGAATTATTTGGTTGAATAGGGGAATATGGTTAGGTATGACAAATGTTTCATAGTGTGGTTTTTGAACATCTTGTGGTAGTGTAGTGGTTTCATAACTTTGAATCTGTCATTTGTCTATGAGTGTTATGAGACATGAATTACAGATAGCAGGGATACAAGTTTAAATTGCAGATTTAGATACTATAGCTTTAAGTATCTGCCAATACCCGATATCAACCGATACCATTGCTGAGACTGAAAACAGCATTTATTTCCTTCTAAAAAACAAAAAGACAAAATTGATCTAAATTGGTCATGTAGCTGAACAACTTTGTATTTATACAAATTATATAAAAAAGTTCAAAGATCGATACTTTCTGAGCCAACTATGAGTAATGAATAGTTGAACCGATATTTGAAAGATGATATCTGATCTAGTGAATTTGTCAAAACAAGACATAGTCTACTTTTCTCCGTGAGTTTGAGATGACACCAGCCCTGCTCCAACATTACACTTATTAGTCAGAGCGACAAGTCTCTAGAAAAGAAATGTGTAAATCATAGAATACATATAAATGCACACAGCTAACCAGCTAGCCTCCACATTCCGAATGAGAAGTGAGCATGGGCGTGAAGTGGTTTCCGCAAGCTGTGCTTCCAGTCGACTTGAAAAATGGTTGCCCCTTTCTTTGCTGCTGTCAGGCTTTTGATTCTGGCCTTAAAATGTTTGTATCAATCCGCTGTACAGGATCCTGTGGCTTTTACTTCACCATTTTGTCACTCAGACCAATGAGGCCTTCTTTCCCTAAGGTAGATCCCACTAGCATTAGCAACAGGTTTGATTAGGACAGGCAAGAAGAGGCAAGTATCTTCACCATTGATTGGCTCTTTGGTTTCACGTTCAGCTTTCCAAACATCATCCCCAATTTCAGATTAGCTGCTGTAACTGCTAGCCTCGATTGTTTTTGCCAACTAACATCATGCAGGACAGTCAGTGCAGATTACACATGGATATCAGGGTAGTCGGCGCCATTTTTGTTCTATCAAACTGTTTTTATATGGCTTTTCACCGACTTTAATGGGAAGAGGGGGTCATTAATCTAACACCGGGAAAGATTACATTTTCCTAAAAACTGGTTCAAAACTGATATTTGGGCAGTTAATGCATGTTTCCTTTGGAGTTTACATTTGTTTGCATTACCAAATAGAACCAATATCACAGCAGGTGGCAAAAACTGATTGGCTTCATTTGGTTGCAACCGAACGCTATGGATGACGTTGCATTCCTTTGCTTCACTTCTATTATACAGTCCATGGCAGGGGTCACCAGCCTTTTTAAAACTGAGAGCTACTTCATGGGCTACTTCATGAGTCATACGAAGGGCTACCAGTTTGATACACTCTTTAATAACAAATTTGCTCAGTTTGCCTTTAGTTATACATTATTAATAATGATAAATGATAATCATCTATGTGAAGACATTGATCACAATTATCAATAATGAGCAAGGTGGGAAACATATCAATATTCAATTAAAGTCAACTTACATATTTTTAAATAAATCTCAGTTTCTTTTTGTAACTTTTTCCACCGGTCTTATAAAAAAAAAGCCTGTTGCTTACCCAAAACTGCCTTTAGCTCACGGCTTTTTCTGCCCGGAGTGCGCGTCCCCGTGAGTAGTTAGCATGGACCTTTTGTGACATGTAGTCAAGTGCCTCTCACTGTGCCGCTTGCAGTCGTCACAGTCGCCCTGCAGATGAGACACACGCAGGTTTCTTTTACAGTTGTAAAATTCGTTGTGAAAGTGATCATTTCTACCATGTTTTTTGCTGTAAGAAACTGCATTCAGCGTGCATCTTCACAGCGCTCATGAACTGAGCTCTCATTTTGTCAAGCACACAGTACTAATCTTTGAACCGAGTAGGTCAGAGTTCACCTTAACTTACCTAAACTTCATGTATAATGAATATCTTTTTAAGATATTGCCATTTTTAAATCTATATAAATGCAACTGTGATAAAAAATAAATAAATAAAAAATAAAAACAGAATAAAATTCAATTTTAGATTCAGCTCATTAGTGAGTTGTGCTATTTTTAGAACCGGCCTGCGGGTGACTCTTGTAGGCCCTGCGGGCGACCTGGTGCCCGCAGGCACCATGTTGGTGACCCCTGGTCTATGGTGTAAAAGCAACACACTCTCAGCTTGAATGAAGTTACACAACTGGTTTCGGTTGCCAAAATCAAAGTTGCATTCAGATTTCAATAGCAGCCAAGTTTAGCTATTGGTAGTAAAGTAACTTCATTGCAATATGACAAGGCAGCGGCCTCCCGTCATTTATGATGGAGGAGCAAAACATGGTAAAAACATTGAAGAACACAAGGACCAGACTGCAAGAGCCTAAAAATCAAGAAGGATAATTGGTTTGAGATATTAGTACCAGAATCATGGTTTATAGAACTTAGAACTAATAAGTGTCGGCAACTTCTTGCGGTGGCACTTTCCCATGAGTCTATGAGAGCTGATAGTGATCCACTGTAAAGCCTGGATTATGGTTTCTAAGCCACTGTATTCTAGCCTGCCTTAAGCCTCAAGAAAATAGCCTCTGTGCTGACACGCTGTAATGCTAGTCCACTCTCAGCATTGTCCCCTGGCCTGGAAACACAAGGCCGGCCAGACGAGGCTACAAGAAGAGCCCATCTCCATCAGCAGTCTGACGGAGGAGGATTCTCAAACATGTCTGTGACCCTGGAGGAAGCAGGAGCTGGGAATGTGAGCAATGCAGCAACGGCGCGACGAGCAGACACCTGTTGAGACGGTCAGCACAGGGCGAGACTCTGTGTGTCTGGGCTCACACCACACTGACCTTCATGGCTGCTTCTGCACTGAGAAACAATATAACCTGGGATGATAGAGCAAAAATATCATCAAGGACTATATTGAGTGGCTATTGCTTGTGCTCACATGATATCACAACATTGTAGAATTCTTATAGAGGGAGTATTATGCAAAATAGATTTTTTTTAGCTTTCAAAAACAAGTCTGAAAAGGTTTTAGACGTCATCCATGCATGTTTGAGTATTTTAGCGATCTCTCACAGGCTCACATAGTTAGATGTAAGATTCTGTGCAATGCTCAACCCACAAGCCTACATCATCCATGCTCCCACATGACAACATGATACAAAACTGTACATTAAAACTTGACAAACCTGATGTATTGTGCAATACTTTCATTAGCGGGATGAACTCTGTGAGGCAATAGTGCTCTGAATGGGAAATGCACAAGGAGCAAAAGTAGGGGAGACTCAGAGAATCAAAAATAAAAGTGAAACTTATAAAACATGCCAATATGTTGATATGTGAATACAGCATTTTCAAAACAATAACTGCCATCATATAACATATTTAGATCACCATGTAACATTTTAATACCTCACAGAAGTAAAATACCCTATCTTTAACTGTCAGTAATCATAAACTAGACTAACAAATCTGCAATCTATATCTAATTACTGGGCCTATATACATGAAACAAAAACTGTCAAAGTTCAACGCCCTCTCTGTTAGCATAAATTAGCAAAGAGGAAATAGTTTCTGAAAGTGGTTCCATATTTAAAAGGGATGATTGTTGTCAGTTTACAGGACTTTAAACAATTAGATTAATATCACAGGTTTATAGAGCCAATCCCTAACAAATAATGAGAAGTTTCAACATTTGTGGATTCTAAGTTTGGATAGGTCTTGCAAAAACTGAACCTTCCATACAGTTAAGCCCCTGACCTCATGAAATTTTAACGACCACGCAACCTATTGGATTTCTGTTGTAGAATGGAAGTATTTTAAAACTTATTAAATGGGAGAGGCATTTTTTAGCAGGAAATCTTCACACAGATGCAGTCAAGCTAATTCACAACTGCAGTGCTGTGGATAGTTACAGAAGTAATTACATTGTAGTTGACTTATGATTTTGGACAATAGACCTCTGTAGCCCTGACATTTAAATAGTACCAAACAGTCACATTAAATACATTGTCTCAGATCTTTGACTTGTGACGCAGTAACGGAATAAAAATGTCTGAGGTTTATAGTGCGCGATATACTGCCACTGCAAGATAGTATTAACTGGTCCAAAGATTTTATCATCATCATCATAATAGAAAATAGCCAAAACAAACAAAGTTAATTTAAATAAAATAATAATACTGCACTGGATTTATTTGGATTAGTGCCTTTGAAGACACCCAAAGCTTTGTATTGCATTATTCATTAACTGTTATTCGGTAAGCTGCCCTGGGCCAGACTGACGGAAGTGAGGCTGCCACACTGCACCATCTGCCCAAACCAACTCTGACCACGAGCACTCATATGAGGCAAGTGGTCTTGCCCAAGGACACAACAGTCTCAAAACAACACAAACTATATTACAAATACTTGTTGTTCTAATAATTAAATAATCTTCAATCTTTATCTAAAAAGATTGATTTACCATAACTGTAACATTAAGCCAATGTCAGAGTGGCAAACAATGACATAAAACATTAAAACAGTACAGTAGTGTGTTTAATTTAAAAACATTTATTACAACACACATTCTTATTCCCAGTTTACCGATGAAGTGAAACATGTGTAAACTGCAGAGGTCATGTCTGGTGGGCATTTTACTGTGGCAGAAACAATATTAACAATTAAATTTAAAATCCATTTTTGAACATTTGGAATCAATCCAGAATTGTTAAGACATAGAATCATTTAAAAATCAATTTTGTTCAACACACCTAGAGTAAAGTCCTGTAAAGGGGCCCATAATATGCCATTTTCTGATCTATGTTATGATGCTGTTTTTGATGAGGAAACAGCATCATAACATGATGATATGATGCTGAGGTTGTGTTTTGGTTCATTCACTCTGCATATTTAGGCCGAGTTCTTCTTTCAGCCAAAATATGGAGGTGTGCCATGTGGTAATGCAGGAAGTGCTCCATTGTGTTTTTAAACTCCATTCACCTTCACTAGAATCATTTGGATAATTTCAGCCCTGAAATTTCCCATCTCCACTAAACAAAAAGGTAAAAGGTAGCTGTTAAAGTGAAAACTACCACTTCATGACATCACATGGTGGAACAGGGCATTTTAAGCTTTGGAGACATACACTGAGTAATAAGAAAGGGTTAGTCAAACATGCCTGAATGAAATAAAAACACAACCCCAGGTATGTTTTTGATGAGGTAACATTCTAACATGGCTACAAGCTCACAAGAGTCAATTTTGCATAATACAGGGCCTTTAATGTGCTAGTCTAGATCTCTTTGTAACTGGTCAGTATTCAAAGAAAAAAAATCTTGAATCATACAAAAATGTCTGACTTTCACAGCCGAGGGGAAACATGTAAACAACATTTGGCACTGGAGGCACTGGAAGCACCCGTGGGTCCTGCCTCATCATGGTCTCCTGTGGGTGGACAAATGGCTGAGCGAGGACAGCATGGACCTGGGCCAAGTGCTGACTGTCCCACAGACAGGGCTGCAGCTCAGAGGGGCGTACAGTACAGGCCGGTGACAAGCTCCGACTTACACACCACACAGCTGAGTGTACCCTACTGCACTTCCCTAACATCACCATATTTCCTCATAACAACAACAACTTCCTGTGATAATGTAATGGTGTAGGTACTATTATTACAAAAAGTTGTCTGTGAGGTTTGGGTTCATATGTTCATATTCAAGCTACTTTATGCCACTGACACAGGAACACAAGATAATCCCAGTAAACCATTTTTAAAATAAACAGTATCATTCAAAAGGCCTGAGCTGCAATAAATAAACAGCAGAATGAACTAATAATTAGCCATAGAAGTTAGTTATTCAACCCTCTTCAGCTCAAATCTTACTGTATTATACCTAAAATCTCCCAAATCTCCACACTTTTACAAAGAAAATGTATACAATAAATACTGATCCCCAACATACATTGTTCTAGCTTTCAAATATTGAACGGTAAGTCGATATTGTAATTATTGTGAAAGGCCTAGGGACAAGATCTTGCCACAATATTTTGCAAGACAAAATTGCACACATGAGAAGAATGATCAAGAGATTTTTTTATATGTGTTTATATTTGGATTGGACAAAGTTAGGATTCTTGAGAAGTGGTAGTCCCAAAAAGCAGTGCTACAATGACAGCAAAAATATTTAATCAAGTAAATGATGTGGTTCAGTTAGTAATTTTGGGTCACCATTTTTGATTTAATAATTCAATAATGTCAAAGTATCATCTTGTCTCGTGAATCCAGTCTCAAATCTCGTATCGTCTTGTCAACATCAGGTCTACTCCCGGCTCTAATTATAAGCCTAGTAATAGCAAGCATTATAGACTATTGTTGAAAATGTCGTTTTGCTATATTAGCCTTGAAAAGGCTAGGTTACTTGTAAACATAATTCAAAACATGTTCATGTATTAAAGGGCAACTAGTCTGACAATCTTATAGGGGTTTTTGTTGTTGTTGTTTGTAGGCTACTCTAATATCAAATCAGGCAGGGCGTCTGACTTTAATTAGATTTGGGTCCTCATAGTGAAGGATGAAGGCCTGCTTGAGTGACATTTGTTAGGACTATAGTTTGCCAAGAACCATTACCATTTTTTTTAGATTCTATTCAATTAGTCATTTTCTGTATACGCCTACACTTGCCCATTTTTGTGGCACTACTTTAACCACCCTATATAAATCCCCAAATTTGTGCCCTATTATCCCATGCCCAATGTGCACTTGTTGTAAACATTTTATGAACCTTCATCGGCCTTCCTGTTGGCTAAATACTAGGAAAGTTATTTTTACGGGGTGCATTAGTGGTAATCTTTCTGGTACTTAGCTCAGATTAAAGACAAAAATATATACATTAAATAATAGCATATCTATTGACTAGCCGTTTCCATAGCAACCTGAAGGCACCACCAGGTGTTTTCCCGCGGGTGATTAGAGCGCGTGCCAGTCAGTTTCCCCAATTACAACTGGATAAACTTCACTTAAAACAACGTTGAAATGCATGTTCTATCTTAAAGCCACTTACCTGTGCTTCAATTATGACATGCCACCAAACTATTGAACAGACTTACCTTTACCGTAAACTTTTAACAGCACAGAGTTTGCGTGACGTTCGACCGCTGTCACGCCACCATTTTTAAGTATTTATCGGATTCCCATTGACACGCAGCTTTGTTTCCTTTCGCTTTACAACTTCCAAGTCAAACAAAACGTGCTCGTACTCACTTTGCACAGGAGGTCCGAGTTTATCCGTCTTCTGCGGTCAGCGAAAACTCCAAAGGTTCTGTGCACGAATTGTCAACTTCCCTCCACATTCACGTCCGTAAACCCGCCTCCGGTCATACCCACTCGCTGCGTCTGTGAAACGAATACAACTAGCTTTGAAAACCTCGGCAGTGCCACTCTCTCCAGGATCGATAAAGGCGCTGACACGGAGCTGACCCGGGAACAGTGTGTTTACATTGCAGACCTGCGGTTAAGCGGGTTAAAAGGAAGCAAAACTGGTCTGAGATCTGTACCGGGCACGAGCACCTTTAAGCCCCGCCCATCCCGCTCGCTGATTGGTTAACTGTCATGCAGGCGCGCCCAAGCTTGTGTGTAATTGGTTTAGAGAGATGTCAATCACATATATTCTGAGACTATAATAAATCGAGACATAAAAAATTTTGAAAAATAAAAAACTACCACAATTATAGAATATTTTAATCAATAGGCCTGTTTCCTTTAGTTAAATTGTAGATCCTTTTTGACGTTCACTTTTTGCAGTATTTGTTTAAATCGGCTACTGGTTGACAAAATGTTGAAAAAAACAAGCCTTTATGTTTTCAAAGCTACTAGCCTAAATTGCACAAAAATATCAAACTTTTTTGACCAATATGCCTCCTGTCTTTAGCCTACAGACACGCGTGCCTACTTATCTAGAATAAAAATTGGCACGTTCATTCCTTTAAAAAAAAAAAAAAAAAAAAGATTCAAATGTTTTAGGAACCCTTAAACATAACCATAAGCCATAAACATTTAAAGTGACTCACCAGTCACCAAACTAAGCTACCTATATTTTCTCGCAGACCCTAGCCTGGATAAACAACTCCCCCTACAGTACAAATGCAGTGACGCAGCATAAATTGAAGTTGATCTTAAGTCTATTCCCTCCATGGTCTAATTCTTTTCCTGTTCCAGAAATATGAATAATAGTCTTTCATTCCCACAAATTAAAAACTAACTGTATTCAAAAGTATCTTTGTCCCTGTCTGGTATTATAATGTCCTTCTGTATTATAGGCTATTATTTGAGAACAATGAACTGTTATAAGCAGACTGGGTCTACTAAGGCTACTACTGGCGTTTTTAAAAGTATATACCTGAACCAGGGTCTTCTTACAAAATCTGAAATTATGCCTTAGGGTCTGTGTGAAATCAATAGAAAAAGTGTGTTCTTGCTGGACTCATTCTTAGAATAAGTGTTAAGGTAAGGGTTAGGATTTGGATAATGTCACACAGAAAGAATAGCAATCCTAGATTAGGCTTCATGGCACCAGTTCACCAGATCTGAGTTAAGGTATACTACATGTTTGGGAATTAGTCCTCTGAATCAGACCAATCCTCCAGTGCCACTTGGGGCTATCTATGTATTAGGGGTATCTGGTAGATTTAATCTTGTTTAGCCTTTTTATCATACCCCGGCATGAGGAGTACTGTACGCAAACAGAAGGCTTCACACTGCATCGGAGTCAGATCTGGGACTTTGTGATGCCACAAGGCCTTTAACATTAACATGCACTGGACAAAAGCAGACATACACTGAAAATAATTAATAGCCTATAAATTGTGCCAAATATAAAGAAATAAGACAAAAATGTAGCTAAAGGTAAACAAACAAATAGACTATTTAACAGATTAATGAAAATCCATCTTTATTTAGGCATTATTATCATTAGCTGCATCACGCTGTTGATGTTCATCCAGTCGCACATTAAATAAATTCACATATTTACTCAATGCAAAAGTTTATGTCACATGATAATGACAATATAAACAATAGCCTATTTCAATGCAGCAGAGTAAACCATGTATTACACTCATTTAAACTAGCCTACTATATGGATGATGTTGATATACTTATAGCGCTACCTTAATTATTGTTATACCTCCTTATTGCTACTATTAAAATGAATACTAAAATACTTTATTGATACTATAGGCTTTCTCTAAGCAATCCTACTCACAATGACTAATAATTATGACTTAATGTAGTGTACTTGCAGTAGAGTTAACAAACGCACTAGATGGCAGCAGAGACCAGGAGAATAGTGCAGACAGACGCAGTTCTTTCCTGTGACTGAGACAGAACAACACAGGGTCAGCAAATGATGCGAGCAATGACACCCACCAATGACAGACACATGTCCCTGGAACCTGTAGGCTATGGCCATAGAAAAATAAATGTTTTCCTAAAACTTTTTGTCTCGCGACTGCTGTCCCGGATGTTGCCATCGGAAGAGGGAGGTTGAGAGGAGAGCATGGTTGCCAGATATGTTAAAAAGTTCAATCCTTTCATACACAGATTATTGCTTCATGTTTTAATTGTGTTATTTTAGATACATTTAATCCTAATTTCACCATATCACCGTACTTTGGTGGTAATTCTTGTATGGGAGAGCAGACTAGACAAGGTTTCCCTCCCTTAGTCTAAAATTCTCCCCCATAGTCTAAAAAGAACATGGACTAGATATTGGCATAACACAATCTCATAAAAAGTAACTATACTATTCAAAAAGACTGATGTAATATGAGACATTCAAACGCCATAAATTTTATGAATGAGAATTATGAATACAGAAACTATTAGTGCCTCCATAGTCTGGACAAAGTCTATGTGAGAGACAACCATACCTATCTAGTCAAACCTGGCAACCCGTCCGCAGCGCTGGGGCTCGGGTTTTCTCTCAGTAGCTCAGAGACACGGCTGTGTGTCGGAGTGGGAGATGGACTGAGTGAGGGCGCTCTCCAACAGCCAAGCCGTTAGCATCGAGATACCCACTGCTCCAGTCAAATCAGAGACGAATGTCAGGCTGCTACCAACACGACAAAACCTAGTATCCCTACTAGTCTTTCACATCCCACTCAATCACACTAACACGGCATTGATGGTAATGTATGCAAGGAAACAACCGAGACTCGGCGATGGGTAAACATTTCTCTTTACTTCTACCGATTTCCTTTCCTCGTAGCTACGCTTTGACAATCCGCCATTTTTATCGAAACCAAAATAAGTGTAGAAACTTGCATGTACAGCTGTTGCAGGGCCTTCTGTTCTAAACAAACAATGACGTGCAAGTTCGTCTGACCGCAGTTTTCTTTCTTTGCAGGTGCGACCGAAGAGATTCTCAGCCCTATCAGGTTTGTGCCTTAGCCTCTCACTAGTTAGCTTGCTAGCACCAAATCAGATTAAAATGGACACTGTAGTGGAGGCTTCCAGAGCGCAGAAGGCCCCAGGCAGTGCGGAAAATAAAGTCACAAGAACGTGCTAATTGGAGAAAATTGGCAGCCGAGATGTTTCAGTGATCCTGAAAATGAATAATGCGGCTTAAAGTTGATCTTAATCGTGGAAAGTCGTCGAATTGAATCGGCTTGAAAAAGTAGTGACGACTTTTATTGCTGCTACGCTTAGCATTAGCGTTTGCTAGCATAGCCGATTAGGGCCTCACTGCTCTAATTAATATAGATATTAATTAATCCAGTTCAAAATCTAGTATGATTCAAGTCAGTAATTTTGTCTTTTTTTATTTATTTATCGCAATTACAAGTAAACCCTTTCAATAATTGTGTTATTCTACTGACTTGCTTTTAGCTTTGACATTATGTTTTTTGCTCTACTAAGATCTAATATATGATTATTATAAATGTCCACAAACAATTTACAATCAGATCTGATAACAGCAAGACATGTCAAAGTGTCCTATAGGCTTTTAGTACGTTGTTTGACTAAACAATTGCTCACACTGCCTTACAACCACTTGTAGAGGTCCTCAATAGTTATTAATACAAATAAGTCATATTATGTAAATAAGTAAAACACAATGTGTATTCTGCTTACAGACCCTTAAATACTCATCTAAGAGCCATCCAGGAGGAGACCACCGGCATGATAAGATGCGCAGCGACTCCGATGTCACTCCTCCATGCAAAGTGCTGCGGAGGTCTGATAGCCCTGACAACAAACACAGTGACAGCACCGGGCACAGCAGAGGGAAGGCCGTCCATGCACATCGGGCCCGGGAAAGGGATGGAGGTGAGACATTGTGCTTCTCATAGTTAAATACATGTTGAGAAGGAACTTTTTCTGGCTGCTGGTTTCATACTTTGCTCAGACCACAGACAAGTGGAATTATTTGATATGGCTCAATTTGTCTGAAGTCTGGAGGATATTTTTTATTATGAGAAGATTTTACCAACCTGTCATAATTGTGCTTTGTTCATCTATTATAAAAAGAGTGGAAATTTGTTGGGATGTTGAATTAGCAATGCAATTTAAATACTGTCAATGCATAATTAAAGGATTTTTAGGCAAAGCATCGCAAGCTTATTTTCAAGCTTAAGAGCTTTTAACCATCATAATTGTTCTCCCTCATCATTTGCTTACTCAAGATTTGTATTTTGATTGATTTTGATTGGTAGTTGTAGTGTAGTTGTTTTGAGTAATCAGTCCTGAATTTGAGGCTTGGCCTCTGTTAGTTTTCTTGTACCCCCTGTAAAAATTAAAAGCATTATAGAGGGAAGGGTCAGTCAACAAGGTGAGATGGCTAAAAATAATGCTTTTGATGACTAGCTGCAGTTATGAGGAACTGCTCTTAAGTTCTAATACAATATTAGTATTGATTTTTTTTTTAAGTTTTTATTTTTTGTGAAATCAACAGATACCATTGCAAAGGTTGTTTTCACACAAGTTAGGTTGACAAAGAAGAGCATTTGTTATGAGCGCAGTATTCTTGAGCCACTATGAGCCAGAGCTACATTCTGATGAGCAGTAAAGGCCGCTCCAAGAGCACTTGAAATGGGAGGTCTCGGAGTGGCTCCTTTTGCGCTCTACGGTGGCTCATCTCTCGCGCTCTGGGGCGGCTTGTCTCTCTCGCTCTGGGGCGGTTCATCTCTCTCTGGAGCGGGTGTAATGTCAGACGTCAAGCTGACTTACTTCACTGCGCAGTCCGTAGTGAAAGTAAAAGCACTCAGATTTAAGGCTGTAATGTTTGACTTGGTGCTGCAGAGCTGTCCGTTTCCAACGTGCATCTGATAAGGTAAACTGGATCAGTTCAATAAGTGAGACATTTCTTGGCGTGTCTTTGTCTGCACAACTAAGCCTTTGTCTGTCTGTGCTGTCCAGAAAAAAAAATGTCTTTACACATAGTCCTCCTGATGTATTTAGCCACACGTGGAAGAAAAGACCACTGCATATAGCGCTAGGGCTCATGGTGCGGTGTTTGGGGTGAATGATGCATTGTGCATGTGAACAAGTCCGACCCAAATCTACCATACACACACAAAGCGCAGTAATCTGTGAAAATGTCCAGATTTTTTTTTTTTTTTCTTAAAGGCGCTCTTCCTGATTTTCACTATCTTTCACTCAAGTGTGAAAAATTAGTAGTTCATTTTTAATTGTTTGTAATGGTCCAAAGTTATTTCACACGTGTGCATTCTGAGCATCTTTATTATTCAGATATCCACCATGGTAAATTATGCGTTTCACAATTTACAGAGACCAGAGCGAAGGTTTGCCGTCACAGTAATGCTAACAACAACTAGCATGCCAACTACACACTCTGGTACTTGGACAATGAAACATTTATATGTAGATTCAGACAGTACACAAGACTTAATTTGACTCGAAGAGCTGCTTATACAATATATTTGTATTAGGGTAAGACACATTTTACTCAAATACATAGCAATTATTTAGTCTTAAAGCTACCAAGTTTTGAGCTTTTTTTTGTTTTAAAGGGCCAACATCTGTTAATTAGATTTTCCCACCCTCACCTGGCCTTTGTTCAGGCTCACCTGTGCTCTCTGCTCTTCTGTCAGGCCAGAGCTGGCACATTAAGACAGGAGTAGTGTAGATAGCATCTAGTGATGATATCTGAGAATGCAACACGGCTGGGTCAACTAATCTAATTACAGATGGTAGCTTTAAACACATTTTTAAACAGCACTCAGTTTACTGATATACACTACTAGTCAAAGGTTTGGACATACAGTCTCATTCAATTTTGTTTACTACTTTCTACTTTCAGTATACTCAGAAGTCATCAAATTTAAGATGCAGGGTATATGAAATTATGTAGCAAAGAAAACAAGTTAAATAACTAAATAGTTTTTTATATGTTGTATTCAGATCTTCAAAGTAGTCACCCTTTATTTTGTTGACAGTGCTGCAAACCCTTGGCCTTCTCTCAATGAGCTCCTTGATAAAGTCTCCTGAAATGATTTTTGCTCCACAGATGTGCCTTGTCAGGGTTAAGAAATACCAGGAGTGCAAAGCAGTCATCAAAGCAAAGGGTGGCTATTTAAATTTTTTTAAACTCTTGAGTTTATTTATATTTTGTTAGATGTCATATATGTTCATCCAGTTGCCTTCAGCCAGAATCAACAATGATAATAAAGATGAAAAATAAATGAAAAAGTGTGTCCAAACTTTTGACTGGTAGTGTGGATTACTAGGGCTGCACGACACGATTCTAGTAAGTATTGCATTTAGATTTGCAATGTTTTAGTAGTTGGTTTGGAGTGCACATTGGTAACAAAAAACAATAACCTTTGAGAGAAGAATAAGAACTGCTAAACTAATACGAGAATCCCATGCATTTTAGAACGTGTTTATGGTCTTAATCGCAGGTGTAACAAGAAATATTTTGTTTTTTCAATTTAAAGACTTGCAATCATTTTGATTTGATAATTGCATCAGCTGAAATTGTGATTTCGATTTGATTGTGATATATTGTGATTGTGCTCACCTGTCCAACTAGTCTGTGCTACGTTGTGATCTAATGTAGAAGGGGAAGAGTGAGCATGATAAATGTCTGAACTTGGGACTGTCCAATCAATGTTAATTTGTCATATGCGTCTCTGAATATTCTTGTATTATTTTGAACAAAATGTATAACACTATTTACCAGCTGCATAAGAGTTTACTTCTTCACTTGTTTATTCTGATGAAATTCAAACTAACCATGTATTTCTCTGATTGGGTGATACTAAAGTCACACCAGTCGGAAATCTTGAATTCAGGACCCCGTTCCAGACCCCGACATCTTTGGAGTGTTGTCAAAGTATGTGGTTTTGACTGGCCAGTAGGGATGGGATGATATTAAAATTTAGACTCACGATATTATCACGATAATTATTAAAGCAATGTTTACAGTTAAAAAAAGTCACTAAAAGATCAATTTGTAGGTGTCTGAGCGATTTTTATCGTTTTTTCTTTTTTTTTTTTTTTTTGAAAGTGAAATTAACAATGAATGAATAATAAATGTGTGACTATTAAAAAACACACGAACCAACCTGAGAAAGCCCCCAGAAAAAGGATATGATAAAGGATATGCTGACATCTCAGCCATCAGCTGTGCAAAATGCTATTTAGCAAGTGCTAACCTAGCGATAGCAAAGTTAACACAAACATGTACCATTATTCATACAAATCCTAAACTAACACAAACTACGTTCAGTAGTTTATTTCACATGGTATGTTACTTACAATGGACAGTTTTGGCTCAAATGTGAATGCAAGTTGCCGCAACTTTTTTTTCGGCAGGCTCTGTATATCGGTGGCTCATCACCTTGTTGGTTTTGTTTTTCCAAAGCCATAATAATTCCACACATCAAACTTAAGTGGAGTGGAGAATTTAAATGTGTAGCGTAATCCGGATGCCGATTCACTGGCTGCCCACTAGCCATGAGCCATAGGGTCAGAAGCTAACAAGTTTCATTGCTATGATAGAGGACCCCCTTGTGGGCGAACACCAGAACTAACATCTTAAGATTGTATTGAAACTTAGAATTAGAATCGTGTGCGATGATCACGATTATTAAAAACGATAAATTTTGATTGGGATTAAGCGATATTATCGTATGTCAACCCATCCCTGCCGGCCAGGTAGTTTTTGTTTTGTGTGACCCTTCTGTCTACGTGGCTTTTTAATGGCATTGATATTTTTGGCCCTTTTTAGTGTAAACCTGCTGCTGCCTCTGGTGTCTGAGTGTGCCCACAAAGATCTATGCGTTCCACCATGTGCTTTTGTTCACTTTTTAAAATTTATTTCAGGTGTGTCAAATGACTGTCAACACTACTTAGATGGACCCGACTCATATTTTTCATGGCATTAAAAAAAAAAAAGTCTTTGCTACCAGGAAGTAAAGCTGTTGCGCTGTTAATAGGGCAGCAAGATTAATTGAAATCAAATAGAAATCACATAGAATGGACATAATGAACAAGCATTCTAATTTCTTCCACAAACAATACAGTATCCTCTTATTCTGTGCAAAAACCCTGACCCTGTAATTTAGATCTGTACTCTGTGAGATGGGAACAAAGTAACCAAGTTAATTTGATTACAAAAATGTTTTCATTATTATTATATTGCCTTGATGATTCGATTAATTTTCATAATAAAATACAACCGTGCGTACGTAGCGTCCGTGCAACCGAGCGTACGTAACCATTGTGATGCTTGTTTTTGCATGGAGCTTGTGTCTGTCTGCACAGCACTGCAACAGTGGAGAGAGCGGTGTATTTTAGATCCACGAGTCAGTTGAGGGAGCAGAATTTAGTTGTGCACAAGAGCACCGAGGACAGCAATGCCAAAAACAAACCAGTTAATAAATAAATGACTGCAACAAGGGCTGAAGACACGGAGGCTAAAGTGAATACACACAAAGCTAGCGCTGTGCTCAAAGCACTATCTACAGGATAAACACATGTCGATGTTGACTCTTATCTTAGCAGAAGCTATGTGACTTGAGTAAAACTTAAATTAAGTCATAGATACTGTAACACTAGTTCACACTGCAGTAGATTATGTTGACGAGTAAATTAGTAGGGAAAAGATTATTTACACCAATCGATTAATGAGTAATCTATTGTTTACTCATTACTAAAATAATCAATGGCTGCAGCCCTATTTTATTTATAGAGGGAGAGCCCAATGAGAGTACCAGACTTTTTTTTTTTCATGAGCGGCATTTTAAAATGCAGAACGTTACAAACAAAACAAATGACTATATGGTTCAATTTAAAACATTTAAAACATTTAAAACAGGTGCAGTTTTGATGCATATTTTATGTATATTTTATCTCCATAATCTGTTACAGATTACTGTTGAATAGTTATTTTCTGTAATTCAATGGGATATAATATTTGTTTCCATAATAACATTTTGAATTTTGAACTGTTGCATAATTCCAAGAAAGGATAAGTTTTTGTCAAGCCAAAATGCAAGATATTTATAGGCTGACTGATATATAAATGTATGAGGCTTTCTCTCATATTGCAATCAAACTAATTAAAAAGTAGTGGGCCCCTAAACGATCTCTTTCAAACCAGTCCAGCAGCAAACAAGAGTGTACTGTCAAAGTAACAGCAGAAGGGGTTAGCTGTGGACCTTTGTCTCCATTTCTTTCATTTACCAGTCCATCCAGGACCCCCAGGGCTTGTTCTTTTAAATGTAACGTTAACTCTATCATTCAAAGTATTATGTTTTCAATCCAATGCATACTTGCCTATGACATCAGCTGTCACTCTGGACCGGAAAGTTTTTGTTTAGTGCACTGTCGTTTTTCAATAAGGTCCATTTGAGTAGCTCGTCAATGCATATGGTTTTATTTTGAAAGGGCCATGGGAAGTGCTTAGATGTCAGCAAAGGCTTGACATAGCATCATACGCTATGAACCTTTCCGAAGTTTTGGGCCATTTCTGATATTTTTGGCCAAGTAAAGACACCGCTTTAAGGCGCGTGATGAAACGAAGCAGAAAGTGACTTGTGTGGAGGACCAGTGGCTCCCCATATGAGGCTTAGTGCCTGATATTCGCCAAACAAACTTTGGTTGTAGCCACAGCTGATCGTGTGAACCATTGCAGTGTGAATTTGTGCTTTCTTAGGTTTATATTCCTGTATATATATCTTGAAATGTGATATCCATAAATCTTTATATTAAAGTAAATTAAAAAATCTGGTACAGTGCCTTTTAAAACTTGAAATGCTGTCACACTAAATTTCAGCTTTAACCACTGCCTTTTTAAACATATAGGGCTGAGACTTAACTAAAAGCACCTTTCTGCAAGCGCATTGTCCCCAACTTCACCAGCAGTGCATGGCTTTGCCTCCCTCCTTTTTTTTTAAAAAAACAGTCTTTTACTGTTAATGCTTTGCACACATTGCGGACAGTCCACATGTTGGTGCATGTGGCAGCGCACTGAGCCTTGCCATTCCCAATTTGAGCCAGAACCAAATTTGCACCGAAATTCAATATGCACATCCCCATATGTTTTTCCTTAAGTACACTAACATTGGTTACTTACGACAGCAACACACACAGATAAACTGCATCTAATATGCTATTCATATCAGTATGGTATAAATGTGAAGGCACAGAAAATCTACAATGCAGAAATATCACTGTATACCCTTTTTGGAAGGATGACAAGTTTATAATCTTTGAGGATTTTTTTTTTGCTTATCTTTAATGCAACATTCTCAATATAAATGTTCATGGTCATGTAAGTCTTACCTACCTAATACCGTATCTTATTTTTTGTCTATGGTGACATTCTATACTAGCATTTCCACAACACCCGACTCTGGCCTTGAGTAGGGCTTCCTCCTACTTCTCTCCATGGAAATGGTGTTCCTTTTGGCTATAATCTTCCACAGTATAGCAGAAAATGAATGATGGTTTTAACTTTTTTTAACTGTACCAAAAGTCAAGGTGGCATGTCACCTACATTATTTGATGGGAACAAACTCATCATCACACTAGTAGCATGTGGCTCCTGTCCCCTATCAAAACTATGTATGAGGATTGAACTGGCCCTGTCTAAATCTCAGAGCCTTAACAAAACTTTGCCTCTATTTTTGTTTTACTGTGATGAGCCCAGCCACAGATCCACAGTGTATTTTGGTTAACTAAATGTTGATGGTTGGAAAAACAAGCTTTTTTTCTTTTCTTTTTTTTTTTAAATAACAAAAGAGGGAGTCCACATTGGGGTTTATTTTGTGTCTGATAGCTAAACCAAAGAGCAAACTAAACATATTATTTGCACAGATGATAAGCATAGAAATTATAATAATGTAACAATTTCTTTGGCCTCTGATTAAAAAAGACGAGGTATTTTTTGATCCGATATTTGGTGTGCTGCTTTGGCCGATGACTGATATTTGACAATATTTGTGATGGTAAAGTTTGCAAATTAACTTAACTTTTGTAAAAATGAAAATGTATTTGAGTTACTAGAAACTAGAGGCCAGGGGCTGCTAGATTTTATGTTTTTGGGGAAACCGCATAATTCCTGCATTTTGGAGCATTTCTACAGATTTTATGGCTGAATGGAGTATTTCCAGAAAAACATGCACAGCATGAGCAGACTTTTCTATGGATATATGACAGTGACAATAACACGAAGAATTAACATATAGGCTTTAAATCCCATTTCTTACTGCTTATATTGTATTATCATTTAGTGGGCGACAGTTGCTCAGTTGGTAGTGTGTTTGTCCACTGAGCTGAAGGCTGGCAGTTCGTATCCTGCTCTCATCATAAACACCATTGGTAGAGCAGTCACATCCACTGAATCACAGGTTGGCGATGTGATTCCAGGTCCCACAGATGAATACTGTTTTGTCCTTAGGCAAGACACTTAACCCGCCTTGTTAATAATAATAATAATAATAATAATAATACATTTTATTTGTTAGGCGCCTTTCAAGGCTCTCAAGGTCGCCGTACACATATACACACATACACAATACAAATAGAACAATGTAAAATGATTAAAAATACATTTAAAAACAAATATAGATTAAAAGACAGAGCAGTTATGGTCAGAGTGGTCAGGGTGAGAAGGCCTTTCTAAACAGATGAGTTTTGAGTTTAGATTTGAAGTGTGGGAGTGAGTGTGTGTTGCGGAGGTCATGGGGGAGGGAGTTCCATAGCTGGGGAGCAGAGCAGCTGAAGGCTCTGCTCCCCATAAGACGGGCAGGAGGGACAGTGAGGTCCCAGGTCCCAGTTCCCAGTATCTGTTTACTATGGTGTATGGATGTGTGTGTGAATGGGTGGTTCCTTGATGTAAAGCGCTTTGAGTGCCTTGAAGGTGGAAAACCGCTATATAAAATGAGACCATTTGACATAAAAATATACTGTATGTATTTTTTTTCTACTAGCATCATTTCATCTGATTAATGGAGTATATGGGTTCAGAAAAGTTAAAGAACTGTGCTGCATCTAAGATCTCTACAATCCTTTCTGAACCATCACCCACAGTTTGAGAAACAATACTCTAATCCAGTTTTCACCTGCACTTTAATGAGAATTGTTTCACCCTGTAATTGAAACATGTTTGTGCTGTAATGCTGTCAATGCATCCAAAGACCTGCATTTCTATTAAATTACAAGCATTTCTCAGTCTCTGCAAAAATCAATCTCACCTCTTTTTGGATAAGCTACAATCCTTTGTGCATGTTTAATAAGGAAACTCTGCATCACATCCCTCTGTCCTAGGCTTGGACACTGTAGCATTAGTTTTGATCACTATATTTTCAAGTTCAGGGGCCTGTAGGCTCTTATATCTGTGCATAAAGAAGTGGCAAGGAGATATGCACGCTACGGGATGAGAGGGAGATGAAAGGCTTGGAGCAGTACGGCAGAGTTGACCTTGATCCAAATTATTTCCTACATGTCTGGGCCGTGCACACATAGAACCGGAGCCATGTTAAATATATGTTCCATGAGGACTGCGGAGGGGCAGAGTAAAGCGTGCTGTGCCTGATGGGGCTTAATGTTTAGACCTACATGTTTGTAGTGGTCTACCTGTGTGCCTCCAGTTCCAGACGCACTTGTCCCTGCCTGGCCGTTGACCCACATTGTCTTTTCCTCGCATCTTTCTTTTGCTCCAATGGGGAGGGAGTCTGCATCTTTTTCTTCTCCACTCCTCTCCTCGTGTATCAGCCACACACATTCATTCGTTATTTCTCCCCTTACAACGCATATTTGAGCACTTTATTTACTAGCAAGTTGTCAAAAAGTAAGACTGTGGTCAGTGCATATGATGGCAAAGGAACGTAGATGGGCCTGTTCCTATGCACTAAATCCGAATCCAGCCTGTCAACATAGTGGAGAAATAGTGTTCGGGCCCAGAATCTACCGTACATGCAGTAAGGTGAGGCAGGTAGGACATTTCCCAGAAATACAATTTTGACCCGCAGCAGAAATTGGGATGAAGTGAGAGAGCGGGTTACAGTGCGGGATGAGACGTGAATGAGCTGCGCAGCAGTGCTATTTGTCGCCTGCCTGTCCTACCTGTGGCGGGGTATCTGGGGCTGAAAATGTTTAGCAGATATGTGAGCAAAGCTGAAATCCCGCAACTGAAGTTTTGGAAAATGAATTTGACGTGTATAGGAACGGTAGACAACTCCAGGCACTCCTAAGTTTCATAAGTAAAAAAAAAAAAGTTTGAGATAATAAGACCATGGCAGCTAAAAACTCACTATGGCAGCCCGCCGTGAACTAATATATTAATGGGAAACATTGAAATATACAGCCATATGATGCTCTTGTATTTCCATTTTTACTTCAAAAAGACAAATCTGATGCACAAGGACAAACTTTGAATGACACATAGGCCGTTTGATATTGGCTGTAACCGATACTGGAACCGATAACTTGGCCATTCCTAAAGACGTCTGTCCTGAATATCTGGAATAAAATCAAGCAAAGTGAAACAACAACAAGTTCCTAATAATAACACTATAATAAGTGAATAATCAATTTTTTGGGGTGTTTTAAAGCTACAATCTGTACATTTTAAGCTACTTCACTCCCTGAACTCGCTAATGGATCTAAAATACACTGCTCTCTCCACGTTTGCAGTCAGTGCGGTGCAGGCACTGTGCAGAAACAAGCTTCATGCAGAAATAAAATCCATGCTAAAATGGCAGTGGTTTTGCATGCTCTGTGCACTTCAGTTTCAACAGTTGTTGTAGTGGTTTTAAGTCATCTTGTGCCGCTGGACTCTGGCTCTGTGCACTGGAGCTCGACAGCGACAGGAGGGAGGAGGGGGGGGGTAGTGACAATAGCGCTGACGCACAATGCACCACACACAGAGGAGGAGACTGTGAAACAGAGGAGAGATGAATGGGATATCGGCTCTACTTTAAATCACTTTTGGTCCGTAGTTTGCTTTGCCATGTCAACTCTACTTCACATCAGATGTGTGAAAGGATGTCCAAACCGAGATGGGTACTATGTTGGTAGTGTTCATCCACTAATCTGAAGGTTGGCAGTTTGAATCCTGCTCTTGACATTAGCTCAGTTGTTTGTACATTAATTTGGAGGTCCCCCCCCCCACACACACACACACACACACACACACGTATTGTGTACATACATTTACCAAGCATGACCAGTGATAACCTAGTAATATAGTTTTTGGTGGCACCACCATTACTATGATCCAGCATGGGAATAATGTCAAAAGAAAGCCATACTATGCTCTGTACTGTAGAAACTGTTCTCTTGATTTGCTTGTTTGGGGGTTTATATTCTCCACAAATGCCTTCACATGTGCTTTGTATTAGTCATTCTTTTCTTTTGCTGCTTGTGAAGGACGGTTAATCCGTACCTCCTGCTGTATCATTATATCCTTTTCCGGAAAAGGCATTGGACCTGTCATTAAATAGTATGTAGAAACAGGTTTGGTCTTGCTTGTACCATTGTAAAGTCTCTGTCTTTGTTAGTTATAATGAAATCAGCTGTATATTTTCAGTTCATATATATGATAGAATTTGAGATTCAGACAAAAATTAAATTCATGAATCGAATACACAGTTGATCACCACACATACCAGACCTACCACCTTGTACTAGAGATCGACCGATATGGGTTTTTTAATGAACAATGTGATTGTTGTAGAGTAGAGTACAGAACAACCAATGGCCAATAAGCTCTGCCGATATTTTTGGGCCAATTTAAATTATTTTCTCCAAATTATGTAATTTAAATTTACTACAAACAAGTCTTTTTTTTTTACCACAAACCTGTCAGAGAGCAGAGACATTTGTGCAGCTCTCTCTTTGCACTAACGTTTTAACTATATTGTGACGGATGCTATCGTTGCCGATAGAGCGCAGTTGCGGACTTTAAATTACCGTAACTTGTGGTATCATGTAAATTCAAACAGCATCTCCAAGCAGAGGCATGGGGCTCTTTAAATATTTTACTGTCATTACGATAATCTGCTTACGAAGATGACGAATCAGAGAGCAGTTGCTGTGGGGATTTTCCCAGTCAGTTATTCGATGCGTCAAAGGAAAAATATGGATGGATGTGTAAAATAGAAGTAGTTGTGTGAAAAAATGCAGTACATGCTGATATTTCCTTTAACATGATTTTTATGGCTAAAAAGAATAGTCTAGTCTAGGCGAGCTATGCTGGTCAATAATGTGCTCAGTCTTTAAAGGGTTCATATTAAGCTTTGTGCGTATTGTTTAGGCAGTAGATTGACCAAAACAAAATATCTGCCTGTGCTGGAGATTTATGGCTGATGGCTGATGCGCTAAAAAGGACAAATATTGTCCCGGTATATCGGTTGGCCAGTCTCTACCTTGTACTCGCGGGTGTCAATTTACTGCAGCAATATTTGTTGTTCATAGATTTTGAGAAACACGTCAACCACTTTAGTACAGGGCTGATTCCTGTGATTAATTGCTGTTTTATTCACATATATTGATTCAGTGATTTTGGTTATTGCAGTTCTATGCTCAAAGATAAGATACTATTCACTAGTCATTTCGATGTCAGTGCGATTCCAGCTCCCGCAGATGAATACTGTCGCTTGACCCACCTTGTCCCCTGGTGTATGAATTTGTGTGTAAATGGGTGAGTGGTTCCTTGATGAAAAACGCTTTGAGAGTGCTGAAGGTGGAAGCATTATATAAAAATATTACCTTTGACCAGTGACCATTCATGTACTTGTACATTTGGTGCATGAGAACCACCGCTGTACTAAGAGGCTGAATTTTTTTGGATTACTTATTTTTTGTCAAAGCTAAAAATAATCTTTCAGTGTCTGAAAATACTTTTATGTTTAATGTAATTGCTGTCTTTCAGTGGGCCTAACTATCATTTGTATGAGATGTTAGCTGATCTTTTTGTCTTTCTGTTTTCCAGGGACCAGTAATTCACCACAAGAAAATTCTCACAACCACAGTTCCCTTCATAGCTCCAACTCTCACACAAACCCTGGCAAAACCTCAGACACAGTAAGTGTTCTGCACCTCTCAATGAAATTTTGCATTATTATGAAACTTCTTTTATCATTTCATGTATTTATTCCTGCACCTTGTCTGAAGTCCAAAGCAGGTTACACATTTCAGTGATCAGAACATTATTTTTGGTAGAAGCAGTTAAAATCCTGTCAGAAACAGGCCTGATAACACTGCGTGTGCGTGCCCTTTAACTGTATCTGTGGTCCATGTGAAATGAAGTTGCACGCAGTTGCATCAGAGCCTCAGCACAGCCTCACCTCTGAGTATGTGGTGGCCCATAGTGTCTAAGCCTCTTCTGTCTCCAGCCTCACGAACCAGGCGACGATTGGTCCGAACACATCAGCTCCTCTGGAAAGAAGTACTACTACAACTGCAGGACAGAGGTGTCCCAGTGGGAGAAGCCCAAGGAGTGGCTTGAGAGGTAACCAAAATCTTAGTTTTGCCCTCAAATGTGAGTCTGCAATGGCATTGTACTGAGTTTCTTTTTTACTGTGTTTGACAGAGAGCAAAGACAAAAGGAATCCACAAAGACCGCAGTTGTCAATAGTTTTCCCAAAGACAGAGATTACAGGAGAGAGGCCATGCAGGCAGCAGCAGCCCCCAGCTTTGGAACCAGTGAGTCTCTTCTCACTGCACACACATGAGCAGATGCACCGAACACACATCAACCTCACATACCCACATGTGCACCGCACACACATTACACATCAGCCTCGTGTGCATGTACACACCACACACACCAGCCTCACGTGGCCATGCACAAGAGTTAGGCCTCCCAAACACTTAACAATCATACCAGTGGCATTGGAGTTTTTCTGCTGTGACTTATCAATGGCAAGAAACCAATTTGGCTTTAATAGTTACTCCTTATGGCAATGCTGCCAAGACTTCCCCGCTCTAGTGGGTCAGTGGCTGTGTTTACTTGTACACCAATAATCTGATCAATATCTTGTTTCTGGAATTGTCAGTTATTAAATGACACGTAAAGATCTAAATCCGAGTAACCTGATTACATTCTGATACAGTATGTAAAATGCATCTAATGTCTGATTTGAATGTAATCACGTGTCAATAATCAAATCTTCAGTTATCTGATTTTACTGGCTATGTAAATGTAAACAGTGACTTTGCATGCTTTTATGAGCCATTTAAAAGAATAAGGACACCTCTAGCCCTGGTACTGCCTGTAGTTCAGAAGTATGTGCATGAAAAACACTTGGTTGGCCTTGCGTATCATGTAAGTAGTATAAAATAACACCAACATTTTAGAAAGCTTAAAAACTGAGGTCAACTGGCTGATCAGATTTACAGAGGGATACTGAGATTTATTGTCAGAATTGTAAAAACTCAAAGGAATGAATTGGGGCACACAAATTAAATAAAACCTCAACTCCAGGTATGTATTTGATGAGGAGACAACTTTTTAGCATGGTCAAAAAGTCCATTTTACATAGTGTTGGCCCTTACTGGTGAAGTAGCGGAGTGAATGTTTGAGATTTTCTGTGTTGTGATTGTGATTAGATTTGTGATTTATGTTTTAATAAGATTCTGTTCAAAGTTCAAATTTTAAAAGCTTCTAGAAAAATTGACAAAATCACTGAAATATGAAGTGACAAACTACAAAATACAAGAATTACATTTCAGAACATGTTTGTACAGATCTAAACTACAGGGTAAGCAGTTTTTATGCAGAATAAGACAGGATGCATTGTTGTTTGAGGCAGAACTTGTGATGGTTCAAAAATGGCAGCCATTGCAATTTTCTAATTTCGAAAATTCAAAAACTATCATTGTTATATATTGGACGTTTTAAATTGCAGTATTCATCTGAACTGACTTAAAAAAAGAAGCAAGTCTGCTGTTTAGAAAACTGCGGTGCCCAGTGAGAGCTGACGTTGCTGTAAACACAACACAATAAAGTTGTCGGCACCTCCATTGGATAGCCGCATATACTAGTGACCCGTGGATTTTTTTCCCCCATTTGTACCAAAATGATCCTATGCGTATCAGTGATTATGAAATTTGTTGAAAGAACAGTTAAAAATGGGGTTGATCAGCAAAATGGCACCTTGAAAATAAGTCGGTAATAACATGCACAAATCACTCCAAATACAACGAGAGGGCAGGTGAGGGGAAACAACTATAACATGGTTAAAAGCTCTGGAAAGTTAATTTAGCATAATCAGTCTGGCTAAAAGGTCTCATCACCATGCTTCTGTACTGATGGTCATTATCTTAGAGTGGGTAAAATCCCTGTTGTGCATTTTGACTGCAGTGCTGGAATTAGTCAATGTTTTCAAAGTGTGTATGTGACTGATTGTGCTGTTGAGAACTTTCTAAATGCTCACTTATGGTGATTTTAAGTTGGGGCTCATGATGTGGGTTATTACAAACAAATGGGTCACTTAATGGGGTACTACATTCTCACTGGGTATTAGTTCCTGAAGAGGGGAAGGTTTCATAAATCAGTCAAGATTTACCAGGATGTGGGACTCTCCCGCTTTCCATTCAATGCATATTTGCTTATTATCGTTTTTATATTTTCATTGATTATTTCTATATTGTGGGAGTTATGCTACATTCTTTTGTGCATGGGGAGAGAGAACTTGTATGAGGTTGTGGTGAATTTTAGGAATCACTTTTTAATCACTTTTACTTGGTGTTTTGCTTTGCAGCTAAAGAATGCTACGTACTATGCTATGCTATGTACTAACTGCATTAGTCAGAGTTCAGAATCAGAGTGCCGTTCAAAAGCGGGCTTCATTTAAAAGAAAAAGGTCTATTCAGTTAGTCCCATTAAACAAACAAAAACCTTAACAAAAACTCTTTTGAAATGCAATTAGTTGGTATAAATAAGTCATGAACCTACAATCAAATGTTACTGTAATTATTTAAACTAAGTATTTTTGTATGTTTCTGTAAAATATTACAAATAAGCCCCACTGTCTTGAACAATAATTCATAATGAATCTGTGTTGGTCACAGGTTTATTTAGCAACAGCTTTGGTTGGGTTATTGTTGCTTGCAGGTGTAACTGGCTCTCACAGTGAGATGCATGACAGGCTAGAAGGATAGTAGCATATGTCCTGATATCTTTTAATTTGGTAAAATTATTTGTCCCTTTTTACCTTATTTTCCTCTTTGAGCACAAGGCATTTAACTGGACATGTCTTTGTTCTGTAGCAGTGCTGCACTGCTCTGCACTTGTAAAAATTAACCTCATGCATGTGAGGACCAGTGAATGACTGTTAAATCGCTTGAGTTGATGCGTTAACTTTGTCAGCTCTTACTGCAATATGCCAAGGCCTAAATTGTTAAGAGTAGGTTTGTCTTTTTAATACAATTAGATAAATGAACCAGATAAGTTAGATGAATTCCCACCCCCAGTCTCATGACCTATCAGCACTGCTACACCAAGCTAATGGATTCAGAGAACTCTCCTTACAGTTAGCAGTAAGATTCCGTCCAATGTGCAGCCCACAAGTCTATGCCATCCATGCTCCTACACAACAGTTCTTCATAATTATGCAAACCCATGCCACAAAACTGTACACACTTTGTTTTAGTTTGGTACTGCTGAATAACGTCTGTACTATCCCAAAAAATTGCTGATTCAAACATTCAGATTAGTCCTATTGGCTCTCAATGCTTCCGATTAATGAAGGAGAATGTGATGGCCCACCATAGTCTAAAATTAAGGGATTGAACAATATGGATTTTTATTTCTTTATAAAAAAAAATAATTTGAGCAGATACCAATAATCGATAATGCTGTTGTGGCCAATATTTGCCGACACCATTGTAAGTAACCGAAGATCTGATAAAGATTTATCTGGGATATAAAATTGTTACATGTTCATGGAAACATACAGCCATATTACGGTCTTGGGGCAGAGAATGGGGCAGTGCATGTATTGAGTATCTCTGTAGAGTTTTGAAGAATCCGTATCAATATTGGCTCATACCGATACTGGATCTGAGATATCGCCCATCCATACTAAAATTCTCCCCATAATCTAAAAACAACCTAAATTACACTTTGGCATAACAAAATCGCAACGTGTATTTATTTATTTTTTTATAAAAAGTAACTAATACTGTTCTGAAAGACTGCTTACAATAGCAGAATACACAATACAATATTAAAAAGTCAGGGAAAAAATTATGGGAAACGCTGGGCTCTGACACTAACAGCTCGCACGTCCTCTTGTGTGTCCCGCCAGAGTCTGCCCAGGGGGAGAAGCCCTCTGCAGCGGCCCAGTCTTCATCCTCTGCCTCTGGGACCTTGAACCCCTCCAGCGCACCCTCTGGTTCCTCCGCCTCTACTGTCCCTGTGTCTCCCGTGCTTCAATCCACAACCCCTCCACTACTCCAGGACCCCAGCCTTCTGCGACAGCTCCTCCCTGCCCTGCAAACCGCCCTCCAGCTCAACAACACCAGTGTGGACATGGCCAAAATCAACGAAGGTAACATGCATTTTGTAAAGTTTGCTTGGACACGTGTGCAAGTCTTGAGCAATTCATCAGCTTTTCTAATCCCCAAAGCTTTACGTAGTGTGGTTTATGGATTTCCTCTCATGTCGATTCAAGTTTCAATAGAGGTTGACCAATACATTATTTTCCATGGCCTATGCTGGTTCTAATTTTTTAGAATCCAGCAGCAGCCAATGGCCGATAAGCTCTGCTGATATGTAGAAGAGAGTTAGATAATTTTCACAAAAAATATGATGTGAATTTTCAGATGCATTAAAAAGTGCTAATGTTGGCCAACTGAATTTGTTGTCTATTTCTAGTTTATAATCAGCTGACATGGACACCAACATTTTATCTGTATGGTTGTAATCCCTCATAAGCATCTTATACTTCACCTAAAACATTGCATTCTCCACAAGTGAATGGTTACATTCATGTTAGTCTGCATGATCATATGAACATGAGCCTGGAGACTTCTATGCATCACACAGAAGCTGCTATAGTTCTGTCAGTATTTATCACAGCTACATATGGCTTTCTGCTGTGCATAATCATAACTGTTCATGATTTATCTGGGAACATATTTTTGTCTCTATGTTGCCAAAACCCTCTTTATTGAAGACTGCATTGACCCCCAAATTTGCTCAGGTGACTTGGGCACCCATTTAGGGAAGAGGTAGTGTAGAGATCTATGACATAGGCAGAGTGCAGTTTCAGAACTGCTGTCATGCAGTTAGTTTGGGGGACAGTACAGAATTTCAGCAACCCAATCTTTTAAAGATACAGTATGTAACTTTCTGGAGGTGGCATGACACCTGCATTATTCAATGGAAATGGAAAGTTAAAACCATATTTGAGAACATTCTCCATGGATTAATGCCATTCTGTGGAAGATTATAGCCAAAGGAACAACATTTCCAAGGAAACAAGCAGGAGGAGGCTCTTCTGCAGGCCAAACAAGAGTCAGGTTTGTGGCGATGCAAGCCCACCCATTAAGGATACATAGTTTTCTACTTTTTTCATTGCAATAAATACAACTAAAATAAAATAAACAAAAACGTGCTTTTATTTTAGAACACGTTTGAAAGCATAATTTTGACTAAAACATTACATACTGTAGCTTTAAAATAGAATATTGAATATCAATTACTATAAATAGTTTAAAAGTTAATGTGAGATCTTTTTGTAATTTGTTTGAGCTAAATTAGATTCATAAATGTTTATACAAACACATGTTGCTACATCACTGGTCCTGGCAGATACTAGTTGTACCTGCATTAGTTGCTTTGCTCTATCATGGTCTGTGTTTGTGTCCAGTTCTCACAGCTGCGGTCACACAAGCGTCACTGCAGTCGATGCTTCATAAGATCCTCACTGCCGGACCCTCAGCGTTCAACATCACTACTATCCTCTCGCAAGCGGCTCAGCTCTCCAGCCAGGGTAAGACTCAGACTCTGCAAACTGATCTGCACTTGCACATGATTTACCTGAGCAGTGTATATCAAATGCATAAGGGTCTGAAACAGGACCATAAAGAGCGTCAAACCTCTGTCTACTTTGGCATGGTCCAACCACAGCCACGAATTTGAGAGCATTTGAGAGACACATGATACATCTGAATATTCTCGTAACATTCATATAACTTTTTTTTTTACCTGAGATGAATAACAGTGTGATGCTTTGACTGGTTATTCTGCAGAAATCCACACCATTTCTCTGTCCTGTTTTCTTGCTTTTTCTTTTTTTTTTTTACTGGTAAAATCCTGTTTGTCCTATCTGGGAGACAGGATGCTGTTCCAGAAGTATTGTCAAAGCTTGTGGTTTTGGGTAGAAAGGCAGGAATCTGACAGGTTTTCTAATTATGACTTGGTTTGGTGGAATAGTATTTGTGTTTTACATCGGTTTTAGTGATGGTTAAAAAATACAGGAAATAACGCTGAGTTCTAAAATGGAATAGCGGTTCTCTGCAGTCGTGTCCCAATTCAACAGCTGTATCCTTCGAAGGACCCAGTCGACGAAGGCTCCTCCTCCATGTAGCCTCCATGGACCACAAAGGGTGTGCCAAAATGGGGCAGGTCTGGCCCACAGAGCCATTCTCGTCACCCAGCAACCAAAACATGCTAACTCTAACGCTCGGATCAATTAAAAATAATTCGATCTAGTTATAAAATAGTTGGATCATGAGCCCAAGATAAATCTCATCCAAATCTTATGACTAAGAATGCAGTAGGGTAAGGGCCTTCAAAAATGTTATTAGTTATTGTAAGAGATTGACTGTAAAGGACCAATCACTGGCTCTTCTTTGTCTTGGACTTGTTTACTTCCCAAAACAAAGGAAAATTGTTTCAGAGTTAAGTCTGATCTGTCATCACTGCTGAGACTTTCAGCAAAATAATGAGCCCCGTTACACTGACAGTAACTATAACGGCATTACAGCAGAGGAAAGGGTCATTAGGTAGATTACTTGTTACGGGTAAAAAATAATGACATTATTTCCAACATTTGTCTCAGTATTTTGGATGGAATTTTCAGTGTTGATGACCATTTACACACAACAGATTAAACCTTGATTTAACAATATAGAGATTTCTTTAGTAGTCTTATCATAACTACTGTGTAACTTTGACAAGTTTTAGCCCTTGTTAACATTATGGTTGCTAGGTAAGTTACTGAATTACCGTTTCATATGTCACATCTTCTTCCTGTGTCCAACCAGGAAGTAAAATGATAAACCTCAACAAAATTAAAAAGAAAAAACTATGCAAGATTTTTTGTAATATCTTAGATATGTCTTGTTAGCTGTGTTTTAGCGAAATGACCTAACCTGTCATATACACTTTAATCTGTACTGTTACATGGTGTTTTCCTGTGTTGCAGCTGCTCAGCAGTCCAACCAGTCGCCAATGTCATTAACGTCAGATGCCTCGTCACCACGGTCATACGTGTCCCCTCGGATCAGCACGCCACAGACCAACGCCGGGCCCCTGAAACCTCTGCTCAACACACAGCCCGTCATTGCACAGGCGAAGGTAACAGTGCCGCACTAGAGCTGGGCCATGCTGACTAAAATGAAGATCTTTTTTGTATAGTATATTTATTAGCAATGATTATTTTTATGTTTTTGTAGTATCCCTTTGTTGTGCCAAAAGGTTTCTATAATGTATTTGTTCATGAAATGCTTCCCTCTATAGTCTGATTTCCATTGTGAATTTGTTGTGGCCAATATTTGCCAGTACTATAGGACTGAAGCAATTAATCGAGTAAATTGGGTAATGCACAAAGCCTGCATGGCACCGACTGCAGAACAGTGGAGAGCTGTGTATTTTAGATCCACAAGTGAATTTAGGTCTTTTGAACTAAGCCGTGCTCAAGCACGATTGCGTAAAGTGCTATGGCCCGCACTCACACCTGCACAACGGAACCGAGCCACAGTCCGGTGACATCATCACACGGCACTGTTTACGTGTCGCGCAGCCCTGTTATCGCTTTAGCAGAAAATATAAGACCAGAGGCATGAAATACCTCTTAAACAGCAAGGCACATAAGAGTCCTTTTGGGATACTCTCCTTTGTGAGTTTATGGATTAAATAATAGGGTGGAGCAGCGAGGACAACAGGAGACGAGGCTTCAAATCTTCCCGATTTGCTGTGAGTTTGGAGCAGAGTTCATTCACTCTTTCCTCTTATCCTCCATCCTCTGTGCAAAAAACAGGGCTTGTAAACATAAATGATGTGTGTGAGTTTACATGAGCAACAGAGCCGTGCTTCAGCCAATCTCCTCCAACCAGACCAATGTCCCAAAAGAATCGTGCCTGGGCACGGTTCGATTGGGCTAGTGTGAGTGCACCCTAGTATGCTTTTAAAGATATTTTATGGAAGGTAAAAAATTGATGGATTATTCGATTGATCAAAGTAAATAATGATAGATTACTCACTTACTAAAATAATTGTATCACGGCTGCAGCCGTATGATACTGATATTTTGTGTAAAATCCAAAGCACGGACCACAAATTTATGTTAAGTTTGATATAGTTCGATTTATATATATAATTTATTTTTAACCCTTTAATGACTGAGCCTTAGACTCGCCTAGACTTTTCTTTTTTTAGCCATAAAAATCATGTTAAAGGAAGTATGAAGAATGTACTCAATTTTTTCACACAACTACCTCTATTTTACATATTCATTGCGTCTAAGAAAAAATATGGATGGATAATTGACTGGGAAAATCCTCACGGCACCTGCACTCTCATTCGTCATCTTCGAGGGACAACGGAAGCAGATCACCGTAATGACAGTAAAATATTTAAAGAGCCCAATGCCTCTGCTTTGAGATGCCATTTGAATTTACATGAAGCACAATTGGTTGCGGAGTTACGGTAATGGAAAGTCCGCAACCGCACTCTATCGGCGACGATAGCATCTGCCTCTATAGGGTTAAGTAATTGTGTAAACATACAACCGTATAAAGCTTTTCTGTTTCCATTTTGACTCATTAGGCTGTTCAAAAGGGGCACACAGTGAATGGAGCAGTGCAAAAAAATCTACAAATTAGAATCTATATCGGCTGATACAAATACTGGCAACAATAATGGTTCCTAATACTAATAGATTGCAGACTGTTGACCATAAAAGTTACATAGTGCACCTTTAAATGATAAACTTGATATTAAAATGTTGCATATCTTCAAATTCATTCATTCAGAATAATGTTAATATGCCCTCTTCTACCCTGAATAGTTTAGAGTGCAGCTGTTCATGCATGTATATTTGTTGTTGTGTTGTGCAGGTGAGCTCCTCAGTGAAGCAGTCGTCTCACCCTCAGCCCTCCTCACAGCCGTCTGCCTCCAGTGAGAAGCAGCACAGCCACGATGCTACAAACGCCTCCCCTCGGACACTGCAGCGCCAGGGGTACGTCCTCCCAGCATCACCCCTGTCACTGACCTAGTCCAATTTAAAGAGGGAAAATTCTAACATGGTAGAAAGTTAAAAAAGTAGATTTTGCATAATGCTGTTCCTCATTTAAAATCATGCCTGAAGTGGTTTAAAGGTCATCCATGCAAGTTGGAGTATTTTAGCAACGCTTTTCAAACCCTCTTTACTTAACTGTGGACTTTTACTCACTCATTTTAGACCAGCCCTGATGATAAACTACAGTCTCCACTGCGGACTAGCACATGTTTTGTTCTGGCCTGAAAGCAAAACCTACTGGAGATTCAATGTGTTTGTCTGTCACTAATCCATTTTTGCCAAAAGTGTGGCTATATGTATGATTTTATTTTTATTAGCTGCTTTTATCATGGCTGCAGATTTTAGTCCCAATGCTAAATCACTAGTCTCGTAGCCCCTGTTCTACCTATTCAGTTCTTTGCCCCCAAACTTGTCAGAGTTCTGTGCATATAAACATAATGACTGTATTTAAGTCCCTACTAGTATCTGGACTGTGTGTGGCTATAGTCCTGTGATGATAATTACTATATCAACTTGTTAAGTATATAAAAGCTGGAGCCATATATGTAACAAAGAGAATTGTTTATTGTGTTATTTCTCTGTAACAATATATTGTGCTTCAAGATGTGTTGAAGTGACAGTCCTTTATGGCTTTCGTGGTTCATCCCCCTACATCATGGGCTTATGGCACCATCTAGTGGCCAGCAAAGGGAGTCTTTTTTTTTAAATAGCTATTTAGGAATATTGTTCTGTTGGTAAGGCTTGTATTATGACAACAGCTTGACCAGCACACTGTAGTTAACACAAAATTGTAATTGTCACAGTCATAGAACATATTTCTAAATGCCAACATAGGAAAATGCGTGTTTTGCCGCTGTAATCTTTTGGGATGTTTTGGTCATTTTAAACTAGGCTTGTTTTCATAGACGATATTTGTTTGGTTTCTCTAGCTTGAACTAAGAGCCCACCGCCTCTTCTAGTGTGTAAAATGGAATGTCTCTTGGCCAAGTCCTCTTTCTACTACATTGTCTGCCTCTCTCTAGGCGAAGTGAAGTTACTAAAAGTTGTTTTAGTAACGTTAAACTGTGGTTTTCATAGATTATAGTTATGGTTGTAATTGCATGCTTGGAGTAAAGGCTGAGTGCACTGACAGAATATTGTCCTGTGTGTGACAGCAGTCAGAGGAGTCCCTCTCCAGGCCCTAACCAGCTGTCCAACAGCACGTCCTCCTCTGCCACAGGCTCTCGGGCCTCCTGCTCCCTCACCCCTTCCCTATCTGCACACTTTAACGACAGCCTCATCAAGCATGTGCAGGGCTGGCCCGCAGAGCACGTCGAGAAGCAGGTACTACTGCATGATATCATCACTGTATATTTGTGTACAAAAGCGTGTGCTCATGTCGTGTGTGTGTGTGTATGTGTAGGCCTCCAGACTACGTGAAGAGGCCCACACCATGGGGAGCATCTGCCTCTCAGACAACTGCACAGAGCTCAAGAACCTGAGGTCTTTGGTCCGAGTGTGTGAGGTGCAGGCCACGCTGAGAGAGCAGAGGTACTGTGTGCTCCTCTTATTCATGGTAAAAGCATGCCCCACATATACTCAGCTGTGTCTCTTTTTTTACAGGATACTGTTTTTGAGACAGCAAATCAAAGAACTTGAAAAGCTGAAGAACCAGAATTCGTTCATGGTTTGAGGACTGTTGGCTGTAGACGTGTATAAGGAGAATATTGCACAGAGGAGCTGGAGGCAGAGCAGTTGTTGAGTTCTCTGGAGCCCAGCCCGCACACAGGAGCTGCAGTAGGCCTGCTCTGGCCTTCTTTGGACCGCTGGGCTGGGAGCATCCAGGAGAGCGCGAGGAGCTGCTGAGGCCAGGGGACATAAGACTTTAATGGCGGAAACCTGTAGATTTGTGTAGATGTTATTATCTATGTTGTAAATATGTTTTGTAGATTGAAGCCATGGAAAGCCATGTCTATCAAAGCTTTTGACATCCAAACTAATCAACGCTTAGGCGGCTACGTTCATTAGCTAGCCTTTCTTTCATGTTCACTTGTCTGCAGTTGAGAGTTCATGCTGTCAGTCAGTGGAGCACCGAACCAGTGTTATCTGCACAAGGAGGACCTGTAACAATACTGCTGTTTATCTGCACCTCAACACTAAAGCTAGAAGCTAGTCCTGCTCCTAAACCTCTGAGTTCACATCCTGCTTTTATCTTAGTACCAAAGATGTGGTACGAGCACTTTCCAATTACAGTACCAACTACTGTTGATCATCATAAATACTGCTTTTACCGGGGCACTGTAATCATTTGATCATAGTGCCCAAGTTCATCAGAATGAAGACTTTACTGACAGCAGGTGAATTGCATTACAAAGACAGGAGTGTCCCTGCTCCTACTCCTGCCCCTGCGTCCTGCTGTAGCACAGGACAGGTCCTCTTGGGTGCTCCTCTGGTTCAGTGGTCTGCTCTAGCTTCTGGTGGCCCTGCATTTCCAGTCTGAATAAACTACAGTGCCTGGTGGTGTGCTAGAGTGAGTGATTTTAAACGGTGAGTGAGATGTTTGGGCGTGCTGCTTTTGGACCACCCCGGCCTTCTCCGCCCTGCAGCGTCTCTGCACCTGCCGCGCCTCTGCACCTGCCCCACTGGCCGGGGCATCTGGGTCATTCCTTTGTACAGACAGAACACAGTTGTCATGAATGCTTTCGTATGGCAGTATGATGACACAGGTTAGAGTTCAGTCACAGGCAAGGTGTGGGCAGAAGCGCCTCAACAGTCCGCAGGGCAACGAGAGGTCAAAGGTCAAATGTGAAATGTATGTATTGTAATAAACATATTCAACTAATGTGTGAGCTGTCTGTTTTCTGGGACCTGAGGTTTGTGGGTGTCTATCAAGTTGACCATAGTCTAAACTCTAGTTTAAAACATGAGTTGATGTCGTGATCACGTGCTGTCACTGATGGCTCTTCATATGTGATATGTAGTGTATACTGCCCTCTTTTGTGGAGCACCCAATATTGCATGATGGGGGAAATGAAATTGTTAGTGTTCAAAGGCAGTCACTATAGAAATACAAGTTCAATACATATATGCCAATACACAATGACCTCCACAGGATACACCATTAAAGGTTAAAGTAAAAGCTGGTTTAAGTACAGTTCTGTGAAAAAGTATTTGCCCCCTTCATAATTTCCTTTTTTCATGTGTGGCACACTTAACTGTTTCTGATCATCAAACAAATTTAAATATTAAGCAAAGATAACACAAGTAAACATAAAATGCAGCTTTTCTATGATGATTTTATTTGTTAACAGAATATACTATCCAAACCTACATGATCCTGTGTGAAGAAGTAACTGCCCCCCTTTTTAAATGATGAGGTAATTGTGATTAATCATATTATTGTAGAAATTCAGGAGCAGATAAAAGTAAATGGAAGGAAAAACAATGCAGTTTTCTAGTTTAGCATTCTCCAACACTGATTCACATGCTTTGTTCTAGAACGATTTTCAAATTACAATCCTTCACTCTCTCTTTCACATCTAGTATTTTTAATCTACTTTTACAGTAAAATAAATAGCTGCCACCTCCCAAGTAAGGAGCTGTGCCAATACTCTGCAATAGCTTTGTACACGCCATAGCCACAGGTGGACATATGTTTTTGTTGTTCCACTGACAGCCTCTAGATGGAGACAGCTGCATGAGGAATTTTCTTAGCCCAAAAAAATGACCACTTTTTAATAAACTTGTGCCATAACTGTTCAAAGGTAAAATAGGTAACTTATGATTGTTATTTTTATATTGCATTGGATTATTTATAGGTATTCTTAGACTGACTTGTTTATTTAAGGTGTGGTATGTCTGTATTTTACTACTACAATTAGGCCTGTTAGTTTGGTAATGATTGAGATGAAGTAAATTTTACAGTGGATACTCTTTACTTTTACTTCACTATGTTTGAGAGCAGGTATCTGTACTTCCTTCTCCATTTCTACATTTTTGAACTGGGCTGAAAATTAAAAAGTACTTTTCATATGATTTGGCTTTGAGCAAACAAAAATAAACTCGTAAAATTCGTAAGACAAATTAAGAACTTGATTTGTACTGTTACTGTTGACGAAAATATGTATTTTTAAACTAATATCACTACATTTAACACTAAAGTACAATTTAAATGGACACTTATATACTTTTAGTTAAGTAGATTTTTTTATGTGATGCTTTTACTTCCTATCTAATTACTGAGATTACCCACATGAAACAAACACCTGCACAAAGTTTAACATCTTCACTTTAAATAAATAAAGTGGTGCCATTACTCAACCCCAAAAACATAATTGTTGTCAGCTGAAAGGACTTTAAGACATGAGATTAATATGGCAAGTTTGTGGAGCCAATCCCAAATAAGCATAGTAATTTAGTAATATAATAGTAATTTGTGGATTAAAAATTCTGAGACTTTTTTCAAAAACAGTACATTTCCCATAGAGTTATATAGACCTCTGCCCTCCATCTAAAATCATGACATCATCAAATCCTAGAACATGAACGCTTCCTCTTGCAGTAATTACATTGTATTTGCCATGAAATATCCCAAAGGTAAATTCACACATGCTGAACGTGATAATTTCTTTCTTTCTTTCTTTTTTCTCAATTGTTTATTTTGTAATATGATTGTAATATTAATTTTAGCTGCCCCCTTCTGTATTCAATATTATTGCCCTATAGAATATTATGATGTCATCTGAAACCCAGTAATACACAAGTTACTGCCTAAAGCCGTGTATGTAGACCTACTTTCCCACGAGGATGCACACGTTTGATCCAGTCAGATGTTATCAGACAGTCTGAGGCCCAAGAGCCTGTCAGTCTGTGTGTGATGGGGCCCTCAGTGGAGTTCAAAGGCCCTAAGGAGGAGGAAGCTGGAGGTGTCAGAGGAAGAGCGTCTGCCAGGGCCGGTCCTTCACACTCACTTTTTTCAGCATATTTTTTTTAAGTACAGATACTCTCTAGTTGAGTGAATTGAATTTTTCTTTTACTACAGATACTGGAACAAAAAAAAAAAACTCAAGTAAAAGTATCACAAGAAAAATCTACTTAAGTAAAAAATATTTTTAAATGTACTTAAAAATGCAAATAGTAAAAAGTAGAAGTATTTTGCACAAATTTTGAGGTCTTATAAGACTGCATTTTGATGCTCAACAGAAACAATTTAATCAATAGTTATAATAGCAGTTTTTATTTGTATATTTTTGTTTGCTCAAGTTACGAATGTGTAAAAAATAAACCTCGCAGCCTTTTCAGCAAGTTTCAAACAATAATAAATAAATAATACGTTTACTTTTCACTCCTCTTCAAAAAAGTAGAAAGTACAAATATCTGCTCTCAAATGAAGGGAAGTAAAAGTTATCCACTTTGAAATTTACTTAAAGTTCAGATACATAAAATTTCTACTTAAATACTCTACTTTACTACTTTTACTTCGTTACATTCCACCACTGTTCACAGTAAATATTTCTTGTGTGTGTGTGTGTGTGTGTGTGTGCGTGTGTGCGTGTGTGCATGTGTGTTTGTCGTTTGTCTCTTCTGTTTATCTGGTTGTGATCACATGGACATCACAACATGAATCTGTCTAGTTTAAACTGAGCTGGAGACAGGTCATAGTTCTATGGTGGAATTTGTTGTGTAACTGTAACTGACCTGGTTTATGATTAATTTCCCTGTAATCACTGGGCCTATCCACATGAAAGACAAAGTTAAATGTTTTCATTGTCATTAGAAAAAAAATACAACATCTTCAGAAAGTGGTGCCATTATTCAGTTCCAAAAGACGTGATTGTCGTCAGTTAATAGATCTTAAAGTCGTAATGAAAATGGCAAGTTTGTAAAAATAATGTTAAGATTCAGCAAAGTTAAGAGGAGGTTTGATGAAAGCTCATTGGTGGATGGCAATTGGATGGACTTCTTGAAGTGCCCTTGGGCAAGACACTTCTCCCACTTTGTGTATATAAGATGGAGTGCAAACTGGACAATGGGCAACAGATGGATGGGGTAGTACCTGACTCTGGACACCAGCAGGAGGCCGGTCCCTGAAGTCCTCAGAGTGTGAGATGGTTCATATGGCACTAACATGTCAGAGATGTACTTTGGTGCTGGTCCATGGAGAGACTTTTACACAAGCAGAGCAGTCCAAGCGCAGGACTTACAGTATGTGCTCGTACTTCCTGCTTCTAATCAGGACCCGAGCAGCAGCATTCTGGATGTATGGCAGCTGTGTTAACACTTTTTTTTGAGCAGGCCATTACAGTAGTCTGACCTACTGGAGACAAATGCATGGATAAGAAATGAAAAACACAAAAGTACAAGATTTTTAAAATAGAATCCCACTACCTATCATGGAAAATTCCATCCAAAATGCAATGACAATTTAAGCGCAAGGTACACATTTTCTGACAGTTTAAATGTCAATTTAACATCATTTATTTGTATTAGTCTAATCAGAACTATTTGGTCACATTTTGGAGGGTGTTAACATCATGGTTGTTGGTTACAGTTTACCTCTATGTTTGATATGTATTTTGCCACCTTTGTCCAAGCATTAAGTACATTTATTAGCTTCACCAAAATAGAAATAAAAAACTAGCAAAAATAGGCAACATTTGTAGTAAAATCTGAATTATTATGATGTTAACTATGTTTTAGAAATGACCAGTCTAATGTGTCATATGCACTTTAACTTATCCCAGTGGCTGAAATACAAACTGAAGACTATCCCCACAAAAAGTTAAATATTTTGTAACTCAGCAGCACAAATCTCCAACCTCCATGAAATCGTTAAGTTGTTGGCACAGGTAAACCCCAGCCCCCCCATACCAGCCCACAAAGCAGTTTTAGTCCTGATAGTAAAGAGCGGAGGGGGAGAGGCTCTTCTGTTATTCAAATAAGTCCTGTCTCTACCTGCTCACACCTCGCCCTATTGCTAACACTTCTAATGCGCCAAAGTAGACGACCCAGGTCCCTTTAATGACCCCCGCACGGCCAATATACTCCCAGGACCCCTCTACCCTCCACCCATGGGACACCCCCCCTCCCCCGGGACACTGTCGTAGACGCTCATCCTCTCAGCATGAAAAGACACACTTTAGTCAATACTGATACTGGGGTTTGAAGTAGATCTTATATCATTTACATAGAGACAACACAGGATATTCACAACCACTACAGAGCCGGGGCTGCTAATGAGGGCAGATCGTGGAAACTCAGAGAGAACAGAGTAAAGTGGGCACATAAAAAAAACATTAAAATTAAGCAACACTTTCTGGGGGTTGCTGCTAATCTATAGAGTTTATGGTAAGGCTTGGAAATGTGACAAAATTAAGTTAACAGAGAAAGGATGATCCCAACCACATGCTTTTACTGACAGGATTGGCTGTAGACCTCTCAACTAAAGAGCCCCAAGTTGATGACTGATCATTAGACATTACTGAATCTTGATTTCCATTCAAATGTAATGAATTGCACTGCCCTGTGGTTAGGTTGGATATAACCTGAGATCATGGACATTATCACTATTTCAGGGATTGGCCTCCTGCTGGTGCCCAGAGTCAGGACTAAATAGTTTTCTGCAGCTAAAACCTGGAACAGTCTTCTTGAAGATATGGCCTCTACTTTGACAATGTTTAAATCCAGACTCCAAACGGTTCTGTTCTGTCATTGTGCATATGACTGAAAGATTGTTATTCTGCACTCTTCTGTTTTAATGCCAAATTTATGATGATTATTTATGTTTGTATTGTGATTTTAGTATGTTTCTAGTAAACCACGTTGAAATACTTTGTGTACGAATTGGGCTATACAAATAAACTTGCACTGCCTACTTTCCAAATGACCTTTAGGACATTTCTTGTGAAATACAGGGTTTGTTGTTGTTGGCCACTGTACCTTTTCTCTCCCTGACCACTGGCTGTAAAAAATATAGCTCATACACACTAAATAGTTAATAAGATTTAGCTTATACAACAAATATAGAAAAATGTATTTAGCTAAAACAGTTATTGCATGCCCTGCTATGTGCCTATATATAATATCTAATCTACAGAAATAGGCCATGACCTTATCATCACAATTAACTGTTTGAATACCCTAATAATCTTGCTTTAATCAATAAGACATTTGAAATTGAAGCTGAATATTTTACTATTTTACATTGCATTACATACGAATTCCCTGCACATCAAAGGTGAGATTTATTTTACAGGTTATCTCCTATATTTCCGACAGATGGCGCTGGTGGATTGTGCATAATACAGCTTTGACTAGCCTCTCCCTCACTGTCTCTTCAAAATCACTCCAAACCCTTTATCATTCATGTACGTGCCTAAGATTGGGCCTCCATGTAGCGTGTTTGAACAGTAGCAGCAGTTTGTCAGTGTCTCCCATGGGTGCTCCCTCTCCCAGCCGCAGATAAGCGATCTGAGGCGACCTCTGGATGGCGCCTCAGTGGAATGGCTGATAATTAGGCAAATACTGGAGCGTCATTTTGAGTGCAGCCTGGAGCACTGTCCCCATCCCGCTGTCTGTCTGTTCATTTGTCCCGCTACAATTATGTGCCCTATGTGCACTCCCAGTCCACACATGCTATTCATTAGTCCAAATATCCCCCAAGCAAGAGCTGGACTTCTCACACGCATGTCCGGCTATTTATTTATTTTGTTATTATTCTTATTTATTTATTTATTTATTTATTTTTAAGTTGGAACACGCCCAGTTAGGATGAGAACATTTATTATTATTATCCACATTATCCAACAATGTTTCTTGTTGTTATTATTATTATTATTATTATTATTATTATTATTATTATTATTATTATTATTATTATTATTATTATTATTATTATTTAATTTATTTATTTTTTTTGTATTGTTATTTATTTATTTATTTTTAGGGGGAGTTGGAACATGATCAGTTTGGATGAGAATATTTATTATTATTATTATATTTTTTATTTTATTATTTTTAACAGTGACATAACAGTTGTTTATTCCCCACATCTGATGAATGGACAACAGCTGCAGACATATTCATTTATTTGAAGGACTATTTGGACGCTTTGTTTTGTTTTGGCGTGGCGCGTATTTGCTGAGTCCTGAAGCGTGGCGCCTTGTCCCTCGTGCGTTTGTGCCGCGCCTGTCCCATGATCGCTGTCTCTGTGTCTCTGTCCGGGCGCTTGTTGATTGTTGGTTTGTCCTCCTGTCATGTCCTCCCTCCTCCTCCTCCTCCTCCTCCTCCTCCTCCTCCTCTTCAGCAGTCTGTAGCCCGGAGGGAAGCGGACCTGCCCCGGCGTCAGTGAGGCGTCAGACTGGCTCCTGTGTGGGGCAGGGCAGGGGCAGGTAACAGTGACAAATGCTGACCAGTCCAAAATGAAATGGGCCAATAAAGTCGTAGAGTAAAGTTTGTGTTTCTTTATTTGTTATGTGCAGTGGACATGAAACGTAACCACAAGTTTCACAGTGATTGAACAGAGTCAGATCTGTATTATGATCCTGAAAAGAAATGAATGAAGTGTTTTCCAAGATACTGTGTCAAGCCCGATGTAGATCTCCAGAATACAACCGGAAATGGTCAGAAAATAAAAGCATGGAGTAAATGTAACGTTTTAAAGGCGCATTAGGTCACTTGCCTGAAATGTTCCACAGTATAGCATGAAGTTTATCCAGCCTGTCTCTAGCCTATCTCCATTTCTCTTCTCAAAATTATATTTGGAGTGATTTGTGCAACATTGAGCAATCTTTAATCGCTTATTTTCAAGATGCCATAGTGCTGATCAACCCCGTTTTCACCGTCACCGGTACACGCCCACTGTGACGGACTTACTTCATTTTCTAATTTGATTTTTTAAAACAGTGATGCATGTAGGATTCAGCAGCATCGCATAATCCATTTGGTACCAAAAAAAAAAAAAGCGGACCTCTGCTTCCACTATGCACCACAGTTTTCTAACACATAAGACAGGACACGTTTGTTTTATTAAGTCGTTTTAGATGAATATTGCGACTTGCGACTAAATGTTCAAATTATAACATACTGATCCACTGGGGTCTTAGATAATGCCATATGGTGAAACATTCCAGAAAACACAATAACAGCTCCGGAGACAAGCAGCTCTCACACTAGAAATGTTACAGTGCAGCTTTATTTGGTCAAGATTTGATAAAATTAGATTAAACTAAACTATTTTATAGACTTGACTGGAACATATCGACCCAATAAGGATGAAAACAATTAAAATGCTTTATCAAACCTAAACTATACAAGTAAAATGTTATTTAATAAAGAAAAAATAAATAAATAAATAAATAAATAAATAGAAAGTACAAATACCTGCCCTGAAATGTGGGGAAGTAATAATAATAATAATAATAATAATAATAATAATAATAATAATAATAATAATAATAATAATAATAATAATAATAATAATAATAATAATGTGATTTTGTTTTTAAATCACTTACTGAATTACTGAAATAAGGCAGATCAAACTGGCCTTGTTTTATTTTGGTTAAACGCTTCGGATACAGTTTTATTCCCCCCTCGGTGCTTTCCCTGCGCTCCTCTGTCCAATCAGAGCGCAGTGGGAGGTACTTGGTCCGACCACAACTATTTCCCTGGTAACCCTTGTCTGTGCGGAGTTCGCTTGCAGTCTTCTCAGAGTCGTCTTCTCTTTTTCTACAAACTTTGCATCGCGCAGGAATACAAAAGCGACACTGCAGCGCTCCGTATCTGACCACATCACGAGGAACGACCGACTTTTGCACGATTACTTGCAGTCTTTCGGAGTATAACCTTCTTCCCAGTTTTTTTTTCGCCCTGAAGAAAGTGAAGTGCTCGTTACGCGTCTTCTCTAACCACGGACAAGTTTTTACGTTTTTTCCTGTGTTCGTGCGTAAAAGGAAGCGCCTTGGCTGTGTTTTCGGAAATCTTGGTTTCTTTCGGATTGCAAACAGTCGTCGTTTTGGAGTCGAAATGGCTGCTTTTCGGCTGCTCCATGTGTAAGCCTTCTTCGAGCTACTGTGGCCGCTGCGACTGGATACGACGAAGGCTCCGTGCGTAATCATCCACCCGGGGGTCAATGGAGCGACAGTCCAGTTTCATTTCGCTGTGGCTTCAACTGGAACTTTGTGCCATGGCTATCCTCCTCACTAAAGGTAACGCAGGGTTAAAACACATTAGACTTCGCCCTGCTGAATTGATGATGGGGCATATAGGGGTGACTTGAGCGCAGGAGAAGCGGCGTAGACTCGCTGAGGAATTCCCGGTTCGTGTAAATTGGCCGTTACTGTTATTACCTGGTTGTAGATATTTCATTTAACCAGGTTATTTTGGAGTGGTAGGCTTACTTTTTAACATTTGTAACAATTGCACAAAGTATATGCCACTAAAAGTTCAAAAATACAAACTTTTAAATTGAAAGTTTCTATTTGAAACTAGACAAACATCCAAATATTCTGGTAAAAAAGTACTTATGCCAAGTGTAATAGTCCTACTACAATAACATTTAATTTTGGGGTAGTCTAAAGACTTTATGTTAAGAAAACCTGAAAAGTAAACTTTATTTCATAAGGTTCTATTAGTTGGGTGCGTGCGTAAAAGTTTGGAGTTTCTAGTATTAAATCAATTTTCTGTTTTAAATTTTTCCCCCAAAGTCTAAACTACTTCTGATTTCAGGTAGGCTAGTTGTATGTAATACGTTTTGACATTTGAAATAGCATTCACTACTACCAGATTTTGTTTCTCAATGAAGCAAGCACTAGAACTACCATCTCCACAGACTTCTCGGGTCCTCTGGCTTCGCTTATCTCTCCCGAGCCGTTCATACCAGACTGCACCGGCCCCTGAGCTCCTGCGCCCGCTCTCCTCCTCCCCTCTCTCCCCTCGCTCCTCTCTCCCACAGCGGGGCCTCTTCTCTAATGAAATATTCTCCAAATGACCTGGCTGGGCCCCGCCGCTCCAATCATTCACAGGGAAAACACTGATCTGATGACCGCGCTGCTGCCGTGGAGAGAGGGAGGGAGGGAACCGGCGTTGCTTTGGCTCCCTGGAGCTGAGGGAGTTAGGGGGCTACAGTGGATTAAGTCCTGGTTTAGAGCTTGTATATTCTCTACATTTCGGTTCTAGTTCAAGTTCTTGTTCATGTATTCTGGTGTTGTAGCCAATTAATCCGCTTTCTTCATGGTTTGTGGTTTCGTCCTTGTGGCAGAATATAGCAGTCTGAATCTTGTCGTTTAGTTCTTCTTTAGTCCTGGTTTAGTTCTTCTTTACTCCTGGTTTAGTTCTTCTTTACTCCTGGTTTAGTTCTTCTTTACTCCTGGTTTAGTTCTTCTTTACTCCTGGTTTAGTTCTTCTTTAGTCCTGGTTTAGTTCTTCTTTAGTCCTGGTTTAGTTCTTCTTTACTCCTAGTTTAATTCTTCTTTGGTCCTGGTTTAGTATTTCTTTAGTCCTGGTTTAGTGCTTCTTTAGCCCTTGGATAGTAATCCTTGTATAGTCTTTAGGTTCCAGTTTAGTCGTAGTTCTTGTTGGGCAAAGATGGTGTTTAATAAAAAACTGAATCCTGTCGTTGGCCTCAAGTTTAGTCCTGGTTTAGTCCTGGTTTAGTCTGCTAATAGACTTTAAAGTATTACTCTAACGGAAGACCAAACCAGGACCAATGAAGACTAGTTATTTTAGTTAGTTTTTGTTTCTGTCACATCTTTCCTGGCTCAGGCTGGATTTGAAAGTCCTGAAAGTTTTCTAAGGTATTTTATTGTGTTGTAATACTTTTTCTTTCTAAGACTTACAACACTCATTATAATCTTATAAATTCTCATAAAACCAATAAGCGAATGGGTAGGAGATTCCCTGTGTGGAGTTGGCACATTCTCCCTGTATCCAAGTCGCTTTCTGTCACCATGTTTAAAGACAGAATACTCCAATCTTCCACCTAGGTACTCCTGACAAAGGATCACCTGATATGGTCACTCCGTGTAAATTACTTGGATCATATGCAGAACAAAAATATCACTATCCAATTTTCGTAAGTTTTGGTGCAACTTGATATCTATGCGTATTCCAAACTCTTCACAATACCCAAAATTCATAATGGATAACCTTAAACATGACCCGGGTAATTTGCAACAGTACCTTTTCAAAAATGGGTCAAATTCAAAAGAAAAATATCTATAGGCTACCCAGTTGTATTTTGGCACATCTTGATATCTACCTCTGTCTGAAACCCCAAAATGCCCCAAATTCTTAATGATAACCTTAAAACGGACCTGGGTACTCCCTGCCCCTCAGCCCTGCTCCGAACCACAAGTCAAACTTGTGCGTGCAAAACTCTGCTCCCTCCTCTCCTTTGCTTCTCCTCCCTCTCCTCTCTCCTCTCCTCTCCTCTCTCCTGCTCTTTACGACTTTCCATTCGGGTTGAAAGAAATTGACTTTGGCAAACAAACCGCTAATTATAAGCTCCTCGGTTCCTGTTTTATGAAAGAGACAGAAAGAAAGAGCAATTTTGTTATGGAGTTTGGAGTTGTTGAATTAAAAACAGGGTATTTTCCCATGGGGTCTTTGAAAACACCATGGTTGTTACTTAGGGTATTTAGTTAGAAAAGTATTATGTGTAGACTTATTGTGTAGAGGGAAATGGAAAAAAACATGGATTACTTTATTTAGTGTTGTAAAGCTGTTTTGCATTACTGAGCTGTTACTAATGCCACTTCCAGTATTTAGTTAATGTTAGTGAGTAAAAGCCAAAGTTAAATCTGTCAACTGGACAAAATGTTGGAGGAGTGAAGACATTTTTCTGCTCATCCAAGCCGCTTCTTCAGTTCTACGGATGTTAGTGATACTTATTAGCACAGGTTACGTTCACACACCTCATTAGAATTGGGACTAAAGCAGGACTAAAGCAGGACTAAAGCAGGACTAAAGCAGGACTAAAGCAGGACTAAAGCAGGACTAAAGCGAGCGTATATCAGGTCTAAGGCTGTGTTCACACTCTCACACGTCCCTCTTCAAAATTGGGACTAAACCAAGACTAGACCAAGACCAAACCAAGTCAGGGCTAAACTGGAACTGAACCTGGTTTATTCTCATAACTGACTTACTTGAGCCTTGTTTAGCTCTGGTTTATTTATTGGTTAAACCCTAGCAAGCTAAAGCTAGTCTTGGAATAGGCTTTCTTTTACCTGATTTATGGGTTGATTTTAAATGTTCTTTCTATGTTTAGAAGTTAGGCAGATATCAATTATGTTTGTCTTTTTTACACAACTTAAAAATATAAGGTAATTGTTGCCATAAATTCTTATATCAGCACATATTTACCTACTTACATACAATTTTCAGCCAAAAAACACCCAGAAAACCCCAACTTGATTCTTGTAAAAATGTATAACACCCTACTCATTTCAAGTCTAAAACTACAAGCCCCTAAACAATTCCCACTCATTACAAAAATCTAAAATCTAAATCCCCTTTTCTCCTCTTTTGCAGGTGAAATCCGGTGTTACTGCGATGCACCTCACTGCGTAGCCACTGGATACATGTGCAAGTCCGAACTCAACGCCTGCTTCACTAAAGTCCTGGATCCATACACCGCCAACTCACCCCTCACACACGGCTGCCTCGACCCGGTGGCTAACGCTGCCGATGTGTGCAGTAGTACTAGCAGCAGTAGTAATAGCAGAAGTAAGGACCCTCTGAACGGAGCTGTGGCGACGTCACTGGAGTGTTGCCATGATGATATGTGCAACTACAGAGGCCTCCATGACCTGGCGCATTCGAGGGACTCAGCAGGTAAAAACAATACTTTGGTTTTAGTGTTATAAATGATATTGACTTTATTATAAATCTTACTGTATATAGGCCTACATGAACATTTCAAGATCAAGTTGTAATTTTCAGTCTCTAAAATGCATGATTTTGTTGCATATGGTAAAAAAAAGTTGATGGAATTACACATAAAATGATGCTTTGGTCCTTTTCACTGAAGCCAATATGATAATCACATGCATTTGGTACTTTTGAAGTATGTTAAAAGTACCATGAGTCATAGGGTTAATATGCTGAATTTACTTTTACTTCTTGGGAGTTCATTATACTAACTTGGTAATCATAGTTGACCAATGTTGACAAGATGGTAACAAAGTAATTAGCAGCCCATGACTATTGATTGATGTAGTAGTAGTTGTTGTAGTTGTAGGCTTAGTAGTAAAAGTAGCTGTACTAGTTGTTGTAGTAGTAGTAGCTGTAGTAGTTACTGTAATAATTGTTGTAGTTCTGCAGTTCATAGCTCATATCCCATAATCAGTTGCTCCATTTCAGTGCCACCAATAAATTATTATCATTAAACACTTTTTAAATTGGATTTTGACTTGAAACTAGCATTTGCAAAACCTAGCTAACCTACCCACTATATCATATAAATATTGTATTGGATGGTAGAATGAATGACTGAGGGATTACACAGATATTGTATTGGATATTATAAGGCTGTGACATTACTTAAGTACATAAACCACTTTTTTGTTTTGCTTTTTCTCCAATTCACACCCTTTTGGACCTTACCTCTCCCCTTCCCTCTGCACTTGGAAAGACATCACATATTTTTTTCGTATTTTTTTTTTATTACACTTGCACCATGTAATTTTCCCACCGAGCAGGAATGTTGCTGTGTAGAGTCACTAATGCTGGTTTGTTTTGAAGAAGACAGGAGGCAGAGGAAAGCAACTCCCCCTGCAGCCATTTTAAGTTTTTTTTTTTTTTTTTTTAAACTAGCATTTTATTAGCCCAAATTATACGTGCGCTACGGGCTAGGACACAGTGACTCATTTGTTTAGCACTCGCTTTGATCTTGGAGTGTCTTTGCTGGTTTTACGTTTGGACATGCGCTGTTGGGTAAATTGCGTGTAAGGGACGGTAATAATAACAGGGTAGGGGCTAGCGCTAACAAAAGATACAAAGCTACAAGCTACAGTGCGGTGTTCTCAGAAGGATGAGTCAGTTAATATAATTGGAAACATGCTCAACTATGAAAATAAAAGTCAAAATTTATATGGTTTAGGTTCTTTTAAAGGTGCAATGCGTAACATTTCTCATGGCAGATACTCAGCTTCACTCCATGGAGATGTTATTTACCCAAATCTCTCAGTGCTGCATTAAATATATTTCTAGCATTTTACTTTGTTACTCAAAACTACCTTGAAAAACATGAATTATTTCGATAAGCAGGCTTGCCTTTCCACAAATCTGACCTGTAACTTGGCATGATGGTGTCGCCTTCTTGTCTCCATGGAGAGCCATACAAGTGACGGACCTACCACCAGAAAAAAATTACACAGTGCACCTTTAAAGACAAATAAAGATTGAAATTGATCTTTTATCATAATATAAAACATGTTCTAGGGCTGCACCATTATTCAAATGGTAATTCCATTTGACTGGGCGCAATCAGCGAATCGCAAAGGCTGCAGTTTTTGAAGTACCAAAATTTCCTCCACAAACATCAAAATCTCCCATCTTAGTCAGTTCATGTTTCAGTCTTTTTGTCAATTCTTGTAGATGTGTTTAAAATGTAAACCTTGAACTAGTGCTGACACGATACTAAAATTTAAAACTAAGAAATAGACGTGATACTAGAGATTGGCCGATGTTTTTTTTGTTTTTTTCATGGCCGATACCGACTGTTTAGAATCCAGAGAGATCAATGGCAGTTCTGCCAATGTTTTAAGCTTGATTGGAGTCAATTTTCATAGTGTCCCCGAACTTATATAATGTAAATTTACTACAAACTTACCCATGACCCATTTTTTTTACCACAAACCTTTAAGAAAGCAGTGTAATCACCTTTTCTGCAGTTATCAATTTGCACTAAAGTGTTCAAATAAAGATTTGTGTGTATTCTTTAGGCAGCTGGTTCACCAAAACAGAATACCAGCCAGTGCTGGAGTTTATGGCCCATATCGGTCTATCTCTTCTCAATACTCATTACCAGTTCCACGAGGATAATAATAAAATTTTATTTAGACAATAGAATGTGATTTTCAACATTAAATCACAGTACATTCTTTTATATTGCATGTGGTCTTATATCTGTGTAATCCCTCAGTCGTACAGTTAGGTTCCATAGTGGTCCATGGATGTATACTAGTCTATGTGGTCTGACACTTGTTTTGATAGAGCTCAAGATCATTGGAAATCTATTCAGAAACGTCCATTTCTGTCCTATGAATGTGACGTTTTAGTATCGATACCCGCTCAAATGAGTATATGGTTTCACTAGTAGTTTTAGTATTGACTAGCATCTGATTTTCGATACTTTTGACAACTTTACTTTGAACTCAACCCTATTGAAACAAATTGATAATCCAATTGCGACACTTGTCGCAATTAGATATTGTTTCCCTAATCATTTAACCAATTCCACATTTTAACCCTTTCTCTCCTCTCTTGTCCAGACCACAGCCGCTACCCGCAGGACAGCAGCCGCAGCCTGGTCACACGAGTCCAGGAGCTCGCTTCTGCCAAGGAGGTGTGGTTCCGGGCAGCTGTCATCGCTGTGCCCATCGCTGGGGGTCTCATCCTCGTCCTCCTCATCATGCTAGCCCTGAGAATGCTTCGCAGTGAAAACAAACGCCTCCAGGACCAACGCCAACAGATGTTATCCAGATTGCACTACAGCTTCCACGGACATCACACCAAAAAGGGACACATCGCCAAGCTCGATCTGGAATGCATGGTTCCGGTAACTGGCCATGAAAACTGTTGCCTCACGTGTGATAAAATGCGGCAAGCCGATCTAGGGAATGACAAAATTTTATCACTAGTGCATTGGGGGATGTACAGTGGACACGGAAAGCTGGAATTTGTATGATCCTAGCTTCGTTTTGGAGCATTCCGACTTATAGACATTCCCAGTTTTGGATTTACGGGAAGTTTTTGCGGACCAAGCAGGACTGAATTTCGTGGAGCACTTTACTTGAATATTAGCGGCGAAACGCGACACACCTGGAGCGTTAAACTTGAGGCGGGATCCAGGACTCAGAAAGCAAGGATTACGTCGTCTTATTTGCACATTTGTATAAAAAAAGTTGTTTGATTTTTTTTTTTTCCCCCAACACTGACCAGGGTACAAACAGACTGTTAGGAGGAGGAGTACAGCTCCATTGCTGTGACTGAAGAGCTCACTCCTCGGGTATTGTAAAAGTGGATCTATCTATTTTTGTCTGATGAAGCGTGCTGTTCAGACTTTAAGCTTGAGTGTGAGAGAAAAACCATTAAAGGTGACTTTTTATTTAACATGTTGACTCGTGTGCTGTTTGTGAACATTTGAATTATTATTAATTATACAAAGGTTTGTAGGACTGCAACAATTCATGGACTAACCAGGCCTAATCAAGTATGAAAAAAATTATTGTATTATTGTCACTAGTAGTTTTTATTATCATAATTTTTATCAACAGACGCATACAAAATCCATTTTATATAATACAAAGACTATTAAATCAAAATGTCAGACTCAACTGCTAAAATAATTGCAGCTGTAGTAGTAACTATGATGACTATATTTGCAGATTTTGTCGTGTAATTGGATAAATACAACTGGATAAATAACCACCAACTGGTCTCTATTATAAATGATAATGTTTCTTTTTCATTTCTCATTTTTCATTTCATTTCTTATGAATATACTTACAAAATTAAACAGGAATACATAATGTATATACTATAAAACTCTTGCTGGAGAGATATAGGCTTAGATGGGTAGAGTTCCCAAATCTGTACTCAAGTAAATGTAGCATTACTTACTAACTCAACATAGACTAAATCACAGTGAGAAGAGTAACCAACACTTATGAGGAAACAGTATGAGAAAAAAGTCAAGTGCTAAAAAACTACTCCAAGAATCTTTAAAGTCTTTAAAAACACACTCAAGTAGGTCTAAATGTACTTGAGTAAGCTAAATGTAGGCCTAACTGAGTACTACTCACATCTGGTAACAAATTACACTACACCAACTAGACGTACTTCTTCCACAGCCCTCTGGTACAAATACTTTTATTGCTTCTACAAATAATATCATTGCAATATGTTTTTACTGTTCCACCTCATTCCTCACACACAGGAAGTTTGGATTGAAAAGTTCAAGTTTGGGCGCCATGGTAACCTCGAACAAGTTAAACTGTCTAAGCCGTGTGTGTATGTGTGTGAAAGGCTTGTGTGCGTGAGAGGCTTGTGTGTGTGTGAGAGGCTTGTGTATGAGAGGCTTGTGTGTGTGTGAGAGAGGCTTGTGTGTGTGTGTATGAGAGGCTTGTGTGTGTGTATGAGAGGCTTGTGTGTGTGTGTGTATGAGAGGCTTGTGTGTGTGTGTGTATGAGAGGCTTGTGTGTGTGTGTATGAGAGGCTTGTGTGTGTGTGTGTATGAGAGGCTTGTGTGTGTATGAGAGGCTTGTGTGTGTGTGTGTATGAGAGGCTTGTGTGTGTGTGTGTATGAGAGGCTTGTGTGTGTGTGTGTATGAGAGGCTTGTGTGTGTGTGTATGAGAGGCTTGTGTGTGTGTGTGTATGAGAGGCTTGTGTGTGTATGAGAGGCTTGTGTGTGTGTGTGTATGAGAGGCTTGTGTGTGTGTGTGTATGAGAGGCTTGTGTGTGTGTGTGTATGAGAGGCTTGTGTGTGTGTGTGTATGAGAGGCTTGTGTGTGTGTGTATGAGAGGCTTGTGTGTGTGTGTGTATGAGAGGCTTGTGTGTGTATGAGAGGCTTGTGTGTGTGTGAGAGAGAGAGGCTGGGGTGTGTGTGTGTGTGTGTGTGTGTATGAGAGGCTTGTGTGTGTGTGTGAGAGAGAGGCTTATGTAGCTCCATTAGTGGCACAGGAAAACACTATTAGCACACAGCCACTTAAAGCAGTTAGCATTAGCGTGAACTGGGCCTCCCACAGGACGATTAGCCTGCTATCATAACACTGTCCCCCGCATGGTCGCATCGCCTGACCGCTAATGCTACAGTTAGCTTTAGCGCGGCTGCACACGACGACATGGATAAACAGTGTATTATAAATGATAAGTGACGTCTGCAGTTTTGGAGGGAAATGAAATGCAGTAGTTGTCTTTGAAAGGTTCACTGTGTAACTTTTGTAATGGAGAGTATTGCACATGCCTGTCTTCATAGAGATGTTGTAGCTTTGTAATGTTCCTCAGTATGGCATTAAATACAGTATATGTATCTAATCTTACTCTCATAGATCTGACCTGGAACTTGGCCTGGTGGCGCCATGGAGATAGATATATTTAATGCCATACTTCGAAAAATTGTAGCAAAACATCTGCATGGAGTAGGTAATACACCAATAGAAAAGCTAAGCAGCGAACCTAGACTGTAAAAATAAACAAATAAATAAATAATATATATGGACCAGAGTGCGTTTTAAGGAACGTCCCTACATTGGTAGTGGTAAACCTCAAATAACACTCCTGACCACCTCCCCATTATGCCCCACAGTGTCCATTAAAGACCCCTCTCTCCTACGTAGACATGTATCAGGATATGTGGAAGTATTTCATAATTCATTTTCACCAAGATGACATGTCATTTGGCATTTTAGCAGCTAAAGTAGTTTATCCTAAAGTATCAGGACTGTAGTGTTACTGTGGGTTAAGTGTTTTCCACCTTACCAAAGACTCACCTGTTCCCTGTCGGCCTATCCGGACCTGTCTACTCCATTTATGGTCAACAAATTGCAAGCTCTTGACTTTCCACGGAAACCTAAAAGTCAAACCCTTCTGACCACTTCCCTAATTAGGACCCTATAGTTTCTATACAAGACTCCCTCCACTTCAGTGCATCATAATTCATTTGAACCAAGATGACAGCTTATTTTGGCATTTGAGTAGTTAAACGAGTGTATCCTAAAATGACAGGACCTTAGTGGTACTGAGGGTTTAGTGTTTTCCTGTTCATCAAAGGCTCACCAGTTCTTTGGCTCTCTTTAGTCTGATGGTGACAGAATTATTTACCCTTTCTTAACGCAGTCTTTATTTCAGATGGACCGGAGTTGTCTTGTAAAATGAATGAATTAATGGATGGACCAGACTGTTTCCAGGAAAGTCTCTACATTGCAGTGCCTTTTGCAGACACTTAAATCCCAAATAACAACAATATTGACGCAAGGTCCTGTTTAGGCGTTTGATTTAAAACTAAAAAGGTGACCGTAACTAACTCTTTCTGGTCAGATTGTGTTAAAACGAAGCTCAGATTAAAGTCTAACTTGACTGATCGGTGTCTCTAGTTAGCTTCACCCTCCAAGAAATACAGTATTGCTAACATCAGGTGCGAAGTGTCACTACCATAAACCAGAATCAAACTTGGAACCTCTTGACTTTCCATAGAAACCTCCAAAGTCAACCACTCCTGACCGCTTTACCAATTATGCCCCTCTCGTGTTTATTAAAGAGTCGTCCACTTACACCCTCTCTACACACAAACACTCTCTTCACCATGACAAAAGCCCTCCTCCTCCAGTACTAGCATGCCCAGTCAGTGTCGGCCATTTGTCTGCCCCCAGGAGGTCGGGCTGGAGCCATTCTCATGCAGATAAATGACATCTCCTACAAAAAGTACCAAAAGAGCAGCAATTTGTTCTAGGCTCCTCCATGCTGCGTCCTCCCCACTCCAGACATTTTATGATCAGGGCTTAAATTTACTACTGAGTCTTTAAACTGGACAATGATTGACCAGAAATGCATGGGTGGAAGTGCTAGATTAAGTTGGCAAATGTAAAAGTATGAAAATCCAGTGCATGTGACTACGGGTTCAGTGTTTTTCTATGGGGCAAGAATGGGTTTATGTGGTGGTACTACAGCAAATATAACAATTGCGCCTCCATGTTTTTAAAGTTCATGCACCTTTACAAGATTCAAATTGCCAACAGATAAAATGCATTGGAATCTTTCAGCTATTGTTTTTAGCCTAATTTTAGCCTCAAAACCACGGTATGTAATATTTTTTTTTCTTTTTTCTTTTTTGCCATTTTCTGTTTTAGTAAAGGTCAATAATGTTTATGTCGAGAGTGGGATTCGAACCATCAACCTTCAGATCAGTGGACAAACACTCCAACTGAGCTACTGTTGCGTTTTAACTTTCTATTGGAATCATGCAGGTGACGTGCCGCCACCAGAAAGTTACATACTGTACCTTTAAAGACAAATATTTAGACTAAAAATATAACTGACTGCACGATTGGTTCCTATAATATATTCTATACATCTCTGTTTTTATTTTGTGTTACTTTTTACTGTGTCAAAAATAGCATACATTTATATATTGCTTAATTAATTACTAAAAGCCAAAATAATTATAAGTACCTCAAACATTCACAACACTGTAGTCTTGACTGAGAATCCAGGAGATGGGTCAAATGCAGGGCAACCTTCCAACCACAATAAACTTAAAGACATATTATGCTTCTTTTTTTTTTAGTATTTAGTATTGCTTTTTTTTTGGTATTAAACTGTAAACTGTAACATAGATCATTATTATACATTTTGTTAATTATAAACTGAACTTCAATAGAACCAGTTACATTGTCTTCCTGTTCAAACCTCCAGAAATATTTTTTTATGTTTATTTTTTCTATTGCAAAAGTCCATGCGAAAGTTTTAATCCCAGCGTGTATAAACTTTTTGACTAATTGTAAGTAGGTACAGAGGAGTGGGCGGGGATAGGGGATAGGTGAAGACTAAACATTTCTGACCACTCAAGCCTCTAACGTTGGACAAGACAGAATTACTCAAACATTTCCTTTATTTATTTATTTGAATTAGGACGGTGCACCCTAATAAATGTGTCAGCAAGGAGCTTCAATATAAATATAGTGGCGTTAGCACAATAGCTAATGTTCATCCCCATGACTCTAAATACTATTCGGAGTAAACAATTGGTGAGGCGGCACTATTATAACATGGTTCAAGAGCTGAGAAAGGCAGATTTTTACCGTAAATAAAACGCACCACTTAGCATGCTCGGATGGAGAATGAAGTTATCAGCAGACCTCCTCTGTATAAGTCCATGTCATGTTTACGGGTCTGTTTCCGGCGTGGATAAAAACACACTCACTAGAGTCTGGTCTAAACATCTCCCCAGGCTCAGTCCTGTTAACATTATACACAAGTCTGCTTCACTGAGTGAGTGTGAGAATGTGGAATGTGAGAGTAAATATACATCAGTTTTGTATTTGGGTGCCAGGATGAAAGCCTTTATCACTGCTTGCGGTTTTAAAGGGGACGTATTATGCAACGTTAACTGAAAAGAGCTTTGAACCATGTTTTATCAATGTCCCCTCACATTAGCTTACTCAACATTATATTCATTGTTTGATCAATCTTGCGTTGTCATGTATTTGAGGCTCAGATACGTCTTGTTTTCATCTTCCCCCTGTCTCTGCCCTCATCTCTATACTTGTGTGATTATTTAAGTAAACATAGGGACATGTCGCCACTTTTCAACACTAAAATGCGTAAAATAAACTCAGGCGGTTGCTACAGAAGTCAATGGACCCGTTTTAGATAAAATATAAATTGATAATCTTCTTAATAATTCAATACCAAATACCAGAAAACCTTCAAACTGTCTCAAAAACCATAAAAACGCTGAATCAAATATCAAAAATACATTTACAATACAACTCCTTTATCAAGAGTAAGGATGATTTTAATTCAGACTTGCATAGACCCTGGTAAGTAGAGACATCAACAGTGAAGAATGACAATTAGTGAGGAGAGGGAGAGTCTGAGGAGGCTGATGGCCCCGCTGCTTCGGAGGAGATAGCAGGATCATGTAGAGATTAAAGCATGAATGTCTTGAGAGCTGATTGGTTGAGGGGCAAAGGTAAACGGCTATTATTGGCTAAAGGGGTATATTCACATAGTCAGCGAAAATCAGATCACTCGAGTAATCAGATAAGCCATAATTAGATCTGGTTTTTAGTGTGTGTTTACAGCACAAGAGAAATCTGATCATCAAAAACACCTGGTCACATGTATTGGTGAATCAGTGGACTTTCACAGGTGCTGTTGTATTTGGAAGACAAAGTACACAGACTTTTAAAATAACCCTTTAAATAACTCTTTGTCATATTAGTCGTACATTTTAAAGAAGACATTTTGTGCTTGTGCTTCTATACAGTTAAAATCTACGACACTTGTGGATCATTATGTTATAACTTTTTAAATTGCATTATTCTTTTAAAACAACTTAATAAAAATAAATAAAAAATCAGTTTCTTCTGGACAAAACTCTCCAAATGTTTACTCTTAAAATACAACAACTGAGGAGATGGAACTTACACATCTGACAACAGCTCGTAACAGAAAGCGCATATAACAAATGAAAGAAACTATGAGGAAGTTATAGGGATCAGGGGTCAGAGGTCAAATGTGAGGGGTCAAGACTAACTCCCAAACTGGCTACGCTAATGGTGCTCCGTGAAAACATACCATATCATTAGCTGCATGTCACTGTCAGACTGCCTATTCTTCTCCCTGTTCACACCAATGTAATTACGTCTGTCACGCACCATTTTGGAACAATAGGTTAGATTCAAGAGGTATTTTAAACTTTACGTAGTTTAAAATGCATTTGACAGGTTTTCATGGTTTTCTAATTATGACTTAGTTTGACGGGATAGGGCCGGTGGTAAATATTTATCATAGTTTTACATCAGCTAAGTGGCAGTTTGTGGAAAAAAGTTGGGAAGAAAAGTACAAAAATACAGGAAGTAGTGGTGAGTGTGAACCCAGAATACCTCCACCTACTATGTCATCAACGCAGAAAAGTCTATCCAAAAGGCAGGACAATTTACGCACAAGGAAGACATTTTTCTGGCAGTTTAAACTTTAACAAAATAAATATGTTGTCATTTATTTTTATTAGTCTAGACGTTTTGGACCTTGTTAACATAATGATTTCTGGGTAACAGTTATGGAATTGTGATATTTGATGTTCATCTCTCACCAAGTAAAATGATAAACTTCACCAAAATAACAAAAAAACAAAACAAAAAAACAGACAAACAACCACAGGCATGTTAAAATGCTAATGTGTAACTTTCTAAAGTAACGACGCATGTTTGTCAGTGTAATTAAAAAATGTATAATGAAAACACAAAAAAATACATACTTTGGCCTTAACTTAAAACATATATGTGAAAACGAGTCTAACATGTCATATGCACTTTAAAATTGAGCTGGAGGACAAGTCATGTGTCTGACTGTTTAACTGTTTAACTGTCAAACTGCAGATTTGTTCACTTGGTTTATGGTTCATATCTCTGTAATTACTGGGTCTATCCACATGAAACAAAAAACTGGTGGAATTATTCAAATGCTAAAACATGACGGTTGGTTTCATGTCATATTAAAGACTTTTAGACACAGTTAATCTTGCATTTGTTAACATTAGCTCAGTATTTGTGGATTAAAACTAAACTAAAATACTGTTTCAATACTGCAAAACAAACCCAATCATACCCACACTCATTCATACGCATCAGTTTTATGGTTGATTTCCCGTGCCATGGTCTGGTATGTGAGTTTCCATAGGTAGTTTGTTTGTATCCCCTCTGCAGTAGTAGCAGTAATGTTATTCTCCGCAGGCTCAGTGGTCTCGTGCTCAAGACTGTGACCTCCAGCTGACCCCAGTGAGGAGGTCTCCACAGGACGCCTCCTACAGTCAGTCCAACAGGAAATTATAAACACATTAATGACTAGAAAACTACTACCAGGAGAGAGTAAAAGAGACAAAGAGTTTAAAGGAACTGGATGCAACCTGCGCTCTTACGTTTTTTAAAAGGTAATACAATCATAACTATAGGTTGGCAATAGTGTCATTTACCAGAAGTGTGATTCTTTATTTAGACATGTCATTTTAAATCATAGTACTTTCTTTTATAGCACCTTTTATCAGTGTAATTTCAGTTGTCCAGGTTGGTTTCATAGTGGTCCAGGAGACGCATACTAGTCTATTTGGTCTTATACTTGTTCTGATACAACTCAAAATCATTCTAAAGCTATTCAGAAAGGTTAATATCTGTCCTGTGAATGTGGCTTTTTAAGTATCAATACTAGTTCAAATGAGTATCTAATTTCGATACTAGTTTTAGTCTTGATTAAACATGAGTTATCTGCGTTTTGAGACTTACGCTTATATAGAGACACATAATCCAACTGTTTAAATAGTACATGAAACAATATGAAATGCTAAAATCATAAACTCCATAAAATAATACATATACAGGGGCTGAGAGCCTCACAGCAGAAAAGCAGAAAGTACTTCCTGTGTGGGTCGGTTTCCTCTGGACAATCCGGTGTCCCCCATGGTCTCAAATATTCAGAATATTCAAAGGTTTTCACTTTCCTGTTACATTTCTGCAACATTATGAGGACTTTTCTCCATTCAAAAATTATTCAAATATTTTAAATTGTTAATCGCTATGGCAACAGTCCTATTTTTCATCATCTGTTATTAATAATATGTTTGAAGATCATATACAAATATACTAAGGGCTACTAAGGAATAGATTGGAAAAATATAGCACAAAACCCCAAACAAACACTTTTCACAACTTTCAGACGGCAATGAGACGTTTTGCCATCACAGTAATGCTAACCACAACTAGCATGCTAACCACACACTTCCTGATTATAGAGTAATTTCTGCTTATACCTGTACTAGGGAAGACAAAGTTTGCTCAAATACATGGAAAAATCAACTACAGAGGCTTTAAATCCTGTTTGTGCTGAGTAACTAGTAACTTGCTACTATTACTACACTGTAATAGCTGTGAATCACGTTGTCCATATAAACCTGTCCTAAGCTCAGCTCCTCCTCCTTCTCTCTGTACCCACGCATACTTATACCTGATGACTTTAGGGGACCGTAAATCAAAATGGACAACCGCATTCTTGAGTACCATTAGCCGCTGACACAGGTAGATAACACTCGGAGCGGTGGTTAATGAGTGTATGTGTGGGGGGGTGAGGGGAGGGGGAGAGGAGTGGGAGAAAGAGAGAGGGGTGTAGAGGGAGGGGGGGGGGGTCCTGAGGGAAGGCCCATGGAAAAGGTCAGGCCAAACAAACACTCGCGGGCTTCCTCTACCACCTCACTCCCTCGCTGCACAGGGCACGCTCTCAGGGTCAGTGTTCTTAAATGTGAGTAGGATGTGTGTGGTACAGTTTGTAGGTTATGGATTAACTAAATAGAGTTGGAGTGTAGTGGTTAACACTTCTCAGGCGTTGGGATTATAACCTGAGATCAATCAACTATGCGGCTGACAGGTAAGTAACTGATGACAATGAATGGACAAAATAGAGTTGGCAAAATCGTAAGGGTGCAGTTGTTTGTAATGTAACAGAATTGTCTGCGTTTATGTAGCATCACGGCATTAGAATTACTGTTGTTTAAAATTGAGTTGGATTTTGGAGTATATCTTCCAAAAACTGTGAATCTCCCACAGAACTATACATGCCCATGCCCTCTATGTGAAATTCTGACATCAAATTCTACAACATGAATGCAGCCGATTGGAAGTTGTCAAAATGGACGCCTGTTCTGCCTGTATATCAGTCAAGGTGCCTTTCCCGATGAACTCTAAAGACAGAATTTCTGTTATGGCCCTGAGCAAGACACTTCACCCACCTTGCCTCCAGACAGTGTCAGTGTAAGCGTGAATGATATGTGCAGCACCAAAAACAACCACTGTAAACTGTGACACTACATGTATTCAGTGAACAGAAGACATACACTTTTGTCTGCTATGCACTTATAATCTAATAAGCAGACTTGTGGTTTAATTAGGAGTTGATACCCACCCTTTTAAATGTCCCTTTTAAATTACAACGTCATAAATGTCATCACAACAAAGCTCGACTGGACTATGCTGATCACCGTAGCAAGGAGAGAATTAAAAAAAGAAAAAAAGTGCCAAAGTGGTTACGCAACGCTGCCGAATCAGAAGGTGTAGGTGTATACCGTGGTGTCGAAAATAGGGGTAGATCGGAGCACTGATGTCTTGAAAACAGAAGAATAAAGATTACTCAAAGCTGCATGAATCACTCTAAACACAACTTTGAGAGGATAAACAAGAACAGAAACATCTATAATATGGTTAAACACGCTTTAAAGTTGATTTTGAACAATATGTCTCCTTTAAATGTTTGAATCGGGATAGTGTTTTTGTATTTTTTCAATCGCAGTAGTATCTTTAACACACATCATTACACACACGGAGCCCCCCCCCCCCCCCCCTTGCCTGCTCTAGCCCGGCTCTGCTCTTCATCATCAGGTGGGGACTGTTTACTGCAGGTCAAGGCCCCAGCACATGTTTACAGCCGTGTGTGTGGAGAGCCATTGTAGCTCCAGAGCCCAGAGCCGACACACAAGAGGCACAGTGCAGATGGTATCAGCAGCCTGCCCAAAGGCACCAGGGCAGGGAGTCGTACCCTTGTCACACACATGCGCCAGTCCTTATCTCACATCTCTGCTGGCTCACTCCCCTTTGAGAGAGGCAGCTTAAATGTCACGTGGTGTGGATTGGGTGAGCCTTAAAACAATAAACAAGACTGTCTAGAAATGAGGAGAACTTGTACATATATTTGAGCCTATGTTACTTATTTCTTAGTGTTTTCATGACAGTAAAATTTTAAACTTGACAAAAACACTCTTTCTTTAGACAATAGAATGCGATTTTCAATATATATCTGTGTAATCCCTCAGTCGTCCAGGTTGGTTCCATAGTGGTCCACGGGCGTATAAAGTTTTACACTTTTCTCATACAGCTCAAGATCATTCTAAAGCTGTCTTTTTTAGTATTGATAGTTGCTCAAATGAGTATCTAGTTTCAATAATAGTTTTACTATCTTGTATCATCTGATTTTTGATACTTTTGACAACCCTACTTTAGATTTATGATAAAAAAGTCTGTTTTCTATCTCTTTATTATCAAAATATCATCTTGAAAAACTTTGATTCTTAGTGTGAGCAGGCTCGCCTCTCCATAGATCTAAACATAGTCTGGTGGTGTCATCTGCTTGTCTCCATGACGATACTTTTAATGCCATACTGTTCTAGGTAAAGTAATTAACATCTCCATGGAGACAAGACTAATAGACTCTAATAGACTTCATTTTTAGCCCAGATTTAGCAAAGTAAATAGGCTCCTTCTATCAAAATTACTATTACTCAGTACTTTGGTGTAGTAGGCTACTTATTGCTATTCGATTAGAGTTTCTTTGCTGAGTAGACCTTACGTTTACCTGCGATTTCTGATCTCTGGCTTTCATTAGCAGAGCAGGGGCTTTTAGCATTGAAGTCATGCCCTTTTCAGAGATCTTGGTGATAATCCTGGCCCTCTTTGATTTGACAGAGAACCTTTTACTGTGGCGTGCCTCTGCATTCGCTCCAGGACACGCTAGCTAACTCTAGGGCTAACTCTGTGGCTAACTAGCATCCTGCGTGGTGGCGCTAAGGCTGGGGTCATCTGTGTAGTATTAGCAGTAAGGAGACTAGACTTTGCCACATTACAGAGCTCTTGTGTTCCAGGCATTTCAACCAGAGGAGAAATAAACAGACACATAATTGAATGAATAAACTTTGGCGTTTAGACCTCGACAGAGACTCAGTGATTACGAGACAAAACACTGGTGAACATATTATGCATTATACTTGCTCTTAAAGGGAAATTGTTATTCAAAATCAAGTTGAGCTTTCCACTATGTTATAACATTGTTTCCTCATCAAAAACATGTCCGAAGAGCTTTTAGATCCATGCATGTCTGAGTAATCTAGCGATCTCTCTCGGGCCCTATTTGAACACTCCTTGCAGTTAACAATATGAGCCTGTCCAAGACTCCGCCCATAAGCTTCGGAAACCCATGATACGAAAAGAATACACTCCAATGTGACCAACCTGATGCGATGTGCAGTAGTTTCATTAGCGGGATGCATGGGGATTGTGTTGTGATAGCAATCTGAAGGTGGGGTGACTTAGCGGCCAGAGCAAAGGGACTCAGGGACTCAAACAGAAATTTTTATGTTGTTTTAAACATGTTTTTGGTCATCTCATGAAGGTGTTTTTGGTCATGAACATGTTTTTGGTCAGCTCATGAAGGTGGGGTGACTTAGCGGCCAGAGCAAAGGGACTCAGGGACTCAAACAGAAATTTTTATGTTGTTTTAAACATGTTTTTGGTCATCTTGGCATCTACATTTCAACAATCAACATAAGATACAACTCCAGGTGAGGGAACAAGTAATATTCTCCTTCAGAAAAACTTCCCAGGGGTCTAGAGACAGGGGACGGTTATCAGGAGAAGATGGAAAGGCTAAGAAGGCTGGTGGTTTTGCTGCTTCAGTCAACATAGAACAAAGGTTATGTTCTATACAACTTATTACACCCTGTATTACTTTGCAAAGATGATTCCACAGTATGATTTTTAACATATTTATCTTCCATCTATTCAATTATAACTGCTAAAAATACCTTGTAAACATTATTATTTTTGTGAGCAGGATTGCCTCTTCACAGATCTGACGTATAACTACCTATGATGTCTCCTGTGTGTTTCCATGGCAATATGTTTAACGATACTGTGAAACATTCCAGGCAACATCTCCATTGAAACAAGCAACATCCAGTGTTTAAAGTTACAGAGTTTCATTTACCACGAGTGAGGAAATAACGATAATTACAACGTGCTGCCATCGAGCCTTAAACTCCAATGTTTTTTGTTATTGGACGAGTAACTATACCAACTTAAATAGTAGACTGTGCATGAATGTAACTGAATGCCCTGCTTATTTCCCTTTCTGCTCTGTTCCATAGCTGTCCACAGTGCAGCCTCACCCCTCCCCATGTGTGGCGGTCTGTACGGGGCAGTGGCAGAGCGGCGTGGGGGTTACTGTGGCCGTCTGGGGCCTAATTCAGAGCAGAGGTGGAAGCGGAGCCCCCCAGCCCGACAGGAAGCCCTGGCTAAGCTCCTGTCCCCTGCACATGACAGGGGGCCGACCTGCCTCCCAGCTATGGAGCTCCACTTCATTATTCAAATAGTGAGGTTACACAGAAAGATCCAGGAAAACATGTACGGATTTAAAAGCACAAAAATATACGTTCGGTTTACTTGCCTAATGGAAAGTTCTCTTGAATTTTAGACGACTTGTACCCACATTTCTTGTCCCCATACGAATATATATTGTATAAGAAAATCTTGAGGTTAAAAAAGTTTGTTGTTTAGCGAACTGTCTACATCTAATTATAAAGTGTTGTATCCTCTGTGAATTAGGAAGTGCTTGTGAAAAGTGGTTTTAAACTTGTGGTGAAGATTTGTATAAGGTAAGTGAGGAGTAACTTCAAACCACTTTAAAACAGGTACAACTCCTTTAAGCAAAGTTCAATGAAAAAATTCACTCAAAGTCATTCTTCAAGTCTACCTAGCTGCAATATTTATAGTCAGATAATCATAACAGGCCAAAGCACTTGATTTTTACTACCAAAACCTGAGACACATAGCCTAACTAGTACATTTTAAACAGCCTTACTGTAACCAATCAATAACATCCATGGAAACAAGCAGATGGCAGTTACATAGTGCACCCTCAACATCCATATCGTAATTCAATATCATGCAGCCCTACATTGCAGTTGGCTAAACAACATGCTAGCAATCTTTTCATGGCAGAAAATCCATCATCAAACCATACTAGAATCAACTGCAGAATGTATGGAGTATTTGGAGTTTATTTTAGCCTGAGGTACAGTAGGCTACATGTGTTTGCACCTCATTCCTCCTCATCACTGTTTCCTGTCTGCTGAGGCTGTATTCCCTGGTGGAGTCTAGCACAACTTTGGTCGGCGTTTACTCAGCTTGTACCACACATGGGCCTTACAGGTGTTCAGATCAATGGCGCACGCAGCAGTTTCTACTAGTCTGGTTCTGTGCCAGATGCCCTTCCTGCCATAACCAGGCATATATGAGCAGTAACTCTATGATTGGAGCACGCAGAGTCTTGCCCAGGGACAGAGAGCCACTCATTATGTTTACATGCACATTCAAATCACCTTTGGCCCAAAACCTGGCAGACCACTTTTGTCTCGGTCTACAGCAGATCAAAGAACTGAATAGATGAGAATGGGGGGCTACGAGACGTTCGGGAGCGCAGTAATTTAGCATTAGTACTAAAACTTTGCAGAAATAGATAAGCGGCATCTAATTTCATTCAGTTTTCCAGTTTTCTTATTGTGAATAGTTATGTAAACTATAACCCCATATTGGACTCCATTAATGGACCCTAGATCTCCACATAGGGGTTCCACAGTATGGCATTAAGCACACCTATCTTGCATTTATTCAATATGCATGTCCATTATTAACATGCATTTTTATTTTTGGTTGAAAAAAAAGCAAAAAAACCCCAAAAAACATTAAAAACATTAATTCTTACTGTGAGCAGGATCTCCCCTCCATAGATCTGCACTGTAACTTGCCCTGGTGGTATCAACTGCTTCCTGTTTCCATAAATATAGCAATGCTCAATGTCATATTGGGGATCATTCTTGGCATAGCAGTAACATCTCCAGAGAAACATTACAGTGACAGACAGACCTACCAGCAGAAAAGTTACCTAATGCTCCTTTAATATGATTTAGCCTAGCATTGTGTCAAGTGTAAGGTTTAAGTAGATCAGTCCCTATCCAAATATATACTATTTATTTCACATTCTCTCCTTCGATAATCCCTAGATAACCTTGCTAAGAATGTAACCTCAACTCTTCAGCCATCGTGGTTGGCCATAGTTTGATTTATGATGTTTTTTAAAAGGACTATACATCACTCGGTTGAATTGACAGGCTAACTGACATATATAATAATTATTAGCATTAGCTGCATGCAAATTATTGTACAGCGTTTGTTCTGGCAGAGAGATAAAGCAGTGACAACATGGAACCCTGTCAGTCCTCCTCATGAGTAATAGTTAATACGTTTTTATTTACCTGAGTTGGTGCCACTAACTGACATCACTACTGCTTTAATAGTGAGGCTGAGCAATGGCTGGCATCAGTGTACGGTGGAGCTGACATAAACCCACTCATTTGTGCTTTTCAGTGAACTAAAACCACTGGGGAAAATAGTATTGCAAATCTGTACTCAAGTGAAAGAACTGCGGCCACCCTGGGAACGCCTTGAGGTCCGACTAGAGGAGCTGAAGGAAGTGTCTTGGGTGAGGGAAGTCTTTGAGCCCCTGCGTAGACTGCTGCCCCCGCGACCAGGCCCCGGATAAGAGGAAGAAAATGGATGGATGGTAAAAAAAAAAACTGTTATATGGCTAATAATATACTCAAGTAAAAGTACAACCTTATACCTCTACCAAAATTGTACTTAAGTAAAAAAAAGTACACATGAAAAAGACTGCGCAGAATAGTTACTAGTTATTTTTAACACAATTTGAAGCATTTTAGATCACACTTTTATATTAAACAATCAAAAGGTTGTAAAAAGGAACGTGAAAGAGCACAATTTGGACTTGTACAACAGTCAGTTACTTAGCCTTATGATTTAAAATGGAACTACAAATACATGACTAGAATTTTACTCAATCACAAGTAGAAATACAGTGCTAAAAATCTACTCAAAGAAGCATAGTTACCACAAAAATCTACCCAATTACAGTAACATGAGTATTTATAATTAGTTACTTTCCACACCTAACTAAAACCTATTGAGTACACACTATAAGCAGATCCTTCAGTTAGGTACACCCAAGGTTAAAACGCTTCTGTTTTTCTACTTATTACTGTTGTAGAATAAATTGTAGTAGCCCGAGAGTTGGAAAAAGATTTAAGATGTCATCCATGCGTCTTTGAGTATTTTAGTATTTTTTAGTATGTGTTGTTATAGTGCTCTGAAGGGGGAGCAAAGGGAGAGGAGAATAATAACATGCTGATCATAATATGGTATGTGTTAGCAGTTAAAGTAAAAAAGTACCCCCTCTTTAATCATAATAATAATGTTGGCAGTAGTGAGAAAAGAAGTTATTCTCAAGCACATTTTCCCATGTTCACATCCTGGTTTGGAGTTTGAAAGTAGATCTAGCTGAGTTTGGAACAGTGAGTAGCTGCAGCCCCTCATCACTTTAAATAATGTGATTTGAGCTCCTGCAGTCTGATACTCACAACAGAGGAGCGTTCTCACGGCCTGTAGGGGACTTCTGACAAACACCATCCAGGAGCCTGTAATCACATTATATGATCTGCCACATGAGGAGAGAAGCTAGTACAAGATTTGGGTTACACACAGCAATCTCATATTCATAATAGTGAACATGGACATACTAAATCCAATATCTCAAAACAATAGTAGTATTTTGTCATTCATATTTTTGTAATTTGAAGAACATGTTTTATTGTAATCGTGTTTTTCTAGACACGGGGACGCTATACTGTTTGGTTCCAGCCAATTGAAGTCAATTGAGGCTCGCAGTTATAGTGGCTGATGTGGGGTTGAGTCCCATATTTGAAATTCCAAAGAGCCAATAAGGAGCGAGGTTGTTGAAGGTACATGGGCCCTTATCAACATGGCGCAATAGCTGTCAATCTGTCGTGTTGCAAATGCTAGCTGGAACCGAACTCGGGGAAAGAAGGCACATGATTGGTCTATTATTAATGTTCATTTCTTAAAAAAACTCATGTAGGGTTAGCGAACAGGTCAGAATGACGAATGTGACAGCAGCGGTAACAGAGAGGGACGAAGATTTTTCAATAGAAAGTGAATTGGAACCAAATTATGCCCATGTTCACTTCCTATTGATGGTAGCAGCTAGTAGTTTAGCTATGTCTACTTAAATATACAGTGTAGAATGATGTCATGTAATCTTAACAAATTTTGTGTGTTGTTTATGTAACCGTGCATTCTGTTTATCCCACGTGGGCAATAGTAAATCAATTGGTAGGGTGCTCGTCCTTCAAAGGTTGGTGGTTTGAATCCAGCTTCCTTAAGTGAATACTGTTGCTGTCCTTGGGCAAGACACTTAACCTGCCACATTCGCAGTGTGTGTCTGTGACTGGGTGAGTGGTTCCTTGATATAAAGAGCTTTAAAGATGGAAAAAAGGCTTTAAAGGTACTCATCCTTTATCAAGACAAACAGGGGTGTTCTGAATATTCAAAACCCTAGTAAGTTTGAAAAAACGTAAACCACCTTGATGTAAGGTGAAATGCCAACCAAGTTTTTGTCTTTACTGGCACTAGCACCATTCCTCAGAAGCTGAATGCTCTATAGCCCTCCTCCGGACCTGGCCTGTGTGTTTGGGGTTGTTCCGTGTCAGTAGTCTGTGAATGACAGCAGCATGCTGAGTGCAGCCTAATGAAGCTCATTGGCTCACATGTCTGTCTGCACCCCGCACCTCACCCCTCCCTCCCCCTTTCCCCCTGATGTCTGCACCCTGCACCTCACCCCTCCTCCCCCTTTCCCCCTGATGTCTGCACCCCTCACCTCACGCCTCCTCTCCCCCTTCTCACCCCTCCCCTCTCTGCCTGCAGTAGAGATGGGATTTATGAGGCTAATTTCAAAGAGCAGTCCAAAAGATTGACTCAGTTTTGAAAGATGCAATGTGTAACTTTTCTGGAGAGTCTATCACCTACTCGTCTCCATGGTGATGTTATTGCATTGCGTGAGATGTTCCACTGTTTGGCATTAAACTTGTTTACAGGGACAAGAAAGTGAAGGGATTCCACTCACAGAAGGAACAGGGGGTAAGAGACATTCAGGGGCATCTAGGAATTTAGCATTATCACTTATACTTTGCAGCTATAATAAAACCTGCTATCACACATATAATCACATTTATAGCAGAAATAGATAAGCGACATCTCATTTATGTGGAGCATTTAATTTTCAGACCAGCTACAAACTGCATTACTTCCTGCATTAAGCTCTGGTAGGTTTTACATTCACTTTAATGTAGTGGACCAAAACAATGACACTTGCTTGTCCACGGGTAAAGGGACCATAGCTTGTCATCACTGCTGATCTAAAATAAATAAGTAAATGTCCAAACATATGTCTAATATTTTCCTGGCTGTTTCCTACCATGCGCAGTTGAACGCCTCTCCTAGTGTGTGCCTAATGTAAATCGGACTCCATTGTTACATGTACATACTGGTATCAGAGTACGTTCCCGGTTTCTCCAGATATGTCATTGCGATCTGTGAGATTTGATTGAAAACACCTAAAGCATACTAGTTCCCGTGTTTACTTGCATTTTGATATTTTTCATATGTTTAAACTGGACTTGGTCAGTTATCAGTTTTAACTAGCGTGCCTGTAAATGCAATGAGTGTAATCAAAATCAAGATTCTCCGAGCCTAGCAGCACTGAAGAAAGGGTCAAACGCGCAAAACAAAGCTCTTATTATTCATTGACAAAGCTAAATAAGTCTCTTTTCGCTAACCCTCGCGGCTCACTCTCTCCGTTTATTGCGAGTTAGAACAACTACCAACTGTTTTACAAGTAACTCGGAGCCGACTTTGAGAAATCACAGTGGAAAAAATGATAGCGGAGATTGCCCTAAGTGGAGTCGAATGGAAGGAAAATGAAAGCCAAAACAAAAGCAAACATTCGGGTTAGCGTAGCGGTTAGCTGAGCGGTTAGCCCCAGGTCCAGGTCTGAGGCAGAGACAGGAAGAAGAGCCCAGCAGGAGGTGGCTCATTATGGGATACGGTTACACTGTCTGCCCCCAAACACTCACAGTACGGAGACGCTCTATGTGAAAGAATAGAAAGCTATAATTATCGTCTTAGTGGGATTATAATGGAAGTTTGAAAAAGTGTGTTCAATTGAAAAGGTAGGGGGAGTTTAGCTACAAGGGGTGCACACCTAGATTTAGACATTTGTTGTAATTTTACTTATTTTAATGTTCGTTTTTGAAGAAATGTAAAAAACATACACTTTTGTTGCATTCATCGTCGTAGTTTAGTCTTCATGTAGAATTGGTTTGGTCCTGTCCTGGTTTGCTCTGGTCTAGTTCCAGGTGTAATTAAAGGGAGCATTCACACTTACAGCTATTTAGTCCTGGTTTGGGCCCAGTCTAGTCCTAGTGTAGACTTTGGTTGGTCCTGTTCTAGTCCTAGTTTAGTCCTACTTTAGTCCAAGTTTAGCCCTACTTTAGTCCAAGTTTAGTTTCAGTTTTAGTTCAAGTTAAATCTGAATTTTGGTGTTATATATGTACAATTTATCTCTATTTGATTTTGATTTGTCTTATTTCCGCATCAGAATTTTAAAGAATTTTTAAGTTTATTTGACTTATGTAATATATGCATGTTGTCTATGGTAGAATATTTAGCAGTTTCTCTAGTGACCCGATGCAGACATTACCAAACACTGCCAAAAAAGTTGTAAGCTCTCTCTTTAAAACTCAAAAGAAACATCACCAGCAAGCAATGGATTTCCCCCCCCCCCCCAAATAACAACATGACACTGCTGAATCCTACGTGTATCGAAGAGTAAAAAATAAAAAAGGAGAACGCAGTGAGCACAGAGCAGTGGGCGTATACCCATGGTGGTGAAACTTGTTTTAGGACCAAAAACTATAAACTGGTTGAGGTTCATAACACAACAAAGAGGCTTTCAAACTTCAAAAAGGTATTTATAACATGTCCTGGGGTGTGACACTTTTGAACACATTTTCAGTCATTCAGATTTCCATACATGATTTACAAACACTTAACAAAGAGCTGCGTTCCCATGATGTCACTGTGAAGAGCCTGTAGTTTAGAGCTGAGGAGGTGGACAGGTAAGAATTCCACTGTAGAATGTGCTGTTAAAGTGTCAGAAAGCAGATGGTTTGACCTGGTTTATGGTTAATAGCTGTGTGATTACTGGGAAACAAAACTAGCACAAAGTTTAACCTTTACAACTGTTTTTATTTCTACTTTTTTCAACTGGTAACACTTAATAATAACTACACCTAAATTAGAGTTAATAAAGCATGAACAAAGACTCAATTCATAATGAACAAACGATTTAATCAAGGGGTTAATAATTAGGCTATTATTTAAAGGTACAGTATGTAACTTTTTGGAAGTGGCACATCACATGCATGATTCTACAGAAATACAAAGTTAAAACCAAACTACGGAACATTCTCCATGAACGTAGATATGGTTGATATGAAGATTATAGCCAAGGGAACAACATTTCCAAGGAAACAGAGTCAGGTTTGTGGAGATGTAAGCCGGCTCAGTAAGGACCCGTAATTTCCAGTGCAATAAACACAACCAAAATAAAAATAACTGCACTAAAATATACTTTTATTTTTAATCTATTTCATGTTGTGGCTTTAAGACTTAGTAACTACTTAATGAGTTAGAATTAGGAGGGACTGAAAAACCTTGTAGATTTCTAAGGTGAGAGAAATGTGATTTTGATTGTGATAAAAATACAGAGAGGTATCATTTTGGACTTGCCAGGCAATAATTTTCAGGTTATAAAATGTGAATTACCATTACAATCCCAAACCTGTACAATGTCTTTTTGTACTGCTGTTTTGTTGCCCTGATAATTATAATCCATATTTCAACACACACATGCTACTCAACTGAAATGAAATGTCATCACATGTTTGCAGTTCCAACCTTAAACCAAACAACAGCAAACTCCATTGTGACATGCCTGCAGTTACGTGTTCCAAAAATAATAATATACAATTTCGAAGAATACAACAATGGCTTCTCTGCAGGCACTCCTCCGTCGGCTCCTCTCCACTCCTGCCTCTGCCCTTCCCTTCCGGACTTCTCCTGCTTTTATTACAATGATTACACAGAGTCATTCGGAGCGCCCATACCTTTTCATTTCCATCAGCCCAACTCCCAATTACAGCCATCAAAGCTCGGGAGCGCGGGTCGGCTCGGGCTCAGATGCGCAGACTTCCTGTTGCTCCCAAAAGTACCGGAGGCTTGTTTTCCCTCTTCTGCCTGTGAATGATAAAACTCAATGTTTTCCAGACATGACACACATTAGAAATAACACACTTTAAAGGGCTAGTAAAGAACAGAGCAGATGCAGTGTGCGGGGTTGTTTATGCACAGAGACAGTAACAAACATCTATGTAGTCTTAGGCTGTTCAAACGAATACACGTAACATATTCAGTACTGTATTTGAAGCTTTTTAAAGACTGGAAAGTGCAAAGTAAAACTGTTATATGTCAATTTGAACCCTCACAGTGCATACTCTCAGTGCAGTCATGGACATTTTGCAGCCTGGTTCCTGGACAGTTTTAATTTGGGCCCCACAAGTTTTTGTTAATAATTATTGTTTAGAGTAACTTATATTTACAGAGATTTTCTTGAGCATTTATTGCACCAATAATCCCTCTGCCACATGGGTTTGTATATGACCCTTGAGAAAAACATTATTTCCCACACCTGTTCTATTACATCACATGTGTCAAACTCAAGGCCCGTGGGCAAAATGTGGCCCGCTATGTCATTTTATGTGGCCCATGACATGTTAAATTAAAAGGTATGACTGTCTTAAAATGTCAGTTTATCAGGAGATACAAAGTTACACAGCCTTATTTTACATCTGTGGAAATACATATGCAATATTTGTAAGTATTTGAGTAAATAATACATTCAAAAACAGTTAATTAACAAGTTGCAAGTAGCTGTTTTAATTATTTTACATTACATCTGGCCCTTTGAGGGAAACCATTTTGCTGATGTGAGGGAAAATGTGTTTGACACCCCTGTATTACATGCTATCATTGTGTCTTCACCAACATGGCGGTGGTCGGAGGGGCTGATTCTGCCTACCCCAGGGCAGCTGTGACTACAATAGTAATTTACCACCATCGAGTGCAGAGTGAATAAATAATGCAGTGTGCTTTGGGTGATTTGAAAAGTACTTTATAAATCCAATGCATACAAGCTGGTCCTCCGTAGGTACTCCCACATAAGCTTAAAATCTGGAGATGTGTCCCTGGACAGGTTGCCCCAGGTTGCAGACATTGAAGGATGGGTCAAATACAGAGAGCAATAGTTGTTATGAGGATAATAAAGTAAATTTTACAGTTAGAGCTTGTATTTAACTTCATAACTGTTTCCTACTGTCTGTTGAAATAAGCAGAACTGCATTGCAAATCAGAAGCTGCTGTAAATCCCCCAGTGGCATAGACCAGTGGAATAAAGCGTTTTAAGCTCTGGAGAGGTAAGACTGCATCAACTGTTTGCAGTAAAACTCATTTCACCAATTCAGCATAAAGCAGGACCTTTTAAAGAATATAAGATTTATGGTAGCAGTCTTTTAGCATCATTAACTCTACCCCTGTAGTTCATTTGACCTTCCCTCTTCCTCGCCTCCTCACTGCTCCTGACTCATGAATCCCATTGGCGCCCGGAGCGGCTCCACCAAAAACGGTTGCACTTTTATGCTACGCTATTAGCTTCTCACCGCCACCAGAAAATATTCCTCAACTGTAGCCACACTTTTTACGAGATATTTTTTATTTTTTCCCAGGTCGGAGAAGGCGCGCCACACAGCGAGCAGCAGACAGTAGCTGTGTACACCTTTGCCCATTTCACACTTGTAGATCCCCTCCCCTCGCTCCACCACAGACGCCATAGTGTAATTGCATGGAGTTTTAATGAGTGGGTGATGTTGGCAGAGCACAACAGAGGTACAGAATGGTGCAGATGTAAGCATACTCCCACTGTGGGGCGCTTGTGTAGGAGGGAATGCCCCTTCCGTTCTCATTTACGGCTAAACGACTGTGTGCGTTTAAGGTTTAATTAAAAAGCATTACGTGTGTTTTGCTAAATGCCATCCAAAAGGCAACGGGTGCAGGGAGACCACCAGTGGGAAATAATTGGAGGTTGAACTGGGCTGGTTTTAGTATGGGAGAGTTGTTGTAAGATTGGAAATAAAAATCATTAAAATGTTCTACCTCAGTGTTAATAATTCTGATTGGCCTTGTGGTTTGTGAATGGAATAGCAACAACTGCCAAAGTCATTATTTTAGAAGTCAAAAAACTAAAAGTCTGGCTACTATGTCAGCTCACATGAATTGCAGATTTAGGGTTAAAAAAAAACCTACAAAAAAATCACCAGTAAGTAAACATGCCAGATGTTTAACACAGTATGGTAGCTAGCATTCACGATACACAGTTAAAAGGTTCTCAGTTTGATCCTTTGGTCACCTGGGCTTTTCTGTGTGGAGTTTGCAAGTTCTTCCTGTGTCTGGGTTTGGCCCATCAACCCAAACATGCTCCATAAGTAAAATCCTGTAGCTAAGGGAGTCCTGACCAAGCCTAGCTCAAGATATGGAGATAGGTCCCTGAGAACTGTGTGGCAGCAACTCACTGCTCCTGACTACCGTAAATTTCGGACTACAGAGCGCACCTGATTAAAAGCCGCACCAGCTAAATTTGAAGAGAAAATCAATTTTGTACATATATAAGCCGCACCCGAATAAAAGCCGCAGGTTTTCATATTGTAACATGAGATATTTACACAGAAAGACGGTGCACTGACACGCTTTTTTTTAAACTGTGCCTGAAAATTGGCACCAACACGACATCAACACGGGATGAACACATCTGCAGGTTTAGAAAATAAAACTGCACCAACAAGGAAAATCTGCTTTTATTTCCTCTGAAAACTTTTGTCGTCTTTTACATTGACCAAGTTGGATTCATTGATGTCGAGCTTACGTGCAGTGGCTCTATTTCAGGAGTCTGCAACCCGCGGCTCCGGAGCCGTATGCGCCTCTTTCAGCCTTATACTGCGGCTCTGCGTGGCTGAAGTGTATTTTATTTGTGTTAGCTCTTTTTTGTTGTAGTTTAAATTGGAAGATTATTATGATCTTAAAATAAAATTATATTTTCTTATTTTTCGTTGCTCAAAATAAGCGTCACACTCGGAACAATGTTCAAAACAAACACCGCTCACGTCTCACAGACACAGACACAGACACAGCTCACTGTCCTGCGTAAAGAGCCCTGATTTTCAGACGTTGTGCGCACAGGGGTCAGGAGCAACTTTGGCCCGTCCCTAATGACACACTAATAAGCTCGTCCATAGATGTATCATGAAAATCCTGCTGGAAATCGCCACAGAAATCTATTTGATGTAGTAGCAAGTTTATTATCTGCTCTTGTCTCCGCGATGACGTATCACGTATAACACATCAGACACGACGCACAAAACTAGAGCCACAAGCGAGTGAAAATGAGCCAAAACAAAAGTCTTTGGAGAGCTTTTAACAAAGGGGAAAAGGACAACTGAGGAGCCAGAAGAGGAGACTACACCTCCAAGAAAAAGAAAGATAAATTTAACAGACAATGCCTACTTAAAACCTGGGTTTGTCGCTGCAGGTGACTCACGCGCACAGTCCGCTCTACTTAACATACGGGAAAAGCAAATAAGGCAATGAAACCTTCAAAACTGCTTTGGCACATGGAGAATAAGCACCTGGGATTAAACGATACGCCTTTAGAGTTTTTGAAAGAAACTGCGGAGCAGAGTAGACATAATCACATAATCAGCGCAGGGCTCCCTCTGATGCAGCGGTTTGGTGAGTTGTATTTTTTTAATGCACTTAAGTTGTTTTTGCCATATTTATCTGCCACGTGTAGAAGGCTTGTCCGTGAAAATAAAACCCAGGGGCCGTTATCCAGTAAAAAATCCATAAATAAGCCGCACTGCTGTACAAGCCGCAGGGTTCAAAGCGTGGAAAAAAAGTAGCGGCTTATAATCCGAAATTTACGGTAGTTTATTTGTTTCTTTTGTTCCCGGTAGATGGTAGATGTGAAGCCTGCCCCTCTTCTCCTCACCTGGTCTTTCTTCAGGTTCACTCAGTCAGACAGCAGTGGTGTAGACAGCATCTATGGACGAATACAACAATACAATACAATCTAATTACAAACTGGGAAGGCGCTCAAAGCACTTTACATCATGGAACCACTCACCCATTCCCACACATGCATACACCAGTGTGGGATCGAACCATCAACCCTACCAACTGAGCTACTGTCGCCCTAACTGTTGCTTATTATAGTACATTACCAGAATGACATGAAAAATGACTTGACTCTTGATTTGATAGTAATGCCTGAATGGATATCTATACTAATTTTGGTATTTGTGATATCAGATGTGCTTATTGCTCCTAATAGAAGTCATCCTCTCCATTTGACCCATTTCTCATTCCCTATTGTTGGATGAATGTATGAACAGTGAGGTACTAGGGAAATCTCTCCAGATCTTGAACTAGTTTTTTCATCATGAGTACCAAGCTTTTACATTGGTCTCTTGTGCATGTTTTTGAGGGAGTACCTAAAGGAACCCTATCCAGAGACACCTGGAGGAACCCTACCCAGACGCAGGGAGATCATGTAAACTCCTCTCTGGTATTTGAACTCCAGACCTGTTCTGTGTTATGTCTGCCACATTAATCATTGTTCTAAAGTGCCCCCTGCTCGTGTTGGGAATGCCTGATAATGAGTGTTTGTGTGTGAGGAGCAGGGGCGGGGCTTACATACCTGCACAGGTGAACGCAGCTGGTTTGCACACGGCACTAAGACTCATCTCACACACAATAGAGGTTTACAACATGAACCAGGAAGGAACCCGACACAAACTAAGGCAGAATTAGGATTGCAAAATGGAGCGCCTAAAACAAACAAACAAAAAAAAAATCTGTAAACCAGGACTAAAAGTAAAAGGTATAACCCCAATCTATAACTGAACAAGGACCAAACCAGAACTTCACCCGGACTTCACCAGAACTAAACCTGGACTAAACTATGACTTCAATAAAACTTAACCAGATCTTCATCCGAACTTCACGAGGACTAAACTGTGTCTAAAAGTGGTACACATTTGACCCACATGCGGCCCATACATGCAGACGTGTACACAAAGACAGTACTTCTCAGAGAAGAGGAGCGGTGAGCTAAACAGTATAATTGTCCTGCTCCAAGCCTGTCATTTAGCCTGAAAACCAGTTCCAACCAGATCCACGGGACTTTCTGACTGCAGCAGGACTGCACAGGCAGAGCAGGAGGGGTAGAGGTGGAGGAGGAGAGGTGGAGAAGGAGAGGTGAAAAGGTGGAGGATGGAGAGGAAGAGGAGGAGTGCAGGAGGAAAGGTGAAAGGTGGGGAGGTGGAGGGTGGAGAGGTGGAGGACGAGAGGTGGAGGATGGAGAAAGAGAGGAAGAGAGGTAATGCCAGGTAGAAGTGGAGAGGTGGAGAGGTGGAGGTGTGGTGGGCGTGGCTCAGTGATTAGAAAACTTGACCATCAACCAACATTGGAAGATTGACACCTACTCTGACCAAGTTCTGTCATTGTGTCTTTAGGCAGGACACTTCACCCACATTGCCTAGTATGAATGTGGTGTGTTTATGTTTACTACTTTCTACATTTTATATAGAAGACATCAAATATATGTATGAAATTATATAGAAAGAAGAAATCCACAATCCACTCTTTGCTTGGCTGACAGCGCTGCAAACTCTTGGCCTTCTGTCATTGAGCTTCTTGATGAAGTCTCCTGAAACGGTTTCCACAGTACAGGTGTGACTTTTCAGAGTCAAGAAATGCCAAAGGTGCAAGCCAGAGTTCAAAGTAAAGGGTAAAACATATTAAAGTTTTTAGTTATTTTGAGTTTACTTTTTGTTCGCTGCTTTCCATATGTGTTCATTCATAGTTTTGGTGCCTTCAGTGAGAATCAATGTAAAGAAGAAACAAAAAAGAGTCCAAGCTTTGTAAATGTCATGTAAATCCAATGCATTATTAGTAGTAATGTATCAGTCTGTCTCCCTCAACCAGATTATTGCTCATATCTTACTATAATATTTGCAGTAAAAACAACAGTAGCTCATATGTCATGTCACTCTAAACATCTCATTTCTCAGTCCCGTCATACTTGAGTGAGTTTGCCTCTCCGCAGACCTGCTTTAACATATCTGCTCTGGAATAGTGAGCTCTCTTGTGCGTGTCCAGCCCTTCTCTGTCCTGTGTAATGCAGTCTGACACAGTGACAGCAGCGCTCCTATAGCTCACACTTTCCACCACGCGACACTACCCCATGATGTCAAAGCAACATTATGAGCTTAAGTTTACGAGCTGGCTAACATAATCCTACATTATATGAACTCCTCATTACCACTTCAATGACCAGTGACCCAAGAGCGACGCAGTTTTGTACTATACAAGCAGAGGTGGGTAGAATAGCCAAAAAGTGTACTCAAGTAAGAATTTAAGTAAGAACTTGTTTATCTGGTGTTTTAGTTGTTCATTTATCTACTGACTGGATGTTGTTGTTTGTGTGAAAGCAGCTGGTCGCTTTAAAACGTCCTTCGGGATAAATAAAGTTAAGTTAATGAGGGGGTTTTATGCAAAATCGATTTTTTGGAGCTTTCTACCATGTTATAACACTGTTCCCTCATCAAAAACATGTCTGAAGAGGTTTTAGATGTCATCCATGCATGTTTGGGTAATCTTGCAATCTCTCCCGGGCCCTATTCGAGCCCACTTTATGGTTAGCAGTACGATTCTCTGCAATGCTCTGCCCACAAACCTACGTCACCGGTGCTCCCACACGACAATTCTCCATAAATATACAAAAACATGAAACAAAACTGTGCACAACAACTTCACAAACCTGATGTAATGTGCAGCAGTAGTGTTGTGATAGTGCTCTGAAGGTGGAGTGACTTAGCACGGAGCGCAAAGGGAGGGGAGACTGAGAACATCAAAAACAAAACTAAGAAGAAAACATCTTAATACAATGTTTTTCGGCGAATATAGCATTTTCAAAACAATAAAAGGTAACATGGTGATGTAAATATGTTAAGTGTTAACAGTTAATACCCACAGAAGTAAAATACCCCCTCTTAAGTTATATTAAGTTAAGTCTGTCTGTCTGTCTATCTATCTATCTATCTATCTGGGGGCGACAATGGCTCAGTGGTTAGAGTGTTGGTCCCCCAACTCGGAGGATCGAGTCCCGCTCGGACCAAGTTCTGTCGTTGTGTCCTTAGGCAAGACACTTCACCCACATTGCCTAGTATGAAAGTAGTGTGTGCGTGAATGATAGGTGGTGGTTGGAGGGGCCGATGGCGCAGATTGGCAGCCTTGCTTCCGTCAGTCTGCCCCAGGGCAGCTGTGGCTACAATAGTAGCTTACCATCACCAAGTGTGGAAATGAATGAATAATGACTATAGTGTAGTGCTTTGAGAGGCTTTGACAAGCCTGTAAAGTGCATTACAAGTGTAAGGCATTATTATCTATCTGTCTGTCTGTCTGTCTGTCCATTAAACTGTCTGTCTCTCTGTCTGTCCATCTATCTATCTGTCTGTTGGTCAGTCAGTCTGTCCATCTGTCCGTCCATCTGTCTGTTTATCTATCTATTTATCTATCTGTTGGTCTGTCTGTCTGTCCGTCTCTCCATCTATCTATCTATCTATCTATCTATCTATCTAACATTACTTCAAAATAATATTACTCAACTAGAAGTACAAAGTAGTTGTCCAAGAAAAAAAGTATTTAGGAAAACTACTACTCAAGTAAGAGAAACTTAAAGAGTAACTGTTGGGCTGTAACATCTGTTTATAATTTGTAGTTAATGTAAATTGAAGGACTAAACATAAAATTATACACACAATCTGGTATTTGCAAAAGACAGAAACCAAAATTTAACAAACCAAATCATCTTAAGGAGCGGTGCGGGAAACACACACGTTCAAATTACTTCATATTGTCAACATAAAGTTCTTGTCTTGTAGATTTGGGAAGTGGGAAGAGAAACCATAACCAAAACTCAAGTAAGAGTACAGTTACTTCAATAAAAATATTACTCAAGAAGGAGTAAAAGTATGCTGTAAAAATACTCCAGTTACTCAAGTAGTTATAGCTGAGTACTACCCACATCTGTGTACAAACTGCATTACTCATTCCAATATTATTCAACGCTATATGAGCAGAAACAAGCTAGCGCCGGGTTTATATGTGTAGTGCATATGGATATACTACATGGAAAAGTGAAGTGTCATTTGGGATGGCTGCCATGTTGGTGCCGGAGTGTCTGGTCCCAAGAGGAGGTATTACTGCTGTCAATCATCCAGAGAAGAGGGGCGGGCTAGAGTTACACAGGCTAAATTGTCCATAGTCAAACAGCTTAGAAGAATGTGACATGGTAAGGCTTTTATATTACGTATTAGAATAGGCCAGACTAGACTATATTGCATAATTATGGGTTATACAGGCTCACACTGACGCCACCAGGCTGTAGGTCAAATCTGTAGAGAGGCAAGTATTTTTTTGAGCAATACTAATAAATGTTTGAGGAACATTTCAGGTAGAGCCAGAACAGTGCAACATACAACCAAAGATCATTTATATGTGTATAAGTTGCATGGCCCTAACTATTCTGATCTGTCTGTGTCCCTAGATACGAGATAAACATGTTCAAACCAAATATTGCCCTTAGTGGTAACAGTTGTAATGCTGATTTATGCAGAAAGGTAGAGTATGTAACTTTCTGGAGATGGTACATGTGGAGTGGAGTGGATTTTTTGGCAAAAAAGTTACATATTATGGCTACAAAAACACTGGACATGATGGTCACTACCTAAAACCCAGCAGCCAATCATTGATCAGTGGTAGTGAATTCTGGAGGTTCTGAGCTTTCACATGAGCCACGGCCTGTCCATATACTGAGGAACTTTCATCCATCCATCCATTTTCTTCCGCTTATCCGGGACCGGGTTGTGGGGGCAGCAGTCTAAGCAGGGACTCCCAGACTTCCCTCACCCCGGACACATCCTCCAGCTCCTCCGGTGGGACCCCAAGGCGTTCCCAGGCCAGCCGAGAGACATAGTCCCTCCAGCGTGTCCTGAGTACTGAGGAACTTACAAAACAAAACTTGCATATGTCCTCCATGTGCTGATTAAGATAGATGTAAAGGTGTGATTCTGTGGTGCATTTTCCTTGTGGTATTGGTGATGAGATGTAGCAAATACATATTCAATTCAAACCAAAAATCTACAATACCTATGTACTAATGGCCTGTTTTTCTTGCTACCATCAGCGTCCGGGCATTCAGCCAGTGATCTTGTGGTGACAGATATGTTATGCTAATGTTTGCTCTTCACTGTTGACCCTGTGTTCCTTCTAATGACCACTGCATTCACTGTCTGTTTGTGGAACGAACAGAAAGGACATTTAAACAAATGTTTAAATGTGTTTGGTGTGTGTGTGTGTGAAGTGTGATAGCATTATGGAGACCAGAAGGCTGGTCCACGTGAGATAACTCATTTAGCATTAGATCAACAACGAGATTTAAAGTTAAGATATGGGTTAATCTAAGTTCGGTTAATCAAGTAGTATTTATGGTTAAACTTAGGATCTGTTTCCAGGGAATGAATATAAGTCAATATAATGTCCCCAAAAACATGGGACCCCAACATGTGTGTGAGAGACAGCATAGATCAAAGGTCAAACTGCAGGCCATTTACAGTAGGGCTAAAGACTTCCCATCATGCCTGTGAGCAATTAAATTAAGTCTATAGAGAATGTACGTGAATGTGTAATGCCACTGATGCCCACTAGGTGTTGTCCACAGGAAGTGTCTTTTTCTTTTTGCAAAAGGACAGAATTATTTCAGTCAGGATGAGTTTTTCGTTTGCTTATTTGCTCATTGCTTGTGTCCTCATAAATGCACTTTCTGCCCCCTCCACCATACTGTCATAGAAGAAAATGTTCCTGACAAAGGCATTATATTCATACCTGCAAGGGTCTAAGCTGGAGTTGTGTTTTTGGAGTTAACCCTGCCTTTATTAGTCTGTCTACATCTCCAAAGCTCAAAATACTCAAAATGTGATGTCATGAAGTTTTAGTTTTCAAGTTAACAGCTACTTTTTACCTTTCGTCCAGTAGAAATAGGCAATTCCAGGACTTCCTGTATTGGCACATGACATCACAAGGTGCAACAGAGTGTTTTCAGTTTGAGACAACTAAAATACGAATTCAGTATACAAGATTTGTGTGTTAAAAACAACTCCAGGTTTGTTTTTGATGAGGAATATTATAATATTATATAATATTATATTATAACATAGATCAGAAAACAGTCTAATATAGGCCCTTTAAGTTATATGTTGTCTGTGCTGCCTCTGTGCCTCATGCCATGTGCTCGTGTTGAAGAGGCTTTTCCATGTTTGCTCTGCCTGCTCCAGTGTACTTGGTCTGCTTTTGTGAGATCCTCCCTGGCTTTGTTCACTTGGGAAGGGTCTCTAAACCGCCAAGCCCGTCATAAGCCCCTGCTGAGGGATGTTTGGACAGAGGCTTAAGCATACGCCTGGTCCATTAGCGCCACAGCAAACAAACACAGGCTAATACAGTGGACATGTAAACAGTGAGGTGAGCCCAAGGGAGCCTGCTGCTTCTGGTGCTCTGGGGCTGAACAGGAGGGGGCTTATCAGGGAGGACCTCACACTGAGAGATAACAGGACTGAACCAGAACTGAACCAGGACTAAACCAGGACTGAACCAAGAATAAACCAGTATTGAACCAGGACTAAACCAGGACTGAACCAGGACTAAACTTAGACTGAACCAGGACTGAACTTGGACTCAACCAGGACTGATCCAGGACTAAACCAGGACTAAACCAGGACTAACCCAAGACTAACCCAGGACTAAACCAGGACTTAACCAGAACTAAAACAGGACTAAACCAGAACTAAACCACAACTAAACTAGGACTGAATGAGAACAGAACCAGAACTGAACCAGGACTAAGCCAGGACTAAACCAGGACAGAACTAGAACTGAACCAGGACAGAACCAGGACTGAACCAGGATCGAACCAGGACAGAACCAGAACTAAACCAGGGCTGAACCACTACTAAATCTTATCCTGAACCAAGACAGACAGGGTGTAGATGAGCCCATTACTGAACCAGAACTGAATGTGGACTGAGCCAGAAATGAACCAGAACTGAACTCAGACTAAACCAGGACAAACAGGCTATAGATGTGTCCAGAACTGACACACATCCATGTGCAGAGTCCACTCATTTCGGAAAAAAAAACACAAAGATGATTGATTTTGATACTAACGAAGAGACTCGATTAGTATCTGACTTTTGATACAGTTCTTTACAACTGAATTTTCTCCTTTTGTTGTGGCCCTAAACTCTCCAGGATCCCCTCCATCTCCCCCTTTCGCCCCGCTGTCCCCTCCTGCCCCCCACCCCGTCCTCCTCTGGACCCATTAACACAAATCTCCATGCCCGTGTTTACATTACAGCATCTTAAAGGCTAGTCACGACACAACGTCTTGTTCAGCTCCATATTGCGTTTGGTGCCTGTGTTTGGTCTTTAAAGGTCCAGGAAACGCCCCTGCTTTGAAGCCCCAGAAACCCCAGTGTGCACCCCTGAACCCTCCCTCACCCCCTCTATCGCACGAGTCTCTCATTTGGGTTGTCAGTTTCAACGCTGAACTCCAATTGGTTTAAACCTAAAAAGGACTCTCTCTGATCTGAATCGTCACTACCTAAACCCCAGCACCTGCAGCCAATCATGAATCAGTGCTAGTGCAGCCTCTGCAGCTCAGTGAGTGAATTCTAGAGGTTCTGAGTTTTCACATGAGACCTGTCCATATACTGAGAATGAGAAAACTTGTATGTGTCGTCTATCTGCAGGTTAAGGCTCTGGCAACACGGGTTCAGTTGTGATTGTAGTACTACCGTTGTTTTGTTTTGCAAAGTAGGGCTGGTTACTTCATAATTTTTCTTACTTTTTCTAATCTTTGAAAATACTACTGTCCAATTGGTTCCTTAATATGCTACCCTTACTTTGCAATTTGTATATCACTACTTTTTATTTCTACTCGAGTAACTCCAGTGGCACTACTACTATTACTTTTACTACTACGACTACTATTACTACTACTACGGCCTACTAACATGCAACTACTATGACCTGCTAATACTACTACTTGTATATTCTATAACTACTGCTATTACTATTACTACTACAACCTCCTACTACTATGTCCTCCTCCTACTACAACTTACTACTACCATTACTACTATTAATATATACTATTACTATTTGACTTACTACTGCTACTATTGATACCTTATATATTTTAAAGACTGCGCCTCTTATTTTTTTCTTGTAATCTCTGTAATACTTGCATTTTGTATAAATAGTAATACATCTCTCTTCTCTCAGACTCTGCTGCAGGCATATTCATATGTCGTCTTTATAGCTCATGTTAAAGCATTCTGTTTACATTACAATACTCGGGAAAAAGCCATAGTGGACTTAACAGGCTGCTTGGCGGACATCCAGAAAATAATTTAAATAAACAATATGGGCATTCATGTCGGCCAATGGAGCGATAAAAACCTCCAAAATGATCCTGCGACAGAATTGAGTTATCCGCATGTAGCGTGGAGGAGGGGTTAAACATGGGGATTGTCAGAAGTGGTTATGGCCAGAAGGTTTGAGGCCGATCCAGGCGTTCTCAGCACAAAAACACCATTCTCTTCTCAAATGCATGTTTTAATGGAGTTAGTCTGAGTTTGGACATGGAGACTGTTTGATATCTGGGCGAAAGGGAGATTTATGGCGTGGGGTGACAGACCAGACAGAGCACTGCAGGATTTAAAGAGCAAAGAAGGAGATGGTAAATGTTTTGAAATGCTGGGAGTGGACAAGACATCAGAAAAATATGGAGGGAGAGGGGTTCTGGGTGTCTTCGGCTCTGGGAAATGTAGAAAGAATGTTATCATTATAAAGTGTTAAAAGTAACACATTAGTTGGATGCACTATGTAACTTCTGGTGGGGTTAAATAGTTAACCTGGCTCTCTTCAGACTAATATGTGTGGCCCTCTGAATAGAGTGCTACACATGAATCTGATAGCTCTTTCTTCGCTGATTCTCAAGGGTTTGTGAACTCATAAAAATCGCAAAAATGTTTCTTGCTGACAAGGCTAATAAATAGGGAAAATATTAAATTAAATATTGAAAAAACACAAGGGAGTTGCCTTTCCACAGATCTAACCTGTAATGTGGCCTGGTGGTACAACCTTTTTGTGTCCATAGAGATAAATAGGTTTAATGCCATACTTTGGAGCATTCCAGGCAAAGTGATGGAATCTTCATTCATGGAGACAAACAGGTGGCTGATCATCACTCACAAAAGTGACATAGTGCACACTGAATGGCACTAAAGGGTTCATATTACTCTATGTATAATGTTATAATGTTATGACATTTCCTCATCAAAAACATACAGTACCTGGAGTTGTGTTTTGTTTCATTTATACATGTTTAACACACAAATCCAAATATTTAAGCACTCTGTTCCACCTTGTGATGTCATGTGGTAATACAGGAAGTGCTCCAGTGTGTTTTTAAATTCTGTACACCTTGGATAATTTCAGCCCTGGAATTGTCAGACAAAAGGTAAAAGGAGCTGTTAACTTGAAAACTACTTCTTCATGACCTTACCAGGTAGACCAGAGCATTTTGAGCTTTGGAGATGTAGACAGACTAATAATAAAGGGTCACATGTATGAATGGAAAAAAAACAAAACAAAAAAACACAACTCCAGGTATGTTTTTGATGGACTAACAGCATTATAACAAAGCCTATAAGGCTTATTTATTTATTTATTTGTTTATAAACATTTATAATGTTCGAATAAATCATGCCTCTAAAATGAATGTCCCTGGACCATATTTGTATTTTTGTTTATTTGTTTGTTGTTATAGCCCATACACAACTTGAGAGAGATTAAATGTAAAAGCCATAGAACATTCCAGGCAAAGTAATAGCAGCTCCTTGATAAGCAGGTGCCTGTTCACCTGTTCTAGAGTAATAAACAGTACCAATAATACAACATACATAAACACATGGAAGGACTACGACTTGTACCACATATATACTGTTCTGTCACAATAACACACCATGGCAACCATGTGGGTGATAGTATCTCAGTTGGTGAGTGTTTTTCCACTGATCCGAAGTTTGGCGGTTTTGAATCCCGCTCTCGAAGTAAACTTCATTGATAGAGGTCCACTGATTCACTGATCCACAGGGTGAATGCTGTTGTTGTGTCCTTGGGCAAGACACTTAACCAACCTCACCCGCTGTGTCTATGTACACTGCTGTATGAATGTGTGTGTGAATGGGTGAGTGGTTCCTTGATGTAAATTGTTTTGAGTGCCTCGAAAGTGGAAAAGCGCTACATAAAAACGTGACCATTTATCATTTACATCACTATGACTTTGAATATTATTATTGATCAATCTCATGTCTATTGTTGCTCTGCTTTGTGGCTGCATCAGACACAATTTGTTTTTATGTAACATATAAACTCATCTACCATAACTTCTGTATATGCACCCCCCTCCTCCCCTCTTCCTGACCCCTCACATGACCCCTCACATAAACATCACATGAGCAGTTTAAAGACTGGGGTGGAAGGGGATTTTTGGATGTTTGTGTCTTCTGTCTCTTATCTGATAGCCACAGCCTTCCCCCTGGTCCTCTGTCTGTGCTCTGACCCTCTGAGCTCCTGCAGGAAGCTCTTATCTGCCCGGACTCTGATAAAACGGCCCTTTGTCCAGGATCCAGACCCTCGGGGGCCCCCTGGCATCCGCACAAAAACTTGAGAGAGGAGCTAGGAGTACCTGGACGCAGCGGTGAGGAGGGTGTGGTGCCAGGGCTTAATCGGGTGGAGCTATTCTTTACACCAGGCTAATTATGGGATAAGAGCTGCTAGCATTAGGCTGTGGGCTGAGACGGTACTAGAGTTAGAGGGCAGGTAGTGTAACTTATAATGAAAAAAAGTAGTTAAGAAATTGGAGTAGTAAATATGACATAAATATTAAAAAATGCATAATAGTTGGTAATAGTACAGTACTGATACTACTACTATTAGCGCAACAACGACCTCCACCACTGTTACTACTAGTAGAACAGACTGCTACTATTTCTACTATTACAACCACTACAACATACTACTATTACTACATGATGGAATACTACTAATACTACCACTACTACTACAATCTACAACTGCTACTAACACTACTACTTCAACAACAACAATCTACTACTATTACTGCTACTACAACAACGTACTACTGTAATGACTATGATGAGCTACTACTATGACCAAACACTACTGCTACTACAACTACAACTACTACTAATAAGACTACTGTTATACACTTGGTAAATAATGATCAGGAGGGGTTTCTCAGGTAGTAGAGAGGTTGTCTGCTCTGACCAGTGGATATTGTTGTGTCATTGAGCAAGACTCTTACAGCATAGCTTGTGGTGTTTGAGTTTCTAATGGTAGTGATCAGAAAGGTGTTATCTTTTACAAACTCAAAACACGTCACTATCTGTACTTGATGTTCCTCTGGTTTCCCCAACATCCCAAAAAACAAACACAATAGGTCAAATCCTCCAGGTAGTTCTGACCAAGACTAGTTCAAGATCTGGAGATTGGTCCCACTGCTCCTGACAGATTTCCCCAGTAGCATTAAATCAGTCACCAGGAAATGAATGTAAGTCAATGAATGCCCCCAATAAACATGGATACCAACCACGTATGAGCTCCTTCAAAGTGAGACTAAACACCTAAACTCCGCTCGCAACCACATTTCAAATAGAGCTGCTAAACTGGGCAGTACCTGGACGACTAAAGATGAGAGAGATGAGAGACAGGAGGGGCAGGGTCTGGCGTTATAAGAAACAATGTGTTTGGTCTAACAGGTATCCACACTTCAAACTCCGCCCCCTGCAGCCAGGTGTTTGTGATCAGAAACACTTGTCTGTAAACAGGGTAGTCTTTTGTGATGTCACCAACTACTTGAAATCGCAGAAGCCATTGAATTTAGCCGTTTTTGACCAGACCACTGCAACTTTAGCTACTTTGCACTAAGTATGCCAAAAAAGGTAGATAATGCTATTAAAACAACATATAAACAGTTCAGTAGTGAAAAAAGAGGATCAAGTTTAGTTCCACGTGAATTCTTGCTATTACTTCGGGTATGGTACTGTTTGGTTGCGTAAACATGACTGGTTTGAGGCTGATTCTATCTCCTGTAGAATTCCTCCACGTTTTGTCAGTTAGCCCCTCAGAACGCTGACCTCAGACTCACCTCCTGGGCCCGGGGAACCCGCGGCCCCGATAATGAGATCATTACCAACAGTTAATTAAAAGCGATGCGTCTTCTAAAGCTGGTCCATAAGGCATTGTGTCAGAACAATGGCTCCCCTTGTGGATGTCCCAGGATGAAAAGCCCGGCCAAAAGCAGGAGCGCTCCATTGTCCCTCTGCTGTGGGCTCAATGAGGGCTTTGTGAGGGACAGGGCACCCCTACACTGCACACCACCACCGTACCACCAGGACCAACATATGTGGAAATATGAGGGGAGTATTCTTAGATCTAATATGACAATAACCTCAACTGCCTAAATACTCAACGAATTGGTATACAAAATGATTTCTATGAGTGTCAGAACCAAGTTGTTTCGCATAACACTCACTCAACCCAGATTTCAATACTAAACCAAAACAAAAACAGAACTGGACACATTCCCAGCGGTACCACAATGAAAATCAAATGAAAACACTGTTCTGGATAAATAATTAAGACAAATCCCACAATGAACTTCTGTCTCCCCCATGTTATGATGAGAGCTGCACAGTTTACCACACAAAATCGACCAATCACAAGTCTTATTGGCTGCAGGTGCTGGGGTTTAGATAGTGACGATTCAAATCAGAGAGAGTACTTTTAGGTTTAAAGCAACTGGATTTCAGCATTTAAACTGGCAACCCATGTGACAGACTCATACAAGGCTAATTTTAATTTCTGATTGGATAACTGTCTTGAAACGAAAACACAAAATTATAACATTAACAACTTTGCGATCATGTCCAATGTTGATTTAATTCAGAATCAATCAGCTTCAGAATCGTTATCAGTAAAAGCTATATTTGATTTTAACATGTATCTGGGGACATGCTTAAATCTGAAATATAAATTCTACCTCCCTTGATGCTGCAATACAGGATAACGTTTGTGAGCATCAGATATATTAATTAACTGAACTGAATCTGACTCATAAACTTGCTGAAAACCATTGATACTTTGAGCATGTTGTTTTTGCTGTTATAATCTGGTCAGATGTAGCCACTTTACTAATACTAGCAACTGCTCAGTCACATTTATAGAGCTCTGTAAGTCACACCACAATTGAACCAGAACTAAGAACTGAGTGCCCAGACTTAACTCCACAGCCACAGTGAGTGACTTAGAATTGGAAATGAAACTTAAAATTCTTCGAGAGAAAGTTGGCCCTTAATTCGGATATGACGCAGTGAAGAAAATCAGGAAAAGCTGTGAAAATCCAATCTGCAATATTCACATGGATCTGATCAGAATGTAAACTCAAGAGGTTTTAGAGATTTTAGAGTGGCAGTGGCTTAGTGGGTCCAGCGTTTTCCCACCGACCAGAAGGTCAGTGGTTCTTGGGTAAGACACTACACATCTTGGCTGCTTAGTCAGGTTTCCCATTGGGTTTCAACTAAAGATTATTTTAGAAACTCTACCAGCACTCAATATGGACAAATGCAATAGACACATAAATACATCAAATATTCTTAAAGGAACAGTATGTAGCCTGCACTCATAGTGAACACATACAAGTGTTTCTCACTCTCAGTATATGGAGAGGTCATGCCTCATGTGGAAGATCAGAACCTCCAGAATTCACTCTTTGAGCTGCAGAGGCTGCACTAACACTGATTCATTGGCTGCAGGTGGTCGGCTTTACATTTGATTATTTGATGTGAAAATGTTTACCTCATATCTGGGGACAGAGATAGGTTCATGAGATTTAAAATCAAAATCTTACATACAGATCAAACCAATAATTGATTTTTAAAATGGTTTTATGACTTTACCTTATACTGTGGAGGAAAACCTGAGCAGGACAGCATAAGCAACTCACCCTGCAAGCCTACTCTCTCATCCCCTCCCCTTCATTCTTCACATTCTGTCTTGTTAGGTAAAGCTCTCCTCCGTTGCCTGCAGCGATGTCATTAGGCCTAAGCTACGCTGTTCAAACAGTGTAATGACACAGGTTTACACACATCAGGGGCCCATAGACAGAGCAGCGCATCGCTCGCCTAACACACACCAAACACACACCAAACACACACCAAACACTCACCAAACACACACCAAACACTCACCAAACGCACACCAAACACACACCAAACACTCACCAAACGCACACCAAACGCACACCAAACGCACACCAAACGCACACCAAACGCACACCAAACGCACACCAAACGCTCACCAAACGCTCACCAAACGCGCACCAAACGCGCACCAAACGCGCACCAAACACGCACCAAACGCGCACCAAACACACACCAAACACACACCAAACACTCACCAAACACACACCAAACACTCACCAAACACACACACAGTGAGCATGGAGAAAGTGAAGGAGAATCTAGAAAATGGTTTTATGTTGTTATTTGGTGCAAATGTTTATCAATAAATGTCAAATAGATGGAACTAATGTGAGATCTGTGGTGTGTCTTTTTCAAAAGTTCCATGTTTTGGAGAATCATTCATTATAACTGTATTATTATGGTCCAGACATAAAATATCTTCTTATGTTTAGACCATGGAGATCAAGCAAAAAATATAGCTACCATACTGACAAACACACATTCTAACCATGAACATGTGTGTGTGTGTATATATATATATGTATATATATATATATATATATGTATATATATATATATATATATATATATATATATATATATATATATATATATATATATATATATATATATATATATATATATATATATATATATATATATATATATATAGCAGCAGTAGTAGTAGTAATGGTAATGGTAATGGCAGTAGTATAATTGTTACTGTAGCTTCAAATACATAGATATATTATTCCTACATTGACAGTAAATGTAGTCTACTCATTGTGTATTATCTTTGTCACTTTAGACTTCAAACCTCTTAAGTTGTTTCTGTTAAAAATCACATCCCTCTCCCTCCTCCTCTTTGTCCCTCTCCTTTGCATGTTTCTCGGGGCCTTCAAAGCGTCGGCGGAGCTTTACTCCACTCTGTTGTGTTGGCCTTTCTAATCATGGCCGCTCCTCCTCGCTGTTGTCTGGGCTCTTTTAGAGCATGTGTGTCCCATTACGTCTATGCACAACATCCTGAGACAAAGGACAGCACGCCGACACTCACACGATGATGTCACTGCCAAACACGGAACATGTTTGAACTGCACGATATGAGAAAGCATCGGATATTTGTGTTTTCTTTGGAGGCTTACCAATGGTCCTGCGTGACATGAGACGCACATAAAGCAGAACTATTCTGCAAAATTGACTTTTCAGAGGTTTTAACCATGTTATAGTTATTTCCCCTCAACATTTACTCACCCGAACTTGTATTTGAAGTGATTTGTGCGAGCTGAGTGTTGCAACAATCTTTAATTACTTATTTCCAAGACACTGTGATGACGTTTACAGCGGCGTCAGCTCCCATTGGGCACCACAGTTTTCTAACACAGAAGTCAACAAACCTTGAGGCTTGACTTTTTCAATCAATCAATATCACTTTATTTGTTGTATTTTAAGCAGTAAAGTACAACAAAGCATGCATTAATTAAAAGATGCATGGATGACATCTAAAACTTCTTTAGGCATGTTTTTGATGAGGGAACAACATTTATAACATGGTAGAAAGCTAAAAAAAGAAAAGAAAAAATTGCATAATACTCCCTCGCTAAGATAAACTTGTAAATATCTGACTTGATAGATTGGATAATGCCAAGGCCTCTCTCCTGAGCGTGCCTCCCCTCTCCGTGTGTCGTCTTGTTAGTACAGGGCAGCTCTGTGTAATGAAAGAGCAGTGTTTTCATATGAACTCTGCTCACTACAGCACAGAGCTCGCAGAGGACTTTGAAGTGCAACCATTAGGCTGCTCCTGGTGTCTGCAGGGAGGGAGCGGCCCGTCCAACACACAGACGCTGCAGGCTGGGCTGTTATTATATGTCTGAATACTACTCATACAAATCATAATAATACTTCTATAGTAGTAGTAGTATCATTTTATTCACTCCACAAACTCGATGATGGTAGGCTACTTCTTTGACCTCAGCTGCCCTGGGTTAAACTGACAAGGGTGCCAATGTGTGCCTATCCAACCCCCACCACCACTCACACTGTGTTCATACCAGGCAGGGTTGGTGAAATGTCTTGCCCAAGTACACAGCAACATTATGCTCTGATCATGGGGTTCTGTTTCTCATCACATCCCTTAAATAACATGATATATGAATATGAAATAAATTGTAATTATGTGGACTTGAATCCTTATAAATATCAGTCAAAATCTCTAAATACAGTGATGACCAAAGACAGCCAGAGGGCGTGGCTACAGAAGAGGGTTAGTCTTGTGTCTCGACTTAGCCCCGCCCTTTTATCGTCCCCAGATGTCCCCCTGTCTACTGCCTCATGACCAGGTTGGGTAACGACATGTGCCTCTGTTCTGTGCATGGGCTCTGTGCATGGGTTCTGTGTGGCCCCTGACTTAAAAGTGCGGGCCCCTGTGGGACGCAGGGCCCCTGCAGCAGCGAGACAGAGGAGGGGTGTGAGACATCTCTGTAAACACGCCGGGCTCCCAGTGAGCTGAAGGCCCCGGGCAAAGGGCTAGACGCACACTGAGGAACAGACAGTATTGATTGTATTTAACAAAGTATGCAAATCTGAGCTTTTACCCATGTTGCTTATAATATTCTTTTCCCCTCAAAAGTAGTTGAGAGGTAGAGTTGTGTTTTACTTTTACTTGTGACATGTCTGAGTAACCCATTAATGCAACATGTCTAACCTGGCTCACTTGTTCTTGAGTTCTGCACATTTATCAATCTGTGATGGCTCAAATCGATCAGGAAAACACAGAATGTCATGACGAATATTTGAATGTGATTGACTGAAGTGTCACAACAGCAGAACAAGCCAAAAAATCAAACATTTGTTACATCCAGTTGAGAGAAAAGCACAGACATCTTCTTTGTCCACAAATGTACACAGAGCTTACCTTCTGCACAAAATAGTCTGCACTGATGCTGAGGTTCGTCTGTTTGCGTCACCATGTTTGTTTGTTTTTTTTGTGCGCTTCGTCTTTAGCTCCCACACAGATGAATTTGAACCTTACAGCGAGAATACGTCAAGATGGATTCTCATCAGTTTGTGAGCTCACAAATATCGCAGTGCAAATTCAGCTAAATACTAGGCCTACGTGTTCATGACTACCTTCTGTTCTTTGTTTCTCAATCAATCACTTCTTATGTAATTCATATAGATGCACTCTCTCCCCTCCTTCTCCCTGACATTCAGTGTTGGGAAGAAGGTATTTAGTGACAGAAAAATGCAAACTATTCTGAATAAATAGTGCAAAAAACATGAAAAACAGCTTTCTGCTTGTTTCACTATTTGTCATGAAATCAACTAGTTTGATTAAAGAAGAAAAACTCACACACGCCCTCAACAAAACAGCTGTATGTTACATTTTTCTCACTAAAAAAGTACAGTTTGAAGCATAAATGCATGCATGATCAAACACTGTGGTTTATTCGTTTGATTTCTGAAAAGTAACTCTATTCTGAACACCATCAATGAAAGAGTGACTGTGCTGCGATACAATTACTCTAAATGAGTACTGTATTCTGAATTTGTATTTCCAAGGCAGATGAATATACAACACAATATACAGTCAGCTCTTTTACATCTTTAAAGAGCCATCTTGTGTCACTCCATGCAGCTCAAACCCTGTCATTTCCTGTCTTGTTAGCGTCCTGTTGGCTAGCTAGTGTGCTCATCCGCGGCTGTTCGCGTGAGTCACCCGTGCAGCAGTGCTAGCCCCGGGGCTGTTTCCACTGGCACCAGAGCCCTGTCCTCATTACAGGTGGGCCCCGGCAGAGAGAGGGAGGCAAAGGGACACGTAATGACAGGGCAGAGGAGCAGGCACCATAAGCTAACGGCTAACAGGCTCCATGTGTCCACACTGTCTGCTCACAGTGTTAAAGGGGAGCAGGGGAGACTGGGGTAAATTGAGCCGCCCAATAAATCTCAAAAACTATACTATTTTATTACTATTTTATTAGCATATGACATTATACATTCAAAGCATACATCCTTAAATCATGACCCAAAAAGTTTGGGAAAATTGGAAAGAAAATAATCAATTTTTTTTGTAACTCAAAGAAAAAATCTGGCACTTCAGTATAGCAAAAATAAATAAATAAATAAATAAATAAATAAATAAAAAAGAGAAATTTTGTGTTCTCATGTTGGTAGGTCAACAGTTAAAAAAATTATATAATTAAATCCAAAAAAGTCTCTATGGGGTAAGTTGATCCACCCCCTACTCCCTGAAGAAACAATAACAAGAAAATTGTGGAAAGTTATATTTCAAAATAAATAAATACTTTTATAGTTGTTACAGGTTAACTTGAAGTTAATTGATATGATTTATTTAGATGCTTAATATGTGTACCTTTTTGAAATGGTTACTCTGGGGTTGCATATTTACAAACATATTATATATTACATTTATTTTTTCTGCATAAAAATACTTTTTTATTTTGAATGCCAGTTTCTCTGCCTCAGATTACCCCTGTCTCCCCTACTGAGCTTTTCAATGTCTGTCTAAAACAATTGACCAATATAGTTATAGTATATTTACTAACATAATAGCATTTCGATGGGTCTACCACTAGAAAAATCACTGAATGGGTAGAGTGAAATAAAGTGCAGTTCTGTTATGCTTTCCTGTTTTAGGTTACTTTATTTCCCCGTAAAGAATCTTTGCCCTCTGCATTTGACCCATTCTTTAAAGCCACTTGAGTAACCTGTCACAAGCACTGTGCGAACTCATCTCCAAATTTTGGGCTAGGCATCTCAAGCATTTGACTTATGGTGCATGTTTTGGGTTGATGGGGGAAACCGGAGTGCCCAGAAGCCCACCCAGACATGAATAACACATGAAACCTCTGCTCAGACAGGTCTAATGGACCTTAGTGCTGCCCACTGAACCACCATCTGCTAATTAAAGAGGGGGCATTATGCTAAAGTGTTTTTATTGAGCTTTCTACCACTTTGTAATCTACTTTGTAATTTTTTCTTGGGCACTATTTGAACCCTTCTTATGGTTAGCTGTAAGATTCTGTGCAATGCTCAGCCCATAAGCCAACGTCATCCATGTTCTCACACCACAATTCTCCATAGCAAGTGACTTCTGCTGATCGTGCGATTTAAAAACTGGTGAAGGGTCCACAGGTGCTGCACTGTTGAATCCACTGCCCTGGTGAAAGGATGGGTCAAACACAGAGACTGAATTTCCCTCACGAGAGTTTAAAATATTATATCTTACCTTACTGTACCTTACAGTAATTGCCTTCATAGACGCAGTATAGAAATCATGTGGAAACCCTATTAGTATACTTTTACCTTGAGAAATGAGATGAAGTATTCTTTCCAGAGAACCAGACCTGAGTGTACAGAGTTGAATCCGGCCTTGGAGCTCTGGTGGCAGCTGCAGCGTGGCCTGGTGCTGTTTGTTCACAGACCAGATAAAGACAAGAGGGCTGTGAGAACACTCAGCTCTGGAACATGTTACATAAAAAAAATCATTATTATGTTTTCAACCTGTTTGTTTAAAGGAGATATATTAACCACAAAGTAGTAATTGTCAATGTACAAGTTGTATTTTGTATATTGACAGTAGCATCTAATCTGTTTAGCAGTAGTTTTCCCTCATCAGTAGTTTACACTTAGTCATATTTCAGTGTTTCATGCATGGGAAATACGTTATTGCACACACATGTCCAACATTTGAAGGGCTGGGGAAAATCTCATGTCCCACTCATGGCTCTTTTTAAAGACCTATCGTGCTTGTGTCTGGTTTATAGTTATAATCTATGACACACTTGGATTTTTATGTTATAATTTGCACATTTTACATTGCAATATTCATCTACAACAACTTAAAAAAGAGACAAGTCCAGTGACTTCCATGTTAGAAATTTCAGTGCCCAATGGGACCTAACGTCACCGTAAACGTCATCATAACAAATATCCATGCAGCTGTCAGCACCTCAGATGGACCGCTGCACATCACACAAACTAAAAATGATTTTTTTTTCCATTTGTACCAAAATTACTATGTGACACTGGTGAATCCTGCATGAATCACGATTAAAAAAAATAAAATTGTAGAACAAAATACATACATATTGGCAGTATGGTATTTTGAAATTAAGCGATTCAAGATTCACTCCAAATACACCTTCAGGTGAGTAACTTTAACAGGAACACAAAAGCAAAAGGAACACTTGAGAGAGACAAAAGAAGGAACTGTCAAATGTTGTTTTTTTTTGCAAGACACATGTAATCCAGGATAATACCTATTGATAGATTTCAGTTTCCTGTTGAATAGGCCCATTTTGAAGACAACTGACCATTCAAAAGCTATAATATTTAGTTTTCAGTTATCAATTGCTATGGCAACCATCCTAACAATGTATATGTATATATAAGCTTTCTACCATGTTATAATGTTGTTCCTACAAAAACATGCTTGAAGAGATTGTACATGTCGTTCATGCGTGTTAGAGTATTTTTGAAATCTCTCTCGGGCCCTATTCAAACCCTCCTTACAGTTAGCTGTGAGATTCTGCGCAATGCTCAGCCCACAAGCCACCCATGTCACACATGTTCCCACATAATAATTCTCCATAAATACAACAGCATGATACAAAACAGTACACAGCAACATGACAAACCTGATGTAGTGTGCAATAGTTCCATTAGTGGGATGCAGCTGATTGTGTTGTGATAGTGCTCTGAAGGGGGGTGTCGTTTACTTTAAAAAAGAAGTGAAACTTCTAAAACATGTTCATACATTGTTTTTGCCAAATATAGCATTTTCAAAACAATAAAAGGCAAAATGGTGATCTAAATATGGTATGTGTTACCCTCATAGAAGGGGTATTTAAGATGATGGATACCCCCCATTCAACCCCAATCAACCCCTGGAGCTTCTTGTTGTGTGGCAAACCTCCTGACCACTCTGCCACCACAGCCCCTCCAGTAGTAAATCCACTCCTCCCTCTTGCACTGGGCTTCCTTCCTTTCCTCTTCCCTCCCTCTTCCCTGGAGGACGATAACCCTTCTGAATTGAATGTTTGTGGTGCGCATGCTAAGAGGTTTAAGGTAACGGAACATTTATGACTTTATGAATCGGAGGCTCAGTGCAGAGGCCTGTAACTCGACCCAGAACGCTGCGTGTGGACCTAGCTTGTACCGGACACGTGGGTGGAGGGTTCTCGTACTGGTGGGTGGATTGGTTGGTGGGTTTGTGGGTGTACATTGTCTCTCAGGAGGTGGTGTGCCCTGTAAAAGCCCTAACAGAGCCGTAAACAGGTAGAGGGAGAATGGGACGTGTGCTGCCACCTCATGAATGAACAATTATTATAAAGTATATAGACTCCAAAAGTAGACCTCCCATGCACTTTGAATGTAGCAGCTTTAACAGAATAAACTATTGAATGAGTTACTGATGCTAATACGTGCCTTGTGCTCTTGCTCATGAGATACTTAGCTGATGAATTAACAAACAGTGGAAAAGTTAAAGCAACACTGTGTATGTGCATGATTCCGTGGAAATAGAAAGGTAAAACTTTGGAACAATCTCAATGGAGACAGATGTGTTCAATGCCATTCTGACCCCCATTTAAAAAATAAATAAAAATGATGCCGGTATTAATTTTAATAATATGTTTATTATTGTGTCTTTGAATAATTAATTGTGTCATATAACCTAATTTCACAAAAAAAAGAAATACATTAATTAATTAAATACAATGT